>NC_088689.1:63352500-64602500 GCF_028017835.1 Emys orbicularis
GTGCAGAGGCGGTCAAAAAAGCAAACAGGATGTTAGGAATCATTAAAAAGGGGATAGAGAATAAGACTGAGAATATATTATTGCCCTTATATAAATCCATGGTACGCCCACATCTCGAATACTGTGTACAGATGTGGTCTCCTCACCTCAAAAAAGATATTCTAGCACTAGAAAAGGTTCAGAAAAGAGCAACTAAAATGATTAAGGGTTTAGAGAGGGTCCCTTATGAGGAAAGATTAAAGAGGCTAGGACTCTTCAGTTTGGAAAAGAGAAGACTAAGGGGGGACATGATAGAGGTATATAAAATCATGAGTGATGTTGAGAAAGTGGATAAGGAAAAGTTATTTACTTATTCCCATAATACAAGAACTAGGGGTCACCAAATGAAATTAATAGGCAGCAGGTTTAAAACAAATAAAAGGAAGTTCTTCTTCACGCAGCGCACAGTCAACTTGTGGAACTCCTTACCTGAGGAGGTTGTGAAGGCTAGGACTATAACAATGTTTAAAAGGGGACTGGATAAATTCATGGTGGCTAAGTCCATAAATGGCTATTAGCCAGGATGGGTAAGAATGGTGTCCCTAGCCTCTGTTCGTCAGAGGATGGAGATGGATGTCAGGAGAGAGATCACTTGATCATTGCCTGTTAGGTTCACTCCCTCTGGGGCACCTGGCATTGGCCACTGTCGGTAGACAGATACTGAGCTAGATGGACCTTTGGTCTGACCCAGTACGGCCTTTCTTATGTTTCTTATGTTTCTTATATACAAATCAGATTAAGAGTACTGTAAATGGAGGAAATGATCGGAAGAAAACTGCACCAGGCTTTCCTTCTAAAATAATGTGTATAGACTATTCTCTCATTATATGTATTAGTGTCTGTTACTATTGTGTGTCTAAGTGTTCTTCTCTTCTCAAATCTTCTGCATCTTTCAGATATCTCTTCCGTAATAGGTCTTTTCTGAGAATCCCTCTGGCTGCTAGGCCTAGGTTCTCATCACTAAGGAGTTTGAGGTTGGCCTGATATAAGGTTGTCCTTCTCAAGCAGCATTGCGCACCTTGTGCTATTTTACATGTTTGGATAATTTCCCTCAAGGAGAATTTGCATGGTAATTGTAATGCTACCATGCAAACTGCTGTCTTAAAGCTTGAGTTTGCAACTGCTTAATTTTCATTACTAATTTGCGTTTCCCTGCGTACAAGTATCAAACTGATATTGTGTATTGGCTTCTCTTGGTTCACCACCTTATTATTTACAATGTTTATTTTCACTGGATATTAAGACTCCCAGCATTTATAAACTGTAAGGCACCTTTCTAGAATATGGTTTGTAAATTGCATATTATATATAGTGGTTTACTTTTATATAATATGGATGTGGAGGTTTATTTCCTACCTATTTCACCATCATAGTATTTATAATTCATGTTTGCCATAACTTTTTTTGTGAAGTCATGTATCTAGAATTGTGTATCTGATATACATTTAGTTCCACCACTGTACATCGCATGGTGTTTAAGGAATGCGTAGGCCGTTTAGAGTATTTTTAGTAGCTTTTTAAACCAGTCTTAATATTCCACTTCAGATACATAGTGCATGTCGCTTTTAAATATTATGCTTCAAGTGCCATTTTGTCAAAATCAATTTTTAACAATTTCCTCTTAAAGGCCGTACATGGAAGAACCACGCCATGTTAAAGTGCAAAAGGGTTCTGAGCCCCTAGGGATTTCCATTGTGAGTGGAGAAAACGGTGGGATATTTGTGTCTAAAGTAACTGGTGGGAGCATTGCCCATCAAGCTGGCCTTGAATATGGTGATCAGTTACTGGAGGTAATTTTGTTTGCTTAACATTTCTACTACTTAGTAAACAAATGCAGTTGTGTGAGTATAAAATTAATGCACAATATCTTGTGAATGAGAACCTGTCTCTCAAAATATAAATGATTCAATAACAGGGATATTCTAGATCATCATACTAAAATAATAATTCTCTAATTCTATAAGAAGTTTCATCACAAATTATTCATCAGTTTTTACTTCACTAAGTGTGTCTTGTATAAAGGATAATGCTGCCTTGAAGGTTGCTGTGTAGAAGGCACAAGTCTGCTGCTGCAGTATTTGTGGAAGATAGATGTACCTGAAGCAAAATCATGGAGCCAGAAAACCAGAAACCTGGTGTTTGAAATTCATAGCTGGATCCAGAGTTTGTGTCTTGAACCCATCGGTACTTAAAATCATTCATCATTAGGGTTGCCAATTTTGGTTGGATGTATTCCTGAAGATTTCATTACATGACATAATCTTTAATTCCTGGAGACTCCAGGCCAATCCAATCATGGTGTAACATGAACTAGCAAATATTCAAACAAAAACCAACTTTAGGTGCTATTTCGCAATCTTTGCAGTACTTCAATAGAATGCTATCTGTCATCCAAAAAGAAAAGCATTTCAGGATTGTCATCAAGTTGTCAAATTTTAAAGTTGCATTGATTCCTCCAAAGGAATAATTAAATAGCAAAAGAAAGATCAATAGTTCTATAGCTGCTCTTTCTCCCCCTTCTTCAGACAACCATCTCGCAGCACTCCCACAGATTGAGAGACTCGTGTTTCAAAAAGCAGTATCAGCAAATCAGGATGCTGCAAGTTCTATAATGATTTTGCCAGTTTTTCTTTGAAAATTGGATGTCTAATGTCTTATATTTATTCATTCTAGTTCAATGGAATAAATCTGAGAAATGCTACAGAGCAGCAGGCTCGACTGATCATTGGACAGCAATGTGACACTATTACTATTCTGGCTCAGTACAACCCACATATGTATCAACTTGGCAATCACTCACGATCGAGGTAAAAGTTAGCTAGACCTTGAAAATGCTATTGTCTGGTCTGTCATTTATCAAGATATTTAAAAAATTCTAAACTGAGATGCTGGACATTCACAGAGGTGAACTGTAGTGTTCTTAAGAGGAAAAAAACAAGTTAATGACACTCTCAATATTTAAGCAGCCACATTCCTTGGTCAGCTTTAGTTGTTACTGTTGTCCTCTGCTTGTAGCAGGCGTGTACTGTGATAAGCTCAGGCCTTGTCTACACTACAGGGAAAAGTCGATCTAAGCTACGCAATTTGAGTTACATGAATAGCGTAACTCAAGTCGATGTAGCTTAGATCTACTTACCGCAGGGTCCACACGATGCTTCCCGTACTCTTCTCGATCCAGTGGAGTACAGGAGTCGATGGGAGAGCGATCTACGGTCAATTTAGTGGGTCTTCACTAGACCCGCTAAATCGACTGACCACCGATGCATCGCTTGCCGCGCGTCAATCCCCCGGTAAATGTAGACAAGCCCTCAGTATAAATGCTAGGTAGGTAACTATACACAGCTGCTGGGAGTGACTCTTGCAGCCTCAGTCAGCAGACTCAGGCTAGCAGGGCTCGGGCTCGCACGCTAAAAATAGCTGTGTAGATGTTGCTATGACATTTGGGGTCAGGCTCTCAAGCCCCACTCCCACCTCTCCCCCACACACACCTTCCGTAGGTATCAGAGCCCAAGATTCAGCCCGATCTGGAATATCTGCATTCCTATTTTTAGTACCCTAGCGTGAGCCCCACAAAATAGCAATAGTGACCCCGACTGTGAGACTCACTCCCAGCAGCTGTGTAGACATACCCACGGAGTCCTGATTTTCAGTTCTTGGCAGGTAAGGAAAGCAGAAACTGATTTGCAAATAGTATTTTGTTTGTAATTTTTAAATGTGCCCTTTAGAGCTTCCATAAGTACCCTCATGTCGCATGTTGAGTTCTACATGTCCATTTACAGTTACCAAAACTGCAAATCGCTTTTGTATATGCAGATAATACATTTCAAGACACTGCAGCAGCCTTTAAGGAGGCCTGGTGAAGGTGCAGCCCTGTCTGATTTGGGATCTATAGCAGCTCTTAGTATTTTTATAAAAACTTTTAAGCGTTTACATGTCAGAGGATTCCCAAAAAAGTATTTGAAAACCAATCCCACTTCAGTTAAACTATTAATAGTCTTTTGAGACATGATCACACTTAAAACTCAACTGTCTCTTTCACTTTCATAATGTTCATTATGACAATGCTTGCATTTCCATGAGGCTATTGGGATTTCTTAAATGATATTCCCAGTATAGACATGAAAAGACATTCCCAGGGCATTTCCAAATAATTTAATTCTGATTATTTATTCAGAAATAGCAATAAAAAGCAAAAATATACTAGTGAGGAGTATAGTTCCCTGTAGAAACCAAGGACCTAACTGGGAGGTCTGCACAGAGAAGTCTTTCAGAGCAGAACCCAAAGACATTAGTTATAACGCTAATGCAAGTTTGCCTAGAAAGAAATTTAGAAGGCTTATACTGATTGCACTATTTTGGGATTTCTCAGTTGATTTCAACTTGATTATAGCCCAGATTGAGATTCCAGGGAAACCTAGGGTTACCATATTTTGAGTGTCCAAAAAGAGGACACTCCACGGGGCCCCGGCCCCGCCCCCAGCCCCGCCCCCGCCCCAACTCCACCCCTTCCCCAAAGTCCCCGCCCCAACTCCGCCCCCTCCCCTGCTTCCCGCGAACATTTGATTCGCGGGAAGCCTGAAGGAGGCAGCAGGTAAGCTGGGGTGGGGGTGGGGGGAGGAGGCGCGGCCCAGTCTGGCCCCCTCCGGCGGCCGGCTCGGGCCCTGGGGTTCCGGCCCTGGGCCAGCCCCCGGCCGAGCACCGCCGGCCCCCAGCCCAGCACTGCCGGCCCCAGCCCGCGGCCCAGCGCGGCCCCGGCCCGGGCCCCGGCCCAGCACCCCCGGCCCAGCACCGCCGGCGCCCGGCCCGGCCCCGGGCCAGCCCCCGGCCCAGCACCGCTGGCCCCGGCCCGGCCCCCGGCCCAGCACCCAGCGGCGCCGGATTTTCCCGGACATGTTCGGCTTTTTGGGATTTCCCCCCGGACGGGGATTTGAGTCCCAAAAAGCCGGACGTGTCCGGGAAAATCCGGACGTATGGTAACCCTAGGGAAACCAGTATCTGAATGATTAATGTTCCTTGATGTCTGAAGTTAGTTTTGGTATTTGTTGAACTGTTAACATTTATCAATGTGTTTTACACCCTCTCTTGCTCTCTGTTTAGTTCTCGCTTAGAACCAGTGAGCAATCATTCCACTCCTCAAGGCAGTGGAGCTGCAACCCCTGACAATCATTCCATAATAGATACTGTGAGTGAACAGGATGAAGGAACAATGACACCTCCATCCAAACAAACCACACCTACAACTAGTCCCAGGAATTCCATGAGGTAAATAGTCTGACCACGTCATTTTCTGGTTTCCAAAAGTGCGGGGAGGACAAGACATAAAATGAAACGTGCTTCCTGGAGTGCACTGACATTTTTCAATAGACAGGAGCCTTGAGATAAAACAATTTTCTTGTTTCTTGCAGACCTATTTGAGAAGCACTTCAAATACAAATGTAGCAACAAGATTAGTTTAATTGAGAACAATATAGGAAGCATGAAGTTGAAGTTACGCTGTAGAGATGTAATAAGGAGGCAAATAGACTGCTTTTGTTCAGATGACTAGTTGCACTTGAACTGTAAATGAGAGCAGCTAATACACTGTTTTCAAATTGCTATCAAAAGGGTCGCTGTGGACACAAACAAGAGGACCCCTGAACCAAGAAATGTTGTCATTAAAAAATCCCAAGTGGAGCTTGGAATCCAGATTTGTGGTGGAAACCTGCATGGAATATTTGTGTCTGATGTAGAAGATGACAGCCCAGCAAAAGGACCTGATGGACTAGTAACGGGAGACATGATACTTGAGGTAAACTGTGAAGATACAAAATATAGAAGACATATTCCCTTCTAACGTTTCAAATTTTTAAAAAAGCATGTACTTGAGAGCATGCCTGATGGCAGTCCAACAAATTGGTTGTTGCTACTAGATTCCTTACAGCAGAGCACTTTCTAGCAGGTTTGATAGCTACATGCAGTTGCCCATAGGAACTACATTGTTCTCTTTTAGGTTTCTGTCCTAAAGTATTCTTTTCTGCACTTCATGTTAGGCCTTGCTTCCGCTAAGGGCACTCAGCAAAAGTTCCCCCCACTAAGACCAGTTCATTTCCACCAGTGTTAGTAACCCTGGAAAACCTAGTGCAAATGGACAGCCCTCTCAAACGTTAACAATGTCTAAGTGATGGTATGAGAACTCTGAGTCTGTCTGAAACAATAGCTCTGAGATCTGTGAATTGTCCCCATCATTTCAATGGTGTGTTAAGACTTAAGTCTCATAGGCATTTAAAGGGGGGGGGGGAGGAATAGCTCAGTGGTTTGAGCATTGGCCTCCTAAACCCCAGGGTTGTGAGTTCAATCCTTGAGGGTGCCATTTAGGGAACTGGGGTAAAAATCTGTCTGGGGATTGCCCCTGCTTTGAGCAGGGGGTTGGACTAGATGACCTCCTGAGGTCCCTTCCAACCCTGATAGTCTATGATTCTATGAAATGCCAACAGGAACTATTTCACAGGTGATCATTTTAGCAGAAATGTGCTTATTTTCCATTGTTGGTTGGAGTGGCAACTGGGTCAGGGTGTTGTGGGGCAACTAGTTGTTGGGAAATGTGAAATGACCATTATTAGAAATTAACCTCTTTTTCAGCGACAGTTTACCTAGTGTAGACATGGTAAACTGCTTTGAGCCACAGTTAGCAAAGTTTCATCTGTCTGCAGTGGGGGTTTGCAGTGGTACAGCCACACAGATGGCTGTAATTAGGACAAACCCTCAGTACAGAGAAGACCTCAGACTGCTCTCAGAGGAGAATCATCCACTTCCCAGAACGAAAACTGTCCCGTGACCTACACTGCACTTACTCCTTGTCAGTACAAAAATCTGCAGCACACTGCAAGAGTAACAACTGCAGCAGCATACAAAAAATTGGATTAGTATGAAAACCCTAAATTGCCCAAAGAACTCTGTGCTGATTGGAACAGACTGTTGAGGAGGGGAAGGAGTACCCCATGATTCTGGGGTCCCTCCCCATAGCTTGGGCCTAATATACCACTGAGAGCGCAGGGCCTTGGTTATAACTCTCACAATTAAATAGTTGGCAATCACTGGCAGTACACGGAGGCTTATCTTTGCTAAAGACAGGGAGTTTAGAGTACAAACCACACATAAGCCTGAAGTACCAGTGTTGGTGTACATGTACTAGGAGTTGAGAATTACTGTTCTAGAGGGTAGTAGGCTCTAGATGGGAAATCTTGAGCCCAGACTCTGTAGATGGGATACAACAGCCCTTATGAACCGCAGGCCCTCTCCTCGTTTCGGGGGGGAGGGGGGGAAGAGTGTGAGGGAAGCAAGAAGAAGGGATGATCCGTGTAACAGAGAAGGTTGGTCGTGCCCTTGTGACCTTGGGCAACCCGTTAATCTTTCTGTGCCTTGTTTTTCCATCTGTGATATGGGGATATTTCCCTACCAGACAGGGGTGTTGGGAGGATAAATACATTGTTTGTGAGCTGCCCAGATACTACTGTGATGGAATCCATGTGAGTACTTTGGGAGATGTTCCCATTGTACCCGCTTACTCCTGGATACTCGTCCACATGTAGGAGGTGTGCATTAATCCGTTAATCTTTCTGTGCCTTGTTTTTAAGTTTTACACCTTGATTCAGACCACTTGATCTGCCTAGGAATCCTAAAATAAAAATCATGGACTGAACAGAAACACTGGATGTATGGTTTATTAAAACAATCTGTACCCCACTAACCTCCTCTTTTTGTCCTCTGACTGCAGAGGTGTTAACGCCACTCAACCTTGAATAGTATCTTATAATATGTGCTCACTACTTATGCTAACAATCTGTTCCACCCTGCATTTTGCTGTGACTCTGGGAGTACCTTTCCCAGACCTGAAGAAGAGCTCTGTGTGGCTTGAAAGCTTCTCTCTCTCACCAGCTGAAGTTGGTGCAATAAAAGAGATTACAGCCATGTCTACAAGATTATGTATGTACGCATACAGCCAGCGCATTGTGGGATGGCTCCTGAAAGCCATAACAGTTGACATAAGCAACGTACTGTCTACACTGACACTGCTTTGACCAAAGTACATCGACCATGACTCTGTGCTGCTCGGGGAGGTGGTGTTACAATCAGCGTAAAGATGCGTTGACGGCGGGAGCCAAATTGAAGCGACGACGTTTCCATACCTAACACTGTAGTGTAGATCAGGCCTACCTCACCCACCTGGTCTCTCTAGGAATCCTAAATAAGATCTCCTTGGAATCTTGTGATTTTCTGCTTTTGTGTCCGGAACAGCTAAGGGAATATGGTGGCTTTTTCCCTTTTTGTGTATATCCACTGCGTTTTCTTCAGGGATTTTTAAAAAATTCTACTCTCTGTCTCAGTACTGGATATTTTAACTGGTGCCTACACTAGCTTGTATCGTGCTGTGGTGAGTTTTCCTTTTACACACGTACCTGCCATTGGGAGAACCAAACTCCCACTTCACATGCTTCCTCAGGCTCCACTCTAATCCTACAATCTATTAAGACACAACATCAGCTCTGAGACCTCATGAGTTTTGGGTTTTTCTGTATTTTACAGTATGGATCTGTTGATATGCGAAATAAAACAGCTGAGGAAGCCTACCTTGAAATGCTGAAGCCAGGAGAAAATATAAGAGTAAAGACTCAGTACAGAATAGAAGAATTCAACAAGATTAAAGAGTTACCTGGAGATGGATTCTATATCAGGTATTAACATGTCCATTAAATAGCTTAGTGTCTTGACTATTTTGCCAGCAAGAATCACATGTAGCTGCAAATAATTTAAAAGTAAAGGACCATACAAAGCTGCTAGAATAGTATGCTGACCATTGTATGCAAGGGGTCAGAGAGGCAGCAAATCAGTCTTTCGGCTTATGTTGGAAATTCAAAGCACAATGCCCTATCTCAGCTAGCCCTTGATTCTTTGCAATTGCTGAAAGTGTGCAACCTATATCCCAAGTGTAACTGCCTACTTCAGTGTGGGTACATGGGCATTTGGAATGTTAGAGACCAACTCCAGTAGAGAGTCATTTATTTTCCTCACTATCTACACGACTTGCTTCACTTGAGATGGTGGAGCTTCATTTATAGAGTCTATTTATGTCTCTCTTTGCAGAGCACTTTATGATCGGCTGGCAGAGGTGGAGCAGGATTTAAACTTTAAGAAGGATGACATTTTGTATGTTGATGATACTCTACCACAGGGGAACTTTGGTTGCTGGATGGCTTGGCAGCTGGATGAGAATGCTCAAAAGCTTGAGAGAGGACAGATTCCCAGCAAATATATGTAAGTGACCTCAGTGACAAATTGCTTCTTAAAGTTCCTGAATGATGAGCTATAAACAAAAAAGAACCGGGTTTGAGTCTTCAAAGCTGTGTGATTCCTGTGAGGTATTAGTTTCCTAGAAGTGTTATTTTAGGGGTGGCATGTTTTAATAACATCTAATTAAATAAGATGTTATGTCAAGTCATTTTTAGTGCTGCTAATAGTAACCTCCTAAAAGTGGAAAGGACACACAGTACTGTGCTGCAAAAGAAGGTTCAGACAGTAACCTAAGTGACTTTACACAGAAATATCATCTAAACTGGGGGTGTCAAACTCATTTTTAGACAGAGCCACTCGCTTTTGAATTATGATCTGTGTAAATTGAGGACTGTGTACCCAAAACAATCCACTATTACCAAAGGGAAATATTCACCAAGATCAGGGGCAGAATATGATCCTTATTCAGCCATTAAATTTTTAGCTGCTTAGTGCAGTCACATTCAGTATCACTCAGCAGGCAAATAGTCTCACCTTTTAAGATCACTGCTATTTCTGCCCTTCCTTTCTCTCCTTTCATCATAAGAACTTGTAAGCAATTTTTGACAATAGAAGCTATGCTAATGCATAGGATAGCTGTTACGTTTTGAAAGCACAGTATAGACATAATTATCCTCACACTGTTCCTGTGAGATAATTAAGAAGGAATTGACCCCATTTTGCAGACAGAAAGATATCTACTGTGTGTACAGTAAGTTTGCTTCCATTTTAAATACAACTGCATGATAGTAATTTTGTGTTGGAATGTTAAACAAAACTAGTCACTTAGTTTGCAGAAACAATAATGGCAGTACAATGTGCCTCATCTTATAACCAAAAGTGTGATACCTTCCATTCTGTCTATGTAGGGGGAGATTGACTTTCACTGGGAATTAGGGGCCTAATTACCTTTAAAAATCTCCCCCAAAATTCTCAGCCAGAATTTGTCAAGCTCTTTCTAGCGCTATTATATTTACCCACATTCTAGTGTCCCTGAAGAAAGGCCCAGAAAATCAGACTCAAGATATATAATACATGGGATATATTCTTCCAATGTTGATCAATAGTAGTTTCAGGTTATGGATATTCTGTTGATGCTGCTTGAGATCATTTGGCAATTGCCCTAGACAAGTTTTCCTTAGTGATGATACATTTTTCTTTTCTTTTGTGAAGAATGGCTCTTAAAATCCCTACGTGTTTGTGCTAACCTGAATACAATTATTCAATCCGTTTCACTGTAGGATGGACCAGGAGTTCTATAGGAGACACAGTATGTCTGAGGCTAAAGATGAAAACAGCTCCACTAAGACTTTGTCAGCAGCAGCTCGAAGATCATTCTTTAGAAGAAAACATAAACACAAGCGTAGTGGTTCCAAAGATGGAAAAGATTTACTGGCTCTTGATACAATCAGTACAGACTCCATTCCTTTCTTGGATGGCAAGTGCCTTTGTTATATTTAGTTTTCTTAAGGCTATGAAAAAACACCTGAGAGAAGTGTGGTTTTCTGATTGATCTGCATATAAACACTGGAGATTTATCTGTGTCCTATGACACTCATTGTCCTCAGGCACCAAACATAGGCATTAAATAACAAGCCAGATCATCATCTCAAATTAGTGCTTGTAGTTTCTTAATTTAAAAAGGAAAAAGTCCATCCCCTGATGTATGAATATTAAAATTTAACCTTTTGAGCGGGGTTGGCAAAAAAAAAAGCCTTTTGACATTTATGCCACCAGCATGGTTTAAATCCTTTAATTCCATCTTCTCATAACAGGACTACAGGCCCTTTGTCCATTGCCAAAGATTTATGTTCAAACCTTTTGTAATTAGTTGTGTGCCCTTTATTTATCTGAACGATACTGCAAAAAAAATTTTTAATTGTGCATAAGTGACTTTTTTGTTACTCTTTTTAGATTCTGTGAGTCTGGCTTATCAGCGTGTGCAGAAGGTGGATTGTACCTCTCCCAGGCCCGTACTCATTCTAGGACCATTACCTGATGCTGTGAAAGACATGCTAGTCAAAGAATCTCCTGGAAAATTTTGCAGATGTCCCCTTGGTAAGTGTACAAGTAATGAGAGCAATTTTGTGTGTTTTGCCATGTAATGTTTGTTTGTACTAGTAGAAATAACACAATCATCTGGCCTAACAACTGGATTAAAGGGTAGCACAAAGATTCGAGGAGGGGGAAGAAAAAGCAGGACTGTGAAATTCTATCCTGTAAATCTTGTTCTGTAGTTAAGAAATATAAATGAACGAAGTATCAATTTTTGTTCTCTGAAACAGAAGTGATGAAAGCTTCCCAACAAGCCATCGAACGCGGAGTGAAAGACTGTTTGTTTATAGATTACAAACGAAGGAGTGGACATTTTGATGTGACAACAGTAGCTTCAATAAAGGAGATAACAGAGAAGGTGATTGGCTCTTTATGGTATCTTCTCTTGCTCTCCAGTTCACTGTAAAATTTACAGATAATTATTATATACTGTATTTCCTGAAAAAAATTGTACTAGTGCTGATATTGTTCTGTTTCAAAAGATTACCAAAGAATTGTTCCCAGGGCATTTTCTTCTTGAGGAAAAACAAGGTAATTTAATATAAGTGCAGTTACCTTGTTTCATCGTGTCGCTATTTAAAGACTCTTTTATAATCCTAGGTATAGAGAAACTGGTTGTTAGTGATTCTTTAAGTCATCTTAATATTAGTTAAAAAAAGAAATTCTGTGCATTGCATAGTTTGAATTAACTTTTTATTTTTAAAAATATTTGTAAATACTTTGTTTCTTGACACTGCTCAGATTGCATAAAATTTGCCAGTGGATAAACACTGCAAGAAAGAAACCGCTAAACCGACTTTAACAGAATTAAAATGTGTTCTGTCAAACCAGATATATACTCTTACTGCTTAAGGAGTAGAGCTGCATATTTGGTCTAGTTAGGAGATATGAAAGACTATTTATTTGTTCTTAAAGACAAAAATGAATGAATACCTAAATCCTTTATCACAGTAGGTTGGAGATTAATTGATTCTCAAATATCCTCAAATAAATGCCTGTTCTATTAATAGATTTTTTTTGTACTCTAAATGGGGTTTATTGTTTTATGTATTTTTGTCATCTTAAGGATTGATAAATCCTTTACATACAATGCACTTTGTAGTTACTGCCGCAACATATTTTATGTGTAAAAGGTGTTGAAAATATGCTCAATGGCCTGTCATATAAATGTAAAGCAGAAATTTCATTGAGTTACTGGGGTTTCACTGGGGGATTAATAGGATCCTTGTAAGTTTGCTTATGCTTTCTACCCAAATATTTGTTTTTAGGATTGTCATTGTCTATTGGACATTGCTCCTCATGCCATTGAACGGCTCCACAGTGTTCATATCTACCCTATTGTCATCTTCATTCGATACAAAAACGCTAAGCAAATCAAGTAAGTGAGGAATATAGCTTACGGCCACTTGTTTTGTTATACAATAATAGTTTGTATAGTCTGTGTCATTGTAGTATCTCAGAAAACCTTTATAAATGTGAATCAATTAAGTCTTGCAACTCTCTTGTGAGGTAGGTAGACTTATCACCATGCAACAGAGGGATAAAATGAAGGGACTTCGGTAACTTACCATGTTTTGATATAAAGCATATTAAGTAGTGCTGTTGATGAATCACAGTTAACTCATGTGATTAACTCCAAAAATTAATTGTGATTTAAAAAATTAATTGTGATTAATCGCACTGTTAAACAATAGAATACTAATTTCCATTTATTAAATATTTTTGGATGGTTTTTCTACACTTTCAAATATATTGATTTCAGTTACAACACAGAATACGAAGTGTACCATGCTCACTTTATATTATTATTTTTATTACAAATATTTGCACTGTAAAATAAGAAATAGTATTTTTCAGTTCACCACATACAAGTACTGTAGTGCAATCTCTTTATCGCAAAAGTGCAACTTACAAATGTAGATTTTTTTGTTGTTACATAACTGCATTCAAAAACAAAGCACTGTAAAACTTTAGAGCCTACAAGTCTACTCAGTCCTACTTCTTGTTCTGCCAATCGCTCAGAGAAATGAGTTTGTTTACATTTACGGGCGATAATGCTGCCCGCTTCTTGATTATAATGTCACCTGAAAGTGAGAACAGGCTTTCGCATGGCACTTTTGTAGCTGGCATTGCAAGGTATTTACATGGCAGATATGCTAAGTGTTTGTATGCCCCTTCATGCTTCGGCCACCATTCCAGAGGACATGCTGATGATTCTCGTTAAAAAAAAAAAAAATGCATTAATTAAATTTATGACTGAACTCCTTGGGGGAGAATGGTATGTTTCCTGGTGTTTTACCTGCATTCTGCCATATATTTCATGTTATAGAAGTCTCAGATGATGACTCAGCACATGTTCATTTTAAGAACACTTTCACTGCAGATTTGACAAAATGCAAAGAAGGTACCAGTGTGAAATTTCTAAAGATAGCTACAGCACTCGACCCAACGTTTAAGAATCTGAAGTGCCTTCCAAAATTTGTGGAGCATGCTTTCAGAAGTCTTAAAAGCGCAACACTCTGATGCAGAAACTACAGAACCCAAACCACCAAAAAGGAAAATCAACCTTCTGCTGGTGGCATCTGACTCGGGTGATGAAAATGAACATGCGTCGGTCCTCACTGCTTTGGATCGTTACCTAGCAGAACCTGTCATCAGCATGGACATGTGTCCTCTGGAATGGTGGTTGAAGCATGAAGGGACATATGAATCTTTAGCGTATTTGGCACATAAATATCTTGCAACACCGGCTATAACAGTGCCATGCGAACGCCTGTTCTCACTTTCAGGTGACATTGTAAACAAGAAGCAGGCAGCATTATCTCCTGCAAATGTAATCAAACTTGTTTGTCTGAGCAATTGGCTGTACAATAAGTAGGACTGAGTGGACTTTCTAGTTTTACATTGTTTTATTGTTGAATGCAATTATTTTTGGTACATAATTTATTGTTGAATGCAATTATTTTTGGTACATAATTCTACATTTCTAAGTTCAACTTTCATGATAAAGAGATTGCATTACAGTACTTGTATTAGGTGAAGTGAAAAATACTATTTCTTTGTTTTTTTACAATGCAAATATTTGTAATCAAAAATAAATATAAAGTGAGCACTGTACACTTCATATTCTGTGTAGTAATTGAAACCAAAATATTTGAAAATGTAGAAAATTTTCAAAAATATTTAAATAGTTTTCTATTATTGTTTAACAACGTGATTAATTGTGATTAAACACAATTAATTTTTTAATTGCATGATTAATCACGATTAATTTTTTTAATTGCTTGACAGCCCTAATATTAAGTTATTTGTCTTCAAGTAAACAGTGCTTAGATGCTAATGAAGGCCCAAACATGAATTTTGAAGCGCATCTATTTAAATAAAAAGCCACCACCTCTTTTAAATATAACCAGAAAATGAATCAGATGTAGTAAAACTCTGTAAAGCTGTACTAGCAATTGGCCAGATTTTAAAAATATAAAGAAACTGCTGCTGTTGAACTCTCTCTTGAAAAGTTGGCCAATAGCTCTTACAGCTACTGTTTTAGAAAACCAAGTTAAATATAATAATATTGTGAAAGATTGAACTGTTGACACAGGAAGTCATGATTTCTCAGTGCTCATCAAAATTAGGTGTATTAGCACATTTCCATTGGGAGTACCAGTCCTGGGCATCAAAAGTTTAATAGTAGGATTTTCAAAAGCACCTGAGTGATTTAACAGAGGTCTCATTAATTTTCAGAGGGATCTGTGCTCCTAGATCAATTAGATGCTTTTGAAAACCACCCTAATAACTAGGACAGTGTTTACAATAACACCAACACTGGCCTAGCTTGCTGTATTAGCTCAGCATTGCAAAGGCAAGCTATCTCCCACTTTTATCTGCTTTTTACCATTTCAAACAGAAACTCGCCTTTACTCACTAATACCTAGGAGAGCCTCTGTTTGTTAGGGCTCTGTACCTACCTAGCCCAGTTGCTACAGTATCCTAAGTGTAGGATGATCTGAGACATCTGAAAATATCCTTTAAAACTGGAAAAGTTGGAGGGTTTTTTTCTTTGCTTTCACTGAGTGAATTTTTGCTAATGTTATGCTGTGTTTCCTATTACAGCAATTCATATGCCTTGGCTATCACTTAAACCTTATATTACTGGTAATATTACACTGAATCTCCAGATGGCGCTCTCTGTATGCCTGAAAATTAATCTGAGGCTTGGACATTAGATGAATTACATACAGTTATGGTAGAGTCTGTTGAAAGAATAACTGTTAAGCAAATGTTTTATTTCTTTTCTTACAGAGAGCAGAAAGACCCAATCTTTCTGAGGGACAAAGTTACACAAAAACATTCCAAAGAACAATTTGAGACAGCTCAAAAAATAGAACAGGAATATAGCAAGTACTTCACAGGTTAGTATTTACCGTAATCATCATTTCAGTAAGAATACAGTAGCAGGTCGTTCCACTTAAACTATGTTTCAAAAGAGCCTTTAGTACATAGCAGGTTTTTTGTGTTTTTTCTCTCCCTTGGTTCCGGTCATGTTTGTGCTCTGATTCTTTTTAAAGAGAGAATATATATATATAATATATATATATATATATATTAAGTCACAGGTGCTTAGTCTATAACAGGGGTGGGCAAACTTTTTGGCCTGAGGGCCGCATCGGGTTTCAGAAATTGTATGGAGGGCTGGTTAGGGGAGGCTGTGCCTCCCCAAACAGCCAGGCATGGCCCAGTCCCCGCCCCCTATCTGACCCTCCCCCCCGCTTCTCGCCCCCTGACCTCCCCCCCGAGACCCCTGCCCATCCACTCCTCCTGCTCTCTGTTCCCTGACCACCTCTGGACCCCCCCGCCCCTAACTGCCCCCCACCGCCCCATCCAACCCCCCCTCTTCTTCCTGATTGCCCCTCTGGGACCCCTGCCCCATCCACACACACACACACACCCCCGCTCCCTGACCACCCCCAGAACCCCCGCCCTGACTGCCCCCCACCGCCCCATCCAACCCCTCCTCTCCTTCCTGATCCTCCCCCCTCCCCCCCCCGGGACCCCTGCCCCATCCAACCATCCCTTCTCCCTGATCGCCCCTGGAACCCACGCCCCCATTCAACCCCCCTGTTCCCTGCCCTCTGACCGCCCCCACCCCTATCCACACCCCCAGCCCCTGACCATCCCCCGAACTCCCCTGCCCTCTATCCAACCCCACTCCCTGCCCCCTTACCGCGCTGCCTGGAGCACTGGTGGCTGGCAGCGCTACAGCCGCACCGCCCGGCTGGAGCCAGCCACGCACCGCGCAGCACAGAGCACCGGGTTAGGCCAGGTTCTGCAGCTGTGCTGCCCCAGGAACTTGCAGCCCCGGTGCCCAGAGCATTGCACCCGTGGCGCAGTGAGCTGAGGCTGCGGGGGAGGGGCCGGGGGCTAGCCTCCCGGGGCAGGTGCTCAGGGGCCGGGCAAAACAATCCCGCAGGCCGTAGTTTGCCCACCTCTGGTCTATAACATGGAGTTTGTTTGGTTTTAGTATTTAGAGTATCTTCTATATACTATAATGACCTCTCAAAATGACCCACAGTGGCACAAATGACCCAGTATTGGGAGCATTATGGTGAAACTACATGAAGTGTAAGTGTTATCGATGGGAATGATGTGACTGTTGTCATAACATTACAACATGCATTGATTTTTTTATTCCTGCTATAGTATGATGTATTGGCCCAGTTCCCGCCCCCTATCTGACCCTCCCCCCTGCTTCTCGCCCCCTGACCCCACCACCCCCCAGACCTCTGCCCCATCCACTCCTCCTGCTCTCTGTCCCCTGACCACCTCTGGACCCCCCACCCCTAACTGCCCCCCGCTGCCCCCTCTTCCTTACTGACTGCCCCCCACAGACCCTTACCCCATCCAACCACCTCTTCTCCCTGACTGCCCCCAGATCCCCCGCCCCTAACTGCCCCCCACCGCTGCTCCCCACCGCCCTAATGTAAGAAAGCTATAATGGGATTTAATGGCTTTGGGATAATACATATTGATATGACATGTTACAGTGGGGTTTAAGAAGGTGGGTACACTGTCGTTGGAATGGAACCATTATACATAATCATATCCGAGGTCTGTTTTAATGGCATAGTTCATAATATGAGCCCCTGAACATATGAGGAATGTTTTCTAACATATTTTACCCGAGACAGTGCTGCAGTACTTAAAGGATACTTCAGCTCGTTTCAGTGCACCAAACTCTTCTGCATAAACTCATAAGTCAGGCTGAAATCTCAGTACCATAGAAGCGAATGGCCCCAACATTACACAAAAGCATGAAGTGCTTATAATAATAATAATAATTCCTAGCCTTTATGTAGAGCTGTAGTCCTTAATGTTTCTTTTAATTTAGAAGAAATTCTACTGCGATTTTTTTTACAGAAGTGGCTTTACATACACACACACACAATATACAGTATCTTTAGGGACGGGTCTGTCTCTCCATAAGAAGGTATTACTATTGCATGTTGAGAAAAGTCACAAATAATTAACAATGACAGTTTTCCAGCTTATTACATAAGAGAAGTACTCCATTTTCAAAGAAGTGACCATGAACCTTGTAAATGTGCACATAACTAAACACATGCTATCCTCTGCTCCTTGTGTGTGGGTGTTGCACCCACTTGTTGCATATTTTCTTAATTGAGGCCCAATCCTGTAACAAACCATGTGTGACCAGAGACTCATTGCATGATGAGGGGCCTTAAAATGTAAGTTCTTTGAGGCATGGACTTGTACGGTGCCTAGCAGTTTGGGTGCCCCAATTTGATGCTCCTGGATGCTACTGAGACAGAACCAAAACAGCTGTGTTAAAACTGAATTATACTTTTGACATACTAAAAATTCCGAAGCTAAGATTCAGTGCTTAACTGACATGGCAGTGTTCTGAGAAAAGTGTTTAGTTTAAGCATAGAGCGATATGTAATCTTGCACACAATAGCTTCTTCTCCCTGGTGTGAATACCTAGAGGTCTGAACCCTGGGGCTGCTTCAGTAACCAACTTTTTTTGGCTAATAGCCCATTCAGGCCATCTTTAGTTCAGAGACTGCACACTTGGTTTGATCTGTATTGCGTTTTAAATGCCCTTTTGCCATGTACAGACCTGTCATTTTTTGAGTCAGTGCATTCTACTTCCAAATTCTCATGGTGTTGGTACGGCACAGTGTGCTGCGTCAATTAGAATACATTTTTGTTTAAGTGGTATTCAATTCTAAGTTCAGAAGAGGAAAAAATGTCTGCCTCTTGCTATTTTTTCCTATTACTCTAGACTAGCGTTAGCTGTGGTCACAGAGGCTTTTTCAGGCACAACTATTAAGACATGCAAGTCACTCTTTAATGTTTTAAAGCTCCCATGGCCTGCTCTCCCTTGTCTACACTGATTCCCCCCCCACACACACACACACACATACACACACTACTGATGTTGCAGCTGAACAATTGCTAGAGCAAGGACCAGCAGGCAGGACATTAAGAATAATGTCAATACAGGAAAGGCCCAAGCTTTGGGATGATTATTATTATTATGGTTAAGTCCCATTTCCTGTTCCTTACTGCCTGCTCTAGTTATTTTGCATGGCTTGAGAGTCCTGGGCAAAGTTTATTTTAGTGGGTAGCACCATGATGCAAAACTCTGGCTGTTAGTTCTTGAGACTGAGCTCTCCAGGACGGATTTCTCAACAAGAAGGCCCTTGCCTTTTGAACATGTTCTGCTTGGCATTCCGCCCTTGCTGAGTCTGGCATGCCTACGAACACTATGCATGGTGTATTTATGGCTATTTGCTTCTCCTCTTCCCCCCCCCCCCACCCCAAAAAACCCCCAAACAAACAACCCAACATAGTTCTCTCAATTTGCTTCTCCTCTCTCCCCCCCCCCCCCAAAACAAACAAACAAACAACCCAACTTAGTTCTCTCAATAAGTTTGTGGTGGCAGCAACGGTGGTTTTATTTAGCTCAGCCCTATACAATTAATTTTAAATATTTGTAAACAGCACCTAGTTGCTACAGCTATAGTTTCTATTACTATATAAATATTAAACCTTGAACACCCCTTGCTCAACAGTGTGGGTTTATTATTATATAACGGGGTTCTGGCCAGCTTTAGGGGTAATGAACAAATTCTGCTACCTGCCTCTGAAAATAGCAAGCAAAGGACTCAGTAACAAAACAGTTGTCTTAGTTGATTATAGCCAGGGCTCTGACTGCCTTCCTTTGTCATTTTAAGGGTTAGCAGGAGCGTCTGCATATTAAATACTTAACCTCTCTGCTCTGTTTATCATTGTTATTGTTTTACCCACATTCATGTATCTGCCAGTTATCCAAGTGGTTAATTTATGCACGGTCTGTTGATAAATACTATGTAGGAAAATACCTGGCTAAGAATTGCTTTTTCCAGTGCCTGATGTGTGTGATTGAGGTGTTCTTTATTTTTGTAGGTATTGTCCAGGGAGGAGCCCTTTCAAGCATTTGCACTCAGATTATGACAACTGTTGATCAAGAACAAAATAAAGTCCTGTGGATTCCAGCTGGCCCGCTATAGATATTTGCTGTGAAACTCTTCTACGGATGTAACTAACAGTTGGCTTTTCTTTTTGTCCAATGGACACTGTCCATTTTTATCTCTATAGAGATATAAATGATTGATTTATGAAGGGGATTGATACACTGAACAAAAAAACATCCACAAGGTGTGCTGGAAGAGAGAGATCAGAAGAACTTGTATTTTATGGTGTGCTTTTATACAAAACAGAATGGGATATAACGTAGGTGTACTTTTTCATAAGAGATTAATTTAGTGATGCTGCGAAACAAAAACCCTTTAGAATGACAAGTTTACAAAAACCTTTTCCAAGTATTTGGTTGTTGATGTTTACTTGAATGTCTTTTTTTTTTTTTTTAAGTTTGTTTCCTTTCCCCCAAATGAGGCATATCTCCAAAATGGAGTGACGTTTTTACATATGAATGAAATGGTTGTGGGCAGTGTGCTTCTACCTTGCAATTCTAACCATTTCCGAGCACACTGTTGACATGACTACCGGGTAATCACATGGGTTTTGTGAACGGTACATTTTGGGAGTGAGCTCAGAAGGAAGTGCACTCCTCTACAGGGCAGACCACTGTTGATAAAATACAAACGCTTGTCTGTCAAAGATACTGTTTTTCGTTTTTATGCATGGATCGAATATTTAAACATCATAATATATCTGATCAATCTAAACTTAATGTGTGTTGAGAAATATTTTTTGGTTGTTGGGCCTGGATTAAGTAGAGATGGGGAGAGTCAATAGCTAGGCCTAGCATGCTGTGTTTGTCACTTTTAGAGACTGTAAATATTGAAAGCTTATGTTGGTGCAATTTTGCAGGGTAATTCTTAAGCATTGTACTTCAGTGTGTAGCATTCACATAGATTTTTATTTAATATAAGAACAGTCACAGTTTTAGGGCTTTGATTAAAAGCCTTTAGGGAGGTACCATAATTGTTAGTGTTGTCACTGTCAACAAATAAGCAATCGTTTAGTTTTGGTTACAAGACTTATGTACCCATTGTACCAAACTCCATTGTATCAGTTCCCTTTTTGTTTTTGCACTTCTGAGTCTGTGTTCCTAACACAAAGTTCGTTTTTGTCTCTTTTTAACTGTATGTCATGTTTGTAGATACTGTACTTCAGTTGTGCTTTTGAAGTAGAACTGTTTCTCGGTGACTGTTCCTAACATTTCATTATGTAGCAAGAAGTATTTTGTAGTTTTACCCAACATTGTGTAGTTTTGC
The DNA here is from genome assembly GCF_028017835.1 of Emys orbicularis. Classification (NCBI taxonomy): domain Eukaryota; kingdom Metazoa; phylum Chordata; order Testudines; family Emydidae; genus Emys; species Emys orbicularis. Next base: position 63,373,701 of record NC_088689.1, read on the forward strand.
TTTTATTTGCAGTTTTTTTAATTAAAAAAGGGATTCTTCTTGTACAGTTCTTCAAAGAAAAATTTGGTCCTAAATTTTAACTTCTGTTTTCCAGATACTGTTTTATAGTTCAAAGTACTTTAAAAAAAATAAATATAGGAAATGTATTGATGAATTACTGGTAAAAATACTTTACATGTTGACGGACAGCAGTTATATTTTTTTTAAGTTGAGATCAGAGTTGGACTCTAATGGTACAATTGAAACAGACAGGTACAGTTCTGACTTGGATTTTCTGTACTAAAAATAAAAGTCACTTTGTATAAAAAAAAAGTAAAGAAACTGATTACTGTGTTAAATGACAGTCAATTTCTAGAACTTGACTTGTGCATAAGAACTATTTATATATTGTATATTCTCACTTTTTACTTGAGACATATGGAGCCAATTTTAGTTCTTGTACTCATAACATTTGCACATATAAAATCTTCATTCTGTAGACTGAAATTGACATGTGGGCTCTGTACACACAGGTTTTCTCCACAAAATAGATTCTGCAGGCATAATTTGTACACTTACCTCCAATTCCCTGGGTTTTCAGGGTGTTGGCAGAATTCAGACTTGTCAATAGATGTTTCAAGGATACATTCCTTTCTGAAGCGCCTGCCAATTGAGATAACTGATGAAAAACTGTCCCTTACCTATATTTTTATAAGTAAAACATTAATATCCATTAATCTAACCAAGTTTTATGTTCTGCAGTAGGCCATCACATGTCTACCAAACTGGTGATCCATTACCCAAGCCTGCACAGGATCCGTGTCCCTTCCTACTTGAAGAAAGGAAATTTTGGGTTGGCACATATACATATTCTTCAGCATAGTGAGTGTCCCAGTTCATACAGTGGTAGTTTTTCAGAAGTGTATAGCAAGGACAGCAAAACCATTTGGACTAATGTAAACAAAATTAACAACTATGAACAACATGCTTCAGTCATCTGGGAACCAGACTAACACCATCCTCCTAGCAACACCCTCATGCAAGACTTGGAATTCAACTACTAGGTATGTTGTGAAGAAATCCATGGAGAACAGGGATTAAGTAGTGTGGCCTGAGTGCAGAAGAAAATCTTCTTGCCTTGTGCATCCAACACATAAAACTTTGTACCTTAAAGCCAAGTGATAGGACACACAGTGAACTTGATCAGCTGAATGAATGCCTTGGTTTTGGCTAGGTCTATTTTTAGCATTGTGCAGGCATCCATGGCTTGGGACAGATCTATAGTGCAATTTTGTGAGACTTCTAGGTAATGCAGTTGACTTGAGGAATGAATTCTGGGTTAGTCCAAAAAAGCACTTTATCGGCATGAAAAATTCAGTACTGGTTCTGTCTGGACAGAACTTTTAATTGCACTACAGATCAAGCTAACATTACTGCTATCAAGGCTACTTGCCAGAGAGGGAAGTGTGAAAGGATGGCACATGAGACAGTTCAACATCAGGTGGGGCCCATCATGCAACTCTGTACCCCAGCTTTTACATTATAGCCAGACACAGTCTACTCTTCTCACTGATTTATCTGGAAGCTAAAAGGGTAGAGATTATCATATCTGAATATTCCTACATCAGTAGTCACTTAATTTCTAAATGGCAGGCAGCCAACTTTAGCCTCCCATGGTCATACTGCATGAGGGGTAAGGCAGTTCCTATCTGCATCCCTATACTTTGAATACCTAATTATTGCTCTTAGTTAGAATACAGGAATTTTATAGTTAATAGGACTTTTTTTTCCTCAGTATCAAGCAGGGAATTGTGTATGTGAGAAATAAGTGAACTGTTGTGGGTCAGTAGAGCGCACTATCCCTGTGCTCTGACTGTCGGGAGGCTGAATTGGAAATCTTTGTCAGATGCTATTCTCCGCTTTTGGGCTTAATTTGAGACGGTCTTAGTGCCAGACACAACACCTCAAGGCTAGATTTGCCAATAATTCCAGAAGAAATAATTTTGGCCCAGTGTTTACATAATGCACATAGGCCTGTTCTAAAAACTGCAGTAGTTAGAAAGCGAGTTCTGAAAATCTTATGCCTGAGTGCACAGCTGTATGCCTGCAGTCAGACATACTGCACAGTAGTTTACCTAGTGACCTTTTCAAAATATTACCATATTTCAGACAGTTTTCTTAGCCGTTAGTAGGATGTCTTTCTCAAATGGAGTCCACTAGCATGGAGTGTGCAAACATTCCTTTTTGCCTTATCTGGTCATTTTTACTGTTGCTTCATCAAGTTCTGGAAATAACCCTATGATGCATGAAATGAACATGAATATTTTTGTATGATTTTTTTTTTTTTTTTTTTAAGTAAGATGTGCAGCCTCTCTGCCCTCAAATAGTTCGTAAAAATGGGGTTTTGAGTTTTCGGCATCGTGCTCTTCATACATAACACTAAGAAAAGCAATTTTTATTTTTAAGAGAAGTGATTATTGTACCTTCCCCAACTTACCGTTTTGAATTTGAGACATTCTACACTAGAATTGAGAGGGAATTGTACTAAAGTGAATATTCCAAAAAAGTGTTTAAACTTTCACCCAGATTCCAAACCGCAGGTTGATTTGGCATCGTTCACACCCCTTTGTTACTATGCCATTTGTGAACAAGTTTTTGACTGAGCTAATGTTTTGGGTAAGAACTTTTCTTCATACAAGTGTGCCTATCCGCCTGGAGTCAGGAGATTGTTGCATGTGTGAGCACTAGTATTTACTATTCATTCTGTGTTAAAAGTTCCACCCTACCAGAGCACAGAAGTAATCCCAGGTGATATAGACGATAACCAATCACATTCCATCAACACAGTGACTAGTCAAGTCAAATTGTCTATCCCATCTCGCAAATAGTTACAAATAACACGTTCACAGAAACTGGGATCAGTTTGTCATGATTCATACATCAAAAAAAAGGGGTCTAAATTCCCCATTAACACTTCGACCAGCCCTTATTATAATTTACAATATAGTCAAGCATGATCTTTTTGATGCAGGTGCATATGGGAAAAAATATATACATGGTCTAATTCTCCTTAAATAACATCTCTAAAGTTTTTCCTAGAAAGATTATGGATAATTAATTTACACCATTACAAGTCTGGGTTGTGTGGACATGGAATTCCTAGGATCCAAATATGCTCTGCCTATACCAGAGTCAGACCAGTATATCTACCATTTGCCATTGGGTGCAGTTCCTGCAGATGCCAATTTTACTTGTTAAATGTTTGCAGAACATGATGTTTTCTTGTATTAACTCTATACCCAAGTAATTTTACAGTGTATGGTATTTTCTTCTCTTGTGATGTGATGCATATAGATCCAGCTGTCATAGGTTATATCTTCCCCTTCTGAGTAAAGACACTTGGACAAGACTTTACCACTAAGCATCTGTTCTGCTGCAGTTCCCCCTAGAAAAGTGATGCCAAACGAGCATCAAGAGGCTGAAGATCCCGACAGAAAGACATTAATTACCTTGCACCCTGGACCCGTTTAGCTATATTTCTGTACGTGAGGCTTCCAGCTCCTTGCATGAGAAGTATAGTCAGCTCGGTTGTTCTGCAGCTATTGGCCATTGGTCCTGTAGAGCTCATAGGCAAAGTTAATAGTGCTACAAACAGGATTATTTTTCCACACCCATTTCTGCTGACACTTCCTCTATTTTGGGGGAGAGTGAGTCCACCTAGATCATACCCCTTCTAGTTGCTCCCTAACCAGTTTCCCCTGGAAAGTTGCAAAGTCACATGGAGTCAGTGGCAGAGCTAGGAAAAGAACCAGAATTCTCTGCTTTAACCACCATTCTGTACATACAGATTGGTTTGGGGTGTACTGTATTTCATGCTCTTCCTTTCCTAATCTTTATTCTCTAGGAATGACCAGTGCATGTTTTACCCTTGATAGGTCTGGGTTTCTTTTGTGGCTTAAAATATTTTCTTTATTTTTGTACTTGGGATGGCAACAAGTGATACACACCATTTTTCAAAGCTACGTATGGAAAACAAGCTTGCATTTTTCTTAAAGGGAAATCTATTTTCTTTTAAACATGTTCTAACTTAAAAGCAGAACCTACAATAACTATACCGAAAGTTTGGAGATGAGAAGTATTCTGGTTTTTCCTGTTTGTTTTCATGGTGAAGTTGGCAGCAGTTTGAGTTGAGTCAGTTTCTCATTTCCCCCTTTCACACAGAAAACTGAGGAGAAGGAAAACTTTAAAAGTGGTTGTAAAACCACAGAATTTGGTGGGGAATCTGGGACAGGAGCAGCACCTGAAACTACTTTAAAGTCACTGCCGAAAATTGACTAGATTAAACTGTGTCCCTTTCTTAATCCACTATCAATCCATTCACAAATACTTGCGCTCTGTCCACATTGGCCTCAATTATGTGGCAAGTTCTCATTGGAACCAAAATTTACTGTCAAGAGCAGCTGCCAGCCCTGCCATCTCAGACGAAGACTCTTTTTGGTGTCTGGTGAGTGTGGCAGGTATTGGGGTACCATTAAAAGCAACTAAATATCAAGGCCCCAAAATTGAGACATCCCTCAAAATGCAACACACATATTTCTAATGATTTTTTTTGGTAATGATTCACAAACAAAACTGGACTTTGAATGAAAAAGGCCTTTGAAAACCCATGTTTAAATATGATAAATCTTGACAGAAAAGGGTCATCCATGTTTCCATACCTCTCCCCTCAAATAGGTTAAGGAGGTATGATCTACACATACTTAATATGGCATTGAAATATAAAAATGGAGAATTGTTAAATGGTAAGGGTAAAAACTTTGATAGCTATGTTTTATATATATTTATACACCCACATTATGGATAGTGAATGAGTTTAAATGAGGTAAGCTGTTAGGTCCAGGCCTTGCAGGCATAAGTGTGATTTGCTAATTCTTTTACATAGAATTTTGATTAGCTTAAAATGATGTTATTGGTCACAGAACAAAGGTAACGTGTTGTGCTAGAACTTAGGGTAAAAACACACAAAAGCAAGAAGTCTTTTACTGGGAAAAACCAGGGCCAGCGTGACACAAAATGACATGACATAGAAACGGCATAAACAACAAAAAAATGCAGAAGCTGGGTAAAGTGAAGCTTGCACATGTGTAATATATGAGTTACATAAAAAATAAATGGGTGATGTGCTAAAAGCTGAGTGGACAAAGGTTAAGTAATACAAAATGTGGAAATGTATAAAAATTCAAGTGAACAGGGCCCTTGAGAAATGCTGAATAGAAACTGCAGGATGGGGCTGAAAGACCAGATCAGAGGAAGCAACAATGATCATGGAAGAACTTTCTGGAATGTGGTAATTTGGGCCCCCTATCAATTCCGGCTTGTCTTGCTATTGTCTGGCATGCTTATGGGTTCAGACACTGTGACAATTCTGACTGAAATTGTATGACGGCAAAAATTGATTAAGGCTAAATTGGGTGGACTTGACTTAATTTCTCACTTTTAACCCCCAACAGCGTGCAGTTTGATGTCTGTCTCCACAATCCAGTCTTGGAGCAAACTTTGCTAAGAGCAGAAGTGAAGTCCCAGACTCCTGTGTATCTAGTCTCTCATGGTGCAAGTACAAGCTTGTAACCTTCCCATAAGAATTACATTTGGGGCCCCATGACAAGTTATAAAATCTACAAACACTGTTCAAATCTCAAGGATCATCAATTGACACCGGGCCCTAACTTGTAGTGGAGACACCCATGATTGGAAGGTGGGGGTGCAGGTTATAATGTCCTATAATTAAGGAGGCTGCTGTCAAAATTTAGATACCCAGCAAGACAGACTTGTTCGTGACAGCTAGCAAAGATCCTCTGGCCGTAGGCAGAAGTTTAGCAGTGAAGGGGGAGTAGTTGGCATCTTTCTGCAAATTTCTTCTAATTTGTGTTAAGAGGTTTGAGGGCCTTTTTTTTTTTTTAATAGCACACGTTTTATTTATGTTGCTCTAAAGGGAAATGTATATTCCCAACCTTCATTCTACATTAAAATTATTTTGTTTAGAAAATGTTTTGGGATCCTTCAGGTGCTATATCAAGATACTGGTGTTGACAGCCAAGTTTTTAATCCTTTAAATGGAGCTGTTTTTCCCTGCTGTATTCTAGGAAATTATGATTAATTATTTCATCAGGCAACTAAATGACTGAATCTGTAGACTATACCCACGTGGATATAAAATAGTTTCTGCTAATATAAGCTAGACACAGAATTATGTGAATCCAGAAAGCTAAGTGGATGCGGGGAATCTTACCACTTGAATGAACTTGGAGTAACCAAAACAGGTGACTACCTACGTAACAGAGTGAGAGTCATTGTCCATTGCGTAATCAGTCAATCACTGGGTCTGATCCTACAAACCCTTGTGCAAGTAGGTAGCCCTTAGGCAGGTGAAGACCCCACTATTCTATATTATGTAATTTACAAAATAAATCACCTGTCATTGCCAGTTATGCAGCTGTCCTCAACAGTGGGAGCCCTGAGGTTTCTCAGCTCTAGCAGCTGCTTGTGGGAAGTAATCTAGTTTGTGTGGTGCTGAAAACTGCTGGCACAAGTACCCAGCCACACGATGGCTCCCAGAATCATTAACATTTTTTTAGAAATGGCAAGACATTTTTTTTTATTTTATTTAATGAGTACAGATTATTTGTCAGTAGTATTTCTATAACTAGACCATTCTCTTAATATAACTACATGAAAAACATACAATGATCTGGGTGAAACATTCACACCATTTTCAGTATTGAAAAACCTTTACTGTGAAAATTGGTTGCATTTCAAAAATAGGATGCGCTGGTGTCTTCCACTTTCAGTAAAAACTGCTTTTCTTGTCTGGAAATTAGGACAAGTGAAAACATTAACATAAGAACATAAGAATGGCCATACTGGGTCAGACCAAAGGTCCATCCAGCCCAGTATCCTGTCTTCCAACATTGGCCAATGCCAGGTGCCCCAGAGGGAGTGAACCTAACAGGTAATGATCAAGTCATCTCTCTCCTGCCATCCATCTCCACCCTCTGACAAACAGAGGCTAGGGACACCATTCTTTACCGATCCTGGCTAATAGCCACTAATGGACTTAACCTCCATGAATTTATCTAGTTCTCTTTTAAACCCTGTTATAGTCCTAGCCTTCAAAACCTCCTCAGGCAAGGAGTTCTACAGGTTGACTGTGCGCAGTGTGAAGAAGAACTTCCTTTTATTTGTTTTAAACCTGCTGCCCATTAATTTCATTTGGTGGCCCCTAGTTCTTATATTATGGGAACAAGTAAATAACTTTTCCTTATTCACTTTCTCCACACCACTCATGATTTTATATACCTCTATCATATCCCCTCTTAGTCTCCTCTTTTCCAAGCTGAAAAGTCCTAGCCTCTTTAATCTCTCCTCATATGGGACCTGTTCCAAACCCCTAATCATTTTAGTTGCCCTTTTCTGAACCTTTTCTAATGCCAGTATATCTTTTTTGAGATGAGACCACATCTGTACGCAGTATTCAAGATGTGGGCGTACCATGGGTTTATATAAGGGCAATAAGATATTCTCCGTCTTATTCTCTATCCCTTTTTTAATGATTCCTAACATCCTGTTTGCTTTTTTGACTTTTGCTGCACACTGCGTGGACTTCTTCAGAGAACTATCCACGATGACTCCAAGATCTCTTTCCTGATTAGTTGTAGCTAAATTAGCCCCCATTATATTGTATGTATAGTTGGGGTTATTTTTTCCAATGTGCATTACTTTACATTTATCCACATTAAATTTCATTTGCCCTTTTGTTGCCCAATCACTTAGTTTTGTGAGATCTTTTTGAAGTTCTTCACAGTCTGCTTTGGTCTTAACTATCTTGAGCAGTTTAGTATCATCTGCAAACTTTGCCACCTCACTGTTTACCCCTTTCTCCAGATAATTTATGAATAAGTTGAATAGGATTGGTCCTAGGACTGACCTTTGGGGAACACCACTAGTTACCCCTCTCCATTCTGAAAATTTACCATTTATTCCTACCCTTTGTTCCCTGTCTTTTAACCAGTTCTCAGTCCATGAAAGAATCTTCCCTCTTTTCCCATGACAACTTAATTTACGCAAGAGCCTTTGGTGAGGGACCTTGTCAAAGGCTTTCTGGAAATCTAAGTATACTATGTCCACTGGATCCCCCTTGTCCACATGTTTGTTGACCCCTTCAAATAACTCTAATAGATTAGTAAGACATGATTTTCCTTTACAGAAACCATGTTGACTTTTGCCCAACAATTTATGTTCTTCTATGTGTCTGACAATTTTATTCTTTACTATTGTTTCAACTAATTTGCCTGGTACTGACGTTAGACTTACCAGTCTGTAATTGCCGGGATCACCTCTAGTGCTCTTAAAATATTGGCGTTACATTAGCTATCTTCCAGTTATTGGGTACAGAAGCTGATTTAAAGGACAGGTTACAAACCATAGTTAATAGTTCCGCAATTTAACATTTGAGTTCTTTCAGAATGCTTGGGTGAATGCCATCTGGTCCCAGTGCTACATTGATTTTTCAGTGAAAACATAGGACCATTTAAGTTTAAATTAAATTTTCCAAATTTAAAAATGCAAAATTTCAAATAAATCAGTTCACACAAAACTCATGATATTTTACAAGTTTTTTGCCAAAATATAATAATGGACATCTCTGGGATGTGAAATAGCCTGGAGAACAGTGGCAATTCATTAGAAATGTTGCACAGTATTATCATCAATCACTTTATATAGTATTTTGTGCCTTAATTTCACTTCTCATTACATTTTTAGCAGAATTAGATTAACCCATAGATGTTCATGTTCAGAGGGGTGCTGTCAATCTGCATCATCTTGAAAATCTCACTCCTGAGCAATAAAAGGAATCCACAAGGATTTGGTAAATTGACTGAACTTGTGCTCCTTTTTGCTTATACACAGAGGAGCTGGGGCACTTTTTCTGCTGGAAAAGAAATATCAAGTCTGGCCTTCCCTTTTTCTCCACCCTACTGCCCCAAAAGAGCTTTTGGATGTTCGGAACATGTGTATTGTGCGCTCTTGCACTTTATTGAAGGGACATGGATGTTGAATATTTAACAAAATTCGCCTCTTTAAAATGTTCTTCACTGAAGTGAAATAGGTGTTGAACAAAATAAATAAATGAAATGACCTGATTAAAAATTCCTTCTCTCAATTGCTCTATTTTCACTTTGCATGGTCCACATTTAGCTACTTAAGGCATCTGTTGGGGCCACACACAACCTGAATTTCTAATGTTTCAAAGAAAACCCCCACAACATCTTCATGTCACTGACTGTGCTCTTCAGTAAAAGTGGCCGCTTTTGCAGCACATCTGCTTATTGACCTTGCTTCAGGATTTATAATTGAATTATTTTTAAGTTGGAAGGGTCTCTTCTGGTCAATTAAAATTCCTTCATCAGCTTCTTATTTACCCACTTTCTAAATAGAAATGTATGCTCCTCTTAAGTAAAACCAGTTTAGTACCAAGTTTACATTCGTCAGTTGACATTGAAAAGACACAATCTGGATTTTATGTGGATATGCCATTCTCATTTTCAATTAGACAAAAGTAATTTTGAAAAGTTCATTTTTTTTCTGATTTTACTTTCCATCACCATTTAAACCAAGACACCTCGATTTTTCTAATGCCAGCACCACACATATGGAACACAGAATCCAACACTGAAGTAAATTAATCAAGTACTGGTCTTGAGGAAAAAAAGGATACTATCAAGGAATTAAGTTTGAGATGAACAACGTACACAGAAGAGCTTGACAACACCCTGTAACACACAACTAGGTACTTTAGAACATTGGTTCAAGAGGTTATGCTATGGTTTTAAGATAAAGTTGTAGGTTCATGACTGAGTCAGTGTTTTGTACTTCAGGGCTCTGGTTTGAGGTAGTTGGGTCTTGGTTACCACTATATTGGTAGCTAATATGTTTGTGATCCAAGAAGAACTAAGTATACCCACTTAGGCAATTACATCTATGGGTCCTGTTTCCAGGAAGGCAATGGGAGTTGCAAGTTCTCCGCACTTCTTGAGGTCAGTCCTATGGTTAAAAACATGCATCACTCAGGTTTGGTGTCTTCCGTTCTATTTGTCTTTACAGACTCTCAACAGCCAGTACAGAACCTTTCTTGCATCTGAATCATGCAGAGAATGCTCATATTTTATACTGACACCTTCTGTGACAAAGAAGTTGTCTTTAATAGCTGCAATTATGGGGTGAGCTGGTAAGATTTGCTATGACTGAGATGCAGTTCAATTATTTATAATTCGTTTCTGAGGAGTTGTACATTACATTTTGTAGCACTTGCAGACAAGTGATTGTCCTGCAGCTAGAAACTAATTTCAGTGGAGCTGCTCTATTTTTTTCCCTTTGTGGTAGCATTTCTGCTCCAGGGCTAGAACATTCCATACAATGGCTTTGACTCCTCCCCAGTGCTGACATAGTATACTGGATATCAACCAGCCTTACAGGATATTGACACAACTGGGGATGACCTGGATACATTCACTGCACTGGCACCTCGGAGCAGGGATGACATAGGAGCCACACTAGCAACTTTGTGGCTCCCCCTATGCCCTGGCTGCCTAAGCTCGATTCAAGGTTTGCATCAATGAGAGAGACAAAAACTGCTCTAATGTATTGGAGGATCTGGTCAACCTAACACAGCAGTTCTTCAAGAGTGCGTTGGGACCCCAAAGTGGGTCGGGACCTCATATAGCATCACCAGGGCCAGCATTAGACTTGCTCAGACCCAGGGCTGAAGTTGAAGCCGGAGTTTCACTGTTATCCAGGGTGGTGGGGCTCTGGCTCCGTCCCCCCACCTCCCAGGCTCCTGTAGTAACTTTGTCAGAAGAGGATAGGGTTGCCAACTTTCTAATCGCATAAAACGGAACATCCTAGCCCCGCCTCTTCCACAAGGCCCCTTCCATTAGGCCCCGCCCCCGCTCACTACATTCCTCCTCCCTTGGTGGCTCGCTCACTCACTTTCCCTGGGCTGGGGCAGAGGGTTGGTGTGTGGAGGGGGTGAGGGCTCTAACTGGGGGTGTGGGCTCCAGGGTGGAGCCAGAAATGGGTTCAAGGTACGGGAGGGGGCTCCAGGCTGGGGCAGGGAGTTGGGGTGTGGGAGAGGGTGAGAGCTCCGGCTGGGGATGCATGCTCTGGGGGTGAGGGGTTTGGAGTGTAGGAGTGGGATGAGGGCTCCGTCTGGGGGTGCAGGCTCTGGGGTGCGCCTGGGGATGAGGGGTTTGGGTGCAGGAGGGGGGCTCTGGGCTTGGGGGTGCTGGAGCAGGGGGTTGAGGCTCAGGGTTGGGGTACAGGCTTACCTTGGGCAGTTCTCGGTCAGCGGTGCAATAGGGCTAAGGCAGGCTCCCTGCCTGTCCTAGCTCCATTCTGCGCCCCGGAAGAGGCCAGCAGCAGGTCCAGCTCTTAAGCAGAGGGGGGGAAGCAGGAGGCTCCACTGGCTGCTTTCACCCACAGGCAACGCACCCCAGCTCCCATTGGCCGCGGTTCCCGGCCGATGGAAGTGCGGAGCCGGTGCTCGGGGCGGGGGCAGCGCGTGGAGCCCCATGGACCCCCCGCCTAGGAGCCAGACCTGCTGCTGGTCTCTTCCGGGGCACAGCGCAGAGCCAGGACAGGTGGGGACTAGTCTGCGTTAGCCCCGCAGCACCACTGACCGGACTTTTTGCCAGGGTCCCTTTTCGACTGGGCGTTCTGGTCGAAAACCAGACACCTGGCAACCCTAGAAGGGGGTCGTGGTGCAATGAAGTTTGAGAACCCCTGACCTAACAGATTGTCTTACCACTTTTCAGGTGCTCCAGCTGGAAGTTTAAAGCAAATTAAGACACAGTGCCACTGACTCCAAAGCAATTTTAGGATCCAAAGATTTCGGTGGAAACAATTATTGCTGCAGTTTCCGTTACAATCACTACACTACTGGTATGTAGCTCATTGCTTTGTCAAGTGCTTTAAGAACCTTTGCTTTGCCTATGAAAACTGCTCTATTTTATGTGTAAATTGTACTATGGGTACATTGGAGACCTTCCCTCACTCTGGTCCCTTTACTCAACTACCATAGCACTGGTTTCTTCTTCTTCGAGTGATTGCTCATGTGTATTCCACAGTAGGTGTGCGTGCTCGCCACGTGCACAGGTGCCGGAAGTTTTCCCCTCAGCAGGACCCATAATGGGGGAGCGCTGCTGCGACCCCTGGAGTGGCGCCTCTATATCGTGCCATAAAGGGGGCTGTGCGCTCCCCCCACCCTCAGTTCCTTCTAGCCGCCAGTGAAAGTAGTCGGAACTTGTGCTCCAGCATTGCTGTAGCTTCTATCCTTGGTAGTACCTCGACTGTTACTAGTTTCTGCAGTTAGTAGCCTGGCCTGGGGCATGCCCCGAGCCCCAGGCTTCAAGTCGTGCGACTCCTGTCGCAATTCCATGCCCAGAAGCGATCCACACTCTGAGTGTTTTCGCTGTCTGGGCGAGGCTCACATAAGTGAGCGGTGTAAAATCTGTAAGTCCTTCAAGCCCCGGACTAACCTCAAATGTGAGATCTGACCGTGTCCTCGGTGCGGAGCGAAGCCCCATCCACCAGTCGGCACCGCTCCCCTGCCAAGAAGCAAGGCAAGACCCAGCGGCGCCGAGACAAGGACAGGGGTGAGGCCGGACCCGAGTTGGGCAGCCCACGATCCCCCTCGGGACCCAGACCTCTGACTCGTGCGGAGCGGAGTAGTCCGGCCCCGTCCGCGCGTGCCTCCCCGATGATGAGGGTTCCATTGACGCTGGAGGCAGCCCAGGCAGCGCGCGACATCTTCGTCATGCCGGTACTGAGCGGGCCGCACGAGCTGGGGCCCCGGTCCCGAGGGAAGCCGCCGTTGGGCGCTCACCAGCCCTCACCAGCCAGGTCGGAGGTCGACGTCTCTACTTGATCCGCCGGGCCTTCCCGTAGCCCACGACAGACATCCACTCCGTTATCGGGGTTGCCTGGGAGCGAGTCGCTGGAGTCTTCCTCGAACCACAGGGGCCGCAGGCGCCGGGACAGGAAGCATCGATGCTCCGCGTCCAGCCGCAGCGATAGCAGGTCTCGACGCCATGGGCACCGCCGATCATACCGCGGCGCGCGCCATGCTCGGAGTGCATCCCAGCAGTCACCAGCACTACGGCATTGTAGCCGCAGTCACCGACGGGACTCCAGAGACAGTACCTTCGACATATACGTCTCATCGTCGTCGAGGTCTAAATCCCGGGGAAGGACCCGACATGGACGGGACCGGTCGAGCCGTTCCTATGGCACCGTGCACTCCTGGGCCACCTCTGCCTCGACTCCCAGCCGTCCTTCCCCGGGCCACACCGCCCCCCAGGAACATGTAACCCTGGTAGGACCCCAGGCGGCTCAGTGGCAAGGGGCGCCATGGCAAGGACAGTGGTGCCAGTGGGCACCGTGGCCCCAGGCACCCGAACCGCCGAGGCCCCGATCCGTGGCTGGGGCATCCCAACCCCACTTGGCGTCCCCGCCTCGGCACCGAGAGCAGTCCTCGGGTGCCGCACCACCGGCACCGCACCCGGACCCAGAAGCAGAGTGCGACCTACTGGCACCACCCGATGCCCAAAGGGCCGTTCCAGTCGTCCCGTCAGCACCGGACGAGTCCATAGTGGCAGCGCCCCCTCCTTCTCAGGAGGATTTCAAGGCGCATCAGGAGCTCCTCCGGCATGTAGCCTCCAACCTCCAGCTGCAGGTGGAGGAGATGGAGGAGCCATCAGACAATTTGTTTAATGTCCTCTCCTCCTCGGCTCTGGGCCGTGAGGCACTGCTGCTTCACCAAGGGGTGGCCAACATTTTGACCAGACTATGGCAAACCCCGTCCTCTCTGCCGCCCATTTCCAAGAAGGCAGAGCGGAAGTACTTCGTGCCAATGAAGGGACATGAGTACCTCTACACTCATCCTACCCCGAACTCACTGGTGGTGGAGTCCGTCAACCACCATGAAAGACACAGCCAACCCGCACCAACCTCCAAGGACAAGGATGCCAGGAGACTGGACACTTTTGGGAAAAAAGTTTATTCCTCTGCCAGTTTACAGCTCAGGGTGGCAAACCATCAAGCGCTCCTGAGCAGGTATGACTTCAACTTGTGGGGATCTCTGCCAAAATTCGAACCCTCCCTCCAAGAGCAGGACAGGAAGGAGTTCAGGGCTCTAGTTGACGAGGGTGCGGTGGCGGCGAAAGCAGCTCTCCAGGCCGCCTCGGATGCAGCTGACACGGCGGCTCGTTCAATGGCCTCGGCTATCTCCATGCGACGGGTGTCGTGGTTTTCGCTGTCTGGGCTGTCAGTGGAATCCCAGTCCCTGAGGCAAGACCTGCCATTTGACGGCAAGGCATTATTTGCGGACCAGACAGACACTCGTCTGCACGGGATGAAGGACTCCCGCACCACCCTGCAGACACTCGGTCTGCATGTCCCGCCAGGACAAACCCAGACCGCAGCCCTCGGCTCCCCCCGCAAGGGGCAGGTACGAGCCCCCGCCCAAGAGGCCTAGGGACCAGAGACGCAGATCACAGCGCCAGTCCCATTTGGCCCCATGTCCCGGACCCTCGAAGGGCAAGAGGCAGGGCAAGAGGCGTTTTTGACTATTTGTGGGGGGCCACCTGGCCTGTTGCCAGGGAAACCGCCCCTCCAGTTAATAAAGTTGGTTTTTGGCAACCGTTTATCAGCCTTCAGAGTGCATTTGTCCCGTATAACGTCGGACCGGTGGGTCCTCAGTACCATCTCCGAGGGGTACAGGCTGCAGTTCGATTCACCCCCACCGCACCATCCTTCGTCCCAGGATGCCCCGGAGGACCCGGAACACGCCCTCCTCCTAAGTCAGGAGGTGACGCGCCTCCTCACCCTAGGCGCGGTCGAGAGGGTACCTCAGGAATTCCAGGGCAAAGGGTTTTATTCCCGGTATTTCCTGATCCCGAAGGCGAAAGGCGGGCTCAGGCCCATCCTCGACCTGCGGAATCTCAACCAGTTTCTGGTTCGCTGCAAATTCCGTATGGTGTCCCTGACCTCTATTGTCCCGTCCCTGGATCCGGGAGATTGGTTCGCAGCCCTGGACGCGTACTTCCATATCCACATTTTCGAGGGCCACAGGCACTTCCTCCACTTCCTGGTAGGGACAGACCACTACCAGTTTGTCCTTCGGCCTTTCCATTGCCCCCAGGGTTTTCACCAAATGCATGGCGGTGGTCGCAGCCCACCTCAGGAGGAACGTGCTGCAGATCTTCCCCTACCTGGACGACTGGTTGCTCAAGGGCAAGTCTCAGTCCCAGGTGCAGGCGCAGATGGAATTCCTGCTAGACACCTGCACGAGTCTAGGCCTAGTGGTAAACGAGGAGAAATCCACGTTAGTCCCGGTTCAGCGCATACACTTCATAGGGGCGCTGTTAGACTCGCTGGTGGCCACGGCCTCCCTCCCCCGGGACAGATTCGAGACACTCAAAGGTCTCATTGCCTCGGTCACGGCCTTCCCTGTGATGACGGCACGGGTGTGCCTTCAAATCCTAGGCCATATGGCAGCATGCATCTTCGTGGTACGACATGCCAGGCTCAGGATGAGGCCCCTCCAACTCTGGCTGGCCTCCCAGTACTCCCAGTCCAGGGATGGCCTGGACAAGGTCGTCACGTTGCCACCCTATATAGTGGCCGACCTGCAATGGTGGTCCCTCCCGACCTGGGATGGGGAGCCCATGTAGGGGGCTTCAAAACCCAGGGCAGATGGTCACCCTCGGAATTGTCCCTGCACATAAATGTCAGGGAGCTCAGGGCAGTACACCTGGCGTGCGTAGCCTTCAGCCAACACCTAGGGGGAAAGGTGGTCAGAGTCCTAATGGACAATACGACCACGATGTATTATATCAACAGACAAGGGGACACGCGCTCCGTGGCCTTGTGCCAGGAAGCCCAGCTCCTGTGGGAGTTCTGTATAGCTCATGACATCATTCTGAGGGCTTTTTACCTGCCCGGCAAGCGCAATACGCTCGCGGATCACCTAAGCAGGTTCTTCTCCCAACAACACGAGTGGTCCCTACACAGAGAGGTGGCCAGGTGGCTCTTCCTACAGTGGGGCACTCCCCAGGTGGATCTGTTCGCCACCGCCCAGAATCGCCTATGCCCACGATTCTGCTCCAGGGCGGGGGTGGGCGAAGGGGCGATATCGGACGCGTTCCTGATTCCATGGTCAGGCCGCCTGTTCTATGCCTTCCCACCCTTTCCGCTGATAGGCAAGGTCCTACAGAAGGTGAGGGCGGATGGGGCGCGGATTATCCTCATAGCCCCGGATTGGGCCCGTCAGCATTGGTACGGGACCCTCCTGCAGCTTTCAGTGGCCCCCCCGCACAGGCTGCCGCTTTGATCGGACCTCCTCTCCCAGGAGGGAGGACGTCTCCTCCATCCCAACCTGGCCGTGCTCCACTTGACAGCGTGGCTGCTCCATGGTTAAATGAGGAGGAGGGGAGGTGTTCGGAGGGTGTTAGACAGGTCCTGCTAGAAAGCAGGAAACCATCCACACGTCGTACCTATCTAGCTAAATGGTATCGGTTCTCCAAGTGGGCAAGGGAGAAGGGGTCCTCCCCCTCCTCCGCATCTGTCCAACTTATCCTTGATTATCTCCTGGCCCTTAGGACCCAAGGGCTGGCGCCCTCTTCGGTCAGGGTGCACCTGGCGGCCATCTCGGCCTTCCACCCCCTGGTGCAGGGCTACTCGGTGTTTTCACACCACATGACGGTTCCTAAAATGGCTGGATTGGGCCTTCCCTTATGCTAGACCCCCGGTCCCGCTCTGGGACCTGAACCTAGTGCTCTCCCGCCTCACAGGGCCCCCTTTCGAGCCCTTGGCCACGTGTTCTTGGTCCCACTTGTCATGGAAAGTGGCGTTCCTGGTGGCTATCACCTCAGCCCGCCGGGTCTCCGAGCTTAGAGCCCTGACCTCCGAACCCCCGTACACGGTCTTCCATAGGTATAAGGTCCAGCTCCGCCAGCACCAGGCTTTTCTGCCTAAGGTAGTCTCGGCTTTTCACATAGATCAGGACATTTTCCTCCCGGTCCTCTGTCCTAAGCCCCATTCCTCCAATGAGGAACGGTGCCTGCACATGTTAGATGTGCGTAGAGCGCTGGCTTTTTACTTAGACTGAACCAGACCGTTCCGAAAAACGCCTCAGCTTTTTATTGCTTCGGCCGAGCGCATGAGGGGGCGACCGGTTTCTACCCAGCGGATCTCCCGCTGGATCACCTCATGCATACGCACTTGTTATGACCTGGCAGGGGTTCCCCCCGCCTCCTATAGTAAAGGCTCATTTGACGAGAGCTCAGGCCTCGTCGGCTGCCTACGTGGCTCATGTCCCTATTCAGGACATCTGCAGGGCCGCTACATGGTCCTCTGTCCACACCTTTTAATCGCACTACGCGATTGTCTCCCAAACGTGGGATGACGCCGGGTTTGGTAGGGCGGTACTCCGCCCGGGTAACCCTTAAACTTCTACCCACCTCCGTCAGGGATAGCTTGGAGTCACCTACTGTGGAATACACAGGAGCAATCACTCGAAGAAGAAAGGACAGTTACCTGTTCCGTAACTGGCGTTCTTCGAGATGTGTTGCTCAGGTGTATTCCACATCCCGCCCTCCTTCCCCTCTGTCGGAGTTGTCTGGCAAGAAGGAACTGAGGATGGGGGGAGTGCACAGCCCCCTTTATGGAGCGATATAGAGGCGCCACTCCAGGGGTCGCAGCGGCGCTTCCCCACTAAGGGTACTGCTGACGGAAAAACTTCCGGCACTGGTGCACGTGGCGAGCACGCACACCTACTGTGGAATACACCTGAGCAACACATCTCGAAGAACGCCAGTTACGGAACAGGTAACTGTCCTTTCTGTCACACCACACACACATCACTATTAGTTTAAGAGCCCTCTTCAAAACAGCCTCTACACTTTAGAATAGCCTTCCTGGATCACTCCAACGCATTGATCGCTGCCTATTTGCACGTCTGTGCTGGAAGATATTTTCTTCCTTGCTTATGCAGTCCCATCTCCCCCACTGCTGTTATTTAACACTAAAGTATTTTGGTCCTGTAGGAAAGATGTTATGCAAACCCAAGGAATATTGTTGATTCTGAAGCCTGAATGAACCAATGTAAATTAATGGTCCAGTCATATACCATTGTGGAAGCTACTGTGTAAAATCCATTTTGTTCCACAAAATGGCCCATGTTGAACTGATTTTGATTTTCTATACTTGTTATAACATTCACTCAATCGTTTTAGCGACTGATCTGTCTGAATAACCAGCAGCCTAACAGTTAACATTATAAAGTGGACTCGTTTAAAGTGATGCCTTACTGTGTTTGCAGCAGCAGTAAAAGAACCCAGCTGATAAACACCAGACAACAACTTAGGAAAGTCCACGCACCTGCCTCTGAAGGAACATGTGACCTCTGCTGACTTTATATAGGCTGCCATGTTTGCATTTAATTTTGTTTTCTGCCTACACTGCTCAGCTTACACAGCACCAGTTCGGTATGCAATAGTATAGCCATGACTGACTCATTACTGTGACTAAAATCCAGAACAACTGACATTTGCCCTGCATTGGAAATACAAGAGCTGGTTAGTTTTTTAACCTGTTTTGTCCTGTTTAACCTGTGAACAATGGCTAAACCAGGAGCATAACAAACCAGTTTGTGCAAGTACAGGTGTGGACTGCTGTAAGTCATCACAACTAACCAACTCCCTCAATTCTTGTTTATTTCCCACACTGGTCTGGCATTATATGCCTTGTATTCTCTCTACCCACTTCTGCATAGCTGGGCAAGTCTTGAAAACCGAAACAGTCTGTGACCTACAGTATTCAAAAGGAAACAGAGTTTAAGCTGTTGAGGAAACAATATCTTAATCTTCAAGAGAATAGAAAGTTCCTATAGTTTATAAGCATTATTTACACTTGCAGCTGAGTAGGGGAGATGGGAGTGTTGATTTCAAGGCACAGAGCACCCCTCCAACTTTTGTTTTATAGTAAGAAGACTGAAAACAGTGAGGGAAGCGTAATGGGACTATAGTACAAAACAATTGCTTTCTCCTAATACTGAACAAGGAAATGTCTTAGAATAAGGAAGATTCTGTTTACAAGGTATTTACTAGCTCTGCTATAACCTAATCTTGTTTTTTTAAAGACTTGGAGACTGTTTGTTATACTTTCTTTGAAGTCTTAAAGGAGGCCTTCTGTACTGGAGCCAACTTTCAAGTACACCAGAATTAAACTAAACCTGTCATGCAGAGCTCTGTGTAAGCTCGAAAACTTCTCTCTTATTAATAGAAGTTGGTCCAATAAAATATATTACCTCACCTACCTTGTCTCTATGTATTTCTAATTTTGTGTGTGCCCCTTCTCCCACTTGTCAAAAATATTTATTGTTTAAACAAAAGTTTGTTCCACTGTAGTTTATCTGTTCCTCCTGCTTAATGTCATGAATTTGTAGTGTCAAATTTATGCTACACTATAAGATCCTACCACTGAGTCACAGAAGATATAGATGGACGAGACCTGTTAGATCATAGGCTATCCAATGTGGGATTGCCCCTAAACTATATATTCTTGGGCTTCACCCAGTCTTATTGTAATTGACTCTAGAGATGGGGGTTCCCTGAGAGACTCTTCTACAACATTGCAGACCCCAGTCTTCCATACATAGTACTATGCAGAATTACTTATTGGAATTCTCATCTACACACACAGCAAGGGGGAGAAAAGGGACGTGACCATCAAACTAACAACCTGATTCTATGAGTGTTCTCTGTTTTTGCAATTTTGATGTGGAAGAGCTCCTCTTCAAGGGTCCAGTTTAAGCAACTTAATAAGCAAAACTGTGGCACTTCATTGCTCAGGGATCCTGCTCTTGGAGAATTTTTAGACACCACTCTTGTGTTCGCATAAAGATATAAGGACCAAAAGAGAAGAAAGGACCAAATTTGATCCTCTCAGGTGAGCACATACAACTCCCCTGGAACCATGCATGAATCCAGAGGCAGAATTTGGCCCACAGAGTCTCTGGGCCTGATATTCTCCATCACATATTTTACCCTGGTGTAACGCCACTGTGTTCAGTGGAGCTACTCCAGAGTGAAACTGGTATAACAAAGAGGAGAATCAGGGACCTAACCTTATTCTTCAAACTCTTATTCTGAGGTTTTTCTATCCCAATATTGGAAAGTTACTAATGGAAGGACTGATCAAGCCACAACATCCCTACAAAACATGTCACAGGTTCCTTCAAGGATGACTGAAACGCAGCTGATGGTGAAGCTACCAAATACCTCCTCCTCTCCTCTTTCCAGCTGAATTTTTGGGAAACAAATTCCTAGGATCTCTGTGGTGTCTTAGAACTGCTGCACTGATGAAGTGTGTGTGACATCTAAGAAGCTGAAATCTAGGCTTATTCACTTAACCACTGCTAAAAATACCACAATGGTGGAAGTTTGAAAGGGCGACCTTGACTGACTCTGACATCTTTAACAGATCGCAGTCTTATTTGCTTCTTTTCCCCACAGTGTCTGATAATCCCTTTTGATAAAGGGAGGCAGGGGGAGAGAGACCACACACAAATCAGATTGCATTTACTAGTGGCTGGATTTCTTCCTGTGTGGGACTATCCTATCTACCCTTCTCTCATTTTTTATCTCCTGTTTTTCGTTCTAATCAGATACATTCTAACATTTATGGTGAAGATTCTCAAAAGGGACTAACAGAATTTGACAAAAATTTTCATTAAAAAGACTTTGAACAAAAAAAAAAAATCCCTTTTTTTCCTAATAGAAATTTTTTCCAAATTTTTCAGTTTAACAGAAAGCAAAATTCACTGGAAAAAAACAGTTTTCATTTTTTCCTCATGGCAAAACTGAAAACTATTTTTTGGGGAAAATGAACATTTTTTCATCTTTCAATTTTGTGTGTGCGTGCATGGGTGCAGAAAGTGTTATTTTTCCACCCAGGTCTAGCGACTAACCATTCTGAGTATCTCAACCTTAAAGGGGCTGGATATTTGGAGGGTAGGTGCTCAGCACTTTCTGAAAAACCCAGGTGTTGCAAATCGGGTACTCAAAAATTTACACAACCAATGCCACTCATTTTTTTAAAAATCGTGGCTTTGGACTCAAGTGCAGATAAAGCTACATGAAAGCAGGGGTGTGTGTGTGTGTGTGGCGAAATCATTCTGTTGCTGGGGGAGATAAATTTTGATCATGCCAGCGTAATGTTAATATCAAAATGCAAGAAGAAATAAAGGAAGCTGTTTCTGTGCATCAAGATGATACGGCAAACAGATGGGTATCGCCGAAAGATTTATCAAGCTACCTTTTAAAATTTGACACTCTTGTCTCCATGCAAATTGATACATCAAACATTTAGTTCTGACATTGCTATTTATTTCACACAGTTTACTAGGCTTCTCTTACCATCATTTTATGCTGTCTATGCCACTGGCTGTTTTTTCTTGTAGGATTAAGAGCAAAGACTTAAATTGTCATCCTCAAGGTCATATGTCTGATAGAAAATAGTTCACTTGCTTTTGTAGCACATAAAGTACCTAAATAATTGAGAGGCAATCCAGACACAGTCAAACTCAGACCTACTAAGGGAAAAAAGGGGTCAATTTTCTGTGTCAACGTCTTTAAGATATAATATACCAGCAAACAAATCTTGGGAACTCACAACCTCAGTAAACTTGGGAACTCGCAACTCTTGTGCACGCAGAACCAATCAGCAAACTACTGAAACCTCAGATAATGGTCACTACTTTCTATAAAAGTACAGTGCATTTGGGCTGTGGTGATGGTAAATCTAAAGGCCATAAGCATATATGGAAACTTGCTTATCTGTGAATCTATCATTTTCTAGTGCAGCAAGTCAATATAATACCAGTTATGAGCTTGTTCTGTAACAATGATCCTAAATTGACTAAGAAATGGGTTAAGACAAGCTAAACCTTATATGGCAATGGGCCTTTAGTTGAGACAGACAATAACAATCCAGCCTTTAAAGTATGCAGCAAGCATAAGTGATCACCGAGCTGACTGGCCCGGTGTCAAATTATACTCATAAAAGGTATGACTTTGAAAGGAAAACCTTTTGTGACAGACTCTGCTGACTGACCCAATATGCACAGGCAACATAGAGATTTATATTCACTTCTCCATGAATACACATGCAGAAGAACTGGCATGGAGGCCCATTCATCCACAGTAGGGAGGGGACTTGTCCTTTTGTTTAGCCAAATAAATATTTTCAGACATGTTTAACTAGGTGTAATTTATGGTTCAACAGATGGTTACCATGCAAAGATCCAGATGATTGGTCTCCTCATGAGCATGTTTTTCTCAGAAAATAACTCTGCTATCATGAGTTTGGTGTTGCCCTCTTTGTACGTGGGAGGGAATGTGGGCTAATAATCAGAGAAGGGACAGGCATACAAGATGTCTTTGGTTCTAAAACCACCTCTACCAGTGACTCAATGCAAGGAAGTCATGTAGGCCAAAACTGTTCAACCTGCCTAAATATGTTAGGTCAAAACCAAAGTGCTCATCATTTCCTGAAAATCAGGCTACCTACTGAGGTGATTAAGTATGGATTTTAGACACCCACATTTGATAATTTGGGTTTCACTTCCCAATCCTGATTTTGCTGAAGTCAATGGGAGTGTTGCCACTTGTGATAGGAGCAAGATTGGAGCCTTAACCTCTCTTTGGGTACATTACTAGCTACCTGCATAAGATATTTAGTTAGGCCTGATTTAATGGGTGTATACAGTACATGGGAGGCAGGTATAATAGGCCAGGGGAGGCTCAGCCGCTGCCCAGGGGTGTATAGCATTTTGAGATGGAAGCTACTTTTACAATAACAGTACTTTGTGGTTATAACTCTAAAATCCCACTCTAGTCTGATAACAAAAAGGCTTTTGCTCTAAGTTTTTAAAATGGATCCTGCTTTAACTGACAATCTCTCTCAGGTTCAAAATACTCACGTATAAGCATTCCTCCCCACACTCCAAAGTCAAAGTGCTCTACAAACATTAATTGCAGTTGTACTGAAATGGTCTTTGGGAAAAGTAAACTTCTAATAGTCATGAATGTTAAAGTACCAATATTCAGTTATATTGACTTTGTTTAAGAGCTATAAATATTAAAGGTCCAATATTCTGTGATATTGACTTGGTTTTTCTAAGAGTTATAAATATACAAGTACCAATATTCAGAAATATTGACTTCAGTTTTAATAAGTTCCTGTCACTTGAGCAAATTACAAACTTGCATCTTCCTTTTGTTTAAGTACCATGAACTTGACCCTTTGTTCACAATGTCTACATCTGAATGGTGTTGAAATATTCGCTCAGGTATTGCTGCTGTATACACACTGTGCATATGTACCTAAATACATAAGGTTAAAAGTTGTTATCCTATTAAAGAGGTTTATTCTGTTGTGATCTGTGTGCAGAGCCTCTACCTTGCAGTTATCATTGATTAGTTGTATCACAGTAGCCCCATTTTGCCAGATGCTGTTGTGTGTTTGCCCTATCCCCAGTTCTGGCCTCTGCCTAGGAGTGGCTCCAGCACTCCAATCCCTCTCTGGGTATGTTGGTGGGAATGGAACTGCTGCCCCAGACCTTTGCTGGCTTCTTCTGATGTGCTTAGATTGCCAGTTTTTTGGGAGGAGTAGGGATATGGCTCTGCCTCCTCTTTATCTCTCTGTGCCCCCTTTTTGCCCCCTTGTGCGCTCAGGGCTGCTGGAGGGTGTCCTTCCTGTGCTCTCCCCAGGCTCAGGACTACTACAATGAGTAGTCCTTGCACATGGTCGTCTCCTTGATCCTTTGTCATTGCACACCAGCACTAGGGCCAGGAACATAGAATCATAGAATTGTAGGACTGGAAGGACCTCGAGAGGTTTTCAACTCCAGTCCCCTACATCATGGCTTCTACTGTAAAGCTTATTTACTTTGATTATCAGCTCTTCGGGGCAGGGACAGTCTTTTTGTTGTGTGTTTGTATAGTGCCTGACACAGTGGGGCCTGCTCCATGACTGGGCTCCTACACGTTAGTGCAATACAAATAATAAAAGCATATAAGTGACACTTCTGAGCAGGGCCGGCTCTGGCTTTCTGGCCGCCCCAAGCAAAAAAAAACAAAAAAACGCGGCGGCCAGAACAGCAAAGCAAAAACCAAAAAACCAAAAAAAAACAAAAAACAAACAAAAAAAACCCTGCGGCGCGGCCGGAGCCAGGGTGCAGGGGGAGGGGGAGGGAGCGGGGGGAGAGAGAGAAGGGGGGTGACCAGGGCTTCAGCGGGCCTCTGCCACGTGGCCCCTCCCGCCGTGCCCCCTGCCGGGAGGGCTCCACACCACTCCGGTCGGCTGGGAAGGGAGGACGCGGGCTGCCCTGCCGGGCTTGCTGCAGGGCGCTCCCGTCCTCCACGCCACTGCCCCCTACAGGGCGGCCAGAGCGGAACAAACAAACAAACAAAAAAAAGCGACCATGCCGCCCTAGGATTGGGCGGAATGCCGCCTCCTACAAGCTGCCGCCCCAAGCACCAGCTTGCTCAGCTAGTGCCTGGAGCCGGCCCTGCTTCTAAGGCTTGGGACTCTGTGCTAGCAGATCTGATTGCAAAATCAAGGCCTGACAGTGCCTTCCGGGCTCCTTTCATGGCAGGAGGAATGCCCCCTAAACATTTAGTATCAGACAGAAATGTTTTTAGAATGAAAAGTTATTAATATTAACAAATGTGCCTTAAGTTTACACCTTTTCTAAATATAATAAACAATAATTCTTACTGTATTCCACAGAGCACTGCATAAAAAGCCAGAGTTCCTTGGTGCTGCTGATTTCAGTGGTTCACTGGCAGCAAATGACTTTGCTCCAGGAAATGACATCTCAGCATCTCGCCCTCTTGTGATTAGCCGTTCTTTGGTTTACTCCCCAAGTCATTGTGTTTTTATTGCCCGTGGACTCTCGCTAAGTGCGTCGAGCTTCAAGAGCAACTTCCACCAGTATCCATGGGCATGGCCGGATTTACACCTTATGCGCTCCTAGGCACAGCATCTTCAGTGAGCCCCCTGCATATATCTGACCTTTGTGTTTTCTGTAAAAAAAAAAAAAAACGAAAAGGCTGGCTGACTTGGATACTCACCCTGCTCCAGCCCCACATGCTGGGTGGCCACCAACCCGTGCCAGGAGCCCAGCCACCCGCAGGGGAGCTGTATGTATTAACTTTTAGCGCCCCTAGCACGCTGGTGCCCCTAGAACACTGGTGCCCCTACGCACGTGCCTACTGTGCCTAATTGGAAATCGGTCTCTGTCCCTGGGGATTCTCCTGCAGATTCAGGTCAGTGTACACGCCTACTTTTAACAGCAAGTAGATCGTCTGGCTTAGAGGAAAGAGCAGCAAAACAAATAAAACAGAAAAACCTGGCAATCCATCTCCAGCTATTTTAATATGTGGAGCTATTTATATGATCAGCTCAGAACTCCCATGCTGCTTGAAGCAAGCACGGTTTCTGAACCAGCCTGAAGATTGCAGTGGTATCCTGCATAACATTAGAAATTACCATGGACTGTAGTTAGATCTGGAAATTACAACCAGAGGACTCAGCCTTCCTGTGATGAGATGTAGAGATGGGGATGAAAAATCAAGCTACAAAGATTGTTTCCTTCTACTCTGCTTTTCCCTGGAGGAATGCTAACATGGCTAATTAAAGTTACTGAAGGCCTGAGGGGTGGGCTGCATTACTACCAGCAATACTAGTAATTTATAATGCTTTATGCTTATGTACCGTCATTTCGCTCAAGAAGGTCAAGTTCTGCCTAAAGCCTCACGTCTATCCCCATTTCCCAGTGGGGGAAACTGAGGCACAACAATTGATTTTCAAAAATAGCTGAGCAGCCACAGATTTCCTGTCCTTCCATTGGAACTGTAGGTGTTCAGCACCTTTGTGAAAGCAGGCACCTGGGATTGCCTAAGGTCACAAAACAGTTGACGCGTTTGGAATGGAGTCCTAATTCCTAGTTCCCTGCTCTAGCTAATAGACCTAAACCAGCCACAAATGAAGGCTCTGGTCCCGCAACAGTCTCTACTCAGGAAGACCCCTGCAACCACAATAGGTGGCCAATGTTTCTAATGAAGGGAAGCCAGCAAAGCAGGTTTTCCGCATCGCTGTTTTTGTTTCACTCAACTAGTCGGTTTTTCTTTAAATTTCTGCAAACTGTTTGATTTAAACCTGTTTGATTTTTTGGCAATGAAGAAAGCAATCCAACTGGGCCACTCAACTGCCATCACAGACCCTGCCAAGCTTTTACAGCCTGTATCTATCAGTGTGCCAATTCTTGCAGTCTGCCCACAAACACAGCTGCATTGTGAACTGAACAGTGTAGTACAATGCAGAAGTGCAGGCCACTGGTTCAAAAAATAGACACCAGCACCAGCTCCAGGAAAACATGGACCATGGTTGCAAAGCTTAATGAAAATATCGACACTGATCTCTCTTAGTTTTACTGGCTTTGTTCTACTGATGAGAAGTGACAAGCCTCACTGCACGTTGGGCTGGAGAAATCACCTGTTCAACACACACTTTATCCAAGCAAGGATGTTTTCTGACAAAGGGAAGTAAAGGGATCCCTCTCCAGTATCTTCCCCATATGCAACTTCTTCAAAGGCTCTTGAGCAAGTGATGGGGTTACATCGAGTGTCAGCTGTTCATCAATAAGCAAGGAAGGTGAATACTCCCCGAAGTCCTATCCCAACAACTGTACAACAACAAAGAATAAAAGGTGTGTGTGTGTGTGTGTGTGTGTGCGCGCGCGTGCTGGAGATGGGCCTGAGCTGCAGAGCTGGGATCGAAACCTTCAAAAGTGTTTGGAGCCAGGGTTTTTGTTCAGGCCCATCTGTAACATACTCATGTGCAATAAACAAAGCTTGAAAGATTTACCAGGCAGCTACTAGCTAGATGCTGAGCTGACAAAGGGAGAACCCCACTGGTTAGGACCAAATCACTGGGTAGAAATCTAGAGCCGCCTGTGGATCCTGCTCAATGGCTCTGTCATTCATATTGGCTTCTCACTAATAAGCACCTGACAGATCTGAAGCCCCGCTTCTCACAACTGCTTCTTGCAGCTAGAAGAATTCTCTTTCCCACACTCTTCCCTCCACTACTATAATCCTCCTCCTGGGTGATACAAAACTGCTGTCTGCTCACTAATCCACTAAAGACCTCCTCTCCATTGGATGCTCAGAGTTTCGCTAGCAGAGTGAAACTGACATGAGCCTCATTGGTTTTATTCCTACCGCCAAGGTTTTGAATAGTGAAAGCGAAACCTGATAAAACTGTGCTTTATTTCCATGTTGCGGCAGCTTTGCACATTTGAGCAGTAGCAGAGGCACTGGAACAGTCTGTCTACAGACTCAGGTACACACCACTGGAGTGGAAATCCATCAACCTCAACAAAAAACTTGCACAGATACAGACAGACATCATCTTCCTCTCCAAGTGCAAACAGATGGACATCATACCAAATGGACTGAAGGTAAAAAATCTATTGCAATTGACATACTACACTGACTATGGTGAGAGACTGTGCCACACACTCTCAAAGAAACTGAGGAACCACCTGATCAGCATCCTGTACAGCAGACAGGAGAAGATCAAGAATGAGCTCTCAAAACTGGAGACTCTCATACAAAACCAACCTTCCACACAAACTTCCACGTGCTGGACTTTACAAAAACGAGACAAGCCATTCACAATTCACACTTCACTTCTCTACAGAAGAAAAAGGACAGTAAACTATCTAAACTCCTACATGCCACAGGGGGCTACAACAGGGGTACCCTCAACGCACCTAACAATATTGTTAATCTACCCAACCACACACTTAGCCTGGTGGAAGAGTCTGTTCTTCTTCGAGTGATTGCTCATGTGTATTCCACTATAAGTGTGCGTGCTCGCCATGTGCACTGGTGCCGGAAGTTTTTCCCTTAGCAGTACCCGTACTGGGGGAGCATTGCTGCGACCCCTAGAGTGGCGCCTGTATATCGTGCCATAAAGGGGGCTGCGTGCTCCCCCCACCCTCAGTTCCTTCTTGCCGCCAGTGAAGGTAGTCGGAACTTTGTGCTCCAGCCTTGGCTGTAGCAATTATAGCCTTAGTGGTATCCCTTTCGTGAGTGAACAGCATGCCCCGTGGCCCAGGCTTCAAGTCGTGCAACTCTTGTCGCAATTCTATGCCCAGAAGCGATCCACACTCTGAGTGTCTTCGCTGTCTGGGCGAGGCTCACATCAGTGAGCGTTGCAAGATTTGCAAGTCGTTCAAGCCTCGGACGAAGCGCAAACGTGATATCCGACTCCGGGCCCTTCTTATGGAGTCGGCACTGGCCCCGGCACCGACACATCGACCCGACCCTGTGCCGGGCACCACGTCTTCGGTGCACAGTGAGGCCCCATCTACCAGTCGGCACCGTTCCCCTGCTAAGAAGCAAGGGAAGACACTGTGGCATCGAGACAAGGATGGGGTGAGGCCAGACCCGAGTTGGGCAGCCCACGATCCCCGTCGGGACCTAGACCTCCGACTCAAGCTGAGCGGAGTAGTCTGGTCCTGTCCGCGCGTGCCTCTCCGGAAGCGAGGATGCCGTCGACACCGGAGGCAGCCCAGGCCGTGCACAACATCCTTGCCCTACCGGTGCCAGGAGCGCCGCCCCAGTCGGGCCCCCGGTCCCGAGGGAAACCGCCCTTGGGCGCACACCAGCCCTCCCCGGATACATCGGTGGCGAAGGTGCCTCCCCGTGCTGAAGGGCCTGCCCGAAGCCCGCGGCAAACTTCCACCCCGCGGGCCGGGTCTCCTGGGAGTGAGTCGGACTCCGTCCGGAGGGACCGCAGGCGCTGGGACAAAAGGCGACGACGCTCCTCTTCCAGTCGGAGCAAGAGGAGCAGGTCTCGACGCCGACGGCACCCGCACTCATACTCCAGCGCCCGCCGGGATAGACGCTGCGCTCGGAGTGCATCCCGGGCGTCCCCGGCACCGAGGCGTCGTAGCCATGGTCGCCGGCAAGACTCGAGAGACAGTTCCTCCAACGTTTACCTGTCTTCATCGTCGAGGTCGAAATCTCAGGCTTGGAGATGTCATGGCTGGAACCGGTCCAGCCGATCGTACGGCACCGTGCGCTCGTCGATGACCTTGGCATCGGCGCCCAGCCACCCTTCTCCGGGCTGCTCCGCACCGGAAGAGCAAGCAGCTCTACCGGGGCCCCACACGACTCAGGGGGCGCTCTGGCAAGGACAATGGTGCCAGTGGGCACCGTGGCCCCAGGCGCCCGCACCGGGGAGACCCCGTTCCGTGGCCAGGGCTTCTCAGGTCCACTCGGCGTCTCCACCCCGGTACTATGACCAGTCCTCAGGGAACCGAACCACCGGCACCAATCCCGGGCCCAGATCCGGGGCTCGACCTTACTGAACCGCCGGACACCGTAGGCATGGCGCCAGCTGCCTCCTCAGCGCCGGACGAGTCCATTGCAGCGCCACCTCCTGTCTCTCAGGAGAACTTCAAGGCTCACCAGGAGCTCCTTCGACGGGTGGCCTCGAACCTCCAACTCCAAGCTGAGGAGATGGAGGAGCCGTCGGACACCTTATTCAATGTCCTGACCTCTTCGGCACCGGGCCGTGTGGCCCTCCCTCTGCACCAAGGGGTAGCCAATATTTCCAACAGCCTTTGGCAGACCCCAGCCTCCCTGGGGCCTATTTCTAAGAAGGCTGAACGGAAATATTTCATGCCCACAAAGGGGCATGAATACCTGTGTACCCACCTGGCCCCAAACTCTCTGGTTGTAGAGTCAGTCCACCACCGTGAGAGGCATGGCCAGCCCATGCCCACCCCCAAGGACAAGGACGCTAGGAGACTTGATACCTTTGGAAAAAAGGTTTATTCATCAGCAAGTTTCCAGCTCAGCGTAGCTAACCACCAGGCGCTGCTGAACCGCTATGATTTCAACCTGTGGGGGTCCCTCCCAAAGTTTGAACCCTTCCTCCAGGATAAGGACAGGAGGGAGTTCTGGGCCTTGGTCGACGAGGGGGCGGCGGCGGCCAAAGCAGCTCTCCAGGGCACTTCGGATGCGGCGGACACAGCGGCCCGTTCGATGGCCTCCGCCATCTCCACGCAAAGGGCGTCGTGGCTCTCGCTGTCAGGGCTGTCCGTGGAGTCCCAGTCCATCATGCAGGACCTACCGTTCGATGGGAAGGCCCTGTTTGCGGACCAGACGGACACTTGTTTTCACGGGATGAAGGACTCCCATACCACCCTGCAGACGCTAGGCTTGTATGTCCTGCCTGCCAAGGACAAGCCCAGGCCTCAGACCTCGGCTCCCCCAGTTCGGGGCAGATACGAGCCCCCACCTAAGAGGCAGAGGGAGTAGAGGCGTAGGTCCCAGCGCCAATCCCGTTCGGCCCCGCGACCTGGTCCCTCGAAGGGCAAGAGGCCAGGGAAGAGGCGCTTTTGACTCATTGCGGGGGGTCACCAGGCCTGTTGCCAGGGAAGCCCCCAGTTAATAAAGTTGATGTTTGCCAACCGTTTATCTGCCTTCCGACTGCAATGGTCCTGTATAACGTCGGACTGATGGGTCCTCAGTACCATCTCCCAAGAGTACAGGCTGCAGTTCGCTTCGCCCCCTCCCCACCATCCTCCGTCCCGGGAGCCTCCCGGGGACCCGGAGCATGCCCTCCTTCTATGCTGGGAGATAGCGCACCTCCTCGCCCTGGGGGCAGTGGAGAGAGTACCTTGGGAATTCCAGGGCAAAGGGTTTTACTTCAGTTATTTCCTGATCCCGAAGGCGAAAGGCGGTCTCAGGCCCATCCTCGATCTGCAGAATCTCAACCAGTTCCTGGTTCGTTGCAAGTTCCGCATGGTGTCCCTGGCCTCTATTGTTCCATCCCTAGATCCCGGGGATTGGTTCATGGCCCTGGACCTCCAGGATGCGTATTTTCACATCCATATTTTCGAGGGACACAGGTGTTTCCTCCATTTCCTGGTAGGTCAGGACCACTACCAGTTTACGGTCCTTCCCTTTGGCCTTTCTACGGCCTCCAGGGTTTTTACAAAATGCATGGTGGTGGTGGCGGCCCACCTCAGAAGGAACGGGCTGCAGATCTTCCCCTACCTGGACGGCTGGTTGCTCAAGGGCAAGTCTCGGTTTCAGGTGCAGGAGCAGATGAACTTCCTGCTACACACCTGCGCGGCTCTAGGCCTAGTGGTAAACGAGGAGAAATCCACGTTACTTCCGGTTCAGCGCATACACTTCATAGGGGCGCTGTTAGACTCCTGGGTGGCCACAGCCTCCCTCCTACGGGACAGGTTCGAGACGCTCAAAGGTCTCATCGCCTCGGTCACGGCCTTCCCGGTAACCACGGCACGGGTGTGCCTTCAAATACTGGGCCATATGGCAGCATGCACCTATGTGGTGCGACATGCCAGGCTCTGGATGAGGCCCCTCCAACTCTGGCTGGCCTCCCGGTATTCCCAGGCCAGGGACAGCCTGGACAAGGTCGTCACGTTGCCGCCCTGTTAGTCTTTAAGGTGCCACCAGACCACTGCATTGATTCCCATGTGGTTCATATTCAGAAAAGGTTAATTGCATGGCCATATGAGCTAAAACCTTAGCTAAAACTCTTATAAGTGAGAGCTTAGATTTTTCAGAAGCAAACAACCCTTTCATTTCTAAAGAGATATCTTTGTATAGCAGATTTCATCCCAACAGCCGCTAAAACCTAAATAGAAATCACTTCCTCTACTACTGAAATGCAGCCACCTCCTGGTGGACTGCAACAACTACTTGACATTGCAGAGCAACAATGTCCATTTATATGAATACTGAGAAAAAGCAGAGATATATTAGATAGGATAAAAATTACAAAGGCTATAAACCTTCATGTTTCAGAGCAAGATGGGGTGAAGGAGCCCAGGAAAAACTTTTCCCTTATGGCAAGGCTATTTGCTAACTATCCATTCTGGAATTATTGTGCCTTCATCTGAAACTGGCGCCTGCTGAAGATGGCCTTGATGAATCACTGCTGTGATCCAATAGGGCAAATAATTCCTGTGTTCCTTCACAAACAGCTTGGTACAGGAAGTAGTACAAAATATTGTATCAATTGCAAGGGGCAGTTAGGTAGGCAACTTGAATGAGGCCAGGATGCATGTAGTATTTCTCAATGGGCACCATGGCAGAGTCTCATGAAGGGTTGGAAGAACTAACTTCTTGCTGTATTTAATGGATTCTTTTCATTCACCGGTCTGATGTGATGTTGAAGTGATGAACTGGAAAACATTTCCCCTACAACTAACAGGCCATACTGAACTTGCATTTCAATTTACAACTCAGGGGGTGGAGAGAAAGAGCAGAGGTTGTTTTTTAGGAAGAAAACCACCACCATAGGAAGTAAGATTAAGTGGAAGGGGACTGTTTTATTTTACACACTCTTTTTGGTTGAAGTCTCCAGCAGGCCCACTCTGTTGTGCTTCCTCCTCCTACGGTTGCCTTCAGCAGTTCCATCATGGCCCAGGAAGGGAAAACTGCATCTTGATTGCATTCCCTACACAGCTGGGGGGAGGTGACAAGGGAAAGGGCTGCCCAATTCTTCCTCCTCCCTCCTTTCCTATGAACTACATGCACCTTAGTGGACTAGTATGCTCCCCAAAGGGTCATCTACCTGTCCCTGTAAAGGGTTCACCCACGGCTGACTGCTCAGTGAGCACAACAGCACCTCCTAATGTCCAGCTGGAGAAACTGAAGGCTGCTGAGCCCAAATTGTTAAAGGGCAGGCAGCCTTTAAAAATGGCCTAAATCTCCCTGTATTTGTGATATGGTTAGTGTTGGTAATCGCCTATTTAGGTCAGGAGAAAGCTACTGTCGTGGTCATATTCAGTACATGGGTGTCAGTGACACCTGGACAAAAGCTCAGTGTATTCCAAGGTCAAACGATTTAAATATGCAATCAAGAGCTCTGTAATCACAACTGATTATGCTTACCCATCAATTATTAAAGGTTTAGGTGCTGCATTCCTTGTGCAGATGCTTGCTTTTAATTAAAGGAGATGTGTGTGTGACGAGGACCCAATGGAAACGGCTCCTGATTTTCATCTTTAACTCAATTTCTTAATGCCTTCCCTTTCCACATGAACAGCAGCTCATTAATTTCCCACCCAAATGGGGTGTGTGCATTTCCTGAATGCGTTTAACAATGCTCTGCTGCATTTGTACTTAATTAATGTCATTAGCGACTCGCCATGCCAGAGCGCAACATTAGGCAGCCATCCCTGGCTTATCTTGTTTGCATGTTGCTATTCAGGCTTTGGTACATATTTTTTCCCGTTCTAACTTAGTTTTCTTAATGCCTGCCTCTCTCATATTTTAATAAATCTATGCAGCTTAACTCACCTCATAGCAGGAAATGTGATGCTTGTAAGACTGATTTCCCCTGCCTAAAATAGTCCCCATTTTCAATCGACAATCTGCTGTTGAATTCTCGTGCTTCGAAGAACAGCATCTGCACCCTCTCTGCCTGTGTTTTGTCGCTGTCCATATTATTTTTTATTTGCTGTGGCATGTGTTTACTGTAGCGGAAACATCATTTCTCGACACAAGGTTTTTTATGCGGTTTGTCAACGAGGCATTTGTGAGAAGAGTCTCATTGCATCTCTCTCGGTTTGCATTAATGTGCTGCCTTTCGGCAGCCTCCTTGTAAGATGTGTAAAATGAGACTCCCAGTTGAGAGCAGCTCAGAACAGCTCTTGCTGGCTGGGTCAGAGAGAAACTCACTGGGAAAGTAGCTGCCTTTTTATTTTAATTTCATAAGCTTCAAAAAAAAAAAAAAAAGACTCATGATTTATATGAAAAAGAACACCTGCAGCCATACTTGCTTTGGATAAAGAGGACAACGGCTCTGCATCCTTCTGCTTCAGGGCATGCACTCACCACCAGCTGTACTCACACAGGAAATGTTCTTTCCCATAACTGTGCAATTGGCCAGGTGCATTCAGGGAAGGGGTTTTTCACCTTCCTCTGAAGCATTCGGCATGGCTCACTGCCAGAGAGCAGGATATGAGACTGCATGGACCAATGGAGTAGAGGAGAGTTGTTCCTTGTCTATGTCTATAGGATGTATGGGGAGCACCCAGTTACCATGGTGCTGGCAGCCACAGAAATGAAGAAGGATGTTCTGATCTGGTGGTTAAGGCCCTGGACTGGGACTCAGACAATCTGAGCCTTGTTGCTCTCTCTCTCTCTGACTTCCAGCATGACACTGGCTGTCACCTGACCCCAGATTTTTAAAGGGGGTTAGGCGCTGCTGCACTCCATTTTACACCTAACTGATTTAGGAGCCAAAGTCTCATTGTCAAAAGGGATTTCGATAATGTGTTTAGTGAGAATTTTCGAACACTCACGCAATTACTTAACTTTCTCTCTCTGTGTCTACTCAATATTTTGCTTGTAGAGAGAAATAGAATCATAGGTCAGGAAGGGACCTCAAGAGATCATCTAGTCCAGTCCCCGGCACTCAAGGCAGGACTAAGTATTATCTAGACCATCCCTGACAGGTGTTTGTCTAACCTGCTCTTAAAAATCTCCAATGATGGAGATTCCATTACCACCCTGGGAAATTTATTCTAGTGCTTAACCACCCTGACAGTTAGGAAGTTTTTCCTAATGTCCAACACAAACCTCCTTTGCTGCAATTTAAGCCCGTTGCTTCTTGTCCTATCCTCAGGTGTTAAGAAAAACAATTTTTCTTCCTCCTCCTTGTAACACCCTTTTACATACTTGAAAACTGTTATCACGTCCCCTCTCAGTCTTCTCTTTTCCAGACTAAACAAAACACATTTTTTTTTCAATCTTCCCTTATAAGTCATGTTTTCTAGACCTTTAATCATTTTTGTCACTCTTCTCTGGACTCTCTCCAATTTGTCCACATCCTTCCTGAAATGTGGCACCCAGAACTGTACACAATACTCCAGATGAGGCCTAATCAGTGTGGAGTAGAGCAGAAGAATTACTCTTGTGTCTTACATACTACACTTCTGCTAATACATCCCAGAATGATATTCTCTTTTTTGGCAACAGCGTTGCACTGTTGACTCATATTTAGCTTGTGGTCCACTATAACCCCCAAATCCCTTTCTGCAGTACTCCTTCTTAGGCAGTCATTTCCCATTTTGTAATACACTGATTGCAGGGAAAGCATGTTGCATTTCAATCTCCTCCAATAAAAGAAACAGAATTTTTCCAGGAGGCACAAAAAGTTAGTCAGCTGTTAAAGAAAAGGATTACCCAAAGGCTAATATACCCCACCTTGGACATGACATATCAATCTGACAACCAAACCAGGGTTTGACCAGAGTAGTACTTGCAGGGGAGGTCTCCTCTAAAGAAAACTGCAGAGAGTAGAGTGGGGGTTTCAGTAGATAGCACTTCTTCCCAATCATTACTGAACTAATCCACAAGCATGGCATTAGGTGCAAGTGCTGGCTTGCTGGAGGTTCCTCCTTTTGGAGGACTACCTGCATTAATGAGTCTTAGCAGATCTGTAAGAATTATATTGTACCCTGGCTAAATTCTAACTGGGATTACTAGTGTCTGCCTAAATTCCCCATACACTGAGAGACTCTTCATTTCCTTTCCTAAACTGATCACTGTGCGTTTTCAAACAATTTCCATATTTCACCCCAAATTTGGTTGTATCGCAGTGTTGAGTGAAGCGATACCTATCTTTACAGCTCATAAAGCACAGTGCAAGGCACTACATATTGTATGGGTAGGACATTGTATAATAAATACTTAGCCTGTTTAAAACATTTGTGATTTTTAACTTACCATGTAATAAGAGAACAGTGATTTGTAAAGACAAGCACTAGTGGATCACTTGCTGTAAAGATGCAGATCATTTTCCACAATAATTTAGGACACTTCTTCTTGGTGTGTCAGACAGAAGTGCTAGTCTGAGGAGGTTATTATGGGCTTTCAGGATCAAAGAAAGAGTTGTGAATATGCCGAGTATTTGATCTAGGCTTCCTACATGCTGTAGAAGTTGGTCATTAGGGCATCAGAATAATGTCATTAGCAGTATAGCAGTTATAAGGATGAAGAGAGTCATAGGGCTTCCTACGGAGAAAGTTTATTTTACTTGGTAGGTAGTATAGCGAGATGGACTGTTCAATGTCAAGTAAACTGCTATTTGCTGTAAATTCATTTATTCTGCTCACACCTACTACTTCCTGTGGTAGGTTATTCAAGAATCTACTGACCATCTCCGAGAAAAATTCTCTCATCTTTAGCCTATACCTGACCCTTCTTAAGTTCAAATCCTGTCCACAGATTTCCCTTCCCTTCCTTTCTAGGCACTTAGATAACATGACAATAAGCATGCTAGAAAAACCCTGAAAATTTCTAGAGTCTGAATAAGATTTTCTATGGGTTCTTGTATGGGCTTTTCAAGTATTTGTAAATGATGAGAGGACCGAGGTTTTGATCAAGTACCATAAAGTCTGTATGCTTATGTGACTCTTATCCAAATCATGTTAGTCTTGAGAAGCAGAAATGGGTCCAAGATATAAAATTCCAATTTGGATTTTGAACTTCCCCAAAACTCGGAGAGTTTGCATTCAAGGTTTTGGTCTGATCTCCTCTCTAATAAGAAAAAAGCCTTCTCATATAATTTTGTGTACTACCTGCCTCTGGTTTACTAGAAATATCGCAACAACAGCCTTATTTGTAGTCGTTTAGCATTTCCACTCTCAGACCAGGCTAGAACCAGGTAGTGCATTGGGAAATGAACAACAACAAAATTTTTGGGCAGAGAGGCTAGAGGAAGGGTCAGAAGAAAAGTAAACAATTTTTTTGAAATCCTAGACTGCAAGGCCAGACTGTCATCATCTAGTCTGACCTTCTGTATACCACAGACCATAGATTTTCCCCAAAATAATTTCTTTTGAATTCATATCTTTCAGAAAAACATCCCATCTTGATTTTCAAATGGCCAGCAATGGAGAATCCACCATGACCCTTGATTATTTAATCCAATGATTAATTACCCTCACTACCCAGATTCCAACCATTAGCTCTTATAAAACCTTTGTCTCCTAGATGGAAGAGCCCATTATTAAATATTTTTATTCCCCATGTAGGTACTTATAGACTATGATCAAGTCACCCAATAACCTTCATTTTGTTAAGATAAATAGATTGAGCTTCTTGAGGAAATCATTGTAAGGCATGTTTTTTAATCCTGTAATCATTCTCATGACTCTTTTCTGAACCCTCTCCAAATTATCAACATCCTTCGTGAACTGTGGACACCAGAACTGGACACAGTATTCTAGCAGCAGTCACACCAGTGCCCAATACAGAGGTAAAATAACGTCTCTACTCCTATTCAAAATTCCTCTGTTTATACATCCATGGATTGCCTTAGCCCCTGTGGCCACATCATCAGATTGGGAACTAGTGTTATTATTATCCACCACAACCCTCAAATCTTTTCAGAGTCACTGCTTCCCAGGATAGAGTCCCTGACACAGGATGCACCAGGCTCAGAGGCCCTCTGCTGGAGGCCTGGTGGTCCTACCACACCCGGCCCAAGGAAAGAGAAGTACAGATGAGTCCTCCAGGCTGCCTAGAGCAGCTGTGAGAACAGCCAATCAGAGAGGCTGCAGGTAGCAGCCAATCAAAGCCCAGGAGGCTCATATAAAAGGAGCTGCTGGACAGAACAGAGCAATTGTTAGCTGGAGTCAGGGGAGCAAGGACGGTGCTGTTGCAGCAGTTGCTTTTTGCCTACAGGGCTGTACCACATCCCAGTCTAGGGTTTTCACCATTTGAACTTGTGTATGGCCGCGAGGTTAAGGGGCCATTACAGTTGGTGAAGCAGCAATGGGAGGGGTTTACGCCTTCTCCAGGAACTAACATTCTAGACTTTGTAAGCAACCTACAAAGCACCCTCCGACACTCTTTAGCCCTTGCTAAAGAAAACCTAAAGGATGCTCAGGAAGAGCAAAAGGCCTGGTATGATAAACATTCCAGAGAACGGTCCTTCAAAGTAGGAGACCAAGTCATGGTCTTAAAGGCGCTCCAGGCCCATAAAATGGAAGCGTCGTGGGAAGGACCATTCACGGTCCAGGAGCGCCTAGGAGCTGTTAACCATCTCATAGCATCCCCCACCTCCAACATAAAGCCTAAGATATACCATGTTAATTTTCTTAAGCCCTTTTATTCCACAGAATTAAAGGTTTTCCAGTTTACAGCCCAGGAAACAGATGACGCGGAGTGGCCTGAAGGTGTCTACTACGAAGGAAAAAGTAATGGTGGCATGGAAGAGGTGAACCTCTCCGCGACCCTTGGACGTCTGCAGTGGCAGCAGATCAAGGAGCTGTGCACTAGCTTTGCGCCAATGTTCTCAGCCACCCCAGGACGGACCGAATGGGCATACCACTCCATTGACACAGGTAATGCTCACCCAATTAGAACCCCACCCTACCGGGAGTCACCTCATGCCCAAACTGCTATAAAACGGCAGATCCAGGACATGCTACAGATGGGTATAATCTGCCCCTCTAAGAGTGCATGGGCATCTCCAGTGGTTCTAGTTCCCAAACCAGATGGGGAAATACGCTTTTGCGTGGACTACCATAAGCTAAATGCTGTAACTCGTCCTGACAACTATCCAATGCCACGCACAGATGAGCTATTGGAGAAATTGGGAAATGCCCAATTCATCTCTACCTTAGACTTAGCCAAGGGGTACTGGCAAGTACCACTAGATGAACCCACCAAGGAAAGGTCAGCCTTCGTCACCCAGGCAGGGGTGTATGAATTCAATGTACTCCCTTTTGGGCTGCGAAATGCACCCGCCACCTGCCAAAGACTTGTAGATGGTCTCCTAGCGGGATTGGGAGAATCTGCAGTTGCCTACCTCGATGGTGTGGCCATTTTTTCTGATTCATGGGCAGAACACCTGGAGCACCTGGAAAAAGTCTTCGAGCGCATCCGGCAGGCAGGACTAACTGTTAAGGCTAAAAAGTGTCAAATAGGCCAAAACAGAGTGACTTACCTGTTGGGTCAAGGAACTATAAATCCCCTACAGGCCAAAGTGAATGCTATCCAAAAGTGGCCAGTTCCAAAGTCAAAGAAACAGGTCCAATCCTTCTTAGGCTTGGCCGGATATTATAGGCGATTTGTACCACACTACAGCCAAATCACCGCCCCACTGACAGACCTAACCAGAAAGAAACAGCCAAATGCAGTTCAGTGGACTGATGAGTGTCAAAAGGCCTTTCACCAGCTTAAGGCAACACTCATGTCTGACCCTGTGCTAAGGGCCCCAGACTTTAACAAACCGTTCCTAGTAACCACAGATGCGTCCGAGCGGGGTGTGGGAGCAGTTTTAATGCAGGAAGGACCGGATCAAGAATTCCATCCTGTCGTGTTTCTCAGAAAGAAACTGTCTGAGAGGGAAAGCCACTGGTCAATCAGCGAAAAGGAATGCTACGCCATTGTGTACGCGCTGGAAAAGCTATGCCCATATGTTTGGGGACGGCGTTTCCAACTACAAACCGACCATGCTGCGCTAACGTGGCTTCATACCGCCAAGGGGAATAACAAAAAACTTCTTCGATGGAGTTTAGCTCTCCAAGATTTTGATTTTAAAATACAACACATTTCAGGAGCTTCTAAAAAAGTGGCTGATGCACTCTCCCGGGAAAGTTTCCCAGAATCAACTGGTTAAAAATTGTTCTTGGAATGTGGGACATATTGTTAGTTTTTATATAATCAGTAGCATGTCTAAAGGTGCATGTGTCTTATTAACTCTGTTTTCTCCTAGAGCTCCAGGAAGAAATCACAGCCAGTGTGGAACTGGCTGTCCAACACTATCTGTGATTTGGGGGGCGTGTCATAACTATAAAGGGAAGGGCAACAGCCC
This sequence comes from Emys orbicularis, assembly GCF_028017835.1. Classification (NCBI taxonomy): domain Eukaryota; kingdom Metazoa; phylum Chordata; order Testudines; family Emydidae; genus Emys; species Emys orbicularis. The sequence goes on from NC_088689.1 coordinate 63,413,748, forward strand.
TCCTGTGTACAATACTATAAAATCCCTCCTGGCCAGAGACTCCAAAATCCTTTTACCTGTAAAGGGTTAAGAAGCTCAGGTAACCTGGCAGACACCTGACCCAAAGGACCAATAAGGTGACAAGATACTTTCAAATCTTGGTGGGGGGAAGGCTTTTGTTTGTGCTCTTTGTTTTTGGGGGGAGTTCGCTCTTGGGACTGAGAGGGACCAGACATCAATCCATGCTCTCCAAATCTTTCTGAACAAGTCCTTCATATTTCAAACTTGTAAGTAAACAGCCAGGCAAGACGTGTTAGTTTTATCTTTGTTTTCTCAACTTGTAAATGTACCTTTTACTAGGGAGTTTACCTCTGTTTGCTGTAACTTTGAACCTAAGGCTAGAGGGGGGTCCTCTGGGCTCTTTAAGTTTGATTACCCTGTAAAGTTATTTTCCATCCTGATTTTACAGAGATGATTTTTACCTTTTTCTTTAATTAAAAGCCTTCTTTTTAAGAACCTGATTGATTTCCCCTGTTTTTTAGATACAAGGGGGTTGGATCTTGATCCACCAGGAGTTGGTGGGAGAGAGGAGAGGGGATGGTTAATTTCTCCTTGTTTTAAGATCCAAGGGATTTGGACCTGTATTCACCAGGGAATTGGTGAAGAGTCTCTCAAGGCTACCCAGGGAAGGGAATTAGCACATTGGGAGTGGTGGCAGCGGACCAGATCTAAGCTAAAACAACAAGGAGTCTGGTGGCACCTTAAAGACTAACAGATTTATTTGGGCATCAGCTTTCGTGGGTAAAAACCTCACTTCTTCGGATGCATAGAGTGAAAGTTACAGATGCAGGCATTATATACTGACACATGGAGAGAAGGGAGTTACTTCGCAAGTGGAGAACCAGTGTTGACAGAGCCAATTCAATCAGGGTGGATGTAGTTCACTCCCAATAATAGATGAGGAGGTGTCAATTCCAGGAGAGGAAAAGCTGCTTCTGTAATGAGCCAGCCACTCCCAGTCCCTATTCAAGCCCAGATTAATGGTGTTAAATTTGCAAATGAATTTTAGTTCTGCTGTTTTTCTTTGAAGTCTGTTTCTGAAGTTTTTTTGTTCAATGATAGTGACTTTTAAATCTGTAATAGAATGACTAGGGAGATTGAAGTGTTCACTTACTGGCTTATGTATGTTACCATTCCTGATGTCCGATTTGTGTCCATTTATTCTTTTGCGGAGGGACTGTCCGGTTTGGCCAATGTACATGGCAGAGGGGCATTGCTGGCACATGATGGCATATATAACATTAGTGGATGTGCAGGTGAATGAGCCCTTGATGGTGTGGCTGATGTGGTTGGGTCCTCTGATGGTGTCGCCAGAGTAGATATGGGGACAGAGTAGGCAACGAGGTTTGCTACAGGGATTGGTTCCTGGGTTGGTGTTTCTGTGGTGTGGTGTGTAGTTGCTGGTGAGTAGTTGTCTTACAGACACATGGAGAGCAGGGAGTTACTTCGCAAGTGGAGAACCAGTGTTGACAGAGCCAATTCAATCAGGGTGGATGTAGTCCACTCCCAATAATAGATGAGGAGGTGTCAATTCCAGGAGAGGAAAAGCTGCTTCTGTAATGAGCCAGCCACTCCCAGTCCCTATTCAAGCCCAGATTAATGGTGTTAAATTTGCAAATGAATTTTAGTTCTGTTGTTTCTCTTTGAAGTCTGTTTCTGAAGTTTTTTTGTTCAATGATAGTAGTCTGTAAGACAACTACTCACCAGCAACTACACACCACACCACAGAAACACCAACCCAGGAACCAATCCCTGTAGCAAACCTCGTTGCCTACTCTGTCCCCATATCTACTCTGGCGACACCATCAGAGGACCCAACCACATCAGCCACATCATCAAGGGCTCATTCACCTGCACATCCACTAATGTTATATATGCCATCATGTGCCAGCAATGCCCCTCTGCCATGTACATTGGCCAAACCGGACAGTCCCTCCGCAAAAGAATAAATGGACACAAATCGGACATCAGGAATGGTAACATACATAAGCCAGTAAGTGAACACTTCAATCTCCCTGGTCATTCTATTACAGATTTAAAAGTCACTATCATTGAACAAAAAAACTTCAGAAACAGACTTCAAAGAGAAACAGCAGAACTAAAATTCATTTGCAAATTTAACACCATTAATCTGGGCTTGAATAGGGACTGGGAGTGGCTGGCTCATTACAGAAGCAGCTTTTCCTCTCCTGGAATTGACACCTCCTCATCTATTATTGGGAGTGGACTACATCCACCCTGATTGAATTGGCTCTGTCAACACTGGTTCTCCACTTGCGAAGTAACTCCCTGCTCTCCATGTGTCAGTATATAATGCCTGCATCTGTAACTTTCACTCTATGCATCCGAAGAAGTGAGGTTTTTACCCACGAAAGCTGATGCCCAAATAAATCTGTTAGTCTTTAAGGTGCCACCAGACTCCTTGTTGTTTTTGTAGATACAGACTAACACGGCTACCCCCTGATACAGATCTAAGCTGGTAGTTAAGCTTAGAAGTTTTCATGCAGGCCCCCACATCTGTACCCTAAAGTTCAGAGTGGGGAAGGAGCCTTGACATGGTCATTAAAAGGCTTGCATTGATAAAGCTGTGAACATCTTAGCTAATGACAATAGCTTTTCCTAGGCACCTCAAGCTTGTTGAGATTACTTGTTCTAGCTGTCTTGGCACAGTGAGCACATACCTTATTAACAAGGTTGAATAAGAATAATGAATCTTTGTGATGTTCGTGTTTTACAGCTTTGCTGAGTGTTTTTCCTCTTTTGGTTAATGTTACCTCTTGACATTTAGATAATGGCATCATTACAAGGGATGGCCCATGTGCAGCGATGGTGTACAATGAAAAAGGGCCACACAGATTTAGCCTTTCATCATTTCCCAGTTATCTCTAAAAAGGATCAGCTCACAGTCCTCTGTGTTGGCCCAGACAATAGAAGAAGCTGAGATGCAGGCAAATGCAGGGTTTTGATGTTTAATACTGGAATCTTAGAATGGGGAAAATGGATTGCTTGGTTTGACAAGAGGGGCTTGACATAACTGGTGTCTTGGCGAGACACTGAAAATTAAAGAGTTCTGGTGGTTCCTGGGTACCAGGGATATGAAAGGACAGGTTAAATCAGATAGTGTGTTAATATGGAGAAGGGAAAGAGGCAGGACAGAGTTGTGTTTATAAATAAAGGAAGCCATGGATACTACTAACAATTATTCCAGGGCAAAGATAAACAAAGGATGGGCTTTATTTGGTCATGGCCCTAGGTTTTGCTAGGCAATAAGTGAAGTAAGATATGCAGGGCCTCAAGCAGAAATTTATGACCTACATAGCACATATGGGGGTGGAGGAATTCCACAAGTGGTTCAGGCAGGGATGTTTATATCTCTAGGGGATGCAAAGGGGCTTTAGCAATTGGGAGACAGCAATAAAGGTACTTTTCCATTGTGGGGAGGGCAGGAGAAAAAGGGGGATCAGAAAGGATCCATCAACTGGGGAGGGAGTGCGTGTGTGTGTGCGCACGCGCGCAGAGATGGTAGCAGGGTTGTGGGTCTGGGAACACTCAACTCCATCTGTTACACTCTAAGGCCAGTTTAAAAACTATTCATTCTTAAGACATTGCATTTGTGTACAGCAGCTTTTTGCTGAGGCAAAAAGCCACCACCATTTTACAAATGCGTGGTGTGGACTTATCACTTCTATGGTTGATACTTAAACTATCACAACTCTAAATATAATCATCACAACAATGAAATATTAACAAAATAAGGACTGCAATACCTGCAAAGCAAAAGAAAGCCCAGCAGAGTATGGAAGTGTTGCACAAAGCTCATCCCTTCAAGGACAGCAGATCACTTCCTGAGTTGTAGAGTTCTGCTGATTTTAGAACAGAACCCCAGATTTAAAGAGGCAGGGTTGAAATATAACTTTGTGTAATGCAAAAACTTTTTTTTTAATAGACTAGGCATCATTTGCAGTGAACGAATAATTCAATGTACGTTTTTAGTGCTACACATGTGTGGGTGGGGAGAACCAACAGAGCAGTGTCCTGTGTGCCATATATTTGGCACATGCAGACTGGTCCTGTACTTAGTTAAAAATCCCAGGTAACTGAACTACTAGCTTAGTGAGAGGAGTGTAATACATGCCTTCAAATCAGAATAATTTGTGTCCTGATCCCTCTTTAATAATGCAAGAAAAAGGGGTGTTCAGTGCGGTAGAAAGGCAACAAATTTGATAAAACTGATAAAAGGAAGTTGTTGTTTTTAAGTACATAATTAACTTGTGGAACTCATTGCGACAAAATATAATTGAATTCGAGGGCTTAGTAGGGTTTTAAAAGGTATTTAGGAATATGTGGCTAATGAGAACATGTGCAGTTACATTGGATAGGATAATTTTGTTTTAATAAGGAATATAAACCTTTATGCTCCATGCCATAAACCCTGGTATGTTATGGGCGAGAAAGAAACTCTCTTATGGGTAGGTTATTCCATAGGTTAACTGCCCACTGGTGGGACTTCGTACACCTTCATCTAAATTAGCTAGTACTGTACTGGCCCCTGGCAGAGATAAGATACTTGACAAGATGGAAGGCTAGCCTGAGCCTGAATGGAAATTCCTATGTACCACCTCAGGAAGGCCTATATAATCTCCATAGTACATTTGAAGGTGAGAGATTTGGCAGCTGGTCTGGTCAGGTCTGCTTTAAGCGATAATATCTTTTTCAAATTGTCTTACTCCATGCATTTATTGCAAATATTTGCAACATGTGTTAATTTGCTTAACTGTAGTGACTGGATCAGTGTGCAAGCACATCCAGTAAGGATGTGCCTTAGTGTCTGTCTACACATAATTTTGCTCATAAATAACAAAAGCTGTGACTTAAACCCAATGTTGTTCCGTGCAAGTCTGTGTGTAACCACTGTTATTTTGGAATAAAGGTAGTAATGTTGATTTAGTTTGTTATTGGCCTAAGCTAAAGATAAGGTTACTACTTTTATTCCAAAGTAAGAGTAGTGTCACATCAGTTTCAGACCACACCATCATTATTTTGGTGTCAATCTGTGTGTAGGTTAGCCCTTAGAAAGGAGAGAAAACACATCTGAAACCATAGTGTGTTTATAATGCAGATGCAATCTAGTGTAGCTTGCTAGCTGCGTGCATCAGCAGGGAATCATGCACTTTAAGAGTCTGGACACTTGCTAACAGCTGTTGATGTAGCAATGGAAAATACTATGGGTTCCAGAGATTACAGGGCTATAATTCAGCCTACAATGAAAGTAAGCAGAAACGCTCACTAAAACAGGCCGGATCCTGTTGCCATTGAAGTCAATGGGGATTTCACCATTAACTACAACAGGAATAACCTTGGGCCTCTAATGCTTTTTGTGATCATTATTGTCTCAACAGTATTTTTTTGTTTTTAAGTTATATGCTCCTAACAGCATACATACTGGAGAGAATGTTAATATATTTCTTCATCCTGTTAGCATATTATCTAGTGAGCTAGAAATTTCTAATGGCATGTGATCTATGAATCTGTCTTGATTGTATTTAGGATATATAACAATTAATGTTAATTATATTAAATAATCTTTTTGTTTTGCAAATCAGTAAAAGCACCTTCTATTCAAAGATGTCAGTGCTTTACAAACTCCCATTAACATGTCTCACTGCTCCTTTGTGTATCATATGTAAAACTGAGTGTTGTTAAGTGGCAAAAGTTTATTCACAATGTGCTTAACCCTGCATCCATCGAGGTCAATGGCAAAAGTCTCATTGGATTTCACTGGCGCAGGATAAGACCCCATAGCTGAAGCATAACCAACAGCAGTAGTTAAGGTTTTCTAAGTTTTTCTATGGTATTTGGAGTCACCTGTAACTTTCTGAAACTTTGTGATAATGATATTCTTTTTAAGTTCAAGCAAAACCAGTCCAGCTGTTTTTGAGTAATATAAAATCATAAATTATTATATATAGCATAGTGATATAATATACTAATATAGTATATAATATATAATATAGTAAATATACAATTTTGAGTTATAAAATCATTGCTGCGGCATTTTTTGTAACATCTCTGCAGCCTAAACTGCTGGAGTTGGTAAATTTACATTTATTGGGAAACTAGCCCACACTGCAAAGAAGTATCTGTAAGTGTTCTGGGGAAAACAGGGTTGGAGTTGGCTGAGTTTGGAGACTTTGAAAATCATTTCCACACAAGTGTGTAGCAATTTTTAAAACAAAAATAACCCTGTGTTTAGAAGGCAGATAGGCTGGTGCATGCTGGTTAACATGGCTGTTAAATAAACAAGCACATCTCCTTAGATGGCTCCATCACAATCCTATTTCATTCAGTATCTCTTGAGGTACACGTTTCAGGAGGCAGTGCTTTGTGCATAATTACCCTAATTCAGAAGGACTTCAATGAGACTTCTCACATGCTTGAAATTAGGCACTTGCATATGTACCTTGCATAAATTGGGCCAATATGCAGGACTTACTTTCACAGCTGCTGTCAAACTGATCTTAATACCCTTTAATTCTAACAAGTGGAATCTGAATCACTAAAACAAATACTCAGGCATTATGTTATTGTTCTGCTGGGGATTGGGTGAAACCTAATTGAGGCTGGTGGGTGTAGCAGCTGCCCTTCATTCAGGATAAATGAAAAAAACAATTTAATTCCAAGTTTATGGAAGAGATAGCTGAAACAATAGGAGCCACCACTCAAAACACATAGAGAGGGGTTTTTACTGGGGTCTGAATGCAAATACAGGGGGCTAGGTATTGGGTGAGGGAGATATATGTGGGAGTGACAGAAAGGGGGAGCGACAAAGAGAGAAACACTACAGAAGAGACAGCCAGAGAAGCACTTATAGCATGACCGTGAGAAAAAGTGAACAGGGAGCACTTTTGGACAGAGTACTGGCTGGAAAGAGGCTTGGAACTGTGAGCAAAGAAACTGTCTCCTGCTGTTTGATTCATATTACGTTCAGAGAAACAGGACTATATGTAAATAAACAGGATTGCATCAAAAAAATACCTGACTTCATTATTCATGTCTCCTTCTCATGGAAACAATCCACAAGACTAACCACTTGGGTCAAAGGAGGTAATGCTATTTGAGGCTACGTGTACACTAAGAGCTAGGGGTGGAATTCCCCTGCTCATGGACACCAACTCGTGCTATCTCTCATCAGGACAGCCGGAGTATAAATAGCAGTGTAGCCGTGGTACCACTGATAGCAGCAGAGGAGGCCTGGCTGAGCCATGCCGAGTATGTACCCACTGGTTTCAGATGGGTTTGTACTTGGTATGGCTCAGCTATGCCTCTCTGCTGCTGTCCATTCTACCACGGCTACACTGCTATTTATACTCCTGCTAGCTTGGAGAGCAGTGGACTACACCCCTAGTTTGTAGTGTAGATGTAAGCCATAGGCTGGGGAGACAGCACCACCTATTAGTAAAGTTGCCTGACACTTCCTATTATAAGACCCTGTTTTCAGTTGCTTATAGCTTTGTCATACTTTAACTGATCAGGCTGAAATTTCCCAGGCCCAATGTCTGCTGCAGGACTACCTTTGTCCATGTTGAAAAATTCTAGTGACCTATCTGAGAAGCTCTAGCATCCCCATGCTTTGGAGTAAGGTCTTGAAATTTGGCAAGGGGTTACAAGGGTTCAAGAGTTTTCATCAGACCTCAGTATGGATCCATGGAAAGTTTCCACCATTGAGGACTGGAAGTTGGCTCCACATAACTACCGAGACTTTGGTCCCTTCCTCATCACTCAGTAAATTAACCTGGTCACTTTCCACCTCCAGCTACTCCCCCGCGAAGCGAGTACACCCTGTGTTCCATGTCTCCCTACTGAAAAAACACACCCCCAGCGCTGCGCTGGGATGAACGCAGGTCCCTTCTCCTCTAGTCATGGTGCGAGGTCAGGCAGCATACCTTGTGAATCAAATCCTCAATTCCAAGATCCTATGAGGGAAGCTCCTGTATCTTGTAGATTGGGACGGTTATGGCCCAGAGGAGCTCTCATGGGAGCCAGCAAGCAACATCTATGCCCCCGACTTGCTCTGTGAGTGTCACCGGTCCCATACCAACAAGCCCAGTCCACGGATGCCTCGGAGGCACCTTGGAAGGTGGGGAGGTAACAAGAGGCAAATCCACAGCCAAACCAGGGCTGCTCGCTCTGCTATCCAAAACGGGGGACCTCTGCTACCTTCGGAATTGGCATCCTGTCTTGCACCTCAGCATGGACTATTCGGCCATAGCAAAAGCCATCTCACTGCAGCTGGACCAGACCTACATTGTCCTGGCCCGTACCATCTTTGGAGAAAAAAAGCAGAGACTCCTTTATGGTGCAGGTAGTCCAGCATGGAGCAATTTGGTGCACAACATTCTTCTGCTGCCTCCAAGGGCTCCAATACAACAAGCAACTCTTTTACCTCCATTCAAGGGGTCTTCAGTGAGACCTCTCCAAGCTGCATGTCTTCTACCAGGACCTCCTCCAGACCTGGAAGCTGGTCTTGGTAACAAGTTCCATGTCTGGGGGAAGATCTCCTCGCAGACCCCTGCTACACAACCCATAGCTCGGTGTGCAGGTGGTAGAGGCCCTCTCTGTGCACTGGAGGTTGGTCCTGGCAGGTACCATGAAGCTTAGAGACCTCCAGGACTACGACTGGAGGCACTGGATGGATCCCATGGTGCTTGGCCAGCGCATGTGGCTCTCCACCCCCTTGTGTCCTCCAGCATATACTCCAGGGGCTGAGGGCAGCCTTGCCACCCACCTCTTGGGACTTCCTTAAGCGGGTCCTGTTGGAGGTGCTCCCCGCTCACCCCTGGCCCTCTGGACCTCACCATCAGGCCCCTACAAGCCCCCCAGCCATCCCCTTCACAAAACCCGAGCTGGCTGTGCAACTGCAGTCAGTCCATTTCCGAATCACGCCTAGAAAACAGCTATACACACTTGTGCTCCATACCCTTCATTTCCTCACCCTTTTGTCCTGCCTCAACTCCAAGTGGTGGGACCTCCAACCACCTGTGGAGAGTGAGGAGCCCCAGTGGGCCAGTCTGAATTCCACCTTGGTCCCCTGGCTCACTGGGGATATTAGTGGTGGCTCCATCATGGAGCTGTGAGCATGGGCATGTACCTGTTGAAGGTTACTTCCCTCCCTGACACTTGTCCCTTCTGTGGTGAGGGGGATCCTGGCACAGTTTTTGTGTGTATAATTTTTTAATAAACTGTGACTTTAACTCTCAAACTTGACAGCATATTGTGGATAGGATCCCATCATATAAAGATAGAACCATTCATCCCAACATTTGAATGGGCTCTGAGGCCCAATCTTGCAAACTACTCTGTTCCAGGAAGGGTCATTGGCTTCTGTATGGAGTCCCATTAATCAGTGTGGCTCCATATGAGGAGAGCAATTTTCAGGATTGGGGTCTTAATTACTTACTGTATGTGGGAAATGCAAGTAGAATGAAGCACGAAAGCCCCACTGCCTTTTTAACCAATCGACATTATACAGACAAATCCATGCACTAAATTTATGCAAAGCTGTATTCAATCATGTTTGAGTACCAAACTGTACCTGTCTAAAATCAATGTCACAATTGTGACCCAGAAGGAAAACATCTGGACTGGAGCTCACTACTGTTCATTTAATAGGCTGGTACTCCTCACTGGTAATGTTGTTTAGGTCGAGGTCTCTACTTTTGCTCTTGGAGTTGCACCTTACAGCCAATTATTGCTAGCCCAGATGTCAGAAAAACCAAGTCTGATTTTTAGACCACAATGTTAAAGTCCAAGTGGAAAGAAGTCTCCCTGCACCATGTTTTATGGTTTAAAGCAGGGGTAGGCAACCTATGGCACGCGTGCCGAAGGCAGCACGCGAACTGATTTTCAGTGGCACTCACACTGCCCAGATCCTGGCCACCGGTCAGGGGGCTCTGCATTTTAATTTAATTTTAAATGAAGCTTCTTAAACATTTTAAAAACCTTATTTACTTTACATACAACAATAGTTTAGTTATATATTATAGACTTATAGAAAGAGACTTTCTAAAAACGTTATAATGTATTACTGGCACGCGAAACCTTAAATTAGAGTGAATAAATGAAGACTCGGCACACCACTTCTGAAAGGTTGCCGACCCCTGGTTTAAAGCTTTCATCTGGAAAGGAGACCAAGAAACAAATACAGAAATGGAGCAATGCTTTAAAATGTGCCTATGCTATGGAATCCTGTAAGTGAGATCTGTGGCGCTCAAAGACCAGAGGCAAGATTCCTACAGGGCGGTGCCACAAAAGGAGGAACCAATAAAATACCTAGAGATTTGTTTATGCAATTGGGCATGGCATCTTAACTTCACATTTTCATTCTAGTGGACTGGCAGAATATAATTGATCAAACCACAGTGCATCATGTAGTTGCCTTCCATTATTAACAACCATTATTCTACCCATGACTGTGATGATATTAACACTAATACATATTATGAAAGAAGTACTTTCAAGGTGATTTTGAGACTATGCTGTCAGCTTTAGAGTCATAGATGGTAAAGCCAGAAGGGACCACCGGATCATCTAGTCTAACCTCCTGTATATCACAGGCCACCAAACACCCATACACTAAACCCCACCACCAATTTGTTACAGCCCACAGAAGACTAGACTATTATGTGTCATTGGGAAGAAAAGAGGAGGGACTGACGTGCACCAATCGCAGGGAACTGATTAAGTGAGATATATCCAGATAATCCTGGCAAGTGACCCACACCTCATGCTGCAGAGAAAGGTGACAAACCCTCAAGGTCACTGCCAAACTGACTTTGGGGAAAATTCCTTTCCAACCCCACATATGGCAATTGATTATATATAATTATGAATGGTCATATCCTGTGTTATACTGTGCTATCTGAAAGGGTAATCAAAAGATAGGAAAAATTATAAACTGATCATTAGAAAGGCTCCACAGACAGCCAGAGAAGGGAGGGTTTCATAATCATTTCTTTAAAACAGCTGTTTCTTATTCCATGCTCTCAGTTGATGCTTATTTCGTATCCTTAATATGAAACAAGATCTGGTGTCAGATCCCTGCAGCTGTCTTGAAGCTCTACAAGACATACACATTCTCTGTCTCTCACAATAGCTAAGAGTTAGGAAAATGGTTTTGCAATAAAGAAAGTTATGGCTACCAGATTTTCTTTATAAACAGAAATTCCTCCAAGTGGAGCGCTGGCTTTCATTAGCAAAGCAAAGGACGCAGACACAAGTATCTCTCTCCTCAGGGCCGCCCGGGGGGGGGGGGGGCAAGTGGGGCAATTTGCCCCAGGCCGCAGGGCCCCCGCGAGCCCTGGCCGAGAATCCTTTCCCTGGCTACTCACAGGGCGGCGGTCCAGGTCTTCGGCGGCATTTCGGCGATGGGGGGCCCTTCAGTGCTGCCGAAGACGCAGAGTGACTGAAGGGCCCCCTGCTGCCGAAATGCCGCCGCCGCAGACTCGGAGCACCGTCCGGTGAGTACAAGCTCCCCCACTTTGCCCCAGGCCCCCTGAATCCTCTGGGCGGCCCTGTCTCTCCTGTCCAAACAGTATAGGGCATAGCAGCTCTAGACAGCAGCTCTTTGTTTCCCATGTTCACCCTTCCTGTACCTGCCTGAACCAGAGGTTTAGTATTTCTCAGCCACAGCAAGGATTAAGGCTAAAAATACAGTAAGGTTTTCAGCAGCAAGGCTCAAAGGGAAAGAAAAGGGACTGAAGCAGATGAGGAAGACTTTCATTTTTAAATGTCTTCTGTGCTTATTATCATGCTACATTTCAGATCTCAAGATCAGTCAACCTTCACATAGACACGATCTATCTCTGAGGGTGACATTGCAAATGAAAAAGCTAGTCTTTGGGAGGGATCTTTTGAAAACACATTACTCTAGGTCATAGGTATAGTTTGACTTCTATATTTGGGGGGGGGGGGGGAGGGTGGCTCCAATAGGGCTGCATGTTTGTGTGTGTGTGTGGGGGGGGGCAAATTCTGTGCCTGCCCACAGGGGTGTCATTTCAGATTTGGGTGAGGGGAGGGAGTCCGCAACTTTAACCATGATTCCAGGGGCTACTTAGGCAATTGAAAACTCTAATGTTTTTGCAGATAATAATTTAGAAATATCTGACAGGAGCATTGCATCTAATTCCTAAATCAAGAAAGAAAATAAGTATTAGACCCACTCAGCTCTAATACTAACATGTTCTGACATCTTGTGGTAAGTCACTTAAGGGACGCTGGGTAGGTTTAAAATTATAATGTATATTCTTACTCGGATACTCTTACTAAAGTCAGAAGGGACCATCATGATCATCTAGTCTGACCTCCTGCACAGTACAGGCCACAGAACCTCACCTACTCACTCCTATAATAGACCCCTAACCTCTGGCTGAGTTACTGACGCCCTCAAATCACCGTTTAAAGACTTCAAATTCCAGAGAATTCACCATTTACACTAGTTTAAACCTGCAAATGACCCCATGACCCATGCTGTAGAAGAAGGCAAAAAGCCCCCGTGGTCTCTGCCAATCTGATCCAGAGGACAATTCCTTCCTGACCCCAAATATGATGATCAGTTAGACCCTGAGCATGTGGGCAAGACCCACCAGGCAGATATCTGGGAAAGAATTCTCTGTAGTAACTCAGAGTCCTTCCCCTCTAGTGTCCCATCTCCAGCCGTTGGGGAGTTCTGCTACAGGCAGTCGCCGATGGGCCACGTGCCATTGTAGGCAGTCCTGTCATACCACCGCCTCCATAAACTTACGAAGCTTAGTCTTGAAGCCAGTTAGGTTTTTGCCCCCACTGCTCCCTTGGGGAGGCTGCTCCAGAACTTCACTCCTCTGATGGTTAGAAACCTTTGAATAATTTCAACTAAACTTATTGATGGCCAATTTATATGTATTTGTTCTGGAGTCCACAATGATGCTTAACTTAAATAACTCCTCTCCCTCCCCGGTATTTATCCCTTGGCTGTATTTATACAGAGCAATCATATCTCCCCTCAGCCTTGTATTGGTTAGACTAAACAAGCCAAGCTCTTTGAGTCTCTTCTCATAAGATAGGTTTTCCATTCCTCATATCATCCAATTAGCCCTTATTTGCACCTGTTCCAGTTTGAATACATTATTCTGAAACATGGGAGATCAGAATTGCACACAATACTCCAGATGACGTTTCACCAGTGCCTTGTATAATGGCAGTAACACTTCCCCCATCTCTATTAGAAATACCTTGTCTGACGCATCCCAGGGTCACATCAACCTTTTTCACAGACGCATCACATTGACGGCTCGTACTATCCTGTGATCAACCAATACACCCAGCTCTTTCTCCTTCACTGTCACTTCCAATTGATAAGTCCCCAGCGTATAGCAAAAATTCTTGCTGTTAGTCCCTAAATGCACGACCTTGCACTTTGCACTATTAAATATCATCCCATTTCTATTACTCCAGTTTACAAGGCCATCCAGATCTTCTTGTATGGTATTCTGGTTTTCCTCGGCATTGGCAATACCTCCCAACTTTGTGTCATCTGCAAATTTTATTAGCACATGCCCACTTTTTGTGCCAAGGTCAGCAATAAAAATGTTAAATAAGATTGGTCCCATGACTGATCCCTGAGGAACTCCACTAGTAACTGCCTCTAGCGGCCTGACAGTTCACCTTTCAGTATGACCTGTTGTAGTCTTCCTCTAACCAGTTCCTTATCCACCTTTGAGTTCTCATATTAATCCCCATCTTCTCAAATTTAGCTAATAATGTCTGATGTGTAACTGTATCAAATGCCTTACTGACATCCAGGTAGATTAAATCTACTGCATTTCCTTTGTCTAAAAAATCAGTTATCATCTCAAAGAAAGATATTAGTAATTTTTGTTACCACCTCTTGAATACAACAATTGAAACAATTGTAGAAAAATCTACAATTACTTTCTATTGTTTAGGCTACTTACTTTTTGCAGTTAACCAAGCTTGGAACAGATCATTTAACTTTAGGAAACATCCCAACAGCCCTTTCTTATCTTAATCACCTGTTAATCACTCTGTTTATAAATAAAATTCTGACTCCCTGCCTCAGGAGTGCAAACTGGGAGCAGCAGGTCTCCTGTCTCCTCTGCAGAACTCATTGCACTCTCAGGCTGCCTGCCTGAGGCTTGCAGTTAGAGGGGGATGGGGAGAGGCACAACACCCTCCTCCCCCTCCAATTCCGCCTATTCTCTAGGTTATGGCAAATATTCAGCATCATTCTTCTCCCACCACAAACGAAACACAGCTCTTCTTCAACCTCATCTCAAATGTTGTCTTTCACATTGGAATAGATTAAGCAGGACATAACACTCAACTGTACTCAAGAAGACCTATAAAATCTATGTAATCCTAGAATCATAGAATCCTAGGACTGGAAGAGACCTCAAGAGATCATCTAATCCAGTCCCCCGCACTCATGGCAGGACTAAGTATTATCTAGACCATCCCTGACAGGTGTTTGTCTAACCTGCTCTTAAAAATCTCCAGTAATGGAGATTCCACAACCTCCCTAGGCAATATATTCCAGTGCTTAACTATCCTGACAGTTAGGAAGTTTTTCCTAATGTCCAACCTGAACATCCCTGCTGCAATTTAAGCCCATTGCTTCTTGTCTTATCCTCAGAGGTTAACCAGAACAATTTATTCTCCTTATTATCTTCTAGGTGTTTGCAAATTGATTGCTTAATTATTTGCTCCATTATCTTTCCAGGTGCTAAAGTTAAACTGACTGGTCTGTAATTCCCAGTGTTGCCCTTATTCCCCTTTTATAGATTTGCACTATATTTTCCCTTTTCAAATCCTCTGGAATATCTCCCTCAAATTCCATGACTTTCTGAAGATAATTGCTAATGGCCCAGATAGCCCCCTCAGTCAGTTCCCTCAATATTCTAGGATGTATTTCAGCAGGCCCAAGCATAGAATCATAGAAATGTAGGTCTGATAGGGACCTCAAGTCTGATTCCAGTACTTAACGATTCTTATAGTTAGAAAGTTTTTCCTAATAGCTAACCTAAAGCTCCCTTTCTGCAGCTTAAACCCATGATTTCCCCCCCTACCTTTAGTGGACATATAGAACAATTGATCATTGTCCTCTTTATAACAGCCCTTAACATATTTGAAGACTGTTATCAAGTCCCCACTCAGTCTTCTTTTCTCTAGACTAAACATACCCAGGTTTTTTAACCTTTCCTCATAGGTCAGGTTTTCTGTACCTTTTATCATTTTTGCAGCTTTTCTCTGGACTCTCTTCAATTTGTCCGCATCCTTCTTAACCTGTGGGACCCAAAACTAAACAAAACATTCCAGATGAGGTCTCAACAGTGCCTAGGAGAGCCAAACAATTACCTCCCATGTCTTACATATGATACGCCTGTTAATCCATCCCAGAATATTAGCCTTTTATGCAACTGTAGGCAGCCTCTACTAGATGGGCCTCTGAACTTAACTGGGAGTGTTCCATTTGGGAAGATGCTGAGCTCTGCAATCCAGCCTTGGAGACTACAACTCCCATGATGCCTTGGGGAAGAGAGAGACTTCCACTTCCAGGGATGCAGAGAGCACATGTGGTGGGTTCCTTCTTCCAGGTGAGCTGAGATCCTGGTCAGGGGACAGTGGAGATTGCTTTATGGAGCTATGTCCAAGCCAGAAGCTGCTGCTAAACTGCTGGGGCTTTGATCAAGCTGGGAGCCTCAGAGGTTGTTGGTGGCTTCATTAGAACCAGGGCAGAAACTGATGCTGTGCCCAGAACTGACTGAGATTGGCCTGCAGTGAAGATAGCGTGAGTAACCACCACTGTTGTTGTTTGGAAAAGTGCTTGCAAGGAAAGGGGGATAATGAAGAGACTGTACGGGCTTGCCTGAATCTGAAAAGAGGCGAAGTGGTCTTACCGCGTCTAACTAGAATCCAGGGTTACTGACCTCTGGTTAAAACAACTCCAATCTTGAGAGGGGTTGTACAGCTTGGAATGATCCCAAGTTAGAATTGCTCTGCCCCTTGTTGCCTTGGCTGGACTGTTTTACTGGACCGACAGAGTGCTGTCCCCAGCTTCAAAATCGTCAATCGCGCCCACGCAAACACGTGCCTAGAACTCTGAAATTCAGCAGCGTGCACACTCAGGGGAGGGGTAACTGGTGACAGTGTAAATGCAAGTTGGCTAAGTTTCATTTACTTCTATAAACTGCATGTATTAACTGAAGTATTGAAGTGTTTGTGGCATTTTAATTAATCTCAATATGTTATATCATGTTTTTTTAAGTTGTTAAGTAAAGGTGCATTAACTCTAAGTGTAAACTGGTTGTATGTTATTTATAATTGGTATTTTGAGTTAGACCCATTGCATAGATTAGCTCAGGTTTATTCCTGGAGTCTCTCAAAGCACACCAGCAAGTGAGTAGCGGGCCCAGCCAGGTGCAGGCGCCACCAAGATTAATTTCCTTTACAAGTAAAAGGACTGCAGCAGAGGAGTGGATAGAGGATTCCCCTCTATCTAACATCACCACTGGGGTACTCAGAATCTCCTTTACTGTTGACATCAGGGGCCCAGGCACATAGTTGAGTGTTGCCTGCTCCTGAGTAATCCAAGGAGGAAAGTGGCGGGATTACACAACTGCATCACATTGTTGGTTCATTCTCAATTTGTGATCCACTATAACCTCCAGATTCTTTTCTGCAGTATTGTTGCCTAGCCAGTTATTCTCCATTTCGTATTTGTGCTTTGATTTTTTCTTCCATGTAGTACTTTGTACTTGTCTTTATTGAATTTCATATTATTGATTTCAGACCAATTCTCCAATTTATCAAGATCCTTTTGAATTCTAATCCGATCCTCCAAAGTGCTTGCAAGCCCTCCCAGCACAATATCATCTGCAAATTTTATAAGCATATTTTCCACTCCATTACCCAAGTCATTAATGAAAATATTGAACAGTACTGGACCTAGGACAGATCCCCATGGGACCCCACTAGATATGTCCTCCCAGTTTGACAGTGAGCCATTGATAACTACTCTTTGAGCTAGTTGTGCACCTACATTATAGTAATCTCACCTAGACCACATTTCTCTAGTTTGCTTATGAGAATATAATGTGGGACTGCTTCAAGGGCATTACTAAAATCAAGATAAATCATGTCTACTTCTTCCCCCCGCATCCACAAGGTCAGTAACCCTGTCAGAGAAAGAAATTAGGTTGGTTTGGCATGATTTGTTCTTGGCAAATCCATGTCGGCTATTTCTTATTACCCTATTATCCTCTAGGTGCTTAATATGTATCCTTCCTGACGTCAAATAAGGTTTTCCCACATGCACACACTCCAACAGAGGGTTGGATGAACTATTGAGACTAGGCAGAACACTTGCTTCAGACATAGTTCTATTCAATTCAGTAAGCCTTTAGTGGCCTGACAAGCAATCCAAGTGCTGCCAAAGTGCAAAAATCCCACAGGTATTTGTCAGAGTTGGGTATGATCCACCCTGGACGGGGTACACACCATGTTTAAGGTTTGATTACCTAGGTCCAGTTGTCTTTCTGTACATTCTTGATCTTGTAGCACATATAGCTATACACATAACATACAGAAATATTTAGGAAAAGATAGAAGAATTTTACAGAGAGGAAGGATGGTCCAGTGGTTGGGTTGCTAGCCAGGAATGTAGGAGATGAGGGATCAATTCCCTACTCTGCCACAGACATCCTGTCTGACCTTGGGCAAGTCACTTAGTCCCAGTCAAAGATATTAAGATGTCTAACGCCCATTGATTTTAATAGAAGTGAAACACCTAAATACCTTCTACGGCTCAGTTCCCCATCTGTAAAAGGGAATAATAGCATTTCCCTACTTCACGGATGGGTTGTGAGGATAAATACATTAAAGATTGTGAGGTGCTCAAATATTTTGGTTAGGGAGACCGTATAAGAACCTAAAATAAACAGATAACTCAAGAAAGATGGAAGTTAACAAGTTTAGCTGAAGCACATATTGTTAATGGAACAGCAGATAATAGTTAGACTGCCCTTCTGGATGACCCTTCAGGCTTCTGGAGAAAAAATGTTTTATTAGAAGAACTCTTCCTTGAACTACTCAAGCTTTAGTAGCATCTCTTTTCTCCATTTTCCTTTACACTTTGACTTTGGTCTGCTAAAGGGTTTATCCTAGGAAAGGTTCTTTCTTTGTACTGCACTGCAGTACTGTGTGATATATAGCAGAAGTGAAAACTTAATACACTTCCTCCCGCTGGTGTTGTAGTCCCTACCAGATCTGATGTGAAGCCAAAAGCAAGTTTTAAGATCCCAGATGTGTATTGTATGGCTGCTTCAATGGCACAGTGTTGCTTTATGACATCTTAGCTCTACAGGGGAAAAGCAGGGGGAGAATTAAAATAGGTTTGAGGGAGATGCTTGACTTGTTTTCTTAAGGTGAAAGTCAGTATTATAAAAGTTCAGGAGGTTTTGGTTCTTTATTTGAGTGGTTCTGTAAGTTCAATGAAATGTCTTTATAGGACAACAGCAATGGAATATAGATTACTCTGATAGCTGTGCAGTAATCTCCCTTTTCATCAGTCCCCATTGGTTGTGAGGTGTCAGTTAATGGGGACAAAACAAAAGGCATGAATGCATTAATGCAAGTTTTTTTAAAAAATGCTGAGATATAATCACACTTAGAGAGACATTCAGCTCCTAAGTTAAAATTCCTCTTTTGGTTATTTCCAGCTCCCCAAAAGTCCAATTTGTTTTCTTAAATGTAAAAGCTGTGTTATCTGGCACTTTATCAACAGGAAAGCTCTATTAACTAGCATTTCTGGTATCTCCCAATACAAATCTTCAGTCTAGTAAACAGGACTAGTATACTGCCCAGGAGGTTATGCAATTGCACATTCTGCACTCTACTTTTATGCAAAAGAGGCAGAAGACAAGTAAGCAAGCTGATATCAGGGATTTATTCAAAAAGGCAGCTTCCAGGGTGTGTCATAGGGTCATTACAGATTCAGCCCA
Organism: Emys orbicularis; assembly: GCF_028017835.1. Taxonomy (NCBI): domain Eukaryota; kingdom Metazoa; phylum Chordata; order Testudines; family Emydidae; genus Emys; species Emys orbicularis. Next base: position 63,432,839 of record NC_088689.1, read on the forward strand.
ATCTCCTACACCTTCTACATCTACAATGAAACGAGAAACAAGTCGGAAACAAGAGGGAGTGTGGGCTATATTGGCAGAGAGAAAGGAGGGTCAGGACAAAACTGGGAGGAAAGATCAAACCAGTATCTTAGATGCCTATATACAAATGCGAGAAGTATGGGTAATAAGCAGGAAGAACTGGAAGTGCTAATAAATAAATACAACTATGACATTGTTGGCATCACTGAAACTTGGTGGGATAATACACATGATTGGAATGTTGGTGTGGATGGATACAGCTTGCTCAGGAAGGATAGACAGGGGAAAAAGGGAGGAGGTGTTGCCTTATATATTAAAAATGTACACACTTGGACTGAGGTAGAGATGGACATAGGAGATGGAAGTGTTGAGAGTCTCTGGGTTAGGCTAAAAGGGGTAAAAAACAAGGGTGATGTCATGCTAGGAGTCTACTACAGGCCACCTAACCAGGTGGAAGAGGTGGATGAGGCTTTTTTTAAACAACTAACAAAATCATCCAAAGCCCAAGATTTGGTGGTGATGGGGGACTTCAACTATCCGGATATATGTTGGGAAAATAACACAGCGGGGCACAGACTATCCAACAAATTCTTGGACTGCATTGCAGACAACTTTTTATTTCAGAAGGTTGAAAAAGCTACTAGGGGGGAAGGTGTTCTAGACTTGATTTTAACAAATAGGGAAGAACTCGTTGAGAATTTGAAAGTAGAAGGCAGCTTGGGTGAAAGTGATCATGAAATCATAGAGTTTGCAATTCTAAGGAAGGGTAGAAGGGAGAACCGCAAAATAGAGACAATGGATTTCAGGAAGGCGGATTTTGGTAAGCTCAGAGAGCTGATAGGTAAGGTCCCATGGGAATCAAGACTGAGGGGAAAAACAACTGAGGAGAGTTGGCAGTTTTTCAAAGGGACACTATTAAGGGCCCAAAAACAAGCTATTCCGCTGGTTAGGAAAGATAGAAAATGTGGCAAAAGACCACCTTGGCTTAACCACGAGATCTTGCATGATCTAAAAAATAAAAAGGAGTCATACAAAAAATGGAAACTAGGACAGATTACAAAGGATGAATATAGGCAAACAACACAGGAATGCAGGGGCAAGATTAGAAAGGCAAAGGCACAAAATGAGCTCAAACTAGCTACGGGAATAAAGGGGAACAAGAAGACTTTTTATCAATACATTAGAAGCAAGAGGAAGACCAAAGACAGGGTAGGCCCACTGCTTAGTGAAGAGGGAGAAACAGTAACAGGAAACTTGGAAATGGCAGAGATGCTTAATGACTTCTTTGTTTCGGTCTTCACCGAGAAGTCTGAAGGAATGCCTAACATAGTGAATGCTAATGGGAAGGGGGTAGGTTTAGCAGATAAAATTAAAAAAGAACAAGTTAAAAATCACTTAGAAAAGTTAGATGCCTGCAAGTCACCAGGGCCTGATGAAATGCATCCTAGAATACTCAAGGAGCTAATAGAGGAGGTATCTGAGCCTCTAGCTATTATCTTTGGAAAATCATGGGAGACGGGAGAGATTCCAGAAGACTGGAAAAGGGCAAATATAGTGCCCATCTATAAAAAGGGAAATAAAAACAACCCAGGAAACTACAGACCAGTTAGTTTAACTTCTGTGCCAGAGAAGATAATGGAGCAAGTAATTAAGGAAATCATCTGCAAACACTTGGAAGGTGGTAAGGTGATAGGGAACAGCCAGCATGGATTTGTAGAGAACAAATCATGTCAAACCAATCTGATGGCTTTCTTTGATAGGATAACGAGTCTTGCGGATAAGGGAGAAGCTGTGGATGTGGTGTACCTAGACTTTAGTAAGGCATTTGATACGGTCTCGCATGATATTCTTATCGACAAACTAGGCAAATACAATTTAGATGGGGCTACTATAAGGTGGGTGCATAACTGGCTGGATAACCGTACTCAGAGAGTTGTTATTAATGGTTCCCAATCCTGCTGGAAAGGCATAACGAGTGGGGTTCCGCAGGGGTCTGTTTTGGGACTGGCTCTGTTCAATATCTTCATTAACGACTTAGATATTGGCATAGAAAGTACGCTTATTAAGTTTGCGGATGATACCAAACTGGGAGGGATTGCAACTGCTTTGGAGGACAGGGTCATAATTCAAAATGATCTGGACAAATTGGAGAAATGGTCTGAGTTAAACAGGATGAAGTTTAACAAAGACAAATGCAAAGTGCTCCACTTAGGAAGAAAAAATCAGTTTCACACATACAGAATGGGAAGAGACTGTCTAGGAAGGAGTACGGCAGAAAGGGATCTAGGGGTTATAGTGGACCACAAGCTAAATATGAGTCAACAGTGTGATGCTGTTGCAAAAAAAGCAAACATGATTCTGGGATGTATTAACAGGTGTGTTGTGAGCAAGACACGAGAAGTCATTCTTCCGCTCTGCTCTGCTCTGGTTAGGCCTCAGCTGGAGTATTGTGTCCAGTTCTGGGCACCGCATTTCAAGAAAGATGTGGAGAAATTGGAAAGGGTCCAGAGAAGAGCAACAAGAATGATTAAAGGTCTTGAGAACATGACCTATGAAGGAAGGCTGAAAGAATTGGGTTTGTTTAGTTTGGAAAAGAGAAGACTGAGAGGGGACATGATAGCAGTTTTCAGGTATCTAAAAGGGTATCATAAGGAGGAGGGAGAAAACTTGTTCACCTTAGCCTCTGAGGATAGAACAAGAAGCAATGGGCTTAAACTGCAGCAAGGGAGGTCTAGGTTGGACATTAGGAAAAAGTTCCTAACTGTCAGGGTGGTTAAACACTGGAATAAATTGCCTAGGGAGGTAGTGGAATCTCCATCTCTGGAGATATTTAAGAGTAGGTTAGATAAATGTCTATCAGGGATGGTCTAGACAGTATTTGGTCCTGCCATGCGGGCAGGGGACTGGACTCGATGACCTCTCGAGGTCCCTTCCAGTCCTAGAATCTATGAATGACAATTGATGTTGATAATGATGACCCTGATGCACTGCAAGATCCTGAAGTGCCTTCTGATCTTGATCTTCTAATCAAAGAAAGATTAAAGTATGTTCAATATAGTTTTAGTGTTAAGTGTATTTTTAGTGATCTGAGTGTCTGCCATGTGCTGCCCTTAGTGATATGTAGTGTCATAAGATAACCTACTGTATAGAAAGGTTTACCTTTTTACACCTCCCTTTACCTGTATATACCTAAGTGCTTCAAAAAACCAGCCACTCTGCAGTGCACTACAACTATTGGATTGGTAAGTACCTGTATACTATTTTATACTTTATTCATTTTATTGTATTCTAATTCTTTGAAAATTGGTATTCCATTGGTAAGTATAACTCTTAGTTACCTGGAATTTTTGACTAACTGGCACTCCCTATTCCCCCAACATGCCAGATGATAAAGCTTTTGCTGTAGGTAAGGCTATTAACAGCTTGGTAATATGTTGCAAGGTCATGTTTGCAAAATGTTGCAAGCTGGTGGGTCTGCCTTTGTCTCCTCATATCGGTACTTTCTCTTCAAGCTCTAGCTGAAATCAGGAGTAATACTTTGCCACTCACATGCAAGGATTTCAAAGTAAGTGTTTGAGTCTCACAATATACCTGTGAAGTAGGCAAAGATTATCAGATCTATTTCACAGATGATGGAGTGGAGGCAAAAGAAGGTTAAGTGACTTCCACACAGCTGCATGGCATGGTTCTGGGTCTTGGTCCTTACCACCAGACCACACTTCTAGCCATGAGAGGTGGCTGGAAATAGAAAGATAGAAAGTCACCTGAACTTAGTTGAGACTCAATACAGATTCAAATTGGGCAAAAGTTCAGGTCAATTCTTAACCTGTTCTTCTACCTTTAGGACCAGATTCTGCCATCTTTGCTCACATTATCTTACTCAACATATAAGTTAGGATAACAGAATTTGGTCCTTAAGTACTAGAAGAGAAAAAACGGGAAGTACATTCCTCTATGAAACTTAAAATATACCCAGTACTAGTCATTCATGCTCTTTATCATTGTCATTCTTATTTATTGTATCAATGGTTAGCAGCAGCCTTTTGGTCCCTTGAATTCAGTCCCAAATTCTCAAACCAAATTCAGGGATACATTCTGGCTTGTCCTATGCTGGGGCACTAGAGGCTGGGGTAGTGGAAGAGGGTCCTTAGAGCACATGAATGCAGGACTTTAGGAAGCTTGGCAGGATACCAGTGCTAATAAAGCACAAGCAGAGTCAGCTGGTACACCTGGAGCTACTCCAAAGCTCCCAAGGTGGAGCACCAGCCACAGTGGGGGAGTGAGGTTTTTTCCTATTAGCTACTGGCAGCAGGTATCTGGGAGGGAGCATGGACTTCACACCTTTCATTGGGAGGTGTAAAAAGTGCTGTGTAGCACACTCCCCCAGTGCTTCCTGAGACTTTGCACCTGTGTCTACCCTGTGCAAATAGAATGCACCTCTGCTTAGTTACCTGTGCTAGGCATGTGCACCTTTGGCCATGTCTACACTACTGCTTATGTGAAAAAACACACCCCTGAGCAACGTAAGTTTTGCCGGCATAAGTGGTAGTGTGCACAGCGCTATGTGGGTGGGAGTGCGTCTCATGCCGACATAGCTACAGCTGCTCGTTGGGGGTGGTTTAATTATGTTGGTGGGAGAACTCTCTCCCATTGCCATAGAGCGGCTACATGGGATAACTTGCAGCGGCGCAGCTGCATTGGTACCACTGGGCCACTGTAAGCTCTCTAATGTAGCCATAGCTTTCGTGTTTACTCCAGGAGCAAAAAAGGAACAATGGCCCAGAACCAGAAAGAGATTTAGGCTCCAAATTTCCATTGAAATAAATGGAATTTAGAAGCCTAAATAGCTTTGTGGATCTCGACCAATCTTTCCGCAGTATTTGATGGACGGTGTGTTTCCCAATGCAGCACATTTCATTAGGGTGTGCACCCAGGGAAATTTTATTTTATTTTTTTAAAATACTCAATCATAAAGGACATTATTTTTATTCATCAAACAAAGTAAAGAAACTAAAACTTAACTAAACTTAATTTTTTTTAAATTAACAACTAAACTTTACTTAAAAAATGAGACACAAAATACTAAATTTTTGCTGTAGTGATAACCAGGCGTATATAAAGATAAGTCAATTTTCATGATCTTTAACCAGATAATGAGCTAACCCAAATTGACCAAAACAGATTAAGGTTTCTTCATCTTCCTGTCCTAGAGAATGAGACGTCACTCACCAGGTGTTGTGGACTTAAATTCCTCAATCACATCATTGTAATTAACTGACTGAGCCAATTCTTGTTCAATGTACAAAATCATGAGTGAGTCGAGGCGCTGTTAGGACATTGTACTTAGTTTGTTTTTAACATGTGCTAGTTTCGAAAAGGCGCTTTCACATGAACAGCTTGTAACAGGTAAGACTGCAAAAGATTTGTAAAAGGCCTGGAACATGGAAGACCGATCCGATTCCTTTAGCTAATCAAGCCACTCTCTGGTGGTGTTCGTAGTGCTACCTTTAGGAACAGATCCATCATAACCCCGAAGCAATCCGACTTCAGCTTCCAACTCATTCAAGGACACTTTAAATTTTTTGGCAATGATTCTCATATCGTCCCTGCCAATGTCTAAGCTCAGCAGTTTTCCCATTGCAGTCACAATTTTACAAGTCTCCTGGTCAAATCGCTGGTCAATGCTGGTAATCATTGAGTCTAGGAGTGGGTAAAATGAACTTATTCTCTCCTGCTCCTCTTTTGTATCAAAGTGATGCTGGGACTCAAACGCGTCATCAATACGAGTGGACGTTTTTCTCTTAACTGGGGGAATCGATATATCATTCTCTACACACATTTTCACACTGTCATTGAAAATAGATAGAAAATATTCTGGGCCACTTCTCATCGCAGCCAAAGAGTTACGCAAGCTTTTCACCCCTGTCATTACAGTAAGTAAGTTGAGAGCTGGAGCTTGAAGAGCCTTACTCACTTTTACCACCATCTGGAGAATAGGATGCATCCGGGGGCGGCTCCAGGCACCAGCGCAGCAAGCACGTGCCTGGGACGGCAAGCTGCAGGGGGCGGCATGCCAGTCATCGTGAGGGCAGCAGTGAGGCAGCCTTCGGCAGCGTGCCTGTGGGAGGTCCGCCAGTCCCGCGGCTTCGGCAGCAATTCGGCAGCAGGTACGATGAAGTTGTGGGACCGGCAGATCACCCGCAGAAACGCCGCAGAATCCGCGTGAGCAGCAGACTGCACGCAGGCATGCCGCCGAAGGCTGCCTGACTGCCGTGCTTGGGGCAGCAAAAAACATAGAGCCGCCCCTGGGTGCATCATGTGAAGGGCAAAGATGAACTTGAATGAATTTAGTTCATGGATAAGGCCCCTGGCTTTTATTTTAGCATCAGCAAGGCAAGTTGTTTCGATAATCTCTTGTAAAGCTTGTAAAATGATGGAGTAGTTTTGTTTTACAGCAGCCACTGCTTCTGCTCAGCATGCCCATCTTGTGTTTGATAGTGACTTCAAAGTCTTCAACTGGGATCCTACTTCTTTTGAAATCTTCTCCATTATTGCATGTCGCACAGGACTCCCCTCCATGAAGGCATAAAGAATCTGAATAACACCAAAAAAAAATAATCAAAGACAGTTCTGTTTTGTTTACTTGAAGTGCATGCATCTACTAGGACGAGGTTCAAACAATGCGCATAGCAGTGTACATAGAGTATTTCACTGTTTCTTTCTTTACATTTCATTTGAACTCCCGCAGTAGATCCAGACTGTACCTATTGGGTTCCGGGAAGTGGGCGGGCAAAGCCCGCCCACTGCTAAAGGATCCTCCCCCCAGCCTAAGGGGAGGACCCACAGGACCTAAAACCCAAATGATTACGGGGGACAACTAATGTAAAAACAGGGACAGGAGTGCGATTAGAGGGTCAAAAGAAGGGAACCTGACGGGGACACCGAGCAGAGAACCCCGGACAGCGCCCACTGCTCCTCAAAGGTGTCAAGGGAGCCAGTGGACGCCGCCCAGAGGAACTCTGCCCGGATACGTGAATGGACAGAGGATCGGAAACAGGCCCCACAGTCACAGGAACCTCCATCGGCCAACCTCCTCTCCCTGGTTTTATAGATGGCCTGTTTAGCCAGGGCCAAGAGGAAGTTGACCAGGAGGTCCCGTGACTTTGTGGGGCCACGGATAGGGAGTGCATAAATGAGAAGGTGAGGGGAAAAGTGTAACCAAAAACGTAACAATGTCGGTGAGGAGCCGGTGTAGGGGCTGCAACCTGGCACACTCTAAGTAAACGTGAGCCAGGGTCTCCCTCACACCGCAGAAAGGACAGGTGTCAGGGACGGGTAAACTGCGCCAAGTACACGCCCGTGCTCACGGCCCCAGGAAGGAGCCGCCAACTGACATCCCCGGCGGGCCTTGGGACCAGGGTGGAATAGAGGCTGGCCCACCGGGGCTTCTCACCCTCGACAGGTGGCAGGAGGTCCCGCCACTTCGTATCGGGGCGGGACACGAGGGTGAGGAAGTGAAGAGTGTGGAGCACGAGCGTGTATAGATGTTTCCTTGGCGCGGTCAGGAAACGAACCGGCTGCAAGTCGTGCAGCCGGCTCACGGAGAAGGGGCGGGGAGGCCGGTTGGGTCCACGGGGCAGGGGCCCAATAAAAAGGTCCGGAGGACCAGGGGTGGAGGGTGGGCGGGGCGTGCCCTTGCGCAGGACCTGGTCGAGGTAGACCCGAGCAGCGGGCGGCAAAGCGGCCCTCACCTCCTGAAGTATGCGCCGGGGAGTACAAGGCCTGGAGAGCCCCATGCGCCGAGCGAGCATCAGGGGATCCAGCCAGACTCCCCGGTCGTAGTCCAGGAGGTCTCCGACTCTCGTGACTTCTGCCAGGACCAACCTCTGGCGCACCGCGGGGGACTCCGCCACCTGCACACGAAGCTGAGGGTTGTGTAGCAGGGGCTCTGCGAGGAGATCTGCCCTCCCGGTGGCCGCCACGGACCTGGTCGCTGAGAACAGTTTCCAGGTCCGGAGGAGGTCCTGGTAGAAGACCGGCAGCCCGGAGAGGTCTCGCGGAAGACCTCTCGGATCGAGATAAAAGAGCTGCCGGTCGTATCGGAGCCCTCGGAAGCGGCGCAGGAAGGCGTGAGCCAGTACTCTCCACGCCGGACTACCTGCACCATAAAGGAGCCTCTGCAGGGCCTGGAGGCGGAAGACATGGACCTGAGTGCAAAGGCACTTCAGGCCCTGCCCTCCCTCCTCCAGGGGCAGATGGAGGACCCCCACAGAGACCCAGTGCAGTCCTGGCCAAAAGAACTCCAGAATCGCCCTCCGGAGGTCGGCCAGGAAGCCCGGGGCCGGGACCAGGGTGTTGAGATGGTACCAGAGCATGGACAGGACTAGTTGATTGAGTACCAGTGCCCTCCCGCGAAGGGAGAGGCACCGGAGTAGTCCTGTCCATTTCTGGAGCCGCTCCGTCACCCTGCCCTGTAAACCTTGCCAGTTCTCCGGCAGAGATGGATGCGTGGCAGAAAGGTAAACGCCGAGATAGAGCAGTGGACCCGCGCTCCACCGGATGGCCTGAAGCGCGGGTGGGAGGGAGCTCGCCTGCCACCCGGCCCCTACCACCAGGCCAGAGCTCTTGACCCAGTTGACCCGGGCGGAGGAGGCCACCGAGTACACGGTCTGGCAAGCCTCCACCCGCACCAAGTCGCCCGGGTCCTGGACCACGAGAAGCACATCGTCGGTGTACGCCAACAGGACCAGCCGCAGCTCCGGCTCCTGAAGCACCAAGCCCGTCAACCTCCTGCAGAGGAGACAGAGGAAGGGCTCGATCGCCAGAGCGTAAAGCTGGCCCGAGAGGGGGCACCCCTGCCGCACTCCCTGCCCGAAGCTGACCGGCTCGGTCAGGGTCCAGTTGAGCCTGACCAGGCACTCTGCGGAAGCGTACAGCACCTGGAGAAAACCCACAAACTGGGGTCTGAAGCCTAACGCTTGCAGAGTGCCCAGGAGATACCCGTGGTCCACCCTGTCGAACGCCTTCTCCTGATCCAGGGACAGGAGGGCGAACGACAGACCATCCCTACACCCAAGTTCCAGAAGATCCCGGACCAAGTAGAGGTTATCAAAGATGCTACGGCCCGGGACGGTGTAGGTCTGGTCTGGGTGGATCACGTCCTCCAGCACGGACCCCAGCCGCAGCGAGATGGCCTTGGCTACGATTTTGTAGTCCGTGCTGAGGAGCGAGACGGGACGCCAATTTCGTAAGTCACGGAAGTCCCCCTTCTTCGGCAATAAGGCGAGCATGGCTCGCCTGCACAAAAGAGGGAGGACCCCGCTCAGCAAGGCCTCGGCCCAGACGGTGACTAGGTCCAGGCCGAGGACGTCCCAGAACATGCGGTAGAACTCCACGGTCAGCCCGTCCATGCCCGGAGATTTATTGGTGGGCATGCGGCGGAGGGCTTCCGAGATCTCGGCCAGAGAGAGAGGCAACTCTAGCCGGTCCCGGTCGCCCGCTCTGACCGTCGGGAGTCCGTCCCAGAGCACTCTGCAAGCGGTAGGGTCGGTCGGATCCGGGGAGAAAAGGTGTGTGTAGAAGGTCCTGGCCCTCTCGCACATCTCCACTGGATCCGTGAGGGGGGTGCCGTCCTCCGCCAGGAGGCAGGTGACGTGCCTCTTGGCCCCCCTCCTTTTCTCCAGGGCATAGAAGAAGCGGGAGCCGCGATCCATCTCCCGAAGAAGGCGGATGCGGGATCGAACAAAAGCACCCCGGGCCCGATGATCGTCGAGGGCCCGGAGCTCCTCCCGCTTCTCCCGGCACGCTCCGCAAAGGGATGGATCCTCAGGGCTGGTGGCCAGACGCCTCTCTAGCTCTAAGACCTCCCGCTCCAACTGCTCTATCGCCGCATCCCTCCGTCAGCTGGCGCCCCGGGTGTAGTCGCGGCAGAAGAGCCAGGCGCGCACCTTTCCTAGGTCCCACCATCGCCGCGCCAAGGGAAAGGCACGCCGCTGCCCTCGCCAGACCAGCCAGAACTCCCGGAAGGACGCCACGAAGCCCACATCCTCCAGCAAGCTATTGTTAAAGTGCCAATAGGCCGGCCCCGGCCTCTCCGCACAGAGAGAGGCCGTCACGGTGACTAGATGGTGATCTGAAAAGGGGGCTGGCCGGACATTGGAGGAGTGGGCCCGTGAAAGATGGAAGCGTGACAAGTAAATGCGGTCCAACCGGGAGTGGCACGACCGATGGGCTCCCACCCGGACATAGGTGAACGTGGAGACATCGTCCGGGTGGTGGTCGCGCCAGACGTCCACCAGGGAGTGATGTTCCACAATCTCCCGGAGGACGTCCGCGACGGCCGGGCACTGCTCGGTCCCAGAGCGGTCCCGCTCCTCGAGGGTAGCATTGAAGTCCCTGCCCAGGACCAGGCACTCACGAGGATCCAAGGAGCCGAGGAAGGCGGACGCCTGCCGATAAAAAGGCAGCCGCTCTGGGCCCGATGTCGGGGCATAGACGTTGACAAGGTTGACCACAAGCCCCTCCATGCGGACCCGGAGGTGCAGCAGGCGGCCCGGCACAACCTCGGCAACCCCCAGCACCTCAGGCCGTAGGTCGGGGGAGAACAGGGTAGCCACTCCAGCCGTACGAACTGTGAGATGGCTAAAATAGACCCTGTCCCCCCACTCCAGCCGCCAGCTGTCTTCGGCGGCCGGATCCGTGTGGGTCTCCTGCAGGAAAACCACAGAGTACCCCCCCTCCCGAAGGAAGGAGAGCACCTGGCACCTGCGGAGACCCACCCTATAGCCCCGGGTGTTCAATGTTGCAAAAGTGATAGGTGGCATGAGGAGGGCTGGGGGGGATCCTCGTCGGCAGGGACGCTCACGGCCCCCATTGGGCCGCGCAGCAAACCGTGACCCACCCCGAAGGTGAGCAAGGAGTCACGGAAGCCGCGGACCCGCTGGTAAGCCGCGGCACCCTGCTTCCTGGTCCTTTTACCCTCCCCCATGAGGGCCCTCGCGGCCCGGAGGATCTGGTGGAAATCTCCCCATCGCTGGAGAGCGAGCGACACCTTATTGCCGGAGCCACGGACGTCTTCTAAAAACTCCCGCAGCTCTTCTCTCAGCGTATGGGGGGGCGGGGTCACTGGCTTCTGGTCATCCCCCGTTGGGGCCCCTGGCACGGCCCCGTGGCCCACCGAGATGGGCAGGCAAGGGGCGGACCCTCGACGCGGCGCCCGATGGACCGGCACCACATGGCCCCCCTCAGTCCCCGGCTCAAAGGGGGGCGGCAGTGGAGGGAGAACAGCAGCCCCTAGTGGGTCGGGACTGGGGAACACAAAGGCCGCTCCCTGGGGGTCATCCTCCGGGAAAGGGAAGGAGACGGCCCCTGGGGCGGCAATGGCATTGCAGGAGGTGGAAGGGATAGGAATCAGGTCAGGAGTAAGGGCAGGGCCAGGGGCAGGAGTAGGGTCGGGGAGAGGGACAGAGGTGGGATCCTGGGCCCCAGGAGCTGGACAGCTGGAAGGTGGCTCCTCTCGGTCGTGCCTAGGGGCCTGAGGGTTAGGGAGGGGGTCCCCAGGGATGCCGGGCTCAGGCTCTACGGCAGGTGGAACAGCCACGGCAGCAGGAGGTGCACAATCTGCAACGGGGCCCCCACCCGGGAAGGAACTCGGTTGCCCCACGCCAACGAGGGATACCCCTGGTAACTCGTGTCCCGGCCGCGAGGCACCGGCCGTCGCCTCAACAGGCTCGGCGGCCGTCAGCGGGGTGGCACCCGCAGCCGGGCAGGTCAAAGAGTCCAGGGGTTCCTCGAAGGCAGGAGCAGCAGTTAGGGGCACGGAAGACGGAGAAAGGGGGGCCGGGGTGAGGTTGGCCAGATCGAGGCCCGCTGGCAGAGGGTCGTCCTCCCCCTGGGTGACCGGGGTCAGACCCAGGGCCTCGATCTCCTCATAGATAGAGGGCAGCTCACCTCCCACCACCCCAGGGCCTTCCCCGCTAACACCCGAGGCGACACTTTCCTCGGGCATCGCAGGGGGTAGATGTGGCAAGGGGGTAGGAGGGGCTTCAACGGGGGCCTCCGCAAGGAGGGACTGCGGAGGACGGATGGTGGGATCCTCCGGTGCTGCCACACCTTCCCCAGCCACAACGGTTGATGTAATATACCCGCGGGCAAGGCGGAAGGCTCGGCAGCGGTGCCCCCCTGCCTGGTTTTCCGGGGGGCCTCCGCACCAGATGGCAGGAGCGGAGCTCGAGCCTTCCGCTTGCCCCGCTTTCCCTGTACTAGGGTCCAGCCCTCCATGGCATTATCTGCAGGCTGGGTGACAGGGGTTGGGTCGGGGGGCAAAGATGACGGCTCGAGGACCTGAGGAGGTAACAATGGGGTAGCAGGAGGGGGGGCGGATTCTCCCTGGGGAGGGCCCTCTCCCGCGCCCGGCAAAACCCCCACCGCACCCTCCTCTACAGGCCCCGCCACAGTGCACGTAGCAGAGGCGGGGTTCTCCCGCTCGTCTGGGCATGGTGGGGGAGGTACCCCTAAGGCCCGAGCGGGAGCAGTGGTGGTCCGAGAAGGAGGAGGGGCGGCTCCGGGTACCGGGCAACCAGGGGCGCCAGCAATGGTGGGGCTGGCGCCCTGCCGGGGCTCGGGGGTCCCGGATGCTCCTCCGTTCCGGGCCAAGGGGCAGTCCCTCCGGACGTGCCCTATCGCCCGGCAGAGGTAGCACCGGGCCTCCCCCGTGGAGTAGTGCACCCGGTGATGGGGCCCCTGATAGTGGGCCAGGAAAGACCCCTCGAGCGCCTCTCCGCCACGCGCCGCTGGCGGCAGTTGGAGCTGCACGTGCCGGCGGAACGAGAGGACGTGACGGAGGGCGGGGTCTTTGCAGCCCAGCGAGAGAGGGCGGACGATGGAAATTGGTTTCCCCAGGGTAGAAAGGGCGGGCAGCAGGGCGACATTGGGGAGGAAAGGAGGAACGGAGGTGAGGACCGTACGGACACCCAGGTCCTCCAGCGGCTCCAGGGGGACGAACACGCCCCCCACCGCCAGGCCCTTCTCCACCGCCTCCTGGGCGGCGGCCACCGAGGCAAGGAAGAAAACAATCTTGCCATACATTTTGGAGGCCGCCACGATGGCCGTGGGCCCCACCACCCTCTCCAACGCCCGCACGTAGGTCTCCACGTGGGGCGAGGCGGGCACCAGGAGGCAACGGACGCCGTGCTTCCTAGTCAAGGTGGGAAAGGGGCCCAGGCCGCTACAGATGGAAACCGAGGCGGTGGATGGACGAGATGGCGTACCGGCAGGCGGGGGGGGGCCGCCGCCACCTGGGCATATGCACCCGCAGAGCTGGTGGAAGGAGCAGCGGGAAGGGACGCCGCGGCCGGTGGCGGGGCCGCGGCAGTGGGGGTAGCCCCTGCCATGGAGGGCCCAGTCGTCCTAGCGGGGCTCTTCCCCTTCTTTTTGCCCTGGCCTTTCCTGCCAGCTGGGGCAGCTCCCCCAGAATTGGAGGGAGCGAGGGACGTGACAGCAGCGGAGGTCACCCCGTCGCCCGCCGCTGCCGACACCGCAGCGGGGGCGGTGGCAGGTGGTCTGGCAGCAGCGGTTGAGGAAGAGGCCAAGGGGACAGGTGGGGGAGGGACGGCGGAATCTACTTGGGGGGGCTCGCCCGCCATCTTCCCCTCCATTATGAGCAAGATGGGAGGGGAAAACACACCGGAGAAAAAGGGGGGCGGCTAAAGGGAAAGCAGGTCAACCACTCCTCCCCGCTAAGCTGCAGGCAGGGGAGGAGGGCGCCGCAACGGGGGGAGATGAGGGGGTATCGAGGGCTTGGGGGGGGGATGACAGTCCCCAACACCGGCTCCTCTAGTTGCACTAGGGGAGGGAAGGTCACAATAACATCAGGGAGTGCAGTGATTAACAAAAATGTGACAGGGGGCACAAGCGCACGGGAGGGGGGGGGTCAATCGGGGGAGGGCGCAAAGGAAAGGGAGCAACCAGGCTGGGAATGGGGCAGAGGAACCAAGGGGCTAATCGCAGGGCTGGGGTGGGACAACCGAACCAAACTGCAGAGGGAAAAGGGTGGGGCAGGCAAACAAACTGAAGCTGGGGAGGGGCAAAAGGCTACAGAGGGCAAATGGGGCAGGCAGCAAGGGGCAAAGCTGGGAGGCCTATTGCAGAGGGGAAGGGGTCAGGCCAGGGGGGGTAGGTGCGCCCACGAGCGCTTGTGGAAAGTCAATGTGTGGGCTGCCTACCTGCCACTGCAGGACCAGACGATGTCAACAGGGCATGGCAGGCCAGGAAAGCAGCAGAGTCCCAGAGGCAGGAGCGGAGGCAGATGGTAAATGGGCTGTGGGGGTGGTGGAGGGGGCAACGGTGGTGGTGGGGGTTTTGGGGGGGGGGGACACAGATGGACCAGGGGGCAGGCTCCACGCCACACCCCCTGTGTCCCCACAAACACAGTCTAGACCCCCACCACTACAGCACAGTTCGAAAATTACTCAGTCCTGAATGGCCCCCTCCACAGTGGTCTCCAGAGTCTTGTGCGTTCCCCCAGCAGCCGATGGTCTACGTAGTCCTCGTCCTCCACCTCCAGGCTCTAGCAGCTCCCCAGGACACACGCAGCAGCGGCAGCAGCAGCTCCTCCAGCAACCCTGGCAGCCAGGCAGGAAAGACCCCCCCACAGGTGGTAGTGGTGATGGTGAAGGTGGGGTCTTGGCTTCTCCCTCCAGAGATGGTGGGGAGGGGGGGCTGGCCGGCAAGGCCCCTTGCTCAGCAGCAGTGGTAGCAGCAGCAGCAGTCCAGGGTCAGAGTACTCTAGCCAGCAGCAGCAATCCAGGGAAGTAAGGGAGAGCTCCAGCCAGCAGGGCAGGTGGAGAGAGGAAGGAGAAGGGAGAGGTCCAGCCAGCAGGGCAGCCACAGAGGACACTGAGCACGCTCTGTAGTGGGGTGGACACCCGCTCCTGCCCTGAAGGGGTTGGAAAAGGCCTGCAGAGGGCTGGGGCTGTGTAAAGGGGCAAAACCCCGGCTGATTGGGGAAGTGGCTGCAGCTGGGGCCACGCCCCAAACTGAGCCACTCAGCCTTATAAGAAGGCCAGGGTAGCCAGAGCAGAGGAGTCTCCCTCTGACAGGAGAGAGAGATAGGCCTGGCTGCAGGGAGCTCACCCGGGGACCTAGAGTGAGGTAGGGCTGGGGAAAGGCCTTGGGGGCTGGGAAGTCCTAGGCCAGCAACTCCCCAGGCTGCAGGGCCTGGTCCTAGGCCCATATAGGTATTGGGGTTGCAGAGGAGCAGCCTGAGGGTGGGTAAAGGCAGCCAGTCCAAACCTCTTGTTGCCGGTGATGATTGGCTGATAGACTGCAGTCTGCCCCAGGGCGTGGGGGCTAGATGGTGACTGGCAGTAGCCATGACTGAGGTGACATTGGGATAGGGGGTGGGGGTTCCCCTGGGTGGGGAGACCCAGAGAGAGATTGGGGTACTGCCAGGGGGGCAGTACCCAAGTCAAGGGCACCGGGGTCTAGGAGGGACACGGGGGGCCAATGACAGGCAGGACACATGGCCTGCAGAGGGCGCTCCGGATGCTGGGTGAGCTAATTCCCGAGACGACCAGCAGGAGGCACCGCAGGGGTGAGTCCACGCCTGATTACATAGACCTAGTAGATGCGCCATCAAAACAGACAGACATCACTGATGACCAGTCAATTTTAAGAATGCCAAGGACGTCATTTAACTGGTCAAAAATAGACTGAGCATCAACTGTTAATGGTCTCTGAACAGACACACAATGTTCAACTGGACTATGTTTTTCATTGTCAAAATACCGCACCACAATGGATATCTGTTCATGGTGTCCACAGTCAGTAGTGTCGTCGGCAATTATTGAGACCATTTTTCCATTTAGTGAAGACACAATCTTTTGTTGCACAATGTTGTGCAAGGCCACAATTAAATCATTTTGGATGTGATTACTCAGATAGGTAGCGTTTTGACGGGATTGTTGTACATGCTTTGTCATTACGGGATCATATTTTTGGAGCATATTGAAAATATTTAGAAATAAACCTTTCTCAAAACTGTCAGCTTTTTCATAGTGACCCCTGAATGTTCTCCCACCTTTTGCCAAACACGGAACAATGTCAATCAGTCGCTCCATTACACTTCCGTTATGGCACCGTTCTTCTTCTTGTTTAGACAGATAAGCCTGCTTGCCCTCATCCAACAATACATCAATAGGTTTCCCTTCATTAAAACTTAACCACGAAGAACAGCTCAACACATGAGATTTTGAGTTGGTGGTTTTTAAAACATTTGTTAGCCCTATGCCAGTTTCTGAATCCCTTATCAATAAATGCTGGATCAGTGTGACCTTTGTTTGCTGTATCATTAGAGGAGAAGAAACGGCAGTAAAAGCAAAATGCTGCATCCTTTGATGGGCTATATTCTAACCACCTATACTTTTCATACCAATCGGATTGAAAACTTTTTTGTTTATTCCCTAATTTACTTCTAGGAAACATGCTCAATCTAGGCTGATAAGGACCTCTAGATAATCGAGACCGGCGTTCTAATCTATTTTTTTGGAATATCACAGACCGGGTCATCAGATGGAATGTTTGATGGCTTTGAATAGGAAGTACACTGACCTGAACTAAGAGACAAAGTCTGTTTCTGTTGGTCATTACTTAGGGCTTGTCTTCACTACCCGCCTGGATCGGCGGGTAGAAATCAATCTCTCGGGGATCGAATTATCGTGTCTCGTCGGGATGCGACAATCGATCCCCGAATCGATGCGCGTACTCCACCAGCCCAGGTAGGAGTAAGCGCCGTCGACTGGGGAGCCACGGCGGTCGATTTGCCGCCGTCCTCACAGCGGGGTAAGTCGGATTGGATACGTCAAATTCAGCTACGCTATTCGCGTAGCTGAATTTGCGTATCTTAAATTGATTCCCCTCCCAGTGTAGACCTAGCCTTAGTTTATTGCACACACTGGAACTGGTGGAGGCATTATCTTCATGTAAGTTCTTAACCGAGGAGTCCGAGGTATTTGCACTACTATCAGCACATTCATTATAATTCAGTTTGTCTGCTCCTTTTCTTATCTTAACGACGAACCAATCCATATTTTAAAATTAAAAGGGGGTATCATATGATTGAATTAAAACGTAAAGCCACGGGCTTGTTATGCTATTTCAGTAGAGTACACGCAACAAAGATTACAAACACTGTAGACACTTCGCTGGGCATCCCTGACGCAGCCACTTATATAGGTCAAAGAATTTTCTAGAATAGTAGTCGGACGGGGAGGGGAGGACCAATGGTAATGCGGCGGCGCCGCAATAGTGGGGACGCATGCTGCGAGCGAACGCGGGCTTTCTATACATTTCGACATCTATATTACGCAATTTGGCGCTTATTGCGTAATACAACAATCCATACTTTAAAACTAAAAGAGCGTATCATGCGATTAAATTAAAACGCAAAGCCCCCTTTCTTTGAGACAGGGCAGGGGTGGGCAAACTTTTTGGGCCAAGGGCCACATCGGGGTGGGGAAATTGTATGCAGGGCAGGGGGTTGGGGTGCGGGAGGGAGTGCGGGGTGTGGGAGGGGGTGCGGTGTGCAGGAACGGGCTCAGGGCAAGGGATTGGAGCAGAGGAGGGGTGCGGAGTGTATGAGGGGGCTCAGGGAAGGGGGTTGAGGTGCAGGAGGGGTGCGTGGTGCAGGAATGGGGCTCAAGGCAGGGGGTTGGGGTGCAGGAGGGGTGCGGGTTGCGGCAGGGGGCTCAGGGTGAGAGGTGCAGGCAGGGGGCTTAGGGCAGGGAGTTGGGGTGCAGGGTGCAGGCAGGGGGCTCAGGGCAGGGAGTTGGGGTGCAGGAGGGGGATGGGGTGCAGGCAGGGGGCTCAGGGCAGGGGGTTGGGGTGCAGGAGGGGGATGGGGTGCAGGCAGGGGGCTCAGGGCAGGGAGTTGGGGGGCGGGGTGTAGGAGGGATTCGAGCTCCAGCCCGGCGCCACTTACCTAAAGCGGCTCAGGGTGGCAGCGGCACGCTCCCTGGCTGCCTGCCCTGGCCCCACGCCGCGCCGCTCACCACGGCCCTGCACGGCCCCTGGGGGAGAGGGCGGCACAGGGCTCAGCACGCTGCCCTGGCCACGCCTCCAAGTACCTCCCCCGAAGCTCCCATTGGCCACGGTTCCCCGTTCCCAGCCAATGGGAGCTGCGGGGGACGGTGCCTGGAGCAACGCATGGAGCCCTCTGCCCCCCCCTCCCGGGGTCCCAGGGACGTGGTGCTGGCCGCTTCTGAGAGAGGCGCGGGGCCTGCAGCACCACGGGGGGCAAGTCCCGTGGGCCGGATCCAAAGCCCTGAGGGTCTGGATCCGGGCCGTAGTTTGCCCACCCCTGCATTAGGGTGTGCCTGGGCACACCCGGCACACCCCGTGCGCACGCCTGTGATTACAATGGAAATGAAAGACTGATTAATTTTCTCTGGTAAAGTTGTGTGCACACAACAGGGGATAGAAAACACCTTTCCTTGTTTGGGGGTTCATTTCAAAGAGATACAAAAGCAAGCCATGCTAAAGGCCTGCAATAGTGCATGCTACTCCCATTAGTGGATTGAGGGTTGCCGATAGTAGAATTAGAAAGCACTATTTTTGGATTTCTTCTGCAATGATCAGCAACAATATAAAATATTTTTCAGGTCTCAACAGAGATAGGAAAATGGTCAGGAAGCCTAAAGCAATGCTTATTTCTACACTCATATTTTCATCAATAGCTTAGTTACTTGCAGTTTGTTTAATTTACTACAGACTTCTTGATTACCCCAGAGCTTTAACGGAGAGCACAATCACTTGCCTTTACCTAGAATTAGTCTCTTTATTTTTCCTATTTGAATGCCAAGTTTAAAAACAAAAGCTCCCCTTCGTTCTGAATTATAGCTACATACTGCTCTTGTTGCCAAGACAACTCCAATACATGCTCACTCTTAGAATTTCACATTATCAGCATAAGAGGATTTCCCAGATATAGTGTTCCAGTTGAATTGATTGCAAAATTAAATATAAAGAGAATTCCCTTACTGTTTTCCATAGGTTATCAATGTAATTGATATGGGGAAATTATTCCCCAGTCACCACCACTGTAGTTCCATAATAACCATCGCTGTCATGATGCTCATTGCCCTTTGGCTAATATACAAGGAAGAAAATTATGTGAATTTTCTCTGGTGTTTATAGAGTGAAAAAAGTGACCGGGTCTATTTTTGTATGCGTACTTTCCATTACAAGAAACGTATACCCTCTAGGTTGCTCAGAAATCCATTATCTCCCTAATTGATTCCTTGGGAGTGACTTTTCATCCAGCACAGAAATATGTTAGCGACCATCTTTGAAAAGTCTCTTAAACCAGCCAGACAAATTAATCAAATCTTGTTATTTTTTGAAACTTTTGTGTTTACATCATTCTTTCTTGGCACTGCACTTAGGTCACCTCTATGCAGGCAACTGTTATTGACACTGGTTCAAGACCAAAGATGTTAGCACAGTGATACTCGGACTGAGGCTTGTGATCCACAAGTGGGTCTTCGACGTGTCTCCTGCAGCTCTTTGTACTACATGATATTAAAACATTGTGTGATTTAATTATTAACCCATCAGGATGCTTTTACTATATTATTAACCAATTGTAGTTGATAAAATTATATATATTATTCTCAAAGCAAAATGACTGACCAAGGGGTATGTGTGTGTAATATATAAATAGTATATGAAACAATTAATTCACACTATCTGGCTCTTTTGGGTAACATTGATCGCTAATTTGACTCCTGAACCCCTGAGGTGTGAGTATCACTGTGTTAGAAACTTTGGGAGCCCTAGTGTAGACAGGCCACTAGCTGCTACTGCTGCAGCTATTTTAACCAATGCATCAATTAGCCCTACCCTGTGGGTTCTCTGATTCATTAACTTCTATTTGTTATTAGGTTTTTATTATGTTTAAAGGATTATTTTTCAATCAAAAAGCAGAAATTCTAGCAAGTGACTGAGTTGACTAATCACACACCATCAACAGTGAATAGCAAATAATCACACCATCCTAATTCTCATTTGCACTGAGGTCCCTGTGTACCACATGCCCACTTTCTAGCCTCTTTTACAGAAACTAGAGATGGTCAGGAAAAACTATTTTTGAAATTTTCCACTGAATATTGAGTTTTTGGTGAAAAACAAAAAACTGAAATATTTCAGCTGAAAACTGAACTATTTCTATACTGAAATGCCAATGTGATGCCTCTATGCTTCCATTCTCCTCTCCTCTGTAATCCAGGCTCCTTGCTTAGACTACATCTTCCATGATGCACTGTTACCAGGGGTTCTTTCAACCCAAAGCTCTTGGTAACTTTACTTTGTGTGAGGTGGTGTCAGGAAATAAATCAATGGAGACCTGGCTGTCTGACCGATAAGATGGCGAGCACAAACAGGACAAGACAAGAGTGCTCTCACTTAAAGCTATACTATACTTAGTCTCAAACACTTACACACGTCTGCAACAGGTTAGTAAACTCACCTCCCCCCAACCCACCCCCCAAAAAAACACCCCACCCAGATTCATATTTACCCAGGGTCTTGAGACGGTCTCAAGTGGATAACTGCAAGTGGCCAGCCAGCAGTCTGCAGGGGAACTTGAGAGGTGTCCAAACATTCAAGCGTCTATCAGGCTCAGATGTATTCCTCTCTTTATATCCAACTTGTTAGTATTACATAGCTTGTTCATTAACAAAACTGCTGAGCAGAAGCTAAGTGAAGGGTGGAGATTTCTGGCCTATCAGGTGGGCAATTTCCCATCAGTCATGCAGGGGAACTTTCCATCAATTAATCAGCTGTATAGCAATAGTTAACTATTGCCAGACTTTCTATCTTGCAAAACCTCATGCTTTGGAAAAACAACTCAAGTCAAGAGGGCAGAGGGTCATGTTTACTCCCTGAGGTCACTCACTGCACCCTCCCCTCCTGGTCTGGTACTTATGCTAAGGTTTCCGAAGAGCCTCCTTTTAGCTGCTTCCAGTAGTTAGCATGACAATGGGTATTCCAGCTGCTGGCAGTGGTTTAAACATGTTCCTGGGCTCTGGGCTATCAAAAATCTGCTCCACCAGCACCACAATCTCCCTCTCTTGGTGAAAGCAGGCTATGCATCATGGCAGTCACATGGCCATGGTGTATCATGTAGTCTAGCAGGGGAGCCTGGCCCATTGAAGAGAACAAGACCATGTGGCAACTTAACTAGAACTCCTGTGAGGCACCAAGGCAGCATTGAAGAATCATAATATTTCAGTTTTCGGGTATTCGGGGTTTTTTTTGGATGAAAAATCAAAATTCCCTGCAGAAAACAGACATCCTCCCCCCCACTCCCTCCAAAAATTTTTGTTTAAATGAAACCCAATTTTCTGTCAAAAACAGTTTTGATGGAAAACTTTCAGTCAGCCCTAGTGGAAGCCTATTTACTCAGCCAGAGCAGTGTAAAAGGGCCTTCGTGTAAATAAGAATAAGGCCAAAAATGAATATAGGCTAAAATTTGTTTACAAAAAACTATTTGGTGAATGGTAAATATAATAAATGCATTTGTGGCTGTAACAGGGTGGTTTGCTCCTTTAAGGCCTGGGGGCCTGGGACTAGCCACCTCTGTTGACTTATCAGCTAGACAGGGACCAAGTGATTATGAAAGCAAGCAAGTGGCTCAGTTGAAGAGAGCTGTAAGAAGGAAATTGGCCCCCCTTAAGGCTGGCCTTGAGTGCAGGGGAGAAAGGCACAAGGGGAAAGACTTCTGGCTCCCTGTGGCCTGCTTGGGAAAGGGAAATAGCTTTGTTTTGGTCTATATTTGTGAGCCTTGTTATGTTTGAAGAATGAGACTGTACCCTGAAGGAAGGACCAGAACAGACTTTGGGTGTGGTGTCCTTCCTGGCTGGGGAGTCAGGGGATCAGCCTACAGTGGAAAGCTGGATTGGTCTGAGAATGACTCACAAACACATAAGAAGCCTATGCCTATATTGTCAATAATTTATATGCAACAAATATTTCTCCCAGTGATTGCAGGGAGTCAAGGGTGGGAAAAGGAGATAAAGGAAGCAGCTGGGAGGACAATGTGTCTCCTACCCAAACCGCTCACCCTTCTATGGAGATTGGGGTGCTGCAATGACAATCACGCCCTCTTCCCCCAATAAACAGTAATTTTTACAAAGGCACAAATCTACACCAACATAATTGTCTAGTTTTCCAAATACATTCCCATATCAGTAATTTTAGTGGGCTAGAAGGATATGAAGGGCCATACAATACAATGGCTAATTGAAGATTCTGCTTTCATATGAGCACAGCTTACACTTGAGTTCTCCTTCTCTCGCAGAAAAACCTACAGACATATTTGTGTAAAGTAACAAGCATTTAAAAAGGTTAATAAGAGGATCTTGGCAACGCTGAATTATTTTATCTTGCAAGAATATGTTGTTATCTGTGGAGTTCCATCAGCCTATTTATGTTTCCTTCCAAGAAGAAATTCTTCAAACTTCACATATAGTATTTATAACTTATTCTCAGAGGTGCTATGTCACATGCTCTATAAAGCTCTTCATTTATATCTGATGTGAAATGTTTAAACCTCCATTAGGCTACAAAATAGTCCCTTAACTGTGGTGATAAAGCATCACTCACACCCACACAAACTGTAATCAATAAATATGTAAGGGGAGTGTTGTTTTTTGCCAGTTAGTTGGGTGGCTGTAATAAATCTGAGTGTGACCAAAGCTAGACTAGATAGAGTTCTGAGAAGCCACAAGATTTTGCCCCCTCTCTGAACAGCCCCAAAATCTTCCTGGCAAGAAGACATTGATAAGATTTCCTAGATAACCTGTCAAACAGCACTTCCAGTTGCTACCAGCCCCCAAGAGCAGGATGCTGAACATCAAACTCCAGCTGCCTTTGTGCTAGCTCAGAGAACTATTTGTAGGCAAAAAGAACATTTTTTTATTTGAAGCAATTTTTCTCCGATGCTGAGTCCTTTAATTCCTACCAAATAGCTTTCTGGAAAAAGTAAAAACCAGAGGCTATAGAATTGGCACTGCATGCTGAGCTGTATTATTGTGGCTGACACCTAAAACTAAAGATTAATATAATTACCATTTGTGGATATCGTTAACATTTTGCTGTAGTGGTTAGTATAAAAAAAAGAATTTGAAATCCAGCTTTCCTCCTTCCCTTGCACACCCTTTACTGACTTTCCCCTTCTTCTGCATGACAAAGTGGTGCTAGTGGGAAACTGTTATATTAGAGTTCTGGTTTCCATTATTGCATATCGCAATCATAGACTATCACAGGGATAGGCAACCTTTCAGAAGTGGTGCGCCGAGTCTTCATTTATTCACTTTAATTTAAGGTTTTGCATGCCAGTAATACATTTTAACGTTTTTTAGAAGGTCTCTCTCTATAAGTCTATAACTAAACTATTGTTGTATGTAAAGTAAACAAGGTTTTCAAAATGTTTAAGAAGCTTCATTTAAAATTAAATTAAAATGCTGATCTTACGCCACCAGCCTGCTCAGCCCGCGGTTCTGTTCACCTAGGCCGGCAGTAGGCTGAGCGGGGCCTGCGGCCGGGATGCCGGCTGGCAAGGGGCCAGCAGCCGGGACCCCAGACCGGGGGGGGGGGGGGGTTCAGGAGTCAGGGCAGAGGGCTGGGGTGCTCGGCTTGTGGGGGTGCTCCCAGCCCCCTGCCCTGAGCGGCTCACGGCAGGAAGGGATATGCCCTGTTCCGCCCCCTTCCCCAAGACCCTGTCCCTACCTCTTCTCTGCCTCCTCTACGGAGCACGCTGCCACTCCTCTCCCAAGGGCCATCAGCTGATCGGCGCAGGGAAGGAGAGGAGGAGGGGCAGGAAAGCACCACGCAGGGGGAAGAAGCGGGGGAGGAGGGGAGCTTGGCTGCTGCAGGACCAAGCTTCTGCCTCCTGCCCCCACAGGGGAGAGTGGTGGGCGGGGGGTGTTGAGTGGGGCTGGTGGCCGGGACCCTCCCCCCCCCCCCCCGCTTTCCCCTGCGGGGGCAGGAGGCAGAAGCTTGGTCCTGCAGCAGCCAAGCTTCCCCCCTCCCCCGCTTCTTCCCCCTGCGTGGTGCTTTCCTGCCCCTCCTCTGCTCACCGGACAGGCAGCAGCGTGCCACTCAAAATCAGCTTGCGTGCCGTGTTTGGCACACGTGCCATAGGTTGCCGACCCCTGGACTATCAGGAGGTCATCTAGTCCAACCCCCTGCTCAAAGCAGGGCCAATCCCCAGACAGATTTTTGCCCTAGATGGCTCCCTCAAGGATGGAACTCACAACCCTGGGTTTAGCAGGCCAATGCTCAAACCACTGAGCTATCCCTCCATTGTACATGGAGAGGTTCAGGATTGCTTGTTGCAATTCTACTCATTTGTTAACTGGATGACAACTGGTTTAATGGGAAACTCAATATAAGCTTCAGAATTAACCTAAATGACAAAGCCTTTGCTGAATTTCCTGTTCCTGGTATTCTTGGATGCTGTGTGTTAAATGCATGCAAGTGATGCATGCAAGCCTTTTTCCTCCTGTGACAGGGGACTTCCCATGATATTGGCAGGCCCATCCTGCTGCATTTGAAAGGGGCTGCGGTGATATATGTGGGACATATCATGTTGTATGCAGGGAAACTGTCATTGCAGGCCGGAATCCATGGATATCAGCCAGAATCCATGTATATCAGCAGGACTCTCATGGTATTTACAGTCCTTGCAAAAGCCTCAGCTCTGTACTTGTAGTGATCTTCATTGTAGACTCTTTGTTAGGCAAACAAAAGTGAGGTTGTGGGGAGACAATAAATACCTTGAAATGTGTGGAGGACATGGGGTCTGGAAGATGTCCTGATAAATTGTTCTTGTCAATTAAGCCTGTCTTAATTAAGTGGGTTCATACTATGTTCACTGTTATCAAAGCCTATAATATGTTATTTTAATATTACCTACCAAGAAGGACACATGTTTGAACAGATCCCAACCATTCAGAAAATATCCTTTGTTTATCCTACTTGACTGTGAGTGGCCACTGAAAAGAATCCTCCCAGTTTAATGTAAAATGGTAAATGGTCTTGGTCAGCTCTCCCACCAGCAATTCTGCAATAACTCATTGGCATACACTGGCTCAGCTGTTAAAAGTCACAAATAATAACTGTGAACTGTGATAACCAGCATAAAACATTGATAGATTTACAGATTGGCACAACTTTTGATTTACTCTGGCCTACTAGCAGACTACAATTCAGGAGTTCTGTATTTCTGTGCTGTACAGGATGAGACTCTCAGTTCATTTCTCAGAGAAGTTGTGGGGTTGTGAATTACAACAACAGCGACTCTTTATCTTGAAACTCCAGGCAAACGAATTAATCCTCAAAACAGCTGTATTCCAGGGGAGTGGAAGAACGGAGCATTATAATCGTCTGGTAGCATCACAAGTGGCTGGATGAGTTACCATAAAAATAGGTCATCTCTATTGGGAAAGCCAGAGGAAACCAATAAAAAGGAAAGGGATAAGAAAAAGAGAAATACGAGCATGCAACTTGCAATGACACGTGCCTTTAAGTATGGTAATAGAACTATGATGGATAATGACATTGTCCTTATCAGATTTGCCCTATTACAAAGCAAGAGAGGATTTTTCTCAACAAACTCAGCCGGAGATTTGAGGACTAACCTGTGTTCTTCCTGTCTCTTACAGAATAAAGATCCTGCTTCGTGTTCTAGCTGACAGTTTGCTGATGATGTGAGGCAGGCCAGAATCCAGTCTGCACTTGCCCTGCTGCATTGACTTTGAAGTGCTGACAGTAGTAAAACTTCCACTGGCTTCAGTGGGAAATTGCCAGAGTAAAGACTGAGTAAGGCTCTTAGGGTTTAGCCCTATCAGAGAACTCTATTCTACATTGGGCCTGATTCTCCAGCCTATGACACCACTTTTAGAAGCCCCTGGAATTACAAAGAAGACATTTTAAGTCAATGCAGTTACACTGGTGTAAACAGAACAGCAAATGAGGCTCATGATGTGTAAACAGAATGGTTTCTAAATCAGATGTTTTGCTAAGTTTTCTGTGAAATGATAGCAGCTTTTTCAGATGTGCTTTGGTAGGGCTTGATTGTGCAAGGTGCTGAGTGCCCAGAAACTCAGTCAAATGAATGTGAGGGCGCGCACCTGCAGGATCTGCCACTGCATGAAATTTCCAGTTCTCCCCTCCCCTCCTGCAGGTGGCAGCACTGGAAGTATGGAGTACTAGGTGATCTGTAGAGCTGCCAAAGGAAGCCATAGATAGTGCACTATCTTTTATTGATCCTACAAATCCCAGGATTTGCTTCATTTGCACTCTGCTACATGTTCCTGAGTGCCATCTACTGGCACCTTTCTAGTAACTAGCTAACTTCGTATATACAGCACACATGGAGGGCTACTTCAAACACTGAAGTCACTTCAGTGGATCATCTCTGCAGCCTGAAGAGGAGGATTCCTTAACCTCCCCTTTGTCAGCCCGTAGAGGTACCAGCGGGCTACGCAGGCTGGATGCTGAATCTCTAGATATGCTGCTTAGTGTAAAGAGGCCCTGAGAGTGGTACTAAGTTAATTTTACTTCCTTTCTCTCTCAGATTGTTCTAAAACATTTAATTCTTTTCAATGGGGAGAACGTCTTATTTACCCAGAAACACATCCCTTCTGATGCCTGTTGTTTCCTAAATACAAACACAGAGCAGGTCCACGAAGGTCCCTATTTGTAACTTCACTCTGTCTCAGTCAGAACTGGCTTTGTGGGGGGGTTTCTACCAGATATGCAGTAACAAAGATCTGCGTACTCCAACAGATTAGCAAAATATGATGAATAAACATTCTTCAACTGACACTGAAAAATTTAACCTGCTTAACCAACACATGCATCACCAAAAAGACTGCCAGAGAGACAGTGCTATAGAGAGGGACAATATGGTCTAGTAGTGAAAGCAGGGTGGCTGAGACAGGACTCCTGAGTTCTATTTCCAGTTCTACCACTGACTTGCTGCATGACCTGATCTTTCTGTGCCTTTAAGAATAATATTTGCCTATTTCATAGCTGTGCTTTATGGCTTAATTAATGTTTTTAAAGCGTTGAGAGAGATTTTAAGGGTGACATAAGTCCCTGCTTCCTATTTTCTACCTATTGCACCATTTTTGTACAGTTTTCATTCTGGTGCATTTTCTTGCACATAGTTTTCAAAAAGAATTAAGTAAAATGAAAAATATTACCCATAGCAGGGGAAAAACGCACTTATCCTATATAGATCAGTCATTTATGGATTCATTGTACTTCAGGGAGTGCTAGATTTTACATGTGGATCTTAAAGCAAAGCAAACATCACATATAGCCAGACAGCTCCTTATTGACGATGCATCTGTGGAGACTCAAGAGCTCTATTTATTACAGTAAGGACATGGTGAAGACAGGTAGTTGTGGACGGTAGAATATGAAAAACTTGAGTGTTGAACCAAATCCTCCCCCTTTTGGCCCCACTGCACCTTAGTAGGAGGAAATCAGCCATTAGAAATTAAACAATAATGACAAAAAAATCTACCAGTGAGGACATTCCAAACATTCCAAGGATTTAGGCTCCTCTCATGTATTTTGTTGTCTTCTAGAAAAATCTAGGTCTTTCTTCTAGGACAAAAGTTTCTAGTCTGGCGAATATGGTCCTTGCAATGTAAAGCTGGAGTCAGACTGAAACAACAGCCCTCAGGGTGAAATGCTTATTGAGCTAGGCCAAGTCCTCAAGGCTAGAGAAGTGGAAACCCATCGAAAGAGAAGACACAAAGTTTTCTCCATTGAGCCTCTCTCCTACTTTTCACCTGTGCAGAAGGTCTGAGTGGAGACTGAAAGCCTTGTTACAAGGGCAAGGTTCCATCCATATCTGAGGGGAGTGAAGAGCCAGAACAGTAGTAGCAGCTGCCCCCCTTTGTCTCTTCCCCGCTTAGGTGGTGGAAGGTGTAGCCGAAACAATTGTTACAAAGATTATGTACTGGGGTGCAACATGCGCATGTCACAGATAAGTTCTTTTCCAGGCAGCTACTTACAATTAACAGAGAAGATGGAATTTAGTGAAACACACAGAGAGAAACTTTATTCAGTACAGACAGCTATAACTGAAATCATAGAAAAGGATCAATATACATAAATATAAGAATAAGATAAACACAGTAAGGTGGTTTCCTACATTGTGCATACTTACAACTTATGGAGACCATTGGAAACAAAGATGGAAGAGAAAGTAAGTGGTGCCTGTCAGAAGGGAGATCCTGATTCAGTTTACACCATTTTGAGGACCCAATGAACCTGAAGCAATGGGAACTGGTTGTGATATTTTATACCCTATAATAATAGTATGGATATATACTATCTTGATCCTTTACCCTGATTATAATAAAGTCAATTCCTGCCCCTATCCATATGTTGCTGTTGGGGTGTCCATAATGAAGCATTAATATTCATGATTTATATCACTTATTTCTTAATTATTCTTATACATAAATGTGATCTAACTGCTTACACACTTCATAGCAATCTAATTGCTAAAGCCCCCCCAAAACTCCCTTCTTTTGATGTTGTGTGGTGTACTGGACCCATTTGTAGTTATTTCTTTGTATCTCAGAATGAGAGTGCAAAATATCTGACCTGGGGTTATCTCCTTAGGCCTATGCTATTCAGCTAAATCCCAGCTTTTAGCATAACTACTCTCACAGGGCCTCATACTAATATAACAGGCCTTTAATCAAAGTAAGCCTGATAACCCAGTTAATTAAACATGCTTAGCAAAATAATTATATATTACCTAAACCTATAAACCTTCCGACATCAGGTAAAGGGTCAACAAAGGCGAATGGGAACATGAACAAAAGCTGGTGAGAGACTGTAGACCTGATTTTCAGATTGATTCAGCATTCCTGTCTCTCACTGACTCCACTTGTAGTTATAGGTGCATGGTTCTGTTGAAAAATAAGGCCTTGTGCATCTGTGTAGGGCATAGAGGCTGAAGCTCTGTGGTGGCAGGTTAGACCCTATGGTCAGACCAGGCAAAGAGATGTTGGCCATCAACAAACTTAATGCTGCCTGAAGCGCAATTTACAGCAAATTCCATAGGACATGTCTCACAGAGATCCATGTGTATGGGATAGCAACCCACTCTGCCCCTCTTCTTCCAGAGCATGTCTCCAATGTCCCTCCTTACAGATGGAAAAGAGCACAGAGCTGTGAGTGTGGCTGCAAAGGAAGCACAGCATGCAACTGGCAGAGGTAAGCTCAGTGCAATCCCCTCCCTATAGGCTACCCACTATGAGATACAACAGAGGATACCAGCAGTACTGAGAGCTACTTATGCAGCATTCCCATACTAATTAAATATATTTTCATTACACATAGCTAGAACCTCACCAGCAGTGACAAATCACTTCAAGGAGCTAATAACTTCTAATTGCCATGTGCCACTTTTCACAGTTAAAATGACCACTTTGTTTAATAAATCCAGCAAAAAGAAAACAAACAAGTATTATTAGAGCCCCCCGATGAGCTAGATATTCTGGGAATTGTTTACTCTCCTTATTTCATGAGCAATAAGTGATGTGACACACATGAAAATCTTAATAGAGTATGCAGGCAGGCCAATGTGATCAGCTGAGAGATCTGTGTCTAATACCAGCCTCACATCCATTTTGTATTTCTGTGCCTCGGTGTCACACCAAACTAGGCCCTTCCTGAAAACTGGCTCACTTTCTACTAATCTACTCATCTTCACCGCCTACTCCCTTAAACTGGGTCAGGTTTCTATAGCCTCTTCAGCTCTCCCTTTATTTCCTTTACTCAGCATTGAAAATGTGATGCACCTGAGGAGGTGCTGTTCCCCAGGACCCCCCGCCCCCCCCCCCCAGCCTTCTTAGAGAGTCAGCCATCACAGGCATCCCCTTTTCTTAATGAACCAATGCTCCCTGGAGCAGGAATTCAATCTGAAGTGGGACCTGGATTATAAAGTAATCTCTATGAGATTTTTCTTTCCCCCCTTAATATTCCCTCTTTGAATTACCACACAGAGTCTCCTTCAGCCTCATAGTATCTGAAATGCAAACTTGACTATGTTTGTCGGCTTCTTTTGAACAGTCCAGTCCCCTTTTCTCAGCCTGCAGGAAGAGTAAGTATTTGCAGGTAGCTGAGGGACTAACTTTGCAAAAAACAATAGGAAGCCATAGAGAGAAGGATGGTGGCTGGCTAGCCAGAGGAAAAGTAAGAGAAAGCAAAGCTTGAGTAGTGAATTGTTCAGAAGCCTGGGTGCCCCTTACTGCCTGTTTGTCTGGCCAGGCTTTTAGGGGAGGGCTGTAAGAGATCCTCACCCAACACATACTAGTGTAAACCCCATAAACACAAACGGGGGGAAGGAAAGAAGGAATCCTACTTACCTCCTTAGGGCTGTTTAATTGAGGAAAGCCAAAGAAATCTGGGTGGGGCTTAACTCCAAAGCACCAGTGTCTGAGAGAGTGAATCTCTCCCTGTTTTGGTTTGCAGTTTGGCCGGGATGGAGGAAGAAATAAGGAATCACCTCTTGACTTGATCCTCCTCCCAAGCTCCTTGTCCCTTATAATATTGCATCTTAAAGTATAGTAAGTAGAGGGACAAGGAGAATAAAAATCAAAAATCTAAAAATAAGTTAGATAATCTCTGCAGGGTTTGGTCAAAGTCCCCCACAGATTGTTATATACTTTGTTTGGGTATCCTTGAATATAACTATGTGATCACTGCTTGAATTCCAGCCTTGGCATTATTAATCTCTTTTACCTTTGTGTAGAATAATTATTTTAAAAAATGTAAATCTTGTAAATTATTTATCTCAATAAGTGAATGAAATGTACAAACCTAAGGTGGACCTTTAAACTATAGACTCATAGGCTTTAAGGCCAGAAAGAGACATCAGCTAGTCTGACTTTCTGCACATCACAGGCCACAGAACCTCACCACCCACTCCTGAAATAGGCCCACAACCTCTGTCAGAGTTACTGAAGTCCTCAAATCTTGATTTAAAGACTTCAAGTTATTGAGAATCTGCCCTTTACTCTAGTTCACACCAGCAAGTGACCTGGGTCCTATGCTGCAGAGGAAGGTGGAAACCCCTCCAGGATCTCTGCCAGTCTGACTTGGGGGGAGGGGAATTCCTCGCCAACCCTAAATATGGTGATTGATCAGTTAGACCCTGGACATGTGGGCAAGACCCACCTGCCAGACATCTGGGAAAAAATTCTCTGTAGTAACTCAGAGCCCTCCCCCTATAGTGTCCCATCTCTGACCATAGGAAATATTTGCTAATAGCTAATAGCCATCATGGATATATAGGTCTCTGTGAAGAATACAAAACTATTGAGGGTTTTCAATATTTTCCCCAAATACTACACAAATTTATGAATGACTGCTTGTTGTTGTTAGTACCAAAGCAGAGCCTACATGCCTAAACAGAGATTGGTGGTTCATTGTGCTATAGTACAAACACACAGGAAGGGTCTGTCCTTGCCCTGAAGGGCTTACAGTCTAAATGGACAAAACAGATAAACATGAGAGGGACAGAGAGTGAGAAGGTGAAGGTCACACACCTAGTCAGGGGCAAGGCCAGGAATAGAACCCGGCTCTCTTGAATCGTATTATGATGCCATATCCTCTAAACTGCACTGTCTCTGTAGGCAGCCACCATATCGCACGCGTCACTACATGTAACCCCTCTTCCTGCCACACATGTTAAATTGCTCTGAGCAGGACAGCAGAGTGAAATAATTTGATCTTTCTTAAAATTTTCCTTACAAATTTTGGAAAGGGCTTTTATGTGCCTTCAAATCATTCCATTGTGTCCTTGCAGCTCACTTTCCAAATTTGTGATCCACGAATGACTAGTGATTCTCTGGGACGCTGGTTGCTACTCCATGGATAGCTGGATGGTCACGTGATACTTGCTCTTCTATTTGTTTCCAAATGCAATAAAAGATGCTTGTGATGCAGAAATAAGTTTCTGGTGTGCATTTTATGTAACCAACTGCCATAGTTGTTACAGGGATGTTCCATGATTGTGCATAGCAGGGGAAGTAGTCTGTGCAATTGTGAGTAGGGTTTGTTGGAAAATGTCAATTTTCCTTGCAGTGTGAAACTTTAGAAATTTTTTGAGGAACATTTTGGTTTTTCAATGAAAACAAAAACTGGATTTATTTTTTGGTTTAGTTTTATTTTGTTGTTGTTGTTTTTTCTCTGCTTCTTTCCATTTGTCTTTTACGCCAGATTTGCTACTCAAAAAGAAGAAGAGGGATGACAGAGAGAGAAAAATGGCCATGCGTCTCTCTTGAAGTGGTCCACCCCATGAGAGACCTACTCTAGATAGCTTCTTTGTAAGAAGCCATTATGATTAGGAGTTTCTGTACAATTAACACTTTTCTGTAATCACATAAAACAGCAAACTCTCCAGTAAACTTGATTGAATGATTTTGACATCATGCTTCCAGTTTCAGCACATTTTTGGTTAAAATATCTATTTTGTTTCAAATGGTGAAGTACAACCTTTCCTTTGTTTTTGTTCTATTGTTAATAGTGACTTGTTCTCTATTTTTGGATTTTTCTAATAGAAATGAAACCTTTCAGTTAATAATAGATCACTCAGGGATTTGAGGCTTGTGAATCCCTTTAAACAGTCTTTCCTCATTCTCATATATATAACTTCATTCCTTACAGTATGGTCTAGCAGGTGTTCCGAGGCTGAGATTTTGTTTTTTAAGACTCTCTGTGAACAGCGTCTGGAGAATCTGAATGACTTCAGCTTGCTCAGCTGAAAGGAAAGCTAAAGATGGTGATGCATCTTGGCATCCTTTGAAGGCTGTGTGCACTATGAGAGACATCTCTTGTTTAACATTGATAAGATGTGGCAGGAGATCTATTAAGGTTATCTCTTGCAGTGCAGCTGTACTGAATGAAAGAGTCTAATGAGGCCAAGTCCTCCATGTAATGGGGACCTAGGAATCAAATATCTAGTCTCCCACCCAAACACCCCCTGACATTTTACATAAAACTTGAGACAGATTTAGAATTGTAATGGAGGAAATATTCAATTTTAGAATGGTGGAGAGTGTGCTTATATGCCCTTGTAAAGACTAAAGGACAATTTCCTAACAGTGAGGTCTATTTAAGAGTCTCCTAAGAGAAATACTGGAATCCACATGCTTTTGGTCATTTAAAACTAGATTGGACAAAGCACTCAAAAGCATACTATAGAGAACAATACTCTGCTGGTGGTGGGATGAACAAGGTGACCTAAAAGGTCTTTTCCAACTTTAATTTTTATGACATAAGCCCTGGAAAGAGAAATTGTTTGTTTTAAGCTTTAGGGAAGCTGTGCAGTCTCAGAGAGGAGGAAGGTTGTAATTTCCAATCACAGATGATCCACTGACTGTGTGTGTGACCATTATGAAGTTTTTTGACCTTTTGGCACTTTAGTCAACCCTATAGGATAATGAGATAGAAAGCAGAACCATCATGAAAGAACAGATGGTTCATCAGGTAAATACACTGTAAAAAAGAATCCAGACCAGGTAAGGCTGCACACATTTCAGATGTAAACTTTCCAAAGCTACTTTCCTCTGCTGTCACCTTGACATGAGTTGTCTGTTTCATAGCTTTCTCAGGAAAATGTAATGCTGGAAGTCTATGTATATTCTTTGCAATGTTCTCTGTTAAGAAGAACCCATCTCTAATTCCTCTGGAAAGGGAGTGTAAATGAGCTGTCTTCATTCTTTGTTCGTACTGCAGATGGTTCAGCCTATAAGCCTGGCATGGATGGCTCAGGGGATTTGGTAATGGGGGGATGGCACTTGCCACTTCTAAGTCATTAGTTCAAATCTGCTCCAAACATTGTCATATGATGTTACTCCGATTGATTTATTTGTTACCCTTTGAAGGCTGTTTTGTTTGAGTCTTGCGAAATGACATGGTGGTCTTAGTTCATTTCCCAGTGGACAAGTATCTATCACAATAATTATCAGCACTAATTGGCATCTTTGTTGCCAGTCGCAGAAGAGAGGCCAAGGTTGGAATGGGCTGGTAAACTGAACCACTCCCTTATATGTACAAGTTGTTGTTCCAGAGAGTGGACATCTTGACATAAGAAAGACAGCAGAGATAGTACAAGATCTCTTCAGTAGTTAAAGAAGAGATCTCAGCGTTGGCATTGATCAAATAAGTCAGCATGTGTGATATTTATAATTCACTTTTAAAAACAAACTTGGTTAGAACTTCTGTTGTGGATATTATGAGCTAGTACAATTTTTTACTTGCTAAGGAAAACCAAAAACTTTTTTTTTTTTTTTTTTAAAGTTCACCCCTATAATGCTAATAGATCAGAAGTAATATTAACAATAGGTTAGAGACAGTCTATGGATGCAGCTAAACTAGTGAATTTGGGTATATGTGAAATCATCTCTTTTTGTCACCTCTTTTCCTGGGATATTTATTAAGTAGAGTGGCTGTTATGCTAGCGGCACAGATACATTTTGAGGCAAAGTACTTGACCAATTAAAAATTCCAGCCCCTGACAACTAAGAGCTGATTATAAAACAGGGGTATGTGTGATTGTACCAAAATCCTCAAACCTTTCCTGTAAAAGTTATGCAATTTGCTATACCAAACTGAAGAAGTTCCAACATTACTGGTTCTCGTCTGTAGTGTGTTCCATAATTTACTGTAATATTCTGCATCGTGACATGACCTATGGTGGGAATGCATAGTTTCTGCGAGTGAACATGAGTGCCTCTGCATTATTAAAGTTTTTCAAGTAGCAAACTGTAGAAATTTCTTTAAAAAGGCAAAATCACTTAAATCTAGAAATCGAAATTGAACTTGGCTCTTGTACGTAAAAAGCCAGAGGTTTTAATTCACTCAGCCATCTAATTGTCAGTACCGAGCATTCTTATTAAACGTGACAGTCATGAACACAGTCATCTCTTATAGATTACAGCTTTATGACTTGCAGCCAGATGCTCACATAAGCACTCAAGAAAAAAGTTCACTCATCAAAAAAGGCACTTTGTAAAAATGACACCTTTCTGTTTCCCATCTAGTCACATATTCCATCTTTTTAGGTCTAGTCATATTTTCCTCACTTTTATTGTCTCAGAACAACTTTTCCTGACAATCTGTCCTGCAAGTTAACCTATAAAAAGCAATTTGTCTGCCTCAGAGATCATTTCCAAAATCTATTGCAGAACAAATGGAGGCAAGGGGAGGATTAATTCATACATTTTCTTAAAGAACCTAGGAAATGCTTTTATGCTTATGTTGGGGCTCTGCACTTCTAGTCACTGATTTTAAAAAAGCCCTTTCATTTTGTATTATAAACTGTCAGTACAAGCAGATATGACCATATTTTGTTTAACAGTTTTACCGTGGTGTACCTTGTCATTAGCTTGAGACTTGTTTTGTTCTGCAGTTCCTATAGTTTATGGTGTGCAACTGAAGACCCTGATTAAACTTAGTACAAAATTTTTCTGAGACTATCATGTTTTGAAGGTGAAGCAATCGATATCTGGAAAGAAGTCATGTGGCTTAAAATGCAGTACTTGCCTTGCTTAGCAAAGAAATACGATCTCTCCTCTTGGTTAGAGGGATGCAGGAAGAAGTAAGCAGATTACAAAAGGAGAAAGCTAGAGAAGCTTCATCAAAGACCAAGTAGCCAGAGGCTAGGTCTTACACTGGGAACTTGAGGTAATTATGGCCAGGCTAAGCCAAAATGGAGCTACTAGCTCCTTATACAGTTCAGCTCTATAAAACTTAAATGCTAGAGCTAGATAATCTTCCACGTGCAGCAGTTGAGGAAAGAATAAATGATTAGGGTATATAAGAAGGCCTGCTGCTTCCAGTCACAGCCTTGCACTATCTGCGAAGGTATATGTCAGGAGAACAAGTGAGGAGCAATGTATCAAAAGTTTCTGTGCTATCCTGGGGTCCTGTTAGTGAACATCAGTGCTAATGTTGTGTGTTAACAGCCAATCTATCACACATCATGTGACACACTAGCACTAATAGTTGAGAAACTAAAACTAGACAGTCTGAACTTTAGTTGTAAGCCACGTATCATTCATCAAATGCTTGTTCTGTCTTGAGTGTGGAATGAGGTTGATTAATGAATTAGGGTAACATATCTTTTCCCCAAAGCTATATGGTGGCTAGCATGTCTTCAAAGCCAGCAGTAGAATATAGGACAGGATTTCCATTCTTATTAAAGAATCAGCATGAGACAAATGAAACCATGAGGTGCTTACAAGGAGCTGAAAATCGATAGGACAGGATCAGAAAATTATCGGCTAAAATGGGGGGGAAATGATTTAATCTCTAAATAATACCCAGTTGGTGCAATGGAACTGTTTGAACAAAGCAAGCATCCTTGGGGATTCTGTTCTAGTCTGTTTTTTTTATCCCTTTATATTCTGGTCATTATTGTGCCTAATGGTTATTTCATTTGGTAGAAACTGTTTTTGCTCTGATGCATGGTTGCACAAAGACAATTATCTTTTAAGCATGCACAGCATTTGTCTTTTTTTTTTTTTTTTTTTTTTCAGGGACTTTTCAACCCAAAACTAAAGCAGGGTTAAAATGTTGCAGGGAGGACAGCTTGCCGCAGACATTTTTAAAGAGATACAAATGAATGAAGTCAAATTCTGACACCTCCCCTCAACAGGGGAACACTGGGAACTGGAGCCCCTGTTCAACTGACACTCCTTCCCCCCTCACTGCAGCCCGTCCACAGACAATGCTACCAGGGGATCCCCAGTCCATAGTGGTGCCAAACCATAAATAGAAAGGTAGTCTGCAGTGTCCTGGTCAGGCTTCCTAGTGGTTAGAGAAGATTGAAAAAGGAGGAGGAGCTTTTGTCATACCAGCCATGAAGGCAGGGAAGCTGTAGGGGACTGCTGCTTATATAAACAGGGAGTGTCTCTCTTACTTTCTATGGCAGATGCCTCAAAAGTTAGACTAGCTTTTAGTGCAGGACTTTTGGTCTCTCCCTCTACCCTTCTCTAAACCCTCAGAGATGGAAATCCAAGAGGACCCCCTCTGCAGAAATGGGTAGGTGTAAACAGGGCCGGCTCCAGGCACCAGCCCAGCAAGCAGGTGCTTGGGGCGGCCAACGGTGAGGGGCGGTACGTCCATCTCTACGGCGGCAATTCGGTGGCGGGTCCCTCACTCCCTCTCAGAGGGAAGGACCAACCGCCGAATTTCCGCCAAAGACTGAAGCGGCGGCAGTAGAGCTGCAGATCGCGATTGCGGCTTTTTGTTTTTTGGCACTGCTTAGGGCGGCAAAAACCCTGGAGCTGGCCCTGGGTGTAAAAGAGCATTCTGCAGAGGCGTGACTCTCCTCTTTCTCACCCTGCCATCAGCCTGCCCTCTGCTGGTGAATGAGGAGATGAGAAAGGGGCCTTGCTTGTTAGAGAGACACAGAACCCAAAGAGTGCTGCTTGGAGCAAGGCCTAATCAACTTGGACAGGATTAGTGATGTTGTCATGGGGGTCTCCAAAACTCATGTGAAGGGACTGAAACAACCAAAATTAAAAAAAAATTCTCATGGCTGTTCAGAAAAAGCCAAACACTTAGAATGATTTTGGTGAAAACCTTCTCATTTTTCCACTCTTCTCTACAAAAAGAGGTGACATTCTTCATTTGGCCATTCCCCACACAAAAGACCAATACCTTACAAATACTATATGGCAATTGGAACAAGTGTTCTTGCTGGGGTCCTGCACTGGATCCACTGCCAGATAGCCTATGGGGCCAGGGGAGGAGGAGTTAGGACTTATCCCTAAGTGAAGAATTTACTCCAGGGCCCAAAGCCCAGTCTGTGTATTCACTCTAATTGAAAATGTACTGAGCTTTATTACATTCAAGAGGCAAAGGCACAGATAAATTAAGATGTAGGCCAAGATATTTAAAAGTGACTAGTGATTTTGGGTGCCTCCATTTTTGAGCACCCAACCTGACACCTTTACAACCCCTAGTCTTCTTCCATCATCTTTTAGCTGACCTCCAAAGACAGCAAGATTTTGATGTCTTAAAGCAGAAATCCTGTAATAATTTGATACAGCCTCTCAACACAATCCATGGGGCAACAAAACTGCACCATGTAAAAAATGTAACTGACTATGTCTTGCATTTAGGGCACCAGGCCTGGCAACTGTCTCCTTCACTTAATATGTATTATGGGCCAAATAAAGACCTTGGCGATCCACTGAAACTCTGTTGCCACTGTGTTGCCATGTAAGAGCTCTTTGGCATTTCTAAAACAGCAATTCCAAGTATCAGAGTCAAGGCTTGTCTCAGTTTGTTTTCCAGTTCAGTCATCTGGTGTTACAGCTGTCTCTTAAGTATCATAGAATAGAATCTGGAGATGAATCTTCACTATGGGAATTCTCCTCCAAAGTGCTCTGAGGCACTTAGCAGCTCATATGTTCTGAGCAATGCATACCAGGAATGTCACACTTGTAAGAAGCCAAAGAAGTCTTGAGGTATGAAATTGACTTGTTCCTATAGCTGATGAAGAATAAATTGTTAGTATTCCATATATATAATAATAATCAGTAAAATATGCTAATGTAACTTATAGGGAGGAATAAAGTCTATTAGGCTAAAGTATGGAAGTGAGAATTGGGATTCCTAGGTATTTATCTTGGATGTGATGGTGACTCGCTCTGTGACTTGGGGCAAGTCACTTAACCCTACCTCAGTTTTTCTCCAACCATAAGTGGGGAATAATAACATTTACCATACCTAATTATTGCCATGTTATGAGGCATAATAAGTTAAGGCCTAATTTTTCAGAGGCGCTAAGTGTTCCGAACTCCTATTCCATACTCTCCCTTTTATAAAGTAGCTTTCTTTGCCCCCCCCCTCCATCTCTACCCCCCAGGAGCCTCTGATATAACAACCTTCCTCTGTCATCTTCCTGGGAAGTTTTCTCCATCTTCAGTGAGAATCTATTGGTCAGTCAGCTGTTCTGACTTCAACTGGAGTTTTGGATGGCGGACGTGCAAGATCAGTCCCTAAATGTGTCTTTATTTTGTTTGGGTGAAAAAATAAGCAAATTGTAAAAGAACAAATTGGGTGAGCGAAATGACTGCTTAGCTCTTCTACAATGACAATACCCAAGTTCCAGAACTATGTTCTCCTTAAAGTATCCCAATCCAATAATTGTGGGGATGCTTCTCATGCCTGAAAACCATTAAAATTCATGGAATGTTAATAATCACAACTGAATTTTTAAGATCCCTAAAGCTGACATGCCTGGGTGCTATATAGTTGAAATACAGTAATAATACAATTAAACATAATAAAACCATATAAAAATCCAGTAAAGGCAAAACAAAGCATCAGCATAAAAATGTTTTCTGACAAAAGTATGATCATCCCAATACAGTTCTGTACCTCGGGAAAGCTTTAACCATCACGTGATACAACTTGTAAAATGCAGCAGTCAATAAAAAGTTTTATTCAGGGAGAGCTTATTGTGAAACTAGTTAGAAAGTGAGACAGATGTTTTCACTATTATCATACAGGCTGAAAATCACTAAAACCCTGTTTTGGGGGCTTAAGTGGGACTTAAGCCCTGTATTGGATCTGCACAGGGGTGAATTTAGGGTGACAGATAGCAAGTGTGAAAAATTGGGATGGGGTAAGGGTGGCAATAGGGTCCTATATAAGACAAAGCCCTGAATATTGGGACGGTGCGGATAGTATCGGATGTCTGGTCTCCCTAGGTGAATTTCACTTGCATTGTATGAAAAGCCAAACACTCTTATTTCAATTATGCCAACTGCCAGTTATTTATCTTGTGCATGTGGGGGCAAATTCTGCTCCCTTCTCTGTGGGAGTGGTGCGCCCTCTCAGCATTTGGAACAAGCAGGCTTTAGGAAGCTTGAGTGGTGATAACTGCATGGGCGGTGAGTAGCATAGATAGGGGAAGGCTGTGCCTCCCCAAACAGCCTGGCATGGCCCCACCCATGCTCCATCCCTCTGCCCCCTCCTGCCTGCTTCCGGTTCCCTTCCCGCTCTTCTGTGGCTGAGAGGTTGGGGCAGGCAGGCTGGGAACAGTGTGCAAAAGGCTCGGGGCTGGGGCCATGCTGTACTGCCTGTCCACCGGGCACTGGGACCACACTGCCTGCCCGGCACTCTGGGGCTGGAGACACGGACACTCTGGCCACGCCACCTGCCCGTCCAGTGCTGGGGACACATGGGGGGGCCGGCAGCTGTGGGGTGTGTGTGCGCTCTGGTCTCCAGGAAGGGCAGGGCTTAGGTAGAGGGGGAGAGGCCGGGGGCTAGTCTCCCCCGGGGGCTAGTCTCCCCCAGCGGAGCGTTCACACTGCCCATGGTGCTAAGCATGGCTCAGGACGGGCTCTCTGAGTATTGCAAGGTGGGAGAGTCTTGAAAAGGGAGACTCAGAGCATGTGTAACCCACACACCTTCTGGGTGTGGTGTTCTGTCCCATCTAGTGGCACTGAGACCACTTAGTGAGAGTTAAATGAGTCTGCTCTACAGCCTTAGCTAACAGCCAGTTGGCTTTTAGCTCATGGGGTAGAGGCTCATGCATTAAGCTCCAGAGGTCCCCCGTTCGATCCTGCCCGCTGACAACTGGGGTCTGTCGGCATTACACATGAGCTGACATTGCCACTTTTATGAGGGTCCTGCAGTCCTCCCTTCATCCACTTGCAGAGGGTTGTTAGGGCTACAGATGCTGCTCCAATCATTAGGTGCAAAGAATGGCTGCCGAGCAACACCATGGAATTTGCCCAGTCTTCAACCCCTTACTTGGCTGGGTGCTAGCCCAAAATCCTCGCACTATCTACTCAGGCTAATTAACTTGGAACTTAATTAGGGCTAATCATCCTGTGAAGCAAGGGAGAGCAAAATAAATATGACATGTACATTTTACCCTTTACAGTACAAGACATTTCTCTTGTTTTGGTGACGTCTATGCTATGGTGACTACACCAACTTACCTATGTCACCATAGCTATGCTGGCATAACCCCGTAATGTAGCTGCAGATGACACAGACAGAAGGGGTTTTTCTTTCTGTGTAGGCACACTACCTGCCCAAATAATGGTAGCTACATCAATGGATGCATTCTTTTGTTGACATAGCTGCATCTATACCGGGAATTAGGTCAGCAGAGCGACCTGGGTATGGGGTGTTTTTGTTTTTTTTCCACTTAACTTTTAAGTGTAGACCAAGCCTTGGATTGAATTGTGCAGTTGATCTTGTTATCCATATGACGGCCACTAGTGCATGTGAATGTTTCTAAAGCCAATCAGTGTCTGAATAGCACAACTTTGAATGGTGGTATTGTTACCATGGATCATCCTTGGGCTCCCTTCCATCTCAGTCAGAAATTTGTCCATCCTTATTAATTAAATGACAACCTTCTTTAGCCAGCAATTGAATTATCCTCCAATAGCTGCTTAAATGGATTAATATTAACTATTTTTAAATTGGTCCCTTAGGGTTTTGATAATGTAAAATGGAGGATC
This sequence comes from Emys orbicularis, assembly GCF_028017835.1. Lineage (NCBI taxonomy): Eukaryota > Metazoa > Chordata > Testudines > Emydidae > Emys > Emys orbicularis. The sequence continues at coordinate 63,474,448 of NC_088689.1, forward strand.
AGATTAATCAATGATTGTTAGTAAGTGGAAGGATCTACTTTCAATGAAAGTAGAACTTTAATTTTAAAATGGATCCAATGAACATTAAAAGATAAATTGTTTGTGTGCTAAGCAGCATGAAAAATTGAGTGCCTGACACATGAGCTATAGAATGTATGACCTTAAGTATGGCCACGTTGGATTTGGTTTGGTTATAGGCCAGGGGTAGGCAACCTTTCAGAAGTGGTGTGCCGAGTCTTCATTTATTTACTTTAATTTAAGGTTTCGCGTGCCGGTAATACATTTTAACGTTTTTTAGAAGGTCTCTCTCTATAAGTCTATATATTATATAACTAAACTATTGTATGTAAAGTAAACAAGGTTTTCAAAATATTTAAGAAGCTTCATTTAAAATTAAATTAAAATGCTGATCTTACGCCACCAGCCTACTCAGCTCGCTGCCAGCCTGGCGTTCTGTTCACCTAGGCCGGCAGCGGGCTGAGTGAGGCCTGACCTCTGAAGCCCCCCACACCGCCAGAAGGGTGGGTGTGGGGGGCTTCAGAGGTCAGGGCAGAGGGCTGGGTGTGTGTGGAGGTGCAGGGCAGAAGGCTGGCGGTGTTGGGGGCTTCAGAGGTCAGGGCAGAGGGCTGGAGGGGTGTGGGGGGTGCAGGGCAGAAGACTGGGGGTGTGGGGGGCTTCAGAGGGCTGGAGGGGTGTGGGGGGGTACAGGGCAGAAGGCTGGAGGTGTGGGGGGCTTCAGAGGTCAGGGCAGAGGGCTGGGGGTGTGGGGGAGTGCAGGGCAGAAGGCTGGGGGTGTGGGGGGCTTCAGAGGGCTGGAGGGGTGTGGGGGGGTACAGGGCAGAAGGCTGGGGGTGTGGGGGGCTTCAGAGGTCAGGGCAGAGGGCTGGGTTGTGGGGGGGTGCAGGGCAGAAGGCTGGGGGTGGGGTGTGTCAGGGCAGAGGGCTGGGTGTTGGGGAGGAGGGCAGAGGGCTGGGGTGTGTGTAGAGGTGCAGGGCAGAAGGCTGGGTGTGGGGGGGGTTCAGGGCAGAGGGCTGGGGTGCTTGGCTGGTGGGGGTGCTCCCAGCCCCCTGCCCTCTGCCCTGAGCGGCTCATGGCAGGGGGCTGGAAGGGATATATCCTGTTCCAACCCCTTTCCCCAAGGCCCCATCCCTACCTCTTCTCTGCCTCCTTTACCCAGGTCCGGCTTTAGCAAGGGGCCGCGGGGCTGCTGCGCACCGGTTGGAGCTCTGGCCGGGAGAGTGGGGCCGCGGGGCTTTTGCGGAGCAGCGAGCACACTGCCACTCCTCCCCCATCCCTTTGCAAGGGCCGGCGCAGGGAAGGAGAGGAGGAGGGGCAGGAAAGTAGGCTGCACCACGGCTGTGGGAAGAAGCGGGGGAGATGGGAGCTTGGCTGCTGCAGGACGAAGCTTCTGCCTCCTGCCCCATCAGGGGAGAGCGGTGGGCGGGGGGGCTGAGTGCGGCTGGGGGTCGGAACCGCGGCAGGCAGCCGCGTGCCATTCAAAATCGGCTCGCGTGCCGTGTTTGGCACGCGTGCAGTAGGTTGACGACCCCTGTTATAGGCTATGAAAAGAAATGTAACTTGCTTTCAATAACTCTATCCTTGAAAGCTAAGCATTACAACTATGGTTGAAAGATGTCTTTATTACTAACAAGTAATGGGTGACCAAGGCCAAATAAAATAAAGATTGTCCCATCCCTTCACTCCAATCTTGAGTGATACCACTTTTTGGCATCTGGAAAGACAGGATTCACATTTTCCTCCCATATTTTTCATGTAAGTCTGCATTTGCTGGTTTTGGACTAGAGCCAGAAGTAGAAAACCCTTTGCAATACCAAAGCAGGGAGTATTTTTGAATAGTTCTAATCTGGATGAAACACAGACTTCTCAAAAGTTTGCAGGAAAGTTTTTGCTCATGACAATTTTCTAATGACTTGTAGACTAAGTAGGTTTAAATATATTCTGACAAGCATTGAAATGTATCCAGACCTATATGGGAGGAAAGCCTGTCAAAACTTGGGCAAGTCACTTAATTTCTATGTAGCTCAGGCCTGATCTACATTACAAAGTTAGGTCAACATAAGCTGCCTCATATCAACCTGTTTGTACATGTGTCTGCACTTAAATTTTGTCTCCCACTGATGGATGTGCCCTCTTGCAGCAACGCCACCCCCCTGAGTGGCATTGAGCCACGGTTGATGTACTGAGGTCAACTCAGCACAAGAGTAGACACTGCATTACTTATGTCAAACCCAAAAGTCCATCAACAGCTGTCCCACAATGCCTGACACTGACTGCTCTGGTCACAATTGTGAACTCCACCACCCAGGGGTCACACCATGGATACCTCCGAGAAGCCCAAGTCAATGGCCCCTGGCCTGAACAGCGAGGAGAAGGAGGAAGAAAAGGAGGAGGATGGGGAACATGTGACCAAGGGGTCTAGTTATGCTGTGAGCCAGGATCTGTTTGAGACTCCACTACAGTCCAGTCAGTCCCGCCTGTTGAGCATGGGCAAACCCAGTGCAAGGGAAGGAATCTCAGGTAAGTGTGCAAATATGTTTCCCATTACAATGATGTACTGATGGCACCCCCAACTTAACAGGACGCAGCTGTTCACTTTTCATTAATTTACTCATGCTAAAAGAGGTAGCGGTACAACAAAGAGAAGTAGTATTATCTGCTTTCCTCTGCCCTGTAGAATTAGGCAGAGGGAGCCATGCAGAGCAGTTTGTTTATGTATGCAGGGATGTCCCTTGAATCCACGTGGATGAAATATACATGGAGGTACTCTGTATCCTGTTCTGAAGGTTTCTAGGGATGACTGCCTTATTTCTTCCACAGCAGTAGGACATTTCCCCATGCCAGTCAGCAGGCCTCATTGCAGTACACAGGCAAGCAGCATACGGGCCCAGGTAGCTTCGGGATGCCAGTGGCACCTATGCTCTGTGTGCCATTGTTATCTTCAGGAATGAGATATCTACTAACATCACCACCACCTGTGGAAAATGGTGCCAGTATTCAGTGCCAGAGCCCTATACTCAGCTTCATGCAACCGAGCAATTCCCTTCTCATTTCCCTTACCCCTGGAAGCCCATACTTACCATGGCACCATGCACAAGCACTTCAAAGCAGAAGTGTCAGTAAGCATGTCTTGTTTAAAACTTTAGGCAAGCAAGGGAACAGAGTTCTGAATCTTAACTTTCACTTTCCATTGTGACTGTGTTGACAAGGGTACCTCTGTGTGTTTTTTTTATCTGTAACTGCTAGCATTGTGGCCTTGAGGGTCTCCCCCTCCACACCTATGGAATGCCTGAGCCAGATGAGGAGAAAGAAGAGGACTCAGAATGATGTGTTCAATGAGATCCTGCAAGCCAGTTCTGCTGCATCAGACTATGAGCACAGGGCCTGGAGAGTGGATGTTTCAGACAGCCTAGAGAAGGAAAGAGTGGACAGAAGAAAGGCCGAGGAGTCCCAGCAAAAAAAGGAGAGGGAGATTCATCAGGACATAATGGGGCTTCTCTGACAGAAAACACAGATGCTGCAGACTCTTGTGGACCTACAGGTTCAACAATCAAGGGCTCACCTCCCTTTGCAATCCACGGAGAACTCATTACAACACCCCCCTATATGCCCCATCAACATTCCACATGGTATCAGGGGCCACATCCCTAACCCCTACCACTCCGCCCCAGAGGACAATAAGGATAATCACAGCTTCACATACACTGACCTGGGAAAGCCATGGTTGCTGTAGGTGTAGGTAAAATGGACATGAATGTTCTTTCCTCTTAAGTTCTGCTACATTAATTTATTACGTTTGTAATGTATTTGCTTTTAAATTGCACCGACTTTTCTTTGCACTGTTTTTTACTGAATAAAATTCTATTTGGAAAATAATTAATCTTTATTAATGCTTCAGAGTGTCTAGCAGATCTGAAAGTGCCCACTAACTCGTTACTGTACAATATGACACAGCTCATAGGATCAGTGACAAACACAGTGTAATAATCATAAATGCACAGCAAGCACTGCAAAATTAATAGGTGAGTTAACAGTGTTTATATTCAAAATGTACGCCAAGCAACACACAATCCGTACCAGGGCCAAACAGAGCCCAGTACACCACAGTGTATTACTGTGGCTCATCATTAAAGTGCTCTTTCAAAGCCCCCCCTTATGTCTGGCTGTTCAAACTCAGCAGACAGCCCCTCCACCCCGGTGGCAACTTTTGTTTCACAGATATTAGGCAGAACACAGCAGGCAGCTGTAATCATTGGATGTTTTTTCACTGAGATCCAATCTTGTGAGTAAACAACATCAGTGTCTCTTTAGTCTAGCAAAAGTACATTTAACTGTCATTCTGCTCCTGCTGAACTGGTAGTTGAATCTTTCCTAGCTGCTGTTGAGGTGGCCGCTGTATGGCTTCATGAGCCAGGGAAACAAGGGGTTGGCTGGGTACCTTGGGATCACTTTTGGCATTTCAACATGGCTAATGGTAATCCACTGGTTTGGGGGAAAATGTCCCTGCTTGTAGCATTCTAAACAGTCATATGGTCTTAAAGATGGGCGCATCATGCACCTTCCCTGACCAATCCACATTGATGTTGGTGAAGCATCCCAGATGATCCCCTGATTTTTGCATAACTAAAGAAAAGTAACTTTCTGTCAATTTGGTGTGGTGCCAAAATAGGGATATGTATGCTGCCTGTTGCTCCACCGCTGTTTACGAGCTCTATTGCTGCCAAGAGTCACAGTCCTGCATAACAAGAGACAATTAATAGACCTACACACTTGCATGACAACCCCCCTGCAGTGGATTTTTCCAACTCAAAAATGATTTCCCACTGACTGGTAGCAGTCCAGCATCACAAGTTTTCACAGTTCATGCAATCACCACTCGTTTCTCCGCTGTCAGTGCAGCTCTCCATTTCCTGTCCCTGTGTTAGAGGCCTGGGGTGAGTTTGGCACATAGATCCTCGCACATCTGAAAATTCTGAGGCCACTGCTCATCATCCCAATGTTGCATTATGATGTAATCCCACCAGCCAGTGCTTGTTTCTCAGGCCCAAAAGAAGTGCTCTGTCATCTGCAGCTGCTCCTTGAACACCACCAACAACCTTGAATTAGTTCTCGCTTTGTCCTGCAGTAATCTGTCCGCCAAGAAATCATTGTTCCCCACTGATTTGGTTCTTCTTACAATTCTGCAAATACTTGTCCTTGCAATGCTTATGACAATAGTGCAGAGCAGTGCAGGCTCCATGCTTCTGTCAGAGATGGCAGACAGAGAGGAGGGCTGTGCAGGTTTGTGGGATTTTTTTTAAAAAAGGTGCAAAAATTATGGGATGTAGATGACCTTATGGGATGGAGACAGTTGCATGCTGGGAAATTGATCCCTTGCTCCCAGTCACCTGTGTACAACTGGTTTATGTCCCACCCTGCAGTGCCAAAACTTTCCAAAAGACAGTGCTCTGGATGGTGGCAAGCTGCACGTGGGGGTGGGGGTGGGGGAATACCTACCCATAGGGCACTGCACTGCATTGGCACAAGCATTTCTGGTGAGTACACGTGGTGCTGACGCAAGGAGTCAAATGTTCACATGAAAAAGTGAGGTACTAATGGTGGTGGCTTTATGTCCACATAACTTGCATTGACCAAAATTTGTACAGTAGACATGGCCTCAGCCTCCCATCTGTAAAATGGGTACGAGGCTAATATTTCCTTACTTCACCAACGTATTATGAGGCTAAAATCATTGGACTTTAGTTCTCTAATACCCTGCACTTTGTGGCTCAGCACAACACTACCAAGTGAATGTACAATACTACCAAATCAGGATGATAGTAATGTTTTTTTTTTTACACTTGACACTGATATAAATAGCTACATGAGGTGCCAGGCAATGGAGAATCAAGCCATTCATTTTTTATGAAAAAACTCAGATATTAATGATGAGCTCCATAGAGGAGACTACAGATAAATAAAATCCTAACTAGTGGATGTTTTTCAGTTTAATCAGATTTATCCATCATTATTTATGAATAATGCTCCCTAGAAATGGGCGCTACCGGTGCCAGACCTGTGGCCCCACTCCCACTTCACTTCTTCCCTGATGCCCCGCCCTAGCTTCACCTCTTCCTGCCCCTGCTGCCTCCTCCAAGCCCCCACCTGCTCCTCTCTGCCTCTTCCCCTGAGGTCCTTGCCTGCCCACCTCTTGCTTGTTCACTCCTCTCTGTTGCTTCCCCTGAGGCCTCTGGAGAGGAGCAAGCATGGGGGAGGGAGCAGGAGGCCTCAAGGGAAGAGGTGTAGCAAGGGCAGGACCTCAGGGTGGAGCATGGGTGGGGCTACAGTCTGGGTGCCAGTGGCCCCCCCCACCCACACACTTTTAGGGAGCTTTGCTTCTGGCGCTCCAAAGGCAGCACGCCTCCAAAGGGAGGTGACCTGTGCCACATCTGTGTCATTTGCCCTCCTGCATGGCCAGTCTTTTTTTGGGGAGGCTTAACCTCCCCCAGCCTCTTATACACACTGCCCATGGTTGTGGAATCTCGACCACTGGAGGTTTTTAAGAATTGGTTGGACAAAACCTTGTCAGGGATGATCTAGTTTACTTGGTTTTGCTTCAGCTCAGGGGGCTGGGCTAGAGGACTTCTCAAGGTCCCTTTCAGTCCTACATTTCTATGAGTCTATGTACTACCAATGAATTTTTTAATAAAGAAGCTAACAAAAAATCCCCATCCCCAGATGGTGATAAATCCCACACACCAGGTGTTCATAGACTTTAAGGACAGAAGGGACCATCATGATCATCTAGTCTGACTTCCTGCACTTTGCAGGCCACAGAACCTCATCCACCCACTCCTGTAATAGACTCGTAACCTCTGGCCGAGTTACTGAAGTCCTCAAATCATGGTTTAAAGACTTCAAGTTACAGAGAATTCACCATTTACACTAGTTTAAACCTGCAACTGACCCATGCCCCATACTGCAGAGGAAGGCAAACCTGCCCCCTCCTCTCCAGAGTCTCAGCAAGGACAATGAAAGATTAAGTGAAGCTTTTTTGAAAACTTTCCTGTTTAAAGAAAAATACTTACCACCATGACTAAGTAGGGAGGCAGCAACACCATCTGACACACAAGCTTAAATCTATATTGAGTTTACTTGCTGGAAAGATTTACAATTTGTTCCTGAAAGCTATACTCTGAGTGTAGCACAGCATTCTACTTAAGCGATTCTACCTGGAGGTAGATGGGATGAAGGCCAGGGATCCCCGGGGGCCCAGGAGGAAAACAAAAATTAAGATCTCTTACATGTCTTTGTGAAATCTGCTCCTCTCCAAACTAAATTAAAATTGCACTTTTATAAGCCCGAGGGATGGTTTAGTAGGATCCAGAGAGAATTTGAGCTCTATTTAAGAGAAAGAAATCACACCCCAGCTCTTCCTTCAATTTGTTACAAGGGGCTCCCATGAGCTTACTCCATCCCATCATCGTAAATAGGATAGAAGATATTTAGCAGTCGTCTCTTTCAAATAGCACGGACCCTCCCCAGATGGTTATTCCACAGCAGGCTTTTCAATTCACACTGCTGTCATGCTGCAAATGATTTACCACACACTTCTTAACCCAGAACTGACATGTTCATATTTCATTGTTTGCAATAAAATATCAGCGCTGACCCATTTGGAAAATTTCTAAATGGTTGAAGGCTGTGTAATGGATACTTGTTTACATGGCATTATAATAATGCATATTTTTATTAAACAAAAATGCTATTTTACTTGGAGCAAGGAGTTACAGCATGTGTTGACCTGGAACTAACTGAAAGTTACCTATGTGAACATATCTTCCTGAGCAGTACTATATGTATGTTTAAATAAGCTTAGTATGTTTAAATGATAATAGCTTGGACAACTTGCAAAATAAATAAACAAAATTATTTCTTCTGTGCAGTTTCATGTGCACATAACTGGAAAAAACTAGTTCTCCATATAGTGGATTCTAACATTATTAGTTCAGAAACAAAAATAAACTGAGTTGGATAAGACAGCAGGCAAGAGAGGGTAAAGGAAATAATCGGTGTGCCTAACGCAGTCAGAGGAATTGCTCAAGAACAGTCTGTCCTTATATACAGATTGCCCCTGTAACGCTGCCAGTGTCAGCAAGACCTTGGGTGCATCTGTCATGCAAGTGACTGTAGATGAGTTAAGCTTTTTCGGAAAGTTCTTGAAACTTTTTTGCTCTTGTGAATTTATTTCCTTTGCTTAACACATCAGATCATATGGTGATGAGCATCCCAATTCAGGGCCAAAAACAAATGTGGCAGGAAGTTAGTTTTTGTATCTGGTCAGAAGAGCCACACTTTACTATCTTCAGATCTGCTAGTACCTTATTGGAAAATAGGATTTTTATGCAAAGTCAGTCATGTCTGAATAATATCAATATGATTTTTAATAGCATCTTGAAAAGGATAGAGGAAATAGAATGAAGGAGCATGAGTATCTGGAGACCGTGAAGTCTTTACTTTAAGCTGAATTAAAGGAGATAATGTAGTTATAACTTGTGCTTAAACTATTATGAAGATAACAGGAGACAAAATAGGAAAAATAATCATTACCATAGGGAGGGTCATTGTCCAGAACTGAGAGATTAGAGGAAAAAGACAGTGTTTCTGGGAGTGAGTTGCTAAACTATTCGGGTCATAGATGAACAGCTGGAAAGTGGAATTCCATTATTTGATAACATTTTCTGAAATTGTTTCTGAATTAGTTGTGTTTCGTGGTTAGTGTACTAGGGTTTATACTACTTGACAAGGTGTTGGAAGCTTTTGGGTTTATTTCTCATGCAGTCACACAAATAGGTAAGTTACATTTCTCCTTTTTTATTCTTGCTCGCTAACCCTGCTATCCTTCTATTGTTTCCTACACCCATGGCTCCTTGTGAAACACTTGAAGGTATATTTCCAGATTTTAATCTCAACTATATTTGTCACACAAATCCTTAAATGTCCCTGAAATGAATCAAGAAATGGAAGGATTCTTCTCACTAACCTATCACAAGTGAAGACTATAAATGGTATTACATGTAAATTGCAAATATCAAGCAGAACAGAAATATACTACTAAGAGAACTTTGGATTAGAAAGCTGGACAGAAAATAAAATGTGATTCATATTGGAAAAATATGAGCTAATGTATCTATAGGGAGGAGAATAATCCAAATCACAAAATTAATGGGAGAGGGAAATCTTGGAAAGCAATAATTCTGAATAGGAATTAGAAGTAGCAGTAAATGCCAAATCGGATATGAGCTTGTAATATGATGTAAATCAAACATCACTACGGCTGAATACACAGAGGTGTCAAATCACAGAGCAAGGAGGTTATAACCCCTTCTCTGTGTGGCTTTTGGTGTGGTTGCACCTGAAATAGCGCATTTAGTTGTTGGTACCTCATCACCAGAAAGACAGACAAACTGGAGGGAATTTTGAACAGCTACAAAAATTAATGGGGAGCTAGAGGAAAAGATGCTTTATAATTATATAGAGTTTATCTAAGACAACTATGGGGGAATGTGGTAAGTCTGCAAATACTTGAAAGGTGTAAACATCAAGGGAGGGAGAGGGATTGAGATTAGTATTTGGGAATATAGCTAGGAGTAATATGAAGAATTTAAGAGCCTGATCCAAAGCCCACTGAAGTCAATGAGAGTCTTTCCTTTGATCTCAATGGGCTTTGGATTAGGTCAATTTTAAGATGAATGTTAGGAAAGTCTTGCTGGCTATGACATCCTGTGGACTGTGACAGTCTGTTAAAGGAAGAGGTGGAAGCCTATCACTTGGGACATTTAAAACCATCCTTGACATAATATTAGAAAATATACAGCAGAGAACAACAATTCTGCACTGGCAGGGAGATGGACTAGGTGACCTAATGGTTTTTTTCCATATGCAACCTCTGTGATTTAATTAAAAGAAGATAAATAATCTTTCAGTGCAATCCTATTTCTCAAACAGACACGCACCTGCAGAAAAACACCTGGTCTCTTTTAAAGAGAAACTTAGTGCTGGGAAGAGTGACATGGAAAGTTTTTTGTGATCAATGATATGTCGTGAACAGTGTGCCTGGAGTACTAGGTGCTTGTATTCCAAAAGGGAATGGAGGAAAGCAGAGTGGTAAATGGAAAAAACAACAACCCCACAATCCACCCCCCCTGCAACTGTAAATATTTCCAAAAAAGAAACTGTGAAACATGTTCCTTTAGAAAGATGGGAGTGTGCAATTCTAATCAGAAGTAAGTGCTGGGTGTGGTTATCCATAAACTTGGCTCCATATGTAACATTCTCTAGTTCAGAAGGACTGGAGAAGGAGACTGACTGCTTCTGACATGCAGAATCCATAGCTTTGGAAGTGTGCAAATAACAGAATCATAAGTTACATGACCCACACAACCTCCAAGCCAAGCTGGTTCACTTCCAACCCCTGCAAACCTATTGTCCAATGGCAGCTTGTGGGAGGGGGAGGAACCCCTTTATGAACTAAACCATGCAATTTTTACATAGCCCACCTTGCCACAGATTGTGTCATTCGGTAAAACTACTGATGTGCTGAATCAACAGAGGTGGAGAGGAAACAGAATCTAAACATGGAATTAGGAGAATTAGGTCCACTTGGGCTAGACTCTGAGTCACCATCTCGAGAAGATGGCATATGCTCTTTGTTAGCCTTCTCAGTGACAAGGAATCCTCATATCTGGAGCTTTCACCTCAAAAAAGGGAACTTATTCAAATAGATGTCAGTTAGGGAGATTGCTCAGTGCTATATTATCATAGGGTGGCATGTTAGGTCTGGCATTTGGTAAACTGGGGCTGTATTCATCAGTCAATTGGCCATCCAGAATAGTCAAACAGGCTATGACTTGGCATTGTTTAAGATAGAGGAGAAAGTGGTTCTCGTTTTTCACAATAGTGGAACATTTCTGTGGGAAGTCCTTGTGGTCTTGTCCTAGGTGGGTTGGAGTGGGATTTGTGGCATTCCAGTTTTGGCACTGTTCATCTGTGACTCAAGGTGTTCTGTGTGGGGAGTGTTGGAGAGAAGATGGTGTCTACAGGCTAAGATGTTAATGACTGTGGCGGCTAGGTGGTGATATTGCTTTGTCAGGTGATTGTGCTCTGGCCCTGTAGTTGGATGACATTCTTTTTCCTGTCTCCCTGAAAACTTGTTGGGTTCATGACATGAGTCTGCAGGGGTAAACAAGTCTAGTTGTTCAACTACTCAGCTAAAAGGAAAATAGAGTAGTGAACGTGTCTAGCAAAAGGCAATGGTCTAGGCAGGAAAGAGATGAGTTTGCTCCATTCCTTAATATCCATTCTTGGACTGAAGATCAGATCCAGTAGGTGTCTAAATGACTTTGTGGATCCAGAGATAATCTTCATGGACTTGTTCCAGCATATTGTACAAACTTTTTCCTCTTTCATTTCTTCCCTGCTTCACCTGAACACATAGCACCTGTATCTCTGTGCCTTACTGACTCTCCAGCTGTTTTCATAATTTGTGTACAAAGTATATCTTTCTCCTCTGCTCATGGGCCTTAAAGTCTATAACAAAGGGGAGGAAGACATTAGGAATGAATGCTTTAATTTATCCAGCATACAAATCCTTTATACGAATGCTTTCATCCAGTGCCTGTTGCATTTCTTCTCAGGCCAGTTCCTTTCCCTCCAGGGAAGTTTTTCACCATTTTTGATGGCCTTCTATCTGGTCCCAGGAAGCAGCCAGATCTTGTTCCACCTGCTTTTGCTGGTGATGCATCTTTGGCTCTGTTGATGCACTCTCTGCCCATCTACATTTTCTGCTGGGGAATATCATCCAGCTGCAGGGCCAGTACAGATCAGTGTGTCAGTTTTTTAACAGAGATCTGAGTGTCTGGTTCTAGCTGGTCTTCCTCTGACTGACCTGTTCACGACATACCAGGCAATATGCTTCCCTCTCAAAATGTTCCCACGCCAGAGAAAATCTCTCCCACACATTAGCCATTATGTAATTTACCCCTGCCTTTCCACCTTACTCTTCTATAAATCCAAATTTAAAAGATGGCTACAAATTTCTGTAACTTTGCATGCCAGAAATGGACTTTGTAGTTTTTCCAAATTGCAAAATGGAGGCTGGTGAGTAAGATATGCAAAGATGGTGTGAAAATATGCTAAACTTAATTAAAGAAACTTCTGTGTCTGCTGTCTGAGAAATATTTTGCCATGTCATTTATATGAAAGACACTAAGCCAAATAAATTTACTTTAAAAAAATACAATGCAGCTTTAAGAACTAAATTTTCCTCTTTCATCTAATCTCCATTGCATTTTCTGTGCTAGGTTCTGTACACAGAGCATCCATAGCTCTCAGTGGGAATTCCACACACTGGATAAGGGTGGGAGATGGCAATAAAGAACAGTCCTACAGATAAGAAACTCATTGCAAAGTGGAGAGGAGAATTTTGGAGTGTGCATAAAGATTCTTTTTTGTCCATCAAACCCAGTAGCACAGTGAAACCTTATCATGATGAATTTCCTGTGCATGAGGGTTTGTGTATATTGCTCAGGCTATTTTTAACATATTGTGCATCTGTTCAGTGAATAGCCAATAGAAGTTTATCATGCTGCTAATAATTTCTGAAGGATTAGCCCACTTATGTAAAACTGTCATTTGGTACAGCATATTTGTTCTTCGCTGGTAGTCTGCAACAGCAATTTAATTAGTTTGAATTTACTTAGTCCAAGTTAACCAGCACCTCAGTTTTATCTATATTGTAAATGTTGACTTCTTATAGCCTAATAGTGTCTACCTGCTTGTCCAGGAAAAGTTAAGATTTAGAATGTGCCCATGTCTGTCCTTAAAATACCTATATATTCAGGGCCAACTTGAGATGTTTTACAAGTGGGTGCAATTCCACTGACTTAATGTTGCCATAGCTCTTTCAGTTAGAAAGTCTACATGCTACATAACATTACATGATAAACTTGAGTGTGAAAATCATTTGGGATCATTTCCTCTTGTAAATCTGTTTTCAGGTGAAACCATCCAAAAAAGTCAGCAGAGTAACTATCCTTCCAAGTAATTTTTCTTCTCTAAAATTCAGTTAACTCTTTTTCTCCAGACTCTTTCTTTGGAGTGTACCCTTTCATGTTTGCATCCCAATTGGTATTCCCACCCACAGTCTGACAGCAAAAGCTGTATCTTCTCCTGGTAAATTTCCCTCCTTCTATTTGTTTTACATGTTCTGATCCAGCACTGAAAGTTCTCACTCTTTGATGCCCATGAAAGTCACCCTCTCACCCCAGTTCTGAATCTGTGCTTTATGATCCTGTAAGTGTAAGGTATTAAAGTCTCAAACTTCAGCAATGTTCCATGAGTTCCCAACTCAATCTTAACACATATAATTTTAAATCATGTTCATGTCACATCAGCAGATATCTCTAGGGTGGCATTTATAACAGTCCCAGCCAAATTGAAGGTATCTTGTGCTCCAACAATATGTATGGTATATGGTACTGTATGCAATTTAGGACTGACACTACAGCATCCCTGGAAAAGTCAAGGATTAGCTAATCTTTCCTACGGTGAATTGGGTTTCAGAGAGAGAACACTGTGATTCCAAGGGGCAGCTTCACTTTTGTAATATGTAGCAAAGTTACATCAACAAGTCACAGAGGGTCCTGTGGCACCTTTAAGACTAACAGAAGTATTGGGAGCATAAGCTTTCGTGGGTAAGAACCTCACTTCTTCAGATGCAAGACAGTGAGGTTCTTACCCACGAAAGCTTATGCTCCCAATACTTCTGTTAGTCTTAAAGGTGCCACAGGACCCTCTGTTGCTTTTTACAGATTCAGACTAACACGGCTACCCCTCTGATACTGATCAACAAGTCAGTGACTTCTACATAAAAAGTCATGCAGTTATTCACTGATTGTAAGTCCCTGCTAGTCAACTACATTTTATTATCAAAATGAAAATCTTCAAGAGTTATTTTCCCCCCAGAAAGATTCAGTCTCTTTGCTATTTGTAGCTCATTATAATGCAATTCAATCTCTCACTGAATGTCACTTTGCTCATGGTTTCAGTGTAACAGAATATAGTGGCTCCCACCATTTCTTAATCTTGTATTGGTATTCAGGCCATTCTGAGAAGGTGACCTAGTATCATTCATCCAGGCATTCAGCTAATGTAGTAGCAAAGAACTTTAAAGAGTAGCTGCTTTAGGCTGCTTGATGGGAGAAGAACTTTAGCTTTGTAGAAATAGGCATCCAGCAAAGGGATTTGTATCTGAGACTTAAACTGGAAAAAAAAAATATATATATATAATAATAAATACTTTGCGCTTCTATAGTGCCTTTCATCTGAGGCTCTTGAAGTGCTTTAGAGATGTTAACCCACACAACATCCTTTAGGGAGAACTAAACAAGGCACACATGGTGGTCATGTGATTTGCCCAAGGTCACACAATCAAGTTTGTAGCAGACTCCTAGCTCTAGGACCTGCTCTAGTCAGTAGACCACAGTCCCAAGCACTCAGAAAATAGAAACAAGGAAAAAACAAGTTTTCAGTTGTTTGTTATGATGGACTGAAAATGAGGCAACAGTTAAGAAAAAATTACTAGCTGTATGAGGTATTTGTGATTTCAAATGTGTAAATTTGAAGCTGACTTTAATTTTCTATGACTACTGTAACAAGAGTTAAATGAGATTGAACTCCAATGAATAACAAGCTCTAAATTGAGAAATGGTGTGATAATGTTTTCCAGAGTTCAATTAGCCAGCCATCTCTCTTACTTACTTTTTTTTTTTTTTTTTGGCAGTTACATTGCCTGGCTTAGAAGTGATTCAAGCCAGTAATAAACCACTGTCTAATTTTAAAGAATTCATACACATTATACAAAAGTCAATATGCAATTTGAGGACAATAATGTACCAGGAATATGTCAGGGCATCAATGCATCTGAGTTTAGTATGAAGCTAAATTTTGTATTCAAGCCATTGGAGCTGGACTAAATCTTCTGGATAAAATTTAACCTGCGACTGCACTGTTCTTCTCTCTTATAACTTTTGGTGTTGAGTACCCATGAATATTTCAAACACACCTATGTGGAGAAATTAATCTCTCACTGAATCTATTATCTTGTTAAGAACCTGCGTCCTGTAGCTTGATACATTTTTGGCTTGGTAAGGTAAAGCCTCTTTATAATTGCCCTCTTTCCCTTTTTAGAAGCACTCCAATGCAATGGCTCCTAATGAATAGTTTTATGGAGGGATTTGTTTGTTTGTTCAGATGAATTCTATACTCTATAGCATAAATCAATGAGCAGCACTGCTATAGTGAAGTAGGCTACAAAGTAACAAGCTAGAAGGATTTAACATGCTGAGGGATTGGGAAACCTTCATTTTGCCTAGAGTGGAATGATAAAGGAAGGATTTTCTGTCCTGCTGAAGGGTATGTCTGAGCTTGGGATCAGAGAACACAGAAGTGATCAAGTTGGAGTAAGCCCTGCAGTGCAGGACTGATGAGACTATTCAAGTAACAATTTTCTCCACCTGGCCTTCAAATTTTATTTCCTTCTTAACTTTTATCTGAAACTTTTATTTAATTTCAGAATAAATTCTAGGTTTGGACTTTCTCATCTAAGCTTCTTGGAGCATTGAGCAAATAAGAATCTTGTCTCAAGATTGCAAATGGCGACTTTGAGGTTTTGGCAAAGGGGAAGATTGCTATTCCAAATTATGTTAGAAGAAGGGAGGATGAACCCCTGACAGTGGGTGCAGTTATTTTTAGGCAGTGCTCAGCAGCACTCATCCTAGCATATGGATGAGAAAAGACAGCCAGAAACCCCTTTTCTTTAGTACATGGTCCCAACAGGTGCCACCTTGTGTTGGCATGGTAAACAAGTAGGCTAATAAGACTTAACCAAGAGGGAGGCTAGATAACTCAGGAGAGTGCTAATGGGGCAAATCCAACCCCAGAACAGTAGTGTTCAAAAGGCCTAATGACTTACACTTGACACTTTCCATTACAGAACGTCCCAAAGAGAGTTATAGGATACATATTGTGGCAATGAAATGCTACTACCTCTGGACAGGAAGCTTGCAACCAAATCAATGAAGGGGAAATTTTGGCCTAGCTAACCACTACTCTTGTGAAAAGTGCTATGGTATTTTTAATGTCAATGTTGAGTACAACTCCATACACTAAATGGCATGAAACCCATTCATCTGCGTTTCCAGGGGGACAAGGGGCCTAATTCTCCTCACTCACCTACAGAAGTTTTACACTAGAATGATTCCAGTGACCTCCATGCAGTTACTCAAACTTACACCAGAAACAGAATCATGTGCAAGGTGTTTCAAATCTGAATTCTACTTAGTGGTCCATGTGAAGTGAGGTGGTTGCACTCTAATACCTAGTGGTGAGGTGTCCATATCGCGCTCTCTCAGGCACATGCACAGCCAACAGAGTTGACACTAACTGGCAACCATTTTGGGTCATGGGTCTGAACACTCCTCTAACTCCTAGAAGTGGCCACTCCACATAGCCAAGCATGGCAGCTTAAGAAAAAACGCACAGATGCTTTCCCTACAGTACCTGTCCTGTGGACAAAGGGGGGACTAGCCTCAAGGGCTCCAAATCAAGCCTGATTTTTTTCCAAGAACAAAAATTCACTTAACAAAATATCCTACAAGAGACTCTAAGTGTGGGGGGAAAGGTGCAATTTCCTGAGAACTGGCCACTTGGTACTGGCCCAAGCAAGAACAATTTCCCCAGGCTTTCACTTCCTAACACATTTCGGATTAATAAGAGACTGGGGAAAGTTAACACAAGAGACGAGCAATGCAATTGAGTCTTTGCAACTACCTTCTCTAGCAAAGATCTAGATGTTGCTATTTACCTTACTGTGGTCCCAAGGGATGCTAGAGGTAATGAAAAGCTTTGGCTCAGAATAAAATAGTATATTCTTGCTGTATGAACATATGCAGAAGTCTCCCACAGACTCTGTATTGGATTGGCTTCTCTTGTCTGCCAAAAAAAAGTCTGGGGCACTGCTCACTGTTGCGGAATAAAGGCTGAAAGAACTGTAGTGCTATGCTGCAAGGTAACCCTGCTAATATAGTATGTGGCATTGTATGATTTGGCACTGAGGAATCTGAAAAATGGAGCAGGACTCTGGAGGGGAGAATAACAGACGATGATGGTCAAAGCTGGATGAATATATGATGAGGGACAGGAGCTATCAAATAAACAGGTCTTCAGATTAATTTTAGGACCCAGCTGCATTCAAACTGAAAGCTTGAATACATTTTACACCCAAAATTCCCAATGCTGAGAGCTGTGACATGATAGTGGATTTATATTATGGTGGCAGTCACCAGGTGGTGCTGTTCAAGTCCTACAGGTTCTTTTTTTCTTGGCATGTGAGTGCTGTTCAGTCTTTGAAGCAGTGCTTGAAGTATTAGTTTTGCTGAGATACATTTTTCTTTTGGGGGAGCTGTGGCAAGAAGCAAGGGAGTTTGCTCTCTGCCTTAATCTTTCTAACTGGCGTCTGTGTCGCTCCCTGGGAACAGGGTACTGCAGTTTGGGCCAAGATTCCTGAAAGAAGGGACTGCCTGCAGGCTGTTTTTTGACCATCTGTGTTCAAGGATCAGTGTAGATAGTATAAATTTTAAAAGTTGCACTAAAAAAACACCCACATTCCGTATTACAGATTTTTTTTTTCTTTCAAAGGGAAGCTGAGTTGCCAGGCCCCAACATCTGTTACTGCTTGACAGAGGAGTGACAATATTCTCACAAGGCATCCTGGCCGCTGCTACCTCTACAACTCTGCCTCGCTTACCATAGCCTATGTCATCATTCTGATGATGATCACTCTCTAACCCTAATACTGCGTGATGTTGCAATACATAAATCAAATGTATTGAATGGACGGGCCATGTCATGCAGGGTTGAGAAGCATCCTACCTGGCTGACACTGATTTGCATTAAAGGGGCACTAGACTGATGAAAGGATAAACAAATTCCTAAATAGACAACATTGTGCTGATCTTAATATTACATGGTCCTTGATAGGAGTTTATTGGTCCATATTTGTGATGTAGCATTTATTTAGTAAATGTTAAACAGGGAAGGGAGTTACTAATGGAACCTGTTCTACCTGTAAAAAGCCAGAATCACATATTCTTGGGCCAAATTCTAATCTCTGTTACCTCTGTGTGAATCTGGATTAATTTAATTGACTCCTAAAGCTACTCCAGAATTACTCTGAGATAATTGAAATAAGTGTCTGGCCTGATATTTCTATATGTTTAATCTAGCCACAACTTCGGGTACATCTACATGGGGATAAAAAACTGTGGCTGGCCCAGGTCAGCTGACTCGGGCTTTCAGGACTTGGGCTCTGGAGCTGTGTAGCTGTTCAGGTTAGGGCTGGAGCCTGAGCTCTGGGACCCTGTAAGGGGTGGAGGGTCCCAGAGCTCAGGCTAGAACCGGAGCTCAAACATCTACACAGTGAATTTTTTCCCCAGCCTTGCAGCCCAAGGCCCGTGAGCCTGAGTCAGCTGACCTAGGTCAGCAGTGACTGTGCTACAGGGCTTTTTATCCCCATGTAAATATGCCCTTAAAGACTTACTATTGTTTGAACACTGATTGCGTTTTAAATATGGATTTATAAATCTTTCCCACAATTTTGCATTTCACTTATCCTCCCAGTCATGGACACACAAACTTGTAGAGTTTCTGCTGTGGAGAACATGTAGATATGCAGCAACATTTCTGGTTTAAACACTTTTTACTACCAAAAGGCAGTATTCTGACCAGGGCCGGCTCCAGGCACCAGCCCACCAAGCTGGTGCTTGGGGCGGCACCTGGAGGGGGGCGGCGACTGGGATCGCCGCCGGGGAGAGCGGAGCCGCGGCGGGCTCACCGCCCTCCCCCCGGCGCTGTCTCTGGCCGCCGGGGAGAGCGGAGCCCCGGCCGGGCTCGCCGCCCTCCCCCCGGCGCAGCCTCTGGCCACCGCGGAGAGCGGAGCCCCGGCGGGGCTCGCCGCCCTCCTCCCGGCGCTCTGGCCGCCCGGGGGGGCAGAGCCCCGGCGGGGCTCGCCGCCCTCCCCCTGGCGCTCTGGCCCCCGGGGCTCCACTCTCCCCGGCGGGGCTCGCCGCCCTCCCCTGGGGCGGGGGGGGGGGGGGGGGCGGCGGGAGGCTTTTTTGCCTGGGGCGGCAAAAAAGCCAGAGCCGGCCCTGATTCTGACCTACTGCATATATGAAAATTTGGTGGTGATGGGGGGGAAATCTCATGATGTAAAGCTCAGAGATAACCCGTAACAGTAAAATAGAAGAGATATAACTTAATCATGTTCATGCACTGTAAAATGTAAATTAATTATGCAACAATTAAAAATATTGTAATACCAAATTTGCTCCCCCTATCGTGTGTGTTTAGAATTTCTCTACACTGAAGGAAGATAAACAGTAGTTAATGCCATCTGTATAACAACATAGCTTCTTGCTAAACCAGGAAGCACTGGGAAAATCTGGCATGTGAGATAAGGTAGCAAAAATATCATATGTTGACAGAGACTTTGAATGAGACTTGAATGATTTGATGAGAAGGTGGTAGATTTGGCAGGGCCGGCCCACAACATATTGGCACCTGTGGCAGGGAGCTCAAATGAAGCCCCGATACCGCCTTGCCTGGGCCAAAACTTTGAAAGGTCTCAATTCTGCCTTCTTCCTGTTCTACTCCTCTCATGGTACTGCTCTGCTACCTACCCCAATAAAGGAGAACTAAAAAATTAAAATGCCTTGTTCAAAAATTTTAAGTAACACTTAACTTTCAAATGCCTGAACAGCAAATGTAACTTTTCTTGTCTACATAGTAAACACTAGCATTTTTATATGTTTGAATAAACAAAGTGGTGCTTTCTGTGCCTTCTTGGTTGCAAAGATTTGAACTGCTTCCTGAAGGTCCACAGTCTGGGCCAGCTCATGCTCTATTGAGATGGTTGCAAGGCCGACCAGCCTCTCCTGTGTCATTGTGGAGTGTAGATGTGTTTTTATTAACTTCAGCTTGGAGAAGCTGCGTTCTCCACTGGCAACTGTTACAGGAAATGTTAGAAGTATGCGCAGAGCAACAAAAGCATTTGGAAAGAGGGTGGTCATCTTATTTGTGCACATATATTCCAGAACAGCCTTTGGAGTTGATCCTACTGAAATGTATCTTGAAAGGCCTTTCAGTTCATCACCTAAATCACTCGCATCAATATCGCGCATGTCATCATGTGTCAACACTGTCTCTAGTGCCCTGCATTGCTGGTGTAGGTCTTCTTCAGGTATAGTGAGGAGTTTTGGAAGATCATACAACATCCCAAATATACTGCTGTGTTCCCTGAGCTGCATGAAACGTTCTTCAACTGACTGCACAATCTAGCACCTGGTTAAAGAATTCAACTTTGAATTGTTGTTTCGGGTCTCTTATGGGATTATCCCATGCCTCACAATCAAAATGTCTGCATCCGAAGAAGTGGGCTGTAGCCCACGAAAGCTTATGCTCTAATAAATTTGTTAGTCTCTAAGGTGCCACAAGTACTCCTGTTCTTTCTTCTTCGGTGACTCCTGTATTCTTGAATGAGTGGGGAAATAGCTTCAGCGTGAAGTTCCTCTGCCAACTTCTGTGCACTCTTCAGAACATTTTGAAATCCCTCATCTGATCGGTAAGACTGTAGGTATGACTTTGCTTTGTCCAATTGTTCCATTGCTCCAGATATATCAAGGCCAACACCTTAGAGTCTCTTGCTTACAACATTTATTTCAAACAGTATGTCATGCCACAATACTAAGACACACAGAAATTTGAAGTTATGTAT
The DNA here is from genome assembly GCF_028017835.1 of Emys orbicularis. Lineage (NCBI taxonomy): Eukaryota > Metazoa > Chordata > Testudines > Emydidae > Emys > Emys orbicularis. Next base: position 63,495,335 of record NC_088689.1, read on the forward strand.
GTTTCTGGTGATTCCATTTCCCTCTGCCACTGTTCTCCCATGAACAGTCCCTGTCATAGTATTATCCTCCATAATGGCAACTATGGCATCATCTATCTTCCCAATTTGGTGTTTGATAGACTTTATCGCCTCCACTCGACTTTCCCATTGTGTGGCACTCAGCAGTTTCAGTGTCAGAGAGGATGTTCCCAGATGTTGCTTCAAAATTTGCCATTGATGAGTTGAGGCAGAGAAAAATACATAGATGCTTTGAATTACATTAAAAAATTCAGCTGCCTCACTAGAAGCTGATGCTGCATCACTGACCACCAAGTTCAATGAATGAGAACTGCATGGGACAAAAAAAGCTTGAGGGCTTAACTCTTGAATCCGTGTCTGCACTCCTCTGTTCTTTCCTCTCATGTTGGCACCATTATTGTAGCCCTGACCTCTCATGTCAGCTATCGCAGTTCCTGTATCTCCAGCTTATTAAGAAGCACATTTGTCATACCAGCTCCTGTAGTATCATCAATGTCAATACATTTTAGAAAATGCTCTCTGACAGTCACCATTGCAGGGACATTTTCACTAGGTTCTGTTGTTGTTACAAAACGCACCATTAAAGTCATTTGTTCCGTTTGACTGATGTCAGGTGTGCAGTCTAGAATAACAGAGTAATATCTTGCTGACTTCAGATCTGCCACAATCATCTGTTTGACTTTTGTTGCCAGTAACTGTATGATCTCATCGTTTGTTCCTCACACCTTCTTGTCAATTGCAGGAAATGGGCCATTTTGGTTACCACTACAAAAAGGTGTTCCCCCCCCTCCCCTGCTGGTAATAGCTCACCTTAACTGATCACTCTAGTGTGTATGGTAACACCCATTGTTTCATGTTCTCTCTGTGTGTATATATATATCCTCCTACTGTATTTTCCACTACATGCATCCAATCAAGTGGGTTTTAGCCCACGAAAGCTTATGCTCAAATAAATGTGTTAGTCTCTAAGGTGCCACATTCTTTGGATGCATCTGAAGAAGTGAGGTTTTTACCCATGAAAGCTTATGCCCAAATAAATCTGTTAGTCTTGTGACAGACCCAGACCAGTGGGGTACAGGAGTCTGGTAGAGGGCAAATATACTGATCACTGGATGAGTAGTTTTCTGTTCCCTGAGTGACCAGAGAAGGGGCTGCACTAGAGTAATCAGGAACCTGCTAGAACCAGTTAAGGCAGGCAGGCTAATTAGGACACCTAGAGCCAATTAAGAAGAAGCTTCTAGAATCAATTAAGGCAGGCTAATCAGGGCACCTGGGTTTTAAAAAGGAGCTCACTTCAGTTTGTGGTGCGAGTGTGAGGAGCTGGGAGCAAGAGGCGCAAGGAGCTGAGAGGGAGAGGGAGGGGAAGAGGGTGTGCTGCTGGAGGACTGAGGAGCACAAGCGTTATCAGACACCAGGAGGAAGGTCCTGTGGTGAGAATAAGGAAGGTGTTGGAGGAGGCCATGGGGAAGTAGCCCAGGGAGTTGTAGCTGTCATGCAGCTGTTACAGGAGGCACTATAGACAGCTGCAGTCCACAGGGCCCTGGGCTGGAACCCGGAGTAGAGGGCGGGCCCGGGTTCCCCCCAAACCTCCCAATTGACCTGGACTGTGGGTTCTCCCAGAGGGGAAGGTCTCTGGGCTGTCCCCCAACCCACATGGTGAATCTCTGAGTCAAGAAAATCCGCCAATAAGCGCAGGACCCACCAAGATAGAGGAGGAACTTTGTCACAGTCTTTAAGGTGCCATCAGACTCCTTGTTGTTTTTGTAGATACAGACTAACACGGCTACCCCCTGATACTTAAGGTGCCACAAGTACTCCTGTTCATTTTGAATTGTTTTTCCAAGGTAGTGGTGTGTGTACATTTCTTGGGGGGTGACTCTTCTTAGATGCTCCTGGAGTACAGCATCAAACTCAGCCATCAGCTCCACAATTTTAAGGAAGTTTCCATTGTTTGGCACATACAGCTGATCTGAAGTGCCACGCAGTGTTAGGTTTTGGCTAGCAAGCATTCTCACAATGGCAATGAGGCTTTTCAGAACATTTTGCCAGTAAAGAGACTCTGATGCAATCTTCTCTTGACGCTGATCATCTATGGTGGCCTTTAACCTTAGTCTCATCTCAAGCTCTTTCCACCTATGGAATGCTCTCTGGTAATTTGCTGCCTTCTCATGGCATGCCAGATTTCTAGCCAGATTTTTCCAGTCCTTTGTTCCTGTAGAACCCAATGTGGCTGGAACATTAGACTGGAAGAGTTTGCAACAAAAACAGTATGCAGCATTCTGGGTTTTTGAGTACATAAGTCATGGCCTCTCCACTTTGTCACCATTGGGGATTTCACGCCAGTAATGTGTTGGATGGAAACTTCTATTTTCATTGTCTTTGGGGAACATGAAGTTTTTCACTTGCTGTGGCCCATGCAGTACAAGGAAGTCCCTCAGGCTATTGCTCAAGTGGGTCCACAGTCTTGGATCATCTAGACTTAAGGAACTAAACTCAGCAGCAGCTGTTTCTTGTGCCTCCACCATACTCTTCTCTGATCTACACTTTTCTTCAGGAATGTGCATGGTTACATCCATTTGAGATGGAGATATGGATGCTGCAGTAGCTGCCAGGTCACCTGCACTCTGAATAACTGGAAGATCAGGCATCTCTTCACCACTCACATCCTCACGGGGGCCAGAAGGCTCACCGTGAACATTTGTGTCTGTGTATCTCAGGAGAGGTCCTTCCTGCTTAGATAGAAAAGCTTCCTATGCTTTCTTTCTTTTTCTGAATGCTGCCCCAGAGGGGCATTTTCTTCTTTCACTCATGACTGCTGTTCTGTGCCAGATATAGTGGCTCTCAACACTCAATTTAAGGGGACAAATAAGCAGATTGGTAGCAGGGCCTGAGTGAGGGAAGATATCAGCGTCTTAAGGGCCTAACTGGCTCCTACTACTTCAGTTGACTGCCTGTGCTCCTCAAGTGGGTTCAGGGAAGCAGCAGGAAACAGGAAGTTCCCTGAGAAGCTGGTGTTAATCAGTCCAGGCTCCTGGAGGTGCTAGAGAGGTACATAAGAGGCTCCTCCTCCTCCTCTCTCTCCCTGCAGCTCCTGCTGCTTTCTGTTATTCCCTCTTACCTTTTCTCCTGCCTGCCTGTTATGTCTCATAGGCCCTCCTTCCTCCAGCACAGCACTCCACCATCTCTGTGCATCTAGAGCAGAGAGAATACATATGCACCAGTAGCAGACACAATTTTCTACACTCTGGGTCCTAGTGGCGCCCCCCCACAGTCTGGCACCTGAGGCGGCCGCCTCAGTTCGCCTCATGGTAAGGCCAGCCCTGAGGTTTGGGATGAGTATCTCCTGTTTTTAATTAAACTTAATATTTCCTTGCCCCAAAACCAAAACAGAATAACAATATTTTGGAGGAAATGTTGCCTACTAGATAGAGCACAGGACTGGGACTTGAGACCTGAGTTCTATTCTGGATTATGCCCCTGGACTTCTGGCTGACCTTGGGGAAGTCACGGCCTCTCCTTGTGCCTCAGTTTCCCTTTGACATTGACTGATGAAAACCTCTATATAAGAGATATTATAATTATTACTATCATTTTCATACTGTCTACAGGATGTCTGTATTAACTTCATTTCACCAGAACATGCAGGAATGTCGTCATATAATCATTGTCCCTATCATTCTTCCAAAAATCTACCTATTAAAAAAGTACATCATGATACCAATAAGCCACTGGCTAGCAAACTCCGATAAAGATATTAATGAAAAATATATCTGCAATCTTTTAATTTTCTTTTAGAATAAAGAACATATAGTTCCAAATAGTAAAGGGTATCCTAAATTATATCAACTGTGGAATTGAATGTTGCCTCTCAGTACACGTCTGTACATAAAGCATAGCGAAAATAAAAAGGTAGTTTGAATACTTGCAAGTCCCAGGTTTGGTTTAAATACAAGTAAAGTAAGCACCCAGTGAAAGCTGCAAATCCTGTGTCAACTCTGCAACTCATGAAGAGCTCAGTTGTGGAAGTCCCTAAGCACTCTTCTCCCAGTCCAGCAAAGCACTTAACTTTAAACATCTATAGTGCCATGGAAGTCAATGGGTTTACTCATGTGCTTAAAACTAAGCACATGCTTAAGTGCTTTGCTGGATCAGGGCATGAATGCACAGCATCTTGCAGGATTAAGACCTAACTGGGCCTGAATCCTTTTTGGGAGCACTGCTAGATTTTTCCAGATGTCTATTCAAGGAGCAGAACAAAGGGAGACAAGAAGTTCCTTCTGATAGCTTGGAGTTGAAATGTATTTTTAAGCCAGGGAGCAGTAGCTAGATACAAAAGTTAAAATAGTCCCTCCCTTTATTTAGAAAATTTAAAAAATGTGTACTTGTATCTTTTGGTCTGAGGCTCCCAATTAGTCTTTGCCTGCTCATGTGGTCCAGAGAAGTAATCCCAAATCTTGCCCTTTCTGAAGATATGTTAAGACCAGTCTTCAAAATGAGCTCCAAGATATCTAGGTATTAATGTATCCTGAGAAGAAAAAATTATAGGCATCATAGTAAATTGCAAATAAATGGACTAGCTGCTTGAAAGCAGATGGTCTCCCCTTTATACTCTGAGTATGTCTGATGGCTGATTGTAAAAGCTAAGCAGATTTACACCTGGTGGCTGGGAGAATAGCTGGCGTTCCAGGTTTGTTACAATGGATGTTTTTAGTGCATATATATTTTTCACGAGTCGTCTTTTTTTTAAAAGGTGTTTTTATAAAAAGCATATATGTAATGGAAGCGTTCATATGGGAGACAGAGCTTTGATTCCTGCTGCTGTTACTGGGGTCCTCCAGTTAATCAGTTTGAATTTTTACAAATTTAGTGTACACAGCAGACTTTAGGATCCTATGGAATCCTTAGCCTGGCAGCTGACTTCAGGAATGACTGGCAGTGTCCACTGCAGTGGATTCTGACAGCAGACCCTCTGTGTAATTGACATGCAGCAAAGTTGACTGCTGGATTTGAAATGGGATTGACTAACAAACAGGTGTTTCTAAACACATTATTATTTTTGATGAAACTGCTTTTTCCTCCTACAATAAGTCACATTTTAGAAGAGCTGAAAGCCAAAGACGGGTGTGCTGAACTGATGATTTCCTAGAAGGAGTTAGAGGTTATGACTCTACATGGTCTTAGAGTTTCTAGTGCATCATTTAAAAATAAAATAAAATAAAATTCCTGCAACATTTTAACAGACAGGACAATAAAACAATTCTACTCAGCCATTCATTAACTTGGAACAAGTGATTTATTTTTAGGATCAGTGGGTTAAAAGAACATCAATATTTTTCTTTATCATCACCATAAGGGTGTGTGAGTGAAGATTTTTGTACCCATTATTATTTGCATTATACTAGTGTCCAGATGCCTCAGTCAGGATTGGGGCCCCATTGTGCTAGAGACTATACAAAAGACATGTGAAGACAGTTCCCTCCCCAATGTTTGCAAGATGGTTGCACACAGCTGTTTCAAAAATGTTTGTTTTACTCTTTCATGTTCTTTCATGGGCGTGTCCACTCAGATATGAAGGAAGGTTTAAAGCAGTGGTATGTGACCCTGAAGACCTCGAGAGTTGCTTCCATAGAGTAGAGTTGCAATGTAATACATGCTGAAGTCCTGACGCTGCTGTGTGCAGGGTGATACAGCAGCACAATAAAAGCACCACAAAACAATGCTAGAACATCATACTATGATGAACTGGTGGCTCTTTACAAATGGGATTTCTTTCTTTCCCACTCCTGGGAGGGATGGGTCTGTTTCTCCTCCCTTCCCAGCAGCTGGTGGGAAGAATTTCAAAGGTATTTAGGTGTCTAAACATGAAGATAGGCACCTACTGGGATTTTCAAAAGTGCCTGACCTGCTTAGGTACTCTTGAATATCCCAGCAGGCACCTAAATACCTTTGAAAATATGACCTTCAGGGCCTGGTTCAAAGCCCACTGGAGTTAATAGAAAGACTGTCACTGCTGGGCTTTGGATCAAGCTACTTTACTGTCCTCATTGCTGTAGTTTCTATATTCCTCACCCTCCCTATCTTCCTGGCTGCAGACAGGAATAATAGCAGTTCCAATCTAATCATATGCAGGTCTTCAGAGGCATAGACAGAGCAAGAAACAAAACAGATCAATGCATGCCATGTGAGTTGCATCAAGGGTCTTGCTGAGCTTCACACAGCTTTGCAGCCATATGCTGAGCTGCCTGAAGGGATCTATTTATTTATTTGTTTATTTTATTTGTATTTCAAAAGCACCTAGAGACCAGATATCGTACGAGCATACCAAAGAAACGCCAAACCCCAAAGGGGTTGCAATCCAAGTAAAAGACTATAGACAACAAACAGATGGGGGTGGAAAGCACAAGGAAACAATGCTGGTCACCATGATGAGCAGTGGTCACACGTACCAGTTGCCTAATATATTGACGAGCTTGAGGGTTTTTCTTTGTTTTGTTTTTGTGCATAGTGTTTCTGGTTTGTTAAGTTGTGCTGTTTCCTTGTTTAATTGCTTGTGTATTTGGCTTTCTTCCTGTGTTTTTCAGTAGTGGCTGCTTTTATTTCTATCTTTGGTGTAATTGTTTACTTGTCTGACTTAAGAAATCATGGGAGCACCCCTAAAAGAGTTTGGGGCCTGTATACCAGTACTTTAGGGCCCTATCCTTCAGGATGCGATTCTTGTTCATGCACAAGGTTGAACAGATTATCCTTTTTGGAGACAAGGGGTAATCTTCCCCCCGAGACCTGAGGATTTTTCACCTTCCTTTGAAGCATTTATAGTGGTCATCTGGTTGGGTTGCCCCATATGCTCTGCTTCCTGGAATTGTAGGAATGGAAAATTGATGGACCCCAGCCCTTCCCGTTTTTATTCCATGTTCTCTCCAGACATAGTGATCTTTCTTTTCCATACACAGAAGCAGAAAGTCACAGAACTGAGTTGCATGGTAAGATAGATCTAGCAGAGTACCTGTCAGGCTCACAGAAGCCCTTCTACTTTCTTTGTCTGACAGTGGGCTGCCCAGGTCCATGCTGGAACGAAGACTTATATTCACACTAATGGAAGGGCTCTCTTCAGACCTGTGGTACTTGTCTGATTCTGGGGAGCCCAGCATGCTTTTCTTAAGTGTGCAGCTTCATATTACTATTTTTTAAAGAGTGCACATTATAAGACACCAGTCTGTACAAGGTGGCCAGGTTAATGTTGCTGCTAGAGCCTTAATTTCGGCTGCTCTTGACATTTTCAGATTTTAATTGAATCCTCAATGCTACATCAATGTGGGTTTGTATTTAGCATATACTATATACATTTTCCACTGGGTGAGGGCTGATTGTTGTTGTCTTACACAAGTGAGAATTGGGACTCCTGAGTAATTCCACTGAATTGAATACAGCTAAACTGGTATTTTGTAAGAGGAGAATAAGGGCCCATTAACTCCAGGGTCTACTTATATCATTATTAAAGGACATGTACAGTGTGGGATCAATACATGTAAGAAGACCCAAGGGAAAGGGAAGGGTGTAAGCAGAAGGTCAAGGGAGATACTCCACAGATTCAGAAAACAATTTTTATTTAGTCTATATGGGTATTTTCTGGATTGACATGTACAGAGCCATTTTTTTGTTAGATTGAGCTTGTGGGTTACAGCATCTTTGAAGATAGTCACCATGAGTGATAGGAAACCTACTCAAACCATTCGATTGAGATACACTGCTGTCCAGCTAACAAGATCCAGCCAATGGGAGAACCAACACTTTCTGACAGATTCCAATACTAAAGTGTTGATATTGCTCTTTGTTCTTGCTTGTAAAGTGGGGATAATACTCACTTATTGTGTTTCACAGGGGTGTGATGAGGCTGAATTCATTAATATTTGTCAACTCCTTTGATGGCTTTATAGGGAAGGCATTATAGAAGTGCAGTGTATTACCAGGCTAAATGCTTATTTCATTCTCTGAACAGGGATTGGAGATATACACAATACAATGGACTAGGTCTTTAGCTGATGTCAACTGGCATAGCACCTCTGCAGTCTATAAAAGGAACTAATACTGGAGATATTGTTCACTGGTTAAATACACTCTCTCTCTCTCTCTCTCAAACTAGCTCTACATACAGAAAAATATACTCCAATCACATAACTAAATAGTTTACACTTTAAAAGCTCTGAAATCCTCAGCTGGTGTGAAGTATTGCAGCTCCATCAGTCAGTGGTGTTACACTGATTTACAACAGCTGAGGATCTGGCTTGTTGTCTCAGAAAGCAAGCATTTAACATGTTTAAGAGTTCTATCTGAGAATTATTGGAAGTTAGTTTTCTGCTTCTGTAGCTGTGTCTACTCTAAGCTTTTCTTTTCTCTTTCTTTCTTTATTTGGAAAAATTTCTCACTGTTGTTAACATCCGTGCAGCTCTCTTTGAATCGGGTATAGGCTTTAAAATGTGGAATTAAGGTTCTGGCACTGGACCTCGTATTGCAATAAAAATCTCACTGAAGTTGATAGATATTTTGCCTGCATAACGACTAAAAGGTTGAGTGCTTTTTTGTGTGTGTCACAAGAACAAAACAAAAAGGTAGAACAGCTAGCCAAAGACTCAAAAAGTAATAGCAACACTTTTTTAAAGTACATCAGAAGCAGGAAGCCTGCTAAACAACCAGTAGGGCCACTGGACAATAGAGATGCTAAGGAACACTCAAGGACGACAAGCCTATTGCAGAGAAACTAAATGAATTCTTTGCATCGGTCTTCACGGTTGAGGATGTGAGGGAGCAGGGCCGGCTCTAGGCACCAGCCGACCAAGCACATGCTTGGGGCGGCACCTCAGAAGGGGCGGCCAATGTTGGGGTGGCGGGGAGTGCTCAAGGGGTTTTTTGGTTTTTTTTGTTTTTGTTTCGGCCGGGGGTGTTTCGGTGGCGCGGCACTGGGGGGGGGGCGGGGACTTCGGCGGCGCTGGGGGGGGCGGGTGTTTGGGTGGTGCGGTGCTCGGGGGGTTTGGGCGGCCCGGCGCGGCGCTCCGGAGGTTTGGGCGGCCCGGCGCGGCGCTCGGGGGTTTGGGCGGCGCGGCTCTGGGGAGGGGGGAGCGTGGGTTTGGCCAGCCCGGCGCAGCACTCCGGGGGTTTGGGTGGTCCGGCGCGGCGCTGGGGGGGGGCGGGGGTTTGGGCGGCCCGGCCCGGCGCTCCGGGAGTTTGGCCGCCACGGCGCAGCGCTCGGGGAAGGCGGGGGTTTCGGCAGCGTGGCGCTCGGGCGGGGGTTTGAGCGGCCTGGCGCTCCGGGGATTTGGGCAGCCTGGCCCGGCCCGGCGCTGGGAGGGGGGGTTTGGGCGGCGCGGCGGGGGGTTGGGCGGCGTGGCGCAGTGCTGGGGTTGGGGGCGGGGGTTTCGGCGGCCCGGCGCGGCGCTCGGGGGTAGTCGGCGGCACGGCGCTGGGGGGGGGGGGAGGGTGTTACCGCGGCGTGGTGCTCTTCTTTTTTGCCTGGGGTGGCAAAAAAGTTAGAGCCGGCCCTGTGAGGGAGATTCCCAAACCTGAGTCATTCTTTTTAGGTGACAAATCTGAGGAACTGTCCCAGACTGAGGTGTCATTAGAGGTGGTTTTGGAACAAATTGGTAAATTAAACAGCAATAAGTCACCAGGACCAGATGGTATTCACCCAAGAGTTCTAAAGGAACTCAAATGTGAAATTGCAGAACTACTAACTGTAGTCTGTAACCAGGTCTGTCCCTAGCTATTCTGGGGCCCTATGCAGCCTCTCCCCCATGGGGGGGAGGTGTCTGGGGCCCCAGGCCTCCGTGGGGGGGGGGCTGACTTGGGGGATAGGGGGAAACCACCCCCCAACACACCAGCAGCATGGCTGGGGCCAGGCAGCTGCACTTCCCGCCGCCGGTGAGCGCAGGCCCAGCCCTGCCCACACTCCTCAGTGGAGTGGGGGTGGGACTGGGGCGGAGCAGGGGTGGGAAGAGGCGGGGCGGGGCAGGAGCAGGGGCCATGGGGAAGAGACGGAGCAGGGGCTGGAGCAGCACACAGCTGCGCAGGGCACCAGGAAATTTGGTCCGTCCGTGAGAGGCGCTAGCTATGCATTATGACATAGTATTATGACATAGCACATTATGACATAGCATTGTCTATATGAGGGGTGGGGTGTAAGGTCGATATAACTACATCGTTTAGTGGTGTGGATTTTTCACAACCCTGAGCGATGTAGTTATACCTAAGTAAGGATGTAATGTAGACCGAGCCTAGGAGTCCTAGCTCCAGGTCCCAAACTTCAATCTCTGATTAGGTAAAATTTGGTTCAAATTTGGGTGAATAACAAATGTAAAGGGTCACACTTGCTCTCCCATCAGCGGCGGCTCCAGGCACCAGTGCTCCAAGCGTGTGCTTGGAGCGGCAAGCTGCGGGGGGCGCCCTGCCGGTCCCTGCAAGGGCGGCTGTCAGGCAGCCTTCGGCGGCTTGCCTGCGGGAGGTCCGCTGGTCCCGCGGATTCGGTGGCAATTCGGCGGCGGATACGCTGAAGGCGCGGGACCGGTAGACCTCCCGTAGGCATGCTGCCGAATCCGCGGGACCGGGGACCTTCCTGAAGGCAGCCTGCCTGCCGTGCTTGTGGCGGTAAAAAAGCTAGAGCCACCCCTGTCTGCCATTTACCTATTTCCTTGTTTTTTTTCTAACCCTCTCTATATACGGTATGATTAAACTATAGAGAGCAAAATATGACATTTAAAATTCCCTTTCCTCCAAGTGTGCAGATTGTCTTTAGCAGCCCTTTGCCTCTATTTATTTTATTTTATTTTAAATAACACCAGGCTGATTTAATCTCTGGCATAACTCCATTGGTGTCCATGAAATTATGCCAGGCATGAATTTGGTCTTTTTGGTATTGGGAGTTCTGCTTGTTCACTCCAGCTCAGTATTCGGATTTGGGGGTGAATGAGAAATCCGCACTCACATTCCAAATTCTCATATCTATCATCTCTATCCTATATATTTTTCCTTCTTTCTTTTGTTTCCATCATTGCAATGTGAAAAAGCTTCTTTCCTATAAGCATAAGACAAGAATGTTGTAATATAACCGTATGCATGGCTACAGTCCTCCAGCCTGTTTCTGGCTTTTGCTTGTGTTGCTATTGTTTCTCTAATTAGTTTAATAATTCATAATTAATTACATATGAAGAAATAGAGTATTTCTATTAATAGCAAATATTTCTACTAAAATAGGCTGGTTTGATTTCCTCCACCCTATTTCTCCTGATCCTAAGCCATAAGAAGAAGAATTGTCCTGTTTGCTGGGAACATCTCTAATTTGGATTTTGGCAGGTTAAAAAAAAAAAAAAAACTCTAGTTTTTGAGGAATACTTTAAATACTTTCCATCTGAGATACTGTACACAGAATAGCCACAAGAGGGAACTGTTTTACATAAAGAAGACTTATTTTCTGGCTGCTAAATTTTGCTTTCCAAAACCAGTCTATCTTGATTTATATCATCCTGTCAGGATCATGTTCCAGATTTTATTATTTGGTAGCCACGAACAGGGTGAAAAAAATACAGTATTCATTAGAGATGTTTAAACACTAGCAGTTACGCAAACAAGTTTTTCAGGTCTTCTTTGTTGAAATACTAAGTAAAGGAACTTATATATAGATTTATGTTTACTCAGAATAGAGGACTCCAGGAAATGTAGCCTTAAATACCTTGTTTGCTTTGAATACAACTTCAAGTGCAGTTGTTAACACAGTCAATTAAGCTTGCAGCTTCTGTACACTTTTTTTCTAAACAGATTATAAGTTTTTTTTAAATGTATCAAAAGAAGTGGCTTTTCTTGATCTAAAGCTGGACAGTCTGAATAATTCATTACAAATTTTATTTCTATGCATTCACAAATCCAGGAACTAACTGTAAAATTATCTGGTTTATTTGTGGTTTGCAATACTCATAAGTTTCTTCATCCCGTAGTTCTTGTTCATAGATCATTTATGAAGAATTCAAAGCAAATATTCAAAATTTGCCATTTACTCTATTAAAGGATTACTTAAATCACACCATTTGAAGTCAGTTGGTTTACACAGGGTGAAGTTTAACATGTGCATAAGTCTTTGCAGGATTGTGACCGTATGCAACTAAACAGCAGGAAGGATTTCAAACTGGATATCAAGTATGAAATTACAACTTAGAGTTCCCTATGCACTGTTTAGTTAGTTATGTAATATGAATATTTGACCAGCAGAAACCTAAAATTAACATTTCACAAGTATTCACAATGAACTGCATGCTGGAATATTCATATAAAGAAGTGCAAAGGGAGTGTGAACAGGCTAAGGAAATTATTTTTTAAAAACCAACTTTAATTAGGGTTTAGTGCCTGTTAAGATCTATCCTGATCCCAACCTTTTAAAAAGAGGATTCTTTGTAGGTGTGGGAACTGCTGCTTGAAAAGACCAGGCCAGTCTGCACAGCAAATTCCAGTGTTCAGGGACCTTCATTGGGAATCCTCTTACCCCAGTTTCCAAAGGTGTTGGTGACCTACAGTTTCCACTGGCATCTCTGAAAAATCAGGTATGGAGGAGTGGCTGTGCACTGGTACACAACCATCTCCGTTCTATTCCACAAGTGCTGCTTTATCCTGATAGGTACAGGGATTCCTATGTATGTATAACCCCCGTTAAAGGGAGCTCTCTCCTTCATCTCCAACCCAGAGGCCTCTGGCAATTGAGCTACTATCAAGGTTCTAGTCCTAGTTCAAGTGTGGGGTTATCTAATAATTACATCTTTGCAGCACCAGCTGTTCCCTCTGTGGGTTTTTAAGCTCCCGTGAGCAGTCAATACCTGGTAACAAAGGGGGGAAGCCAATGTCACCACCATAATCTGGGGATGTGTGTGTCGGGGAGAGCACTTCACAACCTGACCCATTTTCCACCAGCTAGAAGAACTTCCTCCTTCCTTGTCACAGCAATCCTTGCTAATCCTCTAGTTCCCAGGTGTTAAATATCTGGCCATTAGCCAGTTTCCTAAGGGGCCAGGTGTGTAGTATTTCCTAACATACAAAGCCTTCTGTATTTACTGTGATAACTTACTTCTGTATGTCAGACAGGTCATCAGCCAATCAATGAGAAGAAGCCACCTCTCTGGTGGAATATGGGAGGTGTACAGGAGCAAACTACAATAATACACTTACACGCTTGGATCAAATTGCACTATGTATTTCAGTGGTCAGGTTAGTGTATTTTTCAAAAGCTGCCCTGTAGAAAAGCTTAATGCAGTCTTCAAATGTGGTTACTTCGATTTTTAAAAAGTGTCCATGACAGATGCAGAAACGGACACCATTACGGCCAGAGGTTAAGTAATGATTATTTTATAATGGTGGCTCTATGCACGACCAATAAACAGATCTGCTGGGGAAATGTCATGCATGCACAGGCTTTGGTATTTTAGCCTTGGAGAGATGACAGCAGGATCTGCCTAGCAAGCTATGCAGACAACAGGGTTAGCGGAGCATGTGTCGAAGGGGGATTAAAAACCATTTTTTAAAAATTATCTTCAGCTTCTTTGTAATGGGCAGACGAAAAGCGCCAGGATCAGAGGAGATTTTTGTTGTTTCTTTTCTGTTAGATTACATTTCATGGAGGCACCTGGGCCATTCAGCCATTTACAGTGTTTGTAACGCATGGGAAAGACCCCCCCCCTCCCCATGGTTTCCCCATGTTCAGTTCACCTTTTTTTTTTCCAGCGAGCTTTGGAAACAGCAACTCCTCCCCGTATCTCCTGGCACCTGCTGCTGCAACTCAACCAGCCACCGGCGTTTGGAAGATCTGTTTCTCTCCCTTCTCTGCCCCTCCTCCTCATATATAACCCCTCCCCCCCAACAAAACACCTCGCAGTTTCGCATTAAGATTCTGATTGAATTAAACTGGGCAGAAATCTTCGCTTCTGCCCCCCGCGCCCCCCAGCAGGATTAACGCCCCTGCTCTCCCTCTTCGTCTTGCTGCGCCTGGTTAATTGCACTGGCCTTGCTACTTCCAGGGAGGGAGATGGAGGAATAAATAGGATGAATGGCACCCGAGCAAGCTTCCAGCACCTCCGCTGCCCAGTCCCATCTCTCTCGGTGTGTGTGTCTCTCTCTGCCCCGCATTTCGTATTCCAGTCACTACGATCTGCTGTACTGAGAGAGGATGGAAAACATCGGTATTGGAAATAAATCGCATTAGCCGAAGGGGGGGGGGGAGCGAGACACAGAGACATGACAGGCACCGTGCGTTAGCCGGTACGTCACTGGCAGTCACCAAACCAGCCAAGAGCACATTGGCTTTTAAGTGTGTGTGGGGGTTTTGTTTGCACACTCCCCGTGCTCCCCCTCCCTCCTTCTCTCCATCCGTCAATCCCCATCTTGGCTCAGGCGATCCACGCCCCGGAGCCGGGGAGAGGGCAGCAATGGTCTCAGCTAGGCGAGCAGGACTTGTTGGGCGGGCAAGGCTCGGGCTGAGCGTGGCTCCGCCTCGCTGCTACCTGTAAATTGTGTCTCTCGTGCGCCTCATCCAGCCCAATCGGCGGCTTCTCCGGAGCGGGGGCACCTGGGCCAGCTGGAGAGCCGAGCGCACGGGAGAAGGAAGCTCGTAGGGTGGAAAGCGCCGAGCCACTGCCGTACCGTGACCATGGGGAACCGGCAGCCGGAGCTCTCCTGAGCTCAGCATCCTCTGCTCCAGCAGCCGCCGAGTCCCGAGCTGGGGAAAGCCCCCCGGGGTCTCCTTCATGCGCTCATCACCCCCCTGCGCCCGGGCCACACGCGTCGCAGGGGCTGCGAAAGCGCGTCTCCCGCCGGCGGCTGCAGCTGACAGGTAGAAGAGGAGCAGAGAGGGAGGCGCAGACAAACCCAGCCGGGGCAGCGGGGGGCTGGTGTGTGGCCGCGTGCCTGGCGGAGCAGCAGCCGCCGCCTCAGCCCTGGAGGAGGACCCTGAAGGATGGGAGAGGAGGAGGCAGCAGCAGCACGAGCGCAGATGGGCAAGTGGAGGATGAATTAAGATCCCCAGGAGGCTGCTGCCTGGAGAGAGTGGGGAGAGGCGCGGAAGGGGCTGGACTTGGAGGAGGGTGTGCGGGGGGGGGGGTTGATTATTAATAATAAACAAGTTCAAGACTGCTACTAATAAACCACCGCCGGGGAGAGCCGAGGCAGAAGCTGGAAGAGACCCGTTGGGGGCGGGGTGTGTGCGGCTCTGGGTACCTTGGAGAAGGCGCGGGTGGCTCGAGGCATTAGCCTGGTGGACGTGGGGGTTGCGATTTGGGGGGTGGGGTGGGGGCCGTGCATCTGGGAGGAAGAGGAGGCGGGGGGTGGGCATCTCCTCTTCACAGCAGCAGCAGGAGGGGGACATTTGGCATCGGCCGGGGGGCCCGGGGACTGCGCGGCATGGCTGGTGAGGGGTGTTTTGGGGGGCGCTGGCGGTGGGGGAAGCTCTCCGGAGCCCCCGCGCGCCCTGCTCGTTGTTAGCTATGGCAAATGGCAGCGGCGTCGGCAGCAGCAGCAGCGCCTCGGGAGGCAGCGGCGGCATTAGAATGAGTAACAGCATCAGCGCCAACAATCTCAACACGGACTCGTCCTCGTCCCCGGTCAGCGTGCCCAAGATGGATGCGCTCATCATCCCGGTGACCATGGAGGTGCCCTGCGATAGCCGCGGACAGCGCATGTGGTGGGCTTTCCTCGCCTCGTCCATGGTCACGTTCTTTGGCGGGCTCTTTATCATCCTGCTCTGGAGGACCCTCAAGTACCTGTGGACCGTCTGCTGTCACTGCGGGGTCAAAAACAAGGTGAGCCCCCCTCCCCCTGGCGGAGGGGTGAGGGTGCCCCGTCCGTGGGGGTGATTTCAGGGGGTCTCCAAGGCGCTGGGGAGCTGGGAGCGAAGGCGAGGGTTGTTTGGTGTTTATTGTAGGGTCGCGCACTGAAGCGTTGATCCAGTGGCTGTGGCGGTGTTGTTGTAGGGTCGCCTTTTAGGTTCCGTGAGAGGAGCCGCGGCGGCTGAGTATTGTAGGGTGGCTCTGTTTGGTGTCACGTTAGGAAATGTTTCCCCAGAGATGGCTCCATCTTCAGCGGCTGGTGACAGGAGGGTTCCCCTCTGCTGCCTGCCGGCCAGGTCAATGCTGCCCATTGACATAGCGGGACAGTTCCGCGGAGATGGCCCCTAAGATGACGCTCCCCTAGACTAGAGAGACCTCTCCGGGGAAGGATAGTTGGTGGTGCTGGTTGTTCTTTGCTGAATTAAGTTGTTGTTTTCTTCCATGTCATCAGGAAGGAAAAACTTGGTAGAATTCATTCCTCTTGAGGCTAGGTTCACAGGACCAAGCGCCTCTCTTAGGCTTCTGTTTGGTGTGGTAAATGTAAATGTATTTTGTGAATTTGTAAGTAACTGCACTGGATCAAATTTTCTTCTATAATTTCCCCAGGATTTAGCACTTAAAGGTGAATCGGAGTCCTGCCACCATTTACACCTTACCAGATGGGAAGTAGTGCAGTGAACATGTCAGCTTCTCTGAGGTCGTCTTCAAAATCCAAACTAGGAGACTGATCATGGCTAAACAAAGATGATCATGCTCGTTCCTTTTTTTTTTTTATTTGAGAGAAATGGGACAGAAAGTGTTAAGGCTTTGAATTTGCTAAAGTGGATTTTGACAGGCAATTTAAGACCCCAAAATAGACTGGCAGCTGGAGTTTCTCCCCTTCCCTTTTCACATTTTTTGGATTACACATGGAATAATATCTGCTTTAGTTATTCCTGGCACACAAATACTCACAAGAACACACACACCTTTTAATATATGGTTGCTAGGTTGCTAGCTTGCTTTGACGTACAGTGTGCTGCCTGCCCCTCCCCCCCACATATGATTTGGCACAACCTGGCTGCACAAGAGGGTTATTTTTTTAACTGGAAATAGGAAAAAGTTATAAAGTAAGGTAATCATGTAGCATCTTGGGAAATGTGATACAGTTCATTAATATCTTTCTTGCGGTGTTTGGGTAATTTATGGTAAAGTTGCCTAAAGAAGAATCTCTTAATTTCAGTTGGAAATAATCTGGGTTTATAATAATTGTGCTATCAATGGAAAATGTGGCAATTAAATAGATGGGGTAAAGTGAAACTTTTAACTCAGGTTTGATTTACAGAAAAAATACCAGGCAACGGGAGATACTTTTATTAAACAAGAAATCTCCAAGGTAACTGAAATGTGAGCTTGTGGAAAGAGAGATTTGTCAGGTGTGCTCATAGAGCTTAGTTGTATTTTATGACAATAAATGTGTGTTTTGGAAAATACTGGTTCCTGTGAAAGGAAAAACCAAATTCCCAAGAGAGGGGTATCTAGCTAGATTTGTCTGGAGTTTCCCCCTCTATATTTTTAGTCCCCTCCTCCGCTGGTGGTGATGAGCCACAGAAGGCACAAAGGATACAGAAAATCCTAAGAGGTGATTGACATCATCGCCTACTTCTTCACCCATGAGATTCAAAAGCTAGAGCAAGCCACCTTTTAACAAACGGTTTATTATAGTGCTTTCATAAATGTCCTTGGACTGAAAATCCGTTCTTAGGAGGTGGTCAGTTAAAGCAGCTCACATATCTCTTAAGGAAAGTTAGGAAAGGCACATCTAAATTGTCTTCTAAACATGCATTTCAAACAGGCCAAATGTGTTTATTGAGTTAAATAATTGTCTGTCACCACTGGTCTGAACCTTTTATGTTTGAGTTGTCTCAGGGTTTACTTACTTGTGCAGGACAAATCCTCATCCAATAGTAAGCCAGAAGCTTACACGTTTTGGAGCTAAAATAGCCAGCTCCATGATGATCTGTCTGTGGAAGAGGTTAGGGAGGACAGTGGAGGACTCTGCAGGCAGGGGGAGATGTGCACCTTTTTTAGGATGTACCTATTAAATTTGTTCAGGTTTTCTAGCATTTGGTAAAGAATAATTAGCAAGGCCCCAGTGCTGCATTACTGGCACACCCAGTAGTCCCACTGATTTCATTGAGAGTTCTGGGTGCACAAAGAATGCGTGATTGTACTGCAAATGCTAGAAAAGGAGCCTGCAACAGATACCAGCTGAAATGATAAATGAAAGCCCCTTAAACTTCTGCACAAGCTTTATGCCCCATGGCCACTTGGGAAAGGCTGCCGCAATAGACGTGTGAATATGCACACATTCACATGTATATTATGTCCTCTACTTTGAATCCCCAGCAGAAGTACTGGGGCTGACCCATGTGTTTGGCATGAGAAGAACTCTTCCTCCCTAGTATGTCCCTTTTCCTTCTCCGCTGGTGGGGCAGAGTTAAAATATCCTACTCCTTGTATCTACATAAGTAGTGGTCACAGTGTTCTAATAAATCTTTTCCATCTCTGACTTCTATGACTTATACCAAATAATTTGCTCATGTATTAAAGTCACAGGGAGCAGAATAACTTTGTCAGCAGCTGATCAGTACATCAAGTTCATGCAGATTCCAGGAATTCCATCACCTGTTATTCCAATAGCAGCAAATCAGTTGCCGTATGCTTTTCCTTAGAACCCCAGTTTAAAGCCCTGTACTTAATATTCCTGCAGGACTCTGTCAGATTCACTTTGTGGATCTAGCTCTTTTTAGCGGATGCATTGTATGGAGCTACAGTTCCTTTTCTTGCTTTTTTATTTTTAACTGCATTGTGTTAACAGTTGTTTTTGGACTCTAAAAATATTAAACACTGTATTTAACCCTTTATGCGATACAAAATGTGTGGCGGCTGCGTTTTACTTTTCTTAGGGATGAATACAACAAGAGAGAAGGGAATGATAATATCCAATAGAATGCTTTTCAAAATTCCAAAACTATTGCATAATAATATGAAATTAATACTCTCAATTTTTGCTATTAACTCTTGAAGTTACAATTTATTTTGGACTGTAGGCTTAATTTGAAAGATGGCAATATTTCTTTCTTTCTTACTTTTTTTTTCCAGTCTGCCAGAGAGAATGATGTAAATTCTGATCTGTGTTAATCAGTACTTCAGACAATATAAAAGTCACTGCAATTTCTGGCCACTATTTTTTGTTTGTTTGTTCTGTATCTAACAAGTTACACATTTTAATTTTATTTTTGCAACGATGCCTCTAGTCTTGTTTTTAGAGAGTTGTAAAATGCTGTTTGTTTCTCAGTGTTTTGTGTTTAGCGCTGCATCTTAAGTAGTAAGTAGCTGTTTTCTTATTAAGAATTAGGAAGAGGTTCTTGAGTATGGTTTGCTTTTTCTCTGTCCTCTTTGGCAAACCTGTTCAGTTCCTAAATTAGTATTTAAAATGGCAGAACACGAGATAGGAATAAGGTAGATTGGTCATTTTACTTGCTATTATGTATGGCAATACAATAAAAAGATTCAAATATGAATAATAAGAATTACATTTGCGTTGTGTAATTTACACAATTACATTTGATGGGATTAAAAAAATAAGGGATATAATCCCTTGTGCTTCAAGGCATAAAGTGATCACTACTCGTCTGAGGTTAGGATGGAACCACCTCCTCCATGGACATAATTGTCCATTACAGGTTTTCTTGGAACTTTTTTTGAAGCATCTGGTACTGGTCACTTGATAGATACTGGATTAGATGGACCTGCTACTCGCAATGCCTGTGTTCCTGAATGACACTACTCTACCTTCAGGGTGTTTGGTTATATACCAGTTAACCTATAAACAAGCTAATCAGACAGACTGCCTGGCCCTTGCACAGGTTTGCAATGGAAAGAGAGGACATGTAGAATGTCTTTCCCACAGGGATTTCATGGGTATGCAAGACAGGGAGTGGGCCCAATGGGAGTCCTTTTGAGGAGGTGACCAGATGCAGAGTTCCCTCTGGAAGGGTGGGGCATTGGCACTTTATCTGTGCTCCCTGGATCCCCAGAGGGCATTATGCCTTAGTTATTATGTCTCCCAGAGCTCTTTCTGGTATGGCACATCTTTGCGACAGCCCAGTCCGTAGCGTTCACAGCTGTTTCTCTAAAAACAGATGTTTTGGGGAATTTGCTTGCAAATCACTGGGACATACCTAGTGAATGACTGAAATTATTAACTACTAACCATAAAACTCCTCTTTGCAATTAACTTAGGCCACTTATTTCAGTAGATTTAAAAAAATCACATAGTGTTAGGGCTGGTTGAAAAAAAATCTGTCAGCTGTTTTTGATGGGCAAATTGGATTTTCAGTGAAACTAACATTTTCATGAAGTATCTGTTTTCCTTGAAAATGTTAGAATTTTCATCCACAAACCAAACCCTAAACTGGAAAAAGTTTGCCATGAAAAGTCAAAAATTTCCCTGGAAAGGATGCCCCATTTTCGGATCAGCTCTATATAACATATAGACAGACATTTTAGCTTTTTATGTAGTGACATCTTAATCTGTGGACACCCCTCCAAAAAACCCAAATATCCAGATATATCAGGTGTATACCTATATGTCAGATATGCACATATCTGTAAGGTGGGAGCGTCCTTGGTTCAAAGCTGCCTATACAAAGCTTGTCTTGCCTCTCTTTTTAAAACATACCGAACAGAAGCAAAAGAACAGAAGAGGATTGGATGGCTCATGAGATTAATAGTGAACTACAGAGCATTTTGCTTTTAGGTCAGAGGTCAAACCTGGCCAAATGTTGATAGTGACTGAGACATTACCATCTTCTGGTTGACTGTATGAAACTACTTGGTGAGTCTGAGTTCTGTTTTTAGTGGGCAGGTTGCCAGTTGTGATGTGAATATGTCATCAGAGAGGTCAAGGAAGGAAAGGGCCTCGAAGGCAGAACTACCTTCAATCCTTTAGCTGTTCATTCCAGAACAGCAATTAGGCACCTGCATTGAGATGCTCACACTGCTGTACATCACCCAGGCCATACATCTGCTGTGGAAAAAAAATGTGCTTTCAGTCTCCAAAGCTCCTAATTCATTACCAAATTCATTTCAATTTTAAAAATGTAGATGATAAAAATAGACACAAATCCAAAATATCAAAGATCTGGATAGTGCTTTAAAAGGCAAACAAAAAGCCCTTTAGCAGGCCTTGAGTTAATCACTGTTCTGACCTAGCACCATACACTGGCTTTTGCAACAAATATGTTTGACAAAGAAAAAAATAAAAAGCAAAATCTAAAGTGAAGTGCTCTAATATAACACTGGATTACCCCATCACATCACATAGGTGTAAGTGTTACTATGGAAACCACTAGACATCACACTTTTCCCCAGTGAAGCACAATTGAAGCAACAACTGTGATAAGGAGCTTTGTGCTGTTTAATATTGATCCACATACCCAAGTCTGATGCCAGTGGGATTCCTGCATGCAGTATATAACCCTAAATGTAGATTCACTGTGAAAATTTAGAGTCTTCACTAGGTCTAAATATAACCTCTAACAGTTCCATGTTGGTCTGCAATAGGGAATGTGTGTGAGGCACTGCTGTAAGTCCTCTTAAAGGACCTTTTAAATCAATCTAGCTTGCGACCTAAATTTTCTGAACAGGAGAGTCTTCTGTGGAATCCTACACTGAAAAACATAGACACTCTTGTAGCCCTTCAGTACAATCACAGGGAAGTGGATTGTGAGTTTCTCTCATCAAAGCTCCGTATTTCAACAGATCTTCAGAGTATGGAGCATGTGGTGACCAACATGCTAACTATGGAACCACAGTCAACATTTAATGTCCTGATCCTTCTGTCCCTATAGAACCCAAATGACTTCAGTGAGGTTCTGTGTGAGTTTAAGGGTTTGCCTGTGCGGCCCCTTTGCCTGATCAGGCAGTAAACCAGCAATGGTGACATATTCTAGTGTGCTAGATTGTAGGATGGAAGTCCTAGAACCTAGCTAGATACAGGAATATGACAATATAGAGTATTCCAGCAGGATACTAAGGGGAAGAAGGAGGGGATCCTTTCAGCTTTGATGAAAAGTTATCTGTCTGGAATTGTATGAAGATCCTGGAATTTCAGGAAGTTGAATATTCAAGTTTTCAGATTCCCAATTTAAATTTGTCCAGGGAAAGCTTAAAAAGCTGCACTCTGAACATGCATTTGGTGGAGTTTCTTGTCAGAGGAAATATAGTGTGTGTGTATATATAAAATATATAAAACATCTACTTTGAGGGAAGGAAATGCATTATTCTCCTGCAAGTTTGAATTCAGGAACTGAAAGGAAGGTGGGGACAAGAGATAATGTGTTGCAAGTAGAAGGGCATTTACAGAATTGATACCCTGCTGAAGTATTTGAGCCCAATTCTTCACTGCCTTATACCTTGTGTTCTCATTTACTCCAGTGTAATGTGGGTGCAAAACTCTACCAGAACAGTAACATTTTACACCTATTACACCTGTCATTTGCACAGGGATAAATGACAACAAAAGGTGTAGGGCAGTGGAGAAATGGGCCCTGTATGCTTGTGTGTGAGGTTGGGTGGGGGGGAGGGGATAAAGCCATTCTTTTTATGAAACACAGAACCAGCCCAGCTGCTTTTGACCAAAATGAAGACTGGAGGTACAGCGGAAGAATCAGTTAGTGCTTGTGTCTTTGAAGGTGGAGATTGGACTTGGGTGAATTTTTTTTTAAATAAATTAAATTTGTCAAATTATTCATGCATATATTAGTCAAATAATTATCCCAGCTCTAAACCTGGGTGAATAAATTATATGCACACACACGGAATAATGTATTAATTCACCTTATTTGATCAATTCTAATGGAGTTGTATTGCTATGGAAGGGCCCATTTTGAAGTCTAGATATTAATAGTCCCAGATTATATGCCAGTTTTGGACCTATGAAAGGAACACTTTATTCCCATAGATAGTGTATATGATCCTGTTGGAATGAATGCAATGCTGTAGGGTTCAGTTTGATTTGGCCATGTGGCTTTTGGATGATCTGTGATATGTATTTGTCCGTTTGGTAGCTCCAGAACCCGAGAGCCTTAACCAAAGCCTGTTGAATTTGATGGAAACAGTTTCACTGACTTCAGTGGGCTTTGGTCCAGGCCTTGGATGAGTATTATACACTTTAAAACACTTTAAAAAAAATCTTATCTGTTAACATTTTTGATCATTAAAACTGAATTTTAAAAAAAATCTAATCCAGTTTTCACCATTCATGCTGTTAATGTACTTTTTGTATTTTACTTATTTTGGACATGTGCTAGCTTAGCCCATTGCTGTTATGTTTGGGTTTCTAACACTACAGGAGAAAAGTTAGAAACTTGTGTGTGTGTGTGTGTGTGTGTGTGTGTGGCGGGGTCACATTAACATTTTTAACTACTTCTTGGCCCCTCTGAAATGAAAATCTGGGTGCTGAAACTGTATTGATAGTACATCTACCATGGTCCTTATCCTGCAAAGTGATCATCATGGGTGGGCATCTGCACTTTTGCAGAGCCACACTGAATTCAACGGAGCCATGCATGGGCAAAGGTCTCCACTCACATGGATCAGTTTGAAAGACTAGGGCTTATGTTTGCAGCTAGGTCCCAAGCCTGCAAATCCTTGAGTGTGCACCTCACTTTACTACTGTAAGCAGTTCTGTTGATTTAACTGGGACTTCTCCCACAAAGGCCTGGTCCACACTACCCCCCCACTTCGGACTAAGGTACGCAAATTCAGCTACGTTAATAATGTAGCTGAATTCGAAGTACCTTAGTCCGAATTTACCGCGGGTCCAGATGCAGCAGGCAGGCTCCCCCGTCGATGCCGCGTACTCCTCTCGCCGAGCTGGAGTACCGGCGTCGACGGCGAGCACTTCCGGGATCGATCCCAGAACATCGATTGCCTGCCGTCGGACCCGGAGGTAAGTGTAGAGCCACCTTAAGTAAGTTAAATGTATGCAAAAATATTTGCAGGATTGGGGCCTTAGATTGGTGCATTTGAAATACAGCGTTTCATGTATCCTTGCCAATATTTTAATAAACATGGGTACTAGTTGTACAAGTCATGTCACTTCTCTGTTCCTCCATCTGTAAACTAGGAGTAATAATACTACTTTTTTTTTTTTGTTGTAAAATGCTTTGAGATTTATGGCTAAAAAGCATTATATAAAAGCTAGTTTTGCATTTATTGTGTATAAAGGGAAATCCTTCTTCAGGCTTTTATGTCCTTTAATTGTGTGTATGTAATGGCATATAATAAATGCCGACCTAATCTGTCAAATATACAGTATTGATGGAAAAACTGGAATTTATATGCAGAACTGAATATAAAATACATGCGCCAACAATATGACCTCACTATTAATTATAATGGGATAAACAAATACCCATTAATACTAGGTCATAATGCCAGTGAGGAGCTATGGTAAAATTATAAACCACAAGAATGGAGCTTGAATGGCTTGTCATTAAAACCATCAGATAAAATTCCACCATGTTACATGTTTATTGTTTGGTTTATTAATGTACAGAGAAGTAAATTTAGAATATATCTTTCTCTTGTCCAAAAAAATGGTGGCTAAATATCTGTCTTACCTTTTTCTTTGCACTTTGCCTTTCTACACTCTATCCACTATGCATGAAATACTTTAATACTTTGGTCTCCTTTTTGTTAAACTCAAAGGGAGACACATTCAAAGGTTGCTATTGATAAGTTAAGAGTAACCACAGCATCACTGATGCTGTAGTTAATTTCCCTTCTCTATATAAGGAAATACTGTTGTGGTTCAGATACTCTGTAGTAACTATTTGTAAATGGTGGCCATTGTATTTCAAATAAAATGGTTCAAAATATAGTGCTTAAGATTTTTTTTTTATGAAGAGCTATGCTGATGAATTTATTTATTTTTGTGAATTTGCATGAGTATTCCATTGGGCATAAATGATTGAGCTGATTTACCAGTGGCTGGAGAGTTGTCTTATTTGGACTATGTGGGCCATGGGTTAAGATTTTGTCACGGTTATTTTTAGTAAAAGTCACAGACAGGTTGCGGGCAATAAACAAAAATTCACGGAAGCCTGCGACCTGTCTGTGACTTTTACTAAAAATAAGGAGGGTGGCTGGCTGGTCGGGGAGGGGGTGAGAGGGGGAGAAACTAATGGCTCCAGCCCCCATCACCTGTGGCCGTGGCTGAGATCTGCGGAGCTCCCTGCCGCCCATGGCACGGGGCTGAAGCTGAAACATAAATTGTCACAGAGGTCTCTGAAAGTCACAGAATCCATGACTTCTGGGACCTCTGTGACAAAATCTTATCCTTAGCCATGAGTGATGCAATTCTCTTGTCAGTTGTTCTCAGTTGAGTCCATTGGCCACAAGCGATTGAAGTCAGTTGAATTACAAAGCCTATTTGCTAATCATAAATATATGCTTCTATTGGGTTGTGGGGTTGCAGTTTTTCGGTTATGATCCTGTAAACCTTTCTCATATATATAATACCATTTAAGTCATCTAGACTATTTATTCACATTCCCTCTCCCCCATTATATAAGTGTCTGGCCCTTAGATTATATGTGATACACACATTCCTCTCCCCTCCTTTTGACTAGATGATGATTAACTGCATTTCCTTAACTTTTGTATAAGTGAATACTTCTAATATTCTGTTAGATTATGCAATTGCACTAAACTGTCTTTATTATGTGGCACAGCCTTTAATTTTAGATTCCGGTTTCCCTATATACTTATATTTGTTAGTGTGCCAATTTGTATCAACAACAGAAACAAGGGACTGCTATTAACCTTAGATTATTTTCACATCATTTGAGGTTCCTTGTTATAATAGATATTTGTTTTTGTTTTGTTTGGTTTTTTTCACCGTACATTTATAGGGCTATAGTCCACACTTATTCTTCTGTACTTTTGAGAGAGGTGTGAATTATATGTCCAAGTAGTGAAGTATTCCAGTAGGAATAGTCTGTCTTAAAAAAAAAAAAGCCATGCCTAGCTTTGGTGCCTGTTATATTGACCAGATTTTGGGGTATGAAGGAGTCATTGGCTGATCCTATAGTCGTAAGGCAGATAAAACGCCTGTTGACTTCAAGTGAAGTATGCCAGTGATGAAGTTAGTCCAATGTGCCTAAAATATGCAAAATACCCAAAATGAATGAAACTCTAACAGTTATCTTCTAAAAATTTTGTGTGGTGGCAAGATACTTAAACATCCCACAAGTTACTTCATGTGTTAAGTTATAATAAGGCAAAATCCTCTCCCCCTTAATTGTGCAAGTAATGGCAATGGTTTTGTATAAGTAAAGGGAACAGGATTTTTACCCTATATCTTACACTCCTGAAAGATCACAAAGAACTTTACAAACTCTATACACAGAAATCACTTAGGATCAGATTTTTAAAAGTATTTAGGTTCTTAAAGAATCAGGTAGCTGTTAATTTGGATTTTCAAAAGCCTCACCTATATCTTTAGGTGCCTAGATACCTTTAAAAATCTGACCCTTAGTGTATTGCTGGAATGCATCCACCTCTATGATGAAAAAAAGTTCACAACTGTCCATTGTTAACAATACTACCCAACTGTTTAAAGGTCTGATGCTACATGGTATTTAAGCATAAGGAATTGAAGAGGAATGGAACACTTAATTCCCCATAACTATTAAATTAGTAATAGCTGTAACAGTATTCTACTTTGCACTAATATCATATAACTCTTACATTAATTCTGTTAAAGTATGCATGATTTTTATTGGAAATTGTGCATCAGGTAGCACGTGCTATTTTTGTTGATACAGGGCACTTAGGCCAATACTTTCAAAAATAAATGCTTGAAGTTAGGCTATTAAATTCATATTTAGGCAGCTCAATAAGTGGTCTGATTTTTCAAAAGTGAGGAGCACTCAGCAGCTTCATTTGACTTCAGTGGGAGGTGCTGGATACTCAGCATTCTGAAAATTTGGTCGCTTATTGAGGTACCAGAATATGAATTTAAGATCTGAAGTTTAGGCACCTTCTTCAAAAATGTTGATCTTGCAGTGTTCTCTGAATTTCACTGATTTATGCATAAATTCAACATGCTCCCCCTGTCATGCACACCTCTCTCTCTCTCACACACACACACACACACACACACACACTCTCAGACTCAGGAGAGTGTACCTCAATGTGCTTATGTACAATTTTACAAATGCTTCAAGGCAATAACATCTGGTACATTAGCCTGCAGCATTTATACATGTCTAGCCCTAAATTTCTTTCAGCCTAAGAGGCTGAGGTATGGCTCCCACACAAACAAGGGTTTTGTTTAAAGTTGTTTGCTTTTCAAATAATTTTAATAGTGTGGTAAGTGAGGAACAATGCATTTGTTTGGTATTTTTTGGTACTCTCCATTTTCTTGAATTTGTGGGGATTATTCTGAACAGAATATGACATGAATGGTTACACTTATTCCCTTTATGGGCTGTAGGGGGTTATTTATCCACAGGTGCTTTGTGTGTGTGGGTGTATGCGGTCTTTCAGTTTTTCCTTTAAAGAAAAGTAATGGCTTAAGTATAGAAGACCTACATTCAACTTCTATGCCAGAAATAGAGAGGTTTTGTACAAAACTAGAACACATCTCTGGAACTGAATGTATAAAATGCCTGCAGAAATAAAGACACTCCACCATTAATATACAATAGGATAAGAGACCTGTGTAATACCAGGCTATAAAAACATTGAGGTGTCTGGTAACATTCTAAACTTCAAAAGTGGAACTTGTGTGGCTTGTTGCTAAAACCACGAGATCAAATTTCATGGGATTGCACATTTATTCTGTTCTTTTGTATACAGGAAAGTAAAATGTTTAATTTTGAAATGGCTAACATTCATTTTTGAAACAGGTCAAGGGTACTGCAAAAAAAGTGGCAGACTCTAATACATTGGGTATAGGAATGCAGGACTCTTGTTCAGTAACCACAGCTCAGGTGCTAAAACCCTTCATTAAGATTCAAGGTGATTATTGCTGAGTCATACCGACAGCTGGTCACATTATCTCTCTCCAGCCAGGACATAAAGGGATGGGAGTGTCCCTTCTGTCTAATGGGAATTAGTGCAGAGGGGTTGCCTAGATCGGGCTGATTTTGAGTTAGTAATAAATTCAAACTACAGGAATTGTTTGTTAGCTCACATACCCTGAATTAGAATGCTGTGTTGAGGAGGGGGTTAGGGACTCACCCCATTCACAAGTACTGATAATATTTCTGATACTAGTATAGGGTTGCCAACCCTCCAGGATTGTCCGGGAGTCTCCAGGAATTAAAGATTATTTTTAATTGAAGATTATGTCATGAGATGAAATCTCCAGGAATATGTCCAACCAAAATTGGCAACCCTACAGTGAGACAGGGTGTCATGCATGGAGTGCTTCCAGGACTGCGGAGGAATTTTTGTCCATTGAGTGCCTATAGGATTGGGACTGTAGGCTGTAAGCTCTTAAGGTCAGGAACTGCTTCATTTTTTTGCTCTACAAAGAGCATGATGCAAACTTGTTAAATAATATCATATGGTAACTACAATGGTAAAGATTTGGGAAGAATTGTAGATGAGTTATGGCCCATTTTGTTAATCTCCATGCCGTTGTTTTTTATCAATGTATGATATGTAACAGTTCCTACCCATCTCTCCTTGCTGCATTACCAGGGTGGGATCTCAGTGCAGATTGTTCCAGCAGACTGGCTTGTCTTTATTGCTGGCCTGTATATCCTCACTGTGTTCTGGCCAGGGCCGGCTCCAGCATTTCTGCCGCCCCAAGCAAAACAAAACAAAACAAAAAAGCTGCGATCGGCAGCAGCAGTTCAGCGGCAGGTCCTTCGCTCCTAGAGGGAGTGAGGGACCTGCCGCCCCCGAATTGCCGCAGGTGCTGCCCCTCTCCCTTGGCTGCCCCAAGCACCTGCTTGTTAAGCTGGTGCCTGGAGCCGGCCCTGGTTCTGGCACTGGGAACACCTGGAGCCTTTTGTAGCAGGCTGGCTGATGTCTTCAGTGCACTCTGTGGATGGGAACCTGGAGCCAGCTGGTTGGCAAAATTTAATGGCAGGACTCTGGATGAAACCCCGCTGTGCTAAAAAATGTCGTAGATGGGCTCTGACAATATCCCTGACTAGTGTTGACATAGCTACTTTGTTATGACCTCTTTATTTTCTCTCAAGCTTAGGGGTTTTGGCAACCCTTTGCAGTCTGTATAGAGATAGACATGTGCGTCATATGTTGAGACTGAGCTTAAAAGGAAACAGGTAGTGACCGGCTATATTTAACAACTGCTTCCT
Organism: Emys orbicularis; assembly: GCF_028017835.1. Classification (NCBI taxonomy): domain Eukaryota; kingdom Metazoa; phylum Chordata; order Testudines; family Emydidae; genus Emys; species Emys orbicularis. The sequence continues at coordinate 63,524,586 of NC_088689.1, forward strand.
AATTCATCCAGTATATAAAGAGCTCTGGTATGAGATGATGGGTGAAAAAGTCAAAATGTGTGACATTAAAGAAACAAAATGCTATAGGGCCTCCTCCAAAAGCCACTGAAGCTAATGGAAATATTCCCTTTGTTTCCATGGGCTTTGGTTCAGGCCCATTATCATTAAAAATCTTGGCCCTAGAATTTTTGTTTTCAAACACTTAATATTCAGAGTTTCCTATGTTTCCATTATTACATAGTTTCTTTTAATCATCAGTGGCTGAACTGAAAACTCGAAAAAAATCATTTTGTTTTTAGATTGTTTGAACTTCTGTTTACAAAAGAAGTAAAATTTGCAGTAAAATTCAAAACAAAAAGGCATTTTGAATTGAAACATTTTGTTTAGAAAATGTGAACGCGAACCATTTCAGAATTTTTTTCCTTGTTTGTTTGTTTTGGGTTTTTTTGGACCAAAACATTTAGGCAAATTTGACTTGAATTAATTAAATATTTTGGTTGACCTGAATCTATATATTTTTTCAGATGAAAAAAAGTTTTAGACAAAATTTTTTGCCCATCTCTAACAGAGACTTAATTAAAATATGTTTTGAATTTATTATGGTTTTCCTGTCATGGAAATGTCTTCCCTCACTGACTTTAACTATTAAATAGTGCTGCTGTGGGCCAGTAAGTGTTTGCTATGTTTCACCCCTGAGCTCAATACTTTTCAGTGGTGTATCCTGAATGTAGTTTCTGTATTTGTCTTTTGGATCCTCTGGGAATATAGGCATTATATGTATTGTGTAACTGTCATAGAAAAAGACAATGGCTGTGTCATTTATAATTGGTGGAGATAATCATTCCAGGTGACTTGAAACCTGCTGAACTTACTGCCCCAAGAGCTGATGGAAATTACTACATTTACTTCTGAAAAGCTCAAATCAAATTATTATGCCTTAAGAGAACCATAGCAATCTTTCAGTCAATAACATAAGGATGTTCTACTAAGTGCTTGTCTCCATACAAACAATTTTAGTTTAAACTGGTGCCAACTTCTGTGTAGACACTCTTGTTTTGGTTTAAGAGTGGCTTATTTTGGTTTATCCTAAACCTAAATGATTTAAGCTAACTCGAATCAAGCCTGGGTTAAATTGAAATAAGAATCCACATATCCTTTTGTACTAGTTTAATAAAATAGCTTTAAAATAACAATTTAAGTTAACCCAGTGCAACTCTGTGTGTGCAAATGCTAAGGATACACATCTACCCCCAATACACCCTTTAAAAATCAACGGTGGGACTTGCACTCCTAAGCCATTTTGGCTATTTTTGGACTATTTGGGGCTACTTTTTGACTGCCTGAAGCTGGGACTGGATGACAGAAGATGGATCACTCAATAATTGCCCTCTTTTGTTCATTCCCACAGAACCATGTAGCACTGGCCACTGTCGGAAGACAGGTTGCTGGGCTAGTGGACCATTGGTCTGACCCAGTATGGACGTTCTTATATTCTTATGGAAAATCACACCGCAAATCCATTGTGTTTTTAATGTTTGCCTCCACATATTATAAATGCTAAACATAGGGGTTCCATTGTTATCCAATCAATATATGTTTAATATATTCACCCAGTTATTTTATGTGCCTGCTATCATATTTGTTTACTCATGCATAGATTCCATATTTCTCATTTGTACAGCAGCTAACTGCCAGAGATTGAACTATGTCAGAGATTGTATTGCCAGAAATTGAACTATGTGTAAGGGGACTGTTGCCCCCTTACTAACATTCAGTGGGGGTGTTTTGGTTGGCTAGCTCCCAGCACTAAAAGGGGAAGGGTCGATGGCAAATCAGGAGCCTAAGACTGACAGTCCCCAGGAACAATGGGGAGAGGCCAATGCTCCAGATCAGCCTGATTGACAGGGCGGGCAGGCTAATCAAAGAATCAGGAGGCGAGGGGGGTCCCGTCCTCCGTGTGAGCTGGAATTGCCTGGGTCAGACAGAGTGGGACCGAGCTAAGGAGAGAGCAGGGGCCCGAGCTAAGTTGCTGGGAGCAGAGCTGCAGCCCCAAAGCCAGAGCACAGCCCAGAGAGAGCAGACCTGCCCTGGGAGGAGAGCTGCAGCAACCAGAGCCAGAGGGGCCAGACAAGCAGCCAGGAAGCAGGTCAGAGCTGGGAGCAGAGTCACAGAAGCAGCCTGCAGAGCAGACCTGTCCTGGGGGCAGAGCTGTAGCAACCAGAGCCAGAGAGGCCAGAGAAGCAGCCCAGGGAGCTGGAGGCAGAGCAGCAGCAGCAGCCGTGCTGAGGCAGAGTGGAGCTGGAGCTGGAGCTGGGGCTGGAGCTGGGGCTGGAGCAGTCCGGAGCCGGGTGCGGTGAGCAGCTGGGGAGAGTGAGGGGGACCCTGGCAGTGGGCCCAGCACAGGGAGATACCTCAGCCAAGAGGCCTTGCAGGCCAGACTTGGAGGGGGATCGTAATCCTGACAGGGCGGGGGCGACGCTGGGAAGAAGGGTCCTGCCACCTAGAGCCTGAGAGCGTGTGGCCACCGCCAGAGCAAGTGTCCAACCCGCAGCGTCTCTGCAGCACAGCCAGGGCCTGAGAAGGAGGCCCGGGACCTACAAGGAACAGACTGTGAACTGCCCTGACGTTCCAGAGACACTGCTTGTGATGATCCCTGCCACAGAGCAGGGTGATGGGTTTTCCTTTAACCTTTCCCATTTTTCCTTATTCTTTTTTAAAAGTAATTGTTAATTAAACAACTTGTATTTGCTTTAAATTGTATAAAATGATCAGTGGGTCAGGGAGGTGCCCAGTGCAGAGAGAGTACCCCGGAGTGGGGACACCCTAGCCCCTGTCCTAGGTGACCACAGCAGGGTTGGGGGTCAAGCCCCCCAGGAATCCTGGGCCCAGCCTTGTCGGGGTTTACGAGGACTCTGCCAGACAGGAGATTGGAAGGGGAGTCCTCAAGGGCAGGGAGGCCTCTGAGTAAAGGAAGTGGGAGCGAGGACTCGGATCCTTTCGCTAGCCCACTTCACCGGGGTAGTGCAGAAGCCAGGAAAGTTCCCCACAATAGCGGGACCATTCCCCCGCTTACATATGTCTCTTCAGTTCTACAGTATTGCCAACCTCAGATATTGAAAAATTATGAGTCAGGCCTCAAAAATTATGGTATTTGCTTAAAAATCCAGACATAAAAATAATAAAATATGGGTTCTTTTTATTTGTTTTCTGATTTCTGAGCCTTGGTAGGTACATTTGATTCACATTTTCAAAATTTTCTCCACAACCATAAGAGCTAAAAACTTATTTTTGTTTTTAGATGAAAGTGAGAGTCTCACATAATCACAACTCCATAAATTTGGGTTTATGAAAACATAAAATATCATGAGACTTGCAATACAATTATGAGAGTTGGCAACACTGCTACGCCATTCTGTGTTCCTTATTGAGGGATTTCACTGCTATGCAGAGGGACATCACAAAGCCTTTGCATCACTTAAACCCTCAAAATAGGATGTCAGAGATGTATAGGTGTTGTGTGCCTCCATTTCACAAAGATGAATTTGACCCTAAAATAAAATCAGGATCTTTAAAATGCTGCTATAAAAGAGGCCCGACATGCTCATTCCCTTCATACACAAAGCACGCATTGAATTCAAAGCTGGCCTTTGTGGTCTTCACAGCCCTCAGCTATATCCCAACTTGTTTGGAGGATCTAGAAATACAAAAAGAACCTAGAGATACAAGGTGGCTAAGGATAATATTTTTTACTGGACCAACTTCTGTTGGTGAGAGAGACAAGCTTTTGAGCTTACACAGAGCTCTTCTTCAGGTCTGGGAGATGTACTCAGACTATATGTCTACACAGCAATTATCAGGGGGTAGCCGTGTTAGTCTGTATCCACAAAAACAACAAGGAGTCCGGTGGCACCTTAAAGACTAACAGATTTATTGGGCATAAGCTTTCGTGGGTAATTAGACACCTGCATCTGGCCCATGCCAACTGACTCAGGCTCACAGGGCTCAGGATAAGGGGCTGTTTAATTGCGGTATAGACATTCGGGCTCAGGCTGCAGCCTGAGATCTAGGGTCCTAGAGCCAAGGCTCCAGTCAGAGCCCAAATGCCTACGCCACAGTTAAACAGCCCCTTAGCGCAAGCCCTGCAAGATCAAGTCACGTGGCACAGGCCAGCCACAGGTTTTTATTGCAGTATAGAGATACCCAGAGTGTCACAGCTAAATACAAGTTGGACTGGATTGTGTAGCATAAAATATGTGATAACTGCTTAAAGGACCATTCCAGGTGAAGTGGCCAGTTAATATCTCTTGCAGTCATGGGTATGGGCGAATTATAGATTGTCCATAATAAGGCATAAATCCAGTGTCTCTTTTAAGTCCATGATTTTTAGTGTCTAGCAAATTTATGAATATAAGCTCCTAGGCTCATCCTTTGAAGATGTTATGCAGAGAATCTAAGTATTATATAATATTATTTGTATCACAGTAGTGCTTACAGACCTCACTTAGATTGGGGGGTCCTACTGTGCTAGACACAGTATATACACGTAGTGAGAGACAGTCCCTGCCTCAAGCATTTTATAATCCTAAATCGACAAGATGGACGAAGGATGGGAGGGGAAACTGAGACACAGAAGTGAAGTGACTTGTTGTGACACTTTACGGGGGTAACCCAGGTGTCTGGGGTGAATCGCTACTACCTCCATATAGCATCAGGGAATCTTGTCTGTGCCCACCAGTGGGAGTTCTAAAACTACCAGCTGCCAGCAATATAAGCGCTTCACTCCAGACTACCACGAGCCTTGCTGTTTCCCTTGGCAGGCTAGCAATTTATGAATCCCACTTTGTTACCCTCGAGTGCCCAGTCCCTTACCTTCTTGAAACCCACAGTGTACACCAATACATTGCCTCTATGGAAGCAGTGCACCCTGGGTTACTGGCTTCAACTCAGTTCAACACCCTCCTTAGCACAAGGCACTTACATGTTTCTATAGGAAAACCAAATTGAAGTATATTTAACAAGCTTGAGTTAAAGAATTAAATAAAAGCAAATAAAATTATTTTGAAACATAAGGTTACAGGTAAAAGAAAAACATAACATGCAATCTATACCCATATTTATTAACATGTTACTTCCCTGTCTAATAAGGTATTTCACATGGTGCTCATCTAACCCAGAGATCTGGGATCCACTTTTCATGAGCCACTCTCACTAGCTGAGTATATCCCCCATAATTAGTAACATCTTGGGTCCTTTCTCCTTCTGTTACAGAGTCCCAGACATTTTGTCTCCATTTATAACCAGAGCATTTCATTAACTTCAGCTCAGCCCTGAAGGTCCTTTGGCCAGAATAGTTTCTTGGGCTTCTCTTGTCTTTGTAAATGATTAGGCCTGCGCCTGGTCCAGACTGTAAACACAGGGCTCTGCTGGGTTGAAAGATGTTGAATGTTCTTGCTCTTGATTGAGTTAGCTAAGACCCCTCCCTCCGCCTCAGGTGATGTGGCTCATCTCCAACAGTTTTAGAACATAATAGTCTACATTTTACATATCACTTAAAATATTTCCTATACAAACAGCTCGCAATAACTATGATGATCAGCTAGTTTATAGCAGAGAACAGACATGACCCCCTTCAGGAAAGTATCGTGAGGATTGTTGGACACAGGTATAATATACCTTTCTGGGTACATCTGTGTCATGCCTGCTCAAGTCCACTCAGCAGCTTAGTGGCAAAGTCAAGATTAGAACGTAGATTCCCGCACGCAGAGGCCACTGTAATACCAGCTAGATCCCTCTCTATCTGGATGGCAGGTAATTATCTTCATTTTACAAAGAACTATAAAGTGTTAAAATTCACCAGAATGTACATCAAAGCTCCCCTCATTCTCCACCCTGGTGGACTCCTTTCTTTTTACATAAAACAAAACACCTGAGTTTTTTATCTCTCGAAAAATTATATCGCTAACCCTCCTCAAAATTCTCAGGACAGTCCTAAGCATGTGGGACAGGAGGTGGTTACAATGGAGTAAAAGATGCTGGCCCACTCAAAAATGCAAACCTGGTGGAAGCCATGGGAAGTTCAGAGGGTGCAAGTAATGCAGAACTAAACTGCTAGTGGAGTAACATCACCACCTGCTTGATATCAGCAAGTGCAATGTTGTACTGCAACTAGATACTGCTAATAAACCAAAAAGGCCTATAAAAATGACTAAACCATTAAAATTCCTATTTTTGGTGTAAATTCAGGCTTTGGTTGCTGTAGGTTATGAGATTTAATTTATTTACTTACAAGGATACATGAGCTCCTCAATAGTTCTGAGTCATCTTTTATTTCATAAGAAGAGATTCTGTGTCACAAAGCCATGCATGTTGTACAGTATTTGCTGTCTCTATATGTAAACATTCTTAGGATGTGCTTGGATGAGCACTGCTCTACTGCTGTAATAAATAGACTATTCATACTGAAGAGAATTCTTGAACTGTGTTATATACATACAGTTTATCTGCATAAATAAGTCATAACACCATGTAAAAGTATCTAATATTTTCCCTCAATTGGTAAAGGTATTTTTTTCTTATAGATAAGTAAACCTCTTTTTTTCTTCTTCTATTTGTCACACCTCTCAAAGGAGAGAGTTGATTCCTGTGTTGTGCTAAAGGTTTGATATATATAGTACTCATTTCTTAAAGCATGTGGACATCTCCAAAAAATAATGCTACTTCTAGAACATGAGGGTTTCCAGTTAAATATATGCTTGTTGATTGTACTATTTTTAGTTACTTTGAACAACTCATGCTGTACCCAGATATTATTCGTGAATGTAGTATTCTGTTCTTAAGAGGAAAATATCTCAGTGTCAAGGTTCTCTCTTTGTAACCAAGAAAGGAAAGATTCAGGGTGCCTGTCAATGTTCTATTTCTTTGAAAGCCTGGGAGACAAGGCTAGAGATAATAATTAATAATACATGAATTGTATCTAAAATGTACCCATTTGACTTTTGAGCTGATGCTAACAATGATGGGGGAGGAGAACAGGTGAAATGATCTGAGCCAAAATAAACATGAAATACATTGTACAACCCATGATGTCATTGTGTGATATAAGGCAGATGATAAACAACCTAGCTCAAAAATCAGCCTGCTTTTGTTCAGAGCAGCATTTATGAAGTCAAATAGACTTCATGTAATATTCTGTTTTAAACACTTGACATTATTATTATTATATTTTATTTTAAGAAAACCTAGGGAACTGTATCTTGTTTTCAGAATGGATTAAATACATTTAGTATATTAATGATGCATTGGAAATAACAAAGTATCTTAGATAGTTCATAGAAAGAGTCCAACTACATAGAATTTGGAAACTTGTTCTTCAAGCACAATCCTTTTATAGTTTTGAATTGCTGAACAACTCAGTTTTCCCCCAAAATTTAGATTATTGTAAAAACATTTTCTATTGTTCTTAAGCTTTGTAAAAATAAATAAAAATCCTTTTTCATAATTTCTCTGGGCAAGATTATGGTGTTCTTAAAGAAACAGGCATCTCCAATCTCCAGTGCTGCAAAGTCTTTGTTACGAACACTGCAAGGGAAAGAGATTGCAAACAAAAATGAAATTGCTTTTTTCCCTTGTTGGGAGGAGTGCAAAAATTAAACAGCATACATACTGGAAACTTGTAAAAAATGGTTATTTGTACTGACATAAAAGAATGGGGGTATTTCCAATATATTCTTTCTAATTTTGACAGTGTCCCTTAATATTTATTCCAATTTTATTTTTTAGAGATCAAAGTGTGGTTCATATATCATTGCCTATAATATTCAGCATCTGCTAATACCAGGTTTCTTAGATACAAGACAGCGGGTGATGTTGCTTCCTCATGGTTAAAGTGGGTGACTGGGTGTCAGAGGTTTTTCAAAGATGATGAGGGAATTGAGCCACACCAGTTCCTGGTGAAATTAATAGGAGTTCAGTGATTAAATCCCCTCATTACCTTGGAAAATGCTGACGCCGGTTTTTACTTCCAACCCTGCCACTGACATGTTGCTAAGTCACTTACCTTTTTCTGTGTCTTGATTTCTCTTTGTCTCATTTTGTCTATCTATAAAATTAGGACAATAATACTTACCTACCTCACAGGAGGGTTGTGAGGCTTCATCACTTGTTGCTTGGAAAAGCATTTTCAAATCCTCAGATGAAAGGTGCCAAATAGTTTAACATCTCCAAACCATAATAAATGGGACTAACCCAATATCACCATAAGCTGAAAGGACTAAATATTCATTCATATTAAGAAATTAATTGTGTTGTTTAAAATGCTTTGGCCAATGTCATTTAAGTGTAAGAAACAGAAACAAATATATACTAGATTATTAGTGAAAAGTGTGCACACTGAATATTGCTTGCCAATAGCTCTTTACTATTTGGCAGAAATGACAGATACTTTTTTAACACTCTTGTATAGGTCTGTAATAATTTAATAATAACTAATAGTGGTTATGACCAAACACTGATGAACCTAGAGAAAGTACTAGAAAATGCATGATAGGAAACACTCATGCATAGGATGATGCAACAATAAAGCTGAGTGGTGTGGTGATGTGTGGAAGTGGACTGGACCATTTTCTGTCAGAACATGCAGTTCAGTCGAAAGCAAAATGCTTCCCAAAATTGTGTCAATTTCACTGAAATTTCATTCCAGAGGGGGGGAAAAGGGGATGGGAGGATGAGGTTCTGACAGTCTCAAAACGTCCCATTTTTATATTTTTGGAATGAAACATTTTGATTTTTCCCTGTGAAATGACTTTTTGTTTCAAAATATTTTTAGTCTGCATTACATTAAAATACATTTGAAATCAAAACAAAATGAGACATTTTGATCAAACTGAAATGGTAACTTTGGGAGGGATGTGAGTGTGGAGAATTTCAAAAATTTGGGGGGTTGTTCCAATGTGGTATAAAAACAAAATTCAGAATCTCAAAATCCTCCACAAAATGGAATTATTCTTCTCCACTAGCTCTACATGCTAGGCCTTTTTCATCCCTATGACCTGATTCTCCAGTGCCTTGCTTCATGATTGTTTGCTTGTGCTTGTGCAAAGTTGGTACAAAATGTGACCATCCTGATAGCATATCACACATTGTGTGGCTGTAATGGATCACAGAAGGTGTGAGACAGGAAACATTCCTGATTCTCTACTATCTCAGCAGTTGATTTCAATGGACTAAATTCTGAATTTAGACACATCCATATAAACCCACTGAAATGAATTGATTAGATGCTAATAAAGGTAGGACTTGGCCTTTGGCATCCGGAATGATATCTGCACTGCTAATAAGTACATTCTTAACTCAGGTTAGCTTGGGTTAAAATGGCCATGAAGACACAGCAACTCGGCTTTTAACTCTGATTATTGGCTTGAGTTAAATTATTTATTGTAATGTTGATTATGGTAGAGTCTAAGGAGCAGCCAATAATGGAGTCCCAGCGTGCTAGGCACTGCACAAACACAAAGTAGTAGGTGGTCCCTGCCTCAAGGAGCTTGTAATCTAAATGGACAGACAGACCCAGGGTGGGGGAAGGTGTAGAACACACAAGCAGAGTGAACAATGTGGTGGCAGCAAACGTCATGTTAGTTCCATGAAGGGTTTTTTTTTTAATTTTTCTTTCTTTCTTTTTGGAGTGGGTTTAGTTTAAAGGGGATGAGCTAACTGGAAAGAAAAGTGAAGGGAAGGAGGTGATGGGGACAGAGCAGAGGAGAAGAGGGTAAGAGGGGCAGTGGTGCAGTGAAGCTGAGGTAAAGAGACTGAGGGGGAGGGTGGGAGCAAACAGCCAATTAGCACAAGGCAGAGAAAGTCCATTCAAAATCGTAGAAAGTTCCCTGAATGTCCAGATAAGAGGTCTCTGCTTTGGTTGCTTCTGCTCCTACCCTCTGGAGCAGTGGTTATCAACCTATTTACCATTGAGGGACACATATGCAACTCTCTATGTGTTATGTGGGCCACATCCACACAATATATATACTACTTGTGTGGCTCTGAGGATGTCATATGGGCCGCAGCTGTATGCTGATTGGGCCACAAGCAGGATGTGGGTTGAGAACCACTGCTCTGGAGTCTGGATAGCTCCTTGCTGCAGTTTTCTCCCATAGGTGGGGGGAAGGTGAAGCCTTGGGTTATACTTGAGCTGCTCACCAGAGTTAAAAGTCAAGTTGCTGTGTCTTCACTGCTGTTTTAACCAGAGTTAGTTAACCTGAGTTAAGAACATGCTTTTTCCCCCTCTTCAGTATGAACATACCCTAAGTGACTGCAAAAGCTGAGCTCTGTATTCAGTATGTTGCCTTGGTTTTAATTAACAATCTTTCCATTTTCATAACTTCATTCTTTGTCAGGAATTTTCTGCAGCTTATTTGCTGTTCTAGCATATGCGTATGTAAGAAATCGGATCCTAAGTAACTCAATTTTACTTGTCCAAATAACTTTATGGTTGTCCCAGCTGCTGGACAATATTTTTATTTTTTGTATTCTGTTTGAAAGACAAAAGTAGTTTCTGTAACACTGCATATTAAATATGAAGGTCAACATGTTAATTGTTTAAAACATTTAAAATGTACCATAACTGCAGAAAAATGGATACTAGAACATTTTAGAACAGCAGCTTTGCAGTAACACCCCTCCTGACTAACTGGGTTAAATTTTGGGGCTAATTGAATTGCTATAATACTTTTGACACACTGATAAAATCTGTGGCAAAGAATGAATAAAGAGCTAACGTTTGCTTTAAAAATATGATTATTGGTGGAAATTGCTTTTAGAAATTAACAGCATAGAAGATATAGTACTTTTCAATTAAAAAAGCAGTGTAACTGAGGTTTGTTTAAAACTGTTCCTCATGAGCTTGGTTAGAATAAGAAATACTGTATTTTACAAAATATTACTACAAGTCCCTGATAACACATGATAAATACAGATCATGAAATGGTGACTTGTCAGCTACCTTGGGTTCAGATGTCACTGTATGGAGGGTGCTTGGATTATGTCATTAGCCTGGAGGCTTTGTAAGCAACCAGGGGCTTTTTTTGTTTTTTAAATAAGAGGGCAATTGTTGCCTATTATAGTCCTGAGCATGTGGTCAATTTGTGAAGGTGTTTTATTTCGATTAAATACTTTAGTCCATATTCTGTCATCCGTGTGTGGACAACCCGCATTTATGCCAGCCGGAATTATGTATGAGGAATGTGTATGTACTTATAATTATGCAACTGCACAGGAAGAATAGGGAAAAGATCATTTGATTGATGCCAAGGGTCACCAAAAACCAAACAAAATAATATAAAACAACTTCAGCTTCAAAGCAGTTCTCAAAACCAATAACTGTAATTACCTTGTAGAAGCCTCCAAGGGGACCATATTTTATTGGCACCATATGACAATGAGACTGGATGCTTCAGGTCAAAAGGGCAGATGCTCTGGGATATTGTGACAGGGAGATAAATTAATACAGTAAACTTCTTATAGCAAATTCGGATACAGCAAAACTGTTCAGAGTGATGTAGAATTAAAGTTCCTGTATGCCTCTTTGTGTATGATGTCTTATTTAGTTTGTAAGTTCTTTGGGGCAGGGACTGTGTTTTAACATGTCTACACAGAGTAACATTTTCAAAAGTGCCCAGATGACTTAGGGCTTGTGGCAAACTGGAGTGTAAATCTGCCCTGCCATAGCCTGTCGCTCATTAATTGTCCTTGTGGATCCCGCTGACGTGCACTGAAAGTTCCGTAGCGTGCTTTGATCTACTCCTATTTTGAAATGAGACTAGCTCAAAACGCACTGTGGAACTTTCAGCGTGGGCCACAGTATTCACATGGGCACTTAGAGTGCAGCAGGCTACTGCAGGGTAGATTTATACCACATCTTGCCATAAACTAAGTGTTGGTGTAGACATGCCCTTAGGCTCCTACATCATTTAGCTTTTGAAAATGTTAACCACAATATCTAGGGAAATCTTGACTGGGGCCTCTTAGCCCAACCAACCAACCAACCAACCAACCAACCAACCAACCAGGACATGCACACTCACGCGCACGTGCACAGACACCCACACACCCACCCATCAGCTAGATTAACTCAGATATGTTAATATTATTTCATCTCTTTTTTTCCCCTTGTGCTGTCCTCTAAATTATGGTACTATAAAGATCTGATATAGTATACAAAGGATGCCTTATAAAAATAAATGGTATTGTATTGCTTCTGTATACCACTCACTAACGGTTTTATTTTTCCTGTCTTAATGGCAAAACAATTCATTCTTTTTCTTAGTCTGATTCATTTTCCAATAAGATACTGATGTCATCCTAGACCTAAAAGCTCTGCATTTTGTGCAGCCAAGGAGCAATTAGGTTACACATCCATTTCCTCTCATTTTCCCCCTCTTTCCTTTCACTAAGAAGAGCCATTCTTTGGCTTAATGAAAAGATCTTGTTCTAGTGGTCCTGTTGTTGTGTGCCTTTTCACTAGGTTATGTTGAACTACCTACACACAAGCCTGAGTTGGTACATTACAGCAATATTCCATTACAATGTGGCACTTAGGATCAGTTCCTAGATGTCTGAAAGATCCTCCGGGATTCAGCTAACGATGTTGGATTACCTCTCTCCTATCAAAATATTAGAAGGCAAAGGAATGTTTGCCTCAATAAACAAATGCTTAATATTTGTTCCAGGTTTAGTTGGAATTCTAGTGCTTTGAGAGACTAGAACCAAACAAAGGCAAAGCAGCTCAGGCTCAAATAAACCTAGCAACATTAGGAATAGTATGACAGTCTGTGGCCTAGTGTAACAAACTGTAGGATATACAGAAGACTGTAACATCCTATCTCTCCCTGCCCTCAGGCTGAAATTAATTCCTGTGCAGAAGTCTTCAGTGGACCTTAAGTGGTGCACCGGGCCTCAGTGCATTTAAACCTATACATGTATTGACTTCCTTTTGATAAACTGTGCCAAGGCTAAATTTGGCAGTATGGTCCAATACTGCCAGATGCTGAGCGCTTCCATCTTCCATTGAAGTCAATGGGAGCTGAGGTCCCTTAGCACTTTACAGGGTCTCACACTTAGTGATTTAACTATACCCTCTATTACGGTTGTTGGTAGAAATGGCCCAATACTCCAGACTTGGTATCCAGATTAGGAACCAAACTCCAGTACTCCAGCTCCAAAACCATCCATTGTCAGTCTTGTGTGATACAATGAGCTACCAGCATTTGAAAATCCGTTTTTTAGTTCATTAAATATTATGCGTCTCTTGGTAACAGCTGTGTAAGGTGGGGGAGAGGTAAGGAGTTTAATAACAAAGGAAGGCCTGGGACATTATGATTTCCCAAGTATACTGTTTCCATAGATAAAATTATGCTTGCAGGAAAGTGAATCTCAATTTTGCCACTGAAATTCATAATTAAAAGAAGAAAAAATCTTAGCCCAGGCACTGAGTTATGCCTTGCAGGGACTCGTATATTCTGCAACACTAGAAATATTGTAACTCAGTGTTTTATTTTTTAGCAGCATAAGGAGCCTGGAGGGTAACAGGGGATTATATGTTTTTGGAATCCTATTTTTTGCTCAGGCTTTCAAATTGAACCCTGTTAGTTTTTATTTTTCCTTATTTGCCTCTAAAGTCACAGAAATGAGAAAATATTTCCCCTATATACTAAGGCAAGGCAGCCTGAAAGGTAAGCTCATTCTGTAAAACTTTTTATTTTAGTTTGTACAGATTCCCCCCCAACAGATGTTTAAATTAAGAAGCCATAGAATTCTCACTTTCAGATTTCCCCTCTATGCTAAAATAAATAAATATATGGCGATATACCTATCTCATAGAACTGGAAGGGACCCTGAAAGGTCATTGAGTCCAGCCCCCTACCTTTACTAGCAGGACCAAGTACTGATTTTGCCCCAGATCCCTAAGTGGCCCCCTCAAGGATTGAACTCACAACCTTGGGTTTAGCAGGCCAATGCTCAAACCACTGAGCTACCCCTCCCCCCTCTGCTAATAATAAAGGAAAATAATTTCCCCTGGATTTATGAATTTATTATTAATAAGCTACAGTACTTTTTATATAGTGATTTTTATCCCAGTGGATCCCAGAGCACTCTTCAAATTGAATTATATATTGACCATTGAATATATATGCACACTGAATAACGGAATAATATATATATTATAATTACTCAGTTATATATTTACTCATATATATTAACTGAATAAATCTATCTATCTATCTATCTATTGATATTTATTTTTGTATGTATATATGTATGTTTCAGAGTGGTAGCCGTGTTAGTCTGTATCAGCAAAAAGAACGAGGAGTACTTGTGGCACATTAGAGACTAACAAATTTATTTGGGCATAAGCTTTCGTGGGTTAAAACCCACACACAGTGAGAATATGATGCATCAGCAGCCAGAAAAGCCAATGGGAAAAGTGAGTTAATAAAAGAGCTGAGCTATAACAGCACTCAGAGAAAAGTAAGTGTGTGTGTGTGTGTGTGTGTGTGTGTGTGTGTGTGTGTGTGTGTGAGAGAGAGAGAGAAATGACTTGAGTAACATTGAAGTACAACCACCATTGAGGTAGATGAAGCATCTATAACAGCACATGGAAACACTATTGTTCAGGGAAGTAAAGACTATTATATCTAATTGGAACTTCATAGAGGCTTTAGATAGGCAGATGTGATAATCCAAAATGGAATTTTGTCAGGTCACCAAAGTTAAAATCCTTACTCATATATGTAAATATAATTATATAATTATAATTAATGGAGATATCCCATCTCCTAGAACTGGAAGGGACCTTGAAAGGTCATCGAGTCCAGCCCCCTGCCTTCACTAGCAGGACCAAGTACTGATTTTGCCCCAGATCCCCAAGCGCACACACACACAGGCCATCAGATCTTTGATAAACAAGAGATCAGAACCTCAGTTTTACATCTCTATGAAAGGATGTCCCTTGTAGCAGCACAGTGGTCCCTAGCATCACTGTGAGGGATTGATTTTAGTACTGAATCACCAACACCACTTCCTTCAACACTTGTATGTTTGGAGATGCATCATCCTTGCACACTCTAGAGCCAACATTGCTTAGCTTTTCAGATGCCAATCTGAGATCATATAACTGCATTCATCTGCTAGCAAATAATACTTTTAACATTTAGCTGTGTATGCCCTAAGACCTGTGTATAATTACCAAAGCTTGGCCAGCATGACTTAATAACTGTTCAGAGCAAGAGCACAAAAGTTTCCCACCTGTCTTTCCCCATCATACCTATACTGTCCTTCCCAGTACATACAATAAATGAACGTTCCTATATACACAGACGTGGATAAGACTTAAAGGTCAGAGACCATGTGGTTAAACCAATCAGTGAAGACAAGGAACACATAGAAAGCTCCTGACAAAGGAAGCTGGCAGGCGAGTCAGCAACATGATTGGGTTTAGGAGCAGAAAATACCGTCATGTTTACTTCCTGGTTGGTGGAGAGACTTAGCAAATGATGAAAGTGAGATACTTGTTTTTTTTTTTTTTGAAGGCAAAAGCAAGATAACTTTGTCTCTTAGCTTCCTGGCTGGAGGCTTTATAGGAAAGTGGTAATGCTAGCAGAGTGTTGAGAGTGAGGCTGGAATAATAATAATGAAAAGAAACTGCATTTGTGATGGGAATGGGAAGATCCTCCAAAATTTCACAGTGAGGACTGTTTGCTATGCCACTCCTGCATATATCTGGTCTCCTGCCTCTCTTCGGCACATCCGATAGGTTCTTCCCATTTAACTCACATTTAATGTCCCATTTAACTCCCTTTGACTACATCTCACACAAACATCTTCATCTTTTCTCATGCTATCCCTATGCCTGCAATATGTTCCCTGTGTCTGATGCAACTTCATACTTGACAAGAGGAGAGGGACCACAGAAAATCTACCTATGGATAACTGCAAATGCATTGGCGTATGCTTTCAAAGTAGAGCAATGACAGGCATCCAGGCAAAGGAAGTGGATGACAGAAAACGAAGGGGTAGATGCATCAGATGTGTACGATGTAAGTAATGGATGGAGTAATATCCTACTTCATCCCCATAATGTAGTAACACAAAGTACTGAATGGGCATCACAGAAAACTACACAAAAATATTCCCAAGCTCAAATAAACCTAGCAACATTAGGAATAGTATGACAGTCAGTGGCCTAGTATAACAAACTGTATGCTATACAGAAGACTGCAACATCCTTTCTTCCTTCTGCAACTAGAAAGGGGCAAATCAAAATTTCAAAGAACAGTGAGCAAAGAATAGCTGCTTTTGAACCCTCATGTGATGGAAATTTTTCCTTGAAGCATTTTGTCCTAAAAGACTAGGAGCAGAGAAGGGAAAAAAATAGCAGGGCACACATCATGCAGTATGATTAATTGTGGCACAGAGGGAGGGGAGATGCTGGTTGGCTGCGGGTAGCTAGTTGCTAAAAAAACAGAATGTATATTAATTCGCTTATTCAAAGTACCCCTTTCTTCCAGTGTAAATAGGAAAGGATTGGGTCACTATTACTACCAGTGTATGGGCCAAATTCTAATTCAATGGAAGACTTGCATGTCTATCCAATGGCAGAATTTATCTTGCTGGCATTTGAAAACTCTTTAACCCCTTTAATAGATTGCCAGTTAAATTTATTTAGGTCTCTTGAAGACTAGTGGACTGCAGAAATAGCCTGTGAAAGTGCTTACCTTGTTATTCTTAAATAAAAGTTAATATTCTCCCATAATCATATAATTCCGGGACCTGAGGAAAACACCAAAGATCATGAGAGTGGATGAAGTTGTGAGGAAAGGAGGGGTTTTTGGTTGATGTGCTTGTTTGTTTTAAATCACTGGCTTTCTTAACCAAAAGACTTGAATTAAACAAATGAACTTTTTTTGTTTCTGAGCTTTGGGAAGAGAAGTTTAAGAGTGTAGTGAATTGCATTAGCTGAAGCACCAGAGAAGCCTGTAGAATGCCAGAGCGTAGAGATGTTCCTAGTTGTAGGTCATCACTTCTTGCACAGCTTTATTCAAGGTAAGGGAAGAAGATAATCTTTGTAGCACACTACTTTGTATGGTTGTAATCCCACTTTCCTACTTAAATGAAAAAATATGATTCTCTCGGTGTCTTTTTCTACTGTTAGCCCATAAATGTTTGCGATTAAATTCTCAAATGAAATATCTCTTAAGCAGGGCTATCATAAGAACATAAGAACTCCCTCACAAAACTCCCCTGTTAGCCGCCCCTGGTCGCTAAGGAGCGGGCTTTATAAAGCCCTGGTCTTCCTGAGTAGTCCCGCCCTCCTGGTTAAGGGTTGATGGGTGCTAAAAGATTTAGGGATGAAAGTCTCCTGAAGAAGCTCTCAGCCTTGCCTAGCAGGCTGCTAGGCTCAGCACACACATGCTCAGCACACACACGGTCAGCACACGGTACCCCAAACAAACAGATTACACAGTATATTTCAGTCAAGCAGCAAGTACACCACAAACACACACCCTACAGACAACAAACTTACTCCAAGGGTCACGTAATTGCTCTTCCTTCACCTGGAGAACTCCTTCACAAAACTCCCCTGTTAGCCGCTCCTGTCCCACCCAGCCCCTGCACACAGCGCTCGCTGGCACTGGCGCAGCCTGCTGAAATCCCCGCTGGACCAGCGGGCTTCTCCCGGGGGTTTGTGGTGCACGGAGCAGCACTGCAGCTAGGGAATGGTTCCAGGGCGGGCTTCCTCCCTGCCCCAGAGCCACCCCCCAGCCAGCTCACGGGACAAGCTGGGGCTGCGGCTGGGGTTTGCTTGCACTGTGACGCTGAGGGCTAAGGACAGTGGTCTTCGCCCAGCTGGACGTTAACACGGCTGGTAGTTTAAACTTCACCAGAGAGCAGGGAAATGCTTCTCAGGGTTACTGATCCCCAGAAGGCTGATCAGGAGCAAGGTAACTGGGGCTATTCCCAGCGTGTGATCTCTGCCCAGAGTCATGAAGCCTGGGTTGTCTGTTCTGCTGGGTGATTCAAATAATTTGCCCACTCTTTAGGCAACTGGCACAGAGATTGGCTAGATGATTTAATGTCCTTTCTATCTCAAACTTTTGGGATTCTGTGGTGCAGCTGTAGCATTCAGGAATTAAAATACTAAATAAAATCCCCAATCCTGCAAACACGTGCCTGCCTAAGTATTTGCAGGAGCAGGGCCTAAGAGATTAAAAATAAATTATGTATTTTAAATGAAACCATGGTGCTATGGATAAATCTTTGCTAAATAAAATGACCTTTATACCACCCTCCCTCCCACCCCGCAATCCCACTGCAGGGAACTGGTTCGTGGTAGTTCTTGGGCTAGGAGGCGGGGACAATTCAGACACTGGAGCTCTAGATGATATGAAGTGTGTGAAGCAGTTTGACCCCCGAATGCTCTTAAGATTGAAATTTCCCCTCTCTCTGAATCTACCGACTGTCACTGGACATAAGACCCAGTTCATTTAGGGCTTTGAACAAGGACGCTAAAACTTTATGATCTTGGAGCTGCAAGTTCTTGGTCTTTTTGGACATCAGGTAGTTCAACTCATGTTATTTTATCAACAGGTGGCTAGTAAACAGAATCCCTCTGCCCACCTCCAGCAACAACAGATTTCAGCATGGTAACAACCAACTGTGTAATTGAGACCAAAAGCTATAAAAATGTTGCACTCTTACAGTACATCGCTCCAAATGACAATCTCTTATTATGTGAAGAAAGGGAAGTCGTGTGAAAACGTATGGCTCCATAATGTTCTTTCACATAGTACAGCATGTGACCATACAAAGAGAAAGTTAATGGCTGTAGCTTTTAGGAGTGGTATTTGATGATACAATAACATATTAGATGTAAGAATAAAGATGCAACTGCACATGTTGCCTGTATTGAACTCATTTTAAAATATACAGAAATTAGTTGCAACATCTATATAGTATACAGAAACTAATTTACACTATGTCACTTACTGAGCTATGCATTTGCCCCTTTGTTTATGCTGATCAATAATGTTCTTTCTTGTGATTTGCATAAATATTGGTATAACTGGATCACAGTGTTTTGACCTTGCCACAACAGAGTGGATGACTTGCAGCTTTACTACCATTGAAAGCAGCACTTTCCAGTGGAGGCTAGTGAGAAAGCAGGAAGGCAGTACAACATGTACAGTTGTGTTTGTTGCCAATATACAGTCAAGAGTAAAGTTCATGCTGTAATGTAACTGCTTCTACTAAGGAGCCTTGACTGGGATCTTCCAAATTTTCACATAAAAACTTGGTTTAAAAAGAAAAATAAAATAATATATATAAAACTTTATATATATATAAAACTTACTTGCTTGGGGATTAGAGGAGAGACAAGTTGTAATGAAGGTGTAATGTAGCAGGAATAATAGTTCTTTCTAAATTCCTAGGAAAGGGAAGGCAAATATGGTATTGTTCTATCAGCAATAGTGACAAATGATAGAAGGAAAGGGAAAAGGTGCGAGCCAAATGTTATGTTTGCATGTGAAAAGCTCTAACTGACTTAACAAAAGAGGGGCCCCTTGTTTTCAGCTATTCTTATTTTATTTTAAAAGCAATCTAAGATGGCATTGCATGACATAGAGAAAGGTTGTGATCAACACTTACGTCTCTGTCCAGAAGAATTTGCAGTCTATACCCGCAAAGGGCATTCCTAGTCAGAATTATGTCTTTTGGTCCTCCCACCATATTCTGTGCAGTAGCAGCAATATTTCTGATTTTGAGATAACTTCTTAGTATTAATTTAAATTCCATCAGTTCAGTTGTTATGAGAATAGCAAGGGGCATCTTTTGCTATAGGGCAAAAGGGGCAGTTCCCCAGCCCCCACAACTTTCTCATAGCTGTACATGTTCCATGATGTCTTCCACTTTTAGCCCACTTTGTGCCTCCCACCAGACTTTGCAGGTTATAATATAATCACATATATTGTTCTATACACTGACGCAACTTTGCCTTCCCCTTTCACCATCCACCCACATTTTTCTGAAATGACATTCCTTAGAATAATTCAGTCCCAACAGAGAGGGGAAGTTGGGTCAGAGGAGTAGAATAAATAACACAGGGAAAAAAGCCAATCCCTTTGGGCTCCAAAGGTGGTCTGTCTGTGGTTAATTCAAGGAGGATGACTAATTAGCTTGTGGCAAACAGAAGTCCCAATGCAAGTTCCAGATGTCTTGTGTCACTGATCTCTCCAGATGTCTTGTGTCACTGATCTCAGTGTGTTTGTTTCAAGAATACAAATGGGATCAGATTCAGTTATATACCAGATTGGTCTATTTAAATATGTACATATGTACATAGTATAACATATAGAATATATATATCTGTATAACATATGTAATAGTTTTGCTCCCTCCCTTGCAATTTAATTATGACCTTTATCTCTTTTGGTTTGAGGGAGATTTCATATGCTTATACTCTGCTTGTAATGTTATAAACAGGGGATTTCAGCAAGGGCAGGCTCCTGTTTTATCAGGGACCAGCTCAATGAGACCTGCAGGAGTAGAGAGGAGAAAAGCTCAACCTTCTATCAGAGGGCCAGAATCTGCTCTCCTGACTCATGTTGAGTAGCACTTTACTCTGTAACTAATTTCAGTGAGGCCTTCCAAGGGAAAAGGGGTAGAATCAGGCTCATAGTGTGTGTGTGTGTGTGGGGGGGAGCTGGATATCCCTCCACTTTTGAGAAGGAAGGAGGGAAGCTGAATCTGGCCAGTCCTCTCCCTCTTCTCTCTCCTGTGTTCTAACATGAATACAGAGGCCTGGGTGCTAGTGAGAAAGAAGCCATGAGGCCACACACAGTTGTATTCAGAGCAAAAGAGCTTTGGGTTGAGTGTCTGGATCGTGTGTGTGTGTTCAAAGCCAATATATAATTATGGTTTCCTCGGAAATGAATCTGCTGTAGGATGGTGAGCTCACTCAGACCACAGTGTACCAGTGACTAATATTCATTATGGCAGGAAATTTCCACTTCTTCAGAATCAATCTCTTAGCAATAAGTAATGCTGTAAGGAGAAACTTATTGTTGGATGCTACATTTTGTCTTGGCCACGTTCCAGCTTGGGTAATTACATTCTGCCTGTCATACCTGCATTGAAGTTGGCATTATAAACTTGCTATTCTATACTGTTAGGGTTGCAGTGCACTGTTGTGTATCTGTTGCATGCACCCCACAGGTGGCTGCACTTCAGCTTGTCGGAATGGTTCCAACAGTTATGGCTGTCCAGTCAGTTGATAAAACACTTTGGAATTCATTTGGATAAAGTTGTTGCATAAATGGAAGCTCTTTATCCACTTTAGTGATTTCACCTGGCCTGGCACAAATAATAGTGAAAATAGCATAGATTCATTCCTGCTTCTTAATATGCTTGGGCCTACACTATTAAAAGCTGTTAGCTAATGACCTAAACTCGGCAGAGAGATTGTTTAAGGAACTGGAGAACACTTAAGAACATCTATCATACATTCTAATAAATCTATTCACTTCTTACACTTGGCCAAAATTACCTATGAAAGGCTTGCTAATTATCAGTGATATTTATGCTCAAACAAAGACATTCTCTCTCACGGTCTTCTCGTTCCTTTGTACTTGATCCTGCAATGAAATCATAATGGTGATGCCAAGGAAGAATGATCTTGTTTTTCAGGCACAAGGCTGGGATTCAGAGGGTCTTGTTCCGTTCTCAGACATCCTGCCTTTGGATGTCTGTCTAAAATATGTGCTCTAGTTCAGCTACAAGTTATTGGGCATAATGCAGTAATGACTGGCCTGTCTCTGGTCTGTGTTATGCAGGAGGTCAGACCACATGATCAAAATGGTCCCTCTGGCCTTAAAATCTATTAATCTAAAGTGCCCATTAGTATAACATCTATATTTGGTGATCTTGGAGCTGTCCAGGCTAGAAGAGATACTGCTCATATCTCCAACTCCTTCTGTTTTATGAGAAAATCCAAACAAAAGTCATGCAACTACTCAAACAATTACTATGCTTCACTGCTCAATCTCTCTGGTTTGGGTCCCCTCAGTTCCCCTTTCTGTGTTTTTATGCTGTTGTGTAACTAGATTAGAGACACTTTAGAGCAGATACCTGGCCTTCCTAATGGTTTTTAAAGTGCTTAACTCACTGTGGATATATCCAAATATTCTCTTTTCACCTTGGCAGGCCTGGCTGCATAGGATGCCTTCTCTCTGGCCCTCCAGGAGGGGGTCAAACTTAACCTTATGCAATCAGGGCTTTAAAATATTTTTTTATATATTGAAGGACATTCAATGTCTGGTATTTTATTTGTTTATGTTTATTTTTATGTTTAAATGAACTTTTGATTTGTTTTATTGCCGTCTTTTATGTAAAGTGCCAAGAATTCCATGGCAGATAGGGGCTTAGTAAATAAAATTTATTATTAGGGTTCTTTCTGTGGCTGCTCCTTATGATGTCATAAACACAGGGCTATGACTTTGTCTTCATGAGAAGAGCCAGGAAGAACTTTCTGGGCTTGGATTCCAACACACATTCGATACCTTCAGTAGCTGGCCGTGGGAGTAGAGAGAACTATGTGGAAAGCTCATTGCCTTTTTGGTATAACAACGTCTCTTGTTTTTCATGACTATTCCTAGGTGAAAAATCCCACCTGTCAACAAAATGTTTGAGACTCACAAATGTATCTCTGCTGTTAGAAACAAGATATATTTTTAGCTATTTAAGGATTAGATGAGTGTTTAACTTGTCTAATGAATTTTGCTTTTTATATGTGAAATGTTTGGATGGAAGTGCAAACTTTCAGGCTCTGCTTCACAAGTTGTGTTGGCTGTTTACATGAGCCATTGGTTCATAGCCTAAAAAAAGCATTCTTTCTCATCATTTGATGTTAATGATTCGTACGTATTTGGAAAGTCACTCCAGCACTCAGAGAGTGCTCATACATTGCATCTTTTCAGAGTTTACTTGAAAAATAGAAGTTATGTCAGAAAGATCAAACATCTCTGTTTCCCTTTCCATGGAGTCACTATGAAAATATTTATAAGCACTCATACTTTTCAGAATTAATGTGCTACGTAAGGGTGGTTTGTCTTTAACCTTGTTGAAGCCGGGCATCCAGGCTATGCAGAGTTGTCTACAATGTATCCTACTCAAACTCCATGTAAGGGTTTGTCCTTGCAGTTAAATGTTTGCTATATTGTGTGATTTACTTGAGTAAATGGAAAAGGGAAGAGCTTTAGATACATTCAAAATATACTAGGAGAAATGTAATGGATGGCCCAGTTTAAGAATTCCATCAGAGAGAAACATTTTACATCGCAGACAGATACATACGACTTCAAGGACCTAGTCTACAGGAAAGGTGCATTAAACCATTTATGTTGCCCTGTGGGGCAGAAATTGCGCACAGCTTTTCAGGATTGAGCATACTTAATCAGTCCAGTGTAATAATTAATACTGAACAAATCAGCTTTGGTACTCTGGATGTCTTGATGTTTACATATTTTATTAAGTAATGTCAGAGGCAAACAAAACCATAAAATACAGCAAACAAGCAAGAGCAGTTTAAACAGTTATACAAATAAAACATAATCTAATGGCATGCAGAAAAGTGTAGAACTAAACTTACAGTAGACCTAAAACTAAAATGGGATCAGATTTAAGGGAGCCTTCTAATATACTTTCAAAAAACTCATTCCTGCAACATGCAAAAGTGTCTTCACAGTCATAGAATTCCTGGGGGGCGGAGGGGGGGGGGAGGGGGAGGGGAGGACTAAAATGTAGCTAGCAGGAATAATTTTGACAAATAACTGGAAGTCTTCTCCCTTCCCCAAAGTGGGAACAGCTGATTCCATGAGGTCTTGGCCATCTTTTTAATAGGAAAATTGATTGGGAAAATTGCAATGAAATAAACAAGTTTCTAATCACTTGATCTAAGGTAAAATATGGCTAAATCATTACTACTATATTCTGTATAAACATCTGAATATGATATAGCTAAGCAGGAATCAGCCATGTTGTCAGCTAGATGATGTCTATCAGGAATCCAGGAATATAAGAGCTGCAGGCACAGACACTGGGAACAGCAGTTTTTTTTTTTTGACAGACTTTCTCCACTTCTGCCTACTCCCCCTCTTGAAATTTTGGTTTGTGTGTACATCTGTGTAGCACTTAAACTCCTTCCGAGAGCCAGAACTCTGTGGGGAGTGTGTATCAGATCATCTCTGGAGACTCCTGGGGTGAAATTCTGGTCCTGTTGAAGTCAATGCCAAAACTCCCATAGACTTCTCTCTTGCTGTTCTCTTTTGTTTTGATTCTCCACTGCCTTGTACCTTATATAGTTATTTACATGGGTAAGGTGCTATCCAATCCGAGATTTCCACCCACTGGTATATTGGTGGTACCATTTCACATCCACTGTGAGGAGGTGTAAGTGACTACACACGGTGCTAGGTATTTCCTGTTGGAATTACCAGGGGAATGGTAGCCTCTAGATTTTACACAACTGTCTAGTGGATCGGTGAGAATTTTAAAATGCTGCTCTGAAATTGCCTTGTTTAGCATATGTAATCATGAAGAAGTAAATTTCTCTGTAGTCATCCGAAGAGGCAAGATTTAAAAAAATCACTGCAGGTTGCATTTTAAAATGATTATATTAGTATAATATGTTCCCCTTTCATAACCTTTGCTTAAAGAGATTTGGGGAATCACTAGTTTATTTCTCTCTCCCCTTTTTTTGAACTGGTCTGGAGTCCTTGTAAAATCCTTTCCATTCTCCTCGCCCATCAGTGGAAATGCAGCACTTCGTTCACTTGAGCGATGCACTAGACATGCTATTGGCATTCCCAGAACTCAAAAGAAATGTTGTTATTACAGAGTGAGATTGTGCATCTGGCAGGGCTTTGGAGCTGTGCTCCGGCTCCACTCCAGCTCCAGGCAAAAACCTGCAGCTTCACTGCTCCGGAACTGCTCCGCGCTGCCATCTCTTGCAATTTTATTTCAAGACTTACATATTTTGGTGTGTTTCTTAATGCCCCGGCTGCTGGAGACAAGTGATTAAGTAAAAAATATCAGCTGTACACTTTTCAAAGAAGGAAATAATGTATGGAAGGAACTGTGAAGATGACAAGCTGGAGAAGGATATGAATGGGACATTCAATGCAAGCAGCTTGGGAAGAGGGGTAGAAGAGGGGAGAAAGGAGTATGGGTGGGGGAGGAGGCATTGGGGAGCCATGCAGGGATTTTAAAAGTGGGATGAAGAAGTATGCACTTGTTGTGGAAAGTAAGAGGTGACAAACAGGCTGAGGAATCTGAAGGAGGGTGTGAAGTAGTCATAATGGTGGGAGAGGCAAATGGTTTTAGCATTTGATATAGATGACAAGGGTAAGGGGGACTTGAAATGGAGAGGGTGCAGCAGTTGATCCAAAAGAGCTACCAAGGCTCCTGGATTTTAGGGTAAATATTGGTGAGATTGCAAAGGAAGAAGTGATGAGGTGGCTAGAGTTTGGATAAAGGGGAGAGGGAGAGACAGGAATTGAACTGATGGAAGGGACAATGACTCTGTGAACAAGGATGGGAAAGACAGAGAGGAGAGTTTGGCCACAAAGGTATAAAGGCCAGTTTTAGCCTTGCAGAGTTTACAAAGACAGTGGGGCATCAGGGTGCATATACCGGAGAGGCGTAAGCATGTAGGGAGGAGAGGTCAGAGCTAGAGGATAGATTTGGCAGTTGTCACAACAGGAGAGACAGCAGTTAAAGTTGTGTCAGCAAAGGAGTGGGTGTCGTTGCCATAAGAAAGCATGTAAAGAAAGAAGAGGAGGGGACAGTGGGACAGGAGGGGCAGCAGCCCATGCTAAAAAGCCAAGGGAAAGGAGCCAGATCGAGAGGGAGGAAATGGGAAAGAACTACTGTTTGGGTCTCTTCCGACAAAGAACTCAAGTCCTTTGGCTCTATCGGTGTTTGGGCCCTTGTTTTGTTTTTTATACATCAGAGAAATATTGGTGCTTGCCTACAGCATTATTTGCTTATTTGTATAATATTTAAATGCCAGTTGTAGTTTACACTCTTTTGACCTGATGCTGTTAGCCGCTTTTGTGCATGGAACTCCTGTAGATTTCAGTGGGAGCGCTGTATGTAGAGTTGCTATGAATTTGATTCCTGAGGTCACAATACCCTGCAGTGTAGACTGTCCTATGTTACATGTAGGTAGGGTGGCCAGACAGCAAATGTGAAAAATCGGGACAGGGGTGGGGCGTAATAGGAGCCTATATAAGAAAAAGACCCAAAAATCAGCACTGTCCCTCTAAAATCGGGACATCTGGTCACCCTACATGTAGGGCATGATATTGCTTCTGCTGAAGGAGAGTCTCCTGTTGAGCAGAATCAGGGCCATAATGTTAGAACTTGCTCACTCAATAGAATTGTGCAATAAAATAAACCGGTCCAAAATTGTAAGCCCTAACTTCAGGAACATTACAACAACACTCTGAGCACTTGCCTATAAATCCAGGAGAGCAGAGCTGGTATATGCAAAGATAAAATGCAGGATGTGTTGGTTTTTGCCTTTGTGCTTCATACAATAGCTGTTTCATGTCTTGACCTAGTTACTATGAGTAGTAGAATAAAAATATATTAATGACCCAATACGTGAATATCTTGACAGTAACTAAATGAAGCCCTATTTAAACTATTCACTGGGTTCACCAAAGGATACAAAATCTGTATCTTGCTTTAAAAGAATGTCTGAATAAATGAATTTTGTTCATTGAAACCGGTGGTCAGAAAACAAATAGTTCTAGCCATTACTTTATTTCCATATCCACAGAAAAAAGTCATATCAAAATAGAGCAAAGCTTTAGTTTATATACAATAGATTATTATTAGGACTACTCAGCTACTTTTGAATATTAATAAATGAGAATACCATTAATTCAGAGATTAATTTCATTAATGTTGTAACAATAATAATAAGGAAGCATATTTTTAACATTTCAGCTTGGATTTCATCAGGTCTAGCAGGCTAAATAAGGTTGTGGACAGTCAATACTTGGATGGGAGACCTCCAAAGGAAGAGCAGCATTGGTATTCTGTAGGTGGCATTGTCCCCCCAGAGTCAGTACAGGGCCAGGCGAGCGCCAGAACCTTGTGTGCTTGTAGGGGGAATTGTGTTTTTAGAGGTGCCATTATTAGGATCCGAAATGGAATGGAGGTTGTGATCACTAGTGACCATTTAAAAATCATATGGCACTTCTTCACATGGCAAGTGGCGTGAGCTTCAGTGTTCCAATTTAGGCAGTTATGATCTGCTTATCCAATCTGCTCCCTACCTCCCCATCTGCTTTTTTAGTTTCTGTTGGGTACAATATTTTTCTTAGCTTCTTGTTCTAAACTTTTTATAGTGTGTTGTGCTCTAAGACCCTGATTCAGCCACATACTGAATCACATACTTTAAGTTCATGGTTAAGGCCCATTGAAATCAAAGGGACTTAAACATATGTTTAAGTATTTTGCTGAATCAGGGCCTTAGACACATGCTGTGACACACCCGAGTGGCTTACATTTCCATGGTGGAAGAAATGATTTCTGTGTACTCTGTATGTAATTTGTAAAGTGCTGTGGGACTAAAAGTGCCATACTATGTTCATTGATTATGATTAAATCTGCATCTCTACGTGTCAGTAGGAAGCTGTGCCTAGCTTTCATAATTACACTTTGATTTGAACCTTTTAACCATTCAAAATATTTTCAGGCTTTCTATTAGGAAGATCTTTTTAGACCTGCCTGCTTCCTCACACATACTGAGTCTCCCATCCTCAAAGGTCTCACCACATGAGAAATCTGTGTAGGAGGGAGGGCTGTGTCAAACTTCTATTGGACCCAGAAACTCTTCTTTATGTGCCAGGCAGTGTGGGTCACTTAAGAAGGATTAAAGATGCTCCTTGTTCACTTTACAGTCAACCCAAGGAGCTCAAAACACACGGCCTGAACTAACGGTCATCCTTACGGGTTCTCTGAGTAAGACTATTTTAATAACAGAAATCCCTGTGAAAATGTTTCACACGTCATATGCTCAGCTTTTCATCCTAACTCTAACAAGCAACCAAATATTATTTTTTCCAGCTCATCAGACAACCAATTCCTGACAGTAAAATTCTGTTATTTAGGCTCATATGCATTTTTTTCTAATCAAGTTACAGACTGATGAAGTGGGATATTTTTCTTTCTCTCATAATGGAAAAATTTGCTGTATATTCAGTTGACAACTTGCTGAAGTTAAAATGAATGGGCACAGACTGGTGAATCACCAAGTACTCCACCAAAAGATTGTGACTACATAAAAGGGTGTGTGCTGGTGAGTTACCAATTACTCCACCAAAAGACTCTGTTGTGGTATTTAACTTTTCTGGAATAATGTGAACTGAATATTGATGGCCAGAGATTTAGCTGGTGTAAATTGATTGAAGTCAATAGATTTACAGCAACTTAGGATCTGGTCCAATGTTTTTAACTTTGGTTAAACTGCTCTGTCTAGCTACAGTGAAATATTCTTGCAATTTCAGGTTACTTTTCAGTTCCTAACACTGTTGTGTAGTGTTCCAGTGCAGTTGTTCAATATTGGCCACATTCCACCCCAGAGTTGCTGCATTTCAGGGTGGATGAAATGATAATATAGTTGAAAGTTTGTAAAGTAATTTGGGATCCTTTGGCATGAAAAGTGCTATAGAAATGCAAGATACTGTTTTGTTTTCCGTTATTTTTAGGCAGCAGACAATTTTTCGGTTTTACCCAACCTAAGAAAAATTGCTATAGGAATACAGACTGGCATTTTAACAAAGGCTTCTCTTACATCATTCTGATTCATCACATTTATTTACTGGAACTATAAAGTAGTATGTTTAGAGACAATGGCAATCCTAGACCCTGCAGAAACCACCTTCACAACTAGAGGCGGTGAGTTGTATGGGCCCATGGTGCCTGGGCTTTAGCAAATTCAGGGCCTCGGGGGGACCGGCACCGCCAATGTTCGGGGCCAGGACTCTCCCCCGGCCCCGCCTGCCACCCCGCGCGCCTCCCCTGGAACGTCCCCCAGCCCCACCTGCTGCCCTCACATGCCTCCCCCGAGCATCTCTGCCTGCCTTGAGCAGTGGGGTGGCTACCCCCTGCAGCTCCACGCTGAGCTCCCTCACCGGCCACTGCCGGCTACAAGGGAGCGGCGCGGGGGGCAGGCTGAGGCGGCTACTGTGCCTGCAGAGGGAGGAGGGGAGGAGGCACATAGCAGCCCCCCACCCCGGCAGGCGACTCCGAGGGGGGAGAGGCTTATCCTGGCTGGACCTCCTGAGCAGCAGCCTGGAGGGGCTTGGGTGAGTGTTGTGCTGGGGGGGGGCAGGCCCTCCCCCGGAGCTCGCTGCTGCCAACGGGGAGAGGGCTGGGGGGAGTCCTCCTCTCTGGCCCTCCGTCCCAGCCCCAGGGCAGCCTGCCTGCTGCACCCCAAACTTCTCATCCCTGGCCCAGCCCCACGCCCCACATGCCCTCCTGCACCCCAACCCTCAGTCCCAGCCTAGAGCCCAAACCCAGCACACAAACTCGCTCCCAGAGCCTGCACCCCAAACTCCCTCCCGCACCCAAACTCCCTCCAGAGCCTTAGGCAGGTGTGTGTGTGTGGGGTGGGGTGGGTGGGACTTGGACCCATTCTGGGCACCACCAAAAATTATACAAACCTGCCACCCCTGTTCACAACTGGTACTAACTAGCTACATTTTTGATAGTCTCAGCAGACAGTCCAGGGCTTGAATGGGCATAAACTCTATCTTCATCTTGAGAAGATGATCTCTCCAGGTCCAGGGTGTGTTATGTTCATGACATGCAAACAGAATTTAGATAAAAACATAAAGTACTGTTGCTGAAAGGTTGCAATATAACACTACTTTATTTCTTAAACTTCAGAATGATAACGCAAAACCAGAGATAGACAAAGCAGGCTGCTCCCTAAAGCAGAGAAAGGCAGAATTCAACCCACCATTTTCTAGGCTGGATGTTTCCAGTCTGATCAAATGCTTTCCAATAGAGGTCCCTAGGCTGTAGACAGGACCAGGAAAACCCCATAGAATTTAAAATGAGGACAATCTCAACAGTTTTCAGTACACCACAGGGTAAGGTACATTGATAGCTAAGCGTAGGGGAAGTTTGTAATATCGCTGGCTTTGCCAAACCTGTTCTGTGGATAGAGAGGAGACATCAGAAGCTTGTCAGTCTGGCACATTTTGCTACTAATTCTAATTAATACCTAACAAAATAAAAATGGATTTTTTATAAATTGCAACCATTGTGATGATACATGCTGTAAACTGCAATTTAAATTTAGTAGCTAAAGTAGCTGTTATAAGAAGTGTTTCAAAGCAATTCACTTAATTACCTGTCAGCACAGACTGTACAGCCAGAATTAGATAGTAAAATAAAAAAAAGCTGTGGTATGCAAATAATCAAACATCCTTCCAATCATTTCAGAAAACTGTGATATTTAACACTGTCCTTAAGCCTATACATTTACCCTCTGTCCTATAGTACATGTTGAAAACTTTGCAGAGCAGTTACGGAAGGCTTATGGAGGGATTAGGGGAGAGACTGACTGACTGGAGGCCAGGGGTGATGTGTACAAAGTAAATGGGCCAAATTTAGTGGGGATGTGTGAGATAGATTTGCTTAGACTCCACTTATCAGTGTATAAGCTTCCCCATTTTAGACTGTCTTATCAAGAAGAATAATGTTACAGTATGGGGGTGTGGCCTACTTTAACTTTTGCCAACTATTGTGATTTTTATCACGAGTATCATCACAAGTACACAATGTTTGGTATTTTTCTTAAAGCTACCACTCCTGAAGTCCAGTGAATATGTGAGAAACTTAGTTTTTTAAGTTAAGTTACTAGCTCTCATGGTTGTGGAGAAAAGCTTGAAAACATAAAATGTAAAGGCCCAAACCCTCGATAACACAATTTATTATTGTGAAATCTTGTAATTTTTTTAGCCAATTTTTCATAATTGTTTTAGTCCTGACTAATGATTTTTGAATGTTTGTGGTTGGCAGGTTGGCAATAATGCTATCTCCTGTTAGTTGCTTTCTTTGCTATACTCCTCTCTGCTGGCTTCAGGATGGGTGTTACACCAGTTTATACTCTGTCCTGGAATTGTCATAGAATTCACAGAAAAGCAATTCTGGGTGTAAATCTGAGAGCCAAATGCACCACCACTCTACTGGTGTATGCTGAGATGAAGAGTCCGTCCCTCCCCACTCCAGCTCTCGTACTGACAGTAAGAGTCTGTTTTTTGGTTGCAGTCTTACTCCATCCCCCTTCCCTCTTGCCCCGGCAAGCAGCAGAAGATGCCTCAGTGCGGGAGGGACATAGATACTTAATTTCCTTCGCAAATCTGCACACTTCTTCATGAGCCTCCCTCTCTTTGGGTCTCACTGTCCTCAAAGGAACAGAAGAAGGGATCCCACTAACTAGTCCATGGCTAGCAGGGAAGAGCCCAATGGGAAGGGCTAAGACAGCACCTGACAACGGGAGATTTCCCAGGCCCCAGCAGTAGGGCAGACTGAGGGAGTCAAGGAGTGGAGAATTCCACCTGCCAACCCAGTAGTTGATGCATGCCCCACAGAGAACCTAATGAGAGAAGTTGTGGTGGGAAGGACATGTGGAGACTCACTGAACCTTCCCTCTGGCTCTATTGAGAGAAGCAGCCAAGAGGAAGAGGAACAGGAAAGGTGGAGAGGTAGTTAGCAACTCTCAATCTCCTCTTCCGCACCACCAGGCTCAACAAACTCCTGCTATACAACAGATGCTGAATTCTGGTACTGATTTCTCCCCACCTCCATTTCAACCACAGCTACAATTCCTTTAGACTCAGTGGGGCAAAGAAAAAGTTGATATGTAAGGTGTGATTTACGCTGTAGGAAGTGTGTGTATGGAAGGCTAGAAGGAATCTAGGTTGGTGTGACCTCCATGGTGAAGTGGATTAGAAGAAGGTGCCCGTTACACTAAATTAGACTCCCTCTCAACTCATTTAAATGCCTTTTGAATCTGGGCCAATGTGTTCATTGTCAGCCTTAGATGCATCAGTGTCCTATGCAAAGATGGGTTTCGTGCTCCTTACACAACTCCCCCAAACACCATATTTGTTTGTCCGTTCTTTCCACCCCACATAAAAGCCTCCTAACTGTGTCATTTCCTCCTAGTCATCTAAGGTGGATATCTTTAGTTCCCAGATACATTGCAGAAATCTTTGCACTGGCTTCAAGAGTGCCATACAACACACAGGATTTTTGAGTACATCTGAGATACATAAAGACATTTGCTGCACACAAATGAGCAGGGGGTGGCAATACCTCTTAAAGAGTGGGAGGGCCGAAATTGGATGTCTGGATAGAAGTGCTCTCTTAATGAGTGGCCACAATGACAATGGACCCCTGTGCCTCAGGGGAGCATTCCTGTAGCATGTTAAATGGACAAAATGAGTTAGCTACCTTTAAAGCGAAAAGAGTCTCTTCTGATACAATAATGACAACAACAAATTGCTGGGTTTTTCTCTATGGGGGGAAATAGTCTTGGACATTTGAAACTTTAAGTATGTCCATTAACCAATGTTAAATTCTAGTGGTCCTCCTCTGGGACTCTGTCTGCCATCCATATCCATAGAGAGGAATTCATGAGGAAAAGTGATATTACAATAAATTACAAATGTATCTCATGATGAGAAAATTAAATTGTCCCAGCAAAACAAAACAAAAAACCTCCAAACTTTGAACATTAAATATGTTTATTTTTAGCTTAAGTGCTATACAGCAAGGCAAAATTCAGCACAATAACTCTCCTAATTTGGTAAGCTGTTTAGTGAATAAGAAAAAGTGGGCTAGGTCTGGCCTGTGTCTGTTATTTCTAGGGCCAGAATTAGGGTTACCAAATAGCAACTGTGAAAAAACGGGACGGGGGTGGGGGGTAATAGGCACCTATATAAGAAAAAGTCCCAAAAAACTGGACTGTCCCTTTAAAAACAGGGCATCTGGTCACCCTAGCCAGAATGATCCTGTAACTGGAAGGGTAATGAACTCCGTGTCAGGTAGGAGGGAGCACCTTGCTTTGCTCTCAAAGACTGGTGTCCTGGAGTGGTGGGAGAATTCCCACGGCACTGGGTCAATAGGGACAAGTAAAGGGGAGAAGGACACGACACTGGGTCAAAAGGGACAAGTAAAGGGGAGAAGGAATGCTGTAGGGTTTCCTCTGTGATGCCACATCCCCCAAAATCCCATTTTTTTAGAGGAGGGCAAGAGGTGGTGATAAGTGGTTTGTGTTAAATACAAAGAATTCTGACAATCAGGCTAATCCCAGGGGACTGTGTGGTAGATTACCATAGCCTACTTCACAGCATGAAGTCATGACGTTTCAGCTGCTGTTGTTTTTAAATGAGAGCTGTCAGGAGTGTTTATGTACAAGGCTATGAGAGATACAGCTGTGGGAAAGGAAGAAGATATACACAGAAGGGGTGCCGAATCTTGGCAAAAAATTATGGTGCACATGGTACCTCTCCTCTCTATCATAAATGAAGCCTATATCTTCATGATATAGTTGTGTTTCTCTCACATGCACACCCATTTACCACCACCAAACAAGGCTCTGTGCAGATATATTTATCATTTGGATGAAAGCCTGCTTCAGCCTGGGAGAAACCTGTTTCTGTTCCTACAAATTAATGCTCCCAGCTCCTTCAGCACCTGTGGTCTTGTGTAAACTGATTCCAGTTTCAGACATTAAGCTAAAAAGAATTAGCAGAGAGCTTCTGGATCTTGTCACATCTGGCAAGTGGATTACGATTTAGGACGCATTGACCTTTCCCTTCTCTCTCGATGCCCATGTATATCAAAAGGAAGGGGTGGAGGAATGGCAGAATGAGATGAATATATTTCCTTAAGGTGATTCTTCAAGTACTGAGCTTTTGAACAAGCTGTTCTTAATGCTTGAGTAGTGACCCTTAAATAATTGCTTTAAGATAAAGACTGAGATGCTTAGTTTATTAAAATAATAATCATGTGTGTGGGCGTCCCTTTTTTAAAAAAAACAGAAAGGGTTCTCATTAGCATTTTTTCTTTCCTCTGGTTCTCTTCTGCCCCTCCCCACCCCAGTAGAGGATTTTGCTTTTCTTTTGCACTAAACATCTATAGGATAGACATGGTAAGTTGTCATAAAATCTTTTGGCACAAAAGCCTATCTTTTGTTTCTTGTCCCACTTTCCAGTAAACACACATAAATACTAACGAAGCCTTTTAAAAAAAATAGTGGAAAAGCCTTTTCCAGTCAGTAGCACAGTAAATCTCTAGCACTGCATTTCATAATAAAGCATGAGTTACTAATGCCATAGGAAATGCTTTTGTCTTGATACAACCTTCTCTCACAGTGGTTTCTGAGCGCCTTAACAGTGTGTATGTTTGGGGGTGGGTGGGAAATGTCCTCTTAATAAAATTTCTATTGGAGAGGCAAATTATGGGAACAAAAGGGGTAAGAGCCGTTTGTCTAAAACTCCACTAGGGAGGCTTTTGGTGGAGCCTTAATCTTGTTCTGAAAAATATCTGCACAAGTAATTTGCAGCAATTTGGGGTTGCAGCATAAAGATTATCGGGCCTGATCCTGTGCCCGTTGAAGTCAATAGCGAAGCTTCCATGAATTCAGTGGTGCAGTGTCTGGCCCATAATGAGCAGTTGCAGAGTTCAAAGAAAAACTGCAGTTGCAGAAATTGAAGCATATTGCTAAAATACACATCCCAGAGATCAAATGGACACCTGTTTTAAAGATGCTAAAAGAAAGAGGGTAATAATGGCACGTGCTTTCAGTAACCTTTGCCACATGGTCATCATGCTTTGATTCCACATAGAATAGTTCTGTGCAAATTTGAGTTGTTGTGTTGAGTCCGCAAAGGAATTCTGCTGTTTCCCTTCCTTTTGTGGTCCTTGACATAGGTGCCAAATTGACAGATAAGGAGACTAGAAGCCCAAATCCACTGAGACAGCCAATTATTGCCAGTTGTGCTAGTCATTGGACCCATGTCCATGTGGGGACCACAGAAAAACTATCAATTCATTTCACATAGGCCATGAGGCAGCAGATAATGTTCATCATTCACTGGGGCTAGATTTGAACTGATGATTTAGTGATGAAAAGTGCTTTATCTTATTCTCTGACATGTGAATCCTTGTAACTCTGGACTTCTTTTTGTAAAATATGAATGATGGGGGAGACCAGGTGGCTTCTCTGAATTTTAAAACAAAACAAACAAAGCTTAAACTTAAATGTAGAGAAAGGAATTCAGACCTTGCTATCACTAAGTTGTTATGACATTGTTTTGAAGTGCCTAAGCTCCATCAGGGTTGGCTTTTTTTTTCTTTTCCACCAGCTGTGTTCAGTTTTCCTGCTTTTAACCCTGGTAGTTTAATTTAGCTTTACTCGGAGTGTAGCAGTACTAATTATATCTCTGCTATCCTAGTTTAGGATGATACGAATAGGATGCTTGGCACTGGTGCAATTGCCATCCCCACTCCACTAATTTGGTGCTTGAGGCTGCAGTGCAAGCTGGGGAGCAGAAGCTTTTTTATTAACCCTAATTATTTTTGGATTCCTACTTAGTAGTGAGAATTGGAGGTACCCGGATTTTATTGGAGGTTCCGGGGCTAATGTTGTGCATTGGAAAAGGAGTTAAGACCTTTCATTGGGGTCTGTTCTCCTCTACACAGGCACTAGGGGATGTTCTCCTCTCCCTAGGGGAGTTTGTGGTTGCAGGATCTCTTCTCCCCTTGGTGTTGCAGAGCACAGGGTCACTTTTCCCCAGGGCCGGCTCTGGCTTTTTTGCCGCCCCAGGCAAAAAAGCCTCCCGCCGCCCCCACCCCCCCCAGGGGAGGGCGGCGAGCCCCGCCGGGGAGAGCGGAGCCCCGGCGGCCAGAGTGCCGGGGGGAGGGCGGCGAGCCCCGCCGGGGCTCCGCTCTCCGCGGCGGCCAGAGGCTGCGCCGGGGGGAGGGCGGAGAGCCCCGCCGGGGCTCCACTCTCCCCGGGGGCCAGAGTGCTGGGGGGAGGGCGGCGAGCCCCGCCGGGGCTCCGCTCTCCCCGGCGGCCAGAGGCATCGCCGGGGGGAGGGCGGCGAGCCCGGCCGGGGCTCCGCTCTCCCCGGCGGCCAGAGGCATCGCCGGGGGGAGGGCGGCGAGCCCGGCCGGGGCTCCGCTCTCCCCGGCGGCCAGAGGCAGCGCCGGGGGGAGGGCGGCGAGCCCGGCCGGGGCTCCGCTCTCCCCGGCGGCGAGCCCAGTCGCCGCTCCCCTCCAGGTGCCGCCCCAAGCACCAGCTTGGTGGGCTGGTGCCTGGAGCCGGCCCTGCTTCTCCCTCTGGTGAGAGCACAGGTGTGGGGATGAGTCTGTTGTCCCTTGGATGCCCTTGTACGACTGTGTTTGACACTAGCTGAAGTTTGTGTATGCACCAAGGGGGAGAACTGCCCCTTGTCTGTTACGCTGTTGCATTGTTCAGAGTGCTGGTTGGCCTTGTGTTTAAAGCACTGGAGTGAAACTCAAGAGATCTGGGCTTTGCTACAAGACTTCTTTTGTGATCTTAGGAAAGTCAATCTCTCTGTGCCTCAGTTCCCATTTGTAAAATGGGGATCATAGTACTTTACAAGGGTGTTAAGAGGTTACATTGTTAAAGTTCATGAGGTGCTCCGATACCACGGTGATGGGGGGTGGGGTGGGTGATGCTAGTACCTAGTTTGAGTTGCTCTGTGGCTTGTATTTATGAGTTTAGGAGGAAGTTAAAAGATAACACGTATCTGGCTCATTGCATTGGTGGTGGTGGTGGTCACAGGGAGTCCAGCCCGTTTCTCCCTCCACTGTGGCAACAAAGATTGCTTGCAAAAATACTTACCCTAAATAACCCTCCAGCATGTGATTTCTCATCAACATAATAATAAACATTAGCATAAAATTTATATACGGACTATACAGAATGAATGATCAGTGGCTTTACTTAAAAGAACACCTAAACTCAAACCCTGTTATTAATTATTTCACTGCTAGACCTATATCCTTCATTAAGAGGGATGGGGAACAGCAGAATGTATCGTGTAACTGCAGGATTCACTCAAAGGATGCGCATTTGCTGATCATATGTTGTGTGTTCTGAGCATTAAAAAGTTAATTTGGCTGGCTAGCTGGGTTATATGCACTTGCTCCATATCTGTTGCAGTGTAAATTATGTGCTGCAGGTCCTATCCCTGCTGTCATGTGCATGGCAATGAAGGAAAGTGAGCAAGTTATTGGCAGCCTAGTAGACGAAAGTGAAAGACAGCCAGCCAAACACAAAAGTTACACCCATTTGCTGCCACCATGAGCATGGGTATATGGAAAGCAGTGTGCACAGGTTGCTTGTGAACTGTGCGCTGCGTGAGGAAAAGTTAGTATGTACATCCAAAATGGAGTCATGATAAGGATGTGTGTGATCCTCTCCAAAATCAGCATATAAATGTAAGTAAGAAGCAAGCAACTTAAAGCTGCTCTAGGCAATTATAAATTGCTCCTTTTCCCCTCCTCACTTGTGACTGGGAACATTTTGAGGCTGTGGTAGGAGGGCACTGCTTCTGGAATGGGGGAACACTGCATATTTGGAGCATAGGTCAGTGTCAGGTTGTGAGTGAATGGGACAGGGTTAGTGCACTTATGGTGTAAGCCGACATTGCCATAGAACCGTCGATGATGGGCATGTATGCAGTTGGATTTGGTCCAGCTCTGTCACATCCAAATTGATCAGGAGAGGAGGATTGCTAATGGACTGTCATGCCCATCCAGTTCCATTGTGTTATGAGAATTAAAACCTCCATCACAATAACTGGTGTTTACTATAAGAGCACTTCCTTGGAATAACTACCTGCCAATCAGAGACCTCATTGATCGCCATTCTCTTCCCTGCTTAGAATCAATCCAGAATTTTAACCGGGTTATCAATCCACTATATAATATGTGGGAGGAAAAAGGGGTACACAGCTATTGGCTAGGTATTCCATAATGATAAAATTATGGAAATGTAGATGATCAGAGAACTCACGGGGAATAGTAATATACCAGGGTGGGCTTATTTTCAACTAATGCATTATATAACAACATCAGAGGTATCTGAAGGAATTAGGTGAATCCATATTGTCTAAAAATCCACCCAGCTTTCATCCAGCTGGAGCCCTAACACAGTAGCAGCACCTGCGTCACCTAGAGCTACCAATGGGTGACACTTCCCACCACAAGAATACTTTTTATTCAGTCCTATTCCCTCATCTTCTTTTTCAAGCCACACCCTCCTGCAACCCAGCCAGCAGGGAATGGATAGCCAGCTATAATGTCAAATAGCATGTGGAAGCCTAATTTTCAAGAGACTTTTAATGAGTCTAGAAGAACTAATTATGGCAAAGGCCACCTCAGAGATTATGCCATTATGTATGGTATTATGCATCATTACTGGTGGAGCTAGGAGATAAGATTACCTTTGTGGAAAATGGGGGAAAAGGATCTAGAAACAGATATCACTTTGGCAATGGAAAATATCTGGAGGAAGGCAAAAACTATGTTATTTTTGTAATCATTACGGAAAATTATTATAACCTGCTTTTATCAATGGTAACTCTCTCCATTTGAGCTCAGGATATTATATTGAAATGGAGTTATAAAAGCTGGAGAGGATGTGGAGGAATAAGGACCTTTCTGCATATATAGTGGGAATGCCCTAAGATGATGATTTGGAGGAAAATAACTAGAATTTTCAAGATAACTACAGGGAGGTTGTCCACAGAACCCATACTGGTTCTGCTCGGTTAGAGTCCAAAGGAAGTTATTGCCTTTGGGAAGGAGCAATTGATAACACAATCATTACTGTTTGCCAGATGTTTGATAGCTCAATTTTTGAAAAGGACAGGTCCCCCAACATGATGGAATAAAATTTTCAATCGGAAAAATGGCACACAATCTTATATCAGAATCAGTTAGATCTATAATGTATGGTTACCATTTTAGAACTTGGAACATAACAAACCCACAGATCAGGGCCGCCGGGGGTTGCGGGGGCAAGTGGGGCAATTTGCCCCAGGCCCCGGGCCCCATAGGGGCCCCCACGAGAATGTCGGAGGCTCCCCCCGGCCCCACCTTCGCCTTCCCCCATCCCCCGGTGCCTCAGCACGCCACGTCCAGGAGTGGCCCTGGACAGCGCTGCAGCGGCGTGGCTTGTGCGGGGCCTGAGGTCCTCCCGCTCAGAGTCGCGTGGTAAGGGGGCGGGGCTGCGAGTGCCGACGGGCCGAGTGGCAGGAGCTCCTGGACGCGGCTCGCTGAGGCTCTAGGAGAGGGGGGAGGTGGCATGGTAAGCTCCTTTGAGCCGGGCACCCTCCTCCCCCCATAGCCCTGACCCCAGCTCCGAGCCCAGCCCCTCTGAGCCGGGCACCCCCTTCCCCATCCCCCCCCCATCCCCGACCCCCAGCTCCGAGCCCAGGCCCTCTGAACTGGACACCCCCCGATCCCTCCCCCCCCCACCATCCCCTCTGAACAGGACACCCTCCGACCCCATCCCCCTTCAGCCCTGACCCCCAGCTGCGAGCCCAGCCCCTCTGAGCTGGGCATCCCCCGACCCAGAGCCCAGCTCCCCACCCAGCTCTGGCAACAGTAGCGCCACCCCCAGGCAGCGACAGCCCATTGGCACCAACCATCACCATCACCCAGCGACAGCCCATTATGTAGTTGCAAATGTATACATGCCATTAAAGCATTTAATGTTTTTAAATAATCTATTTTGTGTATTTTCAAATTATTAAAAATTAATTTTTGAATGTATTTCACTGGTTATTTTTTACATTTCCAAATACATGTTACTATAGTATTGCAACTTTTTTTTATGGAAGGGGCCCCCGAAATTCCTTTGCCCCAGGCCCCCTGAATCCTCTGGGCGGCCCTGCCACAGATAACGGTATGGTGATTGACCAAACACAAATGGGCCTTTTAAAGGTAACAAATACATCTAAACAGCTGATGCTTTGCCATACTGAGAGTGTTGGGAGAGCACCCTGTCTTTTTAAAATGATTAGAAAAATCCTATTGACTCAGGACAAATAAAACCTAGGCTGGATAAGTGAAATGTTATAGTTTATTGCCTGTTGGCTGTGGACCAGCAATGACATGGTGCCTCTGACCCGAGGCTGAGAATTAAAACAATGCAGATTGTTTGTTTTTTTGTAAATGGTTCTGAATAGCAAAAGAAATGGTGACTCTCTCCCCTATCTGACTCCAGCATCAAGCAGCTGCACCCCATACTGAACTCTGGAAAGTGTTTCTAGCTAATGCATATAGGTACTAAAATATGTATATTATGACAACTCTATTTTCTTGCCATGCACAAAATCAAGCTCTAGATCCTGGTTTTCCTTGGAGAGGTCACCTAAAAAGAAAATGTTACCAGGCTGGCAAAAGACCAGCATTTGTACAAAGATTTGAAGGAATAAAAACATATAATCAGATACTTATATAAGTGCTTTAACAATAGTGAGAACACTGTATATCTGCCTTAACTTTTTATGTAGCACCTGTCTGTGTGCTATCTGTGCCATGCAAAATTAAAAATAACAGGAACAAAAAGTTGCTAATTAACCTTAGTTCCTAAGAGGTAGAGGAACATGACACTATGTGTATGTTGACTTCTTTTGGGTATCTTTCACTACAAATCACAATGCCTGAACACATGTAAGGAGAGTCAATAGTGAGTATGCATTTGAGCCTGGTGATGGTCAACGTTCCATCCTAGTTTTTCAAGAAATAGCCCCCTCCTCCTCACCAACCCAAAAACCCAACAACCAAAAATACTTAATTACAACGGTGTGCTTCAGAGTGTGTTCTTGCCAGTTTCAGCACCCTGCTTACTCTCAGTAAAGGAGCTGGCAGGAAGAGCAGAGCAAACAGCCCATAGTGTATGTGCGCATATCAAATCAAAGGTAGAATTATTAGTCACCTGGAATGAAGAGCTGGTTTTCCAACATTGTGCCTGTCCTTGTTTTGGCCAGGCTGATAGATTTTATGTTTTGGGGGATGCAATATTGTTGAGGGCTGTTAATAGTTGCTGGGTCCAAGGGATGGCTGCATTACAGTGGTAGGTGAAATGATTCCTTTGTGAGTGTGTCTCTCTCTCTAATCTGCCTGTGGTATTAAATGTGTAGGGTTGTGTGTAAAAGTGGGTTAGGATCCTTCAGGATGAAAGGTACTTATAAATGTAAAGTCCTAGCCCTTTAAAACTCTTCCTATCCTGCAGGGAGGGAGTTTCTTCTTTTACTGGATTTTGGTACTGTATAATGGAACTCACCCCGCAGACAAGAAATCCTCTGCGGAGAGGTGGAATTTTTTTTTTTTTTTTTTTAAAGTCCAGTGCTACAGAGAATTACATTCTGGATTTAAATAGAAGTCATAGGTAGAGACACAAGGAAAGAATCATAGAAGATTAGGGTTGGAAGAGACCTCAGGAGGTTATTTAGTCCAACCCCCTGCTGTTGTAAAAAGTGTTCTTTGGCGTTGCAGGGTCCACTATTGGGTACCAAATCCACAGTTTGAAAGTAATTTTGTTTTCCTTGTGGATTTTGTCCTTTTCCATCTGCTTCCCCTCCCCCCCTTGTGTTGTGAACTGAAATGAGCAACTGTCACCACTTATTTACTCTGTAGGGTCTCATCGTGCCACAGCATTTTTGTTCATACACCAGCATTTTTTGCTGTCAGCCATCATAGCTCTGGAAATTCAGTAGGGCATTTTAAGGAAATAACCAGCTGCTTGCCAGCAGGGGAATGAAGGGAGGGGGTCACTCAACTTTGTGTTTCTGCAGGTGCTATGGAAATAGTGGCTATTCAAAAATATAAGCCTGTAATAACTCAAAGACTGATTGACTTCTTATGGTCTCAGCCACTGTGTAGGCATTTTGGACAGGGTGAGGAGGCAGTGTTTTTGCTTTTGGAAAGTTACTTGGGAGGAACCAGTCCCAGCTTACTTCCTGATGCTAGGATCCTTCTCCTCTCTCCCAAGGCTGCTTTCCTACTGTGCCCCTCTTTCCTCTGCTGCTGGTGCCTCTTGTGACTTTTCCCTCAGACCTGGGACCATCAGGGAGGAGGCAAGTCACTTTGGGTATCAGGGCAGGGAAGAACATGCATGGAGGCAGCAGTGAAGGAGATGAAAGGCAGGGTTGGTGGTGGAGGTGAGGAGGTGGGCAGTGTGAGGGTATCATCCTATTGGGTAAAGGATGTTCTGGCATTTGGAGAGGAAGGATCTTAGTTTGGGGGAGTAGGAGGAAAAAGCAGAGTGGGGAGAGACTAGGAGCAGGGAGGGAAGCGGATAACATTGGGTGCTTTATTAGCATTGGTTTAAAAAAAGTCAATTGAAACATTTTCCTGTCAAAATATTTTTGTGGAAAATGTCCATTTTCACTGGCATTTGGGGAGTTTTCATTCAAAACTAAACAAAACTCAGATGTAAACATTTGGGGACTTAGTTGTTAAGAATACTTCAGGTTTTCTATTCAAACTTGAAAAATGTGGATGAAAACAGTTTTGTTTTAATGGAAACTTTTCCAAGGGGCAGGGAAGGAGAGTAGTTTCCCAACCAGATCTATTATTTAGTGCTTTAAGACATTCCTCATAGCAGTACTCTTTAAATTACGCCATGCTGCAAAACCGAAAACTCAACATTTTTAAAAACATTTTTCATATAACTAGCTGTTATTTTTTTGGGAAGCTTTTGTTGTAAATAAGCAGTCAAAAGATACTATGTGGTCTTCGAAATGCCACTTCCCACTGCCTAGATAGAAAAGAGAAGGTTTTAATCTATTTCTAAATGTTGCCATTTCACTACAACCTCTGTAGAGACATAGCGATGTTTTCCTTTACTCTTCTAACCCAGCTGGGGAAATGCCCTCCCATTACTCATTTAATTAAATTGTTCCTATAAATTAATCAGGATTAATTGTGTTTATATGTGCCAATAATTCCTCAAGGGACCATTAAATGCTGAACGGTTAAAATATATTTATTTAGAAATCAATGGCAGAGATTACAAGTTACCCACCAAGATGGATGTTGATGGCTGCAGTACAGCACTTTCGATCAGATTAATTGCGAATAGTTACATAAACCAGTGTTGTATTACTAATCTTGTTTACAGTGATGAGAGAATAGCATCCATGTTAGAGGGCTGACAATCTTGCTCAGGCTATTATAAATCTTAGCACTCTGATTCTGAAGATCTCACGAGGTGCGTAAGTATCACATTCCTGCTTTGTAGAGGAGGAAGCTGAAGTTGTTTTATCCAAGATCACAACAGCAAATCAATGTCAGTTGGGATTAAAACACAAATCTTCTGACTCTCAGCTGCAGGCCTTGTCCATTAGACCAAGGTTTGGTCTACGCTAACAGCGTACGTTGTTATAACTACATCGCTCAGGGGTGTGGAAAATCCACACTCCTGAGTGATGTAGTTATGCTGACCTAACCCCTGTTGTAGACAGCATTATGTTGATGGGAGGGCTTCTCCTGTCAACATAGCTACTGCCTCTCAGGAGTACCTAGGCCGAGGGGAGAAGCTCTCTTGTCGGCGTAGGTAGCATCTTCAATAAGTACTACAGTGATATAGCTGTGCTGCTGCAGAACTGTAAATGTAGACCAGCCCCAAGTTGGCTCTGCTATGCAACAGCCCTGATTTATTTTGCTGTCTTTATTTTGGCTTGTTTTGGGTCTTAAGGTCATGTAAGGTAAAAATAAGCATGTAAGCAGTCACCTTATTTTTGCCTTTACCAGTTTTCCCTTTAATAACTTGAGGCGCGTACCAAATTGATGTGTGGTGGTGGGAGGAGAGTTACAGAGATGACATTAGTATTTAATTTGCTAGTTACCTTTGTCTATTCCCACCTCCCAAATCTTACCTGGAGGACAAAAATCCTATATTTAAGAATGTAGTATTTCTTATTACTTATGACATTTCAAATATAAGCTTGATCAGAACAGAAATAGAAAATTAACACGGGGAGTCTGATTCTGATTGTGCTTACACAGGTTTGACACTGATCTAATTCTTTTGACTTCAGTGTGGATGCTCCTGATTTTATACCAGTACAAGTGATCTCAGAATTAGGTCCATTTACTGGAAATTTCTGCGTATGTTTCTTTGTTTCCTTTGCTTATTTATACTACTAACACATATAGATAAAAATAAAAAAAGATTGGCCCAAGTTAGCCAGACTTCTAAAAACAGCAGAAAACATGACTATTGCTGCTTCATTAGGCATTAAAACATGAATTAGAGCCAAGCTGTGCCCTCAGATGCACACACGTGGCTCACGTTGAAATCGGTGGGAGGCACATGAATATATCTGAGGCCAGAATTTGGCTCTTTGCCCAAGTTTTTAGTAGATCAGTGTGCAGTAGGGGTTGGGTGCTAGTTGATCCATTCTTTATTTACAATAGATAAATACAATGAGAGAGTAATGTT
Organism: Emys orbicularis; assembly: GCF_028017835.1. NCBI lineage: Eukaryota > Metazoa > Chordata > Testudines > Emydidae > Emys > Emys orbicularis. The sequence continues at coordinate 63,569,209 of NC_088689.1, forward strand.
TCATTCATGTGTTGTTACATAAGGCCTTTGGATAGATGCAAATATGCAGTACATACAGATTACTGAGCAGGCTTAAAAATAGAGATATTAAAAGAAAGCTGTGCCTATTTTATAAAGGATTTGAGGATCTTTTAAAGATGTTTTAAAACAACAGCATGAAAGCAGGATGGCAAGTTGCTTACACAGTTTGACTCTGGACTCCCACTCTATCAGTGTCACAAACAGTCACTTTCCTCCAGCAAGATAGATGCTGCCAACAGTAGGCTGCTCCAGAAATGCCAATTGTAACCAGAAACTTTCTTTTCAAGTTAGATTTCACAGCTTCCTCATGGTGAGAAGTGCTTCTCACCATGTGAACTTTTCAGATTGCTGGGCTGAGCAGAATGGCTGGCGTTTAACTGTAAGATGAAATTGACTTAATTGATCTTTGAACAAGAGAGACCTATTCATATCAAATGATGTAAGAATGCTGGGGTATATTTTCCAGTCACTGCACATCTGTAACTCCCTTTAATGCTAAGTGGAGCTAGGTTCCCACCTCTAGGGGAGAATATAAACCTCTCTGTGTGGTTCAGACATCATCTGGTCAGAAGCTAAAGATTTTCTTTTTCATCCTGTATATTGAAAAGAAATGTTTCGTTTTTTGTTTTTCCCCAGTGCAGTGGATTTCATCATCCTTTCTCAAGCAACAAGGGACTGTCACAAACAGAGAGCTGCAATTAAGGGGGGGGGGAGTGGAGGGGGGAGGAAAGGGGAAGAGAGGAAGAAGCACTATTTGCTGTTTTAGCATAGGATTCTCTCAATAACTATTCCTGAAATCAGATGGTGATCAGTAAATCAAGCCCCCAAATCCCTTACTGTTGTGTTGGATTGCCTCCTGTTCTTTCTTGGTACAGTTTGTATTTGGATGGGGCCTGTCCTGCATCCTGCCAGCCAGACTTGCAAGGCACTAAAATTGCCTTGAATGACCTCTAGGAGGTGATGCTGCCTGCAACAGCATGCCCATCTTAAGATCCAGTGTGGTGACGCTTCCTCAGGTGTGATGGCTGCATCATTATACTTCATGCTGCTGCAGCTGCTGCTGTATTACAATACAGTGATGCAGTGTCAGGAAGTGATACCATGCTAAATTAGTTGTACAAGACAGACTTGTATAGGCCACCTACTCCCAGGACTGTGTCTCTGTGGTTGAGTGAAGAGGAACACTGTGCAAGGACTTTAGTCTCATTATGGGCTTCAACGAGAAACACATTTAATCCTGAATGGCATGAGTCTTCCTAGTTCTTAATTTTAGGAATTTTCCCACACATCTTAGTGCTGGACTCAGCAATGCCCTAAAGATTAAAAATAGAAATAACATCTTAACTGTCTGTTCTGTTCATTCCCTCTGGGACACCTGGCACTGGCCACTGTCGGAAGACAGGATACTGGGCTAGATGGACCTTTGGTCTAACCCAGTAGGGCCATTCTTATGTCTGTCTGTCTGTCAGCAGCATGCATGATTTGTGTGCATGTCAGGGACGGTCTAGATAATACTTAGTCCTGCCTTGAGTGCAGGGGACTGGACTAGATGACCTCTTGAGGTCCCTTCCAGTTCTATGATTCTATGTTTGGTGGCAACTGTTTTAATTCCTGGAGAATAAACCAGATAATAAGAACTATGACTTGGCCTTTTCCCATTATTTAAATATGTCCCTCCCCATTTATTTTTATTCTTTTGTTGCTCCTAGTATGATTCAGTAATTTAATTTAGGTTTGATAGCACATCTGTCTGTGGAGCTGGTGGCCTACCAGTCAGCTTCTCTGTAGCAGAACATTGACAGACTCTGCTGTTTGACCTCTGGGGATATGCCCTCCAACATCCCTGCTGTGCCAGGATCCAGAAAATCCCTATAGATAGTATTCCCCTTCCATATTATTCTGTTGGCAAGGTGTCTTGGGAATCAAACCACCTGCAGTCATGTTAATTCCCTCACCCCAACCATCCTTTAATTCAACCACAAATAAATAGCAAACGGGCATTTATCATAGGTCTCTCATTGGTGGTTTCATCAGCTCTGGCTCAGCATGCTGAACAGAGGTTGCATACCTGCTAAACAGCAGGGGTGGATTTATTTATTTATTATTTTGTTTTGCATTAGAAGCTTCATCAGTTCAAGGATTTAATATAGTACACTTTCCTTGTAGGGTTATTTTAAAAATGTATCTATTTCAGTATAGAGCCGAAGAATGTAATTCTGTTCTTAGGAATTTAACCTGTCACTGAATGGGCAGTAAATATGTTTGCATCCTTATAATCAGTCTGTTCCTTGATAGGATTTACCATTCCTATAAATGCTGATTACACTGCTCTACAGCCAAAATGCTTCTGAAATAAATGTAGTCAAACTTTACTAATTCTGGGTCACTGAGAACGAAAATGATGCTTAAAATTGTTGATTGGCTCTAGTTTTCAAGATATGCTATTGGGTCAGTATATACGACCCTTGACTTGGGAATGGCGGAGGATAAGTGAGTTATAAAGGGAAGGGATCTCAATTTAAACCAGAAATGACTAAAATACATCTTTGACTGGATCTATGAATAAATCTATGACTGGGTTTGGACAGTACTTGCTTTTTAGGCAAAACAATGAATGATGCAATCTGAAGCTGGTATTGCGTCATACATGATATGAATTGCATCATGTTATTCCTAGAAGTCATGGATGATGCAATCATAACGAAGCTTACATCACTCTGCTGAACAAATTGCCCTATATCAGCTCTAGAAATCATACAGTGTCGTGCTCTCTTATTTGTCAGTGTTTGATTTTGCAAAGGGACACATTTCTGTTTAGCCAAAGTGAGCAGAGATGCCTCGTACTTGTGTGAACAGTGCAGATAACTTCTGCTAGGTTTGTGGTGAAGTGACTTTTGCATCACAAAAGCGCAGTATAACCACTATGGTTAAGAAAGCCTATCACCTTTATTTTGGCTGCAAAATTGGAGATCAGGACAAGAGGTGGGCCCCACACATATGCTGCAACACTTGTGCAACAAATCTTCGCCAGTGGTTGAACAGGAAAAGGAAATCTATGCCTTTTGCAGTGCCAATGATTTGGAGAGAGCCAACAGATCATACCTGCAATTGTTACTTCTGCATGGTGCCTCCCGTTGGGAAAGGTGTGTCAAAGAAGAAAAAGTGGACTGTGCATTATCCAAACATTCCATCAGCTATACGCCCAGTACCCCACGGAGAAGGACTGACGGTTCCTGATGCACCAGAATCATTCTCACTTGAGTCAGACGAGGAAGAGGATGAAACTTCTGGTCCTGAACCATCAATGTCACAGGACCCACATTTTCTCCCATCCTCCTCCTCTGAACCACACCTTATAACACAAGGTGAACTGAATGACCTTGTCAGGGATTTGGAACTACCCAAGAGTAAGGCAGAGCTGTTGGGCTCCAGACTACAGCAGTGGAATCTCCTGGCAGGTGATGTTAGGGTTTCCATGTTCCGTGACCGTCAAAAGGATCTTGTCCCATTCTTCTTCATGGAAGGTGATCTTGTAGCCTGCAACAACATCGATGGTGTGATGGCAGCCCTCAACATCGTTCACGATCCAGATGAGTGGAGACTGTTAATTGATTCATCGAAGACGAGTCTTAAAGCTGTTTTACTGCATAATGGCAATGTTTTGCCATCAATTCCAGTTGGTCATGCAGTCCATATGAAGGAAACCTATGACAACACGAAACAACTTTTGAGGTGCATAAACTATGACCAACATCAGTGGCAGCTTTGTGGTGATTTGAAAGTTGTTGCTCTCTTGCTTGGTCTGCAGACTGGATACACAAAGTACTGCTGTTGTCTCTGCGAATGGGATAGTCGTGCAAGAGATTCCCACTACATCAAGAAAGAATGGCCACTCCGACAGTCATTGGAGCCTGGGAGGAAAAGTGTTCAGCATCCACCACTTGTTGAATCAAGGAAGATTTTGTTAGCACCCTTAGACATCAAGCTGGGTCTGATGAAGAACTTTGTCAAGGCCATTGACAAAACACAAGCAGCTTTCAAATACCTCCATGGAAAATTTTCAAGGTTAAGTGAAGCTAAGATAAAGGAAGGTGTCTTTGTTGGTCCTCAGATTCGTGAACTTCTTCGAGATGATGCATTTGACCATGCACTGCGTGGCAAGGAAAAGACGGCCTGGAAAGCCTTCCAGTTAGTGGCAATAAATTTTCTCGGAAACAACAAGGCAGACGACTACAGGTTGTTGGTGGAAAACCTCCTCAAGGCATACAAAAGCCTTGGTTGCAACATGTCACTAAAGATACCTTTTTTGCACTCTCATCGAGATTTTTTTCCACCGAACTGCGGAGCAGTGAGCGACGAGCACGGCGAGCGATTTCACCAGGACATTGCAACAATGGAGAAACGCTATCAGGGCAAATGGAGCCCATCAATGCTTGCAGACTATTGCTGGACAGTGACAAGAGATGCTCCATTTAATGATACAAGAGACAAGCCAAGAAGCGCCGAGTAGACACTGAATAGGACTAAACTATGTACAGAATAGTTTTTTGCCTTTTGTTTCATAATAAATTTTATTTATATAACCCTTTTGCTGATTTTTAAAGTGTTACATAAACAGGACAGGTGAAATATTATCATGTAAAGCAACCATAAACACATGAAAAGACCTAGGTTTACAATTTATGATTAAAACTCTACTATCTACACAATATACATAGACATAAAATGTAAAAACTTAAATATCTTAGAAACAGTAGCCAATCAGTTGTTTTAATTGTCATATTTGAATTCAGCACATCAAAATACATAATAAATAGCACATTTTATCTCTGAAGCAGACGACTTCTCAAAAATGGTAGACCAGTGTTACTATTGGACTCCCTACCCCAGAACTCATCTTCAAATGTAGGACTGTTGACTGTAATCACATTTTACTGTTCCAGGGTCTCCATTGCCTGGTATAGAATTCTTGACTTAGGTCATGCACATGGAGATGAGATGAACGTATGGATTGGAATTATATTCAAGTTCTTACATATTTATGACTTTAAAGTTCAATCATGATCCTGCTAAAGTCAATGGGAATTTTGCCAGATTTTGTCCTTAATATGATTGTGCAAAAGGGTAACACCAAGAATAAATTCGTCTTAACACTTCTTCTTGATGTGTTAGCAACCTTAGTAGAAAGGTGGGAAACAACAACCTGGAAAGTGTGTGAGCCTATACGTATGTATGTAAACAGCATATCAAATCTTGTATGATTTATTAATAAGCTTTGAAGTGCTAATGTCTTTTGTTTATAGTTAGCCAAGAATCTCCATGGGCTTTGCAACCATACCACACTCCTTTTGCACTCACCTCTCACTGGGGTGGAATACAATTTTATGTCAACAGTGTGTATCAACACAATACTGAAGTTTGTGGTGAGGAAGTGGTGAAGAATATCATCTTCAGTTGAAACTTCAGTGGGAATGTAGCCAGGTGGAATCGAACTATCCATATTGAAGTTTAGCCAGGCTAGTTGCGAGGACATTGTCATGTTAATTTTTTTTAAATGTTACTTTGTGGGACTAATGACATCTTAGATTTTTAAAACTGAAATAATTTTAAAAATCTGGTTTCTTTTCAGTATATGTGTTGTCTATTTTTTCAATTTCTTCTATCCAACTTCACTTTCAGGTTCTTATGCAGTAGCATACCACGTCAGCATTCCTTAGCAAAGGAAGAGTTTTTTTAATGCAAAAGTTTCCCTTGGAATTTTGTTTTTAAAGGCATGGAAATATTTCTGTTAGGTTTTGTATATATTTGTTCTTATACAGAGCCTGCAATTTGGGCACAAACTCAGCAGGAAGTGTTTCTTGGACATTTCTGCTCTCATGAAAAGTGTTATGGAAACTTTAATAACCAAACCATCTGATCTGCATCTTTGCTGATTGAAGTGCAGATAGCAATGCTCCCTTCGTGCTTGCAAGGGGAGGAGTGCCACCTACTGAATCTGTAACAATCTCAAAGTCTCTGATGCAAGCACCAATCCAACCCAAACCACTTCTCCTAAGAACAAGATGATATAACTGCAGGTCGTGTTTTGTCTTCCTCCACAGTATCAAGTTTTGGGCTGTGGCTGGAAGCAAGATCTAGAACAGGAATTCTAAAGAAAGATACATGGTGAATTGCATTAAACTAAAAGCAACCAATTACCAAAATTGAAAGTAGGATATTGAGAACTATGCTTGAATTATTTGTTGAGTGTCTGGAAGATTAGATTATCAGGCAGATGATTAATAAGGACAAGGGTCAGAATTTTATACCTCCATCTGGTACTTGACAGGATAACACATAAATGGCTTTCCTCCCCCACTCACCGCTATGTAGGCTACGTTTTATCATATCTGTACTAACAAAATATGATTAAATAATTTTTAAACCAGATGTTGCTGTTCCTAATTATTGGATTTATTCATGTTCCCACCTCTATCAACTTTAAATTTAGACCCCACTTACTTACATGTTGACTTCACTTGTTTCTAAAGCAAAAAACAAAACAACCAGAATTCCACAATTTCCAATGGGAATGTTTTACATCTGAAGTTGATTTGTGAGAATTTAAACCACCAGCATAAAATGTAACTGTTCCTGATATCATTCTCATTGTATTACAGGAGACACCAAATAATTTACATTCAGAGATGGCATTGGATGTGTTAGAGTCTAACAGTGACTTCAGTTTATGAATGTACAGCATTTCTGATCAAACAAACTGAGCCTTGTAAAATTGTAGCCTTGTAGCGGCTTTTCCACTTTCTGTCCCATTGATATTTTTATCTCCAACCAGAAAGATCCATCATCTATGATAATTAGGAAGAATTCAGACTCCCCCAGTCAATACTCTAGGGATCTGCGTATAACACAGTGCATCATTCAAAAGAGCATGTACGTTGTCATTTTCATGGTTATTTGGTCACTGTCTGTGGCTTATAACCCTTTTAATTTGTCTAAGCTCAATAAAATATATCTATTAAAGCATTCTGTCTCCTGCTAGCTGCAGAATAGTTTCCTTTGAGTAGTCTGCATGCTGAGCAGTTGTTAAATGAAGTGATTTAATACCATGGAGTATTGTCCACAATTACATTTATGTCCTCAGGGTTGGTTTAAACTCAGGTATACTGTTTGCTTCACATTTACTATGGAGATATTTATAAAGTACAGCCGGAGAGGAGTTCATGCAAAAGTCTGCACTACCATATGATTTTTCAGTCTGCACAGAGAACATGGCTCATAGCAGAAGCCCTTACTTCTGGTGGTTATGTAATAAGATATGTTAATTAGTAGTGATTCCGTTTCCATTGCAGTATGATGGGATTCACCAAGGAAGTAAAGTCCAAAGTTGCTAATGTGGCTTCAGGATCCCAGGTTCCCAGTTCAATCACTTGTCCATATACACACATGCATTGGTTTGGGATTCAGCAAGTCTAAAATCTTCCTGGATCATGGACCAGCAGTCTAAAAGGAAAGCTACTTACTGGAGTGAATTTGCTGTTATTGATTAATGAATGCCCCACACTTTGTAAGCTGTGTGCACATATGTACATGTCTTCTGTCTTCAGTTCATGTTGAAAGATGGATGGATGGTATTCATTCAGTAATTGAGACTTTTTTTTCCTGCTTCTTCTTGTTATGTTTTAAGTTTCTATTAAGTGCTTATGCAAGGCAATGTCCTGACAGCACAGGTGATTGAAGGAGACTGCCCACCAAACAAGTATAACAGTGGCAAATCAAATTTCCCCATGTGACTCTGTCAATTTGCCTCAACCTTTGTCCAGAGAGATCACTTCTGTCAGCATGAGAGGAGAGTGAAGTCTCCATACTCATTCAGCCTCTTTTCTGAGGCCATCAGTTAGTTAGTTCTAATATTAAGGTAGACACCAGCTCACTAGCAACTAGACTATCGGGTCGCTTCACATAGGTCAGCGAGATGGTAACAAACGTTGACCTCTCAGTCATCCTGCATTTTGTGGGATGTCCCCTGTTTTAGTCCCAAAGTTATTTCCATTCCACACAAATTGGGCATCCCCCACCTTTATTGTTGAAAACTTACATCTCACATGAAGAATTGTGGTTAAGGAAAGGATTATTTAAACCAAAGCCTTTTAAGTTCCATACATGAATCATTTGTATGTGTCCCTGATTTTGAGGGTCATTGTCGTACATTGTGTCCCACATTTGGGTTACAGAAGGCTGAGAGGTTCAGTGGGCCAGGTTCAGGCTAGAGCTTATTGGAATCATTTCATTTTGGGGAATTCAGACCAGTGTTACAGAGATAAAAGACTTCAAATCTCTTGGCCAGTCCAGCCCTCCCTTGTGTATGTTTATAACACTTGATGCTATAAGGAGGTAGTTTTTGTATTCCATGCATGTGTTTATTAGATATGCACTTAGGATTTAGGGTGTTCAAAATGGGTTTTATAAGATGCTGCTGACAAAGCTATTCCCAATATCGTGCATCCACCCAATCTTCCCTGCTTGTAATGGAAATATTGCTTTCAGAAAGCAAAAACTACTGTGGATGAAATTACAGTACTAGAAACTTCATTTCAGGTACATAATTCCCGGATATAGAAGACCACACTTTCAGAAATACGTTTGCATTTTTGCAAGCAATGCACACTAAAGACTAATGCATACTACCCCTGAATTTTGTGTGCATAAATGTATGCACAAGCTCGTGTTAGTGTTTGTACAGTACACTCTTGTATGCATACTTTAAGACCTGGCCTACCATCTACAGGAGTTGTTACTTCAGGTAGTGACTGTAAGAAACAAGGTAGTGCCCCTGACAGTTAATTGCAAAATTACCAGCCTGCCACTGGGTTGGTGGTGATACCTCCTGTTTAAAAGACCATGACAACATGTTGGAGCAATGAATAAACCTTCTGAAATAGAAATTCCACAGATGGGCTAGGTCTGTATGTATGTAATGTACAGTATGTGTAATGCACCATTTCTTCCATCTGAAGGAATCTTCTAGCCAAAGAAGGATTTCCTTAGATAGGAGTTCTATACCCACTCATTCACTTCAGTATGATGTCCTTACAGATTTAATAATAGGACATATTTTGGGCTTGTGCCCAGTTACATTTATACAAATTTCCAGGAAGAGAATAAAAATCCATAATTGTCCAACATATCTACTCTAAAGAACAGGATTTTCATACTTTAGGAAAAAAATTAGAAAGCTGAATTTATCAGAATTAAAGATCTTATCTATCTGACATTGAGTGTTGATAATTAGTGTAAAATTTCCTGCACATTTGGATGATTCTGTTTGAGCAGGAAAAGAAGTAAAGGAAAGAAACATTTTTGTGTCCCCCCCCAAAAAATAGCCAAGTCAAGGATATTCCTATTTAACAATGGATAAAACACAAATGTCATGCTAAATCTCCAAATTTAAGTAGGTATGCAATGCACCTTGAAACCTGAAGTTCATCCAGAATTGCTTTGTGTGTGTATTTCCACTAGAAGGCCAAGCAACAGCTTTCTGTTTTAGCCCCTTCCAGGTCATGTTTTGGTTCTGGATCTGCCACGTGTGGTGATCCTTGTAATGCAGTGGATAAAATGCCAGTAATTACTAAATGACAGTCATTCCGTTTTTTCTGTGCTCCTATTAGTTTGCTGTTTCATTTGAAATCTCTCCCCCCCACCACCCCACTCCACTCCCCTCCCTCCTTAGCATAGAGCTGCTCCATGCCAGTTTAAATCAGTGTAAAGGAGAGGCCTGGGCTCTCGAAATGATGAAGAAGTGTAGTAACTACAATTGGCTGGCAGTGAGCCCGCATGTTCAACCCCTTTTTATAGATTATTGACTGGAGAGGAGTGCAGTGCAACTTCTGTTTTTGGACTAGGCAGATAGCCTTATATAGAGCCCAGCTTACCTTTCTAGTTTATTTGATGTGGAATGCATGCTGAAAATAGGAAGTCTTGCTAGCTGGTCGGGAGAAGTTAGACCAGCTTTTGTACTGTCTGTCCCAATGAGTTTATCTGCCCTGAAAACATACCTGTTTCATTTTATTAATTCTCTTAGAAGAGACCCTTGTAGATGAAGTATATAGTGTGCTTAAATTACTTCAGGCTAGTTCCTTATCAGCATTAACAAATGAGGATTTGGATACAGAAAGACTAAATTTGTTGGAAGGATGAATTTGGATACAGTTAACACCATCAAAATTGGTTCTAAATTGGTTAGATACTCTTAAACCTGATAATGGCGCCAAGGGGACAAACCTGAGAGTGATACGAGAAACAAGCAATGCACATGAAATTAAGGAAGAAGCTTTCAGATTGCAGGTATTGTATGCAACAGAAGCACAATGGCTCAAGGGTCTTTACCCACAGGCATCTGTGACCTTCTTGGCCTGCCTCTTATCAAGCAAGTGCCCACCAGTGCCTTCCTGGTAGTGTAATATTTAAAGCTTGAAGTGGAAATCTTTCAAAGCTCCCCTAGGGGATTTGGAATTAATGAGATGCAGGAGTCCAAATCTAGTAGGTGGCTTTGAAAATCTCAGATCTACATAATAAAAGAGCATTCTGCCTGGACTACTAGCTGCTGCTCTATGCCAGTCACAGAATTATGATCAATGGGGTTAGAACTGGTGACACTGGGCCCCCCTGCCCTGGAGCATTTCCTTTCTCTGCTAATACCAGAACACATCTGTAGCTTCCTTCTGAACAAAGCTTTTTTTTTTCTTCCTTGTTTTGTTCTTCGAGGGTTTTGTGCTTGCTGGCCCTTGGGGTTCTTTTCTGTTTCAAATAGGCCGGTTGCCTTTGCTTATTATCATTTGGATTTCAGAAGCCGTCAGGTGTGGGTTCCCATACATTAAAAAGTGTTGTTAATTATTATTTTTAGTGCGGGGGGGGGGGGGAAGGGGAGAGAAATTCCCTGAGTGGGAGAAATAACGTGAAGTAAATGAATTGCTACCTTTTCCTCCCCTAAAAATGTCAAGAGATGTGCCAGGAAGAGACAAACCGTCCCTTCTCCTTTTGATTTCAGAGGTGAGAGTTTTGAGGGCTAGAATCTGTAATGAATGGGCATGCAGTACTTCCTCTGAAGTTCTGTGTACAGAGCAGCAGGAGCAGGAAGGTCCATTTGGAATTTGGAATTATTTGAAGACATCAGTTTAGGAGAGTATGTGGAGGATCAGGGGTGGCAAATATTAGAGTACGTGGGAGCCAAGGGTGGGAGTGCACTTAAATCAAACCCCACCAATATGATCACTATAAATCAAGGAAACCACCAGTTAGGTCAGCCTTCTTTCACATGCCTCAACTCTAAGCTAACCAATTTAAAAAATATAATAATTTAGGCTGGCTATTAGTCACAGCCAAAACAAAACAAAACAAAACAAACAAACAAACAAAAAAACCATGGTTTTGTCTTGGTAAAAAATGCAAGCATCATCATTTTTGTTTGAAAAACAGGTAAAGGCAGACACACAATAATTAAGTTGTTTATGATGTGAAATTATTTAAAAAATACAGTTCCTTTATTTCACAATAAAATGGTTCAAAATTGTTTAGTAATAATTTAAGAAATACACCTCTACCTCGATATAACGCAACCCAATATAACACGAATTCGGATATAACACGGTAAAACAGTGCTCCGGGGGGCGCAGGGCTGCGCGCTCCGGCAGATCAAAGCAAGTTCGATATAACGCGGTTTCACCTATAACGCGGTAAGATTTTTTGGCTCCCAAGGACAGCGTTATATGGGGGTAGAGGTGTAGTTTAAAACAGTGTCTCTCAACCTTTCCAGACTACTGTACCCCTTTCAGGAGTCTGATTTGTGTTTCATACCCCAAGTTTCACCTCACTTAAAAACTACTTGCTTACAAAATCAGATATAAAAATACAAAAATGTCACAGCACACTATTACTGAAAAAAATGCGTACTTTCTCATTTTTACCATATAGTTATTAAATAAACGTGAATATAAATATTTCAGTGTATAGTATATACAGCAGTATAAAACAAGTCACTGTACGTAGGAAATTTTAGTTTTTACTGACATTGCCAGTGTTTTTATGTAGCCTGTTGTAAAAATAGGCAGATCTCTAGATGAGTTGATGTATCCCCTGGAAGACTTCTGCGTACCCTCACGGGTACACGTACCCCTTGTTGAGAACCATTGATTTAAAACAGTGTAAACAGCTGTACTCCATGGCACTGGACAAAGTTGTGAAAAATCCTACCGTTTTAGACAGTACTTGGCTGACTTGGGTGACAAGATCATAAACGGGATTCTACTGTATGTTATGTTGGTATAAATCTGGAATAACTCTGCTGAAATCAATGGATTTACGATGACATAAACCCTGTGTCAGTGAGATCAGAATGAAACCCAAACATTTAATGGGGGAAAAAATGATAAAATACTGGTAGCATAAAGTCACAGCTATTATCTGTCGAAGTCCTGCCTGTGACCAACGTAATTCTAGTTATCTATATACCATGTGAAGAATGGTCAGACTTCCACAAGCCTATCCAGCGGTCCTGCCATAGGAATTGCAGCCCCCTTTGGCTCAGTGCTAGCCCTAAGCAATTACCCATGACTAGGTTTTTGGGTGGGAAGATCAAGTGGTGAGTTCCCTCGCCGTCTGCACTGGGGTGTGGGACTGGGCCCAATGTATGTGTGATGTTGGCCCTAATGCAATGTGTCTGTGTGGCCCACAGAGGCATTAATTGATCCTCTACTAATGCTTGCTAAGAGAGATCACCTTGGTGTCATTGGTGTTTCTGGAACTGAAGGAGCAGGATTCCAGCCCTAGCTCTGTGTGACTTGCATAGAAATTGTTGGTAAATGGTTCTACCACCCTAGTCACAAATTGCTGAGTCTACATAGGATAACTGGATATAGAGGCTGGGAGAAATGTGGGTCTCCAAGTAGTTGTTTATCCTAAGGTGGTCTGTTTTAGGCCAGTATTCAACTATGATCATTTTGAAGAGTATAAGGTGGTTTATTTAGCTTCCAGGAGCAGTTTAAAGAAATGGTTGTGTAATGTGACTTTGTGGTTCAGGGCCGGCTCCAGGGTTTTGGCTGCCCCAAGCAGCCCCCCACCCGCCCCCAAAAGCCGCGATCGCGATCTGTGGCGGCAATTCGGTGGGAGGTCCTTCGCTCCCAGCGGGAGTGAGGGACCGTCTGCTGAATTGCCGCCGAATAGCTGGACCTGCCGCCCCTCTCCGGAGTGGCCGCCCCAAGCACCTGCTTGCCAAGCTGGTGCCTGGAGCCGGCCCTGTTGTGGTTACAGAAGTGGTTCCGACATGTGGAAAGCAAAACAAACAAACAAATAAATAAATAAATAAAATGCTTATACTGGCTTAATGCAGTTGGTCCCTCTAGGTCAGGGCTAAGGCATGTTGTTGCCTTAGCTTGTGCTGCTACTATCTGTGCTGTGCCTGTGAGGTGATCAGTCTCCAAGGCACCTTCCTCTATCTTCTGCAACACAGTGGTCTACAGACCCCAGGAAAAAACACAGCCCCTGCTATGAAGAGTTCACAGTCTAATGAGACCGAGATGCAATCTTAGGACAACCATTCAGAACAGGGGCGGATATGAAGAAATCAGTACTGCAGATACTAGTGTCAAAGTGAATCTGAAGAAGTGGGTTTTAATGAAGGATGTGGGGAGTGTTTAAGTGCTTGTTGGCCAAGAAGTGCGATATTGTTTCAAGCACCTGGGTGAACAGGCATGAATTTATTCTTAACTTGTGAGTGAGCTTCTGTTATCTATTTTGACCTGTCTCTCACCACTCTGATATATTCATGTGCCCGTCTGTATAATATATAGTTTCTACATGTGTTTAATGCTGATAGTCAGCAATTTAAATGTTTTTTGAGATTTTTGTAAGGTTAAATAGTTTGAGCAGCTGTGGGTCACTGTTAATGAGACTGTAGTAATGAAGACTTTTCTCTCCCCAACTCTCTGCAAATTCATCCATGAAGTTTGTTTAGTCTCATTTATCTTTGGAAAAGCCCCCTTCTGTACTGCCTCCTGTTCTACAATTGCAGCTCTTTCCTCCACAATTGTCTTGAGTTATTTATATTAACTTAAAAACATCCCTCCTGGGTGTAGGGTGGGGGAGAGAAACAGACTAAGTACAAGTAACTAGGGTTTTAGTTTTTGCAGTGGTTGTTTCCCATATGTATATAAGGTCTCTGGAATATGATCTGCAGAGATAAGATATGCTTTATGTATCATTGGCTCTTTGTTACACTGTCAGCCATAACACAGCAACTGACTTTTTGACCTTGTAAGCTTGGTTGAATAATGCTTAACTTTTCATACTGCCATATGGTTACATTTTTGGTGTATCTCAGATGCAGGGGGAGAAATCACTAGTGGCTCTTTGCTATTCTGATAAAGGTGGAGCAGGAGGAATGGTTTAAGTCCAGTTAAATGACCTAGTTGAGGCATGTACATAGGAAGGATAAACTAAAGGATAAAATTGCTAATTTGTTTTTTAAAGTTACAGAAGAGCTTTTGGTAGTAGTTTTTCTTCAGAGGTTCTGGAAATGCATCAACGAGATAAAATGTCAACTAGGAATGTCTTTAAATCTGCCCTATTTAGATGTCCCTACCCCTAGGAGTCAGTTATTTATGAATAAGAGGAACTGCTTAGTGGTACGTGTTCAGAACAGGGCATGGGAGATAAATCCTGGCATTTATTCACAGGACTGGAATCTATTTGTTAGTGTACCTTCCCTTCCACGTGCAATAGGGAATGTTTTGTTAACAATTTCACTGATGCCTCTATAAAACAAGGCTAGTTTCTGTGTAAGGTACCGCTAACTCACACACAAAGAGAACAGTGATTTCAGAGTGTGACAACTCAAAACTAAATGAGAGTGTCTTAGGGGAATCCTGGCTTTTAAACCCAAGTGAGACACTGTGTGACCTCAGGCAAAGTTATTTGACCTCAATGGGCCTTAGTTGAGCCAGCTGGAAAATTAAGAGTGGGGAGGAATTGTGAACTAGGAATTGTAAAATAGGAAATAGGTCAACTATTGTTAGGGCCATTTGAGATCTGTCTTGTATTAGTGTCTGTTTTTCATAGGCTTTCTTGTTTCAATAAGTCATTTATGGAGGCAAAATTTTGCAAGGGCTTTTTTTCTACACTGCATTTCCACCATCCAAAAAGTGAAGTAGAGCTGTGAATATGTAGCTTCAAAATCAAAAACGTACATACTGCGGAAAGAACAGATCTTTTGTAGTTTTGGCCCCATGAAGAGTCATTTTAAAGAGCCCTCGGGAAATGCGACAAATGAATAGAAATACTTCAGTAGCTTGTAGGTTATGGTATGGTCTATTGGATGGCATGGCAGATATTTAAGGTGTTTCATTTTATTATCCTCTCAGTCTTCACTGATTGGTTCACATCATCTTGGGCATGTGATAATAACCAGGTACGCTCTCTGCCCACAGTGTGGGCTGCACTACTACGAGCAGGAGAAATGGAAGCAGAGTTGTTTTTTCTCTCAGAGTTATTGGTGGGGGTGTGTGCGCAAATCTCTTCTTGGCCTTTTTAGTTTCAGACAACTTGCAAAGTATGATAGAAACATTTGCAGAATTATGTCAGATCCATGACAATAAACTAAAAAGTTCTATTTTTTTCTTTAAAAAACCCCAAAGCTAATCACAAAATATCTCAAGTCCTGAGATCTTTTGCAAATGAGGAGAAAGCAGAACTGGAACCAAGTTCATAATTTAGTGCAGGAGTTTGTGATCTCCACTGTGATTAGGTTGCATTGGTTCTGCATTCTATCATGCAGTTCACATGACTTTGCAGGTGAGGTTGACCATCTAAGATGTATGTCTTTTGGTACTCTCAATGGGTTGGAAAGGAGACTGGCTCATCTTCTGGTATGTTTGTAATTATGAACTATTTGGAGTCCTCCAAAAGGATATAAGAATATAAGCACTCCTATGACACAACTGACAGCTCTTGGGAAATTATCTCAGAGAGTTGGTTGGAGCAGAAGGTTTTGTATGTGCTCCATTCCTCACACCCACATGTACAGTTTTATGGTTCACTGATGGTGTCAGTTATTCATCTTGCCACTACTTCAACTGGGTGCAAAGCCAGGAATTTCTCTTCCTATATGCTATAGGTATGGCTGTATATTTTGGCTGTTTATTTAATGAATGGCTTACAGGGCAGAAAGGGGAAAATAGCTGTCCATTTTGCTGAGAGCGGAGCCTTTGACGTTCAAGTTTTCTAGCACATACTATGAAGACATTTGTGTTTTGAATATTAGACATGGGTATGTGTCTATCTTGCTCAGATTAATTGAAGTATAAGGCAGACATTTTAATTGCTCTACTGTTTTTATTTTCTGGGCTTATTCTATCCTTTGGTACATGGATGCATACTGCCATCTAAACCATCTTTTGGAACAGCTGCTGTGCAAAATAGTTCACTTCAGAGATTTTTTTAATATACTCATCAATATATCCCTACACATCTTTTAAAATTCAAGGGTATCATAGCATACTACAAAGAATTAAGTCTCACGATTCCTCTGTGAGGAAGGGATTAGGATTAGCATCTCTCAACTCACTGCTAAAATAGGCGTTATAACTATACCCATTTACAGATTGACAAACTGAGGCACTAGAATGTAAGTGATCTGTGCAGTTCACATAAAGATTCTATAGCAAAATTAGAAAAAACCCAGAGAGTTGTGGCTCACAATCTTATTCTTCTGGTCATTAGGCCATATTTCAGAAGGCAGGTTTGACTGCTCACTTTTCAGATTGCCTCTGAGCTGGACATGTGTTCTCTCAAGAGCTTTATATTGAGTTTTCTCCTGAGGCTATTTTCGTGGTCACTGTGCCATAGAGTATGTTTGAAGAAAATAAATTATAAATGGCATTAGACATTTCCTGCTGTACATAATCATTAAGACCAGGATTGTGCCTAAAACACCGGAACACCGCGTTTTTGATAGTGATCTTAGTGAGAAAGCAAGAGGTAGAAATTGCACAATAGAAAGATCATGTATCCAACATCAACATGTTTTTATAACGATTTTTATCTTTAGAAGCGAACTTTATTGCATTCTGAAGATAAACTCTCAGAGCATTTTACTAAGACCTGCATTTTGTCAAATCCTGCAATACAGTACATAGCCCCACCAACCCTATTTCTTGAATCCTATTAGCAGTCGCATGGTGGTGATTCCTATCCTGGGGCAAGAATCATACTGAAGTTGTCACCGATGTTACCGAAGAAGTGATTCAAAGGGCTAGAAATGTGCATGACCCTATTCTATCTAGGCTTTGTTGTAGAGTGAAGGCTGCAAGCATGCATGTAGCTTCCCATAGTGGAGCTCCTTTCTAAAAGGGCCAGATTAGCTAAACCTGGCTTAATGAACACATTCAGCCAATGGGCAGTCATCTGAGTCACAGAAGCAGACAAAAACTGGAACCTCATGGGAAGGAGACTTTTGCTGGAAAGGGGACGCCAGGCCAGAGGAAGTTTAACATCAGATTGAGTTTATGATTTTTTTTTTCTGGTAACTTTTGGTTGGGGTTATTGTTTTGTTTTGGTTGCTTCTTCTTTATGAGGAAAACATTTTTTTTCTCACCCTGACTGGTCTGGAGTGTCCTTGTTATAAACTAACCTAGCTTCTCCATCTCTGACAGTTCCCTTCTGAAGTGTAGCTGGAGTAACTAGCTTTGTTCCATTTGTGAAGACAGTATGACTTGCTCCCAGGATTGCACTGTAACTAACCAAAATGGAGCATTTGTAAGTTTTTTGTTTTGTTTTGTTTTTTGGTTAATTCTCATGAGCATTTGACTGGGAGGCTTCCAAGGATCTGAGGTATTGCAAGACTTAGTGTTAGTTACTCGGTGGAAGGCATTCTTCCTTCTGTGACAGTGCTGAACCCACGCTCTACTATTGTACTTGAGGGCACTATATCGACAGAGAAGCAGACTTTCAGATGAGATGCAAAACTGAAATCTTGACCACTTGCACTCATTAAAGATCCCATGATGCTTTTCCCAAGAATGAGTGCATTGAGAGATCTCGGATCCATTCAAGAGAGTACCTTTCCTCTCAAGACTCAGTGTATCATCTCTTGGGGAAACAAAGTTGTCTTAGGCTACATCCTCACTACAGGGGGGGGTCGATTTAAGATACGCAAATTCAGATACGCGAATAGCGTAGCTGAATTTGACGTATCAGATCCGACTTACCCTGTTGTGAGGACGGTGGCAAAATTGACTGCCGCAGCTCCCAGTCGACGGCGCTTACTCCCACCTCCGCTGGTGGAGTAAGCACGTCGATTCGGGGATCGATTGTCGCGTCTTGACGAGACGCGATAAGTCGATCCCCAAGAGATCGATTTCTACCCGCCGATTCAGGCGGGTAGTGTAGACCTAGCCTTAGAAACATGCTAAAAATGAAGAATAAATTTAGCAGCTGAGACCTTCTGCAGGTATAATATGGAAAGGAAAAGTTAGAGCTAACTCTAATCAATAATTATTTGCATTCCTGGGGTGGAAGCCTGGGGGTAAGGAAGACGCCAAAGACCTGAAGGTTTGTTAGAATGTTTGTGTGAGCTTTATTTTTTCATTTTCTTTTAGTGCAGTTGCTGATCAGAAGTGGATGCAGAGGCCCTGTCCTTGTAGGGAGATCAAAGTCCTCTTGTCAAAACCAGATGTTTGCAAGTTAGTGTTAGACTCTGCAATCCATGTCACTGACCCAGACTCATTCTTTCATTTTCCTTGTTTACAGAAGATTTTTAATGAAACAGCTTTGTCAAAAAATGGATGGTGAATAAACAGGATAGGTGTGACATACAGGGGTTACAGTTCTTTTGAGCACCTTTACTAGTGGAGTGGCTCTTACTTCCTTACTTTAGCAGTCTCCTCTACAGCACTAGAAAGTGTATTGTATTACTGGAAGACTTAGTTTCACTCCTGGGGACTCTCAGTTCAGCATCTGAGGTGGCACAAGGTTACTTACTTATGGATTGGAGTAGGTTTGAAACTGTCACTCCTATTGTATAAATAAGGATTATGAGCCAATTTCTCTCACCCTTAATCAGATTGAATGGTAATTTACCCAAGTAGCCCCACTGGAATGG
Source organism: Emys orbicularis (assembly GCF_028017835.1). Classification (NCBI taxonomy): domain Eukaryota; kingdom Metazoa; phylum Chordata; order Testudines; family Emydidae; genus Emys; species Emys orbicularis. The sequence goes on from NC_088689.1 coordinate 63,588,377, forward strand.
ATGACTACATTCAATGAGACTACTTGGGTACTATTCAGTGTGAGTAAGGGAGGCAGAATCTGGCCCTATATATACAAGAAACATCTGTATCCAATTCATAGCAGCTAGAAGATGGTAGAAATGAAGCACCTGGGTTAGTATTTTGTGGAATATGCTGAACGTGTGCTGGGAAAAAATGAAACATTGAGTGGGCTGTACACAAAATAGAGATGCAAACGTCTGTACTGTCGAATGTTAAAGGATTATGGTTCCAGTTGTAAGGGATTTTTTTCCTAGGCCTCTAAGTGTATTCTGTTTCCTAATCTAGTGTCTGTCTACTGCCAGGGGAAAGTGCTTTCTTTGTGGTAAATAGTACTTTGTTTGACTTCACATTTTTTTCAGAGAGATCCTGTACTCAGAAGAATCTCCTTCCCAGATCTCTGAGAGACAACTGTGAAAATAAACCTGTTAGTGTGGGGAATTTCAGAGGCATTGCAGGAGAGATTGCCAGTGAATAATTCAATTGTAGTACCTCAGTGGACATAAGCTGCATTTTATGTACATTATTCTTCAGGAGTTCAATTAACTACACTGTGAAGGCATAGTGAGGTGGATACCAGGAACATGATTTTGGAAGTGTCCCCAACTCCTGTCATTATTTTAACCTGCAGGTGTGGTCCTGCCTACTGTCCAGCATTCGTAATCTATATTTCTTAGTAACTCCGTATCAAGCATGCTGAAAATTACCAAAAATCAGTACTGAAAATAACCTTTTTCATTGTAAAATCTTCCAGTTTTGTCCTAGAATAAGGACTCTCTCTTTTCCTTATTAAATAACGTGAGCAGGTGGGGGGAGTGGGGAAGAGTGAGACACTGATTGAAATTAAAGGACAGCACATTTAAAATCAATAAAAAGAAATGCTTCTTTACACAGCATGTATTGGAGTTGTGGAATTCATTGTGATAGAAGGTCATCGAGGCAATCTGTAAAAGGACCACAATATGAATAGCTGTTAAGAGCATTTATAGCTACGGTATGATATGGGTAATTATAACTCAAACTACAGGAGGTGTGCATTTTGCCTGCAGGAGTCCAAAAAGAAGTTTTTCTTTTATGTTCAGCATTATGTAGTTGGACTGAGGCATGATGTGGGTACTTCCGTAGTATTTTTATTTCAGTAGTGCCTAGAGACCCCAATCAGGGTTCAGGGTACCACAATTTTAGGTACTGTACAAACATATAGAAAGAGGCAATCCCCACCACTAAGAGCTTATAAAATAATTAAAAATGAAATGTAAAAGATGGATGTAACGCAAGGGGCGGGGGGAGGCCATGGTAACAGTAATGGACTCTCACCTTTCTTTGAATCATTGAGTAACTGGCCAGCAATGGGGGCAGGATGGCAACACCAATGTTCTTCCTTGGAGAAGGGTGCACCTGTGTTCACTGGGGCTGTGTCTTGACCTATCATTTGTCTCCTTTTCACTTGTTTCCTCAATAAGTGGCCTAACTGCACCTGAACAGTTTTGTCAAGAGAAGTGCAGATTTTTGTTTGTTGAGGCCTCCATGCATGCTGCTTCCTTAAGCCACCTGCAGGGAGAGGTTGGGTGAGTTTTGGGAACAATGACATGTGTCTCCCTCAGCTTGGAGGCAGAACTCCTTTGCAACTGTCCCTGTCTCCTATCCTAAAGCGATAACTCCTGAACTCTAAAGGGACGAGGTGGGAGATCACCAGTAGAGCTGGAAAAACTCAGAACTTCCATTTCACAGGAAATGTTGATTCCCCCCCCTTTTTTTTTGTTCTAAATCAGAACACAAACAAATATTTTGGAAAATTCTGAAAAAAATAGTTTCAAAAGTTTTGTTTTGGAAAATTTTCAAAACTTTATTTCAACATGAAATGTTTCTTTGGAATTTTATTTTGTTTTATGATTTTTTTATTTTATAATTGTTACATTATTTCATGTAGTAGTAATAAATAATGACATGCCATATGATATTACTGCTGATGTGTCATAATATGACAATAATGGAAATATTCTATTTTTTATTTTATTTTAAAATCATTCTGAGCAGCTGTTTAGTTCTGATTGAAACATTTTATCTTATTTTCTAGAAAAACGATTCCAGACTTAACCTAAGGATATTGAACACAACTGCTCCTCTCATTAGTACACTGAGTGCTTATCTTCCTTTCGTGTTCAAAGTGTTAGTGTCAAACTGTTTCATTGCCACTAACAGGAAACACTTTCATCTAGAAAATAAGATGTTTCAATCAGTACTAAATAGCAGCTGCCCCTGATGATTTTTAAAATAAAGTGAAATAAAAAATAAATTAATAGAATATTCAGACTAGTATATTATGTCATGTATGTCATATTATGACATGCAGCAGTAGAAGAGCATAATAGGATATGACTTGACATGATGATGTCATTATGTACTGCTACTATGTCTGAAATAATGTAAAAATAAGAAAAGAAACAATGAAGAAAATAAATAAATTTTCAAAGGGCTCTCCATAGGGAGGGATATCAAGCAGCCAAAATAAAAGATACTACTTGTACGCATAAAGGCACTTCTGTGTTTAGAATTTAATTTCCCTGCTCTTATGCTTTGTCTTCAGCAAAGACAATTTGGAATAAGATATGCACAGTGGGGTATAGGTCTCATCATAAAACATCTTAATTATCTTGAAGATTTAAAGATCTGCAAATCCCACAGCTGGCCCAGGTAACAATATTTTGACCATACACCTCATGTAAGTTCAGGTTTTTAGATCCACCAGAGTAATCTCATGACCTTGGAAAATGCTTCTCTGTTAGCTTTCCTTAACAACGGAAGTTGCTTGTGATTACTAGAAAAGGTCCATCATGTAGGAGGACAAGTGGTTTCCTCTGTATGTCTAGGTGGATAAATAACATTATGGGATAGATATTTCCCAAGATCTGAATGGGACCAAGACACCCAACTCCCATTGACTTGTGCCTTTGAAAACCTACTCCTACCCTGAGTTTATCGCATTTTTAACAGAGCCAAGTGAAATTTTGCGGCTTTGCTTCATTTCACTTGTGCTCACATTTTCACTTTGTCAAACCACATAATTGTTTTTAAATCAAAATGTTTCATTTTGACATTTTTGAAACTAAAATTTCAGTTTGAAATGGTTTCAAATTCTTTAAAAAATGTATTTAAAAGATGTTTAGAAAATCTAAAAATAATGCTCAAAATTGAAACAAAATGTGTTGTTTCAGGTCAAACAAATGTTCTGTTCAACTTTACTTTTTTTTTGCGACGTAAGGAAATTGCCTGTGAACCAAAGCTATTTTTCCAGCACTATTTGGAATAGCCCAATGGCTGTTCAGGTAGGGATCCCATCCTGCCTTGGTGGCAGGGTCTGTGATTGGGAAAAACTGGGGAGCACTTAGATACCCAGGCTGGTGAGGCCCTAGCCCGTGCCAGGCAATGCAGCTGGTAAAGATTCTGGTCCCTCACACTGGATTTAAAACCAAATCTGTTGCACACACTCATTGCTATAATTAGTAACAGTGGGATTAAACAAGAACTGGCTGAAAAATGACAACTATTTTTGTGAATTTTGAAATTTTGTTTCTGCATGTCAAAATCAACTTTAAAAAAAATTAAAAAAAAGAATATTTTGGAAGTTTTGTTGTCCCCTTTCTTTTCCCTTTTTCCTGTTTTCCATTTTGCCATGGGAAAAAAAATGGGGATATGAAAACTGAATTTTTTTGTTTAATTAAATTTTCATTTTTTTCTCGAAAAGTTTCTAAGAAAAATATCACTTTTTAAAAAAAGGGCCATTTTTCAACTACAAACTTCTTGACTGAAAAATTTCAACCAGCTCTAGTTAAAGTGTATTTGGAGTGTGTGTTTTGGAGGCTCAGGTGTACAGACCTGTTTCATTTGCTTCCTCTTCCTTGCTGTAAGATGTGAAGCTGGGCAATTTTGTTGCTGTTGAAAAATTCTTTTTTCTAGGGCTAAAACTATTCAGTCGAAGGGGAAAAAAATCAAAAGAACTGAAATATATAATTTAAACATTTTGTTTCAAAATGTTTTATTGTGACTTTTCAGTTCAAAATGGTGTTTTGATTTCAAATTTGGCATATTAAAAAACAAAACAAAAAAGGATGAAAAACATGAAGTGTCCAGATAGGAAAAAAACTAAAAAAAATTGTTCAGAGTCCATTCAAAACATTTTTTTTTGTTCTAAATGAAATATTTTTGAGGATTTTTTTTAATTTGATGAAAAATTTTGAAAAAAAAATCATTATGGTTTGAACTGAACCAGTTTTTTTTTTTCATTTTTCAGTTTGGCCCTGACCCAGAAAATCCATTATTTGCTCATCACCAGTGGGATGCCTTCACCCCATATATGGCTTGGAGGAGGAGTGAACAGGCTCAATCCTGTGCTTCCCAGTAATCCCTAGTACTGCACATTTCATAGGACTGTCTGCAACAGCTCTGTTGTGAATAAAGGTGCTGGAACTCTTCCAATAAAGCAGTCCCATTCCTGTGGATTAGTCCCTAGATTTCCTTATCAAAAGACAGCACTCCCTTCACTCAACTCTAAATGCTAGTGCCCAGCACAACACTGATGCCTAGGTATGAAGTCAGCCCAGGACTAACGACTCCTATGTGGCTCCATTAATTGAAAGACATTATGGAAATGAAAGGAGAAATCATCCCAGAAATTCAGGAATTGTGGAAAAACTATGAAGATCCCATACCCTCCTTGAGTCACTGCTTCAGAACAAGCCAGATACTGTATTCCACCTTGTCCTATGTCTCCTCCACTGCCCATTCTTTGCATTGCATGATGGTGGAAGAGAGCTCATAAATAAACATTCAATGTCCCTAGCTAAAAAGAGGAGGAAATGTCAGAAAACACAAATATAAAATGCAAATCCAATTAATGTTGTAATTGAAGAAAAGGGGAATTTTCTTATTATGTTACAGATAATGCCTCGGAACTCAGAACCTAGATTTACCAGGATTATGAAATAGGCCATTCATCAGATGTCAGCTTTTAAATACCTGACATTAATGGAAGGTAGAGCAATTGTCAAACATAACATTGTTTCAATATGCACTCCATTCTTATTGTAGCTGCCCCTGCCGTAGATTTCCTTGGCCAAGCTCCAATGGCATTCCCACTGGCAGAAGAGAGTTCAGACTTGGTTCATAGTTATTGTAATTTAACCCACTGCAGACTAATGACATTACTGCATTTTCCTTAGTGTTCAGGAGTAGCAGGTTTGTATAATTTTTGGTGGTGCCCAGAAAGCGTCCAAGTCCTGCCCCCCCACGCCTGCCTTGTAAGCTGATATATATATTTTTAAATAATGTAAAAATGGACTGGAAACAATGTGTGTGTGTGTGTGGGGGGGGGGAGGATGAGGGCTCTGGCTGGGGGTGAGGGGTCTGGGGTGAGGCTGGGGATGAGGGGTTTGGGGTGTGGGAGGGACTCAGGGCTAGGGCAGAGGTTTGGGGTGTGGTGGGATGAGGGCTCTGGCTGGGGGTGTGGGCTCTGGGGTGGGGCCAGGGATAAGGAGTTTGGGGTGCAGGCAGGCTGCCCCGGGGCCGGGGCCAGAGAGGACAACACCCCTCTGCCCGCTGGCAGCAGGGACGCTCTGGGGAGGCGTGCAGGAAGGTAGACAGGGCTGGGGAAGAGACACGGCCCCAAACATTGGCGGAGCTGTGCCCCCGGGCCCTGAATATTGCTGGAGCACGGGCCCATATAACTCACTGCCCCTGTTAGTGTTCACTATGCAGGAAGTCTGGAAAATGCTAGCACTCTAGAGGTTAAATGCAGAAAACATAATGTACTTGATTCATTAAAACGTAGAGACCCATGTTTGGTTTTGTTTTGATGCCATATTGTGGCTTGCTAATAGCGTTTCAGCACTCCCAACAGGATGGCCTGGCTTATATTAATATTTGATTAGAGTTTAGAGTACTCAATATAACTTCTGGATAGCTGAGATTGCCATCCCTAGAATTGGAAGATTCTATTTCTGAAGGGGAATGGAGCAACATTTAGTGATTATTTCATATTTTCTTTTTAAATGCTAGTCCTGTAGGGAAGGCTGTTTTATTTTTGATGGAAGAACTGTTTAAGATCTCAACTCAGTAACAGAATGGGTGCTGACAAAGATGTAAATGGTGGGATTTTCAAAATCACTTTGCATTGGTCTTTCTTGCATCTCATTAAAGTCCATGGTAAAACTCCCATTGATTTCAACAGAAGCGAGGCCACTTAGGTCAACACCGAGTACCTTTGAAATTCCCATTGTATCCTTACAGTGTACAACCAAGTATTTATAAATCACATTTCATAGGACTGTCTGCAACAGCTCTGTTGTGAATAAAGGTGCTGGAACCAATCAGGCTCTTAAAAACAGAACTTTATTAGAAAAAAGTAAAAGAAGCACCTCTGTAAAATCAGGATGGAAGATAATTTTACAGGGTAGTAAGAGTTAAAACATAGAGGATTCCCCTCTAGGCAAAACCTTAAAGTTACAAAAAACAGGAATAAACCTCCCTCTTAGCATAGGGAAAATTCACAAGCTAAAACAAAAGATAATCTGATGCATTTCCTTGCTATTACTTACAATTTGTAATCTTAGGTGCTTATTTCAGATATGGCTTTAGGACAGGGGTCTCAAACACGTGGCCCGCAGGGTTATTTTCTGCGGCCTGTGAGCTCTTCGCGGCCCCCCCCCCCCCGCCCTCCTCCAGCATTTACCTAGAGCAGCTTCTGCCCGACGCGCACCGGGGGCAGGGCAGGCTCCCTGCCTGCCTGCCCTGCCCCCACGCCGCTCCAGGAAGCCGACGAAACCTGGGAAAGGAGGGGCGCAGGGGAGTGTGTGGCTGTTGCTTCAGGCACCGCCCCCAACAGCTCCCATTGGCCGCGGTTCCCCGTTCCTGGCCAATGGGAGCTGCTGGGGGCGGTGCCTGAAGCAACAGCCACACACACCCCTGCACCCCTCCTTCTCCAGATTCCGTCGGCTTCCCGGAGCGGCGCAGGGGCAGGGCAGACAGGGAGTTTGCCCTGCCCCTGGTGTGCGTCAGGCCGGAGCCTGCCCCCCGCACCCTTCCTGCACCCTGACCCCCTGCTGCACCCCGCACCTCTCCTGCACCCCAACCCACTGCCCTGAGCCCCCTGCTGCATCCCTCCTGCACCCCAACCCACTGCCCTGAGCCCCCTGCTGCACCCCTCCTGCACCCTGACCCCCTGCCCTGAGCCCCCTGCTGCACCCCGCACCCTGACCCCCTGCCCTGAGCCCCCTGCTGCACCCCCACCCCCTGCCCTGAACCCCTGCTGCACCCCGCACCCCTCCTGCACCCCAACCCCCTGCCACGAGCCCCCTGCCACATCCTGCACCCTGACCCCCTGCCCTGAACCCCCTGCTGCATCCCGCACCCCTCCTGCACCCCAACCCCCTGCCCTGAGCCCCCCTGCCACACCCTGCACCCCAAGCCCCTGCCGTACCCCTCACCCCTCCTGCATCCCACACCCCAACTCCCTGCCCAGAGCCCCCACCACACCCCACACCCCTCCTGCACCCCAACCCCCTGCCCTGAGCCCCCTGCTGCACCCTGACCCCCTGCCACACCCCTCACCCCTCCTGCACCCCACACCCCAACTCCCTGCCCTGAGCCCCCACCACACCCCACACCCCTCCTGCAACACCTGGGGGCAGGGAGGGGGCAGAGTTGGGGTGGGGATTTCAGGAAAGGGGTTGGAATGGGGACAGGGAAGGGGTGGGAAGTGGGGCAGGGGCGGGGCCTCATGGAAGGGGTGGAGTGGGGGCGGGGCCGAGGGCGGCGAGGGGGAGGTGTCAGTAAACACGTCCCTCGGGCCAATGTACTAGTCCTCATGTGGCCCTCGTGGTCATTTGAGTTTGAGACCCCTGCTTTAGGAGATGTATTTTTCCTGCGCTGGTCCCTCTCTGTCCCGGAGAGAACAACAAACAGAGCACAAAACAAAAACCTTCCCCCACAGATTTGAAAGTATCTTCTCCCCTTATTGGTCCTTTTGGTCAGGTGCCAACCAGGTTATTTGAGCTTCTTAACCCTTTACGGGTAAAGGAGGGATTTTATACTACCCTTAGCTGTATGTTCATGACAAGGGGCTAGACCAGGGGTGGGCAAACTATGACTTGTGGGCTGGATCCGGCCCACTAGCCATTTTAATCTGCCCCTCGAGCTCCCGCTGGGGAGTGGGGTCTGGGGCTTGCCTCGCTCCGGAGCTCCAGCCAGGGAGCAGGGTTGAGGGGCACTCCACATGGCTTCCGGAAGCAGCGGCATGTCCCCCCTCCGGCTCCTACGCGTAGGGGCAGCCAGGGGGCTCAACTCCACATGCTGTCCCCACCCCAACCGCTGCTCCCACAGCTCCCATTGGCTGGGAAATGCAGCCAATGGGAGCTGCAGGGGCGGTGCCTGCGGACGGGGCAGTGTGCAGCAGAGCCGCCTGGCTGCACCTCCACGTAGGAACCGGAGGGGGGACATGCCGCTGCTTTGGGGAGCTACTTGAGGTAAGCACCACCCGCAGCTTGCACCCCTGAGCCACCCCCCCCATGCCCTAACCCCATGCCCCAGTCCTGATCCCCCTCCTATCCTCCGAACCCCTTGGTCCTAGCCCAGAGCACCCTCCTACACCCCAAACCTCTCATCCCCAGTCCCCCCGAGCCCTCACCCCCCTCCCGCACCCCACTCCCTCTACCCCAGCCCCCTCTCACACCCTGAACTCCTTATTTCTGGTCCCACCCTGGAGTCTGCACCCCCAACTAGAGCCCTCACCGCCTCCCACACCCCAACTTTGTGAGCATTCACGGCCTGCCATACAATTTCTATACCCAGATGTGGCCCTTGGGCCAAAAAGTTTATCCACCCCTGGGCTAGACACTGCAGGGAATGTTCCAAGTATTCGGTGTTTGTTGCATGCACATCACTACCTGTACAGAGAGGCCTGTGGAGACCTGGAAGGCAGTGCTTGTGTTCCCAGATGCTGTTTGTTTCAGGGAGCTCATCCACGGCTGATACAGACAAGACTGCTTCATGCCAAGGACAGGTGGGGGTGAGGTGCTTCACAACCCTGCGCATCCCTGGGGTGAGTCACACCTACATATCTGTTTGACACATTATGACTAATCTTAGGGAACCTACCCTGATTACTTTAAACAATTTATGCATCACTTAGAGCAGAATAGGCCTGAATTTGAATTTCATGTTAAGACCCACAGCAGGAGATTTATCACTGAAATGTAGACTTGTCCTGTATTTAATGCTTAGTGCTTCACTGTTACTCATGGGTTCATTATTCATAGATTTTAAGGATTGAAGGGACTGTTTTGATCACCTGATCTGCCCTCTGTATTATATACATTATAGAATGTCACCCAATAATTCTTCCACTTACCCAGTAACCTGTAGTTTTGTGATTTTTGAGATGCTCATTGGTTTACTTATTGAAAGGTTAGCAAATCCTGAAAAATTTAATGAATTTTTACCAGAAAATGTATGGGTTTGCTATTTGTTGTTCACTTTTCATTATCTGTTCTTTTTTAAAAGTTTCAGATAGACAGTAAAGGAGTACAAACAAACATCATGTGACATAAGTGACTAATCACGCATCACAAATAAAGAAGAGGAAGTAGCCAAAATGCAATTCTGAACATCCTTCATGCTGACTTACTTTTGTTCTCATAAGCTATTTGGTGAATACTTACAAATAACTAATATGTTAATAGAAATTGTGATTGGTTTGTGAACAATTAATGAATAGGAAAATATAGGAGACTTTCCTGTTGCTAACAGAATTATATGGAGGTTAATGAGGTTGCACAGGTGTAACTAAAACCCGAACTTGGCCCAGTATGTATGTACATACATATGTATATGTAGCTCGGTGTGTGTGCGTAGTGTTCCTCAGGATGACAGAACAGGATTGGCTTTGACACCTACAAAGGTTACTATTGTCCCTTTAAGCCCTCCATTTTCTTTATGTAGTTCGTTCATGGCACAGTGCATTAACCTCAGAGCCTTCCTTTCTTCCAGAGTGCCTTGAAACCGTAGGGGTGTTTTCTAGTGAGCGCAGATAAAATAAATGCTATGCATCTTCTGATGTGTCATAAAATACACTCATGCTAGTCTGTGAAAATTGATATTTATGATTCAGAGTGGTATTGTTCCAGAATTAATGGGATACTAAACTTAACTGAATGTTCCAGATGGAGGATGGTGTAAAATAAAATAAAGCCAGTCTTGATCATTTGGGGCTGGTTAGTGCAGTATGTCAATCTTGAGTAAGAGGCGGAAGGTGGGAGATACTTATCAACCATTTCAGGGGGGAGAAATTAAGGGGGGAGCAGGAGTGGAGACGGGTAGGAATTAAAATTGCCTCTCCAAAGATTTGGGGGTTGTAGTTTAAATAATATATTCTAGTAGCACAGTAACATTTTACTATAATCCCTAATATTTAGGCCTTTATATGGTGGCTGTAAACATTTTCTGGGACTTGAATCACATCTCCTTGAGTCCATTCTTTGCTCTGACATTGATTTTCCACGTGAGCCTCTCTGATCTGTGCATGCCTCATTTTCTCCATCTGTAAAATGCAGATAATGCTCGCCTGCCTTCAGTCTTTGGATCAAAGATGTAATAGAACAATGTGTTACACAAGGTTAATTTGCATTAAAGTAAAGGAAATTTTAAAGAAATATCCCCTATAGAAGTCTTATAGCATAATTGTTCATTATGAGGGATTTACAGATATAACAAACACAGCTGAGCCACTCACAGTAGCCACAATATAATTAAGTTCAGTATCCTCAGGAGAAGAATCATATCATAAACTTAGCACTGTGACACTAACATTTAGAAAGCAGAATTTCAGAAAAAGGAAGACACTTGTTTAAAAAGGCCTTAACACCAGACGTAAGGAGTAATGTAAGGAAGTAAGAAGACATGCATACCCTTAAACAAAGCAAACAAACAAAGGAAGCAGGAATGCAAAATAAAAACCTAGTATGGTTACATGACCAGGTCAAGAGTTTGTTAGTGCCAGCTAGGTTTTGTTCAGAAAATGGAAATCCAGCTCTAGTGAAGCCACAATAAAATATTTGTTCTTCTTTGAGTGATGATCCCTATCTGGATTCTAGATGTGGGTGCGCATGTGTACCATGTGCCAGAGCTGGAACTGTTCACAGTCATATCCATTGTGCATCATGCGTCGGCCATGTGGTGTGTCTGAGGTTTTAAGAGACTGCGCAGGTTGACGCCGCTCCTGTTCCCTCTTACTGCTGCATGGCCAGAATCGGAACCCCTGTTCCTCAATGCTCTTAGCTTGCTAAGACAACTCTTCTCCATTCCTTCTGTAAATATTTTTTTCTAGTTTTATATAGTTGTCTGCCAGTTTTTAGTCAGCTAAGGCTCCCCTGTTGGACTTTTTTCCCCTTGCAGGGCACTCCCCCATTCTGGGGACTAGAGAATAAGACTGAGAATATATTATTGCCCTTATATAAATCCATGGTACGCCCACATCTCGAATACTGTGTACAGATGTGGTCTCCTCACCTCAAAAAAGATATTCTAGCACTAGAAAAGGTTCAGAAAAGAGCAACTAAAATGATTAAGGGTTTAGAGAGGGTCCCATATGAGGAAAGATTAAAGAGGCTAGGACTCTTCAGTTTGGAAAAGAGAAGACTAAGGGAGGACATGATAGAGGTATATAAAATCATGAGTGATGTTGAGAAAGTGGATAAGGAAAAGTTATTTACTTATTCCCATAATACAAGAACTAGGGGTCACCAAATGAAATTAATAGGCAGCAGGTTTAAAACAAATAAAAGGAAGTTCTTCTTCACGCAGTGCACAGTCAACTTGTGGAACTCCTTACCTGAGGAGGTTGTGAAGGCTAGGACTAAAACAATGTTTAAAAGGGGACTGGATAAATTCATGGTGGCTAAGTCCATAAATGGCTATTAGCCAGGATGGGTAAGAATGGTGTCCCTAGCCTCTGTTCGTCAGAGGATGGAGATGGATGGCAGGAGAGAGATCACTTGATCATTGCCTGTTAGGTTCACTCCCTCTGGGGCACCTGGCACTGGCCACTGTCGGTAGACAGATACTGGGCTAGATGGACCTTTGGTCTGACCCAGTACGGCCTTTCTTATGTTCTTATGTTCTTATGACTACGCCCTGGCAAGCTGGCTTCAAAAGCTGTGCTTCGTGCCTGTGCTCCTTCTCTGTAAGCAACAAGCCCCAACGCTGTCTCTATTGTCTCGGCAAAGCCCACGTACCTGGCCCCATACCCACCCCCAACTGCGGCCCCAGCCTCGGCCCCTTTACCTCTGTCCATGTTCCCCCCTCCCAGAGCATGGCCCCGCTCCTGACCCAGGCTCCGGGGGTGGGGTGGGGAGGAGGCATGGACAGGGAGAAGTGGGGTGCACAACCCTCAAAAGTTTGGGGACCACTGTTTTAGTAGCACCGGCAAGTAGCACCATAACATTTTCACTATACTCCCTAATATTTAGGCCTTTATATGATGGCTGTACGCACTTGCTGGGACTTAAAACTTTCCTAAGGTTTAGGGAACTCTGAATCAGGTCTCCTTGAGTCCATTCTCAGCTCTGCCATTGATTTTCTGTGTGAGCCTCTCTGATCTGTTTGTGCCTCACTTTTTCCATCTGTAAAATGGAAATAATGCTCACCCGTCTTCAGTCTTTGGATCAAAGATGTAATAGAACAATGTGTTACACAGCACCAATGCTGTCTCTGTAGTCTCAGTAAAGCCCACGCCATTGCCCGCTGCTCCATCTGCTGCTTGTTCCTGTTTTGAACTCAGGAAACTAGGGAACTTCACCTCTGCAAACCCCTGATAGGGGAGGCTATGTGCCCACATGTGCAATCGGATCTAGCACCGATGGATCTGCTGGAGGGATGCCCATCATCGGACGGTGAGCACCTCTTGAGCCCTTCCTGTACAGCAGGGGTTCTCAAACTGGGGGTCGGGACCCCTCAGGGGGTCGCGAGGTTATTACATGTGGGGGTTGCGAGCTGTCAGCCTCCACCCCAAGCCCCGCTTTTCCTCCAGCATTTATAATGGTGTTAAATATATAAAAATGTGTTTTTAATTTATAAGGGGGGGTTGCACTCAGAGGCTTGCTATGTGAAAGGGGTCACCAATACAATAGTTTGAGAACCACTGCTGTACAGCATCAGAGGTATTGATGCAACCGCTAAAGCCCCACTGTGCATATAAGAAACACGGGCATGGGCATAAGGGAGGCTCACTGATGGGAAACCACCGCTACATACAGCATTGACTTCCCGAGCTGTGCTAGGTCGCTTTGACAATGCGCTTATCCTGCCTTCCCTTCTCCTCCCCCCCAAGGACCATAGTCAGTACCAGGACCTACTCCAACGCATAGCTGTGACTCTCAGTGAAAGATGTTCAGGACCCACAGAACCAGTTCCTGGACATCTTGTAGCCTTCTGGGACTTCCTGCATTGCCATCCCTATCCACAAAGCCACCTTGCAACCAGCTCAAGCAGTCTGGCCCACCCAGGCTTCCTGTGTCCCTACCCCGAAGTGGGTGGAACACTGCTACTTCCTGCCATCTAAGGGTATGGACTACCTATTTACTCCCCTGCCCCCCCAACTCGCTTGTGGTTCACGCAGCAACCGAGCACGCCTGGCAACGACACCTCAATGTCACCCCTCCTGATTGGGCGGTGAAGAAGCTTGACCTGCTGGTGCGCAAGGTCTGTTCCTCCGTGGGCCTCCAGCTCCACGCTGCCAACTACCAGGCCATCCTGGCCAAGTATGACTTCCTCTCTTACTCCAAGTTGGCAGAGTTCCAGGCCTTTCTCCTGACAGAGAAACAGCAGGATTTTCAGGCCACACCTTTTTCACTCGCTATGCCATTGCCCCTGCAGCAGTGGCGGATGCGGCATACAGACCGTGACTTCTTGAGAGCCCTTGCACCCGCCTCCATGCTGAGCACTGCTCGCTACTCTCCCATGTCTGGAATCTATATAGGGAGCATTACTTGAAAAAGAAGAGGTTACTTACTGTAACTGGATGTTCTTTGAGATGTGTGGTCCCTATTTGGATTCCAATACCCACTCTCCATCCCCTCTGCTGTGGGCTCCATTGCTTGCTGGTAAGAGGGACCTGGCATGGTATCGACCCATACAGCCTCTTAAAGCGTCGGACACACCATGTGGCTGACGCATGTGCAGGTCAATGGACTCTACTATGAACAGTTCCAGCTCCGGCACATGGCACGCATGCATACCCACATCTGGAATCCATTTAGGGACCACACATCTCGAAGAACCTCCAATTACAGTAAGTAACCTTCTCTTTCAAAACTTTCTGCAAGGAAACTGAAGTTTTTCATTTTCAGGTTTTCCTGTGAAAAATTTTATTTTCACAAAATTGTGTTTTTCGGTGGGAAAACTTTCCACCTGAAAAACTTTGACCAGCTCTACATATCTATTACATTACCTAGTAACAATCATGGAACAGCCCCTTACTCTCTACTACAGAGTTAATGTTGAACTGGAGCTTTATCTGAACTGTAGTATAAAAGAAAACCTACTTCTTGAAATCCAATATATAAATATGTTAATGTAAACTCCAAAGTACACAGCTTCCCCACCCCCCCCTTGCTTTCTAGGTACAGCTTCCTCACAGTGACAATTTTGAAAGGACTATCTTTGAACAAATTTCAGTTAAATAATCAACTAATTATTTTGAGAACTGCTGTCACTATTGATAATTTTAAAAATATTATGTTTATATTGAAATGCTTTATCTGTCAGCATTTTCAGTATTAAAAAAAATAACCCCTGTGAACTGCACAGGCAGCTACTGAGGTGGATGGGAGTATAGCAACAGCACCAAGAGGTCTTCAGTGAATATTTCTTGGCTCTTTCATCCTCCTTTTGAGAGTTAAGTTCCAGAAACCTGCTACTAAAAAAAAAAAAATTGTTATCTCAGGTGCTGGGAACTGAATGGAACACTGAGAAATAGTTTGATTTAATGTAGCTATTTTAACCATTTTAAATTAATTTAGTGCTCCTGGAAATGTGCTGAATTTGAGAGTCTTGAGGAGTTGGGTCTTCAAGACTAGTTATCCATAAGATTACCTCACATCCATATGTCTTTATTCTGACCTGGAAGGACCATTTATAGGGATGAGAGAATATTTTAATCTCCACACTCCTTCAGTTCTTGGCTTCTCTGCTGACAGTGCTAATAAAAGAGCCAACTGTGATGGTGGTTTTAGTGATGTGGATATCTGTTCCCATGGGATAGATGTCCACTATGATAAAACATCAACAGCTATCAAGAAATACACTACAAACCTGCCCCAGATTTGCACTAGTTCGTTACAGGTAGTAGGTTCTGATTTCATTTCTAAATCCCTGAGACATCTTTATTTAATAGGCACTGTACCTACGTAGAAGCTACTGTACCTACTATTTGTGGCCCATTATGTTTGTTTTTGTATATCAATTGTTATATTGTAATACATCTTAGACCTTCTGTTATTTACTAAAGTTTCCAGAGTCCCAGTGATATACTGTAAAATCAAGTCATCTGAGGCAATAGGCGAGAATGCACAGTTGTCTAGTAATGTCATTCCAGGAAGGACAAAGGCAGGGAATAAAAAAATCTAATTCTTTGAAGCCTCATTGAGACTGAACATGCTCTTTTGGTAAATTGCAGGGTTAGCATAAGGAAGTAAACAGTATGCCACTTTGTCTCCCCCATCCAGAAATCCCCGTGAGGGAATTGAACATCTTAAAATAAGTCTTGGGAGGTATATACAAATTTTAAAAATTGGTCGTGGTGGGTGTGTGATAGAGAATATAAATGGATGAAATCCTAGAAAACTGAATTTGTAGTGTCCAGCGCAGTAAGGTCCACAAATTATCTTGAATTTATCTCCTGAAGGCCTTTTTTCCCAGCCTCCCTAAAAATTAAGATAAAGATATGCTATCTAGCACAAACAAATCTTAAATACTGGCTGTCAAAGTTTTTTTCTGCCTTTTTAATATTCAGTATATTTTAGTTTTTGCTTGTACTTAGGTGGCAGGAGTTGATTCTCTTTTAGAGGCTAGATGAACACTGTATCTGATTGTTCTACATTATAGGCATGTGATTGAAAGCATAATTCTCATCCATGTGTCTGTGTTATGTGTTATATCATGTATGGTGTATATTTATCAGTATATACCCTGATGGAAAACATCTGTACAAAGATAACTTTTTAAGCCATCCTAGAAGATTTAATAAAAATGTATAGCTGAGCAACAAAATTCTATAGGAAGAGTCTTTGGGGTCAGGGGAGAGAAAGAGAGGATATCATTCATTTATATTATATAGGTTTCTAGAATAATTTCTAGAAAACTATTCAGTTTCCACAAGACCCTATAGGTCTCACAAATGGGTTGTGTGTGTGTGTGTGTGTGTGTAAAATATCTATTATATATAATTTTCTTTTCATATACACGCACCCACATGGAACATATTCCAGGCTGTGTCTGAGCTGCACATGGTACAAGAGTGGTGTGCATGTAAAAAAGGCTTTAAACGGAGGGGGCTCTGTAGAAAATAAAATAAAATAAAATGGAGCAACAGGCTGCATTAACATTTCTGTGGATTCCCTGCCAGCGTTTCTCAAACAGGGGTCCCAACCCAAAAGGTGGCTGGGGGGGGTCGCAAGGTCATTGTAGAGGGGGTCACAGTATCGCCTCCTTTACTTCTGCACTGCCTTCAGAGCTGGGCACCCGGAGAGCGGTGGCTGCTGGCCGAGGGCCCAGCTCTGAAGGCAGCAGCACAGAAGTAAGAGTGGCAATACTGTGACCTCCCACCCACCCACACACACACAATAGCCTTGTGACACCCCTGCCCCCACAATCCCTTTTTGGGTCAGGACTCCTACAGTTACAACACCATGAAATTTTAGATTTAAATAGTTGAAATCATGAAATTTACAATTTTTAAAATCCCGTGACCGTGAAATTGACCAAAATGGACCGTGAATTTGGTAGGCCCCTACAAATTGGGGAGAAAAGCATTTCTGGATAGAGCATGACAGGTTATGAGAGGGGAATGGTGCGGATTGGAGGGGAACCTTGAGAAAGGGAAAGGAGCAACATAACAATTCATCCCTCCCCACCAGGAGGCATTCTGCCTTGCCCCTCAGCTCTGAACAGTGTCACTCCAGGAGCTCCTCACAACTTGGCAGTGCACATGAAGTTAATGGAAACAATTGGTGCACAAGTGAAGACTATTTTTGTGAAGTATAATCATTTTAACCTGACGGTGTCCCTTTAAATTGTCTCACACTCCCTCAGAACTGCACATCAGTTTGCAGAACTTTTTGTTCTTCTGAAGATGCCTCCTACTTTGGAGAGATTACAATAAATAGAAAGCTATTTATATTAGAGCTGTAGCAGACTCTCTGCATGTTACTTCAGACAAACTACAGAATTAGTGGGAAAGTGGGGGGGAGGTTACTTTTGCAGATAATATATTGCTGTCAGTTCCCACGAGTCTGAAACACCTTTGCAAAGGTCCTTACTTTATGCCATATAGCTCGTTGTAGGACTCAGTCCTTGAGGATTACTCAGATAGGTAAGGATTGCTGGATCAAGCTCATAATTTCCAGCTTCCTTTCTGTAGCTTCGTCTTGGTGATCACTACTGAATTATTAGCGATAAGTTAATTATAAGGGATAAGGGCTATTATTTTCAATAGGTCTTTTAAATTTGGTGCAGTAAGTGCCATCTCTGTTGTTTATCGTTTTTGTGTGTGTGATGACCACTTTTATTATGGACAACTACCAAAGGTCTATATTTACAGGAAACTAGAAAACTAGTCCAACTGTAGTTACCAGCTCCATTTACTATTTTTAAAGGACCACTTTTTCTTATAAATGAGAAATGCCATTTATTTTGACTCACTCTGCAGTGCATTCATGGGAGAATGGGCCTCTTAGTATGCTAAGCATCTATTATTTATGAAAATTTTTAGTTGGTGATGAGAAAATCCTAATTTGGATTTGTACTGTGTCTGAACAGCTTTAGTTTACATTGATTTTTCCCCCTGAAGACAAAAGGTTACCATTGCAGATGTTGGTGAGACATGATGTACATGTAAAGTATTACAATGGTGCCCTGCAAAATATAAATGGTTTGGCAAATGCATCCTGTACTCTCTAGTACAAAAACTTGCCTCCCTTTTGCAAAACTAACTCTTGCATCTTTAACCTATCCTACTATTTGAATTCACTGAGTCTTTTTTCTTGTTTTATTACCATTTGTTTGGCTTCAAAGCAACAGTGATACGAAGGTATGCAATTTAGTAAGTAGTTAGGCAGTTAACCTTCAATATATTCTGTGTTGCTATGCAGATAACAATGTTAACAGAAAGTAATACACAGGTATTAACAGTTCATTATTTCACTGGTAGTTGGAAGTCAAGCTGGGACTTGGTGCAATAAATCAATTTCTAATCAAGCAGCAGGTGGACGTGCAGGCTTAAATACAAAATATACAAAATAATATGGATTTCTTAAGAATGGATTCAATAAAGAATAAGTGATAACTGAGGGCGAAAGGGTAAATAATGAAGTTCATAGGTCGGGGGATGAAATTCAGCAGCGTGAACTGGAGATGTATGGGGGGAATACAGGGAGGGGAGAGAACAGAGCAGCTGTGCACATCTATATGGTGTGGAGAGGGTAGAGGTGTTAATGTAGATCCAGTGGTCCCCCTGCCTCCCCATCCTCTGCTGCAACAGCAGGCTCAGAGTTGTGGGGAGCTGCTCAATAACCCCTATAGGTTTGGGGTGGATTTTATTTTTTCATCCCCTCCATTCTTCTCCATTACAGAGCCCAGCTACTTGGGCTCTGTGTGGGCAGAGTGGATTTAACCACCAAAAAAAGGCTCAGCAACCACCAACCATAATCATTATATCAGTAGGAAAGAAGTCTTTATCACGGAGCCATTATTTGTTATGCACTACAGCTCGCTATGAAAAACTGTGGAGTATTGCCTGCTGTCTTTCCCAGCACGAAGATCCGTCAAAATGCATGGGAGCTTTGTTGGTCGATAGATAGCAGGATACAGTCCTCTCCTAAGGCCAAATTCCCTCAGATCCATAAAAGTGGCCCTCTTTGATTTCAGAGGGAGCCCCAAATGTACCCAAGGCCAGAAGCTGGCCTCTTGCCAGCCTCTCTGTAATAATAATTTCCTGAATTATGCAGTTCTTTGTCAGTGCTTCCTTCTCAAAGGTCTATTGTTAATTATTGTCACCGCTAATTATCCTGCAAAGGATTACTCACTGGAGTATTCCTTACTCACCTAAGCAATCTCATTTAAGTTATTGGGACTAAGAACACAGGAACTGGCATGCTGGTTCAGACCAGTTGTCCATCTAGTCCAGAATCCTGTCAAAAACAGTGACTATTACCAGCTTTTCAGAAGAATTGCAAGAAATCCTACAGTGTAGTCATGGGGAACATGGCTCCTAGGAAAACTTCCTCCTAACCCCCAATAGCTATAAATTGGGTAAACCCTGAAATAGGAAGGCTTTTAATTTTTCCAAAATCTCTTATTTTTAACATTTATTGTTCTAACTCTGGAAATTCTTGTTATCTATATAAAGGTCTAAACTCTTCATGTTATCTTGTGGCAAAGAGTTCCACAGGCTAATTGTGCATTGTGTGAAGAACAAGGACTGTTTGTGTTCATAAGGATAATTCACATTAGTAGGTTTTTAGGATCATGCCTGTAATTAGTTATTATTTCTGTTTTAGTTATATTAAATTTAGATTAAATTACTTTTATATTTTGTTTCCTTTACTATCTAACCTAATCTTAAACCCCTCTAGGGATGGAGCCTTATCTCTTTCCCTTTCGACAGATTATTCCATTGCTAAATTGCCTTTGCTATTACAATTTTATATCTAATGTCTATCCCAAATGTTTCCCTTAATTTGTTTTAAAATAACCAGCTATTGTACCTTCTTATACAGTTCCCAGCAGTTGTAATCTTTCCCTGCTCCTGTATATTGTTACCTCTCAAATATTTGTAGGCATGTTTATCAGATCTCCCTCATCTAACTTAAATTAGAAACACAATATCAGACATACCCAGTTTTCTCTACTGTTTCTTGAGTAAGCTTCATACTTCCACTTGGAATAGCTGTAAAAGCTGTAAAAAAAGATTCCTGACAAGCTGATTTATCATGTACTATTTCTTCTTAGTTTTTTTAAGAGCAAAATTCTTTAAGATCCACACAGCAGACCTCTACACAGGTATTTTACAGTTCTTGTGTGTGAAGTGGAACATTGGGCTACATAGCTTCCATGTTGCTCAGAGACAGGAATTTTGTTCAAAATCTTTCTTTATTATGGTTTATAGATGTTATTTCTTTCAGTAGTGGCTCAAAGACCGAACCCCATACAAAGCAATGCTTTTTACATTTAACAATTACACTAGGCACTCACAAGTAAAGTTGACCAGAAATGACAGTGGTGCTTTGTGGCACCTTTCATACTTTCAAAATTTTGTTTTTGTTCCACACTGGAACAAAACCAAAACTGTGTGTGCCTTCCCATCTACTGGGGGTTAGGGCACTGGCTTAGAATGTGGGAGATGCAGGTTGAAGTTCCTGCCTCTGCCTGATTCAGAGCAGAGTTTTTCTTCCCAGATCACTCAGAATCAAGCAAAAGCAGGGACATGAACTTGTGGGCCTTCTACATCTCAAATCAGTACCCTAACCAGTAGTTTATAGAGTGGGAAGGAGACTTGTGCTTTCTCCCTCTCTTCCTTTCTGAGTCTAATGAATGTGCCACATCTCACAAAACATTTTGATTTCCACTGAAATTCACTTAGCAGTGGATTTTTTGGCTTCTCTCCTGCATGCGATCTTGCATGGAGAAGGGAATGCGTAGAGAAGATATGTACCTCACAGGCAGCCCTTCCCCACACCTCCAGTAGCCCTCTTCTGATGGCGAGGGTGGTTTTGCTGGCCTTAGAGAAGAGGTTGGATTTTGCATCAGTGCAACGATTCCTAATGAATGCATTTCTGGATCACTAGACTTTGGAGAGAAAAGTAATTCTCATCAATAGTAGATGCTCAACATTTTGATAGAAATGTCTGAAAGCTACTTACAAGTTTATTGTTTAATAAAACGCTCATTTCTATGGTTAAACAGAGAAAACAATGTAATTAAAATTTATTAAGTTATACAAGAGCTGGCTAAATGGAGAACATTTTTTAATAGCTGGCTTTTTTGTTGTTAATCATCTCAAAATAACTTAGCACTTTCTCTGTTGCTGAGAATAGGTGCTAGTTATGAGCTCTGTGTGAGCTTTACAGACAGTGGCCCTGGACAGTAGTGTAATAAATATATCTCCATCTTGTTTGTTATGCCACCACAGTACAAACCTCTTGTTATCAAGTTGCTGCCTCCCTTTCCTTTTCTTTTTTGCACCTCCTTTTCCCCTTTCAGGACAAACTGCTAAATGGATATGTAGAGTGATATACTGTATACACATCAGTTTTACCTTGTGCAATTAGATCATGGATAAAGGGATTTGAAAGGGGGAACAAAGGGGAACCTGAGGTCATTGTTTGGCTCATTTGTAACTTTTAGGGTTCTTGACACATATGCTGTGACATGCATGATGGTTTGAACTAACATGTGTTGCTCTAATTATGGTGCTTTCCTAGTGGGACCCACAACATAGAATCTTCACTTGTTGTTTCATGTCTTAAGTTAGTTTTCCAAGTTTAACATCAAGGTAATTTTGTGTCTGGTGCTTTTGAAATGCTCTGTAACAAACTTACTGAAGAAAAACCATGATACAGCACCAAATAAGTAAATATCTTTTGTCCCATGTGGGTTTTACCAGAAGATTATGATTTACACCTTGCCTTTGGGAACCTGAGAAAGGTCATGATCAAATCCCGTAGTGAGACTGAATGAAGCAGTAAGAGACTTTTGAGCTGTGGTCTATGAATATAATGAGCAAGAGTTTCCTTTTCTGTTTAGAGAGAGTGACTAATTTTGAATTTTTGTGTCTGCAGTGTTGTCTAATCCACTATATTTAAGGGCAAAATACTCTAGAAACATTTAAAAAATAAAATAAAACTGGAATATAATATAAAATTGATTCTAGAGTCTGTTCCTGTTCTTTTTTAAATTAACAGGAGCAAGGTCAAGCCCCTACTCTACATCAAATTGTATAGAAGAAAATGTCACTTTTTGAAAAGTGTATTAAATGTAATAAAAAGGGAAAACTAATAATGAAAAAGAATCTGTCTCAACAGTTTGTAGGCATCGGGCAGTTCTGCAACTAGCAAAATTTCCACTGAAATCAGTGAGACTTTGACTCACAGCTTGAGATGCAGGGAATGCAGCTGTCAGGCAGAAAACTTTCAAGGCCTTTCTAATATAGTTTCTATTTTTAAAATGTCTAATTTATAATAAATTCAAACCATGAAAATTAACCATTTTTTTTTCTAAAAGAGAATAGTGCTTACTTTGTGACTTAGTCCCCTTGGCCCAGATTTTCAAAGTGCCTAGTGATTTTTGGATGACTCAATTTTTAGGTGCCCAGTTTTGATATAAATTAAGGCAACGTGATTTTCAGAGAGCAGGTGTTCAGTACTTTTAATTAGGTGCCTTTGAGGTGTCTGAAATCGGGCAGCCAAAATCTGAGGCAGCCAAAATCATAGCCAGTTAAAAATCTTGGCTCCTGCCTTTTTCAAGCATTAAGATACAGAACTGCATTTCCTGAGTTTCCAACCACATCACTAGACTGAACTTGAACTGTAAGAAATATAATAAAATGGCAGCTTTCACTACAAACCAACAACGCTTACATTTATGGTGAGACTGGAAGAGTGACAGATACTTTATTTAATTAAAAAAAAAATAAAGTAAATAAGAACTGGGTTATGTCTGGACTTAAACACTCCCTTGCTCACTTTGCTACACAATGATGCAACAATGAGCTAGCTAGTATAAGAAAACCAGAAAGCAAAATCGTCTGATTAGTCTGTTTCAGTAATACAAGTTGAGTGAAATGCAAAATAGCAAACCTAGTGTAAATAGTGAAAAGTAAATTGGATTTTGAGTTTTAAATGTAGAGTTTGAACAATGGAAGATGTTCTCAGTGATGCAGTTGTACACCACTGATATTCAGCCCAAAGTTGCCAACTCTCACTGTGTTGTTGTGAATTTCACAATATCTGCTAGTGTTTCCTTTCCTTAAAGCCTCAGCTTCTGGAGTGATGGGATCACATGAAAATCTTTCTTTCTGTCTTTCTTTCGTAAATTTCTAGCTCTCACGGTTGTGAAGACGAGCTTGAACACATGAACCCTAAGGGCTAAAAAACAGAAGTTAAATAAATGGAACTCAAAATGTTATTAATATTAAAATCTCATTACTTTGAAGCCAATCTTTTGATTTTTGTGGGGGTTGACTCATGATTTTTGAATGCTAGGGGCTGGCACTAATGTCAGCCTGTGGTCCGCCAGGAGCCAGCTAATCACAGAGTCTTTCCTCTTTATTACCAGCTGTTACATTGCATTAAAAAGCAGCTAAAACACATTAGACACCTCCCTAACACTACTTTTCCATGAAGGCAACTGATGCAGTTGTGATAGGGAGGATCTGCAATCACGATTTGGAGTGGAGGTGGCCTGAGAGATCATAATTGGGAGAGAAGGTTTCTACAAGACAATCTCTGTTAATATGTAGTGTGTGCTTTGGAAAATATGAGAACCCTCAGAATACATCTCTTCTAATCCTGCATAGAGACACCAATAACAAGTCCCATAGGAACACATACTGTCTGAGATCTTATCTGAATTTTTCTACAGAAACCCTGATTGTCATCACTTGTGCTTGAGCCTTATTGTAGTCACCGGATGTGTTCATGTTATTTAATTACCTTATTGACAATCCAGATTACATTGTTCAAAATAAGCAATGCATTCAAGGAATCAGTATGGTACTAGGTTTTTAAGGCCCAGCTTGACAAAACCCTGGCTGGGATGATTTAGTTGGGGTTGGTCTTGCTTTGAGCAGGGGGTTGGACTAGATGACCTCCTGACATCTCTTCCAACCCTAATCTTCTATAATTCTGTGATTCTATATCGGTCACAATTTATTTTTTGGCTGTGAAAATGGCATCCTTTGGTACATTTTGTCTTTAAACAAATGACTTATTATTTGAAAAAAGCCCCGCATTCAACAGACAGAACTTTGTGTGATAGTTTCTTACAGGAACATTTGTGTACAAAATAATGCTAAATGAAAATATCTTGTATTTTAGTGATGCCTAAATACCATCTATTTAGATTATAAGGGAAAGTAGGATTAAAAAAAAAATCCATTATGCTGGACTCCTCTAGCCCGTATTTAAAAAAACGCTTCAGGCTCTTCACAGTAGAGTAAATGTAAAAAAATTGACATGCCTTTTTTTCCCCAACTGCTTTATAAATGGTGATTTCTATCTTTCTTATGTATTCAGTTTTTAGTCAGGATGCATTGCCAGATTTTTAACCCCCTAATTGTGAACATCAATAACTATTGGAACACAGAAAAGGTGAAAATTGATAGCAATGGTCATGGTTAGTTGCAGGTGAGTAGATGTAATAAATATTGTCAGTGTTGTATAGCTATTGTAAATCTTAAGGAATCCTTTTCCATTTGTTTCTGGTGGCGATAAGACAATAGTCAGAGTACTGACTCTCAGACTGCTGGTAGAAGAACTTCTTCCCACTTCATTCTCAGAAATGCAGAAAACTTCACTTACTAATGGTATGTCTACATGACGGGTGCTAGTAGCACAGCTGCAGCACTACAAGTGTGCTGCTGTAGGCTCTGACATTGACGGAAGGGATGTTTTCCCAGCTGTGTCCATGCCAGGGGTTAGGTTGGCTTATCTATGGCGCTCAGGGGTATGAATTTTTCATACCCTTGAGTGATGTAGCTAGGTCAATCTAAATTTTAAATGTAGACCAGGGCTTAGTGATTTTTGGAATGGAGGTGGGGAGAGGGAGTTTGCAGTCTGCCATTTATATGGGTTGCTGAAGTAACCTCTAGTCATGCTTTTCTCTCTCCAGACTTAACCTCAGCAGATGAGCAGAGGGTGAAGGTTTGGGGTAAATGGGATTAGGAGTTAATGTACTATGCAACTACATTTTGTAAAGATGAAGTGCATACACTTTGTCATCATGCCTTCTTTCCAAGCTGTGAGGCAACCCATTCAAATAGTCTTCCTTACATAATCATTTTCATAGCTCAAGGACAGCCACTGTTCAGAACAATCTAATTTCTTCCTTGTGCTCTGTATCACATATGATGCTCACTAACTGAGGCCCAGATTCTGGAGTCTTGACTCAGGCAAAGATAACTTTGGCCCAACGTGCATAGTTCAGTGAGCTGATGATAGTTATTGGTGCTGAAGAACAAAGCAGTAAAACACTGCTACAGATACCAAAGATTGTCGGCAGGCTGATGCAACCCAAGTAGTAGCTGAAGGTGAACTGGCCCTGTTTGAAGGATAGAAAGGAGTATTTTCAAGCAAACATATTACTAGTTTTACTCCCTGGGAAGTTATGTGCTATTTTTCTGTGCCAAATCACAAATCTAGTGACCTTGCTAAGAGCTGCTTTAGATCTAAACGTACTTTTATTTTTACAAGCAATTGCTTTCTTGGATTTGTATCTGCACTTTGATAATTTTGGATTAGGAACATAGTTACTTTGCTTTAGAAAAGACAGACAACTCAAGAAAATAACAGGCAGGAAGACAGTGGTTTAGCTAAACCTGACTTTTTTGCAAGTTGGTTTGACTA
Source organism: Emys orbicularis (assembly GCF_028017835.1). NCBI lineage: Eukaryota > Metazoa > Chordata > Testudines > Emydidae > Emys > Emys orbicularis. The sequence goes on from NC_088689.1 coordinate 63,614,282, forward strand.
ATTTTGTTTGTATTTTGTCTGTGAAAACATCTGCATGTGATCTATATTTGCTAGTCTTATTCCCTTGTTCCAGGCCACACTTACACTTGCCAGCACTTGGCTAGATAAAGCACTTTGTTCTTTGCATATGTCACGTTTTGTGCCTTCTGAAATATTGTGGTAAGCTAATTCCTTCTGCTGATCAATAACCGTATATCAGGGTTATTCACACTGATCTGGGTTAAGAGACCTAAAATGTTTAGCTGGGTAGGGTAATAGTTTTCAACAAGATTGGAAAGAAATGGAAACTTTTTTTTTTTTTTAGCTTTCTCTAAGTGCCACATTGAGGAGGAATTATTTTCAGTGGATTCCTTTGGAAACCTACTGTAAATCAAGAAAGGGAAGAAAAATGTGGGTAGTGGAATTATGCAATGTTACATTTAACAGAGTCAGCAAACAGACAAAGATTTTAGAAATGAATGGTGCAACTTCAGCATGATGTAAAATGCTTCTTAAACTTCAATACCTAAAATATTTTATGACATTTAAGCTATAATTGACACATGGACAATTAATTTGCAGTTACCTCTGGCCTGACTTCCAGCTTTGGACAGAGCTCCCCATTCATTAGCAAGAACTTTTGTCTGTCTATTTGACCAGACTTTGAGCTCCCTCTCTAAGACACAATCCCATATAATATTCATATTTCCCACATTTTCCACACCTATTGTGAGCACATCTCTTAGTCAGCTGACTTTCTTCCCATCTGTTAACTCCATAGTCTCCACCATCAACTCTGCCTTCTGTTCTACACTTGACAATTTCTCATTCCTCTGCTCCTGCTCGCACATTAACTCCAGGGAAAGCCTAGGGACTGTACAGACTTCCATGCTCCAAAAGGTACGCCTTGCTGAAATAGTTACATGGTGGAAAACCTGGAGTGTGTGTGGACTTGGGAGCAATATGAGGGCTACATTGTGCTCTTTATCCATGCACAAAATTCCCCATCATATCCATGGGAACTGGCTTGTAACTCAAGGGAATATATGACTCTGAATTTGAAGGATTTAAGGGAAGTATTGCAATGTCAGGCAGTGCATCTGGGGGAGGGGAGAGAGTTTATGGGGAGAGGAGGCAAAAGGCATTTCAGAAAAAAGAGTCAGGCATATGCAGATAACCTAATATCTGTGGCAAAATGGAGTTGAGTTGCTGAAGCAGTGAAGCTCCAGGAGGTGGGTACTCTGTAGCTAATTGATTTTCCTGCCTGCAGAATGAGTAAAGATAGGAATGGATGGAACTCCATTGGCACCATCTGTGATTCACAGCCATTTCATGGCATGCTTGTTACAAACGTAGGAGTATACTTAAGTTGGCAATTTTGCATGTAAAAGTGGCTGTGATATGAGGGTTAATGCAATAAATGTGAGTCAGTTCAGCTACATAACAATAAATGGCATACTGTTGCTGGTTGTATCAGAAAAGAGGCCAGAATTACTCTCCTCATTCTCTAATGACTACAGTTTACCAAATTATGCATTTTGTATGTTACTAGTCCAATTGAGACTAGAATAAATTAATTGTAAATGCATCTTGTAGTCTCCATAAAGTCTTAGATATTCTAGGATGTTAAGGGATTTTTATCTTAAAACATCCCTCTAGATTTAGCCTGATTCCTGTTGTCCATTTTGCTGATCTTCAATTCCTGCATTTTTCAATTCTTAGTTTGGAGCAGTGCTCTTGGAATGGTGTAGTACTTCTGGTCCCAATACTCTTCCAGGGCTGCTATGAGGCTGTAATAGTGCTGACTAGATCAGTTCTGTGGGAGATGCATTGTGGCAGATCCAAATTTCAGTATTTCTCAAAACATTGAATCAGAATATGCCTGGATTTTATTCTCAGTAAATCTTACTCACATATGATGAATAAACTTGTCTTTCTGCAGGAAAGATACTAGAGTACTGAACCTTCAAGTCGACAAGAGGGACATCATAGTTCAAAACAAGAAGGGATGTAAAGTTTTATTGACAGGTTTGTGTGTATAGTGAATTTAGTGCAGGTGCAATATCCCAGATGGATAGCCCTAGAGAAGAGTGGACTTCTATGCACACAAAAAAGGAGTAGTGCCAGTGCAAACTTCCCAAGATGGTCCCATCAGTGTTCTTCAACCATATTCTTAAGCTCTCCTCTTGGTGTGTGAGGGCAATTCATTCTCTGTGCTTATTCAGTGCGTGGCCTCTCTGCCAAAAAAGTTACCAGTTGTGATGGCGGGTAATTTTGAGTTGTGGACATGAGTTCACTGTTCATTGTCTTAGTCTAATTAGCCAGCAATCAGCATGTTTCACTTTAGCCATTGAACAGTAGTCAGCTGGTCACTTTGAAATCATATGGTGCTAGATTTAAACAATGTAATGTTTTTCTGTACAAGATCTTATTAAAATCATTTTATTGTAGCCTTCTAATAAATGGATCACGTTATCTGCCGAGTAATATATTTAGAAATACTATTAGTTGTGTTTATGTTTTAAACTAAATGTAGAAGCACTGAGTCTATGATCCTCCACTAAAGATTTTTTGGTCCTTCTGCATTTTGGATATTTAGGAGCAATTTGCCTGTTATCCAAGACAGAGTATTTAAGTACTGACCAAAGAGTGGTGAAACTGCACAACCCATGGTTAAACCAGATTATTCTGAATAAACTAAGTGTCTGGCAGCAGCTATGGGTGTTAACTGCAGTGAAGGGGCTACTTAACCTACATAATAATCCAGAGAGTTATTTCTGTCACAGCTAGCCAGACAGTAATATTTTTCAATAAAACTACTGTAATTCAGAGAAGTCCTGAAATATACAGAAGAAATACAGGTGGAAAAAATGTATCTATTTTTCACATAGAGGAAAATAAAAAAAATGTGGAAGGTGGCAGATGCTGCAGAAATTTCATCTGTATTATAGTGAGTTAGAGATGAGTTAGTGACTCTATCTTCAGGTTGGGGTCAGTTTTTATTTAAAGGAAAGACTGTGTTATATGAAGGATACAGCATATCTTCCCCAAATTTATAGCACATAATTTTGGGGTAAAGACTGAATTTTCTGAGAATTTTCAAATAAATCTTTTTGAGTTAAAAACAAATGTTAAAATGGTAGCATTAAGACAGTTTCAGTCTTATCCTTTTCTGTGCCATTGTTGCTAACACATGGCTTGTTTGTTATCACTCACACTTTCCCTATAGTTAAAACTCATCATCCACAATCTTCAAATGTATATTTCAAGAAATTAGCTATTAACCATTATTTTGCTGTCTTTCCCATGACATTCACAATTTTCCTTTACTCAAAATGGCTGCCAGTGGGACTGAAGCTACTCAATGGGTTTAAAGCCACTCATGACCTCCGTAATGCTATATTTACATTTTTTCATATTTAAAATGACTGCCATTTCCCATAATTTACAATGTGATTGAAACTACCCATGACTCCACTACCACCCTCCTTCTTTGTTCTACAGTTAAGGGAAGACACCACACCTAACACATTAATCTCCTTAACAGTTATAACACAAGTCTCTAATTATGACCTCATGCTTCACCCCATAAACAATCCTAAATATTTAATGATGTTCCTGAGATTATAATTAAGGTTTTGCATTATACTGTGAGGGACATTAATATTTTGTTAAGGGTTAGAGTCCATCATTGTAGAAATGTGCTATGTAGGCATTAGGGTATGGTTTAGAGGTGTCCCATAGGTTGGCCTTTTCTTGTTTTTTAGAGAGACTGTTTCATTTAAACAACCTTAACCTTTTTTTTAAAGAAAAGTGTTTTTTGTGAAATAGTGTAGGGCCTAGTTTTACCCTGGCCAGTACTTTTGCTACTTTGTGTTGCAGTGATGACCGAACCTTAACATTTTTGGATAATCATCCAAAATTAAAGTTTTTATGCAAGCTTCTCAGTTCTGCAAAATGGGTTTGAAAATCTTAATCCAAATCCTGATTACCATGCTTACATGACAAGTCCAAGTGGAAACAGACTTTCTACCAATATTTTTAGTACTTCCTGCTTCCATTTAGACCACACATATCACTGGAGCAGTCTTTCTTGTTTAATTTCAGAACTTCTACTTTTAGGTGAAACCAGGTAATGCAGAAGTATGGGAAAATGAAGGGAAAAGAATTCGTATCACTGGGAGAAATATTGATTCTTATCCTTTTTTCCTCTTTTGTATGGTCCAAATATTGTGAGAAGATTCAGGTCAGTTCTTATTTTTATCCAATACAACTCTAAATTAGTTTATTCATCCCTCATCAATTTATTCTTAAAGGAACAGTGTTCCTCCCCCATCTCTGCCCAAGTAGACTCGTGAGTACGCAATTATATTGGTCTAATGGGTAGCAGCTCTTTGAGAAATGTGCTATAAAACATAAGGGTCTTTAATCTGTAATGTGCTGTAATAAAACCAAGGGTCTCAGTAGAGGCTGACATACCAAAGAAGGAACAAGGGGAGGGACTGTGCTTATGGGCCTCCGCCCCCCCCCCCCCCGCCCCACTCCTGGACTCCTGAAGTACCCCAGTTCACTGGGGGAATGTGCAGACTTGTTCCCCAGATGCATCCTGGCTTCTTCTGCTGCCTAGCATGGAGCTCGTGGTTCTGCTTCCTCCCTGCCATTTGGCATGCTAAGACTCCAGTTGTCTGTGGCCTTGTGTGTGGTGTGGAAGGTAGGGGGGCCCTTTTACATAGACACAGCAAGGACCAATGGAGCAATCTGTCTTTAAGGCTGCAGGCACAAGTAACCTACCTCGAAGTTAGTTTGACTACATTAATTTCCCTCTGTTTGGATAACACTGTGGTGATTATGGATGGTTCCCTTCTCTCACCTCTTTCTCCACCCCTATTTTTTATTATACATTGGCGATAAAACTGGTACATTCTGTAAATAGTGAATTATAAGCCTGTCTTGAATATTAAAGATTTTGAAAATGAAAGAGTTGTGACATACTAATTGTTTCTTCACAACTGATCTTGGAATAGCCACTGGGACAAAGCACATTTGGACCACAGCTCCTTCTGGTGTCTGGCTTCTTTGGGGAGGCTGTCAATTCAGGCGTTCAGGAGCGAACGGCTTCTGTGAGCAGTTTGGGCTTTTACTGATGGCATTATCATTTTCTATGCATAAGTGGGATGTTTTAAGTGGGATCATTGTTAGATTTCCTCACTGGCTCATGACCGGTTGTTGCTAAGAGATATTCACACGTATTTGCTGTGTGAAGGAGTTCATATCTGCTTCTATGTGGATTTTGATAGCACAATCCAGCAGAGATGAATATGTGAATGTTTGAGCAGTGCAGAGTGGGGAATGACATGGTACCAAAAACCCCTGCACAGTTCTTTTCTGTCAATACATTTTGTTGCTATAAATGTATACTGTACATGAGGCTGTTCTCTTGTATGTGTTTCTTTTCTCCATCCAAACAAATCTTTCCAAACAGTGGCATCAAAAGTGTGCCGGGGGAGGAGGGGGATGGCACATAATATAGAAGTCTTATGTCATCCTGAACTTGTGAGGAACTGAAATCCCAGAAGTCCCAGTGAAATTCCTGGGATCGAGAGTCTTCAGCACAGGTTTGGATCAGGCCCTCCATGTTTAGAGTAGTGCCAAGGACTGTAAAAATATAAACTGTATGGGTTTTGGGAGAAAGGGTTCAGAAGTTGGGTTTGACTAAGCACCCAAAAGTCTGAAATCTGCCACAGACAGCTCCTATCTTAATTATGATTGGGCCAGAATTGCCACAAAAACAATTTTCCTCCTGGTATTTTGACATTTCTCCTTCTGCTTCCAGCCAGAACCAGGAACTGCAAAGACATGCAAAAATAAAAAGCAAGTTATCCAAAATCTTTTATTGAACCTCAAGAAATGTTTTAGTTCAAGATTTGGGAGAAGGTTCAGGTTAGTTCTTGCTTTATGTGGACCATGTTCATCCATCCTGATCCAACTCCCATTGACTTCAGTGGGAGTTGGATCAGGCCCCTAATGAATAGGTACCATGCTGGGATCGGACTACATCCATCAGTGGAAGATAAGGAGTGCTGGAAGAAAAAAACCCATAAAATAGGGAACTGATACAAGTTCATGGTAATGCTTGAATTGGGAGGTGGATCATACCCACTTTTCTCTCTTGCCAGTTGAAAACAAGTTGAGAAGAAAGTTGAAGCCACCATAATATTTTTAAGGGCATTTCTGGACCATGACTATCTTATCTCTGAAGAGGGGTGATTGTATTTAGCTATTTAGAGCTAATTATAAAATTGTTTGTTTGAACTGGAATTAGTTCCCTGCAGAACAGATCTTTGGAGCAAAAAAGTGTGAGTGAACAGTTTCATTTCCCTTATGACTATTGGGGCACATAAATGTTGGTGTCAGAAGAATTTAAAGAGAGATGGTCAAGGTTTGTGGGTCCCAAATTAAACCTACCATTACCCTTCCCTCACCCACTGCATGTGTTTGCTAAATCTTTGTAATCCGTTTATGTGCTTCTTTTCTTCCTTCATTATAAATGCTTCAGTGCCGTTGTTTATCAGTATAAATAAATTCAATTCCACTAGCCTAATTCTCTGTAACAAACTAGTGTCTTTGTGTGTTTGTTTGAGACAGAGGAAATAACTTTTCAGTGAGGAAACCAGTTTCAAGCTTGCAAGAACGCATAAACAGTACAGATATTTTTTTAATTATGAAAAATTACCTTGACAGTGTGTCCTAATTATTCTCAGGCTGTAAGACCGATAATGAACACTTCAAAACCGGCACAAAAATAACTTTACATTTCTTTGGGTGACTTTGAAATATTCTGGAAGTACTTTGGTGCTAGAAATAGGCCAGTGGTGCTTTGACTACCGCTACAAGCAATAGGGGTCACTGATACCATAGCCAATGAGTGACCCACAATAATTTCAGAGGTAATGGGAAATACAAGATGAATTATGGACCAAATAATTGATGTTGTTTGGCTAGGATAGAGCTTTAGGCTCTTTTAGTGGACAGTCAGTGCTTTAAAAAGGGAAGGGTAATTAGTGCTACAGGACTGAATTAAGATAAAATCTCCAAGCTGAATTAGTTAAATTGTTTTTCTCCTGGTGAGAATTTACTTGTAAAGAAAACCATCCTTTCAGGCTGCTGAAAGGATGACAGGCTGAAGGATCTTGCTGCTCTCCTGTATATTGTTGATTAATGGAAACTTCCGAATGGAGATTTAACCTATGTTTGAAGGAGACTAAACTCCGTGACCCTGGTTCAGGAAAGCACTTAAGCGCATGCTTTTAGCCTCATTGACCTCAGTAAGACTTAGCACATGTTTAAGTGGTATCCTGAATAAGGCTGCTTTCCTGCATCTGGCCTTAAATTGTACAACATAGCATTGCTTCCTGTTTATCTGAAGGACTAGGTTGTTTGGCCATTGATGTTTGTTGTCTCAGACAAACATGAATATAATAGTGTAATAATTAATATACGAATCTCCTCAGATAGTTTGGCTGAACAGAAGAGCTTGACATTGTTTCCTGAAGATCCATAGTAGAAGTCAGTTTAAGAATAGAGTGCCCTCCGCTGAAGAAGGGGAAGAGTGGGGGAGATTTTTAAAGGCGCAAATGGCGGTTAGGGACCCAACTCCCATCTGCGCCTTTTAAAATCTCTCCCTACATTACTAATAGAAAAATCCTGACATCTGCATCTTGGTATATGTAGTAGATGTTGAAGGAAAATTGCCCTGAATATCCCTGTCGGGGTGGGCCGAACTCCAGAACTGTGATGATGTCCAATTCAAACTCGAATGTAGTATCTTACATCACTGGAAAGTTAATATCACTAATAGAGATTGTCAAACAAATTCAAATTTTGAAAATTTTCAAGGCGGGGGGGCGAGGGGAAGGAAAATTTTTCATGGAACTGTTCACAGTCCTCCCTCCCCCAGTTTTATTAGCTTCTCTTAGTTGGCTTTATTCATCACACTCTGCCTGTCTTTCAAAATATAAGAAACAAAACTGAAGTTGTCACAATGTGGTTTTGTTGCTGCATGGTCAGTGCCTAGTATTGGCTCCTGTTTGAGAGATGCCTGAGGCTTTACATATTTTCATTGTCTAGAAAATGAGTTCCATGAGATGAGTTTTTTCTTAAGCTTAAGTTGCAAGTGACACATTTCTTTCTTTAGCTTCCTGCAAGAATTAGTATTGTTCAGCATTCTAGCCGAGGTTTATGAACAGAATTTGATGTCTGGGGGGAGGGATAGCTCAGTGGTTTGAGCATTGGCCTGCTAAACCCAGGGTTGTGAGTTCAGTCCTTGAGGGGGCCACTTAGGGATCTGGGGCAAAATCAGTACTTGGTCCTGCTAGTGAAAGCAGGGGGCTGGACTCGATGACCTTTCAAGGTCCCTTCCAGTTCTAGGAGATAGGATATCTCCAATAATTTAAAAAAAAAAAAAAAAAAAAAAATTTAAAGAAAAAGCAAGGGCTGCTAATAATGCATTCTAAGGTGTTCAAGATATGATGAGAAAATGTTTAATCTGATGATGCATCTAATTCAAAAGAATATAAGAATATAATGCTTGCACATTCTAGCTTTTATCTCTGTCTGTACTCAGTATGGTCTCTGCATATCCTGCAGGGCTATTTTTAAAAAAACCCTATTTTAGTAAATGTAAGAAACGTCTGATTTAAGGTTGCATGTTCAACTTTAGCTGTTGCTTTTCCAAAATTTTGAGTGCTTGACTAGGCACCCTTAACATAACTTTTGCATTTTATTGTCTACGTCAGAAGGAATAAATAAAGTTCCCAGTTGTGTAATTAGAAAGTACTCACTGGTCAAAGCCAGCCTGTGCCTGTCATCATCAATAGTAAATTATATACCGGTATACTTAACAGGCATCAGTTAGGCCAAAGTGTGTCTCATTGGTATTGCAGGCCTAATCTGTATCTTTATACCTGGGCTCACATATCTTATAAATGCACAGTTTAAGGGTATGTCTACACTACGAGAGTAGTTCGATTTTACTAAAATTGAATATGTGGAATCGATATTACAAAGTCAAACGTGTGTGTCCACACTGACAGTAATTCGACTTTGTGAGTCCACACTAACGGGGCAAGCGTCGACATTGGAAGCGGTGCACTGTGGGCAGCTATCCCACAGTTCCCGCAGTCCCCGCTGCCCATTGGAATTCTGGGTCGAGCCCCCAATGCCTGCTGGGGAAAAAAATGTGTCAAGGGTGGTTTTGAGTAACTGTCATCATCCAACCGTCACTCCCGCCCTCCCTCCCTGAAAGCGCCGGCGGGCAATCAGTTCGCGCACTTTTCTGGTCAGTGACAGCGCGGACGCCACAGCACTGCGAGCCTGGAGCCCGCTGCGACCATCGCTGCAGTTATGGCCGTTGTCAACACCTCGCACCTTATCGTACACCTTTTCCAGAGGCAGATGCTGAGAAATCGGGCGAGGAGGCTACGGCAGCGCGGTGAGGACATTAAGTCTGAGAGGAGCACAGACCTCTCGCAAAGCACGGGACACCACGCCGTGAACATCATGGTGGCAATGGGTCATGTTGATGCTGTGGAACGGCGATTCTGGGCCCGGGAAACAAGCATGGACTGGTGGGACCGCATAGTGCTGCAGGTCTGGGATGAATCACAGTGGCTGCGAAACTTTTGGATGCAGAAGGGAACTTTCCTGGAACTTTGTGAGTTGCTGTCCCCTGCCCTGAAGCGCAAGGACACCCGGATGCGAGCAGCCCTGACTGTCCAGAAGCGAGTGGCCATAGCCCTCTGGAAGCTTGCAACGCCAAACAGCTACTGGTCAGTCGCGAACCACTTTGGCGTGGGCAAATCTACCGTGGGGGTTGCTGTGATGCAAGTAGCCAACGCAATCGTTGAGCTACTGCTGTCAAAGGTAGTGACCCTTGGAAACGTGCAGGTCATCATAGATGGCTTTGCCGCGATGGGATTCCCAAACTGCGGTGTGGCTATAGATGGAACTCACATCCCTATCCTGGGACCGGACCACCAGGCCAGCCAGTACATTAACCGAAAGGGCTACTTTTCAATGGTGCTGCAAGCACTGGTGGACCATAGGGGACGTTTTACAAACATCAACGTCGGATGCCCGGGCAAGATTCATGACGCTCGTGTTTTCAGGAACTCTGGTCTGTTTAGACGGCTGCAGGAAGGTATTTACTTCCCGGACCACAAAATAACTGTTGGGGATGTGGAGATGCCTATAGTGATCCTTGGGGACCCAGCCTACCCGCTAATGCCCTGGCTCATGAAGCCCTATACAGGCGCCCTGGACAGTGAAAAAGAACTCTTCAACTACCGGCTGAGCAAGTGCAGAATGGTGGTGGAGTGTGCTTTTGGACGTCTCAAGGGGAGATGGAGAAGCTTACTGACTCGCTCTGATCTCAGTGAAACCAATATCCCCATTGTTATTGCAGCTTGCTGTGTGCTCCACAATCTCTGTGAGAGCAAGGGGGAGACCTTTATGGCGGGGTGGGAGGTTGAGGCAAATAGCCTGGCTGCTGATTACGCCCAGCCAGACAGCCGTGCGATTAGAAGAGCCCAGCGGGACGCGCTGTGCATCCGGGAGGCTTTGAAAGCTAGGTTCCTCAGTGAGCAGGGTAACCAGTGACTTTTAAGTTTGTTTAAAGAGAAGCTGAACCTGCCCCCGTTTCTTTACCCGGTTAATGTTGACTATCCTCTCCAGCTACATACCCCGTTCACCCCATCCCCCCCGTTCCAACCCACGTTTAAAAATAAAATAAATGGAACTTTGTTAATGAACCCCATTTTCTTTATTACGGGTTTCGCGGTAAACTGTTGAAACTGGGACGCAGACTGTGGTGGCGAGCGGGCGTAGTGATGGAAAGGACGCTTCTAAACTCAAGGAATGACAGGCTCCTGCTCCTAGAGGAGTCCGCAGTGGTGGACTGGTTGTTTCAACGGAGCCTGCCACCCCTCCTTTTCGGGACTCTGTGTGTGGAGGCTATGTGACTTTGTGGCGGGGGAGGATGGTTACAGATCCCCTGCTGCGTGGCTTTGTGATCCAGGATAAGGACCGCTGCATAAGATCTCTAACCACCCTCCCCCGCCACAAAGTCACATAGCCCTCCCCCCCCACAGAACGTGAAAACCACCTCCGAGACTGACCAGGGTGCCTAGTGACTGCAATGTGTGTGTGACCTGCTGCTGAACCTGCCCCCGTGTCTGTACCCTGGTAAAGGTGACTGTCCTCTCCAATTACCAACCCCCTTCCACCCTTCAAACACACTCTCCTGTAAAAGAACATGATGGAAACAGTAATTAACAGAAACGTATTTTTTATTAGCAACTACACAGTTAGGGGATGAAACTGGGACGGGGGCTTGGGTGAGGCGGGAAGGAAAGGACTTATCAAATTTTGGGGAATGAGAGCCTTCTGGTACTCGAGCAGTCTGCAGGGGTGGAGTGACAGTTTTCATGGCCCCTGCCGCCCCTCCTTCTTGGGACTTTGGGTGAGGGGGGTATGGGACTTTGTGGCGGGGGACGGCAGTTAGACAGAGACTGCAGCGGGGCTCTGTCCTCCTGCCTCCGGTCCTGCAGAACATCCACAAGGCACCGGAGCGTGTCCGTTTGCTCCTTCATTAGTCCAAGCAGCGTTTGAGTCGCCTGCTGGTCTTCCTGCCGCCACCTCTCCTCCCTTTCAATGTTTGATCGATGGTATTGCGACATGTTCTCCCTCCACTCGGTCTGCTGGGTCACCTCGGCTCGGGAGCAGCCCATAAGTTCTGAGAACATGTCGTCCCGTGTCCTTTTCTTTCTCCGCCTAATCTGCGCTAGCCTCTGGGAGGGGGATGCCAGGGTAGGTCGGGAGACAGTCGCAGCTGTGGGATGGGAAAAAGGGAGTGAATTCCTCAAAAAGATAATTTTTTGTGAACAATGAACATAGTCTTTCTCTGTGAACAAGACCATGCACAGCACCTATCACATGCGCACTCAGGACAAGGTCGAATTTTCGGCCTTCGCATTCAGTGCCTGGGGTCTTGCAGTGGAGATCAGACAAGCGGGGCAGGACAGCGGAATTCGGGTAGCAGGCTGACATGGTAAGCCGTAGACTTTTGGCTGCTTAAAACTTAAATTATAGCAGTGCCCTCCTTTCATGTTCAAAGCAATGCTCCTAGCGTTGGCCAGTTCCTGCTGCCGGCAATCCGGCAATCCTGAACTCTGCCCCTGTCCCACCCCCTCGCGGCTATCCCCGGGAAAGATCCCTGTATGCTGCCCCTCTCCCGCCTCCACCGCGTGGCTGTAATCCGCCGGTTACAGTTCTGTAAAGGAGCAGGCAAGCAGTCCCAATAGTAACATTCCCCTAATTCTAAGCAGGTCACCATGAGCGACATCACTCTGCTGAGGATTTCTGAGACAAAGAAAGAACGAATGCTGCATGAAAGCCAGCAAAAACCAGGGCCGTATGCCGCCATGCTCTGCAAGGCAATGATACCAGAGTACTTGATGATAGCCTGGCGCGGAAAAGTTTCCTACCACGGAGGACACAATAAGGCCACTCTCCCCAGGAACCTCATGCAAAGGCTTTCCAATTACCTCCAGGAGAGCTTCGTGAAGATGTCCCATGAGGATTTCAGCTCTATCCCCGGACATATAGACCTTATTTTCCAGTAGCTGCACTGGCAAGGACTGAAAAGTAGAGCACCTAGGGCAAACTAATCATAGATTCATAGATTCTAGGACTGGAAGGGACCTCGAGAGGTCATCGAGTCCAGTCCCCTGCCCGCATGGCAGGACCAAATACTGTCTAGTATCATGATAAACCGAACATTGCTAGATTCTTTTGCAGTAGTTGCACTGCCAAGGACTTAAACGTTAAGCGCCTAGGGCAAACCAATCATGAAAAACCCGTTGTTAATGTTCCTGTTCTGTTCAAAATAAATGTTTACATGTTTAAAACACTTACCGACTGATCCTTCCCCTGATTCAGGGTCCGGGTTAACGCCTGGGGACGGTTGGTAGGGGATCTCTGTGAGGGTGATGAAGAGATCCTGGCTGTCAGGGAAATCAGCGTTGTAAGCGCTGTCGACTGCCTCGTCCTCCTCATCTCCTTCCTCATCTTCCCCGTCTGCTAACATCTCCGAGGAAGCGGCCGTCGACAATATCCCATCCTCTGAGTCCACGGTCAGTGGTGGGGTAGTGGTGGCGGCCACACCTAGAATGGAATGCAGTGCCACGTAGAAACGGCATGTCTGGGGCTGGGATCCGGAGTGTCCGTTTGCCTCTTTGGTCTTCTGGTACCCTTGTCTCAGCTCCTTGATTTTCACGCGGCACTGCGTTGCATCCCGGCTGTATCCTGTCTCTGTCATGGCTTTTGAGATCTTCTCGTAGATCTTTGCATTCCGTCTTTTCGATCGCAGCTCCGAAAGCACGGACTTATCGCCCCACACAGCGACCAGATCCAAGACTTCCCGATCAGTCCATGCTGGGCCCTCTTTCTATTCTGGGATTGCATGGTCACCTCTGCTGGAGAGCTCTGCATCGTTGCCAGTGCTGCTGAGCTCGCCACGATATCCAAACAGGAAATGAGATTCAAACTGCCCAGACAGGAAAAGGAATTCAAATTTTCCCGGGGCTTTTCCTGTATGGCTGGTCAGAGCATCCGAGCTCGGACTGCTGTCCAGAGCGTCAACAGAGTGGTGCACTGTGGGATAGCTCCCGGAGCTATTAGCGTTGATTTCCATCCACACCTACCCTAATTCGACATGGCCATGTCGAATTTAGCGCTACTCCCCTCGTTGGGGAGGAGTACAGAAATCGAATTTAGGAGACCTCTATGTCGAACTAAATAGCTTCGTTGTGTGGACGGTTGCAGGGTTAATTCGATTTAACGCTGCTAAATTCGACATAACCTCCTAGTGTAGACCAGGCCTAAGAAATAGTTAAGGCAGATATATACGTCCCAATGCCTCTCCCACCCACCACCGTCAGCTCTTCTGCCTTCCTGCTGTGCCCTCAAATAGTGTTTTTTCTTGTTTTTGTTTCGTCCCCCCTCCCCACTCTCTTGTTTAAACAGATCTAAAGCATTAAAAGCAGGTTAAGGCTTAGGATAGGTTTAAGCTGTTTTTAGCTGCTTGAATGCTGTAGCTAATTTTTTGTGCTCCCTCCCACTGCAAAAAGCAAAAATCAACCCAAAGAACACAATTTTTGAGGTGGACCCCAAGGTTAGCTGGCCAGTGGATGGGAAGCTTAAGGAACAGTCAAACAAAAGCAAGTTGCTGATGCTGCTTAAACGTAAGAAGCGTGCATCTATCTTTAACTGTACATTTTCCAGTCTAATGAAAAATATACTGAGTTGCATCCTATTGGCTATAAAATGTTTTCTTTAATCAGTTTTAAGTAGGTGCTTTAGCCATTTCAAAGTGGTATTCCATCTTTTCAACTTTAAAAAAAAATACAATAATTGTAATAGTTTAAAGGAACCAGTAAATGCATACATTGAAAAATTCTGTGTTCGCTTAGTATATACGTTGTAAATTCTTCTCTTTTAAAAAGCCAAATAGTTCCCCCACCCTCCTTCAACTTTTTGAGGGCAGTGTTGACTGGGAGATTGGGGGTAATAATCACAGACATTTTTGAATGCAGTCCAGGTAATGAAGAACCAGACTTGGAACAGATGAAGAGAGGGAAGGGGCCAAGGTTGTACTAAAATGACAATCACTTGGTACTCTGTCTTGCAGCAAAAACATGAGGCTGTTGTTGTTTTGGCATGTCCCCTATGTGAGGGCTACTGTTGTCAGAGTATTCTAGTCTTCGCATTCAAAGCTGTTCTTTACAAGGATCTCTTAAGTTTCCCATGTCAAATCATTATAATGGAATATGACTTCTCTAGAAAATGAACAGGTTCTGTGTAAAGCTTCAGAGAGCCCATTGCATTAATGGTGCTAAGCTGTTGCACAGCAGTTAAGCAGAAAAGGGCAGGAGCCAGTAGTGGCTTTGTGAGCTGTAGGGATGATATTTAGATTCTGTTCTACTCAAGAGACAAATCCTCTTGAATATAGGTCATAACAGCAATTAACCTTAGGTTCCTGGATCAGATGGAGGACAGAGTCTGTGTGTGTGAGGGGTGGAGAAGAATGTGGGGGATAAGGAACTTGTTGCTTAATTTCCTCCCAGGAAAAATCAGGATGAAAGGATTGGATAAGAAGTAAGAAGGCAGAGCTGGCATTTATTTTCAGATCACATGACTGGTATCCTTAGGAAAATGCTGTTTCCTCATTGCACTGTTTTCACCAGTGAACAAATTAAAAAATACTTAACACTTATCCATTTATATCTTCAAAGCCTCACATAAATATTGAGCCTGAGCCTGCTTCCAATGAATGTTTTGTCACTGGAGTTCAATGGGAGCAGATTGGTCTTATTAACTACTACTAACACCTCTGTGAGGTAGGTGTGATTAATGTAACTATTACATTCTGAGACTTTTGTATTCTGTGTTCTGCAATTTTTTATATTAAGCCTATGCAGAGACGGCAGCCATTTTCTTCAGAGCTGATGTACCCTTATACTGTGGTCATACACATGCATACATGTGCATGTACACCTCCCACTTCTCCCACAGACTTTATTCTTTCATCAGAAATTAAAGTGAGTTTTTGCAAAAACAAAACAGTAGGCAAATAAGCTGCGTTAAACCTTAGGTTACAGTTGGGAAACTGAGGGGCAGAGATTTGCCCAAGGGCAGATAGCGAATTGGTGACTGAGACAGGATTAGAATTCAGGAATTTTTGACTTGTAGTCTCATGCTCATTCCTCCAGACCACACTGCTTCTCAGATAAAGAAGTACTGCAGAGAAACAAAATATGAATGAGGGGGGAAAACCAAATGTGTCATACTTTTATATAAAGTAGCCATGCAACCTCTGACTCTGCTCTCTTAACCTCGACTGGATCAGTATCTAAGGTGGAGATGTCATTCCAACAGACCTCTTCTACCTGTGACTAATATTCTAGTTTATAGTTGTTATAATTCTAGATTTTTTTTACAGCCTCAGAATAAATTGCTTATGGACTTTTGGACTTAATTATCATCAGAGACAACACAAAGAAAGATCTAGGTGCTGCAGGAAATGGGATAGTTAATTCTGTAGGTGATACTATTCTCTTTGAGTGAAAAGCAACCCCCCTGTATTATACTGTACTCTAGGAGGCACGCTGGCCACTTATCATTAAAAATCTCTAGGCATTAAACCCCAGTGTTATGCCTAGGAGATGACAAAAGATGTTCTTCACTGTGTATAGCTATAGAGTGCTGCTGTGCTTTGGATAAAGGCTGCCACCTTCCAGCGTTGGAAATGTGTGCACTTCAGTGATGGATAAAGTTATTTCTCGGTGGTACTATATACAGTACAGCTTGAAATGTTTGAATGGTGTGAGATCCTTGGCTGAATGGTGCTATATAAATATTTTTATTATTTTTATTGTTTGTTTATTGTTTTATTGTTTGGTTTTGTAAACAATTGATTAAGCAAATATGACTATCTCCATACATACATAACAGGAGTTCCTGCCTGTGAGTCTCTGATAGTTGGAACCACCTCTTCATTGGCATGTTCTGTTTCTATTAGGTTGTCTGAAAGTTAAGGGGATTCTACAGAATGTCAGAAATATTCTTTGTGCAAAATCAAAAATGTGCTGATTTGCTACAGTTGAACACCTCCGGTTTGGATTTTTATCATAAACGAATGAAAGACAATGAGACAAGATAAGTGCTTCAGAATATTAATTAAGGCAGCTTACAATGTAATGCCTATAAGAATCAGGGACATATAGCAACATGTGTGAATGCTGAAATGTAGTCACTGAACTCTTAGTAAATTACTTTAAATTCTAATAATTATTAGCTCTTGTAGTTTAGTAGCCAATGAGAACTAAAGGTTCAAATAAGTCAAAAATATCCATGTTGGCTGTGAAGCCTCCATAAGAGTTTCCATGGCTCCAATCCCATGTAGACTCATTGTGATTTGAAATCCATATGTTTTTGGGTTCTCCCAGTAACAAAGTCATACTCAAAGGTTTGGAAGCCTCTGCCTTTTGCTGCAGTGGAACATGAAGCTACCTCTCCATCCTTTACCATACGTTTGGATGATGGCTTCAGGGCTGATCTTAGACACAAGCAAAACAAATGACCGCTTCAGTACCTGCTCTGTTCAGAATCCCTTCTTCTTATGATCCCGTGAAATCTCTTCCACCAGCAATGGTAACAGAGGGGAAGAAAATAACTCCCTTCCAGATTGCTTCCCTCTAACAGCAGGTCTGGAGGAGGCGCAGCAACTCAGGCCTGATCCTTGTCCCTAAAGACATAGGGCCCTCAGAGTGTAAAGCCAGCTTTCTGTGGCCTGCACTACTGACATCAGTGATTCTGCTGAGCATGTTTAGAGAGAATAACATGACATCCATATGCAAGAGAGTTTCCGGAGACAGACTAATGACCCCTCTTCTTCCCCACATAAAGAATTTAAAGTGCAAGGGTATGTCTACACCCAGCCGCTAGTTCGGCGGCTGGCAATCGAAGTTCTGGGTTCGACTTATCGCGTCTTGTCTGGACGCGATAAGTCGAACCAGGAAGTGCTCGCCGTCGACTGCGGTACTCCAGCTAGACGAGAGGAGTACCGCGGAGTCGACGGGGGAGCCTGCCTGCCACGTGTGGACCGAGGTAAGATCGAACTAAGGTACTTCGAACTTCAGCTACGTTATTCACGTAGTTGAAGTTGCGTACCTTAGTTCGATTTGGGGGGTGAGTGTAGACCAAGCCCAAGTGAAGTCAGAGAAGATCTGTGTAAAAATAAGTGACTATGTGGTGTTTAGGGTTGCCAGTTCTGGCTGGACGAATTCCTGGAGGTTTCATCACATGACATAATCTTTAATTAAAAATTAAGCTTTAATTCCTGGAGACACCAGGACAATCCTGGAGGGTTCGCTCATTACTCCCCATGCTGCCTCACTGGCTTTCTGGTCAAATTTGAAGGCCCACACCAGCTCTGCAAACTCCATCCACATTCTAGAAGTCAGATAAGTTTCTTCTTGCCTATAACACACCATTACTGCTAATAAAAACACTGCAGTTAGGACTCAGCTTGCAATATGCTTGGAACATGAGACAGAATAGAATCCAGGTTGCTCTGCTATTGCAGTGTTGACACTCTAGAGCTAACAAAAATAAAACAGAAAAAGATTGTTTTTTATCTCTCAAATAAATAGAACTGGCTTGTAGACACACAGGGAACTAATGTTGTTAGTTTTCCTTTGGCTCAATCTTTTTTTTTCTTTCTGACCATAATCTCACTTTAAGGAGAAGCACATTTGATTATAGTTTATGTCTGCCTGAATGCTTCTAAACTAGTATTTACAGGCTTGTTTTCATGTTAATAGCAGACCATTGTATCTCTTAATATGTCTCAATCCATGTGGGGTTTGGACCACTTGATCTACCCTATGTATTCTCTGCTACAGCTACGTCTACGTATCAGAATAGAGCCGTAAGCAGAACAAACTGGTATGAGGTCAGTATTCTGCCTTTGTGAGACTGGTAAGAGCACCACCTGCCAGGCTTCTGAGCACTAAAAGTTAATCTTTGCCTGGTTGCTGCCCATCATGGCAAGAACTGCGGACATGAATACAACTGGATTCCCTGTTCAGTGGTTTACCTTGTCTCCTGCAGGCCTTTTCTGACTTGCTAATGTCTGCAGGCAGTATTCCCCTGTTATGTGTACTCTGGTCAGGGCCGGCTCCAGCATTTCTGCCGCCCCAAGCAAAAAAAAAAAGCCGCGATCGTGATCGGCGGCAGCAATTGGGAAAAAAAAAAAAGCCGCGATCAGCGGCGGCAGTTCAGCGGCAGGTCCTTCGCTCCTAGAGGGAGTGAGGGACCTGCCGCCCCCAAATTGCCGCAGGTGCCGCCCCTCTCCCTTGGCCGCCCCAAGCACCTGCTTGTTAAGCTGGTGCCTGGAGCCGGCCCTGACTCTGGTGACCCAAGGAATACAGATAGATTTCTCTGGCACCTGCTAGTATACAGTCGGTCTTGGTGACATCTAAAAGAGCCAATATAACCTACCTGAAAAAATGACCAACGGACTGTGTTTTCCTCACAGTACAGCTATCCTTTCATTCCCACTCAAGAGTGAATAGGGCTGTGATACCAATGAGTTGTGCCTTTACAGAGAAGGGACCACTCACTGAACAGATGGAATGTATACCATTGTGCAAACTGTCTGTTTAATCCGATTATTCTTTAGCACCAAGGGTGAGAGTCCAAACATTGTCTGAGTGGGAACTGTGCCGTCCAAACAGGTGGGCATGATACTAGGCAATTAGACATCAATCCAGTCTTGGCACACACAATTACTTCTCTTTTAAATACTTTGGTATAGTAGCAGGAACTTGGCTGTTGTTGAAAGTGGTCTTGAGGTTTTTTTTTTCTCCTATTTTATCAGAGAGATGGTAATACAGGGGTAATTTGTTGCACATACCACCATTTTAGAAGTCAATTTCTCTGGCACATTTGGGAATCTGGTAAGCTGGGCACCTCATAAACACAGATTGGTACTGTATTCTGGAGGTTTTGAAAGCAAGCTCCTGGCTGAAGCTCTGATTTTAATGCTTTTGTGTGATGACAACCCATTTATCAGATTCCTAATAGACACTTCTGCTACAAACATTTTTTTTCCCCACTTCACTTTCTCATTTTATGTAGCAATTGGTCTGTACTTGGCAGCTTGGTTAGGGCCCTGCTCTAAATGGGGAAACTCCACCTGGTGGTCCTTCTATGCATGCCAATGACACTTGCAGCAAAAGCAACTACAGATTTCTATCTGTGAGATATACTGGCTTCTTTATTCCCTGGGTCAGTTTCAACCAAGATCCTGCTCCTCTTGGTGCATTTTCAGCATTATTTACTATGTTGCTTTTTGCTATTAAGGTGCTGAGAATACTAGGTCTTCTAGAAAGGAAAGCAATAGTGGTCTTATAAAATCACCATTCATTTGAATGAAGATTATCAACGTGCCCCCTCCATGAGCCTGATTTCATTGTAACAGCAGGGCTGGCGCTTCCATTTAGGTGACCTAGGCGGTTGCCTAGGGTGCCAGGATTTGTGGGGGCGGCAGTTCGGCGGCGGGGGGTCCTTCTGCGCTCCGGGTCTTGGGCGGCAATTCTGCGGCGGGTCCTTCACTCCTCCGGGACCCGCCACCGAAGTGCCCCGAAGACCGGGAGCGTGGAAGGACCCCCCCCGCCGCAGAATTGCCGACGACGACCGGGAGCGTGGAAGGACCCCCGCCTAGAGCGCCAAAAACCCTGGTGTCGCTCCTGTGTAACATTATATTAAAAAAACAGGAGTACTTGTGGCACCTTAGAGACTAACAAATTTATTAGAGCATAAGCTTTCGTGGGCTACACGAAAGCTTATGCTCTAATAAATTTGTTAGTCTCTAAGGTGCCACAAGTACTCCTGTTCTTTTTGCGGATACAGACTAACATGGCTGCTACTCTGAAACCTGTCATTATATTAAAAAACATCCTGGAGAGAATTGATTGTACTTCAGCCACTTTTTAATCTCACAGACATCTCTTATATGCAGGGCATTAAAAATAACTTGGTGGCTATCAACAGCCTCAAAATAATGGTCAGGAAAGTATTTAGAAAAGATGAAATGTTAACGAAAATTAGATTTCTGGAGTTACTTGTTTATTGCTGATTTTCTTTACCCTCTGGAATGTTTTCTGCTTTATGTTTAGTAATCCATGTACATCAAAGTGTATTAGGTCTATTTTATCCAAATGCAGTACAGTATTTATCAGGCTGGGCCTATATTTTTCATTGTGTTATATCTAGCTATCTGCAAAGAGGTACTGTACCTCTGCATTATGCTTATCATGTTGTAAAGTACCTTTGCCAGATTTTTCAAAGCATCCCATATATTTTGGATACAGCCTTCAGCATATTTCTTGTGGTAATTTGTGAGTGTCTTATTTCATGATTGTGTTTGCATGGTAAGCATCTTGAGCTTTTGGTATAATCCAGTTTTATTCAGTGCCGATGCAAAATTGTCCCCAAGTAAAATGGAAATCTGGATTGAAAGTGGAGTGAACAGAGTCTAAATGCTGTTTATTTAATATATTATTTTCCTATAAAGTGTATTTTTGTGTGAAAATATTAACATTAAAACCAAGATATAGAAATTATTGGGAAAGTCATTTTATTTGTTGACAGGTACAACATTGACTGGAAAAAAATAATTTTTTAAAGAAAATGTTATTTACCAAGTTACTTCGTGAAATTAGCTTGAAAAATTGCTCTGAAAAAAAGCTAACCACTATAACATCAGAAAATATTATTCTATCCAAGAGAAGAGACATACCGTACATGTACTGTAGACACAAGAGAAATAGAGTAGTCAGTACGAGGCAACACACAGTGTTGACTTAAACTCTTTTTGTTTCCCATGATAGTGAAAAATAACCAAGCTTAAATACATCTTGCAGTAATCACAGAGTGTAGCCCTTGGATGGAATCAAGATACCCCGGAAGGGAAATGGAGATGCCTTATTTTCCTGTTTCTCCCTCTCACACGGTCTCAGAGGCACTGTAGCAAAGTACATTTGAGCAATTTATTCATCCTGTGTTTTCCATTTACGAAGACCATTCACAGTAGTGGACTAGCAGTGTACAAAAGGCCAATTTACAATGGCAGCTGCCTCTGAAATGGATGTATAGGCACAGAGTTAACTTTGGTAATAACAGAAGATAAGAGATGATACTGTTGTACCTGGTTCTGAATTTCTGGTTTCTGTATGAGCTAAGATACGTTTTCAATAGTTCATCATGGGACATAAAGAATGAAACTCAGTTAGCAATTTAAATATAATAGTATTTAGTAACATGTTGTACAGATGGCCTGTAAATCTCAGGATGCTTTATAAAAATGGGTAAGCATTATTATACCCAGTACATAGATAGGGTAACTGAAGTCCGGAGAGATTAACTCATGGCTTGTCCAAGGTTATACAGCAAATCAGCTTCATAACCAGAATTAGAAATTAAGTCACCTGCCTATTATGTCATATCTCTCTCTCTCCCCTAGAGAGACTATTGTGTCTTCATTTTCCCCTTGTCACTATCTGAACTTTATTAACTGTCTGAAAATTAGTGAGAGCTGAACCTCATTAACAAGCAGATGTGTACATATATTTCATGTCTGGAGTATGTCATTTAAATGGACATAATGTAGATGTTTCATATCTTTTTAGGGAAGGGGGGAGAGAGGAGGAAGAACGATAATGATTAGAAAGAAGTTTTCAGCAACTTTCTTCCTAGACTTTTTGTGGCTTGATTTTTCAGTGGTGCTGAACACTGGAGTCAGTTGGAACAGAGGGTGCTAAGATCTCTGAAAATAAGGTCATGGTTGTATTAAAGGCAAAAACTTTTTTAACTCTGATGCCTTTGATTTTCTTCATGAGTCACATGGCACTGTTATGCAGACCTGGCATTTAGCTGGCATTTTTGCATTTTGTTCTCAGAGAAGCATAAAACTAACATAGTAAAGGGGGTGGAGGTAGAAATGCAGCCTGAATACTTCCTCTGTCAGCAATTGAAAATTGAAATGGAGTCCTGGGCCAGGTAGTGGCTGACTTTTGTTAGCACCATAACCTCTGCTGACAGTTCCCTTTGCCTTGTCTTATCTGTTGCGAGGCATTCAGACACCAAATCTTTTGTTGGGAAGAAATCTGGAAATGAAATTGTCAACGCTTTTGAGTGATAATGTGATCCCTCTCCATCCATGTAACTCTTCTACTCTGCTTCCTGTCAGACAGCCCAACCACTCGGATTGATTAACGAGACAGATGTAGGCAGCTGTTTTTGATTGATGGTATCCATTACTTGATAAGTGCAAGCCGGCCCAGTCTACCAAGCTATGTCCATGTAGTACTTGTGTTTAGAAAATTAAACAACATAATGTCATCAAATACTACTTATGCCTGTTGGGTTGCTTTCTGCTTGGTAATATGATGAAATAAATGGTTGCTGGTAGATAGCTTCTCTCTAATTTGAAGGCATTTACAACAAGAGTGCAGGGGAAAAGTTGGTTGTCATATTTTTCATGTGGGTGTGGGGATCATGTACCAGCTCACTAGTTACCTTTTTTTTTTTTTTTTTTGCTGTGAAGATTAATGGTAGTTGAATCTATGATGTGTGAAATCACTTGCTGCTCTCATGAGGGCATAATTGTCACATAGATACTTAGTGTCATCACCCTAAGCCTAGTTCTCCCATTGAAGTACTATAAAATATCTGGGCCTCTATGGCACAGCAGTGTCTTTACATTGGAGTGCTTTACTGACATTCTTCAAAAAGCCAGGATTTACGTTCTATGACTTCTTACTGTTGAGACTCTCAAGGTCTTAGCACCCTCACCAATTATCACTCTGCAGGGCAATAATGTGCATCTCACAGGATGGAAATACGTCACCCCCTCACTCCACATCATGTATCTGGAGTCAGTCACAAGTCAGCCTAATTGGGTACATAAATAATTGTAGTTAAATTAATCTTAAAAAATAATGGGAAATATTTGTTAATCTAAATTAATAATTTAAAGGAACCACTGTCAAGATAAAGATGATTAATCATTATAAAGTCCTTACCTGTGTAGCTGGAGGACATGGTTTAATGGCTTGATATATTTCTGGAACTACAGGATGTTGTGGTTGTTGTTTATTTCTATTACTGAAGCACCTGAGAGCCCCAAACATGGAGCGGGCCCCCCATTATGCTAAGTGCTGTACAAACAGAACAAAAAGATGGTCCCTGCCCCAAAGACCTTATAATCTAAGTATAAGACAAGAGGCAACAGATGGACATGGACAGACGGGGAGCATAAGGAAACAATGAGACAACATTGACTAAAAAGCTAAGACAGACACAGGGGGGCGGGAATCATAGAACTATAGGGTTAGGAGGGACCACAAGGGTCATCTAGTCTACCCCCCTGCCAAAATGCTGGATTTGTTGTGTTTAAACCACCCAAGACAGTGAAGGAGCTTCCACAAAAAGGTTAGTGGTATGTTAGTAATTATTAGGAAAGGGATAGAAAATAAGACAGAAAATATCATAATGCTACTATATAAATCCATGGAGCTCTCCCACACCTTGAAACTGTGTCCAGTTTTGGTTGTGACAGGCTTCCCACTGGGGTATCACCTGAAACTGGGGTACTACTGAGCCCCCGACCCACCAGCTCGGGCTCCCTCTCACACTGTACTGCTGTGACAAACTGCAAAGCCCTCCAGCCTGCACTTTCACCACCAGCATACATATAGGTAGGGACACACCCAGCTGCAGTTACATGCAGGCTCTCTGACCAGCCCCTGTGTGGGAAGGCTACTCCCAGCTCCTCAGGCACGCATCCCCTCTGGAGTATAAACCCAGAACTGTACAGCGTAAGCTCATAAAATTTTCCCCCTCCCTCAATGTGGAGAGGAATATGCAATTACCTTTTGCCCTTGAGTTATGGTTCCCACACACTTCACTCCAACTCACTGGTTTAGATAAAGCAAAACCAAGTTTATTAATTACAAAAGATAGATTTTAAGTGATTATAAATGATAGCAAACAGATCAAAGCAGATTACCTGGCAAATAAACAAAAATGCAAACTAAGCTTAATATACTAAATAGACTGGATAAAAATAGATTCTCACCCTAAGAGATGACACAAGCAGGCTGCAGATTCTTAAGGGGCAAGCTGTACTTGCTTTACAACTTGCTTTCTCAGGTGTTTCATTCACAGGCTAAAAATCCCTTTAGCCTGGGTCCAGCACTTCCCCCAGTTTAGTCTTTGTTCCTCAGGTGTTTCCAGGAGTCTTCTTGTGTGCAGAGCGAAGAACCCCAGATGATGTCACTCCCTACCTTATATAGCTTTTGCATACGGTGGGAACCCTTTGTTCCCAAAGTCTGTGGAAAAATACTGACATCCCAAGATGGAGTCTAGAGACGTGGTCACATCACATGTCCTTGTAGAGTTATAGCAGCCATTACTCGGAAGCTGTCTGTAGCGTTCTCAGGAAGGCTTATCTCCAGGTGGGAGATAAGCTTCTCCTAAGGACTATTGTTTTTTTCCTAATGGCCCATTGCCCTGAATAGGCCCTTCCCCACCCACTATCTAGACTGAAAGCATCTTGTCTAGTGGGCATTACCCAGGTGTAACTACATTTGAAATACAGATACATAATTAATATTCATAACTTCAGATACACAGGGCCATCCCTTGGGGGGTGCAGGATCCGGGGCGGAAGTGACGGATTCATCTTCCGGGACCGACTGCACCGGCCTGTGGGGCCCCCCTAAGCGCAGGGCCTGGAGCAGTTGCCCCGATTCGCCCTACCTAAGGGATGGCTCTGCAGATACAAAAATGATACATGCATACAAATAGGATAATCATATTAAGCAAATCAAAACTTTTCCAATGACACCTCACATGACTTAGCTTGCATAAAATACATTATAATGATGTCATAATCATATAATGATATCACTGCAAAGAATATGGGGTGCAGTGTCACACTGGTCATCCCTTCTCAAAAAGGATATAGTGGAACTGGAAGAAGTTCAAAGAAGGGCACCCAAGATGATCAAGGGTATGGAATGACTTCTGTATGAGGAGACACTATAAGATTAGGGCTGCTCATCTTAGAAAAGAGAAGACTAAGGGGGGATATGACAGAGGTCTATAAATCAGGAATGGTGTGGAAAAAGTGAATACAGGAGTGTTGCTTATTCTTTTATACACTAGAAAAACCAGGCATAACTTAATGAAATTAATAGGCAGCAGGTTTAATACAAATAAGAGGAAGTACTTTTTCACACAACAAATAACTAACCTGTGGAACTCATTGCCATAGGATGTTGTGACCACCAAGGTATAACGAGGTTCAAAAAATAACTGAATGATTTCCTGGAAGATAGGTCATTAGTCAGGGATGCTACCCCATGCTTTGGGTGTCTCTAAACCTCTGACTATTGGAAGCCAGGAGTGGAAGATGGGGAGATCACTTCATATTTGCCCTGTTCTGTACACTCCCCCTAAAACTCTGGTATGGATCACTGTCAGAGAAAGTATGCCGGGGAAGATGGACCATGGTCTGTGACGCAGTATGGCAGCTCCATTGTTCTTATGTTCTTTAACATCATCTCTTGTTTCTTTTCCCTTTACCTGGAGAGAGTCTTTAGAAGGAACTCTCCCCCTGCCCTTGCCTGACAGTCTCTTAGATGAAACCAAAGATGGTGATGGCTGTCCTTTTGGGGGAAAAGAGAAAAAGTTAGTTGAGATGGTCTGGAGCTGTGTTTATTGCTGCTGTTAAGGTCTAGTCCTCTTTTCTAAAAGGCAGAACAAGGCAAACATAGGGAAGACCCAGTAACAGGAAATCTAGAAAATGTAGTTTCTGTCTCTGGTGTTGACTTTCACTTGTAATCTCATTGTTGGAAAAACGCAGGCACAGATCATGGTCTTATCAGCCACTTTGAGACCTGTCAAACTTGTACCAGCATTGGGATGTTTAGGACATTGCTTTTTGTTGCCTCTCTGGTCACAGGCTCACAGAAGTGTTGCAAAATATACAATCTTGGCCAGCTAAGCCATTCTTATTAGACAGAAGGCAAAAGGAGAGAGATAGGAAAGAGAAGAAATAAGGTTGGGGAAGGAAAAGGACACACTGGTGGAAGGTGTGTGTGAGACAAAGTGGTATTCAGGATTTAGCCACTGTCAGTAGAGGTGGTGATATCATCTGGGTTCTTGTCTCTGGCCCAGTCTGGTCAGGATATCTCTCAGGATCAGGGTAATGAAGGCCTGGAGATAGTGGGAGTCAGCCATGATGTTGAAGCTCACTCCAGTAGCCAGTTTTTCTCCCAATGTCTCTTTCTTTAAGAACCCCAAAAAGCAGTGTTGGGTGGAATAACACATCCCCTCGTTGTTTTGTCCAGCAGTTAGGCCTAATTTCTGGCACACCAGTTTTGGTTCATTGATTTCCAGTCTGACACTGGTCTTGTTTACCAAGCATGATCTTAACACATTCCTTGAGTTATATCAGTTGGCCTTTTTGTTTGGACTAATGCCGTCTTGATTTGCTTTTGCACCTTTTCCCTTCAACATTTGTTGTTATAGGTTATTGTGACATTTTATGAACTGTCACTCACTTCTCATAATTGAGCTCACAATTAGGGTAAATTTGTAGGCCCAATTATTACACCAGTCTACATTAGGTGCCAGTTAATGTTTAAAACCAGTTCCCATTGTGAAAAATTTTGATAATCTGACCTTCAATATACACTCACTTTTGGGTAGTTTATGGCAGCCTGACCCAGTGCTGCTGAACCAGTTTTAAAACCAGGTAGCGAGTTTTCTCAGTGTAGACAGGCCTCTTGAGGATCCCCTCAGCTTTGTGAGCTTGTGCTGTAAGGCCTATCTGCCTGCTTGGGCTGGAAGGGAAGGGGCAGGGAAGAGGGAAGCGAGTTTTATTAGGAGCAGATTAGATCTTGGTTTTTATTTTGTCATTTATTTGTATAACCGTTGCACAACCCCAACTGAGATCAGGGCCCCATTGTGCTAGGCTCTGTACCAACATACTGAGGTGCGGTCCTTGCTTCTTGTATTTTTAATGTGTGTAAAAGCCTGTAAGAGCAAAGGATAGGCACCTTTTTTTGTATACATTGGTAGAAAATTCAATAAATAAATGGAGACCATGATTGCATTGTCTTCTTGAAGCATACTGATTACAGTGTCTTCATCTTGGAGAAGTGCTGGAGGAGAAACTCCTCTTCTCCCCCCACCTCCAAGACTCTACCCTCTCATCATCAAGAAATGCACCAAAACAGGAAGCTGAAATGAATTTATAATTAATTGTTGCAAAACGGTGTGGGTTTTAAAGTTGGATAAGCAAAATTTGAATTGTCCCCTCGAAGGGCTTGTTTAATTAGATACCCAATTAGATACCCAAATGTGGATGTTTGACTTATTACTGCCTGGAGAGGACTGAATGATGAATGGAAATCACTTTTAATGTAAATTAGCTCGTAACCTCACTAAATCAGGTTTTAACCAATACAGATGGTGCTTAACTGACTATATGGATGGCACATGTTCATTTTCATTATAACAATTCTCATGAGAGTGGTTCAATAAACTAGGAAAGTTGCTGTAGGCTGGATGTTTTTCACACCTTGCCTTCTAATGCCTCTAATCTGCAATAGAAATTATTCATCATGAGGAGCCTAATGACTCTTTTGTGTGTTAAAATCATGAGATAAAAGATTGATTATGAGATTGGTCAGTGACATTTATATATAGCATTGATAAATACACATACTGACATGGGGTTAGTGCATTCTCTTTTCACTCTCGACTTTAAAAAAATAAACTTTCATCAGAATTAGGCCTTGTATTCATGAAAAAAATTGTGTTCTTAACTCAAATTAACAAACACAAGGTAAAATTCTAGTGATGACCAGGTAGTTTATAGTTTTCACAAGAGTTAGCAGGTCAAACTAAACCCCAGAATTCCCCATTGTCTTTAACTTGACCGCTAACTCAGGTGAAAACTACAAACGGCCTTGTCTTCACTAGGATTTTACCTCATGTTCATTGTCTTGAGTTAGCGGTCTCCAGTTAAGAACACACCCTTTTTCCTAGTGAAGATGCATCTTTAAAGAGAGGCCCAACTCACACATTTCAGATACAGATCTGAGCTTCCCCAAAGTTTGGAAGTGTTTTGATGTAGGGTTTTGGTGTGGCTCATTATGAGCTCTGAAGTTTATATCTGGGTCTGAATACCCCTAAAGTTTGGGGAAGTTCAGATTCATGGATTGGCTTCTTGTCTATGCCTGGTCACAAGTGAAAATAGGATGGTATCTCAGTGTGGACCAAATCACTGCAGTTTGCTTCATGGCTGGGAGTTTCTGCTTAAAGGAGCTGTGGCTGTAATAGAAGGGTGTGTTGCAGATCCTAAATTAAGGGCAGAGGGGAAACTTGCATATAGAACTGGTTGAAAATTTTCCAGTGAAACAGGTTTCATCTGAAAATGAAAATGCTAGTTCATCATACCGGAATTGTTTCATGAAAACAGTCTGGGTTTGATGAATTTTCATTCGCAGAACCTGGTTCCCTGCCTGCTTGCCTGGCAGGCTGCCTGAGACCTCGTATTTCAGGGTCTGCAACTCTAGGACATTCCTGCTTCATGGACTGCCTGGGGGCTGGAGACCCAGGACTTCCAGCTAGGGAAGCCTGGAAGCCCTTGGAGTCCACCTGAAGCCATGGATCTAGTACACAAGAAGCAGACACCACTGATTTGGTTAACTTAATGCACACTTTCTACACACATGCAGGGCCGGCTCCAGGCTCCAGCTTACCAAGCAGGTGCTTGGGGCGGCCACTTCGGAGAGGGCCGGCACGTCCAGTTGTTCGGCGGCAATTCGGCGGACAGTCCCTCACTCCTGCTCGGAGCGAAGGACCTCCCGCCGAATTGCCGCCGCAGATCGCGATCGCGGCTTTTTGTTTTGTTTTGTTTTGTTTGGCTGCTTGGGGTGGCCAAAACCCTGGAGCCGGCCCTGCACACATGCACATAATATGTCATTTGAAAGTGTATTATGTCTACTTCAAGACGACGTATGCTGTGGAGTGGTCAAGTTGTGCCGTTACCATAGAAACAGGGGCAAACAATAACACCATCAACATATTAAAATGACCACTTTGAAATATTTGCAATTGTTTCTCTTAGTTTAATGATTCTGTGTATTATTTCAATACATGAAGTTAGATTTCTTTGTGACCTCAAAGCATCACAACAACAATCTAAAGTATAAAACAAAATCTAATAATAAATTTGTACAAGAATAATTGAAATGTAATAGCACTGGTGAGATTTCTAATCAACATCATTATCATCGTATTCATCATTATGATCTCTGTCGAGATTGTGTGGGTTACCATAGACTTTGTTGCCTTGGTATGTACTCAGTTCAGTGCAGGGAAGATTGTTCTGACTATAGCAGGGGTGGGCAAACTATGGCCCGCAGGCCAGATCCGGCCCCTCAGGGCTTTGGATCCAGCCTGCGGGATTGTCCCCCGTGGCGCCACGGGCCCTGCGCCACTCTCGGGCGGGGGTCAGAGGGCTCCGTGCGCCTCCAGGCACTGCCCCCCGCAGCTCCCATTGGCTGGGAACGGGGAACTGCGGCCAATGGGAGCTTCGGGGGAGGTACCTGGAGGCGCGGCAAGGGCAGCACATGCAGAGCCCTCCGCCCCCCACCCGCCCCCAGGGGCCGCAGTGCTTCCTGCAGCGGCGCGGGGCCGGGGGCAGGGCAGACATGCAGGGAGCCTGCCCTGGCCCCGGTGCGCGCCGCTGCCACCTCGGAGCCCGAACCCCTCCTGCACCCCTTCCCCCAACTCCCTGCCCTAAGCCCCCTGCCTGCACCTCTCAACCCAACTCCCTGCCCTGAGCCCCCTCATACACAGCGCACCCCTCATACACCCCACAACCCCCTGCCCTGAGCTCCCTGCTGCACCCTGTACCCCTCTGCACCCCAACCCCTGCCCTGAGCCCCCTCCCGCAGTCCTCACCCCTGCTCTGAGCCCCCTCCTGCACTCCACACCCCTCCTGCACCCCAACCCCCTTCTCTGAGCCCCCTCATACACCACGCGCCCCTCCTCTGCCCCAATCCCTTGCCCTGAGCCCCTTCCTGCACGCTGCACCCCCTTCCACACCCTGCACTCGCTCCCGCACCCCAACCGCCTGCCCCGGCCCTGCATACAATTTCTCCACCCAGATGTGGCCCTCGGCCCAAAAAGTTTGCCCACCCCTGGACTAGAGGGACAGTTGATGGTGCAGTGACCCCTACTTGTATAGGCACAGATAAGGTCTTGTAGAAGGTTAAATGATGTTGGGTGCTTGAAGAATACAGCAAGTGGTTTATCATCCACATTTTTCCATTCATGTTGCAATGGTAATCCAATATCTGGTTTATCAGTGTGCAAAGACGTCCAAATCTTTGTTTGCCAAGATGCTCTTTTGACATACTCTTCAAAACTGTCCTCGCATGGTGGGAGTTTGGCCAGTGACTTGTCCTTTTCGATGGCTAGATTGAGGCACAAGCAATTAAGGTTTCTGTGGGTCTCCTTTTCTTTCTCTCTCTGGTCATACAACACTGCTACCAACTTCCTTGCCGCTTGTCCCAATTTGGCAAGATCTCTGAAGCAGTAAGCGACTTTTCTTTTCTTTTCTTTTCTTTTCTTTTCTTTTCTTTTCTTTTCTTTTCTTTTCTTTTCAACAACATTAAACACAGATTTTTTTCTCAATATCAAATAGGGAATAGGGATGACAGAAAGAACTTTGTTATAGGAGTGAGCGCGTCACAAATTGCATGCATAGGTCTGAAGTTATGGTTGTCAGTTGTGCTGTGCCTATTTCAATCCACAAATTATCTATGTGTTCCAATTTTTGGAAGTAGTGAACAGCAAGGACCAAAACATCTGTATCAGCAAATTTCAATGGAAATTATAGAAAACTATTATAATCACTTGTGAGTGACTTTGACAATGAAGATTATGCAATGTGAAGACATTTCATGTTAGTATATTGCAAAATGTTGATAGTTTCATCATTTCTGGAAAAAAAAATTGCCCATACAAAACCAATAATGTTTTCATACATTGTCATTTGACCAATAAAGACCACATGAATGTGTTGAAATTAACTTAATCAGTAAAAACTGCAATCATAGTCATATTGCAGTGTTTCTGGAACTGTGTAAAAAATTACACTTTCTCACTTTGGAAACCATTGTTTCACCTCTCCTGTATGCTTGCAAGCACCACTTGACAGCTCCACATCTTACCTCATTTAAATGTACATAAAATAAGCTTTCAAATTATATATGTGTATGTGTGTTGGTGAGTACATTAAAGTCCAAAAATATGACCCTTTTGGAGAATTGCCACATGCATAAGGGCCTAGGCTCCTGGCACTGCAGCAGGCAGCCTGGAAGCCTCTGAGGCCAGCTGGCTCCCCAGGCTGCCCAACTTTTGGGGCAGCTCTCTCCCCATACTGAAGGAGTCAGGCAGCCCAGGGATCCAGCTAGCCTGGGAGTTTGGGAGCCCTGACACAAATCATGTTAGTTTCACTGAGCTGCTGACAGGGATCCCGGGGACATATTTTATTTTGAAAACACCATGTTTCGGTGCTTCCAAGATGAAATTTTTTGAACACTCCACCCTGTGGGAACTTTAGAAATGTCAGAATTTCCCATGAACCAGAAATGCTGAGTTTTTGGTATCTGCCTGCACTTTGCTTGGCTCAAGCCAGTGCTCTGCCTTTGATCTTTTCTTAAAAAATGAATTTGAAATTTGCTCACAGTTTATTTCCTTTAAAAGTGCATCTAAGCTGTTAATATATTTTATACCTCACTTACTCTTGTTTAATCTTTAACATAAATGCTAGATATAGCTACATTTTTTTCTACAGAGGCCTCTCATTAATTTCTCTCATCTTTGGGTCTACTTAATAACTTCTTTATTAGTGTTACGAAAATATAACAGTATAGATGGATGGAATCCTTTATTTAGGCAAACAAAAGGAGCAGGCACTCAGGCAGCATGTGCCACAGATCAGCAATTCTTACTATCACTAAGTATCTCTAGATCCAGGGAGAAAATTCAAATGTATGGTCTGGACTCATCCCTTGGATTCCCCTGGGTTGCAGACAGTCTATGAAGCACAATTTCAGGTAAATGTAAGCTTTGTAGAAGCTGCATTTAAAGTGAGATGAAAACTGGAAATAGTTTGTATTCACCTGCTAAGACCTTGGTATCCAACAGAAGAGCTGTGCGAATAACTGAGTTATCAGTTCAGTGGCCAAACCGGTAGGGTTGGGACTTGGAGAGGATAGGGTTTGTTTCAGGTCAACCAAAATAAAAAAGTTTTGAATTTTCTGGTGAGCCAAAAGAGACAAATTTTGTTTTGTTTTGAGTTTTTTAACCTGGTAAAATAAAATTCAAGTAAAAATCAGAACACAAGATCATTTTGAAATGAAAAACTGAAATTTTTGTTTTGAAAAGTCTCAACAATTTTGAAAACTGAGAGTCAGAAAAAAATAAGAAAACATAAGACTTCATGTTACTTTGCTCTGCATGTTTGTGAAGTAGGATTTTGTTCTTGAGCCTCAGAATTTAGAGTTGCCACTTTTCATGAGACACACTAATAAAAGTTGCAAGGCAGCCCCACTGTTCAGGAAATGGGCTCACCTTGTTATCACGATGCACTGAAGGTATGTAGATATAGCCATCATACTCCATGCCACATTCCTGTATTCTGTAAATGGAAAAAAATACTGATACCACATAGGTAATAAATCCCAGACATATCATTTAATTGGGATGCCCTTAATTAGGATTGCTGAATTATTGCACTGACTCCTAAGAAACCAGTGAATGTTTAATTACTGGATTTAGCTAGTGCCAAGGGGTTAAGTGAATCTTAACCAGATGCTAAATATTGTATGGATAGTAGATGTGTGACATAGTTACAGGGCTAGCTGCACTTCAGTCCCCTTTTCAGTCTCTCTGTGTGCATCCCCAGGTGTTTGGCCTTATGCCTTAACTTATTGTGAGGTGGAATTTGCAATCCTCCTGCTCCTAGACCAGCTTCTGGTCTTCAGTATGCTGTGTATCAACCATATTTGCCCTGGAGGTCCAACTGAGTTCAGCACCTGCGGTTCTGCCCTTCGGGAGTCTATGACCACTAGTATGTAGTGGTTAGACAGCTTTCTTAAAACCAAAGTATTGTTTATTTATTAGAAGGATCAAAGCTTCTAGAGAGAAAAGGGATTTTAAAACAACAAATAGCCTAAACACTTCTATCTCACCTAGAAGCTTCCCATACCCTGATGATAACCTAGGCAGAACTAATTTCTTCGGACACAGCAGCCGTTCCCTGTGTCTCCTCTGGTTCCCCTGAATAACTACTGCCTCTCTCTGAGAGAATGTCCCTTTTCATCCTGCCAGAGTTCTTTTGTCCTTCTGTGTTTATGGGCCTTTTTCTATCCTGGTCCAAGCAGTTTTCTAGGTTGGCTGCAGAGGAGGCAAAACTAGCAAAGCTAATGGTTCTAGCATTGTCCCTTAACTGTTTGCTGAAAGGTGGCTGTCTTAAGCTATTCTTTTCCTTCTGGCTGTTTTTCCAGACTCCTGTTGTGTTAAACCAATAGTCATATAGAAAAAGTCCCAGTAATCAGGCCAACCTGCAGTATTCATAAAATATGACAGAGCAGCTCCAAATCTCTCACAATGTGAAATTTTGAACTCTGGCTTTTCATAGAGAAGCTGGCAGATAAAGACACAGGGAATAAGACATAAAGTTGAATGCACTTATTCTTGCATTTGATTTAGTACAGTATCTTATTTCATGTACACTTTTTTTCTTCAAATTGTTTAAAGGTACCTTGACTTAAGTAGGGCAGCTGCTTAATTGGGCTAATAGGCCATCTACCACGGTGTCTCAATTAAGAGACTGTGCCAAGCTTGTAATACAATGGAACAGGTCTATAATGAACTTGGGATATAAGCAAATTCTCTTTATATTAGAGGTGGCTGTGAACCAGGAAATCTGATCCAAATATTCCAAACTTTCGAAAAGTTTTGATCCAGATCTGTGCATCATGATTGAGGCTTATTTCTTAAATTTATGGAGATATCCTATCTCCTAGAACTGGAAGGGACCTTGAAAGGTCATCGAGTCCAGCCCCCTGCCTTCACTAGCAGGACCAAGTACTGATTTTTGCTCCAGATCCCTAAGTGGCCCCCTCAAGGATTGAACTCACAACCCTGGGTTTAGCAGGCCCAATGCTCAAACCACTGTTTGTCTACACTGAAGAAGTAATTCACTTCAGTTCTCCAGTTTCAAATACAGTAATTGTGGAAAAATATGTGACCGTGCCATGGGCAACATTTTTAACCTGAAATCCTCAATTGTGCATGTAGAATTGTATGTGCCTGCACTTTGCAGATACAAACAGCTGTGCAAGTGCATAGGAAAGTGTTTGAATCTGCACCTGCAAAACAGATTAGGCACCATTATGTTTTGCAGGCATGAAGTCTGTCATGTGCATGTGAATTATTAAACGGTATGCCCAAGTTCGTGGGCTCAAATATATGTATGTAAAAGGATGTGCTTGCACCAATGGGGGCTGGATAGGGGGCTGGCTGAAACCATATCCTCGTAAGACTTCTGTAACTGTTACCTATATGTATTGAATTTTGCTGGTAGCACTGAAAGACACAGAGTGGCAGTATGTTGTATCAAATGGCTCTTCCAGAGGTACATTTTATTCATCTAGCACACAGCATGTCATAGTTTTACTGTATTTTTTAAAATATGAGATGTTATAGTAATGTACAGATACATCTCTAGTGTAATCTAGTAAGCATCCTGGATTGGATTCATCCCCGGGGTAATTATCTCCCTTGAAGTGGGAGAGTTTGGTCTATTCTCTTTTCTGTTTGTAGTCTTCAGAATCATAGGATCCTTTGATTCTGGTCCTGTACCTTCACTGGGGACCAGAGCAAAAGAGGGAAACAGACACCTAGCCTAATGAGAATACTGTGAGACACCTGCAGTTTAAATAGGTATTTACCATTAACAGCCACAAACCTATGAAGTGAGAGGCTGTCATTTTCCTATCTCTTAGTTGTTGAAATGGGCCCGAAAGTTTATGAAGTGAGAAACTGAGTCCAGCTAAAGCCCCTCATTAACTTAATGACTAATTGAGTCAGAATGAAAAAAGATTGAGTTAACTTGCCTACTAGGCACCCAGCAACGAATGTGTATGACAACTAAAAGAGTGATGGATAAAGAAAAGAATTGGGGGGAGAGAATGAGTGATTTAAAAGCCATTTTTGATGCATCGTTATCAGTGCATCCAATTAAAAAGAAATTAAAGTGTAAATCTCTGCTGACTGCCTGAATTAAAAAAGGGTTCTTCTTTTGGCCTCTCTAAGCACTTGAGCAAATTAATTAGACATGTGCTGAAAGGGGTACCAGTGAAGTTCACCCATCTGAGAACATCACAGACACCTACCTCTTCCTGCTGCCAAATGAGTCTATTCTGGGACTGAAATGAATGCCACTTTCAGAGACCAGAAATAAGGCTAAGTAATTATATTCATTCATTCATTTCATCTTTAGGTTTTAATTCGTATTGATAACATGGTGGATTGACATATTTGTAGTAGACGTAAGGGCTCTACATGTGTGGTTAGTGCAGGCATGGGTGTCTATCTGGGGGAACAGTCAAGAGAATATATGACACCTGTAACTGCAGTAAGTTGTAATAGAGTAAAAACTTGAGAAGGACATATTCCCCCCGGCCTTTAGTGAGTCTACATATGTTATGCAGGAGACCTGGAGTCAGGACTCCTGGATACTGATCTTGGCTGTGCCACTAACCTAGGGCAAGTCAGTTAACTGCTCTGTCCATCAGTTTTTTGGGTAGGTCTACACTACGGGGTTAAGTCGACCTAAGTTGCACAATTCCAGCTACGTGAATAACGTAGCTGGAGTCGATGTAGCTTAGGTCAACTTAACCGCACTGGGTTGATGGGAGAAACTCTCCCGTTGACTTACCTTATGCTTTTCGTTCCGGTGGAGTACTGGAGTTGATGGGAAAGTGATCAGCGGTTGATTTAGTGGGTCTTCACTAGACCCGCTAAATCGACCCCTGGTGGATCTATCGCTGCAGCATCGATCCACGGTAAGGGTAGACATACCCTAAGTCTGTATAATGGGAACAAAAATGCTTCATGAAGTATTATGACACTTAACTAATGCTTGTAAAGCAGTTTGAGATGCTTGGCAAAAAGGTGTTACAGAATTTTTGTGTAGGCAGCCATTGTAAGTCCTAGAAAAACAGCCTTCCTTATTGGACATTTGGGAGTATGTATATATAGTTGCTTGGTTTGCAGCTTTATTCTCATGCTGCTTACTACTCTCCAGCTACTCAGCATTTGGAAGCAGCTGAATTTTCTCTTATTACTTGGGCTTGACCTTTGATTCCAGCTGATTGTGTAGAAATGGGGAAGACACAGGAAGAGCTATTGCAGTTCATTATATTATAAAAAATTAAACCATGGGTTATCAAATATTTAATTCATTCTGATGAATGGACTGTATAAAATCTATAATGAATTCTTTGCTTTGATTAAATAAAATTGAGGGACTTAAGTATTCATTCCAGCACTCTGAAATAAATTGTTTTTGGATTGTCATAATAACCTCAGTGCACACAGTGGTTTTGGCCTAAATCCACGGGTGATGAACATTTTATGCGTATGCTTCAGACCGGAATTATCTGAATTAGAGCTGAACTGCTGACCTGTTCATGGAGGTCATTGTTGCTACCATAGTCTTGACTCTATTATTTACTATGGAATAATGTAGTCTACAAGAAATACAGACAGCACTTAAACCCTGTTTGTTTGCAAAAAAAAAAAGATATACAATTTAGACACATTATAGTGTTGGAGAATACACTGTTATTTTCATTCCTATTCCAACATGCAGAGTGGGAAATAAAGGCCCCAATTATGTAGCCATTGGTGAGGCTGTGCTTCCTCATGTGAGTAGTTCCACTGAGTTAAATGGGACTACTTGCATCGCTGTGTCCTCACCAGTAGTTATCTGGGATGCACGATGCGGCCCATAAGGGTTAACATTGGTATGTTTAGATAAAGCTTAAAGCTGATGAATTACAAACATGCGTTGAAAAGATAATAGACCGGGTAATGAAATCAAACAGTTAAACTGTTTCAAGGGGATTGTTGTTCTGATATGGTGCCATCAGTCCATTTCCTAGTGCACGAGATTCCATGTCACAAAACCACCACCACACCCGGCCCTCTTGCTGGCAGTCTCAGCCAAAAGGCTAAGGACTAAACTGGAATGAAATTGAAATATCCTGTCACTCCACCATGTGATTTCCCCCCCTACATTAAGGCATATTGGAGAGCTGGCGACAGGTAAACCTGCATGTATCCCCCTGATTATGGGGTAACTGTTCTGAGGATAACTATAATACTATAACATGATACTGCACCACTGAACTCAATGGGACTTTTGCTATTGACTTACTGGGGAGCAGGATGGGGATCTTGATGTCTCTCTGGTATATTTCACCAGCATTGAAATTCACTGGCATAGTAAAGCGAGAAAAAACAATCCCAAAAGAGTTCAAGACAGAGTAACATAAAAATGGCCTTCAAAGGGGCCCTAAGATGATGACCCTTTAAGGGCAGCTAACATGGGCCATTAAAGTGGCAGGTGTATGAACCCAACACTAGTTACAACTGTTCCCATTGCCTGATCACAACATTTGATTATCCTCATGTGAATCTGATCCCCATTGTGGGAACTTAGCTATTAACTACAATTGTGTGTTCTTCTTTTTCTTTTGTAAAAGT
Organism: Emys orbicularis; assembly: GCF_028017835.1. Classification (NCBI taxonomy): domain Eukaryota; kingdom Metazoa; phylum Chordata; order Testudines; family Emydidae; genus Emys; species Emys orbicularis. The sequence goes on from NC_088689.1 coordinate 63,652,811, forward strand.
TTGCAAGAAAGAAGAGGGAAAGAAATGTAATGCAAAGCTTCATGAGACCATTCTCAATCCTGTCTTCTCCCTATTTTGTCATGTTAATAATGGTCGCTAAGGAGTTTTGCAGCCATCCATAGTGTCTGGACGAAAGAAAATCAAGAAAAATTGTTCTTGCTAGAGCCACACACACCTGATGAGACTATTGAATTATTTTTTGGCTTAATGAGTTGGCCTCCCTAGGCAGAGACTAGTTATTAAATCTCCATTTACTGAACACTGCAGTGTGAATCTATTGATGCTAACTATTTTAGTATCTTGAGTTATCCTTTTTACTCTATTATCCACACAGGTTTATTCTGTTGTCCAAAGTAGTAAATGAGTTTCCCAGGTTCCTTTAGGAAACTGTGACATGCTGAAGTAATCTCAGGGTTATTAATACGCTACTGTGCTTGGGGGACAAAAAGGACTTAATCTATAAATCACCATAGCTAGCCATGAAACAGGGGTATAAGACAAATAAGCATGAGAGCCTGGGGATGGATAGATAAACAGGGCTAAAGAGGAAATGCCCAGTCCTGGGAAGTGGCATTGCTGGGGAATGACATGGGTCATATAGATGAATCAAAGAGCCTGGAGTTATCCTGAGGCAAAGGTCTGAAGAGGATTATGGAGGAGACAGGCATGGGAAATCTAATGAGTAAAACGTTCACTGTGTGAGAAATGCTGATGACAACAGCTGACTTTAAAAATACCAGTGAGTTGTTTTGGTTTTGAATTTGCAATATGTATTCCTTTTGTGTCTGCCCTTTTGACATGATTTATATTAATAGCCCTTAAATGTATCAAGGGCTTCTAGTGATTAGAATATAGAATAGCAGGCTCCCAGGGAGGTGTGCTTGACACAGAATGGCTTTTCTTTTGAATGTCACAGAATGTAGCTCTGAATGTACCTTCAAGACATTGGTTATAGGTGCTGTGACCTTTCTGGGGAAAACCAAAAACATATGTCCTTTAAGACTAACATAACAAGAAGTCTCCATGGCTGTGAAATCCTAACATTTTACATAAGAGAAAGATTTGTATATAGAAAGAGCAAGATCAAAACACAAAGTAGCTGACTCACACTATTCTGCTCTTTCAGTGATTTTACAGTCTGACCTTGAGATGACCACTGTCTGACCTTGACATCACACTCCCACCCCAACCCTGGCACTTTCCTTCAGAAGGGAGATAAGGTCATTTTTCTGCTTTGGTCCAAGTCCCTCTCCACAACCTTCCCTCTCCTCCCAGGATCATTCTTCATTCCAGCTCCTTGCCTTTTAAGTACCCCATAATGGGGTTTCTACCCTTCTTTTTCTCTCATGTAGTCCCAGCCTGACTGGTTTGTTGAAATTGTACAGGTGTCCTAGGTTTCTCAGTCAAATGTGCTCAGGAGCACCTTACTATGAAAGAGCATGCACAGGTTAACACAAGTTGGCTGGCCTGAAGGATGGAGGCCTACACAGTCTGGTAATAAAGACTTCTTAAAAGTGACCTGCAAAGAGAGAGAAAAAATAGAGTTTGAACCCTTTCTCTCCCCCCCCCCCCCCGCTTTTTTGATGCTATATTTTAAAAGGACTGGAAGTCGTGTTTTTTATTTTCCATTTTTATTTCTAATTTTTGTGCTCTTTGAATTTGTGAATATCCCTTGGTTTGGTACAGGATGTGGAGATTTTGAGGTCTATGGCTTTTATTTGAATGCTGAGGATATTGAATCTCTAACAAGACATATTTTCTTCTAAATGTTCCTCAAGCATTTGAATTAAATGGGTGGGTTGTTTTTAATTTACTTCCTGAGTATTTCTGATGTTATCCTAACAGTTGTCTGGACAGAAGTTAGGTTGGTTTCATGATTAGTCTGAATCCAAGAGCAATGTAACTTGACAGTAAATATAGAGTTTTGAAAAAAATTGCATCCGTTTTTATGGTGGAGAAATATCAGCCAACTTCCCTGTTAGGATGTACATTTGCTAAAATTGAGCTGTGTGTACATATGATATTGTTTCAGTAGCTACTAGTGGGAACTTTCCTTCCACCATTACAAAGAAATAAGCACGTCTCTATTCACCCATATTAAAAATAGGACATGTCGGTGAAAACTCAGGGAATAAATACTAGGACTCAGTGATACAGCTAGCTAATTCGGTAGTTTCATGAAGATATGTTTTGTAACATGCACAGAAGTAGAAGGAGCAGTCACTTCATGTATGAGGATGATTATTTGATCTCTCCTGTACTTCTCCTTGATAACTTGCTCCAATATCTCCAAAATGACTTCAACATTATAAGTGATGACAGAAAGCTGTAGCCAACATAGAAACCACTAGAAGAAATGTACCTAGACTCTTTGAACTCAAATCTCAGGCTGTAGTATGATTGCAGTCCTATGTGCCATTAATTGCTCATCGCTAGCAGAGCTGACTCCTTAGTCCTTGGCATTACTCATGTTTTGGCAGAAGTTATACAACATAGTTTTGAGACAGATGAAAATAGCTAAACTTCTTGCCAGATGGGCTGTATAGATACTATAAATGGAGGCTGAGTCCACAGCAGGGTTTGCTTCAGGTTGCTGGTTCTTTGCTTGCCCATTTTACTTTGTTGTAATTCTTACCCTGCATTCTCCTTTTTGGCAAAAAACACTCTCATAATATCTTTTTTTGTGCAGGGCCTGTCTCTTGCCCCTGCCCTTTATAACGCTTGGCAGCCACTGGAACCAATGGAAACAGATGGATTTATCTCAACTGAGCCCGTATCTAAAAATAAACATTCATCTTTACAATACTTATAATAGTTTGTTGCCTACTGTTGACAGTCTGTTATTGATAGGGGAAGTATCTGAACAAGAGATGTCACCAAGGGATTGGCATTCCAACAGGAACCCTGTCAATCTCTCGGAGTTGGAAACGAGGGAGTAGATATTGCAAACTGCAGAGATTTAGTCTTTCTAAGATTTTGCATGTATGTCATCTGCATATTGGTTTGACTTGTCTGTTAGAATTGTAAACCCTTCAGGGAAGGGACCGTCTCCAGCTCTGTGTCAGTACACAGTCTAGCACAGTGGGACCTTGCTCATTGTTGGGGTTTGTAGGTGCTACTGTGATTCAAATAATATGTAATAATAAGATTAGGGCGGAGCTAGTGAAGCATAGAAACATGGTGCAGTCTGAGGGCCAGATTTTGGAAGGCTTCCCAGCTCTTTCTGTCAAAATTTTACTGCATGTGTTTGTGTGCACAAGACATCACATTTTGGAGGGAAATTGAGGGCAGAGGAGACTAGAGGGCAGTGGAACCTACACCACGTTGGGAGCATAGAAGAAAGCTTATGCTGAGGTTTATGTTTATTTGAAGACATTGCAGGAAGGGGGTGAGTGTAGACACTAATACATTGTGTGTCTTCTGTCTCAAAAGCTGGTAAAGTATTTGTGACATTACGCTCCATATTCTTCATTCATCATATGATATGAATATGGCATAACTAGGATATGTTTTATGCAAGACGGGTTATGTGAGATATCATTGGAAAGGTTATGATTTACTGAATGTGATTACTCAATTTGTATGCATCTATCATTCCTGTATCTAAAGTTAGGAATATTGACTATGTAACCATTACAACTGTGTGTGTACTTGGGAAATACCCACCAGACAGTATGCAAACAGCCTGGATGGGCCATTAGGAAGGACAATAAGACTTTAAAGATACTAATCTCACACCTTCCTGAGAAGCTTCCTGGGATGCTTCTTTGACACTGCAGGGTCATGTGATCCTGTCACCTGGTACAGGACACCATCTTGGACTGCTGTATTCTTCCACTAGGAGGGGGTGGGGGTCAAACTGGGAAACAAAGGATTCCCGCCATATGCAAATCCTATTTAAGGCTGGGGAGTGAGTTAATCTAGGCTCTTCTCCACTGCCTCCCTGCCCAAGCAGGGAGACTGCTGAAAACACCGGAAGAAACAAAGGAACTAAGCTGGGGGTGGGGGCAAAGGCTGAGCCTAGGCGAGAAATGTCTAGCCTGTGAAAGGAATATTAGGAGATTTAAGCTGCAAGCAGTGCAGTTTACCTTCAAGAAACTCTGTAACCTGCATAAAACAACATTTAGGGTGAGAATTTGCTACTATTAACCAGTTAATTTAGTGTATTAAGTTTAGTTTGTGTGTTTTGTTTTATTTGCTCAGTAATCTGCTTTTATCTGTGTGCTATCCCTTATAATCACTGAAAATCTACGTTTTGTAGTTAATAAACTTGTTTTTTGTTTATTCTAAAACCAGTTTATATAATTCATAATGGGGGTTTGGGGGAAGCTGTGCATATCTTCCTCCACATTGAGGAAGGGTGTGAATTTCATGAGCTTATGCTGTATAAATCTCTATACAGCGCAAGGCAATATAATTTTGGATTTATACTCCAGAGGGTGTGTGCAGCTGAGTGCTGGGTTATTCCCTAGCTGAAAGCCTTCCCATGCAGCACTGATTTCAGTATTGGTGTCATTCTGCAGCTGGGTGTGTCCCTACATCTGTGTATGTGTCTGTGCGTGTGTGCATACACGCACAGCAGGAGAGGGTGAGGGAGCCAAGGCTGGTGGAATAGGCAGGATCAGTGGAACCCCAGTGCATCACATGGCACCCCAGAAGGGGGGGTCCAACCCATCACAGTATTATGTTGATTTTTTTAAGAGGGTTGGTTTAGCTTGTGTCTCATCCCTGAGTCTGGCCCCACTGATGTTTCCTGCAACAGTTCTTGTGGTGCCGGGATCTTTCTTTTCCTCCTGCTCTGATGGATCTATTCTAATTTATTTTAAATAGAGGTAATTTACCTTGTTAAAGGATATATTCAAAAGTGAAGGTGACCCAGTTCTGGCAAAGGAAAATCTGAAAGTACCTGCAGGCTTTTAGGAGGGGAAATCTCATCACTTTACTACAGTAATGGCAGATAGCTAAGTACCCAAGATAGACAGAAATTATTAATAGAATTTAACAGAGGTTTGAGAGGTGAATTGAAAGCAGGAATTTACCTTATGTTGGTTCCTTTTGTAAGCTGTGACTTGATAACAGTTCCTCCAGATACACTGACTTGCACACATTGCAGCTACAAGACTAGATGAACGGCATGTATAGGAAGGTGGGTTTTGTACTTGTGATGTAAATGAAAACCTGACCAAAGCCCCTTGCATACTGTATCACCAGATTTCAGAGTAGCAGCCGTGTTAGTCTGTATCCGCAAAAATAACAGGAGTACTTGTGGCACCTTAGAGACTAACATCACCAGACTTTCATCTGGAAATCTCTTTAGAGGAATGCTGGAGCATTTAAAGTAAGATGTTAGCCTCCCCATAGATATAGCTTTATCTCTCTGTGATTTTTTTCTTTTAATTTAAGCCACTGATAAGAATTATCTGGATTTCTACAAAGTGGCACTTTCCTGTCCCCCCTTCTTCTCTACCTGGCAGGCAGCTAAAGATAAGATTGGTGAGGAAGATCAAATTCTAACTGAAGGTCAATCAGTATGATTGCTAGGACTGCCATAAACGAGATTTGAGAAAGGAGTGCCACGTTTTGCTGAGTTTGCGCTGTGTTTTCTGAAACTGGTCACAAGCTAAGCTTTTATCTTTAGAAAGCACTATGTTTCTAATGAACCTGCCACCAATGGAAGCACTCTAAACAATGCATTTATTTGGCTAACTTAACCTCTCTGCAAATTTGAATTTATTTGTCTTAAACAAGAGCCGGAATGATGTGTATTGGTGAAACTTCCAAGGCCAGCAGGTGGCAAACACTGATCCAGCAGTATATTTTGTCATATTACAACTTACTCTAGAGTATTTTAGGTTAATATTCAAGAACAAGAAAAAAGGTCCTATATCAAAATGTAATGTGGTAAATTGCTTTCTTACTTTAGTACCAGCAGCTGCGTCTATATGATTGCTATGTAAGCAAAGCTATGTATTTTAATATGAGCTTTAAAAGAATTCTGCCGTTCTTCATTCAAGGTATGTTTGAGATAACTGATGAGTTTGAGTAGAGATATTTTTTATTACTATTAATGCACAGTTTTAACAAAGCACTTGAGGTCCTAGCAAATCTGGTACTGAGGTGACCCAGTAACTGGATAGTTTCTTGAAGTCCCTTTAAAACAAACTGTGGCCCTGCAAATCCAGTGCATTGTTCCAGAAACAATGACCAGTTGTATGGTATGTGATCATAGGCAGGAACTGTAATTTAGACAGCAGTCATGTACATTGTCAGTAATTGGGGACCCTGCCAAAAAAAGTGCAGGGATTTCCAGTTGTTGTCAAAATATAACCACTGTCTGTAGACTATTCTGGTAGGCATCTCCAATTTTCTTGATTTTTCTCCCCCCCCCCCCCAGTGCCTCTTCTCTTTCTATACCATCACCAACAGTGATCTCATAAGACATGTGAGTGGCAACTTTAGGAAGGTTACTGTATGAGCAACAGTTCTTCCAGCAGCCAGACCCTTTCAGACTATGATCTTGTCAGATCTCCTAAATTAAACAAGGTCCAGGAGACCTCCAAAGAGTATTGATAATTCAACAAGTGGCTCTGTTCCCCTTGAATCAGTATTAAAGCAACTGGTTGTTTTTTTGATAGTGCTAAAGTGGATGAAGGGAATAAAGCAGATGTTATATATTTGCATTTTAGTAAAGCATTTGATACCCTGTCTCAATCTTAATTAAAAAAAAAAAAGATTTCAAATTGGCTTGGACAGGCACACTGTGATGTGGAATGAAAACTGGCTGAAAGTCCCTCATCAAAGGTACTTTCTATGCTTAGGGAACATTCCTACTGTTAACATCAATTCAACTCCCCTGACATTAGCAACATTTGGAATGTAGAAAGCCTACTGTCTGACATCTCCGTTTTAAGCATGGTGGGCCAGATTTACAAAGGTATTTAGGTGTCACAAAATGCAGATAGGCACCTAGAGGAATTTACAAAAGCACTAAGCAGCTTAGGCTTGAAGATCTCAGCCTAGAAGCATAGGCAGAAAATGACAATATTAGAGATAATATTTTTGAAAAAAATATGTAAGTCAGGCATTCAGTGGGAGGGAGAAACCTGGACAGCTCTAATCTTGAATTGCACCTTCCAGAGCCGGGGGAGATAGTAGACAGCAAATCAGATGAGAATTGGCTATATCTTATGGCAGGAAAAAAGACCAATATAACTTTGGCCTGCATATGTAGAGGGATTGCACGGTGGAGCAGGGGAATACATAGCTGCTTTCTGTGGGGTGGCAAATAGGTGTCACTTAGCAGAAACAGATGAACAAATTGGAGGAAATTCAATGAAATGCAACAAAAATGCTCACAGGCCTCCAGAAAGGAAGGAGAAGAGGTAAATGTTAGAGCTGAATGAAATTTGGAATTTCCATCTCGCAGAGGGCGATGAACACCTCCCAAGGTAAATGATGGAAGCCCTGTTGCTTGGGTAGTTTAAAACTAGTCTGGACAAAATGATAGAAAATGTGCAGTTGGGAACAATCTTAATTTGGTAGGGAGATGGACTGAAGAACTAGCTAGAATAAGTGTATTATTCTAAGCTCTGACTTCTAGGATTTCATGATAGGTGCTCATCGCTAGTGCTGCGAGGGCAAGTGCTGTTGGAGGTACAGTCTTTAGGATGCAGTGTAAAATGGAGGGGTATTAAACAGAGCTTTGTAAAACACACTGGTGGGTTATGTGGCTTTTGTGAATGGTGAATTTTGTTTGTGGGGATTGTTAACACCTGACCCAGTACCACACTGTATGAACACCAGTGTGTTGTGAGTGGGCCCAGTTGCTGGGTCTCACATGCTTCCAGCCAGTTGGGTCTGGGCAGAGTCCAGTCACTGTTTCTAGCTCTGGGACTATAAATAGGGCTCTACCAAATTCACAGGCATGAAAAATGCATCACAGACCATGAAATCTGGTCTCCCACAATGAAATCTGGTCTTTTGTGTGCTTTTACCCTATACTATACAGATTTCACAGAGAGACCAGCATTTCTCAAATTGGGGGTCCTGAGCCAAAAAGGAGTTTCAGGGGGGTCATAAGGTTATTTTAAGGAGGTCGTGGTATTGCCCCCCTTACTTTTAGCTGGGTGGCTGGAGAGCAGAGACTGCTGGCCAAGTGCCCAGCTCTGAAGGCAGTACCACACAGCAGCAGTGCAGAAATAAGGGTGGCAAGGCCATACCATGCCACTTTTAATTTTGCGCTTCTGCCTTCAGAGCTCAGCGGCAGGAGAGTGGCAGCTGCTGACTGAGGGCCCAGCTCTGCAACCAGCAACGCAGAAGTAAGGTGGCAATACCATGCCATGCCATCCTTACTTTTGTGGTGCTGCTGGCAGCGGCTCTTCAGCTGCCCAGCTCTGAAGGTAGTGCCACTGCCTGCAGCAGCGCAGAAGTAAGGGTAGAGTACTGCAACCCCCCCACAATAACCTTATGGACCCCCCTCCACCATTCCTTTTTGGGTCAAGACCCCTACAATTACAATACCATGAAATTTCAGATTTAAATAGCTGAAATCATGAAATATATTATTTTTAAAATGCTATGACCGTAAAATTGACCAAAATGACCGTGAATTTGGTAGGACCCTAACTATAAGGTACCCTCCCAGGCTCAGACCTCTTGTCTGTGCCCTTACTTGGGATGTAGGACTCAGCAGTCCATCTGTCCTAGGCTCTGAAACCAGTGTTTCAGACCTCCTGAGCCTCCCCCCTCACTTTCACTTACACCCTGTGGATTCTCTGGGCATCTACTTCAACCCCTTCAGGGACAACAGTAGGAAATTAGGGAACACAGGCTTAGTAAAGCAATTTCTTAACCAAAGACACTTTACTCTTGAAAGCATTCAAGAGTTAATAGATTTTTTAAAAACAACAAAAGCCCTGGCACATACTGTCCCCTTGTCTGTTCTCACCCTTTCTGTGAGTCCTAGGTATGTCAGTGTTCCAGACTGGGCAGAGTCCATCTTGCCTTCTCCCTTTCCTGCACATTCTCCTTACGTGTGCTGATGGTCAGCACCCTGTGTGGAGGAGCACCCTACTCTTAAATAGAGTCTCTGTCTCCTTAGGATGTGCTCAATTGGAAAACTTTAATCCTCTTCCCTGGTTATGCCACTTTGGGCCTCTGTGTAGAAAGTCATTGCTCCATGGAGGTGGCTCAATGGCTTCTCCATGGTAGTCTATCAATGAGATGTCAAGTGTCTTTCCTGGACAGGGCCACTTTCTGTGATGCAATTTGATAGACTTGCCTTGGGCACTCTGAGATATGTGTTCAATGCACAAAACAAAATGGAGTTCATAACTTGATATAAGCATATCCTACTCTGTCTCAGGTATCACAGCCCTCATACATCATTAAGGGGTTTTTTTTGTGTTTTTTTTGAGACTTATGTTCATACCGCTTTAAATTCAAAGGCAAACCTGTAGTTAAACTTCATGGACTAGTTGAATTTCACATTGGTTTTGGTTTCTTAAAGTGATTGCAGAGTTCTAGTGTAGTGCAATTGCCACAACATTTTTGGGATTTATTTTCTGCCAGCCAAAAATTCCCCCTGGAGCTTTATTTGGAGAATTTACTCATCACTACTTCTCCTAAAATAATGTTGGGTGACAATAGTGGTGTTGGCTGCTCCATTGCACCCTAAAGGTGGCTATATTTCAATGGTGGGTAAGGATCCCTACATATACATTGATAAAGGAATTTGGAATCCTTTAGGAAGAAAAGTGTTCTAAAAACATCAGATATAAGGCTATACAACTCTTCAGATCCTGTGGGAGAGGTGCCATAAAATTAATAATTATATTTAATAGAGCGACGGTTATGCAGCAATACACAGTAACTCCTCACTTAATGTTGTAGTTATGTTCCTGAAAAATGCGACTTTAAGCGAAACGATGTTAAGCGAATCCAATTTCCCCGTAAGAATTAATGTAAATGCGTGGGTTAGGTTCCAGGGAAATTTTTTTCACCAGACAAAAGACTATATATATACACACACACACACACAAAAAGTATAAGTTTTAAACAAACAATTTAATACTGTGAAGCTTGGTTGAGGTGGTGGAGTCAGAGGGTGGGATATTTCCCTTACTGCTAAATGATGAACTAGTAATTGGCTGAGCCCTCAAGGGTTAACTCTCACACTCTGCAAGGCAGCAGGAATGGAGGGAAATATGCGCATTTCCCTTAAGTACACTGCCTTGTTAATTAGATCAGCTTGCTGAGACCACAGCTGCTGCGAGCTCCCTCCATCCTGAGCCCTGCTCTATGGAAGATGGGGTAAGCGGGGTGCAGGAGCAGGGGGGAGGGGGACACCCTGACATTAGCCTCCCTCTTCCTTCCCCCCCCCCCCCCGGCACAGCAAGCAGGAGTCTCAGGGAGCAGCTCCAAGGCAGAGGGCAGAAGCAGCACATGGCAGTGGGGGGAGGGACACAGCTGAGCTGCAGGCAGCTGCTGCACAGGGAACTTAGGGGAACGGGGAGCTGATAGTGGGTTACCTGTCCACCCTGGTTCCAAGCCCCCACCAGCTAGCTGCAACGGGCTGCTGTTCCTGCAAACAGTAGAAAAAGCAGGCGGCTGCCAAACGACGTTAGAAGGGAGCATTACACAACTTTAAACGAGCATGTTCCCTAATTGATCGGCAACATAACAACGAAACGTTAACCAGGACAACTTTAAGTGAGGAGTTACTGTACTAGATAGTTACCAGTGCTTGCTTACTGCATAGTTATGTCAAATGCCATGCCATTCACAGAGGCTAATCCCCTACTTTAGTTATTATGTATTTTCCTGCTGGCTTATAATTCTGTGTTACTTTCTTTTCACCCTTCTATAGTCTCTACTCGTGTATACCACCTTTGTGTTCATTGCCATGAAAGGTGATTTTCCAAATCAATCTATAATTTTTTATATAACTAAGCAAGTAAATGACACATATTATTCTAACTCTGACACAAAGTGAAACATGAAAACCTGCTGATAAACTTACAATTCCACTGAGATGTTGATACCTGCACCTCTTGTAATAATAAAACTTCCCTACTGTTTAGCTCATTTTTAGTGCATATGCAATCAATTACTTAAGATCAGCTCCTTTTGGGTTTTACTGTAATGAGCTGTTTTTTTGAGGCAAATGCTACTTCTCAGCAAAAAAACAAAAACAACCCCCCCCCAACCAAACAACAATAATAGCAACAAAAAAACCCTGAAAAAACTATTATTTTTTATTATTCTTGTATTATTATTCTTGTATTATTATTATTATTATTATACACTATTATTCTAACATAAAAAACCCTGCAGTTCTTAGTTGCTAGTCCTAGTTTGACAGAACTGACTTACGTGTGGGTTGCTGTCTTCTCCAGTAGAGAGTAAAACAAAAAAATGAAAGGAAGGCAATTAGTGTGATTCCATGCTCTTAGATCATGGTAGGCATGTTTTTAAAGGTGAATTTAGGAAGGTGCCTGAAGAACATCTCAGGCAGATGTAGTGCAAGCTGTCCAGCACTGATCTAGCTGTGTACCATCACTGAACTGGAGGAACAACCTCTCTGTGCTACAGGGGCATTCTCTGTGCCAGTTCAATTGTCTGCCTCTCTGCTGAGACTATAATGAGAGTTCCAATTTGTGCTGATGTAGCTGTGAAGTTACAAATTAATTAAGCCACTGACTGCAAAGCAGTTGTCCACCCGTGTCCAGTGGAACTCCCTGAGCATGGCCCACATGTGGAACACATGAGCTGTGGATGAACTAAGGAACTGGAGATGAATAGCTGGTTACTAGCATGATGCAGGGTACTCATCTGTGTGGTGTTCTGGGGAATGAAGCAATGTCCCCTTCCCATCCACATGCAAGAAGTATAGGAGCCTTGCAAGAGAGCCTGTTCTCATGAGACTTCTGACCCAATTCCAAAGACCCAAGCACTTAATGTAAGATTTGGATGTGTCTTTCTTTTGGGTGCTTATCCCAACCTCTGAGCCTCTTGATATTCACCCCTAGCTTGTGATCTGATTTACCTGGTAGATTAAAACATTTAAAGTGTTGGATTTGATACTGTGGATCTCACCAATCATGTGCAAAAATATCACCTATGACCTTCTAATAGGATTACACTGTTTCCAGTTTCAGTTCTTTCCTGAGTAAGGGTTACACTGGCTGCCATTTCAGAATGTCAGTTTCCAACTTTTTAAAATATGTTTAATTAGGAGGAAGGTTCTGAGACACCTGTAAAAGGGAAAGGGCTTTGATCATGCCTCCCTTAAAATATTTATGTGAAAGGAAAACCTTTTTTTAAGAGGTTGTGAATCACAGAAACCAAGATCTCAGTGGGTTGCCAATTATACCTCTCTTGAGCTGCTTTCTTGTTTGCCATTTGGCCTTGTTTATGTGGACAAGATAGACACACATGCTGCTTGGTGAATAAGCACTGTTATTTTATTTATTGTGCAGCATACATAATTTGTTTTGGATTAGAGTTATTGGGAGCAAGATAACCAGCAAATGAAATAGAATACTGTTTTGTTCACTGCTCAACTTGGAATACACAGCCACTAATACAGACAGCAATTTATACTCGTAGCACATTGAGAGACTCTATAGTCCTATATAAATAACTGTCCTTAGAACTTCTGTAAGGCATTTCACCTGAGCATTGTATAAATTTATCTACAGTGCTTTACAGGGGTGTTTATGAGGCACAGACAGCCTGTACAAATTGTCCAAGGATACACTTTTCTGTGGCATAGTCAAGAATAAATTCAGAAAAACGAATTCAAAAACACTGTAGTGTTTACTCTAATCACTGAGCCACAATGACACTTTCAACATCTGAATTAAGGAGGATGTCAATGTCTGTGTCATTTTCAATATAAAGGGTTTCCACCATCCCTTTATTCTGTATCACCACTGAGACTGCCCAAAAGTGTTTAGTTAGCAGAGAATTTTTTTTTGGGCCAATAAAAATGCATTGCTATCAATCTTTTATATCACTGAATTCACCAATCTGGATGTTTGCAGACTCCTGCATTTCTCTGCGAGATTTAACGTTGATATTGTCTAATGAGTGTTTTTTGGGAGTGCCACTGTGTGTCTCTTGGATAGTTCACGAACTGCTTAGCTGCATATGAAGAAAGGGGGAACCGCCAAGGAAATAATGTACTGGGGATTGCAATCTACCTTGCTGGATTTGGCTCACCCAAGCCAAATTTCTTGTCATGTTTTGAAAGTCTCTTCTCCATCCATCATATCTGTCAATTCAGGGTAAGTGCTTGAGGGTAGCTTGGTGAAGGCATAGGGAAAGGCAAGCGGGGAATTTGCTAATACATGATGACCTATATCACCTTTTATAAATTGCTATATAAAGAAACCCTTCAAATAAAATCATACAGTCCTAGAGAGTTGGATGGGGTGATCTAATAGGTCTTTTCCATCTCTGTAATCCTGAAAAAATGCAGGAATATACCTTGCTGTGTATTGCTTTCTATCTGATCAGGTTTTAAACACCCCAAGAAGTTGGGTTTCCAAACTTTCCTAAGGAGACTGATCCACCACAGCCAATATCTCACTGTCAGGAAGTCTGTCTTGATAGCCTACCTATTTTTTCCCTTTCTTAGATTCACCCCATTACTTCTATTTATACCCCCATATGCCACATTAATTTACATCATCTGTCTCTTAGTGTTTACACACTTCAGCAATTGGTAGATTATCCTGCCTCCTTAGTCATCAGCAAAGCTGCACATATTTTGCTGCTTTAATCTTGCCTTTTAACCAAATCCCTTCAATACGCTCATCATTTTTATTGTTCTTCTCTGAACTACCTCCATTTTTAATGTAGGGTAGGTGTTTGGCACTTCTTGAAAATCAGGTTTTTTTTAAGTGTCTCAGGGCGGACAGTCAAAAAATGGAGGAACTCAGAATTTTGCGTCACTTCTGAAAATCATGGTCAAAATTCTTGTTATGGAATAAACAAAGCTTACCTCTAAACTCTGAAAACTCTGTGAGTGACCTTCACTAGGAAAAAGGTGTATTCTTACTTTGTGTTAGCTATCATGGTAACTAACACAAGGTAAAATCTCAGTGAAGACAGGGCATTTTGTAGTTTTCTAATGCATTAGCAGGTCAAGCCTAGGGTTTACCTCCACCTATGAAATCATATTAAAACTACAACTGCCTTGTCTGCACTAAGCTTTTATCTTGTTAGTTACCACGTGTTAGCTGACATGAGGTAAGAACACATCTTTTTTCCTAGTGAAGTCTGGAGGTATCTGATTAACAACCAGGCCTGGAAAAGTGTGTTTCAACATTTCAGTGTTTTTTGTGCTTTTTCAGGAGGAAGAAGGTCTGCAATTCCATCTTCCTTCTCATGGACGTTGCCAGATCAGAACACCAATTGCTCTCTGCTGACTTCTTTGCAGAGGATTAAGCTCAGTACATGCTGTATCAATGCTTTGAGGCGAACTACTGCCAAAAGCAAATGTGTACTAAACTCAGTGGAACTCTGATGAAGTGCACCTTGAGTGCCTTCTTCCTGAAGGAAAAAGTCCTCAGCATATTAACTCATTGTGAAGGAATTTTTCAGAAACCAATTTCACTAAGTATTGCAAGACCTACTTAACAAGATTAGAATGTAACAAATGAATATGGCTTTCATTTTGTAATCCATGAATGGTTGGTAACTTACAAATGGCATGTGCAATTATTTAATGGTTTTCCATTAAATGTAGCATTTATTTTACCAGTGATTAAAGAAGCAGTAAACACTTTAATTAGACATTGCTTGTGAAATAAGAATGTGTAATGCCCTATGGGTCCGGTTCTGTTCAATATCTTCATCAGTGATTTAGATAATGGCATAGAGAGTACATTTATAAAGTTTGCGGATGATACCAAGCTGGGAGGGGTTGCAAGTGCTTTGGAGGATAGGCTTAAAATTCAAAATGATCTGGACGAACTGGAGAAATGGTCTGAAGTAAATAGGATGAAATTCAATAAGGACAAATGCAAAGTACTCCAGTTAGGAAGGAAGAATCAGTTGCACATATACAAAATGGGAAATGATTGCCTAGGAAGGAGTACTACGGAAAGGGATCTGGGGGTTATAGTGGACCACAAGGTAAATATGAGTCAACAGTGTAGCGCTGTTGTAAAAAAAAGCGAACATCATTCTGGAATGTATTAGCAGGAGTGTTGTAAGCAAAACACGAGAAGTAATTGTTCCGCTCAACTCCATGCTGATTAGGCCTCAACTGGAGTATTGTGTCCAGTTCTGGGCACCACATTTCAGGAGGGATGTGGACAAATTGGAGGAAGTCCAGAGAAGAGTGACAAACATGATTAAATGTGACCTATGAGGGAAGATTGAAAAAATTGGGTTTGTTTAGTCTGGAAAAGAGAAGACTGGGGGTGGAGGGGGGGGGGTGGGAAACATGATAACAGTTTTCAAGTACGTAAAAGGTTGTTACAAGCAGGAGGGAGAAAGATTGTTTTTCTTAACCTCTGAGGATAGGACAAGAAGCAATGGGCTTAAATTGCAGCAAGGGAGGTTTAGGCTGGACATTAGGAAAAACTTCCTAACTGTAAGGGTGGTTAAACACTGGAATAAATTGCCTAGGGAGGTTGTGGAATCTCCATCATTGGAGATTTTTAAGAGCAGGTTAGACAAACACCTGTCAGGGATGGTCTAGATGATACTTAGTCCTGTCATTAGTGCAGGGGACTGGACTAGATGATCTCTCGAGGTCCCTTCCAGTCCTATGATTCTATGTTTTCAAATGGAGTAGTATTTTTGAATCTGACTGAATAATAAATAAACAAATTAAATAAATAAATAAATAAATAAATAAACATCTCTGAAGTGCGCTATAAAGTAAGTTGGACTCAGTTTCTCTGTCTATACTGGTGATATAATACCTTATATTCACCCCATTAATTGCTTCAGAGACTTTTCTTTTCCAGACTTGTGTTGTTACCCGGCATTCTTTCCTATGGCCAAAAAAAGCAACTGTGATGGATGATGCCATCCAGTAATTACTTGAGCCTTTACTTTTATCAAATATAAGGCCAAATCCTGCAGTTTGTACTTGGGGACTGATTCTACAATGCCAGCTTGCTTTGACTAATACAGTGTGTGCATAGTGCTATTCAAATTGTGTTATACTCAATCCTTATTTATTTCAAACTCCCAATTATTTTGGTGAGCATTTTGACTATGTAAAGACTTCAGAATTTGACTCATTTGCTGCAGTATTTAATTCCACAGACATAGGAACCAAGGACCTGAATCTTCAGCTAAAGTCTCCCATTTAATTCTAACACACCATAATTATGTTTTTCTGGCTACTTTTATGCATTTTTTGTGAGAACTCTAACAACTAAGATTTTTATGTTTTTTTTTTCCCATTCTCAAACCCATATTGATCTTGTATATATTTTTGGTTCTGTAGGGTTTAAGTTGACTCATTCTTAAACCAATCATGTAGAGTCTGAAATATCAAACTCCACAGTTCTAATTTATTTTCTGAAGTAATGTTTCCTTGGGCTGAAGCTACTAAAGAATAAAAGCTGAATGGAGAGAGAAAAATGGAATTACATGAATGGAATTACATGACCTGACCTAGTTTTCATAGACTGCAGAGATTTGAATGGCTGAGGTAATTGTATTAAAAAGAAATCTCATTCTGATGTGTAGCTTACATTTAATTCTTTAGTTTAAAGATCTCAAAAATCATTTAACAACCAGTCTTGTGTTTAGTTTATTTGTTTACTTATGGCCTCTTTAAATGTAGAAGTGATTCCTTTCAGTATCCCAGATACACTCCCATGTGTGCTTCAATATAGACCTGGTGTTAAGAGATCATCCCCTTCCTGTTGTCTTTATTTTATTTTTGCATTATGGCCAGAACTGCAAAGCAATTACATTCCCTGAAACCATTGTTAATTTTTTAGTAACATGTCATATTTAAATGAAATAGGGGAGAATGAAATTATCATTTGATTGCTTGGCTGCATTGGAATGGAAAGAATCCCAGTGGGGGAATGGGAGAGAGAAAAAAAATCAATTAATGTGTGTGTTATGCAATTATGTCTTGTTATTGATATCGTGAGTTTTTTTAAAAAGAAAGAATGACTGGGATAAGTAGAGCTGAGGCCAAAGAGGTTTGTAGGCCTGTCACAACCAATTTTACCTGCTTGACCTCTTAAAACACTGGAAGTTGTTGCTGCTGTCTTGTAGTTTTTATATTTTATTTTTATACCTTCTATAAGTATCCCCATCCTTTCCCCACTGAAACTGGTGCTTCTAGACATTTTATCAAATTATAAAAAACGAGGCTGGAGGAGTTGGAAATTATGGCAAGGCTCTGGTGAATAATTAAGCATTTTGGGGACAGTTCATCTTTGATTGATGGGGGTTGCAGGGAGAGAATTGGCATATAAGATGATAATACTTTGCAGTTATATTAATATTCAGAGTGTTGATGGTGCTTCTCATCTGAGGATTTCAACGTAATTTATGCAAATTAACATATAACCAGTCTGTGTCAGAGCCAGGAACAGAACCTAGAAGCCCTGACTAATTGTTAGACACATTGCCTCTACTTCTTTATAGCAGAAGGTGTTTTAACCATTACGCACTTAAACATTCAGTCCAGCTGTCTAAAGGGTTGCTTAGGAAATATAGACTGCTGTACAAAGAGAATGCAGGAGTACTACATTCTGTTCCACCATCCCACCAAAGCTCTGTTTGATAAGCAGTATAGAAAGCCAAATAACAGAGAATACAGCATGGCCTAGTGAACAGGGAAAAGGATTGGGAGTCAAGAGACCTGGATTATTATTATGCTCCCAGCTTTGCCACTAATTTACTGTGTGACCTTGGGCAAGTCACTTAAGGTGCATCTATACTGCATGCTTCTTTCAGTGGTGTGTCAAGTACATGCATGCGTAGCCCCCCTACCATGGCTTAAATAACTGTAGCAGGTGAGGCACGTCTTAGGTGAGTAAATGCATGCCTAGAATGTGTGGGTATGTATGCAAGTACATACCCTAGATACGCTCTGCTAGCCCAGGCCATGCCTCCCCATCTACACTGCTGTTTTAGCAGTGTTGTGTTCCACTGCTTCCTCACTGCAGAAAAAGAATGCCTCAGTGGGGAAAGGCTCTGGCAGAGTGAAGGCAGCGGGGAAAGGCTTTGGGAAACTCCCCTTTGCTGGAGCCCTTTCCCATTGCAGGGAAAGACTCCAGCAGACTGGAAAGGCTCCGCCAGTTCCCTGGCTTTTCCCTGCTACCTTCTCCCTGACAGAGTCTTTCTCTGACATGCGTAGCTACATACCACAGTGTGGACGCAGCAGGTTTTTCACTGCAGCATGTAGCTATGGTTACCCCACATAGCAGAATTGGGCGAAGTGGTCCCTCTTACCTCACAGGGTTGTTGTGAGGAATAATTCATATTTGTAAGAGCTTTGAGCTCCTCTAATGAAAGCACAGCACAGGGCTATTTTTGTGACACAAGGCACTGTATAAATGTAAGATTTGATAGATAGCAATATGCCAGTATAACATTTAAGATGTATTCCCCCTTTTCTCCACCATTATTTGCTCTTTAGCAGTATTAGCAGATGCAGACCCCTAGCTGATCTTCCTAAAGGATTGTGTTCAGACATTTTAAAAAAAGGATTTCCCTCTATTGAGCCTAGTATCCTCCAGGGCACTTAGTATGCAAGAGGCTAAGCTTGCATATGGATTTTTTGCTGGGAGTGTAATTATCTTTTACTTTGTCAAATTAACAAATGTCGTCCCTCAAAGTAAGACACTCCATGTTAACCAGGATAATCCACTGTACCATAGCACTTCCTAATAAACCTAAGGGATTTCTTCCACTCAGACACAAGTTCCATTGCAGTATGTGAATTGCTCCTGGCAGTGACAGCCCACATTAAAGACACTAAAGTGAACACTGGTTTCTTCTCTGACTTGTGTCAGTTTTGTTCCAGTGTAAATCCAATGACTTTCAGTGGAGTTACACCAGTTTTGCACAAGTGTAACTGAACATGGCCGTCAGTCTTCACCACTGAACATTGTGAAATGACACTATCCTGGAGGTATAGTAGAGAGCACAATAGTACCTACTACAGCAGTTGAAAACCACAATATTTCCAATAAATTCTTGGACCATGTCGGGAACAGCTTTTTGTTCCAGAAAGTGGAGGCAGTAACCCGGCGTTACTTGATTCTGACCAACAGGGAGGAATTGGTAGAAACTCTGAAGATGAAAGGCAACTTGGGTGGCAATGATCATGAAATGATGATTTTATTATTCTAAGAAAAGGAAAGAGTGAGAAGAACAGAATAAGAAGAATGGACTTCAAAAAAGCAGGTGTTAACAAACTCAGAGGACGGGTAGCTAAGGTCCCATGGGAAGAAAATCTAAAGGAAAAAGGAGTTCAGGAGATCTGGCAGTTCCTCAAGGAGACAATATTAAAGGCACAACTGCAAATTATTCTAATGCAAAGAAAAGATAGGAAGAACAGAAGGAGGCCAGTGTGGCTCCATCAGGAGCTCTTTAATGACCTGAAAATCAAAAAGGAAACCTGCAAAGGGGTGAAAACATGGTCAAATTGATAAGGAGGCGTACAAAAGAACAGCACATGTATGTAGGGAAAAAATCAGAAAAGTTAAGGCACAAAATCAGTTACATTTGCAAGGGACATAAAAGGCAATAAGAGGAGGTTCTTTAAATACATAAGGAGCAAGAGAAAGATGAAGGAAAGTGTAGGTCCTCTACTTAAGTAGGAAGGAGTGCTAATCATCAAGAAAGCTGAGGTGCTTAATGCCTATTTTACTTCAGACCTCACTAAAAAGGTTAATGATGACCAGATACTCAACCACTGGGAAGGAATGCAGGAGAAAATAGGGAAAGAACAGGTTAATTAATATTTAGATAAGTGAAATGCATTCAAGTCAGCAGGGCCTGATGAAATGCATCCTAGGGTACTTAAGGATCTAGCTGAAGCAATCTCTGAACCATTAGCAATTATCATTGAGAACTCCTGGAAGACAGGAGAGGTTGCAGAATACTGGAGAAGGGCAAACATAGTACCTATCTGTAAAAGGGGAACAAAGAGGATCCTGAGAATTATAGACCAGTCAGTCTAACTCCAGTACCTGGAAAGATACTGTAAAAATTATTAAATAACCAATCTGTAAGCATCTAGAGAATAATAGGGTGATGAGGAATAGTCAGCATGGATTTGTCAAGGACAAATCATGCCAAACCAACTTAATTTCCTTCTTTGATAGGATTACTGACCTAGTGGATGGGGGCGGGGAAGCAGTAGACGTGATATATCTTGCTTTAAGTAAGGCTTTTGACACAGTTCTGCATGACATTCTCGTAAGCAAACTAGGGAAATGTGGTGTATATTAAATTACTACAAAGTGGGTGCAGAACTGATTGAAGACCACACTCAGAGTAGTTATCAATGGTTTTCTGTCAAATTGGGAGGGTGTATCTAGTGGGCTCCCACAGGAGCCAGTCTTGGGTCTGGTACTATTCAATATTTTCATTAATGACTTGGATAATGGAGAAGAGAGCATGCTTATAAAACTTGCAGATGACACCAAGCTGGGAGTGGTTACAAGCACTTTGGAGGACAGGGTTTAAAATTCAAAATGACCTTGACAAATTGGAGAATTGTTCTGAATTCAACAAGATTAAATTCAAAAAAGGCAAGTGCAAAGTACTTCACTTAGCAAAGAAAAATCAAATGCACCACTACAAAATGGGAAATAACTATCTAGGTGAGAATACTGCTGAAAATGATCTGGGGGTTATAGTGGACCACAAACTGAATATGAATCATCAATGTGATGCAGATGCAAAAAAAAGGCTAATCTAATTCTGGGTTGCATTCACAGGAGTGTTGTATGTAAGACATAGGAGGTAACTGTCTTGCTGTACTAGACATTGGTGAGGCCTCAGTTGGAGTTCTGCGTCCGGGTCTGGGCACCAGGGCCGGCTCCAGGCACCAGCCGACCAAGCACATACTTGGGGCGGCACCTTGGGGCAGGGCGGCGCTCGATTTTTTATTTTTTATTTTTGCATTCAGCGGTGCGGCGCTCGGGGGGGGCGGGGCTTCGGGCGGTGTGGTGCTCGGAGGGGGGGCAGGGCTTCGGGCAGCGCGGTGCTCGGAGGGGGAGCGGGGGCTTCGGGCGGCGCGGTGCTCGGAGGGGGAGTGGGGCTTCGGGCGGTGCTCGGAGGTGGGGCGGGTGCTACGGGTGGTGCTCGGGGGGCAGGGCTTCGGGCGGCGTGGTGCTCGGAGGGGGGGGCAGGGGCTTCGGGCGGCGTGGTGCTTGGGGGGGGCGGGGCTTCGGGCAGCGTGGTGATCGGGGGGGGCGGGGTTTTGGGGGGGCGGGGGCTGTCACGGTGTGGCGGTCGGAGGGGGGCAGGGGCTTCGGGCGGCGTGGCGCTTGGAGGGGGCGGGGCTTCAGGCGGCGTGGCGCTGGGGGGGTGGGGCTTCGGGTGGCATGGTGCTGGGGGCGCGGAGATTTCGGCGGTGCTCGCGGGGGGGGGGGTACGGCAGGGCGGCTCTCTTCTTTTTTGCCTGGGGCAGCAAAAAAGTTAGAGCCGGCCTTGCTGGGCACCATGATTTAGAAAAGATGTGGTTACACTGGAGAGAGTCCAGAGAGAGCAAGAAAGATGATAAAAGGTTTAGAAAACCTGACCTATGAGGAAAGGTTAAAAAAACTGAGCATGTTTAGTCTTGAGAAAAGAAGAGTGGTGGGGGGAGGGGCTAATAACAGACTGTTATAAAGAGGACAGCAATCAGTTGTTCTCCATGTGCACTGAAGGTAGGACAAGAAGTAATGGACTTAATCTGCAGCAAGGAAGATTTAGGTTAGATATTAGGAAATACTTTCTAACTGTGAAGGTAATTAAGCTCTGGAATAGGCTTCCAAAGAAGGTTGTGGAGTTCCCATCATTGGAAGCTTTGAATATCTAGTTGGACAAAGACCTGTCAGGGATGGTCTAGGTTTACTTGGTCCTGCTACAGCACAAGGGGCTGGACTTGATGACTTCTTGAAGTCCCTTCCAGTCCTACATTTCTATGAGCCTAGGCAAGTGCATAAAATGAAAATGAGGAAAAGGCAAAAAGATTTGAATTAAAAAAAAAAAAAAAAGGAGAAGCACTTTCCCGTGCATCCTCTGCAAATCTCAAACTCAGCCCTGACTGAAACTTTCTTTAGGATGAAACAAAGTTTCCTTGACACTCCTAAGGAAGAAATGTGCAGCCAAAGTATATGGGAGAGACATGCTTGCCAACTATCCCATGTTGGCGGGGCCTGGGATTGTCTCATGTTTTAAACTCCGTCCTGTGGGCCTGCTTCTTTACTGCCTTGCATCACACACAGTCATTTTACACCTGTGCAAAGTGGGTGAAAACTATCAAATCAGAGCACTCTGTTCACTGACACTGGTGGTCTCATTTTACACCCAATTTTCACACTGTACACAAAGTGCAAGGCAGAGAAGAAGCAGGCCCTGGATTATTAACAATCCTGGGCAGCTGGCTGAATTTAAAAAAAATAAAAAAAAATAAAGCTGGCTTATTGCCATTAGAGTGAGGAAAGGCTTTGACGAGAACCTGTTGAGGTCACTGAGAGAATTACAATTTTGCAATCCATCCTACTATTTGGTGTTTGTTTTAACAGTTAATATGATGGCATTGATATGTGAAAAATTGCTGACCACAAAGGTAATTTTTTGAACATCAAGAATCAGTCACTGAAGTGACAATTAAGAAGCAACAAGAAATAAAGCATGGTTATAGTATCACTTTAAATCCACCTTGGATTTGGAACAGACTACGTGTAATATCTCTCCATATATGCTATTTTAATGGTTTTGTCAGAATTTCAAATAAAAGGGCATTCTCAAACATTCAGAGCTTCATGATTCAGGTCTGATAAATTATAACTATACCAGGACTTCTTTAGGCTAATCATTTCTTGCTTCTATGTTATTTTTGGAAGCTACTATCCAAGGGATCTATTTTGCTTTGTTTTGCTCTATATCTTTTTAATTAATTCAAAAATTAAATGGTACTACATGGATCTCTCATTCAGATTATGCAATATTGTCATTCTCTAGAATTCAGTTTTGCCAACTCTTACTACTTTATCACAAGTCTCGCAATATTTTCTTGTGATTACAGGAGAATCTGTTTTAATTTTAAATGAAAGTAAGTTTCTAGCTTTCGTGATTGTGGAGCTTGAAAATATGAACCCTCAAGGCTCAGAAACAAGAAGGCAAATAAAACAAAACCCTCAAATGTATTGTTTTAAAAATCTCATGATTTTGAAGTCCACAATGTTTTTTTGGGCCTGACTCAATACAAGGTTCAGACAGAGTGAGCTGTAGAACCTTTCTCTGCCTTAGTTTCTTTCTCTATACAATGAGACTAATAATACTTAAACTCCCAAAGGACTTGTCAGGAGGAATTTGTGAATGCTTGTAAAGATGTGTGAGATCCTGAAATGGGAAGTGCTGCTGTAGAAGTACAATGTATTGTTAGACCATCACCAAGCTGCTTTAATATACATGACCAACTCTTTCAAGAGCTCATCCCTACCGTGGCAACTTGCAGGGATTTTAGTTGCACCCTTCTTGCAAAAATGTATCCTGTCTAGTCTCTTGTAGGCACAAGTAGGTTTCAGCATCAGGCAAGCATGTCTTAATATTACCACCTGTTTTTTTTTAATTCAACTCACATTCATTTATAGCTATTTTAAATGAAATTTCAGTCTCTGTTAATATGAATTTTCCTGCCCTCTTATAGATTCCCAGGGTAAATAATTCACATTCCTGTCTCTCAGTGAACTTCATGTCTGCCATGCAATACAGTAACATGTAATGTTTACTGTTCCATGTCGACACAATATCTTTTATGTCCTAGGCTATACCTATGTTATTTATTTATAATACAGTAGCCCACAGAGACCCCAACCAAGATCAGAGCCCAGTTGTGGTAGGCACTGTACAGACACTTAGTAAAAGACAGTTCTTTCCTCACAGAGCTTACAATCTAAATAGACAAGAACTACAAAGGGTGGGAAGGAAAATAGGGACACAGAGATGAAGTGAATTGTCTAAGGTCACACAGCAAGTCTGTTGCAAAACAAGGAATAGAAACTATGTATCCTGAGTCCCTCCCCAATTCCCTCTCCACAAAACCACACCGCTTCTCTACCTGCTATTTCAACTTCTGCAGGACTCTTTTTTTGGACTGGTACTTACTTCTCCTTGCACTTTTCAATATAATCCATTATTTTTCAAATATCTTAAGGCAGAATAAATGTATATGCAAAAATCCCTAAAAATAACATCACATTAAATTTGAGATTATAATTACAAACATTCAGTATTAAGGTTCTTACAGTAACTTTACTCATAACTCTAACTCTTGTATATGTTCATTACAATGGGGTATTTGATGACACAATCATACAACATCCAGTAATGTGACATAGCGTTCAGTGGATAATACAATTTCTAAGTAAAAAGAAACATTAAAATGGGATTACATTTGTAAATATATAATGGGTATGTTGGTCTTTTGGCACCCCTTAGAGCAGCCCTGGAGTCATGATGTTAAAAAGTGGCTATGCTTCTTCCAGGGCATAGCCAGTTTGTTTGTGTTTTAACTCAAAGCCATTATGGGGGGAGGGGAGCATGAGAGTGCGCTGCTGCTTTTTATTTTTGTTGGGTGCTTCTTGCAGCTTTGTTTAGCTTCAGTGAAGGAAATGTGAATAGAGATGTTGCTGGTTTGGTTGTACCTGAATTAAAAAAACAACCTCCAAAGTGGGGTTTCTGCCAGTCATATAGAACTCCTCTTGGACTTAAATTCAGCTGTGTCCCCCCTTGTCTTTTTTATGCCATTATTTGTCCAGAAATACACAGAAGTTTGCTTGTTAACTCAAAGTGAAAGCTAAACTTAAACTGCAAAAACAAGAAACCAAATATAGAAATTCATAATTAAAGCTTCCCAAACAACTTTACCACTGCCCTGTCCCTAACCAGCCCTTCATCCTACGTATCTTGCATGGTAGATGGAGACATTTTGATGATGCCGGTTTTGAAAACCTGCAGCTTTGGACATCTGAAATCGACTTGGTTTGCATAGGTTTTGCATATCATAGCCTATATATATAAGTGTGATCCATAACAAAGAGGACCCTACCAGTCTGTGGGTATTTCCCCTAAAAGGTTCATGGCCTCTAATATGGGAGCTACTCATCTATAAAGTCTCAGTATCTTAACAGTGGAAACCCTATCTGTTTTCAAGGAGGTGCCCGAATGATTGTTCTGAATATGACTCTTAGGCCAGGTCTACACTACAGAGTTAGGTCAACGAAAGGCAGTTTACGTCGTCGACTTACCTCTGTAAGTGTCTACCCTACAGCATTACTCCTGCCAATGTAAGTTTCCCACTGCACCGACCTAATAACTCCACCTCCATGAGAGGCGTAGTGCTTAGCTTGATGTAATTAGGTTGGCACAGTGTCTCTGTAGACACTGCGTTACTTACATTGCCTGTCAGCACCGTGCTGCCTGGCACTGAGAGCCTGGACTTTCAACTCTGTGCGGAGCTCCCAGCTGGGAGCCCGGTTGCCCTGAACTGCCCCACATTTCTGACAGCCCAGGCTCTCATCTCTGGGAGCTCCATACAGCGCTAACAGCCCCAGCTCCCAGCCATGCAGGGCTAACAGCTCAGGTTGTCAACCACCCAACACTGCCCCACTTAAGTTGGTGCAAGTATAGCAAGTATAGTTCTTCAACTACTTGTTCACCCACTTTCATCAAGACCACATTTGCTTAGTTTGTTTATGAAAATGCCATGGGAGACTGTGTCAAAAGATTTACTAAAATCAAGATCTATCATGTCTGCTATTTTCTCCCTATCCACTAGGCCGTTAACGCTGTCAAAGAAGGAAATTAGGTTGGTTTGACATGATTTGTTCTTGGCAAATCCATGTTGGCTATTACTTATCACCCTATTACCCTCTAGGTGTTTACAAATTGGTTGTTTAATAATTTGTTCCAGTATCTTTCCAGGTATTGAAATTAGGCTGACTGTCCATGGTTGCCCAGGTCTTCTTTGTTCCCCTTTTTAAAGTTAGGACCCGTGTTTTCCTCTTCCAGGGTGAAACTCAGTTGAAAGTGTTAAACATGCCATATAGTAACTGCTCCCTGAGAGTCATTAAGGGTATTGTGTGGGTTAAAATTATTTTGTCTAGCAGTTGAAGCTCCAAGGTTTCTTTATGTTGTGGAACAACTGCACAACAGGAGGAAAGATGCCCAGGTTCACCTTTCTGGCTCTTATGGTCTCCATGAGCAACCTTGGACTAGGGGTTTCCCCGGTGTAAAACTCAGGGACTGGGGACAGGAAGAAGAGACTGTTAATGAAGCAGTGAGACTGGAAAGAGAGTGAAGCCAAGGCAGCTGATTCTGGGGCAGGTCAGAATGGGCAGATTTAAGGGACAGAGCATGGACAGCAAACATGCCCCATGGGGCCCAATGAGCATGCCACTTTAGGCTATTTTAAATATAAAAAGTTAAAAATTAAACAAAAATCACAGGCCTACACAAAAGTGGAATCTCACCCAAATTGTGTTGGCTTGCGTATGTCCAATGATTGGAAGGTTGCATCACAGTAACACTTTTCCTCGGCAAGTTGTTCTGTGATGCTGTCTAGCTTCAGTCTCACTATCTCATCTTTTTCAATTGTAAGGAGAGCAAGATCACTCAGCCATGTCGGTGATAGTGTTGAAAGCATGTAGTTTTTGACACATCTTAATTTGTTCATGGTGTGATCAGCACTAGCCACACCAATTAAAGAGAGAGAGAAAAAGTTGACACAGCATTTCCATTTTTGATAAAACATCATCAAGAGAACTTGGTGTTCTGAAATGCAAATAGCTCTAGACTCCAAGTGACTAAATGAATACCACTGTGTTCTTTGTAAAATAATACAACTTGAAAGACATAATCTTTTGAGCCAAGTCTAAAGAAAAGTATTAGTATTTTCCCATGAGTTTAAGAACTTCCTTCTTTAGCTCTTCTAAAGTTATATTTTGAAGTTGCCTGAGATGGAGGAAAACAAATAGAGTAGCTACCTCTTGAAATCTCTCATACTGTGATTTTAGTTCCCCCTTCATATTGTCTAAAAAGACAATGAAATATTTCCTTTGATGATTATCCTTTCCTTCTAACACAGAATCATACTTAAATTTATCATCCATGAGATGCAAATGTCTCACTGTGGTTTGTATAGTTTGCATTTTCAAAACTCATTGCTTCCTACCTGTTCTGAGATTCTTTTACAATTTCCTCATACTTTTCTTCAGATCTGAATTTGCTGACCTCATTTACTGTGCTCTCAAATGTCTGGAAGACTTGGACCAGGTAAATTTTCTTTGACTGAAGGATTCCAGAGGCTGCAGCCATGATAACTAAGGTCCTATGCTACCATAACTGATTGAGGTAGAACATCCAAGCCATCAAAGACACGTTGCTTTTTGCTTGACATATGTCCTCACTATTCCTGCTTTGAGCGACAGTTTCATCTTCTAAGCATTCAGTTATACTCTGAAAGTTTACTATCATTGCCTCAGTGGCTTTCATTCGAGCTGCCCATTTACTCTTACAGATTGCCTTTAGATGTAAAGGTCTCCTTCATTCTTCAAAAGCCTGATCAATTTAATCTGCTGCATCAATCCTGTCAACCTTTTCAGGGGCCTGAAATACATCATCAAGTTTCTCTTCCCTTTGCAAAACTATACTCCCTCAAGCAAGGGTTTCAAGATAAAGATCATTTTTAGATTTAATCATTAGTTTTTGCCATTGACAGAGTCTGTGAAAAATGTATATACTTCCTGCAAAGATGCAAAGAAAACCTTCGTGACTGGATTGGCCTTCCCTTCAACAGCGTGCACCAAAGCTAGGTTAATTTGATGTGCTAGACAATTGATGTATGGTGCATACACTTTGTCTCCTTTGCCTGAAAGATATTCTCTCATTTTTGCTTGCAATCTCCCATGAGCTCCCGCCGTAGAATTGTAGGACTGGACGAGACCTCAAGACATCTTCTAGTCCAGTCCCCTGCACTCATGGCAGGACTATTACTTAGACCATCCCTGACAGGTGTATGTCTAACCTGCTCTTAAAAATCTCCAATGATGGAGGTTCCACAACGTCCCTTGGCAATTTATTCCAGTGCTTAACCACCCCGACAGTTAGGAAGTTTTTCCTAATATTCAACCTAAACCGTCCTTTCTACAACTTAAGCCCATTGCTTCTTGTCCTATCCTCAGAGGTTAATGAGAACAATTTTTCTCTCTCCTCCTTATAACAACCTTTTATGTACTTGAAAACTATTACTGTGTCCCTCCTCAGTCTTCTCTCCTCCAGACTAAACAAACCCAATATTTTCAATCTTCCCTCATGTTTTCTAGGCCTTTAATAATGTTTGTTGCTCTTCTCTGCATAATCACTGCGAAGTAGAGCAGAAGAATTACTTCTTGTGTCTTGGTTACAACACTCCTGCTAATACAGGGATTTCAAACTCAAATCGCCACGAGGGCCACATGAGGACTAGTACATTGGCCTGAGGGCCGCATCACTGAACCTTTTCATACAAAGATAAAAAAGGCCCCACCCTGCCCCCGGCCTTGCCCCCACTCCACCCCTTCCATGAGGCCCCGCCCCTGCCCCGCCTCTTCCCACCCCTTCCCTGCCCCTATTCCAGCCCCTTCTCCAAATCCCCGTCCGGCCCTGCCTCTTCTCCGCCTCCTCCCCTGAGTTTGTCGTGTCCCTGCTCCTCCCCTCTCCCTCCTGGAAAGTCCTAAGGGGGAAGCGCTGGGAGGTAGGCGGAGGAGTGGGGACGTGGCGCGCTTGGGGGGGAACAGGGGGTGGGGAGTTTGGCTGCGGGTGGAGTTGGCGCCTATGACGGGCTGCAGGAAATAACTCAGGCAGGCAGACACATATCTCTCAGTGTCCCACATCAAGAGGAGGATATGGAGGCTATGGAAACTATGACGTTGCACCCCATAATGCTTTATAGAAATATGCTTATGAATGTAAAAATGACATAACTGGAATATGTTTTATGCTACATATGCCATGTAACATATATTTGCAAAGGTTATATTCTACTGAATGTATTCATCCTATTTGTATGCATGTATCATTTTTATATCTGAAGTTATGAGCGTTGGCTCTATGTTTGTATTTAAAGTGTTTGCTGTGGGAAACACATAAGGCAGATTTGGTCAACATAGTGTGAAGGGGTTATTCAAGTAATTGGGAGTACTTATCTAACAATGGACCTTGACAGATGCCAATCCACATCTGAGCTTTCCTGGGAACATTCGGGCTAACATGTGGGCAATGGCATCGGCCTATAGAGAATTGAGTCATGGACATGCATGGACATGTGACTTGCCCATGTGACTTCAAAACTCCATCTTGTAGCTGTGATTCTATACAGGGGGACAGAGGGGATTCCACCCACAAAAGAGAGACTATATAAGGCCTGGGAAACCCCTCCATTTTGTCTTCAGGTGACTCAAGAGATAGGCTCTCCACCCCAAAGGATGCCTGAAAGAAACTGGAATAAAGGATAGTTCCTTTGGAACTCACAGGGGTGTGAGTGATTGCTGGACCCAGACTCGGAGGAAGGCTAATCTGTAAAAGAAGCTTATTGGAACATCTCTGAGGGTGAGATTTACCTGCATTTAGTTTCTTACTGTATTAGGCTTAGACTTGCGTGTTTTGTTTTATTTTGTTTGGTAATTTACTTTGTTCTGTCTGTTATTACTTGGAACCACTTAAATCCTACTTTTTATATTTAATAAAATCACTTTTTACTTATTTATTAACCCAGAGCAAGTAATTAATTCCCGGGGGAGCAAACAGGTGTGCATATCTCTCTGTCAGTGTTATAGAGGGTGAACAATTTATGAGTTTACCCTGTATAAGCATTATACACAGTAAAATGGATTTATTTGGGGTTTGGATCCCATGGGGAACTGGGTATCTGGGTGTTGGAGACAGGAGCACTTCTTAAGCTGTTTTCAGTTAAGCCTGCAGCTTTTGGGGGACGTGCTTCAGACCTGGGTCTGTGTTTGTAGCAGGCTAGCATGTTTGGCACAACCAGGCAAGGTAGTGAAGTCCCAAGCTGCCAGGGAAAACAGGCTCAAAGGTAGTCCCAGCACATCGGGTGGCAGTTCCCACGGGGGTTTCTGTGACCCAACCTGTCACAGAAACAAATTGCATTTCCCAATAGCAGGCCTATCAGCACTGGATCATACCTAGTGGCTGTGACCCCCTGCAGGATGCGTTATGAAGCTTCTGCTACTACCAGCATGCTTAAATGCTGGCGTGCTCAAATACTGTGGGATTTTTCAAAGGCATTGCAGAACAGGTTGGCGTGGGTCCTCTGGGATCCCTGTAAAATGGGGGCTGATGGCCCAGGGCAGTGTTAGACACATGCAACCCATTCAATAGCATCAGCTCCGATGCAGCAAGGTGGCCCCTTGCCATGCTGACTGACTCAGTTACTTGTGAGGGTGCGTCCCCAGAACTGAGCAGGGGATGGCAGCTGGTGGTACTTTTGTAATTGGGACTTTAGGGTTCCATTGACTTGAGAGAAAGGGAAGCACAAACCATATAGGAGCTCCATGCCTCATTTTTATATATAATATGCTATCAGATATAGTCCAGTAATTTAATAGCTATATTGAGCATAGTTTGACTATAAGCCTGTTGAGAACTTTTTGGCTTGGTTCACAACACCGTAAATGTCACTGTTTATATTGCATTAAGCTATGTGAATATCATTAGCAGCAGTAAAGCCCTAGGCTGTATTAATAGCATCTGTAATTATAACCCTTTAAACGTGGTTTGCAGTCAGACAGTTGTGATTTATAATAAAGTGAAGCATGGGTATCTTTTATGCCTGATGTCAATAAGGGTGTCTTAAACTTGGACTTCCCCACTCACCACCCTCCTATCTCCACTCACCCTTTAACGTTTGGCAATTTTAGCTGTGCAAACTATAGACCATTGCCTGAAACAGCTACAGAAGGCTCTGAAAATAAGGAATCTAACTTGACAATAGTTAACCCTGCCTGTTCATAGAACTTCAGGGTCTGTAGCAGAGAGATTTGTACTAAAAGCTACTTAACAGCTTCCTTTCAGCCCCTGTGTCCACTCACTGAGAACTTTCTGGAAACTTGCACCTTTCAAGATGAAATTGTCTGTGCTTGGCCTCTGCCCAAAGATGATTTTAGTTAGTTATTTATTTATTTTTGAAAAGTTCAGCTATTGAACTTTGAGGGGAAAGAGAGAGTGTGTGTGGGCGGGGAGCATTTTAAAAATGTTTATAATGAAATAGCAATTTGGCAATGAAATAGCCCTCACTGCCAGGCAGTGCGCAGATTAATTCCATAGGAAACTACCTACCTACATTTATGGTATGGTAAATCTGCATATTGTGTGTGCACTGGAAATATTTTATGCTAACCCCGTTATTAAGTATGCACCTGAAGAGTTTAAGTGTACATGAATCTTCTTAACTGTTGGCAGATTTTAACCCAGATCTTCATACTTAAAACCTGTTTATGCTGCAAACTTTAACCATTATAGCTCCTCTTCTCCCTGGCATCTTCCTGGAACACCCCAGTTTGCCTGGTTTCTTCTTGAATCCACTTGTCTACCACGCCCCATCTTTTAATGACCTTCTTAATTGCAGAGAAAAAGAGCTTCCTCCTATGGGCCTAATTTTCCATTACGAAAAGAGAGAAAATTTGAAACCATAATATATAGCTATACCAAAAAAAAAAAAAAAAAAGTAGTACATAAAATAATAGTACATAAGATTGTTCACTTAAGCCCTCAGGAGCTAGGAAATAGAGATCAAAATTGCATGTGTAACTTTAGCTCTTCCTCTTAAGTGTATTTTCACATGATAAGTCTCAAACAATACAATTTAATATGATATTAACTCCCATTTCCACAATTTTAGATATACTTGTGAAGCCTTTTGTGCAATAGTTGCTCCATTCTGAGTATGCCAGACAGTCCTTCAAAGTCCTGTATGTGAAAATACAGAGTAAACAGTGACAACATACTGCAGATTAAGTGTAACAAAATAATAGTGAAAATAAGCTGGAAAGTAGATAATCATCTCCTCCTTTGCACTGGAGCTCAGGGACAATGTGCTGCTAACTGAAAATACTTAGTACATAGCTGCTGATTAAGGGCTGGATCCAACGCTCATTCCTGTCAGGGAAATGGCTTCCACCACCTTTGTAAAGAGACTATTTCACAATCTAGAAAACTATTTGGAAATGTTTCCTGATATGCAAATTGGTCTTCTCAGTTTTTGGTGTAGAAAGGTGTTCGCCTGAATTAGGACCATCAGAATTTGGTCTGTTAAATTTATTCTTGCTCAGATTCATCCTATTTATTCCTGCTCTTATTTTCCCATCTCCCCCCAGTCCAACCCTCCAGTTTGGTTTATTCTAATTGTGGGATCCAGTAATACTTAACTAGCCTTGACAGTCATCAGACAGTTTATGTGCCCTCCATATTCTGCTTTGAATTGGTGGTGTTGAGCATGCTGCTTTGGTATCAGTTTCTCCAAATTGTTCAGACAGCAGCCATGGCTGTAATGTTTTCTAGGCTCTCTCAGGAGTCCAGCACAGCCGTATCTTTATCACAGACAATCTTTAGTGCCAACTCCAAATGAATTGGAATAGCAGCACTTCCTGTTTCCAGTGGGATTCAGAATCTCAGTTTGAATTTATAGTCTATGATATGCACTCGCAATCGCTTCTTTCTGCAGGATTTGTTTATCCTACTGCAGAGAAGAGAGTTGTAATTCTCTTGAAGTTCAATTGGATGTATACTGCAATGTGTCAATCAAGGATTATTTGCAAAAAAAACCAACAACAACAAAAACAAACCACACCAAATAAACCAAATATCCCAAAGCCAGTAACAAATACGTAGTGGAATAGTTCATGTGATGAAAAGGATTAAGCCAGTAAATACAAAATCAGAATACATCTTCTGGTGTATGCAGGGAACAAATGTAAGATTGTTTTGAGCATGGTAAGAGGAAGAGCTAAAACAGGTGGTGGTTTTAGACCTCTTGAAACAGAAATATAAGAATTTTTGGGGGTAGAATATCTTGCAAAGGAGGTGGAATACATAATTATCAGCCTACTTGTATAGGGTACCATAGCTTCAGCTGTTCTATAAAGAAGCAGTATCAAAGCATGAAATTAGCAGTCAAGTAACACATATGCCATAGCCAAAAGCAAAACAATTAGTTACATGGAACCACAGAGTTTATCTACTGATTCTGTTGCATTTTCAGCTCAAAACTTGATGTTTTTTTCACTCGATAATAAAGGCAGTAAATAGAATCCATTTGCTGCAAAGCCAAAGAAATATTTTTTACCCTACAGCAGCAATAAAGCCCTGTAATTTTCAGTGGATTTTACTGTGCATTTGCATCTGTAGTGAGAGGTAAATGCTAAAGAGAGAACATGCTGTGTTTTTGTTTTAGAGACATAAATACCTTAACTTCTGTTGAAATGAATAGAAATTTTACTTGCATAGAGACTGCAGGGTTGGGTCTCATCTCCAACATGAACCTTTTAGTTTGTATATGCATTAGAGATGGGCACTGATCACAAAATTTGAATCTGGAATTTGAGTCCAGTGTTCACAGCGTTGACACTTGTGTTCTATTTTGAACCAATTAGAGAAAGCGAGAGAGATCCTAAATCGTTAAATTCTGAGCTCCTGAAGTCCTTTCTCGTGCAACACTTCCACTGAAGTCTAGGAAGTATTAAAATTTCTGTCAGTGGAAGCGACCCTCTTTCCTTTCCTAGCTTCTCCTCTGTACCCGCCCCCAAAAAACTTTAAACAGTAGAATTAAAAGTAAAGAAAAAGCAGTGAAATCTGAAGGAAGTGTTTATTTTGGACTGAAAAGAACATCTGTTTAATTGTTTTGAGTCATCACACACGTTATACAGAACCACTCACCAAAAATATATAAAATAAATGACTGCCTCTGATAGACAGATTTCCTGAGGAGTCACTGCACCGTTCATAGTTTTTGCAAATTTTGAAGCAAATTTTAAATAATGGACAGGGAAATACAATGTCCAAAGGTGTTGCACACAAAATATTTCAGCAAATATCCATTTATGTTTTTAAATGAGTCCTCTTCAGCCATGTTTGCACTTCCTTTTTGTTCTTGCTTTTCATGACTATTCACACAGCTGAATTCTACTAGCACAGTTATTTAGAGAAAGAAAATACTTGTAGAATGATTTCCATGAGCATTTGCAGCAGAAATTTGGTCCTAAGAGTTGCAGTTACTGTCAGGGCACAGAAACATAATCTAGTGATCACAGGTTCCTCACTATACCTATTGTCATAACATCCATGTGACAATCAAATCTAGCAATAGATTTAGTACTAGTAAGAACCAAGTAAAGCTGGTTGGAAATTTTTCATCAACATTTGTGCGAGGAAAAAAAAGGAGGGGGGGGTGAAGATGAAAATGTTAATGAGAAATATTTCATGTTCTCCAACCAACTCTAGGGCCAAGAACCCTCCACTAACACTATCTGCTACCTCCCTTTGTTTACAGTACTCATGGAGCTGGTTGCTCTTAGTAAGAGAGCTGGCACTGACCATCAAGGCCACATCTCTTTTCTTTTCTACAAAGCACCAGAAAAGTGGACACCCCATTACACTCTGCATCATGCCATGTTTTGTGTAATCTACACAAATTACAGAATCATAGAAATATAGGGCTGGTAGGGACTTCAAGAGATCATCTAGTCTATCCCCTCCCCTCTGCTTTCAAGTACACTGAGGCAGGACCAAGTATACCTAGGTCATCCCTGACAAGTGTTTGTCTAATCTGTTCTTAAACCTCCAAAAATGGGAATTCCACAGTCTCCTTTGACAACCTATTCCAGTATTTAACCATGCTTATAGTTAGAAAGTTTTTCCTAATATCTAACTTAAATGTAGGTAGACATAGGCACTTCCACTAAACAGATAAACAAACCTGCTCCTTTGTCAAATGGAATGCCATGCAAGAGAGAGTATGCTGTAGACATGTTAGGGAGACACGGTGGGTGAGGTGATATCTTTTATTGGAACAACCTCTCTTGGTGAGAGACAAGCTTTTGAGCTTACACAACCCTGAGTGATGTAGCTATGCTGACCTAACCCCAGTGTAGACAGAGCTATGTTAATGGAAGAATTCTTCTGTCAACCTAGGTACTGCCTTTCGGGGAGGTGGATTAACTCCAGCAATGGGAGAACCCCTCCCATCGCTGTTGTGAGTATCTCCACTGAAGCACTACAGTGGTGCAGCTACAATAGTGCAGCTGTACTGCTGTAGCATTTTAAGTGCAGACATAGCCCCTCTCTGTCATTTTATCTTTCATTTTCCCTTGTGCTCTTTTTTACTCTACTGGTAAGTGAGCTACGGTATGGCATGTGTTCATTGAGAGTCATTCAGCCAGATGGTAATGCAAAATAACTTTGCCCTCTTGTCTCATTTTATGTTTAAATTAAAAGGTCCTGAAACTTACTTTACAACTAATAACAGATGCCCTATTAGCAACAAGTCAGAGAGCTTTCTAGTTCTCCCCTCTGATATGGTGAAGCAGCAGCAATGGCTGGTATACAGTGGCCTTTCTCAACCTTGAGATATTAGCATGATGATAAAGGCAGACGGTGAGAAGCTTGTTGATACAACTGTTTAGTGATTGAATTTTCTCTACTCCAAGAAGTTATTTCCTAAGAGCATATGAGAAGCCATATTGCTAGGTGTAAATTGTTCTTAACTTGCTCTCAACACTCAGTTCAGATTTCAAGGCTGTGCATATTTTTCTTCTGAACTCTATCATCAAAATTGCTGTCTGACCAGCATGTTCCATGGGGTGAGAGTTGTATATTTAGGAACTTTGATTTAAAAAAAGAACCATGTAAGATTTTAAGTACATGTCAACCTGGGTGTGGTGGCAGTGAGTGGGGAGGTGGTCTAAATGTTTCTGAAGTAGGAGCTACACTGCCACATATTCTATTAAGAGATCTACAGTATAATTTAATTATGGTAATGCCAAGAGGCCCCAGCCAAGATCAGAATCCTCCTGTCTTGTCAGTGTGCAAATACAGTGAAATTCAGCTCCTTCCCTGAAGAGCTCACAATCTAAATAGACAAGTCAAACAAAGGGGAGGGAGGAAAAGCAGAAGTGCAGAGAGGTGAATTGACTTACCAAGGTCACACAGCAGGTCAGTGGCTGCAATCAAATCTGAATTGCTACAATTCTCTGCTTAGAAACGGTCCGAGTTTTAGTTCTCTCAAACGAATTGATTATTGAAAAGATGCTTGGCCTTGCCTATCTATGCACAGTATGTTGTAGGTCAGATTCTGGGATGGTCTAAATCAGTGCACTTCTGAGGCCTGCCCAATATTAAAGAAAGCCCTGTGTTCGTAGTTTGAATTCACTTAGTACATGTCAGAGCATTTAGTCTTGGATTTTCCTACGATGGGCCTAAAGTGGTTGCTTAAAAAATCGTCCTAGGGAAAGAGTAAGGCTATCCTTCTGGGTACCTGGCCTGCATGACTTGCTTCATGGCTTGAGTCCAGTTCACTTATCCATATTTATAAAAGAAAAAAAACCTGCTAACACATATGGCTCTAATTGGCATCCTTGTTGGCAATTTCAGCAGAGAAGCTGGACAAAATTTGCCCTAAGAATAGGTAGAATTAATAAATACATGCACATAGTCTCCTGAAAGTAGTTTAAAATAGTTATAGACTGGATTCTGCCACCTTTCCTGAATAGTACCTTATTCTGAAGGCAGTCCTGATAGATCCCTATGATTTCAATGGGGCTACTTGCATAGTAAGGTGCTGTGACGGGTTGGCCCCCCCCTTCTGGGATGCCGCCTGATGTACTGGGATTTCACTGAGCCTCCCCTGCTCAATCATCCTGGGTTCCCTCTCCCCGCTTTGCTGAATTAGGCTCTCCAGCCTCTTGCAGCACACACATACACACACACACACACACACACACACACACACACACACAGGTAGGGCCACACCCTGCTGCAGATACAGACTGAAGTCAGCTCTGTGTGAGAGGACTCCCCCAGCACTCACGTGCACACCCCTTTTAGGGAGATAAACCCAAAATAATACTGTCTTGAGCTGTATAGAAAAATCTGCACAGCGCAAACTCATAAAAATCCACCCTCTTCCTCAATGTGAAAAGAGATGTGCACCATTCTTGCCCCCCAGTTAGAAATTGCATAAACTGGGTTTTATTATAAACAAGAAATAAGTTTATTAACTACCAAACATGGATTTTAAGTGAATATAAGAGATAACAGACAGAACAAAGCAGATTAATAAGCAAATGAAACCAAACAGCCAGACAAAGCTAGTTTCACTAAAGAAATTGTTTACAAATAGTCCTTCTCACCCTAGATATTGTTGCAGGCAGATTACAGAATGTCTTGAAAGGCAGCTACACTGGTCTCCCTCTTGAGACCTCGAGTATTATTACTCACAAGGTAGATGCTCTTCCAGCTTGGGTTCAACCCTTCACCCCTCAGTTCACTTTTTGCTTCCAAGTGTTTTTTCAGTGTCTCTTTGGGTGGGGAGGCAGAGGAGAACCACGATGATGTCACTCCCCTGTCTTATATCACTCTTGTGCAGTAGTGAGCACGTGGCCCATCAGGGTAATCTGCTGGCGGGCCGCGAGACAGTGTTTACATTGAGTGGGAGCTGTGGGAAGCAGCATGGGCTGCAGGGTCATGCTGGCCGCCGCTTCCCGCAGCTCCCATTGGCCGGGAACGGCGAACCATGGCCACTGGGAGCTGCGGGCAGCCATGCCTGCAGAAGGTCAATATAAACACTGTCTTGCGGCCCGCCAGCGGATTACTCTGATGGGTTGCAGGTTGCCCACCACTGCTCTTGTGTAAGGCAGGAACCCTTTGTCTTCTAGTGGAAAACCACTGCCATTCCGAAAGGGGATGAGGGGTATCCAGTACCTGGTGACTTGGACCCATATCTCTGCATGGCTGTGGCAGCCATTGCTCATAAGCTGTCTCCAGCGTCCACAGGAAGACTAAGCTCTTTCACAGTCCATTGTCTCTGTTAATGGCCCATTGGCCCTGTCTGGCTTTTCCATTGTTGTACCTGAAGTGCTGGTTGGGGATGACACCCAAAGTAACACATTTGAAATACAGATTCATAGTTAATATTACTAACTTCAGATACAGAAATGATACAGGAATACGAATTGGATAATCACATTCAGTAAATCATAACCTTTCCAATGATATCTCACATAAGCCATCTTGCATAAATTATATCTCAGTTATGTCATATTCATATCATAAGCATATCTTCATAAAGAATATGGAGTGAAATGTCACAGGTGCTACTTAGCATAAGTAAGGGTGATACAGTTGGTCCCTGTGTTAATAAAATAGTGATGAGAAAAAGTTCTATATAATAAAGGTCTTCTGGAACACAAGACAGAGAATTAGGAAATCCTGAGCTGTAATCTCATTTCCAAGACTAACTCCCTCTGTGACTTTAACCAAGCCATTTAACTTCACTGGGCCTCAGTTTCCCCATCTGTAAATGGAGTGTTGTGGTGATAAATTGTTTGCAATTTAAAGTCTTGTAAAAGTGCAAAGTAACCCTGTCACGCTGTCTGGAGTGGCTCACTATTGTGAGTGGCTATCTCACGGCAGACTGTCAGAAAACAAGGGTAGACACCCCAAACTGGTGGTATGTTCTATAGTTCGATTTCACCAAGCCAGTAACAAATGTGAACTCCTGGATCACTATACCAGTTTTACCATGGAGTCAGAGTCAGTCCTGTTAACCTCTCCGGTCTATCTTGCCGGCCAGACAAACTAAATTTTGTGATAAACGGTCACTTAACCCAAAAATCACACCACATCAGGTTTCTCCCAATCCCAAAAGATCAGTCACTTACCCCAGATCAGTTGACACTCCAGATCTTATACTTAAGACAACACTGGCAGCCAATTCTATAGTAAACAACTATACGTTTATTAGCTAAGAAAAAAGAATGAGAGTTATTGAGAGGTTAAAGCAGGTAAAATATATGCACAGGTGAA
The DNA here is from genome assembly GCF_028017835.1 of Emys orbicularis. Lineage (NCBI taxonomy): Eukaryota > Metazoa > Chordata > Testudines > Emydidae > Emys > Emys orbicularis. The sequence goes on from NC_088689.1 coordinate 63,692,102, forward strand.
TCACAGTCTATAATTCCAAATGGTAGCAGTGATATAATAGACTTCCAGTTTCCCAAAAGTCTCTCAGGGCTACCCGGCATAACTACCCAGAATAACTCCTGGAATCTCCATCTTCTCGTTCAGTTATTCTGCGCTGTTATTATCCAAACAGTTCAGAGAGAAAGGATCTTCCTTTGAATCAGTACTTATAGCTCCTTCTCCAGACAACAATCCATTAAGTGTTTTTATTCACACAATGGCCACTTGTTTTGCAATTAGCATTTCCTGTTTCAAGTCCTTCATTAGCATTTCACAAGATTTCTTTGATAAGTAATTTAGTTAGAGGGTTATACAGAAATGCAAATGTTTGTAATAGCAAACAATAGAGTATTTCACTAGTTTTCACGATTTGAACACCTGAATACATTCTCATACTAGCACACACTTTACTCTAGTGTTATCTAATTATCGAGGTATACATCCTGTAAATGTAATTACAGGGGCAGATGCAATGTAATTGTAATGGAATAGCAGACAACCAGTTACAGATAAGTGAACATAACATTAGCATCTCTTTTGATCTCTATTAGCATATGAGTGAATTAGTATGACTACATGCTAATACACTTAACAATCTTTGATATTCTCCCACAACTGAATTTGCCTATGGCTCTGGCCTGAGCTAGTCTGTCAGTATCACAAATGCTATGATAATGTTTAGGGCACAGCTAATTGGTGAGATGCTTCCAATTTTCCAGGGGAGGGATGGCTCAGTGGTTTGAGCATTGGCCTGCTAAACCCAGGGTTGTGAGTTCAATCCTTGAGGGGGCCACTTAGGGATCTGGGGCAAAATCAGTACTTGGTCCTGCTAGTGAAGGCAGGGGGCTGGACTCAATGGCCTTTCAAGGTCCTTTCCAGTTCTATGAGATAGGTATATAAATCTAAAAATCAGGGAATTTAAGGTAATTTTTAAAGCTTGTATTTTATAATGACATGCAGCAATGAACAAAGGCATTAATTTTCCCACACATGAGAGCACAGAAATTTCAATTTGTCTCTTTGTATACAGCCTCTAGAGATGCAGTAGCTATTTCAGTAATACAGAAATATTTAAGGCTTTCAGATCAATATTTTTAACTACATAAACCAGTTCCCCAAGGGAGTATTCAGACACAATAGGAAATTGTTTCCCACCTGCCCTTTTGTACATGTGTATTTGTATTCAGTTATGTCCGAACTTCTATTAGCTTAGCTTTTGCCCAATTTTAGTTTGCTAAACATCTTATGTCAATACAAATGTATAACTATGGGCTTGAATCTTGTGGTCTTTACTCATGAAAAAATTTCATTTTGATGGGAGTTTCCTTGAGTGAGGACTTTAGTTAAAACTAAGGAAGTGCTTGATGATTTGGCCTAATGAATTTATTTCTCTGCCTTTCAAGTTTTGCTGCTGTTTACTAATTTTACTAAATCTTTGAAAACAAAAAAAGGAGTATTTGTTAACACACAGCATTTTTTTCACACAAGTGACCTCTTTGTTCACAAATATATCCATGCGTTTACTGTCGGTTTACATGCCCACATGGTATCATATCGTTGTAGGAAGCTTTCAGACCCCAAATGCGATAGTTATGTGAGCTTATAATATTTCAAATGAAGGGTCTTATTATAACCTTTAACTGATGTCCTCTTTGACACAGTTTCTGAGAATTCTGTAGCTGGAGGAGGTTGAGATATTTCTGAAGTAAATATGCTTTGAAACATTTGCAGCTGTATTGCCATCAGTCAGACAGCAACATATTGAAATACAGTCATGCTCAGCACGTTTTGGATTTTTTTAAATGAACAAATGATAAACTTTTTATTGCTATCAGAGGAATGGTTTTGGCTATGACTATAATTTCAACATCCTTTAAGAAAGAGGTCAGGTTGCAATTTAAATATAAAAGGTGGGATTTTTCAGTTGTTCAGCATTTGAGGAACTCTGGCAGAACTCTGCTCCCACTGAAATCAAGTGTAAAACTCCCATTGGCTTGAATGGGAACAGAATTAGGTTCAATGCTGAGCACTTTAAAAATCCCCCCACAAAGTGTTTCATATATTGTAGCTTTTCAAAATGAAACTTGTTTACTGAAATAGTTCTTCATGTGCCAACTGCTGCATACATGGCTGTCTGTACTTGGCATACATTTGAAAACAAATATTTGACTATACCACGAGGAAGTCTGTGATATAACTGTGAGATAACTCCAGTGATGTGTTTGCAGTCCTGCATTTTGTTTTTGGCTTCTTTGGAAGGTGGTATGGCTGCTTCAGTAATGGGGCTTACAGGAACCCTTTTTAAACTAGAACCACTCAGCATAACTTGGAGCTGGGATAATTTGTGTGCCTCTGATAGAATTCACCATCCCGCTGGATACTGCGAAACCATCCCTTGCACATATGATTTACCTGTTGGTCTCAGAAAAACACAAGGAACATTTTTAAATTGTTCATTTGTTTTGGTTTTCAAATAGCAAAAATAAAAAAACCCGTCAAGATCCCCCAAATCCAGTCTTCCTGCCTGCTCATCCCCATTGTATAATAATATCAATATACTCAGTATATTTTTCTGAAATTGAGTGTAAATATTTGCAGTGAAGTTTTGTTTTCCAAGTGATGCTGCCTCCTTCCTTGGTTATGGTAAAGAGAAAGCAAACAAATTGACACCAGTGCCTAACAGGGATCAAACCTGCACCCATTGAAGCCAATGACAAAACTCCCATTCATTTCAGTGGTGCAGACTCCGGTTGGCAGCACATGACTGAGTTACCTATATCAATGTGACCATGATGGGCATGGCATGTAGGGGAGCAAATACCAGGAGTCAAATACAAGAAAATCCATATTATCCTAACTTTTCCACTTGAGAACTTTGTATCAATTGTCTGCATAAAAAAATCTAAAGCTACTGCCAAAAACATCTACTTTAATCTCTATATACTTAGAAGTAAAACAGATCTTTAGGGAACAGAGAAAGGATTAGAGTTTGAGAGATGTTGCAAGTTTTCATGGTCAAACCACTTTTCCAACTGGGAAATTTAATATCGTGAATGATATTGAGCATTGCCTTGGTATGTCCTTGTAGGATGAAAATGGTCAGAAAATGGACTTGGTAAAAAAGATACCTTCTTATTCAATAGATTTGCTCCTTATGTTCAAGTTATATTAGTTTATTTTACTAATAAAAATATTTTTTTTGTGTGCATAAAGATATATAATCTTTAAAATAATATAACGGCACATATGTATGACTGTATGAAATTTCTCACCTGCATTGACTTCATTGAGGCTTAAAAAAATCCTTTTCAGTGTATGTAGAGCTCTTGATTATACAGAGCAATGCATGATTATTATAAACACAAAGGGAGGCAACATTTCATAACCCAGTGTCATCAGTAATGTGGTTATGAGCCAGCAGATGTAATGATATTAACAAGCCAGTTTATCATTCTCTTTCCCTTTTTACAGAGCACAGCTTTAGATTATGTATTCTTCTGAGTCACATGATTGCTGGCTTTTCATTTCCAGGCCACATTTCAAGAGTTGTACCATTGTAGTTGACCATGTGACCCCATATTCACTCAGGAAAAAAAGCAAGTGGACCTTGTAATAATTTCTATGGGAAATTATTTTGATGTCATTTTAAATGTCAGAAAATAAATATGCGGTGTATTAATGATCCAACAACTACGTATGTAATACAAAAATAAACCCCTCCCCCTACTTCAAAAACAAGGTGCATCCCTCTAGGATTGGATGTGTGTGAAATACAACTTTCAAGTTCTCCAGCTAAAATCCTTCTAGAAATACATAGGAGGTTTTTGAAAATGTGTTTGAGTTATGCCCTATGGATGCACAAAAGATTTCCGGCTTCACTTCTCTGAAAATGGTCATGTTAATTGAAATTGCAAGGTCTGGCCATAGGCTAGAAAGGAAGGCACAGCTCTTCTATGGGACAGAGTAAAATGTTTGCAATGTTAAGTTTCATTGACAACTGAATGTCCTTTTTTTTTTTTGGTCTTTTAAAGTAAGTTGGCAAATCTCGTACCAAGGGTAAAATGAAACCAGCCTGAATAATACAGTATGATGGCTGACTGGAGATTCCTCAGAAGTAGAGTTGGGAGAAGTTCTTGGACAAATAGTTTATTTTCTGAAAAATGCAGTTTTGGGTTGACTGAAACTATTTGTGAATTTGACCTGATAGTTTCAGCGAGGGAAAAGTTTTTCAGGACCAGCATGCATGTGTGTGTCCCTTTTTATAACCTGAAGTCCAGTGATTGGGACCCTTGCCTAGGGTGTGGGAGATCCACGTCTGAATCCCCACTCTGGAAGAGGGACTTGTACTCAGCTCTTCCTGCTCCTAGGTGAGCACCCTGCCCACCAGGCTGTTGTGGGGTGGGTTGCATCTCCTGTTGAAGCTGTTCCACTCTGTATAACTACAGTAATCACTGGACCAAAGAGAGGGAGTAAGTGACTCTACAGCTTGGTGATTAAGGAATTCACCTGGGGGGCAGAAGCTGTGGACTCAAATTCCTCCTCTGAATCTGGCAGAGATAACGTGAGTCGTTATCAGTCTCTCTCTCTCTTTGTTTAAATATTCACTGGCCCAAAGTGGAACAGCTTCAACAGGAGAGACTGAGGGCTTGGCTACACTTGCGCGTCACAGCGCATTAAAGCAGCCCCGGGCACACTAGCTCACTCCCCGTCCACACTGGCAAGGCACGTAGAGCGCTCTGACTCCGTGGCTACAGCACTGCTGGTACTCCACCTCGGTGAGTGGAATAACGTTTGCTGTGCCCCCGCTGGAGCGCCGTGGTGCCAGTGTGGACAAGGTGTTGCATTACTGCGCTCTGATCAGCCTCTGGAAATGTCCCATAATCCCCTTAAGTCAAGTGGCCACTCTTCTCATTGTTTTGAACTTGCTGTAGGAATGAGGATATGCTGTTTGAAAGCTCCGTTTCTGACAGCCGGCTGCTTATCTGCTCCGAGACAGATTAGTGTGGAATGCTGTGTGTGAGAGAGAGAGGTGTGTGTGGGGGTCTGCTGCTGTCTGAACTTACAAGACAGCATGCAGATATGCTCTCAGCCCCCCAAAAACCCACTCTCTCCCCCCACATACACACAACACACTCCCTGTCACACTCCACCCCCCCATTTGAAAAGCACGTTGCAGTCACTTGCATGCTGGGATAGCTGCCCATAATGCACTGCTCCCAATGCTGCTGCAAGTGCCGCAAATGTGGCCACGCCAGTGCGCAAGCAGCTGTCAGTATGGACAGACTGCAACGCTTTCCCTACTGCGCTCTCCAAAGGCGGGTTTAACTCACAGTGCTCTACATCTGCAAGTGTAGCCATGCCCTGAGAGCAACCCACGCCAGAATAGTTTATAACCTGGGAGGCGCCCAGGAGCGGGGAGATCTCAGTTCAAGTTTCTGCTCCAGAGTGGGGATTCAAACATGGGTCTCCCTCCCATATGCCAGTCACGTGCCCTAACCACTGGGCTAAAGATTTGCAAAATGTCTTTCTCTCTGCTGGTCTGAAATGGAATCTTTCAATTTACAGACAAATTCCAAACATTGTTTGAACCAAACTTAATATTTCCCCAGATTTTTCAGTTTGTTGTCTGAACTGCAAATTGCTTGCTTGCCCAAGACCACTCAGCAGGCTTTTTTGTGTGTGCATGTGTTGGCTTAACCCTGGGACTACATATAGATTCCTGTATTGTTGGGGCTGTTCACACAGATGTGTTTTCATTTTAAGTGGATGCATAACAATATGTTCAGATTTTCTCCTATTGTAGCAATTCAGATTTAGCTGGTCATTTATGGCAAATGAAACAATTATATTAAGCTGCTGTTCACTGTGTTCTCCAGTGGGGGCAGGGGGGGGGGGGGGGCTATAGCTGCAGTGGAAGCAGCCTGAGCACTTTGAGAACAGTGGCTGCTGACAAACTCAAAATAGAGTAGTGAGTCCTTAGCGGGGGAGGATTTGACATTCTGCAAACTAGCACCTTGCTTTATCACTTAGGAAAATGCTAGGCAGAATTTGGGAAACTACATAACTGTTTTATTCTGATATTTATAGATGCATCTTTTGGTTCCAAAATGTTGATATTTGACTTGATGAATGAGTGGGAGAATGTAATCAAGATAGCATCACATAAGTTTTCTGATGAGTGACAGGATGTGCAAGATTTAATTTCTGGACACTTGCATTGTGACAGGGCGTGTTCTAGGTTCTAGGCGTGTTCCATATTGGTGTTCATGGAACCCAAGAAGGGTTTCTTAATTTCCATCTGTGTAAAGAACTTTTGTCATATGTTTAGTATTTTTATCATTAAATCCAGCCATTCTCTAGAGGAACTGGATAGGTGAAGTTTCCCACTTCAGTTCCACATTCTTAAGTATTCAATGTATGAGGAAAGAAGAGAATATGAGGAACTAGTGTACTGAGGATTGCTGGTACAGAACTTTCTGCTTTCAAAAATCTCTCTTCTATCTCGTATTCCATTTGATCTAAAAAACAAGTTACCTGAACCAGAGTTAAGCCTGATTAGAGACAGATTTGTGCTAACTCTGTTTAAACATGGAACCATTAGGTCTAGTCTGCACTTTATGGATTATCTTACAGAATTTAATAGGGATGTTATGAATTTATTTCTATGGAAATTATTCTAAAAACTGGACAATTTTTAATGGAGAATTCTATTTTTGTAAACAATTCTAGGGAATTTATTAATCGGTAATTACATTTCTGCTAGAAGTGTGCTTCAAAACTCTGTAGAATTAGTTATCATCATCCATTTGAACCAGTTTTAAACAATTTCAGGCAATGTAATTTTATCCCTATCACAAGGATCTTCATTCTATAATTTTATGTATGATCTAAACACTCTCTCCAAGTATATCTAATGAATGTAAAGTCCAAAGCACGCCAGAACAAGCAAAGTCAAGTAACTGAGTAGTATTCTCTGCCACTACACACTTTATTTCATGAAATGTATTTTGAGAAAGCTATGGTAAATTTCAATTAAAGCAGAATCCCTAATGGGTTGTGTCATTAAGATGTGGTAGGGTTCCCCACAGCTTGGGGTCTCTTGAGCCATTTTGCACGATAATGCCCAGGAATGCACTCACCCCACCATTTAAAGCTGCATTGAAAAGGTTCTGCAGGCACTTTTCAAGACTGATTATTCCATCCCCTCGCAGACCAAAGGAGTTCTGACAATGGTGTATTTACCAGCCATCCCAGCTTATAACATATTTTTAGTAGAACAGTACAAACATTACAAATATAAAAATATTCATCCTAATTTTCAACAGGAAATCTAAGCTTTGAACCTCTAACCTGTCGGGTTTACAAGGAAAACACCTCAGCAAATGTAGTTTTATTTAACATAGCTACATTTTATTCTTGGTTTCATCTAGTCACTGGAAAAAATAGTCTGTACTTTGAATATGAGAATAAATAAAGACTGATCAAACCCCCAATTGACATTATTTTGTATTTCTGTTCTTTACAGGGAAGTTTTGGACTATAATTTTAGTAGGGCTGTCAAATGATTTAAAACATTGTGATTAATTGTGCAATTAAAAAAATTAATCGCGATTAATCACACGGTTCAACAATAATAGAATACCATTTATTTAAATAGTTTGGCATATTTTCTACATTTTCAAATATATTGATTTCAATTACAACACAGAATACCAAGTGTACAGTACTCACTTTATCTTTATTTTTTATTACAAATATTTGCACTGTAAAAAAAACAAAAGTAATGGTATTTTTCAATTCACCTAATAGAAGTACTGTAGTACAATCTCTTTATCATGAAATTTGAACTTAAAAATGTAGGATTACGTACAAAAAATAAGTGCATTCAAAAACAAAACAATGTAAAACTGTAGAGCCTACAAATCCACTCAGTCCTAATTCTTGTTCAGCCAATTGCTCAGAAAATAAGTTTGTTTATATTTGCAGGAGATAATGCTGCCCGCTTCTGGCTTACACTGATCACCTGAAAGTCAGAACAGGGATCGCATGACACTGTTGTAGCTGGCATGCACTAAAGATTCATATGTCCCTTCATGCTTCAACCACCATTCCAGAGGACATGTGTCCATGTTGATAACAGGTTCTGCTCGATAACCATCCAAAGCTGTGCGGACCGACACATGTCATTTTCATCATCTGAGTCAGATGCCATCCAGCAGAAAGGTTGATTTTCTTTTTTGGTGGTTCGGGTTCTGTAATTTCTGCATCAGAGTGTTACTCTTTTAAGACTTCTGAAAGCATGCGCTACACCTTGTCCCTCTCAGATTTTGGAAGGCACTTCAGAGTCTTAAACCTGGGTTTGAGTGATGTAGCTATCTTTAGAAATCTCACATTGGTATCTTCTTTGCATTTTGTTAAAATCTGCAGTGAAAGTATTCTTAAAATGAACAACATGTGCTGGGTCATCATTCGAGGCTGGTATATCATGAAATATATGGCAAAATGTAGGTAAAACAGAGTAGGAGACATACAATTCTCCCCCAAGGAGTTCAGCCACAAATTTAATTAATGAATTTTTTTTTAACGAGTATCGTCAGCATGGAAGCATGTCGTCTGGAATGGTGGCCGAAGTATGAAGGGGCATACAAATGTTTAGCATATCTGGCATGTAAATACCTTGCAATGCCGGCTAATAAAGTGCCATGCGAACGCCTGTTCTCACTTTCAGGTGACATTGTAAATAAGAAGTGGGCAGCATTATCTCCCGTAAATGTAAACTAACTTGTTTGTCTTAGCAATTGGCTGAGCAAGAAGTAGGACTGAGTGGACTTGTAGGCTCTAAAGTTTTACATTGTTTTGTTTTTGAGTGCAGTTCTAGAACAAAAAAAAATCTACATTTGTAAGTTGCACTTTCACCAGAAAGGGATTGCACTACAGTACTTGTATGAGGTGAATTGAAAAATACTATTCTTTTGTTTGCCATTTTTACAGTGCAAATATTTGTAATAAAAATAACAATATAAAGTGAGCACTGCACACTTTGTATACTATATTGTAATTGAAATCAATACATTTGAAAATGTAGAAAAACATCCAAAAATATGTAATAAATTTCAGTTGGTATTCTATTGTTTAACAGTGCAAATAAAACTGTGAATAATCACGATTAATTTTTTTGAGTTAATCATGTGAGTTAACTGCGATTAATCGACAGCCCTAAATTTTAGTTCTTGTGACTTTCATCCATGATATGATTTACTAATTGTTTTGAGAACGGGGAGGGGTTGTGAATAGGGCTACCATGATGAGCAATGATGTCTACCATTGATTGTGAGGAACATGTACCTGACAAAAGGCTTATCGTTAAATATTATTTGAATAGATCTCAAAGGACTGTTTGCAAAACTCCATGCAGATCTTCCATTTGTTAAGGTAAACTTAATAGTTGTTAAACAACTGCCTGGTGCTGGTTAATTGTAAATTCTGGAGGTATGCTTTAAAAGTGGCAAAGTAGGTTTCCGTGTTTCCCACAGTTAAACATTGGCTTTAGAGTTGTTGAAATAATGATTGCTCATATGTCGTTTAGGTATATGCACAAACTGTTCTATTTGTTACCTGATGACCATACACTATATTATGCTTAATCAATGGGAGGAGTCCCCTATTTGGTAGCTGGACTTGCTATGTTTGATTCCTCCGTATTAGTGCAGCTGAGGCAAAAAGCAGGCCTTATGATCAGAAAGCATACAATAGTCAGGTCTGGTTCAGATTATGTTGCAAAACATGAAGATGTTGAGGCCCATCTGTGTTATGTTGTTGTGATGTTCACTGTTCATGCACTAGTGCTTTGTGATATGAAATGTAAGCCACATTGTGTTGACACAGCTCTTGGGTGATAAGTTGAGCCCCGTGGGAAATCAGGAAGTCTCCCCTTCTGACCACGGCCCCTCCAGGACCATGATAGAAGGCAGATCTCCAAAATTCCTGTTTAATAGAAAACAAACAGCTTTTATTCTCCAACACCCTTCCCGAACACATACACACCAGTTCTGGATGCATTATTTATACTTTCTCACCATCTACTTCCCCATGAACACATCTCCCTCTCAACCAACGGCATAGTTATTTGGGAGGAGGTAGATGGAAAGTTACACACAGTCCTTGGCTTTGCAGACCTGGGCCACTTTGCATATGGCCCCAGATTTGCTTGAACCAGCCTAGAAAGCAGTTCTTACAGGTAAACCAAAGGAGAGCCCTTCTTCTAGCTCAACCAGTGAGGAGCTCTGCTGAGTTTGTCTTTTCCATTCCTTTCACTGCTTTGTATAGAAGATTCCAAGAGGTGAAACATATTTTCTGTAACTCTGGAGATTCCAGTTGTTTTTTCCCCTGAGGGATGTTATTAATGTGGAAGAAGGTGCACTCATATGGGAAAGAGAAGAATTGGCAAGAACCAATTAATTACCTGTCTCCCTGCAGGCTAATCCCACTGTTTCTGAGTTCAGACATCTAGAATTACAAATTGAAGTACATATAGCCAGGTTGCCAGATAAAGCTAACCTCCTGGTTGGAATAATCAACAGGGATCTACACAAATTTGCTGGCTGGACTCCTGTCCTCCCTGTCTGCCTTCATTTTTATTATGTTTAAGGATCAAGCTGGTGGTGGCAGGGAGAAGGAATTAATCAAATAATGAAATCGGTGATGTTAAAAAGCAGAGACTTTGCTGCGGGGTTTCTTCTGATGAGACAACTTCTGACAAAAAGACTAATAAAACTGGGATAGCAACTAACTTCATTATTATTAGAATTAACTTTTCTTTTTTAAAGGGGGTGGGGAAACATGAGCTAAATTTACAGCCTGAGAAGCCTCAGCTTTATAGCACAGTGGAAACCAATTAGAAGAGTATATTGTCAGAGAATCAGGACTTTTATTAAACCAATATATTTTATACACACTAGACCAAATACACAATCCAGTGAAGTCATTTTGCAAGGACACTGTCAAAGAGCTTGATCAAACTCTCACTGAAGTCAGTGGGATTGCAAGATAAATGCCTTGTGCATTAGAAGCTGTTTATATTGTGCTAAGGAGAGGAAGGGCATTCCTGTCATTAGCACTCCTGCGACCTCGGTTCAATTCCCTGGTCTGCTACAGATTTCCTCTGTGATCTTGGATAAGTCACCTAGACCCAGATTTTTAAAGGTATTGAGGCAGTGCTCAGCAGTGCAATGCCTAATTGATTTAGATGTTTAATCTTATTTTCAAAAGGGATTTAGGCACTTAGGAGCCAAAATCTGATTGGAAGCCAATGGGCTTTAGGCCCCTAATTCTGTTTTTGAAAAGTTTTAGACACCTAAATCAGTTAGGAGTTGCAATGCTGAGCATAGGAGCACCCAAATGCTTTAAAAAATCTGGACCTTAGCCTCTCTGTGCCTCAGTTTCCCATCTGTAATGGAGTAGTAGCCTCACAAGGTGTTTGTTGTGAAGATAAATTCCTGCCCCTCAATTATATATCCCTCTTTTCTCCTTTATCTAAAAACTCCATTTACAGTAAATTGGAGTGAAAGTCCCAAATTGTTTCAGTAAATTGCTATGTGCAAATCTCACTTCAGGTTATACTGAACTTCAGCATTGAGGAAAGTTACTATGTGACTATAAAAGATTTTGCCATTGGTTTGATCTACAAACTTACCCTCATGTGAGTAGTCTTTACTCACATGATTAGTCCCAGGGACTTTGTTGGGAATATTTGTGTGAATAAAGGCAACTTGTGTGAGTAGAAGTTCTCAGGGTCAGCCCCATAAGATTAGAATGTATGAGTAAACATACGTTACTTATTTGTGTTACTGATGGTACACTTAGGGTTCTGATCCTGCAAGGCATTTCATGTGAGCATAGGAATCTGCCTATACAGAGCAGTTTGTAGGCCTGGGGGGTCTACAGTAGTGAAACTGAAATTATTTTTTAAAGCCTGTTTTCTTCTTTCCGTAAGTTACATGTTTTTATGATTTGCATGTTGTTCATTATGTACAAGAAAATAAGCATAGTCAGTTTCATTATCTGTTCATAATCAGTTTCCCTATCCAGTTTTTCTGCATTAGCACCATGCTGTTGTTTGGGTTTCCAGCATGTCAGGTAAATGTTTACACTTAAGAATGAAAATGTATTTTTATCAGAATTTTGTGACAATATGTATATGTGTATAAAATAAATTTAAGACCCAGACTAGTTCTTACTGTCCTTTTAAATATACGCCTTGTACAAAAACTATCCTACTAAAAACACCAGCTTTTCGCAGAGAGGAGGGTGCCTTTATGTTTTTTCCCCCCAAATTAATTAATTATATTTTGCATATATTTGGCCACTCATGAAAAAAGATAAATTCTTGCCAACAGTTTAATACCATCCTCCCATTCCATGCACTAAAAAATAATCTAAAGTTACACGAGGAAATTATTTCTATAGCTTTATTTTGATTTTTATTTATTTTTCCTGTGCCTCTGTTGTATAAAAACTGAATAAATTCTATGACCAGACAGAAAGTAGAACAACACAGAATAAAATGAACTGTGCCAATAGGGCAAAGAAATTTGTCCATACATTTGTTACACGAATACATTTTCTGTATCCCAAACCTATTGATCCCATTCTTGTTGTTCATGAAACCAGAGGATTCTACTAAAGGATGAGACCTGTTTACCTGCTCAGACTTGCACAAAATATTTTATTACATATTTAAACAGGTTTCAGCTTATTGGAAATGCTTTAAAACTCTCAGCTTCTTGGCAGCTGCATTTGAAGGTGGGTATCCTGAAAACACCACTTGTGTAGGCACTCTGAACTGAGGGCTGTTATATTTCTCCATATGAAAGGAGCAAACAGATCCATGAGGACACAGTGTGTGATTCTTCCTGTAGTCAGTAATGAGAGCAAAGGTGGTTCCTGAATTTTGCACACAGAGGGTCTGATCCAAAGCCTGCTAAACCCAATGGAAAGGGGCCCATTGACCATCAATAGGCTTTGCCTGGAACCCAAGGAGTATGCTTAGAGTTAAAGGTGCCATATACAAAAAACAAAAGGTTTAATAGCTACATGCACTATGATGGGGACTTCTGTGCTCTAATGTAATTTTCTGCATAACTTCATATGCATACTAACAAATGATGCCCTTTGCAAATCAATCGCAGTTTTCTGATGTTGCATGCTTGTTAATGGGAGTACTGGTTTCGAGGTTGATGTGGGAGGCAAAAAGTGGGATATTCCAGGGTCTCAGCACCTTGCTATATCAATTCAGCTTTTTGCTACTTTCCCAATGTTAAACATGCTACTATAGTTCTCTGTGCACATTATATGAGGAAGGATCTAAATAGAGGTGTGTTTTCAGTTTCTTTGTATCCTAATTTTCTCATTCTTTCTCTGTCAGATTTACACTAACACAATCTTAAAAATAATTTTTGACACTCCCTTTAAGGGTTCATGATTGAAGTAACAAACTGACAAACACCTTGGCCTGTCGATGTTTTTGGCAGCTCTACTGCCATGTGTATGCAGCAGCCCCAGTAACTGGCTCACGTAAGGTTATGTAACCTACTCTACAACAGATCACTGTGCACTGAAAATCTCTTTAGAGTCCAAGGCCAGTACTAACATTGATGGCTTCTTCAATCAGTTCCAGCTCCGACAGAAAGATATATCTGAATTTCTAGTTTTGTTTTTTCTCTCCCCCCAGATTCCAAATATTTCATTGTAGTTTTCTGTGGTTCTTATTTCTCAGTCTATCTGCCTGTCTTGAGATATACAATTTAACTGAAAGCTTTTCTGGATGCCTGATGTGATTACCAAGAACTGAGTTAATGAAAAATGATGGATCAGCTCAAATCTGCCTTTATAAGAAACAATACTAAAATGTCCTACAATAATTACCCTGAAATACCTGAAAACTATTGTAAGCAACAGTGTCTCTTGAATCATTATTTTAGTATTTTTGTAAGATCATTTACTTTCAGCTTTGATGAGAATGAGAACTGGATATTAGGGTTTCCAATACAGACTTTTAAAGCTTTGGTTATATGGGCCTTTGATATAATGGCAATCCCATCCCTGGATTGCAATGTTCCCTCAGAACTAATGCATCCAAATAGCCTAAGATACCTAATTTCTGACATGAGCAGCCACATGTGGAAGTGTGCATCCTAATTTTGGCCATTCTGATTCATATTTATACTTTTTATGCTTCTTAGTTTTTAATTAGCTTTATTCAAAGAAAAACATACATATCAAAACTGCTTAACATTGGGCATAAGGCTGATAGGTAATAAGTATGTCATAATGTCTGACTTATTTTATACACAGTACCATATACAGCTGCAATAATTATGATGGCTAGTAATAAAAACACTTTCTAACAAATGCCACAGACATAGTACAAAAGAAAGAAAGTGCAAGTGGAAAAAACATAGTTAATCATTGTCATATATGAGTCAGCATTCCGGGTCACAGTTAAGTATCATTGTTTTCTCTTGCCTTTGTTCTTGTAGAGAGAGAGTAAAACAGAGAGAGGGAGGTATGAAGATTTTATGGTAGGTCGATATTTGGATATTTTTGTAATACAAGTGCTAATATAGTGCAGATTTCTCCATTTTATAATTGTGTATCAATAGGTCCCGTTACAAGGCCAGATACTTTGAGAAGACAGAGATTTAAAATGTGATTTTAGTCTGAAAAATGACTTAAAAAACAAAAAAAGAAGCATTGTGATGTTCCATGTTTGTTTCTCACTGATTCCACATCAAATTTGCTCAGTTCTAAGTAAAGATTCTTTCCTACCTGTCAGCCCTAGAAACATATCTTGGGAACTTAGTCATGCATTGCCCACAAAAATTCTACAATTGAAACAATCTGTTGATGGCACACAACCTAGGTTAGAATCAACTCTCTCTTTCAGTGTTGAATTGGATATGGAGTGCTAACTGAAACAGAAAAGAGTAAAAACTTATTTCAGGTCCTGCTTCTGCAAATACTTGCCCTGTGAAGCACTTCTGATTCTCAGAAGGTGGGAATGTATGACAGGTAATGGATCACTCAGTGATTGCCTGTTCTGTTCATTCCCTCTGAAGTACCAGGCATCTGCCACTGTTGGAAGACAGGATACTGGGCTAGATGGACCACTAGTTTGACCCTTCTTAATCTCTTTGATTGAAATACAGTGGATATGAAACTTCTACCAAATTTAAACAGGTTAATTTTCTCTGTCTTTACTCTTACTTACCATGACCAAAAAGAGACACACACAGAGGAAGGACTGTCACAACTTTAAGCATAACACTGCTAACAGCCAGTACAATTTTCAGTGAAGCAAGACACTATCATTAGTAATAGTTCACTAATTAGCTGTTCATAGAGATGTTTTCTTATGTAAAACTGTATGCACATATGAAAGTTTCTAGATTATAATTTCACTAGCAACCCTCTGTTTTTATCTTCTAAAGGCAGCAATCATTCCTGTACCATCTTATCACCAGAATTGGCTTTTGCACATTGGATTTTTCCTTATTGGTATTTATTTAATGATAGACAACTGTTTATGAGACCCAAAGATTAATTTCTACCTGTTGTGTGAATTAACAATACACCCAGACATGCTCTAAGAATTTATTTGGGGAAGTTCTATGGCTTTTGTTATACGGGAGGTCAGACTAGATTATCATAATTGTTCCTTCTGGCCTTAGAATCTATGAGTATATACAGTAACAAAGACTGTCTGCCTTTCACTGTTTTAATGTAGTTTGAAAGTGGAAGGGGAGCACACATCAAAACAGTCAAGTTGGATGGGGGAGTCATGGGGATGGGGAGGGCAACGGATGTTACTTCCCCAAGCTAGGGAGAAGAAGAGTATTTTCCTTCTGTTTTAGCAGAGGATAGGAGAGTTGCATTCCTCCCCCATCTCTTTCTTGCTTTGACCCCTCTTGATATCTATGTTGTACATCTTTATCTCTTAAAGAACATCCATGATGCATTAGCCATACCTGGAAAATATACAGTAAAATAAAGCTATTCATCCTTTCCCACTAATAAACAGAAGTTAATATGCAGGAAGAGAACAATTCTGTTGCTGGGAAATCCAGAGCTAGTCATGAAATGTTGTTAGTGAACCTGCTGTAATAATTCTAACCTACATTTAGCAGCAAAAATGTCATGCAGATCAAAGCTGAAAATTCGTAGCATGGTTTGTCTAATAGTCACATTCAAAAGAAATAGTGATGGGGGACTAAGGAGGGGGAAAGACTGCATTAAAATTGTGGTAGAATGAGCAGGCTATTATGGATCAGAAAATAACCTTGCATGTATATTATAATTTGGGGGGAGGGATAGCTCAGTGGTTTGAGCATTGGCCTGCTAAACCCAGGGTTGTGAGTTCAATCCTTGAGGGGGCCACTTGGGGATCTGGGGCAAAATCAGTACTTGGTCCTGCTAGTGAAGGCAGGGGGCTGGACTCGATGACCTTTCAAGGTCCCTTCCAGTTCTAGGAGATGGGATATCTCCATTAATTTCAATTTCAATAATTCCTGCTGTCATCCCAAAATGCATTAGAAACTGACTGATATCCAAAATATATACAGGGTTCATTTAATCATCACTGAAACTGTAGCCATCTCTGGGACGAAACACAACCACACATACCCTGACCGCTTTCTAAGGCTGAGTTCAGCAAAGTACTGAAGCACAAGCCTAACTTGAGTACATGAGTAGGCCCACTGACTTGGGGTTTAACACAGCAAACAAAATTACACATGTATTGTCAGCATGGATTCACCAAGGGCAAGTCATGCCTGACTAACCTAATTGCCTTCTATGAGGAGATAACTGGGTCTAATGATGAGGGGAAAGCAGTGGATGTGTTATTCCTTGACTTTAGCAAAGCTTTTGATACAGTCTCCCACAGTATTCTTGCCAGCAAGTTAAAGAAGTATGGGCTGGATGAATGGACTGTAAGGTGGATAGAAAGCTGGCTAGATCATCGGGCTCAACTGGTAGTGATCAACGGCTCCATATCTAGTTGGCAGCCGGTTTCAAGTGGAGTGCCGCAGGGGTCGGTCCTGGGGCCGGTTTTGTTCAATATCTTCATTAATGATCTGGAGGATGGCGTGGACTACACCCTCAGCAAGTTTGCAGATGACACTAAACTGGGAGGAGTGGTAGATACACTGGAGGGTAGGAACAGGATACAGAGGGACCTAGACAAATTAGAGGATTGGGCCAAAAGAAACCTGATGAGGTTCAACAAGGACAAGTGCAGAGTCCTGCACTTAGGACGGAAGAATCCCATGCACTGTTACAGACTAGGGACCAAATGGCTAGGAAGCAGTTCTGCAGAAAAGGACCTAGGGGTTACAGTGGACGAGAAGCTGGATATGAGTCAACAGTGTGCCCTTGTTGCCAAGAAGGCTAACGGCATTCTGGGCTGTATAAGTAGGGGCATTGCCAGCAGATCGAGGGACGTAATCGTTCCCCTCTATTCGACATTGGTGAGGCCTCATCTGGAATACTGTGTCCAGTTTTGGGCCCCACACTACAAGAAGGATGTGGAAAAATTGGAAAGAGTCCAGCGGAGGGCAACAAAAATGATTAGGGGGCTGGAGCACATGACTTATGAGGAGAGGCTGAGGGAACTGGGATTGTTTAGTCTGCAGAAGAGAAGAATGAGGGGGGATTTGATAGCTGCTTTCAACTACCTGAAAGGGGGTTCCAAAGAGGATGGATCTAGACTGTTCTCAGTGGTACCTGATGACAGAACAAGGAGTAATGGTCTCAAGTTGCAGTTTGGGAGGTTTAGGTTGGATATTAGGAAAAACTTTTTCACTAGGAGGGTGGTGAAGCACTGGAATGGGTTACCTAGGGAGGTGGTGGAATTTCCTTCCTTAGAGGTTTTTAAGATCAGGCTTGACAAAGCCCTGGCTGGGATGATTTAGTTGGGAATTGGTCCTGCTTTGAGCAGGGGGTTGGACTAGATCACCTCCTGAGGTCCCTTCCAACCCTGATATTCTATGATTCTATGATTCTATGATTGCTTCTAAAGCTATGTTTACACTACCATTTTTGTTGGCAAAACTTATGTCACTCAGAGGTGTGAACTCCCCCCGCCCCCAATGATGTATGTTACACAGACATAAGCGCCGATGTGGACAGTGCTATGTCGGCAGGAGAACTTCTCCCACTGACATAGCTACTGCCGCTCATTGGGGGTGGTTTAATTATGTCAACAGGAGAGCTCTCTCCCATCTGCATAGAGCAACTACTCAAGAAATCTTATCACGGCACAGCTGCATCAGTATAGCTGTGCTGCTGTAAGCTGTCTAGTGTAGACATGGCCTAAATCAGTGACTGAATACTTCCCTTTTCCTATTGCAACTGCTGAATGAATTTTGGTATACAAAATTCCAGAGTTGGAATTGGACCAGAGTGCTAGAGTTAACACCCCTACACTTGCAAAATCATGGGATCTTTAATAATTACAGATAGTCAGGACTGATTTTTGTCTCATCTGAAAGACACAACTGTGCTCAACAGGATTTACACACCATGGTGATAATTGTCTTAGAAATCCTAAGGTAAACAGCAGATGTCTCTGAATGCCAAATTGCAACCTTGGCTCTGAAGGAGGACTGCTGGATGACCAATACCAGTACCTGCAGCATCTAGGTATTCATGGGTCTTTCTCATCCTGTAATAACCTGACACTCGTTAGCTCATGAGATTTAATAGGATTGCAAAACAAGGCAGTAGGACTTCAAACCTACCCCCAATATAAGTAAACTATTGCATAAAAAATGCTATATTGAATCAACATTAAAGTTATAAAGCCAAGCACTTGGAAGTTTGGAAGTGCCAAAATTAAGGTTGCCTGTGCCCTTATTCTTGGAAATGACTGATTTCTGTTTGCTGAAACATTCCAAATATAATTCAGCTCAGACAGAGACCTCCTATGGAAAATTGTGGCCCACATGATTTAAGAGTGGCAAAGTTATCAGCAAGTGAAAGCACGCCTTACAATGGAAAGTAGCAGGCAACCTTAACTATAGGTATCACTACTAACACTGCTTATAATTATGATTATGATACAGAATCAGCTCCACTTTTTCTCAGGGTAGATAATGGATTCCTCCATGAAGGATCTTGCAGCTGTCGCTCCTGTCCTGCAAGGACTGGATTCCTTGATTAAGAATAGCACAAAGATCAGTCAATGCTATTTGACTGGTTGTATGCAGAACCAGGGTGCCAATCCCGGTAATAGAAAATGAAAAAAATAAACATTTATCCAAGACTCTGTGAATCAGAACCACCTGGTTTTGCACAATTCTAATTATGGACAGGATCCTGTAAGTCATCCATGCACAGGATCCCCATGGACCTGAATGGTAATTCTGTAGATGGAAGGCTTGCCAGGCAGGCCCACTATTTCCACTCAAGTCACATGCCATTCTTGGATGTCTTCATAATGCTAAATATAGAGTAATCAAAGTTCTCATGATGTGAGAGGAGGCCTCACTACCAAGAGAGTGAGAGATTTCTTCATACTTATTGGGGCCTTTTAACAGGTCAGTTGCAATCTAAATTTGCAGCGTGCAAAAAAAGGGATATTGGCTTTTCCAAATTAATTCTCTATGGGCCCAAATATAGCTAATGAGTAAAAAGTAATTTTGCCTAAGTTTGAACATCTAATTAAATCATGTCCTTAAGGAATCCTTTGAGGGCCAAGACAGGTCACTGTCTAATAAGGCTGTTCTTTTTCTTTTAAATGGTTTTTTAAAAATACTTATGAAAAGTGCTAGATTAACATCCCTGGAGGATGAAGTCCTCAGTTTGTTTCCAGAAGAGGTACTACATAGACAGTGGCAGTGCTGTCTTTCCTGCTTTGCACTGTGAATTCAGTGTATTCCAAGACTAACCTAGGAAGCCAGCTTCTTGGGAAAAGAAGACCGATCAGTCTTTGTCCATTCAGCCTCTCTGCTGAGACGGCCCATTGTGATGGTGGGTTTAAAGCATAGACAGATGTACAGTGGGAACTGACCTGAAGCAGCTAACTCACTAGTTTTCCATATGCCACTGAGCATCTGTGGGATAGTTACAACTGTTAGCCACTATTGGCTGAGCCAGATTGGAATCAGTAAGATTATTTTGAGCAGTGACAAGGAGTCACAATTGACTGAAAGTGCTTTTTAAAAATTCATAATTAACATTTTTAAATGAATGGCAGTTTTTACTTAATCTCAAACAGAAGCCCTGATTCTGGATAACTCTAAATTTTGGGGGGGGTTCAAATTTCAGATTTGAACCCAAACTCTGTGGTCAAGTGTTTATGATGATTTCTGAAAAGCAAACACATTTCAGTAACTAGCTTGCCAAACCCTGTTTTCACAAGAACCCTCTATTTCCAGTCTGAGCACCCTAGCAATTATAAACTAGTATATCCTAGTGCCCCCAATCAAAAATATGTCCCCTTTTTATTAAGGGCAAATGGTAACATTTTTGTGTGTAGAGGGGTGTGTGTGTGTGTAAATGTAGATAAAAAAATGATTTGGTGCTGCAGATACATTTAAATTCCTCTGATGTTCTGTTTCAGTCATTTCAGACTGTACTTCTCTTATCCCAGCTATAACAGGTCTTAGAGCTGGATACATTTGATACAAAACATATTATTACTAGGGTACACCCAGGCATGTTAGTGAGCTCAAAGCCTAATTTCCAGGATTTGATGGATTATCTAGGGGGTCCTATTTGTTTCAGAACAATTCTTTCTCTGTAGCTGCATAAACTGAGTAAAATATTTTTTTTCTTTTTCTGGCTGCCTTTTTTGCAAAGGGAATCTAATAATGTAAAGAACTTGGTAGCAAAGCAGAAAGTTTTCGGAAGATTTTTAGCAGAGAAGGAAAAACTTTTATTGTTCAAATACTCAAGAACTATATTTTCATTTTCTTTCACTCTTGATATGCCATTGTATAACAAGATAACTGTAACAAATCTTAAACACATCAGCCAATTAGGGGTAATTAGGTGTAAATCCTGTCTCCTGACCCTTCCCCATCATAGATGCAGTGCAGAGGGCCCTGCTTGTGGTGGAACCACTGTGGCTCTGTGGAGTGGGATAGGATGTGTTCATCAGAATACTTGAAAGCAAAGCATATATAGGTTGAACATCTTCCATGTTCTGTGGAACCCAGATCTGCAGAGAATGCTTCCTCAGTGGTGAAGAGGGCTGTTTGGAGGCAAGGTAAATGGAGCTAGTGGATGACCTGTCTCTATGCTGTTCATCCCACTCTCAGACCACAGCACAGGACCTGTCTCTATGCTGTTCATCCCACTCTCAGACCACAGCACAGGAGCTGCAGGAGCTACTGCAAACTCAGGGCTACCCTAATGACTCCAGTGTCTCTCCATGACCTTGGAGAATGATTATTGCCTTTCTTCTGCAATAACCCTCCTAAGTTCACCGTGTTTATTCAGATTCTCTCTATGGGCTGGGTTTGCCTATTATGGAGATAATTTCTTTTCTCCAATCTGAAACCTCCAGTTTGGCGTGGCAGAATTTGAGTTTTACCCTTTTATAATTTTGATGCATAGTATCGATGTTTAGTTAAAGCATTTTTTTCTATTTTCATAGATTTAAATTTTCACAATTGTAGAAAATTATGGGGAGGGGATCAGGCAATAATTATTTGATGACAGTAGACTCTGAGATTCAAAATGTTAAAGCTTTATAACCATTAAAACACAAACTGACAACGTCACGTGTCAAATATACAAAGTAAATATCCCTAAATCAAACTCTAATAAATTCCCAAGCATCATTTTTCTTACTCTGCCTACCTGTAAATTTTGATTATTATCAATGGAAATATTATTTTGTAAGTTTGTGTGTGTACGGTGAAATCGATGTTTACCAACATTTACAATAAAAATCGGATCCTTCCAAGCCTAAGTATGAGCAAGAATTAGCCCACCTCAAGAATTAAGTTTTTTGAAAGGTTTGCAGAAGCCTTCCAAGTACATTTTTCTACCTCCTAAAACAATAGTGAGCTACCCCCCATCCCAATCTCCTCACTTCTTCAGTTGCCCTACCCATTCCCCACTAAAAACTTCCCTTTCATGTCTCCTCCTTAAGCCTCCCCGGGGTCCCATTGTGATCTGTGTGCAAAAAATGTAAAAGGGTCTCTTCCAGTTCCAGTAGTTATTCATTTTTATTTTTGCATTGATGGTGATTCTCCATCCTGTGGAATGGGAATTAATATTGTCAAAGGAATTCCATGACCCTTCCATGACAGCTAGTGCATTTGAAAGGACATATTTATTTTCCACGGTGTGTTTGGGGGGATGGAGTGAGCCAGGAGGCCATGAATGCATGCTAGGGAAGGGGAACAAATATGTGTATGCAGAGAAGTAAGGAAGTTGTGGGGCCAATGACACTTGACCCGTGTCTTGGGTGCCCCTGCATGGTATCTATTTTTACCCTTGAGAAATCTGCAAATTAATTGAATGTCACAATGCAAATTGTGTAGGGGCGTGGCATAATTATTAATTGTTCAAGATGCAATGGGTGATTAAATTTCATGTTTATATATTGCCATTAATTGTGTCAATTAAGAGTGGTTTTGGAATATAGTCAAAATGCATAGTAAACTGAGAAATAACAGATGTTGATCAGACACAACATAGGCAAGCAAAATACTTAAGATAATTCATAGAGCCATATGGCAGTCTGCATCACCCTGTCCTGGAGGAAACACATCCTTATATTTATTAGGCCAGATCATTAACTGATGCAAATCACTATAGTTCTATTGTCTACTTCATCGACTTTGGTCCTCTTTTGTGAACAACAACCATTTGTTGTGCTAAATGACTGGGGGTGTTACATTATATTTCCTAGTAATCAGGAGCTGTGCTGATGTCTCTAAGGGTATGTCTATATTGCATGTTTACACTGCAATTAGACATGCATGGCTGGCCTATGCCAGCTGATTCAGGCTCCTGGGGCTCGGGCTAAGGAGCTGTTTCATTGCAGTGTAGACTTCTGGGTTTGGGCTGGAGCCCAGGCTCTTGGACCCTGCAAGGTGGGAGGGTCCCAGAGCTTGGGCTGTAGCCTGAGCCCGGAACTCTACACTGCAATGAAACAGCCCCATAGCCTGAGGCCCAGGAGCCAAGTCAGTGACATGGGCCTGCCACGGGTTTTTATTTGTATTGTAGACATACCCAAAGACCACTTTCCTTGGAACTTCTGGAAGCCATCTGATCACAGTGCTACCTTATCCAACCTTAAGGAAAGCAATACTATTCCACCACGCCACCTGTTTGTTACAAGGAGATGTTGGAAGAAGAGGCAGTATCAATGACATTGCTGTGCTTGAGCAATGAGCGAGGTTTATGAGGAAGGGAGCCATTCAGAATTCTCCAGGGATCTGTCCAGGTTGTATAGCTGCCACTGGGTTATTTAGAGTTATTGAAGGCAATGTTGTATGCATGTCTGAGTTTATCTGGACAGTTGTTTGGGCACAAATAATAATGAAAGCATGAACAAACTCCTTTTTTTTTTTTAAATGATGGCTTTGTCACACCATGGATATTGATGTAGCAATAAAATTTTATTGGGTGCAGTTCTAAATTGTCTATGGGAAGCCTGCAGGGATCTTTTGGCACAATACAATCCAGCTCTACTGTCTGGTGATAAATAATGGGATTGATAACTCATGTTTCCAGAATAGTGGTTCTAAAACTCAGAAAGAAAATAGCCTGATCCCAACATGACTGTGTGCTGTGATCCCCTTAGCTTCCACAGACCAAGCAGGACAGGAGTTGCTATCCTGTCCTCTTGGATGGGAGTGCTCTGCAGAAGGTGCTGCAGCAGGCACTGTCAGTGATTCAGGAGGAATACTTTCTTTCTGAGACAGTACAGAACTAGTACTCCATTATGGAGTTAAGGGTCATATGTTGCCATTCAGAAGAGATGTATAGCTGAGGTCCCTCCCACTTGGGATTTTTAATGGGACTCACATGGCATTCTGTTTAGAACAGGGATGTTTTAATCTAGGTGGTTCAATGGGATATAATGTTCTGTACATTTCCCCCTCATGGGTGTGCATGTACACAGATTTTTCTTTCCTGTCCTACATCATGTTGCCCAGGCTAACCACAGAGGTGACTGTATTTCAGAAGTTAATTAAAGTGATCTCTGAGCATAGTTCATATATCGGACATTTTAAAAATTGTAAAGCATTTTGGAATTCTTAAGAATGGAAGTGGCTCTATGAATGTATGAGTAGACGTTATTACTATCAAGGGGTAAAAAATGGTTTCTTTTGAGCAACCTTGTTACATATCAGCATGGGACTTTGTTGCAAGTTGCAGCTAATTGTAAAAAACCTTACCCTGTATTCTAAAGATTCCCTTTATTTTGAAATTCTCCGCTGTTTTGCTCTAGCCACCACATAAACAACTTCCTTAACTACAGTTTGAGTCTGGCTTCCAAGGGAGCTGACATTCATATAATTGATACGACTATGTGGATGAAAAATTTCTTGGGCGTGGATTCCAGCAGAACCTGTTGATTTCAATGAATACAGAGCACAGCAGAAAATCATACATTTTTAAAACTGTGTCCTTTCTAGTGACTGATGAGCATCTTACTAAATATCATGGTTGTAGGTCTCTGACTTATTAAGCCATTTCCCCGAAGGTAGTTTTTGGAGTACACCAAGGTGGTGGTGTCATCATCATCAGGGTTTAGGTTTTCTGATGTCTCTCTAAATATTAGGAGAAACTGATTCCTACCAGGGTCCTAGCAAGCTCTGAATGAAAAGTAGAAAGATGCATAAATTCTCACTAAGAAACTTTTCCTTTTTGGATAATTATTGGTTTGTTCTGCGTACAGGCCTGGGAGCCAGAAACTTCAGAGTTCTAATTATAGCTCTGACATTTACTCTCTGCGTAACCTAGGGTGAGTCACTTAATCTCTCTATTTCAGCTTTTCCATCTGTGAAAAATGAGAATGATGATACTGCTCAGACATATTGTGAGGATTGATTAGTTCTGTCTATCTCGGCCCTTATACGGGCACAGTCTCTGTAGTAGCTGAACTCCTAATGAATGTTTTGGTAGTTCTTTGGAAGATGAATGCTAAGTGTTATTATTTTCAATGAAAAAATGATGGTATCTGAATTAACCTTGTGGCTGTGCCACAAATTAAGAAGGAGAAACTCTTCCCAGCTAATGATCCAGGTCTGTCTTTAACTGTTGGACCACAGTTTCTAACATAGTGACATAAATTGCTCCTGTGACACATACAACAAGGTGAGTGCTTATGGAAAGAATGCGCTTGATATACAAAAAGTCATTTCCTGGATCTCAAAATGAAGTCTTAATTCATGGAGACATAGTTTAGACACCCATATCTATATCTGGTCCCTACACCTAAAGATTGCAGAAGAAATAGGGGAGGAGAATCCAAAGAAATCTCAAACTGAGAAGTTCAAATCTGAACCAATACACACTGCCTTCAGAAACTCATTTCCACCCCTTCTCCCTATAAGGTGTGCATCAGTAAAGTGAGTTGTACCCCCTTCACTACATTCAGATTGTCACACTGAAGCTCAGGAATTCCCCAGTGCCCACCCACTTCCAAATTATCAACCAAAGCAATAAAACATTCATCTGTCACTAGGCATTTTCAGGTTACTCTGTCTAGCAGCTCCTGTCATTCCAACAGCCCAGTTCTAGTAGCCTTGTCAATCCCACTGAGAGTTCAAGTCCTGCTTAAATGGGACTTTTGTTTTTGTTTTGTTTTTTGTTCTGGCAATAAAATTATTGCTGAACAGCATAGGAGTTCTACAATAGTGCAATGCTAGCCAAAGTGCATCATTCTTGTACAGCTTAGTGGCATTAAATGGCTTTTAAATTTTGATAACTGAATGTTTCTTCTTCCAGGCTGTGGTCTATGGACCATTGATGGTATCCAGAGTGCTGGGTCTGGCTCTTTTCCTTGTTTCTGTCTGCCGTCTCACACTAAATAATGGCTAAAGGAATTCTACATACTTTTCCATTTAAACATTTGATGTAGCTGCTGCAGGATTGTGCATTAGGACCATTCCTCAAGGGAAATATGTCCAGAGGCCTCTCTGCAGCCAGAATGGAGGACTGTGATGGGGTGTTGAAAGGAATGAGTTTGACCTCCCAGTTATACCATCCCCTTTCTCTTCCAACTTCAAGTAAATCTGCTTCCAAGACATTGGTGAGGGAGGTGGAGGAACTTGTGTTTGGCAGTGTGGCTGCAAAGGAGTTTCTTGAGTCTACAGAACAGGGAGTAGGAGAAGGGGGCACCTGCAGAGGGGAACCCATGCAGGATTTTTCTTAGGTGTTGGCAGCACTGAGGCTTCATAGTCCCAGTTGCTCCAGGTAACAGACACAGTACTCAGGGCCTCCTTTTCCTCCCCTGAGAATAGGGAGCACTTGGGAGATGAGGTGGGCTAGAGGTGTTCCTTTACCTCATCTTCTTCCTCTCTGCTGACAGACTGGGTGTCCTATCCAGATATAAACTTGGTGGAGGAGTACTGAAGAGAGGCGACAGCACCTGGTTCTGGTCATCTTCCATTGGCAGGCTGCTGGGTGGGAGAAGTGCTGAGGTGCTGCTTATCATCAGTCCTATGATGAGTATTTAGAAGGGGCTGTACACTCAGGGCACCATCTCTACTTTCTTCTACGAAGAGGCTGGGAGTTTGTTTTGTTGGTGGAGCCTTCCCTGGTTCCTGAGCTTTCTTCTCCTCCCGGTTTGATAATATATTATGTGGAGGGATCCTCCCTGTCTTGATGATGAGGCACCAACTGTGTGTCATTATGAATTGGTGCATGAATGTGACATCAGCAAAAAGGCTTTAGCAGCCAGTCAGAACTTGGCTTTGGACAGTCAGTGTCCCCAGCCAGAGACCTAATGGTATTTGATATCAATTTCTAGCCTTTTTGTCTCACAGTATTGGGCCTAAATTCTGTTGCCTGTGCAGGACGGAATGCTGCCCATATTAGACCCTGGGACTAAGTAAAGGGAATGTTACTCAGATAGTTGTTTTAAAAAAGAAAAAAGAATCTCAGAAGTTTGGAATGTTAGACATAGTTCTGGTGGAGATGGATTAATGGCAGAGGACAGGTGAGGTCATCAAAGCGTCATGATGTATACATTTGTCTCCTTGCTCTGCCATTTTAGTTGGCTCTCAGATTTACCATCACCAAATATGGCATGTGGCTTGTTTACGTGTTGTCTGAGTTGTTAACCCTGAAAACTAAATTTATCCATGGAATAAGTACAACACAGCTAGTGTTTGTGCCTGACTGCCCACCAACTTGGAGAAGCTACTTCTAGAGGTGAAAGGCTGCTCAGCCTTCATACACACTGAATTTTAACTATTCTGCTGAGACTGTCCATAAAAATACCAATTGTATCTGGACATCACTAGATACTGTATTGGAAGCCACCAACCTCTTTTCATGTATCTAAGACAGGTACCTTTGGATAATAACAACTGACAGTTACTACCATCCTAGAAATTTAAATCTTAAAAAAGAATTGGTAACCAGCAACGTTCAGTGTGTCTTGCAATCAAGTGAAACATCCTCAGTGTAAGAGAAGAAGTTTTAAGTGATAAATCTGTGATAAACCTACTGTTCTGTGATGAAGGTCCTAAAACTCCAGTCTTGTTCTTTTCATTTCACATGTAAATCACTCTGAGAGAAGACGCTCCAGCATAAATATTATCTGCAAATGTTCCAGTAAATATAAACTCCATCACTACAGTCAGGCCATTATGCTTTTCATTCATTCCAAGTTGTGTTTTATGGGAGCTACATTTGCTTTAGACATTGGTTTCCTTCTCAGTTTAGATTAAGCATCTCATCATGTGCCTTGCTCAAACTATGAGTACACTCTTCTTAATTTACTTGTGAATTAGTCATAGATCTGCCTATGTGAAGTTAAAAATATATATATATATATACACACACCTTTCTTACCCTCTCTGAGAAAGGGGCTTAAATTTGGACTAAAAGGAGGGATCAGTGACTGAAAACGTTATTCAGCTGTCCTACATTAATAAGCATTTATAATATATCCAGATGAGGAAGTAGTCCTTATTATTAGGGAATACATTTTAGAAGTTAAATTTAAACTAAGGGAGAATAATATTTTTTGAAGACTCAAGCCACTGAAATAAAAAAAATGTGGCACATGAGAGGATTACTGAAATTGCAGGACAATGGAAATTTATTGGGCTGTATTTTTTAATTTTGAAGAATTAGTCCTTTTGTTGATTTTCTTGTAGACACTATTTTTTCTCTTCATAATCTAAAACAGTGGTTCTCAACCAGGGGTACATGTACCCTGGGGGTACGCAGAGGTCTTCCAGGGGGTACATCAACTCATCTACATTTGCCTAGTTTTACAACATTTGCCTAGGTTACATAAAAAGTAGGGCTGTCAAGCGATTAAAGATTGCTATTAATTGTGCTCTTAAACAATAATAGAATACCATTTATTTAAATATTTTTGGATGTTTTCTACATTTTCAAATATTGATTTCAATTACAACACAGAATACAAAGTGTACAGTGCTCACTTTATATTTGTTTTTGATAACAGATATTTGCACTGTAAAAAACAAAACATGTATTTTTCAATTCACCTCATACAAGTACTGTAGTGCAATCTCTTTATCATGAAAGTTGAAATGAAAAATGTATAATTATGTACCAAAAAACCTGCATTCAAAAATAAAACAATGTAAAACTTTAGAGCCTACAAGTCCACTCAGTCCTACTTCAAACAAATTTGGTTACAATTTGCAGGAGCTAATCAAGCACATTGAGATACAAGTACATCGCCAATATTCATAACTTCAAATACAAAAATGATACACACATACAGACAGCATAATCATAACCAGCAAATTACAACCTTTCTATAGACACCTTAATTGACCTCCTTTGTACAAGATTTGGTGCAACTATAGGACCTTGGTTGCAACAATGATCTATACAGTCACAGTTCATGTCAATAACATCACAATAATGTTACCCAATTCTTGTTTACAATGTCACCTGAAAGTGAGAACAGGAGTTCGCATGGCACTCTTGTAGCCTGCGTCACAAGATATTTATGTGCCAGATGTGCTAAAGATTCATATGTCCCTTCAACCACCATTCCAGAGGACATGCGTCCATGCTGATGGTGGTTTTTGCTTGATAACAATCCAAAGCAGAGCGGACTGATGTATGTTCATTTTCATCATTTGAGTTAGATGCCACCAGCAGGTTGATTTTCTTTTTTTTTTTGATGGTTCAGGTTCTGTAGTTTCCTCATCGGAGTTTTGCTTTTTTAAGACTTCTGAAAGCATGCTCCACACCCCGTCCCGATCAGATTTTGGAAGGCACTTCAGATTCTTTAACCTTGGGTTGAGTGCTATAGCTATTTTTAGAAATCTCACATTGGTACTTTCTTTGTGTTTTGTCAAATCTGCTGTGAAAGTGTTCTTAAAATGAACAACATGTGCTGGGTCATCATCCAAGACTGTTATAACATGAAATATATGGCAGAATGTGGGTAAAACAGAACAGGAGACATTCAATTCTCCCCCAAGGAGTTCAGTCACAAATTTAATTAACACACTTTTTATTAACTAGCATCATCAGCATGGAAGCATGTCCTTTGGAATGGTGGCTGAAGCATGAAGGTGCATACGGATGTTTTGCATATCTGGCACATAAATACCTTTCAACGGCAGCTACAAAAGTGCCATGCGAACACCTGTTCTCACTTTCAGGTGACATTGTAAATAATAAGCAGGCAGCAGTATCTCCCATAAATGTAAACAATAAAGAGATTGCACTACAGTACTTGTATGAGGTGAATTGAAAAATACTGTATTTCTTTTGTTTATCATTTTTACAATGCAAATATTTGTAATAAAAATAATAATATAAAAGTGAGCACTGTACACTTTGTATTCTGTGTTATAATATAAATCAATATATTTGAAAATGTAGAAAAACATCCAAAACTATTTAATACATTTCAATTGGTATTCTATTGTTTAACAGTGTGATTGATTGCGATTAATTTTTTTAATCGTGATTAATTTTTTTGAGTTAAACATGTGAGTTAACTGTGACTAATCGACAGCCCTACTAAAAAGTACTAGCAAAGTCAGTACAAACTAAAATTTCATACACACACACTGAGAAAGTAAGCAATTTTTTAGTAATAGTGTGCTGTGACACTTTTATTTTTGTCTGATTTTTGTAAGCAAGTAGTTTTTAAGTGAGGTGAAACTTGGGTTACACAAGACAAATCAGACTCCTGGAAGGGGTACAGTTGTCTGGAAAGGTTGAGAACCATTGATCTAAAATATTATTTTAGCAAAGAGGGGCGTATGAAGTGCTTTACACAAAGGCAGACTCCAGAATGTAAGTAAAATGAATCTCTATTGGTCTGCAACCAGACAGCGCTAATGATAGTACTCCAGGATGTTTTATTCCTGGCCACGCCCTAATCATCATAATCATGGGATGTTGCTATATATACACACCTCAAGAGATAAATTAGTTCATGATTGTAAAGTGTGTTGACTATTAAAAATGAGAAGTAGTGACTAAGTAGTCTTACTATGATAATTTATTCATAATATTCAATTAAAGACTAATATTGTTAATCATTCTTGTGTTGATTCTTAAATCAGTGGCATTCAGCTGCCACGTGGCTTGGCCCTTCCAAATTCCACCTCTGTTGCAGGTGATTTCTACAGAATAACGGAGTTCCTATGAAAAAGGCACTCCTTTCCTGCAGAACAGGTTGTATTTCAAGGGGCCAGGTCTGTACCACTCAGAGTCTGACTTAAAAATTGTTTGAAAGGGCATTGTTCAGGAATAAGACTGCATATTTTAAAGATCAAATACTCCTTTTGTTTGTTGGATTGTTGAGTGTAGGAATTTCTGAAACAGTCCATGTTTTCATTGTTTCATGCCTTTGCACTTCCTGGTTTGAGAATCAGCACAAGAATGGTTAACAATATTGCCATTTAATTAAACATTATGAATAAATCATTATAGTAATGAGACTACTTAGCCATTGTACACCACTTGTCCAGTGGGAAATGTACTGTACCTAGAGTAGGTCACCCAAGATTGAAAAAACTTTTTTCCTCTTAACTAATTCCATCTTCACGATCATCAGCACAGTACCACAAGGTAATCATGATCTTATGATTGTGATGACATCATTGTTTCCATAGCAATAGGATATGAATGATTTCATAGCCACATGATTAAATAATGTCACGTCTGAATTTATTAAAAGATTTATCACTTTAGGCCCTTAGGGTGGATATTTAGTTTAATATAATATAAATTAATTATTAAAAATGGCAACAACATTACAACTAATACTGAATTGAACATTTTTGACAATTATCCCTGTGTTTCTTCTTGCCAGTTCTCCTCCCACCCCTCTCACCCCCACCACCTCTGGCTACCAGGTGCAGCTATTTTGGAACTTCCAGGGAACCACTGGCCATAACTGCTCCTGGTTCCCCTTTCCTTTAAGGAGAGGTTCTTAACCTGGGGTGCACACACCCCCTGGGGGTGCGAGACATGCCAGATTTTTTTAGAAGGTAAATCATTGAAAACACAAATTAAGCACAGGCATGCAAGTACAACTACTTTGTTTCATCAAACCTATGTATTTATTAACATTATACATTTAACAATTACTGTAATATACAAACAAAAAATATATCTAGGTTTAAAGAACTGACATACTTCAACGAGTTTTGATAAGGGGTGCGAGAATGTATTTTGAGAACCAAAGGGGTGCAGGCTGCAGTAAAGGTTAAGAACCACTGCTTTAAAGACTCATAGGCTCCATAATGCAGGGGGGCTAGTGAAAGCGAATACAGTTGGAGGGTATACTATATTGTGCTCTTCTGTACTATAGGCTTTTTGGGTGTGTGGCAGAATAATCTGCAGGAAACCGGCTGCCAGCTCTCCCACTCATTCTTCCTCTGTGCTCCCTTCTAACTTGACAAGCTGGAACCCCATGTAGCCCTTATGGAGTGGCTTCTGTGGGGTTGAGGAAAAAGGGGGGAGCACATTGCACAGAGTGGAATCCCCACTTTCAGTGGGTATAGGCTTCCCTTTATGCATGGGAATGAGAGAGAGAGGAGCGGGGGCTTGAAGTGAACTGACCAGTCTGGGTTTGCTGTCCCGGCAGAGTGAAGTGCAGAATGTTAAAATAATTAGTGGCAGTGATAGAGATGTTGAGCATTTTTTTGGCTTTAATAATCTAAGGATCCCATTCAGGAAAATGTTCCTACAAGGAACATCAGCCCATGCTTATAAGTGCACGCATAAAGTCAGACATGCTTAAGTGCTACCCTGAATGGGGCCCTGCAATATTAGAGTTACATAGCAAAGGACATTGTTGTCTGAAACATGATTTTTTATGTTTTAGTGTCCTTAACTTACCCCTGTACATTAGCATTAAATTATTATTGTTGCACCAGCATTTTAATGGGGGATTCCTGCCAAAGAGCAGAATCCTGCAGGCCACATTCTTGTTCCTGCCTGCAACATCTAATCCCATTACTCCAATATTTTATTATGGTAACCACAGCATATTGATCAAAGATAAAGGGTTTTGTTCCCTCAAAGTCAAGGAATATCTAAGTCATTTATTCACTCTTTCACAGGGGTGAAAAACGTCACCCAAGTACTGATTGAATAAATAGAGGGGTGGGTTTTGGGAGTCAGGCATGATTCCATGTTAACAAAATGTGTTTATCATATTATTTTAAGAAACTACCCGTAATCCTCTATGGAATTCCTAACAATTTAAAATAAACATTAGTGGATGGTTAACTCACTTTTTTTTATGAATTTGGAAATTTGACACTGTTAATATTTCACTACAAATTGCAATAATGTTAAGAATCCATTGAAGAGGGTTATTATTTTTAAAAGAATTTCATTTTGGACTGTGGGTTATATTAATGGCTTTGAACATCAGACAGATTCATAAAAGGAGTAGCCATATCAAACACATATTTGAGCTGTATCTTGGGCAACTCGCTTCACCTCTTTGTGCCTTGGTTTCCCATCCCACCCTTTGTCTGCTTAGATTGTAAGTTCTTTGGGGCAAGTCAGTGGCAGAGCTGGGAACAGAATGCATGTCCCGTCTCAGGCCCTATTCACAGAACCACACTGTCTCTCGCTCTTTCACTTCTCTTGTCTATATAGTCAGCTACATTTCTTTCTTGAGCACATTCAATCTTTAAAAAAAAAACCTCAGGAAATTTGCTGGTTATTGCAAGGTTTCTGAGTGACAACTCTAAGAGGTTAAGTCCTCTGCTTTTTGCATTTTTTTTTAATTTGCTGTTAGTATTTCAGTTATCTTAAAAATAAAAAAGTCTCTCCCAAACCATAGGTGGAGATGCACGTGGGAACAAATACGGCATAGTGCAGGCAGCAGCAATTAATGTTTCATTCATGCTGCACTACCAGCATGACTCACCCTGAGTTAGAGGGAGTACCTCTGCAGATAAGGGAATAGTCTGGCAGCCTCTCTGCTGAAACTGCCAGAAAGATTGGTACTAAGTGCCAATTGTCATGCAGCTTTTTGATATTGACACCAGAATTTATTAGGAATTAAACTGAGACCACAAGATAGCTGCAATGAGTCTGGTCACCGATGACCTAGGCTTGGTTATCTACCTAGTGGTGAAAGAACATTCATTTTCTCTTCATTGCCAAGCAGGGTGGAAAGTGATTTCCCTGTCCTATGACAATTTTTGATATTTCAGACATTTCTTCCTTCTGTATCAGTACATAACTGAGATGTTTAAAAAAAATTGGCCAAATGTAGGGAGAAAAGAGATTAATTTAGTCAGAGCAGTGATTTGAACCTGGGTCTCTAACATCACAGGGGAGGGCCCTGATCACCAGACTATGGGGTGTTCTGGGGTAGTGTGATATCTCTGGCTTTGATCAGAAATTTCATCCTGGCACTGAGACATTTTCCCAACAAAAGTTTTGTCTGAAGTGATACATTTCCATGAAAAATTTCAGTTAGAAATCAGTACTTTGACAAAAGTTTCATTGAAAAATTTCCAACCAACTCTACTAACCTGAAATTCCTCTTGTGTATGTTATACACTCTTTATATAAAACTATCCTTCAAATTCTTAGTGTTTTAAGGAGGCTTTTTATAAAGAGAGTCATATTATATTAGAGGTAATAAGGTCAGGTTATTAAGGCCAGAGATTAGCAGTAAGGAGAACTTTGTTTGACACACTGTGTAACCTTGGGTAAGTTACTTACGATCTCTGTCTCTCCTACTTTAAAGGGGGTTAATATTCCCACTTTTATAAAGCGCTTTGGATAAAAGTGAGTGGAATATTATCTTGATTATTATGTTAACTACAAGTGGTAAGCATTACTAGGGTAAGTGAAACAATAAAAATATTTCCAACAAGTGCTGAATGAATTATTGACCCTTAAAATATTTCATATTCTTTGACAGTGAGGAATATCAATAACTAGTGTCCCTGGTGTGCTCATTTCCTGCTTCTGTCCACGATCCATTTCCAATTCACATCTGTATTGGTGTTCATACTGTGCAAACAAACCAAAATGTTTGGATGTGATGGAGTTTCTGTCAGGGTGTTTTCCCAGCAAGAATCCCTCCCCTTTTCATAATTCTGATAATTTACCTGTATGAAAAGTTCCCCCATATGTGTTTGCAACTGCAGTTGCCTCATCTCTAGATATTTGTGTGATCTACTATGATCATGGTCATCGTCCTGTATATCACTTTAAGGACATTTACCTCTTTGGAAGGGTTGTTTTGCAGTGCAATATTTGAATCATAGAACAGGTTCTCAAACACTAAACCACTGTCCTATGTAATAATTGTCTTATCTATTTAATGAACCTATTGCCACAGTGCATAGGGACCAAAGAATAATGATAGCAGCTCCTTTGATTTAAATTCTGTGTCCCCATTAATCAAATCAAATGACTGTCTTGCCCTTTTTGCTGCCACTTCATAATTGAATGGGGGCTTTGGGGAATCTCTTAATGAGATAATGGTTCAGTCTTCATACACTGGATTAATCAGGAATGCTCTGACTAGTAACAAGGGAGAAGGATTCACAGATTTCTGTTTGTGGGCCAGAAACCAGACTCAAGATGTGTGAAATGTCTTCGTAACCTCCACCCTACCCCCACCCATGCAATCCTAGCCTATGCTGGGTTTTGCCACAAGTTTTGTTGAATAGTTCATTAATTGTTTCTCTCTTTTTAAGCAGACATGGGCCAATTTATGATTTTATGTGGAAACCACACAACATAGAGTTGACCTGTTTGAATGGAAGGAAAATAATGTTATTCACACAGAAACCTGTGGACTGGCATAGCCAAGTTTTGCAGAGCTGTTTTCATAGAATGTTGACAATTAAAATGAGCACAAATGTCTCAGGAAGATTCTCATATCACTAGCCTTACGTACTCCAAGTAACACTCACAGAAAAGAACATGGTCATTGTATGATCCCTGCTGCAGCAAGACATGTATGGGCATGTGTTAATTTGAACCAGACAGCAATGAGAAACCCTTTTCTGATGATTTCTTATGCACCATTTTTTTTTGGTGCCTAGTTGCCATTGCATAATTTGCATCTGAAAGCATCATATTATTTTCCTATCCTTCTGCATTCTCATTCTTGAGAGGTTTTTTGTTGTTGTTAGTCTCAAGGAGAAGAGATATTAGACAATCCTGCATTGTTCTTTTCTCCTCTCCACTATTTCTCTAACTTGGTAGGGCCCTATTTATCCTTGATTTTTAATTCCACATTAACATTCTTAAGAAAAATATGCTTTTTCCTTTCACCATTTGCTACAATGCTTGGAAATCCTTTTTGCTTATTACTTTTCTGTTCCTATAATTGTTTTACTAGCTTTAGCTATTTTGTGTAGTCTCTCTAATCCTCCTTTTCACCAGATCACTTACACTGTGCCACACTTTATAGCTATCCTTGAGTTCTATCCTCAAATCTTCAATCTCTCCTGAAAGCTCACTTCATGTGCCATGTTTTTTATTGCTGATCAACCGTGACTGGCATCCTCCCATCCTAAAATTACCTAACAGTATGCTTTAAATTACCATGAACCCTTCAACAGTCTCAAAATAATAATGTACCTTCTTAGTTTTGTCTTAATTCTAGTGCCTTCTTTCCATATTTAAATCTTATTAAGGATAACAGGAGCTGAATGAAGGGAATCCTTCCAAACTCAGACTTCAGTTCTGCTATGAACTGGCAATAAGATGCAAAGGAAATCTCAGAATGAACATGCAAATTAACATTCCACTTTGCTTCAGAATTCCCATGTCCCCTATTTTCATCCAGTCCAGAGGAAAAGCCAAGGAATTAACTACTGCATGGAGCTGTCATATGGCCAAAATTACCGACACAGTAAGCAGGACATTTTGTGAGTTGTTCATTCTGGATCTATGTTCATGGTTTGTCACAGAGTACTAGAAAAGCAACAGTAAACAGTACAGTCCAGCACTTTTGGGACTCTTACTACAGTGGTAATAAATGTTACGCCCATGGCAGTGGTAACTCTAAATCATAGTTGAGGCAGGTAGGGTAGCTCATGCTGCCCTGTCCATAATTTAACTATTTTGTGGCTATATAAGACTTCAGTCTCCACGGTTGTCAATCCAGCCCTTTTCACCAGCATAAAATCAACTTGAAGGTGGGGTGATGGGAGAGAAAACATTTTTTCTTAATTTGTTTTCATGTAATGCTTTTTAAAAATAAATATTTTTTGTGTATTTTTAGTCACTGGATTGACAACATCTATCCATGGCAATCATCCCGACTTGATGGGAAACAATCCCCCCCCCCCATTTTTAGTGAGATATTTGCCACTCCATCCCACCAAAAAGTTTCCTTTATATTTCACTGGTATTTAAAGATGAACACACATTTTTTCTCCTCAGATGTCCTTATTTATATTAGGTTTCAAATGTTGGCAGATATGCAGCACAGGACATTGAAGCTGTCTATCCAGAGAATATGTAGAGCATAGCAGTGGTATTAATTTTACTTTCTGTCAGCTGTGTCACAGTCACTTATTATTCTATTATCCATGCTCTCTGAAGGAGTACATAATAAATTGTGTGTGTATGGTTTGGCCCTGGTGGTTTGTGGGGCCATATGCATAAAATGATAGATTCCGAGGCCAGAAGGGACCATTGTGATCATCTGTAAAACACAGGCCATAGAACTTCCCCAAAATAATTCCTAGAGCAGATCTTTGAGAACCTCGGTTCAGTTTCTACCTCTGGGAGTTGAAGTGCCCTCAAAAAGGAAGTGATAGGCAGAAGTCTGAGGCCACATTAATTAATCTGTGTCATACTTTCATAATGAAACCAGTTACATCTGTTTCAGGCAGGGCCGGCTCTGGCTTTTTTGCTGCCCCAGGCAAAAAAGCCTCCGGCCGCCCCCCCCCCCCCCCCCGCGGGGGGGGGCGGAGCCGGGGGGGGGCGGCGAGCCCCGGCGGGGGCTCCGCTCTCCCGCCGGGGGGAGGGCAGCCGGAGCCCCGGGGGGAGGGTGGCGAGCCCCGGCGGGGGCTCCGCTCTCCCCCCGGCGGCCGGGGGCAGGGCGCCGGGGGGGGAGGGCGCCGGAGGGGAGGGCGGCCGGAACCCTGGGAGGAGGGCGGCGAGCCCCGGCGGGGGCTCGGCTCTTCCCCCCCCCCCCGTGGCCAGAGCGCCGGGGGCAGGGCGGCGAGCCGCGGCGGGGGCAGGGCGGCGAGCCCCGGCGGGGGCTCCGTTCTCCCCCCGGCAGCCGGGGGGAGGGCGCCGGAGGGGAGGGCGGCCGGAGCCCTGGGAGGAGGGCGGCGAGCCCCGGCGGGGGCTCGGCTCTTTCCCCCCCCCCCCCCCGTGGCCAGAGCGCCGGGGGCAGGGCGGCGAGCCGCGGCGGGGGCAGGGCGGCGAGAGGGCGGCGAGCCCCGGCTGGGGCTCGGCTCTCCCCCCGGCTGGGGCTCGGCTATCCCCCCAGCTGGGGCTCGGCTCGGCTCTCCCCCCGGCGGCCAGAACGCAGGGCGGCGAGCCCGGCAGCCGGGGGGAGGGCGCGGGGGGGGGGGGAGGGCGGCCAGAGCGCCAAGGGGAGGGCGGCGAGCCCGGCTGTGGCCCCGCTCTCCCCGGCGGCCCGAGCGCCGCGCCGCCCCCCTCCAGGTGCCGCCCCAAGCACCAGCTTGGTTGCCTGGTGCCTGGAGCCGGCCCTGGTTTCAGGGCAACATAATGGTTTCAGACTGGAGCTCAGCCCATGCATGCTAGAAAGTATATCAAACTCAAAGATTTGATATTATTCTGACCCCCAAAATGGATTAAACTTGTTCAGAGGTTTTTTTTTAAACCCAGAACTGACAGAGGAACTCAGAGCATGAACTAACATAAGCCAGAACTGTTTACATGGGTGAGCTCTTTGGACCACAACTATTTATTATATGGACATACAGCACCTAGCACAATGGGACCCCATGCCTTGATCTGGGTCTGTAGGTGCTATCTTAATATAAATAATAAAACAACTTCATCTGTGAAAAGATTTACTTGAAACTTAGAGCCAAAAGCACAGAATTCCACACAGTGCTGGTCAAAACACCAGGCCCTTTGTATCATGATGCAGATGCTGTACTCTGTGATGTCCATGCTGTGCTTTTTAACCAAGGTGGGAAGGAACAAGGATCTTGTAACATTCACAAATGACCCCTCTATTAAGATTTTCAGGCTGTGTTCTTAGGCTGAGTTCTCCTTAGACCTTTGGCTGCTATAGACCTATGCCTCTGATATTGTCATATAATCATTTTTACCTAGAGCCCATAAATGCCCACAGACCCATTCTGCCATAGGGCGGTTATTAGAATCCTATTTTTCTCTTAACCAATCTCCACTTGCCTCTCAGGTCAACTTCTTAAATTTGTTTGCCTGCTTCTGCCACAGTCAACATCTCATGGCTTGAAAGGGTGGTTGGAGGCAGATATAATATGGTGGGGATTTTAGGGACATATTAGACAAGCAAAAATCTGCCACAGTAAGTGGGTATGTGTAAGCTAAGGGAGGGAGCTAGTCATAGGATGGGAGAGAGTGGATTATGCCCTGCACATCTTACTCTGTGTAAATGTAGGGATGTTATCTAAAGCTATCCCTTGGCTACAGGCTTGGGCCTTGATGTTGAGAGAGTTAAATTAAGGACTCAGAAGGATCGTCAGAATTCTGGCTGGATATAGAAGGAAACAGAGTAGTTAACCCTAGCTGTGTAGCTGGCTTGCTCTTGAAATATTAAGACTGAAATCTATTTTGGGCTCAGGTTTTTTTAAGTTGCCATATTCGCAAACACACATTACGTAGCTTGTGAATATTTTATAGAACAAAAACGTTTGCCTCTCATCAGCCATGTTTTCCACGAGTCATCCTGTTTCTCTTTCTTCACTGGAAGGAATAATGTTTTTCTGCGTATCAATAATGAATGCTTTCAAACTAACCAAACCATAGGTACAGTATGATAGCTGACGTCAATGTAACCCAATAGTGACAGGACAAATTCAAAGAAGTGTGTGAATAGCCCAGTTTGTAGGACAGAAGTACTTCTTAGAAGGCATTTAGTTACTTCAGCCTTTGCTTCCTTTTATCTTTAAGCTAAGGCTGACTCTCTTTTCAAAGTGTATTGTAAATACCTTCACTGTTTTCCCCACTGCATCTTCTGCACTGATGTTGGCCATTAACATTTCAACCAAATTCATGTGCCTGATAAACTCAGCAGCAGAACAGGTGGTTTGTTTGTTTGTTTTTTAACCTGGGTGTACTGGTACCTGGCACATTCAGCAGAACAGCAGGTGTCTCACCTGGATTTATCTGACAGAGAACATCTGCTATGCTGATGAATATCTTGCATGTACCTGGCACGTTTGGCTGCATGGCAGGTGTTCCCGGTACTTTTGGCAGGTACTTTGTGTCTTGACATACTTGGTAGCTTCACTAGCCATTAACAATACTGATAAAAACCAAACAATTGGGTTATTTGAAACTAAGACCTCTGTTCACAGCAATAATATTTAATTGGACCCTGCCAATTTGTTGATGGAGTCAACCTTAGACCTCAGAAAGGAATTGCTTAGAAACTCCCAACCCAATATGTTAGACTTCTGCTCCATTGTAAGGAGAGACAGCATAATAAATGCAAGATGCTGGCTCATCATTCTCTTTGGATTCTCTTTGGGACAGCATCTGATGGTGTTTTCAAGATAAGTCACTGCCTTGTAAGCAATGAAAGGGGGTAAAGAGAACTGCAGATACATCATCCCCATTTAATAGAATGCAGGGGATGAAGAGGCTGCTCTTCTGAAAGATTTTTAAATGAAATAGAAACACAGCTGCATAATTGAAAACCCTTCAGAATGCAGAGTTCTCCCTTGGCTGTTAATAGAGATTGGGCAAGCCATTTGTGTTGGAATCCAAAGCAGTCTTGCCCTAACCAGCCAAAAGGATTTGAATGTTTCTTTGGCAAACTTGAAATTGCAGTGTCAGCTTTGAAGAGCTGATGTCCCTTGGTGTAGACGTTTCCTGGATGCAGATTGTCATGCTGCCCAGGCTCTGAGGATGGGTTCCCAGAGC
Organism: Emys orbicularis; assembly: GCF_028017835.1. NCBI lineage: Eukaryota > Metazoa > Chordata > Testudines > Emydidae > Emys > Emys orbicularis. The sequence goes on from NC_088689.1 coordinate 63,732,881, forward strand.
ATGGGCTGTTCTGTGCTGGTGTAGCTAAACAGCACCTGCATTGAGAATACTGGCTCCCTTTAATGTGAAGTTGGGATGCGTCAATGCCCCAGTGTTCTGGTCCAGATTATATTCATACTTGGATGCTGTTATGATTAGATGAAATTTAGACTCTTCAAATCCACATATTTAAATGGGAATATCAGAAGTGCTCCCTTCCACCATGATGGGCCCTCTAATGAAATCTTAACGAAAGACCTTGCAGTCTTTCTCAGTGCCAATATCTTTAAGGGTGCTTGGCTGGCCGCCTTCCCACATGTCCAGCCTTTGTGGAAATAGGAAGGATGCATGCTAGCCTCAGTTTATGTTAAGGTTTCCACAGTATCTCTCTGATATCCATTTGATAAGGCAGTCCTGTGTGAAGATAGTGGAACATGCAGAATTTGCTAAGTAAATTTCTTTGTCCATATGTGATGATCATAGTTTAATTGTTTTAGGTATGAAAGCTAATAGCACAAAATTCATGGTCATTTAATAACACTTTGCACCTATATAGCATGGAATCTGAAAATTATTTGAAATATTTAATTGTTGAAGCCTCACAGAGCAATTGTGAGGTAGTTCAGTGGTGTTGTACCTAATTTACAGATGGGTAAACGGAAGCATACAGGATTCCATTTTCAAAAGTGACTAGTGATGCCTCAAATTGAAAAGCAGGCCCCTTTAAAGTGACTCTAACTGGCACCCAAGCACTGAGGCACCCAAAATCACTAAGCATTTTTGAAAATGCAGGCCAAAGTGTTGAAGTCTCTTGTCCACAGTTACATAGTAAGTCCTTGGCAGAGCTGGGAGTCAAGCCCAGGAGATTTGATTCCTAATCCCCTGTACTGACCTCTAGAACATGCATCCTACTTTCATTTATAAATAAGCGCAGGAAAAGTGTATACAACAAAATATGCATCCTCTCACTTTAATCTATTTAAATGCTCTTGTCATCAAGTAATTAAAATAATGAGCACCTTGTGAAACAGGTAAGCAGACTGGATAAAGGTAGTATTATCTTACTTATACCTGCTGTGCCTCTAAATAATTCACCAATTAAACAGTACATTTTAAAAAGTGATTTCTGCCAGTTCTCTGCTGGCTGTGATGCTGTTTAGTTAATGATTTGAGGTGAAGAAATAATAACAGAGCAGTACTATACAATTGATAAAAGGCTGGGTGTATGCACAGTATAAGTGAAACTGGCTTTGAAGCACTCTGAGGAATTGCTGTGCAATCACAGATACATCACCAAAGTGACTTGGAGAAAAGAACCCTACAATTTCTTTTTTATATTTAAATGCATATTAAATATGTTAAAAAAGAACAGAGAATGTAGGTTGAAAATAAAAATAGACTGAGTCAGTGTTGCTATTACATAAGAGAAATGTTGAACACATCTGGATGTGTAATGCAGCTGTAGCTGTAGCGGTAGCTGGAATTAAATTTTGCAAGAGTTACCTTTCTAAGCTTCTATTTTAGTCACTCATGATTTTCTGGAACTTAGACCTTTCAGACTGAAATTTTCAGGGCTTCAGTTTGCCAGAGGCTGAATTTTTAAGGTAACTTTAAAATTAGATGTAGTTGATTTTCTGCTTCAACAAAATGAGTTGTTCACTATTTTTGTTGACTTCAGAGTACTGTATTTTGGGATGATTACAAATTATCAAGTGTTGAAAATTCAGTTTGATTTTGTTTGTCATGGAGAGAAGAATAGATATAATGGTTAATAAAATTTGCAAACTTTCTTGGTTTTACCTATTCTTGCCTAATGGTCCATAAGTATGTGTGTTTTAAAAAAATATTCAGAACATAAGAACTGTCATACTGGGTTAGACCAATGTCCATCTAGCCCAGTATCCTGTCTTCCAAAAGTGGCCAATGCCAGGTGCTTCAGAGGAAATGAACAGAACAGGTAAACATCAAGTGATCCGTCCCCGTTGTCCATTCCTAGCTTCTGGCATTTGCAGGTGTTTAACTTCTCCTGCTCTAAGTAATTTGATAGATCCTGTCCTGTCATTCTTGTATAAGGTGCTAAACTGGGAGTCTGGACAGAACATGGTTCCATTCCCGGTTCTGACATTGACTTGCCACATGATGTTGGGCTAGCCATTTCACCTCTATGTCTCAGTTTTTCATCTGGAAAGTGGAGACAAATATACTTGCTTTCCTTAGTAAAGCATGTTACTGTCATTAATTTACCACTAATATAGTGGTAGCACCTCAAAGCTGGAACCAGGTTGGGCTCCATTGTGCTAGGTACTGTACAAACATATAATAAATGACAGCCCCTGCCCCAAAGAGCTTAAAGTTTGAAAGACAAGGTGTAACAGGTGGAGAAGACAACAAGCATGCTGGGGTGGGATAAGGGAAACTGGGTAACAAATAAAATAGGCTGTGTGCAGTGCTTAACTAATCATTAGTAGTGGTCACAACTTGCCAGCTGCCTAGCCATTATTTTGGTTGTAGTTTACTGTATGCTCTACAGAAGGGGAAATTAATTTAATGGGAATCAAGCTTTTGAGATTTACCAAAGAAAAAATGCCATATAAGAACTAAATATCAGTATGCATCTGTAAACAATGCAGGACTCACCCCTGCGGTGCCTCCTGCTGTTGTCTCAGGGAATTAGCTCGTCCAGCCTCCGGAGCGCCCTCTGCAGGCCGGTGTCCCACTGTCGCTGGACCCCCGCATCCCTCCCTGGACTCCGGTGCCCCGTTATCTGGGGTACTGCCCCCTGGCAATAACCCCTCACTCTCAGGGTCTCCCCTCCCTGGGGAACCTCCACCCCCTATCCTCACCTCACCTCAGTCGAAGGCTACTGCCAGTCACCAACTAGCCCCTGCTCCCTGGGGCAGACTGCAGTATAAGCCACTCATCACAGGCAAGGGGTTTTTGGACTTGCTGCCTTTCTCTACAACCTAGTACCTCTATGGGGCCTTGGACAAGGCCCTGCAGCCTGGGGAGTTGCCAGCCTGGAGCTCCCCAACCCCTCTGGCCTTTCCTAACTCTAGGCACCCTGAGCTTCCCAGCAGCCAGGCCCCTCTCTCTCTCTTTGAAAGCAGAGAAAGACTCCCTGCTCCCCAGTCCACTGCCCTCTTATAAGGGCAAGCTGTGGCCTGATTAGGGCATGGCCCAACTGTGGCTACTTCCCCAATCAGCCCAGGTTTTCTCTCCTAGCTCCTAGCCCTCTCTCAGGGCTGGCTTCTACCCTGTCAGGGCTGGAGCGGGTAACCACCCTGCTACAGCATGTATTACTATTTTTGGGTTCAATTCTTCTTACCCCACCTCTGGTATACCAGTACTTCCCGTACTATCCTTAACTCCCAATGACTGGCTAATGATGACCCTATCTTATTGGAAACCCAGGAGGTGGGCAGGCGCAAGCCCGCCCACTTCTAAAGGCCCCTCCCCCAGCCTAGCAGGAGGGACCACTGGACCCAGGGACCAAATGAGTACGGGGGACAACAAATGAGAAAAACAGGGACTGAGGTGAAGGTCATAGGTTCAAAACAAGGGTACCAGATGGGGACACTGAGCAGAGAACCCCGGACAGCTCCCACTGCTCCTCAAAGGTGTTGAGGGAGCCAGCAGACGCTGCTCAGTGGAACTCTGCCCAGATACGTGAAACTAGGGAGGAACGGAAATAGGCCCCACAGTCGCAGAGCACCCCCTCATCCAGCATCCTCCTCCTGGTAGTGTAGATGGAGACTTTGGCTAGGGCCAGGAGGAGGTTGACAAGGAGGTCTCACGACTTCTTGGGGCCACGGATGGGGTGTGCAAAAAGGATGATGACCTGGTAGTGCTACTGCCCTTCAGCTCTGCACCTGTAGAGTTAATAGATATATCAACTGCTGTTTCAGGATGCAGCTTCACAATGTTAATAACTTTATTAAATCAAAGCTGTTCTTTTTTTCAACCCAAGCAAAGGCACTAACCCTTAATGAGCACTTGGTCCATGTCAAATTTTATCTTTCAAACACCAATCATTTATCTTTCAAATGTCCTGTCCAAAAATAGCATGGTTAGATTTCTTTTTAATCTTTGAATTGGAAAATGTAGATATTTTTCACTCTCAATACTCAAAAAATCGGAACGGATTTTTTTGGACAAAACCTTTTCTCTTTTGGGCAGGAACAAAACCTGTGAAATTTCATCCCAGTAGTGGGATGTATCAGAAAGTTATGCACTGTGACAACAGGAATAGAGCATGGAATTGGGAATCAGGCCTCCTCGATTCCATCCTAACTGCACTTACTTGAGTAGGTAAAATGAAATGCATGGTTGTACATGAGCAATTTTTCTACCTCACAGACAGGTTGTTCCTATTAATTAATGTTTGCAAAATGCTCTATGTCCCTCAGATGAAAGGTGATATATGCAAGTGCAAAACACCTATAAACAGTTCAGTTACAGCAAACAAGCAGACTTGCAGGTTGTCATAGAAACTCTAGGTAAAGCCTGCCTTCTGTTCCCATTTTTTCCTTTCTAAGCAGGCATATTGTACAGAGTTAGAGACATTTTAAAATAGCATTGTTTCTTTTTAAAGGCAGCAAAGGCAAATGACATTTCCATCTCTACCTAGAGGTGAGGATTTGTTTTTTTAACAAAGTCTTAAATCTCCTGTGCAATGCCCTCTTTTTTTTTTTCAGGTGGCCATTACTTTCAATCAGAGCTCATGTTGTACAGCGTACATTAACAAAGCCATTCACATACCTCACTGTGGATATCTGCTGGGTGTTCCAAGGTGCTCCAAGGGTGAAAGTAAATTCTTCCAATTAAACAGAAGCACATGCAATGTGTGTTAGATTGTGGGAAAATACTATTCCTAGTTCACATAGATTACACTGGTCTACAATTTTTGAGAAGTCGTCTGCTTCAGAGATAAAATGTGCTATTTATTATGTATTTTGATGTGCTGAATTCAAATATGACAATTAATACAACTGATTGGCTACTGTTTCTAAGATATTTAAGTTTTTACATTTTATGTCTATGTATATTGTGTAGACAGTAGAGTTTTAATCATAAATTGTAAACCTAGGTCTTTTCATGTGTTTAGGGTTGCTTTACATGATAATATTTCACCTGTCCTGTTTATGTAACACTTTAAAAATCAGCAAAAGGGTTATATAAATACAATTTATTATGAAACAAAAGGCAAAAAACTATTCTGTACATAGTTTAGTCCTATTCAGTGTCTACTCGGCGCTTCTTGGCTTGTCTCTTGTATTCATTAAATGGAGCATCTCTTGTCACTGTCCAGCAATAGTCTGCAAGCATTGATGGGCTCCATTTGCCCTGATAGCGTTTCTCCATTGTTGCAATGTCCTGGTGAAATCGCTCGCCGTGCTCATCGCTCACTGCTCCGCAGTTCGGTGGAAAAAAATCTAGATGAGAGTGCAAAAAATGTATCTTTAGTGACATGTTGCAACCAAGGCTTTTGTATGCCTTGAGGAGGTTTTCCACCAACAACCTGTAGTTGTCTGCCTTGTTGTTTCCGAGAAAATGTATTGCCACTAACTGGAAGGCTTTCCATGCCGTCTTTTCCTTGCCACGCAGTGCATGGTCAAATGCATCATCTCGAAGAAGTTCACGAATCTGAGGACCAACAAAGACACCTTCCTTTATCTTAGCTTCACTTAACCTTGGAAATTTTCCACGGAGGTACTTGAAAGCTGCTTGTGTTTTGTCAATGGCCTTGACAAAGTTCTTCATCAGACCCAGCTTGATGTGTAAGGGTGGTAACAAAATCTTCCTTGATTCAACAAGTGGTGGATGCTGAACACTTTTCCTCCCAGGCTCCAATGACTGTCGGAGTGGCCAATCTTTCTTGATGTAGTGGGAATCTCTTGCACGACTATCCCATTCGCAGAGAAAACAGCAGTACTTTGTGTATCCAGTCTGCAGACCAAGCAAGAGAGCAACAGCCTTCAAATCGCCACAAAGCTGCCACTGATGTTGGTCATAGTTTATGCACCTCAAAAGTTGTTTCATGTTGTCATAGGTTTCCTTCATATGGACTACATGACCAACTGGAATTGATGGCAAAACATTGCCATTATGCAGTAAAACCGCTTTAAGACTCGTCTTCGATGAATCAATGAACAGTCTCCACTCATCTGGATCGTGAACGATGTTGAGGGCTGCCATCACACCATCGATGTTGTTGCAGGCTACAAGATCACCTTCCATGAAGAAGAATGGGACAAGATCCTTTTGACGGTCACGGAACATGGAAACCCTAACATCACCTGCCAGGAGATTCCACTGCTGTAGTCTGGAGCCCAACAGCTCTGGCTTACTCTTGGGTAGTTCCAAATCCCTGACAAGGTCCTTCAGTTCACCTTGTGTTATGAGGTGTGGTTCAGAGGAGGAGGATGGGAGAAAAGGTGGGTCCTGTGACATTGATGGTTCAGGACCAGAAGTTTCATCCTCTTCCTCTTCCTTGTCTGACTCAAGTGAGAATGATTCTGGTGCATCAGGAACCATCAGTCCTTCTCCGTGGGGTACTGGGCGTATAGCTGATGGAATGTTTGGATAATGCACAGTCCACTTTTTCTTCTTTGACACACCTTTCCCAACTGGAGGCACCATGCAGAAGTAACAATTGCTGGTATGATCTGTTGGCTCTCTCCAAATCATTGGCACTGCAAAAGGCATAGATTTCCTTTTCCTGTTCAACCACTGGCGAAGATTTGTTGCACAAGTGTTGCAGCATATGTGTGGGGCCCACCTCTTGTCCTGATCTCCAATTTTGCAGCCAAAATAAAGGTGATAGGCTTTCTTAACCATAGTGGTTATACTGCGCTTTTGTGATACAAAAGTCACTTCACCACAAACATAGCAGAAGTTATCTGCACTGTTCACACAAGTACGAGGCATCTCTGCTCACTTTGGCTAAACAGAAATGTGTCCCTTTGCAAAATCAAACACTGACAAATAAGAGAGCACGACACTGTATGATTTCTAGAGCTGATATAGGGCAATTTGTTCAGCAGAGTGATGTAAGCTTCGTTATGATTGCATCATCCATGACTTCTAGGAATAACATGATGCAATTCATATCATGTATGACGCAATACCAGCTTCAGATTGCATCATTCATTGTTTTGACTAAAAAGCAAATACTGTCCAAACCCAGTCATAGATTTATTCATAGATCCAGTCAAAGATGTATTTTAGTCATTTCTGGTTTAAATTGAGATCCCTTCCCTTTATAACTCACTTATCCTCCGCCATTCCCAAGTCAAGGGTCGTATATACTGACCCAATAGCATATCTTGAAAACTAGAGCCAATCAACAATTTTAAGCATCATTTTCATTCTCGGTGACCCAGAATTAGTAAAGTTTGACTACATTTATTTCAGAAGCATTTTGGCTGTAGAGCAGTGTTATCTGTCCGCCTCTGTAGAACACATAACAGTTTGGTTTATATGAGATTAATTCCTTAACAATATGTAGTTTTCCTAACTGGGTATCTGTGATGGGTTGGATCACAGAACCCCCCCTTGGGAACTGTCAACTGATGTGCCAAGACTACTTCTGTCCCTGCTTTCCCTGCTGGCCTGGGAATCCAGCAACTTGTCTTGTTGAGCCAGACACGCCAGTCTGCTCCAACACAGACCCAGGGTCTGAACCACGTGCCCCAAAGCTGCAGACATAACTGAAGGCAACTTACTGAAGTGTTCCTGTCTTTATCACTCAGATGCCCCATCCCAATGGGGTCCAAACCCCAAATAAATCTGTTTTACCCTGTATAAAGCTTATACAGGGTAAACTCATAAATTGTTCGCCTTCTATAACACTGATAGAGAGATGTGCACAGCTGTTTGTCCCCCCCGCCCCACGTATTAATACATACGCTGGGTTAATTAATAAGTAAAAGTGATTTTAGTAAATACAGAACGTAGGATTTAAGTGGTTCCAAGTAATAGCAGACAGAACAAAGTGAATTACCAAGCAAAATAAAATAGAACATGCAAGTCTATGTCTAAGACAACTGAATACAGATAAAACCTCACCAGTTCCAGTAAGCTTCCTTTTACTGACTAGTCTCCTTCTAGTCTGGGTCCAGCAATCACTCACACCCCCTGTAGCTACTGTCCTTCGTTCCAGTCTCTTTCAGGTATCCTTGGGGTGGAGAGGCTATCCCTTTAGCCAGCTGAAGACAAAATGGAGGGGTCTCCTGCAGGCTTAAATATACTTTCTCTTGTGGGGGAAAACCCCCTCCTCTCTCCTATGCAAAGTCCAGTTCCAAGATGGAGTTTTGGAGTCACATGGGCAAGTCACATGTCCATGCATGACTGAGTTTCTTATCAGCCAAGACACATTCCTGGGAAAGCTCCGATGTGGAGTGGCGTCTTCGAGTTCATTGTTGGCTTAAGTGGTTCTTGATTGGGCATTTAATTTGCACATTCCTTTCTCAATAGAAATCAAGCAAGTATACAGCTAATATTCCTAACTTCAAGTACAAAAATGATACATGCATACAAACAGGAGGAATGTATTCAGTGGATCATCAACTTTACTTAGATATGTTACATGGCACATGTAGCATAAAACATATTCTAGTTATATATATATATATATTCCCATGAAGACTTATGGGGTACACTGTCACAGTATGTATATTCATGCTGTATGATTTTTTGTGTATTTTAATTATTTTAGTGAAAAATAGGTTTATAACCTTCTTGGCAAGTACTTTAACTATTTTTTCTAAATATCTGTGGGATGGATTATAGGCCACTGAGCAAATTTAGATATGAGGTATTCCTCAGTACAGTTTGCGATGGTATCTGTGCAAGCTGGACTCTAGATTGTACCAGACGAGGGGACTGGCCTTTGAGACTCTCCACTTACCTGGTAAGGCTGTCGTGTTCCTATTTGCATGTTTCGCATTATATTTTCAACCCATACCTGTAGCACAGTAACAAGAGCTGGTGGACAGGGGGAAATTGTATAACGAGGGTGACACAGCAAAAATCCACCATGAAGACATCACTGTATGGAATTGTACTGTAGATTGTCTCCAACATTTCCTTGAGAGATCTCCAGACTTTTCAAGACTAGTGATTATGCTGGCAGTTTGCCAGGCACCTGGGGGACTGCACCTACTTTTACTATAAATGCATCACAGACTAAATGCACACAATCATAATATTTGTACTTGTATTTAGGGGAAGTGAGATTGCTTATTGTTTCAGCATATTGACATTAAAACCTTGCATTTGCTTACCTTTCTTCTCTTTCTCCTCTTAAAGGGAAGGAAGTAAATAGTGAGCTACACTTTAGGGCTTCATATGTCACACCTAGTTCTTAAACATACCATAAGCTCAAGTAAGAGGAACTTTTCCTAGCTAAAGCACAGGAGACCTGGGTATTTTTGTTCCCAGTTTTGCTACAGGCTCATTCTGTGACCTTGGGCAAGTGACTTAGGCCCACACTTTCCAAAATATTTTTGGGTATTCAACCTGAGGCACCAGGGACCCTGATTCTGAGATTTGCTAAGAACCCCACAATTTACATTGACTCAGCTGGAGTTGAGTGGTTTCTACCTCTGAAAATCAGATATTAGATGTATGAAGTTAAAATTAAAAATCACAGAGATCCCCACATGACCGTAGGGTTTTAATCATTTTTATGGTAGGGCTCTCTTATGGTATCTCTATCTTACAGATGAAAGGAAAAGCAATCTGGGTTGGCTAATGCACAGCATATTATTTCTGTAGCAGTGCCCTGTGTGTACCAATAGAAACTACATCATCCATTCAGAAAAAAATCTACATACATGTTTCTTTCTTTTCCTGTTTTATAATAGAAATGTTAACCTTGGGACAGGGCATTTCCTGAGGGTTGACTGACATGTCTTGGTGATATCTTGGGTCATCTGTTCCACCTAGTCAGCCTTTAATCCTCAGGGAATGTCTTGTGCCTCAATAGTAATTATTGCTTAAGACAATGAGCTCATTTCTGTGGGTTGTTTTATGCATATGGAATGCAGTATTTTTCTTTCAGTGCTGATTGCAATGTCTGATTCATCATATCCATATTGATGAGTGAATGAGGTCCAGATATGCAAATGGAAGGAAGGTGGCTTTTATCCTTCCCACAGATGTTTATATAGAAAGCAATGAGTACTGTTTTAACCACAATTGATTAATTTGGATAATAACACTATAGCTATTTGTCCAGTTACAAGAGACATCCCATAGCACTACTTAGGGCATGGGTAAAACTAAGGGAGCAATCTCATTGGTTAATTGAAATCCAGAGCTGTGAGAGTCTGAGAGAACAACTGATCAGCTCCACACTACATTGTTAGTCTTATTCTAATATTTTTTGTTCACAAATTCAGTATGATTGTTGTATAAGTGCAATAATGTTCAGTCTCCAGCAAGTGCCTTTGGCTTTATACCTTACTACATGCTTAAGGTCTCATGGTTATCTTACAACAACAGTACATCTGTTCAGGTGTGGTTTCCTACTTATAAGACCCTCATCAATATCACATATGTTTGATATGTTGGGATATTCCAAAGAGCACTGATAGCAGTTGATTTCAAGCATTGCTCACTAGGCTAGCGTGTTCTATAGGCTTGATGCTGAAAGGTACTGAGCCCTCCTGGTAGGTGCTGAGTGCCTTCAACCCTCTTTGATGTCAGTGGGAGTTGAGAGTGCTTAACAGTTTGCAGAATTGAGTTCTGCTGTCTCTCCTAAGCATTGTTGTGCAGCACAGTTTGTTGAGTTATCAGGTAGTCATTAGTATTATGTTGGTCTGTTGTCACCCAAGGCACGCTCATGACATATTATGATATGTTGAATATGATATATTTTAAAAATAATGCAGTGTAATCCAGGCTGGTTTTGCCTTTCTCTTCCTTGATTCCCCTGTGGAATCCATGACTAGCACGCAGAAGGCAGTTGTAAGAATACAGCATCCTTGCTGCAGCATTTACCCATGATGGATGTGAATTCCAATGAATGTGACTCATCGGTCAGCTTACTTAGTGCTGCTGAGACTCCTTTTTAATTTCTATCTCTTGGCTCCATAATGACCAGCAATTACAGACAAAGGAGTTCCTCTGACATATCAAATGCCTCAATTGAAACAATGGCTCACTGACAGCATAGCAGCTCACTGAAGATTCTCAACTGTGTATTTTGTTTCCTTCCCTTGTGATAATGATTGTAATACTACATTGGACTCCCCATTGTAGACTTACTCAGAAAACTAATTCGAGAGATTGCAAATGAAATTTTTACATAAATTATGCTCACATTTATTAAACATCTATATAAATTAAAAACATCAGTGTACACTCTGCATGTGTATATGTTTATAGTAAATAAATATATGAATAAGTGGCTGCATAATTACAAAAGTCATAGTTGCCAGTTACTCTGCACACAGTACTAGGGATGGAACCCTGATTCTTTGGTGTCAAAAATGCCTTTTAGACTTGAAGTAAAGGAGAAGCTCCATGAGCTAGTAACTAGTAGTTAGGCTGTTTATAGGGCTGCCACTAGAAAGGGACGGAATCGTGACCATATGACAAGGTGAGAACAGAGAGCATGCTTAATGTCATCTCATCTCTAATCTGCCTCTGAATGGGCAGTCTCTGCATTATAATCACAACTCTGTACTAGTTCTATTCTAGGCACGGGCTTTTGAAGTGTTACTGTTGCCATACTAAACATTCTAAATCTTCTCTTTATTTTACAGGAGGCCCAGAAGATTAATGCTGGTGGGGAGACCCAGGCTGATGGAACCTGCAAACCTACAGATGAGAAAGAGGAGACTGTCGCAGCGGAAGTGGGCTGGATGACCTCTGTGAAAGACTGGGCAGGAGTGATGATATCTGCCCAGACTCTAACCGGCAGAGTCCTTGTGAGTTTTACCCAGTTTGCTCAAATCTTCTTTAAAAAGAGTAATTGTTAATGAGCTCTTCATCTTATTGTCTCAGGAGGGCTGGATTTTGCTAATCAGCGCTATGCCACACCACTAATTCTCTCCCTTCACAGTTTCTCTTGGAAATGAAAAAGGCAGACCTGCTCCCATTGCTGAGACAGCAAGTTATGAAAGTCCTTTTTTGTTGTAGATAGGGACTGATTCTTCTATCTACGCCAATATTTTTGCAGGCATAACTTTGCACGCTTCCCCATACAATACATGGTACCCATAGTGTGGCACTCCTGGTGAATTTCCTACTAGTTCATTATTAGTGCAAAAGTGTGAGCTTATTGCCTAGTGGACACAATGTTACACTTCTAAAGTGGAGGCCAGATTGAAAATTGGGCTCAATGAGAATGTTTTTTTTTTAGCTGTTAGTAGGAACTGTGGAATAGGATTTGAATGAGATGTGCAATGTGGATTATCTTGGTTCCTACAAAGCTGTGATGATCTATTCTTCTTTTTTTAATCTACTCAGAAAATCCAGATAAACAAATGGAGCTGTACATCAGAAATTGAAAATACATAATTTTGTGGTCAAAAAGTGTATTAGAAAAGCAGAAAGTTTTCACTCAGTTAAGTTCAGTCAGGTAATTTTGCAGTCCTGTTAACTACTACTGCATTTCTACTGGCCTGATCTGAAGCCCATTGATGTCAATGGAAGATCTTCTCTGTGCTTCAGATTAGGCCTGATGTCAACAGTTTTGTACTTAATGCAGAGATTGGTCATATAGTGTGGGTTGAATTCTATGCTCCAATCCCAGTAAAAACTAAGTGGGATATCTGTGGTGATATGGATTTAAGTGAAAGCAGATTTTTGCCTTTGATTTTTAATTTTGGGAAAGAGAGTTTTTATTGCTCATAGAAACGGTGTTGCTGCTCTTGGGCTGATATTTTCCTTATTGTCTAAGCATCTTCTCTGTGAAATTAGCAGAATTTCTTAAAAACACGTGGGGCTTTTCAGGCTTTTAGACTGACTCACAATGCAATGTTAAGGTGATACAGATCCTATTATTCCTATTGTTTTCTATTGCTTTCAACAATAATTAATTTAGATTGTTTTTCTTAATAAAATTCTATTGCTGTCTTACCTATTTTAAGTCCTAGCCCTATACTATTGACAAATGTCTCTTCTCTTGTTCATGCAATCAATATCTGTGATATGTTTTGCACTCATTCAACAGAGATCTGATCTGCAGGTGAATCTAAAAAGAAAATTTTATTTGGATTCTCCTCCCCACTTAACATCAGTTATTTTCTACTATCTGGCTTATTAACCTGTGCAGCCCATCTTACCTGACTACCTCTTGGGATATTGCTTTTAGATTTAGGGCTTGTCTACATTTAAAATGCTACAGAGGTGCAGCTGCGCTACAGTAGTGCTTCAGTGTAGAAACTGCCTAGTCCGATGGGAGGGGTTCTCCTACTGGCGTAGGTAATTCACCTCCCCAAGAGACAGTAGCTAGGCTGATGAAAGAATTTTTCTGTCAACCTAGTGCTGTCTACACAGAAACTTAGGTCATCTGAACAACGCTGCTCAGAGGTATGGATTTTTCACACCCCTGACTAATGTAGTTAAACCAACTTAATTTTCTAATTTTCTGACCTTCTCTGTGTGAGCCTGGCATACCAATCATTTTATGAAGAGTGGTGTACTGGTTTTCACATAATTTCTTGACATCTCCAGCATTAAAAGTGGCAAATCTTAACAATCTGACTCTTTCTTGTGAATGTGCTGATTTCTCATGTGCTGATGTATTCCTTTGCATGTGCTGATTTATTTATCAAAGATGAAATTCACCCCAGGATAGGAGTCTTACATAAACAAGCACTCCCCACTTAAACCCTTAAGGGAATTGTAGGAATTTATGCCTGTTCTCTGAGCTGGGGTGAATTTCACCACAAATTCAAAGAAGTTAAAGGTAAAATCTGAACCATAAAAAATGGAGCAGTTTATCTTACTAGAGTTGCTTCAAGGCATTAAGAGAGCTTTTAAAAACGTTTTTTTTTCCAGTTACAGTACTTGATCATTTCATTAATTTTGTCTTCAAAATACACCATTGTCTGCTGCAAGCAATTAGTTTATTCCCAATGTTTTATCTAGAAACAATGGACCTACTTCTGACCTTAGGTAAAATTCACTGTTTCCTTGAGCATTTCAGCTAGGCAGCATATTTGCTAGAATATTTGTGGAAATTGAACACAGCTGAATCTAGATTGGTATTTTTATTTGATTGAATATTTGTTGGAAAATATTTTGAGAGATTCACCCATGAATTCCTAGTGAATTAACATAGCCCACTCCGGAAAGCTATTATGTTTTTGTCCAAGAACAATGTAGAAATTTCTAAAGCTAATGGCTGTACAGTGTTATTGAGGATCAAAATAAGACCAGATAGAGCTGTGGCTGAAGAAATTAAAGTACCTTTTCATACTGTAGGCCAGCGTTTAACTCAAAATCAATCTTCCACATTCACTATTAAATAACCTTTAGGAACTGGTCCCCTGAACACTGACTTGGGAGAAAAGTTGTAATTGATTTTTAGTGCAGCACGATCGCATGAAAGCTGTTATATAACTGCTGTCTGGATTTATTTGCCAAGTGAAGGGGACAAGTTAGCAAAGTGCGGTGTAAACATCAGTTTAAAGTGGAACCTCATTAATGTTTTCTTCTCATCGAAAAATCTCGCTTAATCATTCTTATCTGGGCAGTCAGTTCCTTGGAAGTGACTTGCAGTGGAGTGACAAATTCTGTCTGTAGAACCTAAATTGAATGTTTGCAGGACCAATTCCTACTGAAGCTTAGTGTCAGGTCTAGTCAAGCTTTCAGCTCATCCTTGCAAACCTCATGAAGTAGATTTCCTAACTTAACAAATCATATTGCACAAGTGCTTAGAGTGGGTGAGTGGGATAGCAGACATTTACACTGACTGCTGCTGTTGAGCTATATTTGCCCCTCAGTCAGCTTAAACACTATGCTGTTAGAATGTGCAATGGGTCTACTAGGGTGACTATTTCAAGGAAATAAAGAGTAAAGGTATGAAAAGTACAGGGCAAAGCTTATTTTTAAGGGACACCGCCCCCACAATGATATAAGGTAGTACATTTTTGTAACAGTGTATGATCTTTTGCACAATTATTTACCGAATTGGTGCTTTAAACCAAACATTTTGCCTGATTAAGTAATTCTTAGATGTGTCTTATGGAATATCGATCATGGGTCAATAGGCAGAAAATAAGGTTCCCTAAAAATATAGGGCAGAGGGCCTTCTTCAATCTCACAGTTCTAGAGCTGGTCAGGAATTTTTTGATGAAATATTTTTTCATCAGAAAATGCTGATCCCTCAAAATGTAAGCTGTTGGTTGGGTTTGACAAATTTCTCATTTTGAAAAAAATTAAGAAAAAAAGCTTTTGAAATTGTTGAAATATCCTGTTTTGAGCTTTTTGAAAATTAAAAGTTCTGTTTTTCAATTTGTTTAAATAGTCAAGCTAATAATGATAAACCAAAAATAAATAAATGAGGTCAAACATGAAATTAAATATTTAAGTTTTGATTGAACTGAACTGATTTTTTTCTGATTGTTGGTTTGTGAACATTTTCAAGATTTTGACTATTTGTCCTGATTCAGGATGAAAAAACATTCTGAAATCTTGAAAATGTTTCCAACATGGGAAACCTCCATTTCCCAGCTCTATGCAGCTTACCTGGAAGAAAGTTATATAATCTCTTCTTCTTCTAGCTATCTGGTTTACTGCATTTTCCATTAAATTTATCTTCTGTGCATCTGTCTATGTTTTCTTGTCACCCTAAATGGGAAGATGCAAGTGCTCAGCACTACGTAAAATAGAATGTCACCTTTGTTCAAGAGCATAAGCTAAGACACTGCTGTACGAAGCCTGCCATGATCAACAAAAATAGAAATGTGAATAATTTGATTACCGCAGAAGTTTATCTTGTCACCTTGCCACTGGTGTTTGTATTATTCATTTTGGTGTCTTCCTTAAAGAGGAGATAGACTTAGATTGTGAAATGTACCAAAATATGTGGATAAAAATCTTGGATGATCGTTAGATGAAATGCTCTACAGGTGTGTGATTTTAATTAAAGGTGAATTAATGTGAATTAATTTATTTGAAAAATAAATACATTAAACATGTAAAGCTGCTGTAATACTTAGAGGTGGACTCTAAGAAACACACCCTGACTAGCTGGGGTACTGGGTGTCTGGTGTCAGTCACCCTTTTACCATTTTGTCTCTGTCAGGGTTTCTTCCCCACTCTGAACTCTGGGGTACAGATGTGGGGACCCGCATGAAAGCCCCCCTAAGCTTATTTTTACCAGCTTAGGTTAAAAACTTTTCCAAGGCACAAATTCCACCTTGTCCTTGAACAGTATGCTGCCACCACCAAGTGATTTAGACAAAGAATCAGGGAAAGGACCACTTGGAGTCCTATTCCCCCCAAATATTCCCCCAAGCCCTACACTCCCTTTCCTGGGGAAGGCTTGAGAATAATATCCTCACCAATTGGTACAGGTGAACACAGACCCAAACCCTTGGATCTTAAGAACAATGAAAAATCAATCAGGTTCTTAAAAGAAGAATTTATTTAAAGATAAAAGAATCACCTCTGTAAAATCAGGATGGAAGATGACTTTACAGGGTAACAAAAGATTCAAAACACAGAGGATTTCCCCTCTAGGCAAAACTTTAAAGTTACAAAAAACAAACAAACCAGGAATAAACTTTCCTCTTAGCACAGGGAAAATTCACAAGCTAAAACAAAAGATACTCTAACGCATTTCCTTGCTATTACTTACTATTTCTGTAATATCAGATGTATCATTTCAGTGGGAGCTGGATTACTTGCTTGGTCTCTCCCTTTGTCTCTGGAGAGAACACCCACACAGCCCAAAACAAAGCCTTCCCCCCCCCCCCAGATTTGAAAGTATCTTCTTTCCCCATTAGTCCTTCTGGTCAGGTGCCAACCAGGTTATCTGAGCTTCTTAACCCTTTACAAGTAAGGAGGGATTTTATGCTACCCTTAGCTGTATGTTTATGACAGTGTCATAAAATGTAACAAGGATAAAACCAAGGGGTTTGTAGAAATGAAACAGACATGTAAAATGAATAGTGCTAAAACCTACAGGTATAAATGAGAATAATATCCTCCATATTCATTGTACAGAAGTTTTAAACTACCCAAGAAAATTATGTCCCCATTGTAGAACTCTCTTGCATAGTTTAAAAATTACATACAAAGGATATCCATCGCCATTAAATTTAATAGAACTTTTCTGTAAAGGTCATTTCCCTGCATATAGTACCTTACAGTTGTGTTTCATCTTAAAAATAGAATTAACTGTGACTTACAGAAACCCGCTGTTCTCCCATGTTTATTATTGTCAATTAAATTATTTACATGAGAGATGCTGATTCAGGAAACCAAGGTTATTTGTGGTAAAGGACAGAGGTTGTCACACTTCCACTTCAGCTGGTCCTTCTCATTTAAGCCCCAGTAGTATCCTTTGAACTGGTTCTCAAATTACTTTCTGGGAAATGCTGAAGGAGTGGTGTGGCAAGTGTTTTATGTGGTGCTACTGGGAAGTAGCCAAGCAAATCTGTTTCTGCAGAAATGGGAATTAGGGTATTCCACTTGTTACTGCTTTATACCTTTTCCTGGTCTAGTTTTCCTACATAAGCCATATGTCTACATTAACATTCAAGAGCAGCCTAGTAGTTAAAGTGAAATTCTGTTATGGGGATCCCTTGGAGCAGATTTTATTTTGATTTGATTGTTAGAAACGGAAATTCCCATCTTGCAAGGTGAGAAGCAAGAATGAGGCATGTAGTCACCAAATTATTAAATCATTTGGTTACCATTATTTTTACTGCTGTCATCTTTTCTTCCTCACTGTAATTTCTGTGCTCAGTGCAGGATTATACAATGTGGTGGTGAAAATACCAGAGTCCATGGGAGCCTTGCTTATATTAGCCTTCCCATCATTGCCGCTGAACCAGCAGCATGGTGGGACATTTTTTGGGGGAAAATAAACCAGTAAAGGTAACTGTCCAGGACTGGATTTAATAGTTTGTGAATACAATCTTCAAAAGCACCTAAGTCCCATTTACAAAAGTGACTTAGGCACTTGAGAATTTAAGGGATTTTCTAATGGGGGGGGTTAATCTGAAGTGAGTTGATACGTTTGTTAACTAACAGTACACAATCCACACTAATAGCGTGCTATAGGAGAGCTGTGCCCTCTTTCAGTTTACATCATTGGATATGCATGGTGGGGGCTTGCTGTGCATTAAGCATGTGTATTCTTGGAGGGTATCCCAGGGTCCTTTGCTTTGCTGCTGAGCAGTGTACATTCTGGGATTTCTGCTGCTGTGCACTGTGGGATGCATAGCACAAGCCAGGGGAATTCTGGGATTTGGGATCAAATTTAAAAAAATCCATGATTCCAGTCTCTCCATTCCATGCTTCCTGTCCTTCTGGGCAGGCTAGCGGCATTTTTGAATTGCTGTTGACAGCACGGACCCAATAATGTGCTGTGCCTCAGTGCTGCAACTGGGTGACTTGAAATTTGAACTTTGCCCACTGCACAACTGAGAAGGTGATGTGGCAGCAGAAGCAGCAGCTTTGAAGATGAGGATGACGCCAGGCAACTGCTATTCCAGGAGCAGTTCCTGGAGCAGCTTCACATGGTGCAGTGCTGTTTCGGGGCTCAGGAAATAGGGTTACCATACGTCCAGTTTTTCCCGGACATGTCCGGCTTTTCGGCAATCAAACCCCCGTCCGGGGGGAATTGCCAAAAAGCCGAACATGTCCGGGAAAAATGCCGGCCGGGCACTTCCCCTCCCGCGGCTGCTCTGCTCCTCCCCTGACTCTTCGGCTCTGTTTAAGAGCCGAGCTGCCCAAGAGCTATGGGCTTCAGGCAGCCCCCTTGCCTCCAGACCCCAGCCGCCGGCCGGGCACTTCCCCTCCCGGGCTCCGGCGGCGCAGGGTCCGGAGGCATGGGGGCTGCCCGAAGCCGGTAGCGCTCGGGCAGCTCGGCTCTTAAACAGAGCCGAAGAGTCAGGGGAGGAGCAGAGCTTCCGGCCGCGGCGACTCTGCTCCTCCCCTGACTCTTCGGCTCTGTTTAAGAGCCGAGCGCTACGGGCTTCAGGCAGCCCCCATGCCTCCGGACCCTGCGCCGCCGGAGCCCGGGAGGGGAAGTGCCCGGCCGGGGGCGCAGGGTCCGGAGGCATGGGAGCTGCCCGAAGCCCGAGCGCTACCGGCTTCACGGTTTGCCGGGCAGCCTCCAGACCCTGCGCCCCTGGCTGGGCACTTCCCCTCCCGGGCTCCGCTGCGCTGGGGAAGCGCCGGCCGGGGGCGCAGGGTCTGGGGGCTGCCCGGCAAACCATGAAGCCGGTAGCGCTCGGGCAGCCCTTTTCGCGTGGCTGGGAGTGGGAGGGAGGAGGGGGCGGGGTTGGGGCGGGGAAGGGGCGGAGTTGGGGCGGGGGGTGGGGGTGGGAAATGGGCGGGGCCAGGGCCCCGTGGAGGGTCCTCTTTTTTTATTTGTTAAATATGGTAACCCTACAGGAAACCAACATCAGTTGGTGGGAAAGAATCATTCTGCAGACCTGAGATGAGCAGCAGTGGCGACAGAATTTCAGGATGGTAAAGCAACTCATTTTTAGATCTCTGCCGAACTAACCCCAGAGCTGCAGTAGCAGAAGACCAGTGTATGGGGTCACATACCCATTGAGAAGCATGTCACTATTGATATCTGGAAACTGGCCAGCCCTGAATGTTACTGTTCCATTGCCAACCAATTCAGTGTAGGGAGATTAACTCTTGGGGCTGTAGTCATGTAGATGTGCACTGCCATGCATAAAATACTGTTGCACTGGATTATAAAATCTGGTAATGCTCAGGAGATTATTTATGGTTTTGCACACATCGGGTTCCCAAACTGTATTGGGGCAATTGATGGGACCCATGTGCCCCCCACCCCACTCCAGGGCTCAGAGTTTATAAACAGAAAGGGGTATTTCTCCATGGTGATCCAAGGGCTGGTTGACCATTGTGGCAGGTTCACAAACATAAACGTAGGTTGGTTTGGAAAGGTCCATGATGCTGGGATCTTTTGGAACTCAGCTCTATTTACCTTAATGAATAAAGGACAGTTTGCCCCCAGGATCACTATATACACTAATGATGTGGAGATTCCTCCAGTTACCTTGAGAGACCTGGCTTATCCTCTTCTGCCCTGATTAATGAAGCTATCCACAGGCCACTTGGACAGAAAGAAGGAACTGTTTATCTATTGCCTCGGTAGTTGCAGAGTGTGCATTTGGCCATCTGAAAGGAAGGAGGCACTGTTTGTGGAATAGGTTGGAGGCTGCAGAATAAAAGTGCCTAGGATTATAACTGCACGTTGTATTTTGCACAATATTTGTGAGAGTAAGGCAGAAAGCTGTAGCAGTTTGAGCAGCCAGAAAAGTGTCTGGTAGAAAATAAGAATCAGCCACGGCAAGATTGTCAGGGATGCCTATTGCTCTTGCATTGAGTCTGAGGCCTGAAAATGTGCAGGTGTACACACAGCTGTCATCGGGAGGGTGGGGGAGAATGGAAAGATTGTGAGCAGTGCAGTCTCATTGGTGGGTAGTAGAAGTGGCACGTTGTGGCATTGTGTATTTTATCTGTGCCTTTATGCCTTTGTAAAACCCTGATTTATAGAAAATGTAAGGATTTTTTGTGTAAAATGCATTCTTAAATGCATTGCCGATTCTTTATTAATGGATTTTTAACATTTATTTTATTATTATTCATTACAGAACCAGAAATAAACCTTTAATTAAAACAATAATAAGACAAAGCTTTAAAGTGGTATAGTGCAGTGGAGGGCAGAACACACCCATGGAGGGGTGCCCCAAGGGTCGGTCCTGGGGCCGGTTTTGTTCAATATCTTCATTAATGATCTGGAGGATGGCATGGACTGCACCCTCAGCAATTTGCAGATGACACTAAACTGGGAGGAGTGGTAGATACGCTGGAGGATAGGGATGGGATACAGAGGGACCTAGACAAATTATAGAGGATTGGGCCAAAAGAAATCTGATGAGGTTCAACAAGGACAAGTGCAGAGTCCTGCACTTAGGACGGAAGAATCCCATGCACTGCTACAGACTAGAGACCGAATGGCGAGGCAGCAGTTCTGCAGAAAAGGACCTAGGGGTTACAGTGGACGAGAAGCTGGATATGAGTCGACAGTGTGCCCTTGTTGTCAAGAAGGCTAATGGCATTTTGGGCTGTATAAGTAGGGGCATTGCCAGCAGATCGTGGGACGTGATCATTCCCCTCTATTCGGCATTGGTGAGGCCTCATCTGGAGTACTGTGTCCAGTTTTGGGCCCCACACTACAAGAAGGATGTGGAAAAATTGGAAAGAGTCCAGCGGAGGGCAACAAAAATGATTAGGGGGCTGGAGCACATGACTTATGAGGAAAGGCTGAGGGAACTGGGATTGTTTAGTCTGCAGAAGAGAAGAATGAGGGGGGATTTGATACCTGCTTTCAACTACCTGAAAGGGAGTTCCAAAGAGGATGGATCTAGACTGTTCTCAGAGGTACCAGATGACAGAACAAGGAGTAACGGTCTCAAGTTGCAGTTGGGGAGGTTTAGGTTGGATATTAGGAAAAACTTTTTCACTAGGTGAAGCATTGGAATGGGTTACCTAGGGAGGTGGTGGAATCTCCTTCCTTAGAGGTTTTTAAGGTCAGGCTTGACAAAGCCCTGGCTGGGATGATTTAGTTGAGGATTGGTCCTGCTTTGAGCAGGGGGTTGGACTAGATGACCTCCTGAGGTCCCTTCCAACCCTGATATTCTATGATTCTATAGACCTATTGCAGGAGTGGGTGGGTGAGGTTCTGTGCAGGAGGTGAGACTAGATGATCATGATGGTCCCTGCA
The DNA here is from genome assembly GCF_028017835.1 of Emys orbicularis. Classification (NCBI taxonomy): domain Eukaryota; kingdom Metazoa; phylum Chordata; order Testudines; family Emydidae; genus Emys; species Emys orbicularis. The sequence continues at coordinate 63,754,818 of NC_088689.1, forward strand.
GGCCTTTAAGTTTATGAGTCTATGAATTCAGTGTTTTGGGTATGAATCTGCAGACTCAGGCACAACTTATTCAGGGGACACAGCCAAAGAGAAGGCATCTCAGATTCTGCTGGAACCTTCGACCCAGCCCTAATATTTTCTGTGTTGTTTTTCTCTGCCACTTTATGTGTCACGCGATGATAATGTGACACCAAATGTGTTCATGTAGACATCACCAATGTGTGTGTCTCTTTCTGTCATCTATCTATATATTATCATACACAGCAGTATGTTTCTGAGCACCTTCTAGGACTCTTATCAAGCTCTGCAAATTCACCTGTCCATTTGTATCACACTTCAAGCTTACAGCATTAATAGCTCAGCATTCTTTTAATCTCTCTTACTTGTCCTTCAGTTTTCAAAAGAACCCTTACAGGTACCACTTTACAGCTCTTATCTGTACTAATTTTCATTTGCCTGGAGATGTTGAAATTACAGTTTGGGAGATGGAAGCTAGATACTTATTGTTTGCAGCTTGAAGGGTTAGAAATAACACAGATCTGTCTATTCACCTCCCTACCCCCCACCCCTACATATAGTAGGAAGCAGCTGTTCTCCTTTGCTTCCCTCCCCCCCCCCCCCCCCCCCGCCGGATAACCACAGTTGTTATGGAAACAGAGAAAAGCCTCTGTAGTTCATCCAGAACTGTGTGTTTAAGAAAGTGCACCCAGTCTGCTGAACAGCTTTGTCAACGTCAGCTGGTACATGACTTCCTGGCTGGCTCCACTACAGTGGTTATTGCTCACCCAGGAGAAACAATGGCACAGCAAATCTTTCACTTGTTTTCTTCTGTTTTAACAAACATCCTGTAAATGTATAGCAGTGACATGTGCTTTATTTTCCTTTCTGGTGTTGTGTCACATGGGGCTTTTATACACTGCCTTGGCACACGGCACCTCAGGGAAATAACGTCAATGGGAAATATGCATAAAGGTGAGCCATGTGGTCACTGGGGAGAGTTTGGGCCAGGAAGGCTCACAGCAGGGTAAAATGAAGCCTTTTAAATTTACCATGTTAAGAGAAGGTAAATAACAGTGGGGAAAAACAAGTCTTGGAAGAAATCTGGCTGATGGTGATGATCAATTCATTGATAAATTCATGTAATTATAGGTTTATTGGGGTTGTTTTGCTACATATGGCTGCTAATTGTCAGCTTGATTTAAATCCTTAAAAACAGGAAGTGGAGTATAATGGCTTCCTCTTCCTTTAAAGGGTGGTATGATGTCTCTCAACATGCATTTTAACTGATAGGGAACTATTATCTGTCAATGGTTTAGTAGGATTGTGTAATGGTCTTTTTAATCTTATTGTCCTCAGCTATCAATAGTTGTGTGGTATTTTCCTGCAGGCTCTAATAATAATAATAATCACCTGTGGTGGTGATTGATTAATGTTTTTATGGTACTTTGAAAATAGAAAGCACTACATCAGTGATGTAATGAGCAATGTGTTTCAAATTTTAGTTATGTATAATACCAGCTTTTCTTTGTCTTAATACGACATGTCTGTTTAATACCAAAGAGGCTACCTTTCCACTAGCTATTTTCTCATAGACTCTGTTGACTTTTCTTTGAAAACTTGCTATGAGGATTTGTTCAGAATGAGTGCTACAGGACATTTAGATTTCACACAACTGGCTCAATTTGTTTGGGAATAAGCTCAATATCTTTGTATGATAATGCAAATGAATTTCATCTGCCCCTTCCCCTTTACTTGCCCTACTTAATCTCTCAGGAGTTGGAACATCAAATCTGTGAAGAAAGTAGGTTACAGTTTGTCTTTTTTATTGACTTTTTGAAGAAAATCCACCAAGAGAGCTGCATTAGAGATGGATATAGAAATCCGATGCTCTCCTTCTCACCTCTGCATTGTTTCATGAAGATGCTCCACTGTATCATATTTATACATGTTATATGTTGAAAGGAGCATGACACTGTAATAAGGACATAAAAGTGGCCATGATGGGGCTTAATCCCGTCACCTGTAAAACAAGGGGTTAAGAGCCAATTAGTGTACCTGTCATTGTTTTCTCCTGGCCTGGTTGGGGGGGTTGAGATCGGTAAGGATCATTAGGCACCTGGGCCTTATAAGGAAGTTGAAGCAACTCAATATGAGAGAGACTGTAAAGGAGCCAGGATTTGCCTGTGGAGAGAAGCCTACAGAAAGTAGGTTAGCCTGAGAGGTGGAAGAGCAGTTAGTTCAGCAGAGAAGGTAGAAGCCTGAGAACCAAAGGGAGGCCATGCTAAGCACAGGGGGCTTGGAAGTAGGAAGTGGCCCAAGGAAACACCAGGATGTCTGAAGAAGCAGAGGTAGCTGCTTAATACAGGGCCCCTGGGCTGAAACCTAGAGTTGAGTGGGCCTGCGTTCCCCTACCAGCCTGTGAGGAAGGGTCATGCACACCCAATGGAAAAAATATTGAACCCAGGGTGGGGCTGAAGACTGACTCCAAAGGACAAGCTGAGGAACAGCCCAAGGGGATGGGGGCGAAGGCTTTCTTGTGTTGGGAGATTTTATGAACTTTCAAGTTGGACTTTTATGTTCCACCAAAAAGAGGACTGAACTTCATGTGTCTTGGCCAGAGGGCTGAGCCAAGGGAGAACTGTAGAGCGGCAGATGGCCTGAAGGAGGCAATGGAGACAAGGGCCCCTTGCAACATTGCAGCCTGATACATGGGGACAATGCAGGTGGTGAGTACAATGCCTTACAGTGGCATTTCAAAATGCAAAAGCTACAATTCATTCTTTGGGGAAATACTTAAAGGCTGCCTCTCAATGATTGTTAAACTACTGTCTTGAGACTGATTATGTTTGTTACTCATAGTTTTGATTACTTATTTTAAATGGTCCTCTGCATTCTTTTTTTTATATACAGGAAACAAGCATAAGAACTATTTCTACTTTTTTACTCTGTCTTATTTAGAGCCACTGAGTAAACTTATTGACCTGATTGGTGTTGCCCCCATCTACAGTAGGGCTAAATTTGGTCCCACATTTGTAGCTATAGATAAATAATTAAATCAACCTGTGAATCTCTGTGCATGCACATTCTGTTATATGCCTCATACTCTTAGAATCTAAGCTATTGATTTCAACACTGTTGGTATTCAAATAGATAATTAAAAAGAAACAGATACTTAACTGCATCACTGTTGAATAAAGAATCCCCATGCATCTCAGGTCTCTCTCATGCTTCCTCTCTTTGTGAAAATGCAAGATGGGAAGCACTGTAGAAAGGTACCAATCACTCAAAGGCTAACAGCAGGAGGCTATTATCTCTGCCATTACCTCTGTTAAGGAGCTGATCTTGCAAGATATGGAGCATCTCAACTCTCACTGAATTCCACATGAATTGAGAGTGCTGAGGGTTAGTTAATTTTCTCTAGTGTGGTGAAGATTTGTCATGACTCCTCTCTCCCCACAACAGAAAACTTAGCTCTGATAATGGTTAAAAACCATTAATTCCTGTTAGAGAAGGGTCTGTAACCATATGTATGTGTTCAATTACCTGAGCAGTTTCTTTGATATTAAATTTGCATACCAGTGTATGAAAGTTTCAGTCCCAGCAAAGCAACCTATTGGTGTGGGGTTTTTTTGCATTTCTATATATAGTTATTATAATATAGCTTTATTACTCTATGTAGCACCACAGTTGGGTTTGAACAGATCTACCTGAGTCATTTATTAACATTTCTGTTAGAACAAAACAAAAATCAAACAACAGCAACAGCTTTGAAATGTTCTTCTATTAGCATTTCTGGGTGTGCCATTTTCCAAATGGCATTTACCACTGCACTGCTAATTGGATGGTTTTTTTCCCTTTGCAAATGAATACTTAATTGACTACTGGGTAATATAAGTTGTATTAAGGTAATACTCATAAAAATGGTAATAAACACAATGGCAAGACTCCGGAGCCCAAGTAAAGGCAAGCGCTATTCACGGTTTCCATCTCTTCCCTCACTCCGCTTTTCCAGCCTGCTACCACTGCAGCTTTGCCAGTGTACCTCCCTCACCTTGCATGGCCTGAGGCAACCTTGGTATCCTAATCAATGGCTGCTGAATCAACCCATTCCCCTCACAGGTAGAAGAACAGGTAGTACCTTAATACCCTATACTAATCCATTGCAACACCTATTCTTGGGAACTGGGTGAAGTTAGTACTATGCTGAAAAATCCAGATATTTCTGCTGAGATTTCTAAAAGATACTAAAAAAGTTAGTCCGATTGACTTTAGTGGGAGTTGGGTGCCTAACTCGCCCAGGCTTTAGAAAATCTAAGCATTCAGCTTTTCTAGCTTAAACAATGAGGAGTCCTCGTGGCACTATAGAGACTAACAAATTTATTTGGGCATAATCTTTCGTGGGCTATACAGATACAGACTAACATAGCTACCCCTCTGAAACTTTTTCTAGCTTTTTTTCTGAGGCCCACTAATAGACTATATACATGCTGTAATGAACTGTAGCTGAATTTACACCACTCTTGCTGAAGCAAGCAAGCTGCCTTCAGTGTAGATCCATTTATCTTCCTAAGATAATATGCTGCATTTGTCTGTCAACATATCATAAGCAGGAGATTTATTAAAAATAATATCAAGTAAAAGCACCCAGGAGGGAAATGAGTGTAGATGAAGCAATGTCATACAAAATGTATTTTGTAGCTTTCCAAGTAAGCTCAGTGCTCTGAGAACTCATGGAGAGTTTGGCAAAAAAAATGTGAAGTTTAAAAAAAATCACAGTGAAGTATTAAAAATATTATGTATAATTATAGTGGATTTTCCTGTGAACATTTTAGCATGGCTGTATATAGTAGGTATTTTTGGTCTCTTCAGATTGTTTTGACTTCTTATTTTGAGTCTCTTGCTGGGTGGTTGCTGAAATTTTAAGCTCATGATAAGGAGTTAATAAAAAAGTCCAGAATTAGTTATAGTTATGCAGTACCTATAGTGAAATACAGCAACCTAGAAATTATGTGGGGTCATTTCCTACTTCCATTGAGGTCTTTGGTCATTGACTTGAATGAAATCAGGATGTGGCCCTAGAATACAAAAACTCCTCTTTAGTTTTGCAGTGGACTTCTAGGGTAGGCACGTATGTCATTTTTTGTCCTGTTATTGTCAAGATTGTCTATGTTCCTGAAAGTTGAGCATGCAGGATAGTAGGAGAATTTTCAGGAACAAAGCAAAATCATGAGAACCCCAAAGATGGACACTGAGAAGGTGTCGCAAGTATGGCACTCAAAATCAATGGCCAATCTCTCATAAATTTTGGCCCTCCTTTCTTGCTCTCTATGGGGAACTCTCTCAGTGTGGGCAGCCTGTCAGAATCTTGTATCAGCTAGTTCTGAAATGAGCACACAGTCTTTCCCCTATGCATTTGTAACCCACTAGTCAGTGTGCATTACCCATCTGTATCTGAACCACAAAGGATATGCGTCTAGCACAGGTCTCTGCTAGAGAGTCTGGGAGCGGGGGGAGAGTTAACTCAAGTTGTAGAGACTCATGCTTTTTTAGCTCTTGAGGTCCCCAGTTCAGTTGCTGATGTCTTCTGAGCCAAGATGGTAGCTGTTGCCCATTGTCTAGGCCTTTTGGGTTTCTGCTGAGTTTGACATAATCTGCAAAATGCTTTGTCTCTTGTGTATTTTAAGAATGTATGGAGTTTATCAAGTATATTGGAGCTTTCCACATAACATAACTCCTGTTAAAAAAACAAAACCAGATCACTACCAAACTTACTGGATGGAACATCAGCTCTGTGTAGTCAATGTACTTTTCACATGCCAAACGAAAATATATTTAACTGAACACCAGGGTACTTCATTAACAAATTCCTAATACAGCAGTAGAGGGCCAGAACTTGGAGACTGCCTATTGGATGGCTGGTACAGCACAGGGGAGTTCTCTTATGCAAAGGGAATTTTCAGTTGGCCAGGTCAACCTGCTTTAAGTCTCCTGTGCACCATTGGAATGATGCAGTGCAGAGCTCACACGGTTGGGGATCTGGTACGGAATGTTGGTGCAATAGTGTTTCACTGAATATATGGCTACTTCACAGTTTTATCCATTATAGTAAATATTTACACTCTTTAGAGTATAGCAGTCAAGTGATGATTATCACAGCAAACTTCATACAGGGACACTATACATTCTAGAAAGCATATTTGAAAAATCCAAATATGTAATGTAGTTGCTTGGCTAGGCTGGTTTGAACAGATAAAGTGCTGTGGGGCAAAAATTAATAAATTCCCCCTTAGTTTAAGGATCTTTTAAAATGAGCTCACGGTATTATAGTTTGCAGAAGATGTTGAATCTTAATCACTTTGCCATGGGTTGGATATAGTTTTAGGGATTTTTACATAACTTAAAAGCCCATTTATATGAAAGATAATTTTCTGAACATTAATCAAATACTTTAAGCCATTTGAAGAGTGTTGCCTGCTCTTGTGATCTGGAAGAAAGCTGAATTTTTGATGCATATTCTTCTTTGGTAATTATTTCTGCACAAGCTGAAAAGGAACCATCCTATATGTTTCAATAAAATAAACAACGGAAATATGAATTTTAAAATGATAAACATACCCATAATATAAAGCACAGTACCATGACTTTTAGGGAAAAAGTCATATCTATTAGAAAATGTAACTGTATAGGTCACACTCCCTCTCTCTGTCTTAATTTATTCTCTTTTTGGCATGTGTACATAACTTCCATTGACAAAGATGCGAAACTATATATTTGTCTTTGGCAAGTAAACACATCCAGATTTCATGGCTAACATCAGATTCCAATGCAAGGGTTCATCCTATGTAAGTCTATAGGCACTCTAAAGTGTGGCAACATACATGTTGGGGAGGGAATGATACCGAAGAAGGTGTAACTAAAGCCAACTTTAGATTTTCTTTTGGCTGACTTAAGATCACCTTTGAATTTGGCCCAATAACTTGAATTTATCCTAATTGTCAGAAGCACTTTCTAAGATTTATATAATGTCCATCAAGATGAAAGTGATATCCGAGGCTTTAAAATATTGATGATAAACAATAAAAACAAATTGCCTGACTTGTCAGAGAAAAGGTTTCTTTAATTATTTTTTTTAATGATCCATCCTAAGAACACCAGACTGTTCATTCCAGTTTTGAAGCAGCTGGCAGAGCTGCAGTTGACACAGGCATATAATAGTGTTTTTGGGAAAAGGGGATTCCAGGACAAACTTGAAGTGAATTGTGAAGTAGAGGCTTACAGATCACCTCCCTCTGCTAAGCATGATTTGAGCCAGAGCTTTCATGTTCCCAAAAATTCAATTTAAATCTGAATTGGGGGGGGGAAAAACAGCCCTTAAAGATATGAAAAAAAGGTCTTGGTTTAAAACAAAAGGTATTAATTTCTATGATGATAGAACAGCATGATGTTTGGTTTAAAGCCTTTCATACTCAAGGTATCGCACAGAACTTTACAAATATTAATTTGTCATTAGATTCTCAGCAGTGGCACACCCTCATCTTTGGATGGTAGAATTTGTTTTACTGTCTCGGTGTTGGTCATGACACTAAGGTTTTTCTTAGCTTTTTAAGAAAAAGTCAGTGGAATCTGTAACTTCCTTCTAGACAGGCAGAAAACCCACACATTCTAATTTCAATGGCAACATTTCCAGTCCTGAAGCTCCCCTTTAGTTCTACACTGCAATATCCGTGTTAATTATGAAATCAAGTACTGGTGTTGGATTTGAGTCCATGACACTGTGTCCTAGAGGCTCTGGGGGCTAACAGAGTCCAGTTGAACAAAAAAACCATGATGACTTCTTTTGGGAACTGTAGCATGTAGAATTAAGAAGTTTTTGTTTGTTTTGTTTTGTTTGTTTGTTTTTGTTTTACAAATAAGATGATGTGTTGGACTTTAGGCAAAAGTGTCCAGGAATTATATGCTTCAGACTGAGATAGCTTCTAAAATGTCAGCAATCCTACCAAAGCATAAAAGGGCATATCTCAGTGTCTGCAACCCAAACCACTTTGAGCTCTGATCTTGACAGCTTTGTCAAGGCTAAAGCAGGTTTGGGCTGTGCAGTACTTGGATGGGTGTCTTCCAGGGTAAATCCTAAGAATCCAACACCAGTTTTATTGCTATGTTCCTTGAGGAAAAAGGCACTCTTCCTTCTGAGTCGGTACCAAATCATTGTCCCAGACGAGGTGCTCTTTATGGATGAGACATGTAACTGAGGTGTTACTGGACCATCTGTGGTCATTAGAATTCCTATTGCACTTTAACAAGGGTAATAATTAGAGCTGTGTGAATAATTGATTTTTCAGTTCATTGGCAATTATGGAAAGAAAATTGTTTCAAGTCAATTCGAAAACAAAATTTTGTATGTGTTCAGTCAAAAAGTCCAAAGAAATTTCATTTCAGGTTGAATCATAGAATCATAGAATATCAGGGTGGGAAGGGACCTCAGGAGGTCATCTAGTCCAACCCCCTGCTCAAAGCAGGACCAATCCCCAACTAAATCATTCAGTCCAAAACCTTTTTGTTTTGATTTAGAGCATTTTTAAAGTTTTTTTTTAAATAGCTTTTCACTTTGAAATGTCCTTCAATTTTATTTCGAATTGAAGAAAAAATGTATTTATTTATTTGAAAATGGCAAAACAAAACATTTTGACTTTGGGGGATTTTTTTTTCCCCACGAACAATTCTGTGAAACCAACACGATTTTGTGAGATGTAGGTGTTGCCGAATCTGCATTTGTGTGCGAAAAAAGTTTGAAACAAAACATTTTATTCAGCTCTAGTAGTAGTAATACTAGTAATTAACCATATTAGTAAGTAATTTGCCTTTCTATAGCTTCTTCTCCCCAGCGATTTCAAAGCAGTATGCAGACATTGATGCATTAAACTTCACAACACACCCTTCTGAGGTAAGAAACTATTTGTATTTTAGGGATGAGGAAACTAAAGCACACAGGAATTGAATGATATTCTCGATGCACACAAGAGCTAAGTGGTATTCTCAAGGTCACCCAGCAAGTCTGAGGAATAAAACCCGAACAAGCTACCACATTCCACTGTAGCTTCATTTCTGTAGTAGTTAAGATGTCAGTGTAGCTTGCTGCATGTATATAAAGAGAGTGAAATAAATCTTATTTATTCAGTTCTATATCTATATCTATATCTATCTATCTATATATATATCTCAGAACCTGTGTTTAATATACTTTTTGGATAGTTTGTGAGGGGAAAGTAGTGTATATGCATTTTAGATATTGTTATAATACTGTCTCTGTGTAGAAAACACCCTAAACAACAAGTAATTACACAGTAAGGACTGAGGCTAATTCCTGAGTTAGGGCTTTTATGTATTTGTAATGCTAACATGTAGAGCTGTTGTTTAGAATGTGTAAAGCATTTTAGTGGGTTATGGATAACTGGTGTAACCGTGAATGCAGGCCTGTTCTTCTTAGGTGTTCACATATTCTAATCTGCTTGCAAACACTTGCCATTTTCTTATCTTTCATTCATAGACTGAGCACTTTAGTTCCCTCCCCTCGGTGCTGATCAGCGGCATTCCTAGGCTTTAAAAAAAAAAAAAAAAAAAAATCTGTGGTAGTCCTTGGTGGTACTAAGGATTGCACAATGCTGACTCTGAGAGGTGTATCCTAGATTGGTTTAATCTCCCAGGACAATAATCTAGGCTATTTCCTAGGTTTCCATAGGGACAGGGACAATGCCTTCTCCACTGGAGTTCATCATCTGCCTGAATGATAATGGCACAGAGGAACTGAGTAAGTCAAGATCGTTTCTATGGTAACTGAAGCTAGCCTAAATTCAGGCTATGCATTTTTCTTTTTCATATTTATTTCTGACAAACCCAGGTAGTGTTTGCAAGGATTCCTTTTTGGATTGAAGACTGTGCTTACGCCTAGAATGCTGAGGGAGAGGAAGTTGCTTCAGCATAAATAAATGTGTTTCTTAGTATTTTATTATTCTACACGTTGCATTGTCACTATAGATGTCACAATCAAATTGCCATTAGGCCTGTAGGTGGACACCTGTTCAAATTTAATGAAGCTGCGTATATCTCACACCTTCCCAAGACTATAATTTGAAAAGTTTTAGACTGAATTTAATTCCTTTAAAAAAGGAGCAATAAAAATGCCTGAATCACAATATGACAGGGTCGTCATGAAATCATGTTGTGACATGATGCTGTTCAACTGCATCTGAGTGATGGTATACTGAAAGATTATCTGCCTTTCACTCTCTCTATATCTATGAATCCCATGCTCAAATTTCTTTCAAGGTTGGGTTATGTCCTGCTGAAACTTTCTTTTTTTCTTTAAATCTCTGAGTTAGAGAACACATAATCAGCAAAAAATGCATGCAGAAGATTTACATGCTAAAATCAAATAAGAAAAAAGTGAACCATTCCAGGCCAAAGTACACCTCAATTTGCGGCATTTATAAAGTGTTTCATAATAAAATGGTAGTAGTAACCACCTTGAGACTTGGAGGGTAGCAGAGATAAAAGCATTAGTGTAATTCTTAAAACTGTTTCTTGCTTTTATTTTACATGTTGTGGGAGGGAAAAAAAGGGGGAGGGGAGGGACAGAAAACTAAATGTGTGTGTGTGTGTGTGTGTGTGTGTGTGTAGGAGTCATCCCAACGTTATAAACCTTTCCCTGTTCCTTCTCAGCTACCAATCCAACATCTTAGGGTACGTCTACACTACCCGCCAGATTGGCGGGTAGTGATTGATCGATTTATCACATCTAGTGTAGACGTGATAAATCAATCCCCGATCGCTCTGCAGTCGACTCTGGAACTCCACCGCAGTGAGAGGTGGAAGCGGAGTTGATGGGGGAGCGGCAGCGGTTGACTCGCTGCCGTCTCACGGCCAGGTAAATCGACCTAAGATACGCTGACTTCAGCTATGCTATTCGCGTAGCTGAAGTTGCATATCTTAGGTCGATTTCCTCTCTCTCTCTCCCCCCCCCCCCCCCCCCGTAGACCTAGCCTTACCACTTCTATGGCAAATGGCTCTCTGGAGATCAGAGTGCAAAACAACTCTATATTCCATATACTGACTTAAAGTTTACCTTTTGGGTGAAATGGCAAACCTTCCAACCCAAGCTAATTTGAGTTCCTGGATTGACTCTCAGAGGACACTGAGAGGCTCATGAACAGTCTTCCCTGGATACTAGCTCCACACCACCAACCTGAGTGGCTAGATGGTGGAGAATGGTGATTTAGGCAGTGGTTGGGGAGAAATCTGTTGCAGTTCCATCAGTGTGAATGGTGGTATAGATCAAGCGTAAGCATTTTTACCAATATGTCACCTAATTCTGCTAGATGACACTGGTAGAAACTGGCACAACTACTAGTGGAGCTTCACCAGTGATGATTTTCACCATAAATGCTAGTGTAGATACAGTCTTATTTTTTTTCTTTCCCCAGAGGCTGGCAGTATCACTTCTCTGATACATTTGAGTTCTCTCAGGCACTGGAACACAATTTTTCAAGACTTGCATGAGTATAGCAGGTCTAACCACCTATGGTATTTCTACACTGCAATTAAACACCTGTATCTGGCCCATGTCAGCTGATTTGGGGTCGTGGGCACGTGCCTTCCCTGGCACTGCTGCCGACCCACCACAGGACAACTGGGCCACAGTGGCCCCCCCCTTCCCTGAGACCCCCACTACCTCCTCCACTCTACACCCAAGGTTCAGCCTGGCACTGGGGCTGGGGGTGTTGGGTCTGGTGGGAAAGGCTGGGGCAGGTTGGCTGGGGCTCCTCTGATGGAGGCCCCCCAACCAGGGTTTTACCTTTTTATGGTAGGTTGGGGGCTCAAGCGTGCGGGGGCAGGAAGGGTCGGGGCCAGCAGGCTAGCCTCCCCAAAGCGAGGGTTCACCCGCCCTCCGTGCTGGTGGGGCTTGAGCTCAGGGGCTGTTTAATTTCTCGATGGACGTTCGGGCTGGGGAGGGTCCCAGATCTCAAGCTCTAGTCCAAGTCTGAATGTCTGCACTGCAATTAAACAGCCCCTTAGCCAAAGCCCCAGGAGCCCGAGTCACCTGACATAGGCCAGGAGCAGGTTTTTAATTGCAGTGTCAACATGCCCTTAAATAGTACCATAAATAGTGCCCTCTAAATACATAATATGGATGGATAGATAGATTCAGGTCTTCCAGCTGATAGATAATTGAGCCAGGGATTTAGAGCGAGAATCTACAAACTTAATCTGGAAATTTCAAAAGCAAAAAGAAGTGGTTCTACTCATTGACAAGTTCAGGGCAGTGGCCTGAATTCCATATGGATATAGATTTATGAGAAAGGGAAATAAAGAAACAGGAATATTTCCCCATAGTACAGAGTATTGCCTTTTAATCGAAAACACCAGTGAGTGTAGGGATTACAGTGTCTGATTATGCAGGGTCAGGTACTGTCCCAAGAGAACTGTAGAGTACGGACAATTCATTTTAAAGTGAAGTTTCACTGTGGCTGGACTGATAAATGCAGTATGTGTACACTTGAATTAATCACCTGTAAGGAGATCTTTTTAAAGACAAGCGCCTCAAGAGGATGCTCCTGGTAAGCAGTGGAAAATATAAATAAGTAGGAAAGCTTTTGCTTGGTGTTTCCTAACCATTGGGAATATGTAGTTCAATTTAATTCAGGTATGATTTTCACAAAAGCACATTTTAATATGTGATCAATGGCAGTCTTTCCTATTCAGTTCCCTTCTTTCTTCATTGGAGCCAATAGTCTCTTTTGTCAGAGGATGCACTGAATTAAATGTGTGGGTTTTGACTGTGCCTTTGTGTATGAGGAAGGCTGAAAGGTGTCATTTCTTTTTAAAGTAGGAAAATCTGAGATACAACTGCGATGGTGGCGTCCATTGAATTATGTGCTGCTGAACTCATGAATTCACCATGCATCACCCTCTTCCCTAGCTGAGCACTGGATCAGTAGCTATGGTGATATGTGTATTTTAAATGCCTACCTGGATTAGATAAGAGAGAGACTGAAGTTTTTGTTTGTATAGTGATCGCACAGTAGTGCGACAATAGTTAAAGGGATGTGCAGAGCCCATGGGGGGGAAAAAACCATTCATCCTTTAGTCACAGTGAAGAGGGGACATAAACAGGACAGCAAACACTTGTGGGTGTGGGTTCAAATGATGGCAATGCATTAGTCCTACAGACACACAGAAAGATGCAACAGGGAAGTAAAAAATCTGGGGATGTGTCCTTCTCATCACCTTATCTTTCCCTCCTCCTTCCCCCACACCTCAAAAAAAGTTCAGGTTTGTTCTGAGGCTTAGCCAAAAGTTGGAGTCATTTCTTACTAGGGTGACCAGATAGCAACTGTGAAAAACCAGGACAGGGGGTGGTGGGTAATAGGCGCCTATATAAGAAAAAGTTCCAAAAAACAGGACTGTCCCTTTAAAAATGGGACATCTGGTCACCCTATTTCTTACTTTATCAAAACCACTGTGACTGCCCCAAAGACACATGCTCTGTGTTTAGGATGGTCAGAGGTATTTGAATAAAGTAAGACCTGCCTCAGACTTTTCCATAAAACAAACTGGTTCTGCTTTTATTTTCTTTCCGAGAAAGTTTGGTCAAATGTGTGGTCTTGTTTTGGGCTTTTGTTACGTTTTTTTGAGGGAGGCTGTTTTGGGAAAGTGGAGAGGCAGGACAATTTCCAAGTACTTTTGCAACTCCTGTTTTTGGCATGGTGCAGAAGTGGAAAAATCACCACATCACAATAGCACATATTCTCATGCTGGCCCTTGCATTGGTGTCAAAGGAGCCTCCTCCAGGGAATCCCTGAGGCAGGAGCTGGATGCAGTTGCAGGCCTGTGCTAGCCTGAGTGCAAAGTCAAGACACACCTAAGCCTGTGATATTTCCAGCCCAGACAAAATCAGGAAGTACTGGAAATTCTTAAAGAATGAGAGTCTGATCTTACACCATTTGTATGCCAAGGAGGTTTGGAGAAACATCTAGATACTTTGAAGTCTAGCCAAATGGAACTTCCAAACTTTGTAAGATTAATTCATACAGGGTCTGGTCCCATTAAATGCGGAGTGCCCTCAATGCCTAGTGAAATCAGTGGGATTGGAGGACACTCAGCATCTTGCAGGCTGTGTTCAGCACTTTGCAGGACAGGGCTCAGAATGCCTCAGTGCAATTCCATTTCTGTGTAATTTGTGTGCACTCCTGCTCCATGGTTTCATCTGAAGTACTTATACTTCTACAAACACAACAGGAAGAATGATGATTTAATGTGTTCTGCTAAAGCAACATTGTCTCAATTTTTACTACTGCATTAGAAACTGTACTTGTATTTTCATGTGGTTTAAATTGTTCTGTATTTCTATCTCTTCTACATCCTGTGTTAAAGTAAAAATAGGTTGTAATGGACATCAGAATACACAACTTGCTTATGATGTCAGCTCAGTGTGGTAAAGATGGGAAATGATAAAAGCTGTATAAGTACCATAGCTCCTGAAACCTGGATTTGACTTAGCTCAGAGAATGTGGCCTAAACATACAAGGATAGATTCTTTTCTTGGCTCAGGTTTAATCTGTCCTGTCTGCACTAGTATTAAAGAGTGAGGAAGTAGGAGTGATCCTTTCAAGACTCTAATTGCGTGAATAAACATAAATTAATGATGATCTCAAAACTCAGTACGGGTTAAATTAATGGTTCACAAACTTTTCCAGTAAAGCTGGAGTCAGTTTTGTACAAACCAGAGCCAATTTGTGCATTCATGTCAAAGCTGTGTAAAACCATGAGCTGAAACCCAAGGAAAGGCATGGTCAAAGCCCTGCAAAATTGAAACCGTTCAGTTATCTGACAGCTGTAAGAAACATACTCTGTGGATCCCATTAAAATCTTGACATTTACTTCCTCATGTTATTTACTTCATCCAGTGTACTTGGGGCAATCTATATTAGAATGATGATTACCACAAATATCATGGTGAATTTAAAAACTGAGTGTTGGCAACCATGGTGATGCACATATGTAAAAATTCCTCTTTATGGACAAGTCAAGACCATGCGGACCCTTTTCCAATTGCTATTTAGGATGCACAGTAGGATAACAAAACTGGCTTAGTAAAACTCCATTGTTGTTGGTATGTGGGCGGGGGCGGGAGGGGAAGGAGAGGAGGAATGTTTGCTGTTTTAGAAGTTGTCTCAGGTCATTGAGAATTATGTATAATATGTCACTATACAAACAGCAAGTACAAGTTGGAAAAATCTCCCCACTATTACATTACTAAAATTCAGGTAATTATTACTGCCACAAACCCAGAAATTTTCCTTTCTATGTGATTATTTTGCAATGATAATTTACATTTTACCTGCAGGCCATTGGCAATAATCACATAGAACAAAAGGTATGGACACAACTGTTGTATCCTGTGTATGAATAAACATGTTTGCAAAGCTCACCAGTGGAGACAGATGGCTTCCCCTCAAGGCATCTGCAGTGCTCTCAAGCAAAGGGCTTCTCCGTGGTGCAGTTAGTAATACTGTTTGTTTAATCTTTGCCTCCCTGCATTTAGTATATTTAGTAACATTGTGCTTGCATTTAAAAACAAAACACTAATGCGATAATGAACACACTTAAATGTAATTCTGTTTGTGTCTGAGAAGCCTCTGTAATATCTGTTACTTATTGTTTTGTGTTGTGTGGTAAGTGGAATTAGCCAATCAGCTCTTCTCTTTAAGAAATCTGCAGCACCGTGAGGAGCAAAAGATTATCAGTTTAGGCCTATGCAAATAGGTGCTCTTTTGACTCAGTGGCTAGTGATGTGGACTGTTGGTGACCCCGAACCATGACAGCAGAAACCTTTCTAATGATAGTCTACCAGCTGCTGTATGTCAGCTCCAGCCATACACAGGATGTTCCACTCCACGTCTGTCTTTCTATGTTGATTGCCTTCTTGTTCTTAAATATTCAGTAGTGATGCTTCAAAATAGGCATAATAGCCTTTGCCTGCCCTATTTTGAATTGCATACAGTTTTATTTATTTGTTTACCTGATGCTGTAAATATACAACATAGAACTGAACAGAGTTTCTCAGGTTCCATGGTATAAAGGTTGGAGTCTTACTCCAGTGAAAGATTTTCGGCTGTCTGAACAATGGATTTTTTTTGCACTGTCAGAGCAATTGAGAGGAATACACTGTGCTGGTTTTTTTTAAAAAATGTTATGTATTTTTAATAATGATTTATAACCAGGCATCATATGTTTCCTTTATTAGTATCTATTGTGATGGGAATTAGTGACCTAGAAATGCCACTTCTTACAAAGTACCATAAAAATACATATGATATTCCCAATTAGATTGCAGGATAAAACATCCCTTTGATTGTATGTCAATAATAATTGTTACATAAGCACTGTGTACACTGTTACTTTTAAAATATTAATTTTACAAACTTTTAAACTGTTTAAAATGGACAATATGAATGGTAACATTGTAAATAAACAAATCTACTCTCTGTAGGCCTCGAGGCAAGTCAAACTTAAACAGCATTTTTAAAAGGTGGTATTAACTCTGTCTTATTTCCATTTAGTAAAATGTTACAGGCTATTTAACTTGAAATAGCTGAATAGTACCTGATACAACTGTGCATGATTGTTTGCTTTGATATTATGAAAGAAGCAAGGCAGATGTTATATATGACCGAACAGTAGGTTCTCACAGGTCATGCTTTTGTTCCTCTGATCTCTTCACTGTTCTTGCTTGTTATTACCTCTCATCTGCAAGTAATTAGCTAAAGATGAGGGTGCCACGGCCGGCTCCAGCATTTCTGCTGCCCCAAGCGCGCGCAAAAAAAAAAAAAAAAAAAAAAAAAAAAAGCCGCGATCGGCGGCGGCAATTGGAAAAAAAAAAAAGAAAAGAAAAAAAGCCGTGATTGGCGGCGGCAGTTCAGCGGCAGGTCCTTCGCTCCTAGAGGGAGTGAGGGACCTGCCGCCCCCGAATTGCCGCAGGTGCCGCCCCTCTCCCTTGGCCGCCCCAAGCACCTGCTTGTTAAGCTGGTGCCTGGAGCCGGCCCTGGAGGGTGTAACCAGCTTCTTCATGGTCCTGTTGATATGCCCCTCAAAAACTTACCTGTGCATAGTATCCAGCTCTGTGTGTTGTGATTTGGACCAGTGGTGAAGACTGGTAATCTCTTGGAGTGGGTTTTGTCTAGGTCGGGTCTCTTGTGGTGTTTTTCCTTTTAGTCTCACTCTAAAGTTTTGTGCAGACCACTGAAAAATATAGCTGGTACTATGTACCTTATCTTGGGTTATCTGGTTTGGACATGTTTCCAGAGAGACCAAGATGGGGGTACCGGTGATCTGTTCTTTATGCCCTGAAAGGAAATCCTTATCCACCAGTTTATAAACCTCGAACAGAATAAAATGAAATAAAGCAGGATTCTGTCACAGTAGTGAAGTGTGCTAAATGAAACCCTAAAGCAGACAGAAATTTACTTTTTAAAAATATGCAGGAGGAAATAAAATATCACATGAAATGTGACCTAGCAGCTGAAGAATCATATGATTCTGCCAGATGTTTTGGAGAGAAATAAATCCATATTAAGATCATCTCCCTCTAGGGCTACAGCTGGAGACGACAGTACTCCTTCAGTTAAAAGAAAGGACAGAGCTCCAAGAAGCATTATGCCTGAGACAGGATCTCCAGGGGAGCATGGCTGTTTGTTACATCTGTTGAAAAAAAATGCAGCATATTACTCCTCATGACAGGCCAGCACCACTGGCTGGTGCAGAGAAGAGATGGGTCTTTGCTCCCCCGCCTCCATCCCCTTTGGGGTTTCTAGTTATTGTGAGTAGTATTGGAGATCCAGGTCCTTGCACTTTAAGCATCATCAAAATACATGGAATCACAGCCAGGTTTTAGCAGGAGGCATTTAACCAAGAGAACTACAAACTATAGACACATGCAAAAAAAGGCTTCCACCCAGCCTGAGATCCAGCTTTGTGTTTCTTCTTTATCTGGGGCCACGTTGTCAGGAACTCGATACAACACGCAAACACTTAAGGGCTGAATAATATATGGCCAATATACAAACAATTACATGCAGGGGCACAAGGTTGGGAGGCTTCTTTTGTCCCCATCCATTTCCCCCTTCTGCATCCATACAAAACCAGGTACGATTTTCTGTTACACATTTTCCCTTTGCCATTGAAATTAACTTTTCTGTGTATGCATCTGTATATGTGAATGGGAGCCAGGGGGATGGAATAGGGAGGGAAATCCTTCCTCCTGAAACAAGGCTCCAAAGAGGGTCCTGTGGCACCTTTAAGACTAACAGAAGTATTGGGAGCATAAGCTTTCGTGGGTAAGAACCTCACTTCTTCAGATGCAAGTAATGGAAATTTCCAGATAACTTCGTTATCTCCATACTGATTTATACCTGCCTCTGGAAATTTCTATTACTTGCATCTGAAGAAGTGAGGTTCTTACCCACGAAAGCTTATGCTCCCAATACTTCTGTTTGTCTTAAAGGTGCCACAGGACCCTCTGTTGCTTTTTACAGATTCAGACTAACACGGCTACCCCTCTGATACAAGGCTCCAAAGAGTTTCTCCTTGACTTAAACCTTTCCTTGACTGGAAGATCTGTTTTCCTTTGCTCATGATCAGCATTACCAAAGAATACCACCTGCTCCTGTTTTTGTAGAAGTGCAGCTGGTCATCTCTTGGATGATATGGGAGTGTCTGTGGTCAATATGAGAGCAATCTGGAGAGCAAATATTCAGCCTAATGAGCAAGTGCATAGTTAGGAGAGCACATGTAGTACAGTATTAGTCTTATAGAACAGCTAATACTATTTGCATGTCTTGAATAAAACTGCTGAGAACTGGCATTTGGAAAGGCGAGGAGGTGCTGTAAACTGAAACTGCTACCCAAGGGATGGAAAATAGGCATAGCTGTTTCAAACCTTAGGGGTTTTCGTAACAAGTTACGTGCAACACCGCATTACAGTGGGCCCAGGACTAACCTTGGAGCCTGCTGCTTTCCGATCTCAGCAGCTCTGCTTGGCTGCAGCAGTTCTACCTGGCAGCTTAAATGAGCTTCTGTGCTGCAGTTGCTTCAGCAGAGAGGATCCAAGTCTCCATCACAGTGTGTTGATTCTGCTGCAGATGGTGCAGTGCAGACAAGTTTGAAATTTACTGGGGAAAGAAAGACCTGCCTTTAACCTGCCAGCTTATCTCCACCCTGTTGCTGGGAAAATAAGATGTCACACAGTCATGGTGAAAGAGTCAAAATATTAGCTGGTAGCATATAAGACTCAGGAATACGCTACCTAAGGAAAGAGCAATTAGCTGAGAGCAGTGACTGGTATTCCCCCTACCTAATGGTGCTTTGAATTTGAGGCTTATCCTTTTTGCAGTGAGGGTTTGGAAGTATCTTTGCTCATCCTACAGTGATAGCACCTAGTTGCCCTTCAAGCAAAAGAACAGAGACTCTACGGCAACTGGGATAGCAAAGGGACAACATTTGATAGGCAGGGCATATACGAGGATAGTGCCTTGAGACCTGCCTTCTCCTGGGTTTCCCCTTTAAATTGAGGGTTTTCAGATCCTTCTGCAGGTCTACAATGTTAACCCACCAGTGTAGGGGGAAACTTGCCATTCCCCATCTCCTTGGCATCAGACCAGTTGCTGTTGCAAGCAGTGCTTTCCATCCTCTTCAAAGCCAACAGATGTGTTGGAGGTTGGGCATGGGAGAGGGAAAAGGAAAACGCCAATACCACTTTCACAAAAGGGGAATAGGGAAGAAGGCGTGGAAGTCGTCCAGAAGTTCAGAGTGGCTCTGCTCCCTCCTGCCTTTTCACCTCTCATGAATAATGCATCAACTCCACTCTGCTTCCTCCCCACCCCCCCATCTCCTTCTCCCTATCTCTGCAACACAGGCTTCTAGGAAGGAGAGTCAAAAGGCCCCAATGACGTTGCCATCCAGGCCACGGGTCTGGGAAGAAAGAGGAGAAGAGTGGGTAGTGAAGAAGACTCTCCAGAGCTGCAGGAGCACCAGCTGGGAGGGGACCCACCAATTAATTGAGATTGGGCTGGCAGGATACAGAAGGAATGAATTGGTACTGGCGTGCTTGTGAGAGGCTGGAAGCCCCAGCACTGTTAGGGAGCACTTAATATAAATGTGCAAAATTTATACAAATTTAAAATCTATTGTTTGTTTTATTGTCCCAGGTGTGAGCCTGGCTGCTGTGCTCTCTGCATCCTCTCTCCTTCTCTGTCCCGCCCAAAAGCCATTTCAGGCACAGCTTGATACCTGATATTTAAAAGCATGCTGTTATGTGAGGAACACTAAATAAGTAGAGCTGTTTTTCACAGATGGAGTGTGCTTCACTGAGTGTAAACTGTAGTGAAACTAAAGACGTGCACCTTTATCGGGGGGGGGGGGGGGTCCCTTCTCTCCTTCCTATTGCCATAAAAGGGAACTTACATCTGTCATGTGAAAGTCTTGCAAAAATGACTTCTTCAGAGATGAGTCAACTTGGGTAGCCAGTCATTGAATTTCCCTGATATACAAAATGTGATACTGTAGTGAACCAGACCACAAGCCAGATAGGAGCACTGTGGTTTACCTAGCTATTCTTGGCTTATATTTGTTTGCTATTATCTATGAAAAAATGATTCTCTAGGGTCTGCCAGTTCGTTTAAGACCAGCATATGTCTTCTGAATTCTGGAGAGGTATGTCATCATGCTTTCCCTCCTTCCCCGTTTCATCTTCACACCTTGTAAATATAAGGAACTTGGAAGTATCTACATGTCTTTGCTAGCCACACAATACAATTTATATCTTTCATCCTTTTTTTTTTTTTTTTTTTTAAGTAAAAAATGCTGGTGTCATTACTGTTCTTTTGAGTCTAGCCAAGTGAAATCCTGTCAAGTAAAACCTTACTAACAGAATTCTGAACTGGATGAATCTGTTAAGCTTTCCCGGGGGAATGTATTCTACTCTTTTAACAACAGCCTCTCGGATGCTGGGAGAGTAAAGTTCTATTAATTGAAAAGATTGCTAACGTGGATGAAAGAAAGAAATGGGTTGGGGGAGATTTTAAATGTGCTTGCCACTTTCCAATTACCTTTACCTTAGAGCTGGACTCCAGGAGGAAAAAGAGAATCGGGGGTAGCTGGGGTGGTGGTGGGGGCGAAGCTCCTATTTACAGCTTCAAACTACCCATTTTGATTACAGTTCAGCAGCAAGCAGAGCCATCGGGTCAGTGGGGCAATATTTGTTATGGATGTCATTAGCATGGCAGAACACATCTGAGGATTGCCATTTGTACTCTGTGCCGCAGTTTTCGCAATCACATGTAAATAGAACCTAGAATGATCAGTTCTGCTGCTCTAACCAAACAGATTAGAAAAATCTGTCTCCTATAAGTGATGTAGACAGAGCTGAATTTTCACAGGGTTTTCTTTTAAAATCAGTTTAAT
Source organism: Emys orbicularis (assembly GCF_028017835.1). Taxonomy (NCBI): domain Eukaryota; kingdom Metazoa; phylum Chordata; order Testudines; family Emydidae; genus Emys; species Emys orbicularis. Next base: position 63,776,331 of record NC_088689.1, read on the forward strand.
TTAAAAAAATCTTAATCTAAAACAATGATTTGGAGTGCTTGGAAACCGGGAATAGGTACAGTACGATGAATTCAGCACTAACTTTCTTAATACAATCACTTTCTTATTTATTTCAAAAGTGCAGAATCAAATCTTTTCTGGTTCCATTATAGCCATTGGGAATTTTGTCACTGCATCTCAGGGCCTGGACCTATGTCCATTAACACAGTTTAGTTGCTTTGTGTCAGAGGCTTGATTTCAAGGCCGGTTCAGCTGTAATTTTGAAAAACATGAACGCCCCTTGAAGTAACAAACAGATTGTTTAGAGGCAAATTGGACTTGCCCGGCTGATTCTAACTTAAGCTGGAGAACTGTTTGAAAGTGGGATCTAGTGAGATTTCTGGAATACGAAACTGAGTTGTTGATTAATGCACTAACTTGACACCACATGTGGAGTGTGTTCAAATCCTGCTAAAGGCCACATGTGCCTAGGTTGTGAAATCATTCATTTTCACATTACAAAATCATCATGCAGGCCCAGGAGTGGAAAAGTAAAAGGTTTGCACATTTACAGAGAGATGTTTGAGAATCTTGCTGAGCCCTTGTATGTATTCTAGCTGATGCTCTCAATCCATTGCTGTGGAAGTATTTGGAGTGGGGAGGAAGCAAGAACACTTTTATTGTGAGGCTATGCAAACTCTTTAATTCCTAAACCAGGGGTCAGCAACCTACGGCACGTGTGCCAAACACGGCACGTGAGCCGATTTTGAGTGGCACGCTGCCTGCCCGGTGAGAGGAGGAGGGGCGGAGGGGCCGGAAAGTGCCACGCTGGGGGAAGAAGCAGGGGAGGAGGGAAGCTCAGCTGCCGCAGGACCAAGCTTCTGCCTCCTGCCTCTGCAGGGGACAGCGGTGTGTGTGGGGGGGTCCCGGCCCCCAGCCCCACTCAGCCCCACCGCTCTCCCCTGTGGGGGCAGGAGGCAGAAGCTTGGTCCTGCGGCAGCCAAGCTTCCCCCCTCCCCCGCTTCTTCCCACAGCATGGTGCATTCCGGCCCCTCCTCCTCCCTCTCCCTGCCGGCGATGGCCCTTGCGAGGGGGTGGGGGGTGGAGCAGAGCCGTGCGGCAACGTGCTCGCTGCTCTGTAGAGCAGGCAGAGAGAGGTAGGGACGGGCCTTGGGGAAGGGGGTGGAACAGGGCATATCCCTCCCAGCCCCCTGCCCTGAGCGGCTCAGGGCAGGGGGCTGGGAGCACCCCCACGAGCCGAGCACCCCAGCCTTCTGCCCTGAACCCCCCCCACCGCAACACACACTCAGCCTTCTGCCCTGCACCCCCCACACACACCCCAGCCCTCTGCCCTGACCTCGAGTCGCCCCCACACCCCCCAGCCTTCTGCCCTGCACCCCCACACCCCCCAGTCCTCTGCCCTGAACCCCTCCACACACCCAGCCTTCTGCCCTGCACCCCCACAGCCCTCCAGCCCTCTGCCCTGACCTCCCCCCAACACCCAGCCTTCTGCCCTGCACCTCCACACCCCTCCAGCCCTCTGCCCTGACCTCCCCCCAACACCCAGCCTTCTGCCCTGCACCTCCACACCCCTCCAGCCCTCTGCCCTGACCTCCCCCAACACCCAGCCTTCTGCCCTGCACCTCCACACCCCTTCCAGCCCTCTGCCCTGACCTCCCCCCAACACTCAGCCCTCTGCCCTGAACTCCCCACACACCCAGCCTTCTGCCCTGCACCTCCACACACCCCCAGCCCTCTGCCCTGACCTAGAGTCCCCCCAACACCCAGCCTTCTGCCCTGCACCTCCACACCCCACCCCAGACTTATAGAGAGAGAGCTTCTAAAAAACGTTAACATGTATTACCGGCACGCGAAACTTAAATTAAAGTGAATAAATGAAGACTCGGCACACCACTTCTGAAAGGTTGCCTACCCCGTCCTAAACTAAACTCTTGATGATCATCAAATTGTTGTGCAGTTCTCTATGGTTTACCGTTCATATTGACTTTTTCTTTCATTCACAGCACTGAACAATTGTTTTAGGTCTGTTGTAATAATTGGGCAGAAGACTGGCTCTTCCCTGAAGTATCAGATAGTGGTCACTTCTCGAGACAGGATACCAAACTGGATGGTTTAATCTTCTATCATAGTTGATGAATCCCTAGCTTTTTTTCTCAATCTGCTGCAACAAAATATAGTATTAGGAAATTCTCATTTTATTCCCTAAGGAGGCAGTGTGGTCCAGTTGTAATGGCACAGGACTGGGAGTCAGAAATGATTTCTCACCGCTGCTGCTGACTGTGGTGACCCTGAGCAAATAATGTAACTGTTGTCCCTCATTTCCCTTTCCTGTAAAATAGGAATAAAATACATTTCCCTGATCTGTAAAGCACTTTGAGATCTCTGAATGAAAAGTGTGATGGGTGCCACCTGGGGTACCACTTAGCTCTTGGCCAATCAGCCTGGGCTCCCTCTCACACTGTACTGCTGTGACAAGTTGCAAAGCCCTCCAGCCTGCACTTTCTCCAACCTTCATACAAGTAGAGCCACAACCAGCTGCAGTTACATGCAGGCTCTCTGACCAGCCCCTGCATAGGAAGCCTATAGCCCAGGCAACTCCCCATGCATGCACCCCCTCTGGAGTATAAATCCAAAATTGTACCATCTTGTGCTGCAAAGAGAACAGTACAGCGTAAGCTCATAAAGTTCGCCCCCTCCCTCAATGTGGAGAGGTATATGCACCAGCCTTTGACCCTAAGTTATGATTCCCACACACTTCATTCCAACTCAATAGTTTAGATAAAGCAAAAATGAGTTTAACTACAAAAGATGGATTTTAAGGGATCGCAAACAGATCAAAGCATTACCTAGCAAATAAACAACAAATGCAAACTAAACTTAATATACACCTCTACCCCAATATAATGCGACCTGATATAACACGAATTCAGATATAATGCGGTAAAGCAGCGCTCCGGGGGAGTGGGGCTGCGCACTCCGGTGGATCAAAGCAAGTTCGATATAACGCGGTTTCACCTATAATGCAGTAAGATTTTTTTTTTTTGGCCCCCGAGGATAGCGTTATATCGGGGTAGAGGTGTATTACATTGATTGGATATGATTTAGTAGATTCTCACCCCAAGAGATGATACAAGCAGGCTGCAGATTCTTAAGGGGCAAGCTGCACTTGCTTTGCAGCTTGGAATTCCCAGGTGTTTCATTCACTGGCTAAAAATCCCTTTAGCCTGGGTCCAGCACTTCCACCAGTTCAATCTTTGTTCCTCAGGTGTTTCCAGGAGTTGTTTTATGTGGGAAGTGAAGAACCCCAGATGATGTCACTCCCTGCCTTATATAGCTTTTGCATATGACGGGAACCCTTTGTTCCAAAGCTTGGTTTCCCAGACCAGTCTGTGGAAAAATACTGACATCCCAAGATGGAGTCCAGAGACATGTGGTCTGATCACATGTCCTTGTAGAGGCATAGCAGCCATTACTTAGAGGCTGTCTGTAGTATTCTCAGCAAGGCTCACCAGGTGTGAGATAAGCTTCTCCTAAGGCCTATTGTTCTTTCTAATGGCTCATTGCCCTGAATAGGCCCTTCCCAATCAGCTATCTAGACTGAAAGCATATTGTCTAGTCGTCATTACCCAGGAGTAACTACATTTGAAATACAGATGCATCGTCAATATTCATAACTTCAGATACAAAAATGATACATGAATACAAATAGGATAATTATATTCCGCAAATCATAACCTTTTCAATGACATCTCATATGACCCATCTTGCATAAAAGACATCATATTTCTGTCATAATCATATCATAATCATAGAATATCAGGGTTGGAAGGGACCTCAGGAGGTCATCTAGTCCAACCCACTGCTCAAAGCAGGACCAATTCCCAACTAAATCATCCCAGCCAGAGCTTTGTCAAGCCGGGCCTTAAAAACCTCCAAGGAAGGAGATTCCACCACCTCCCTAGGTAACGCATTCCAGTGCTTCACCACCCTCCTAGTGAAATAGTGTTTCCTAATATCCAACCTAGACCTCCCCCACTGTAACATGAGACCATTGCTCCTTGTTCTGTCATCTGCCACCACTGAGAACAGCCGAGCTCCATCCTCTTTGGAACCTCCCTTCAGGTAGTTGAAAGCAGCTATCAAATCCCCCCTCATTCTTCTCTTCTGGAGACTAAACAATCCCAGTTCCCTCCGCCTCTCCTCATAAGTCATGTGCTCCGGCCCCCTAATCATTTTTGTTGCCCTCCGCTGGACTCTTTCCAATTTTTCCACATCCTTCTCGTAGTGTGGGGCCCAAAACTGGACACAGTACTCCAGATGAGGCCTCACCAATGTCAAATAAAGGGGAACGATCACGTTCCTCCATCTGCTGGCAATGCCCCTACTTATACAGCCCAAAATGCCGTTAGCCTCCTTGGCAACAAGAGCACACTGTTGACTCATATCCAGCTTCTCGTCCACTGTGACCCCTAGGTCCTTTTCTGCAGAACTGCTACCTAGCCATTCGGTCCCTAGTCTGTAGCTGTGCATGGGATTCTTCCGTCCTAAGTGCAGGACTCTGCACTTGTCCTTGTTGAACCTCATCAGGTTTTTTTTTTTGGCCCAATCCTCTAATTTGTCTAGGTCCCTCTGTATCCGATCCCTACCCTCCAGTGTATCTACCACGCCTCCCAGTTTAGTGTCATCTGCAAACTTGCTGAGAGTGCAGTCCACACCATCCTCCAGATCATTAATAAAGATATTGAACAAAACCAGCCCCAAGACCGACCCTTGGGGCACTCCGCTTGAAACCGGCTGCCAACTAGACATTGAGCCATTGATCACTACCCATTGAGCCCGACGATCTAGCCAGCTTTCTATCCACCTTACAGTCCATTCATCCAGCCCATACTTCTTTAACTTGCTGGCAAGAATACTGTGGGAGACCGTATCAAAAGCTTTGCTAAAGTCAAGGAATAACACATCCACTGCTTTCCCCTCATCCACAGACCCAGTTATCTCTTCATAGAAGGCAGTTAGGTTAGAAAGGCACGACTTCCCCTTGGTGAATCCATACTGACTGTTCCTGATCACTTTCCTCTCCTCTAAGTGTTTCATAATTGATTCCTTGAGGACCTGCTCCATGATTTTTCCAGGGACTGAGGTGAGGCTGACTGGCCTGTAGTTCCCCGGATCCTCCTTCTTCCCTTTTTTAAAGATGGGCACAACATTAGCCTTTTTCCAGTCATCTGGGACCTCCCCCGATTGCCATGAGTTTTCAAAGATGATGGCCAATGGCTCCGCAATCACATCTGCCAACTCCTTTAGCACCCTCGGATGCAGTGCATCCGGCCCCATGGATTTGTGCTCATCCAGTTTTTCTAAATAGTCCCGAACCACTTCTTTCTCCACGGAGGACTGGTCACCTCCTCCCCATACTGTGCTTCCCAGTCCAGCAGTCTGGGAGCTGACCTTGTTTGTGAAGACAGAGGCAAAAAAAGTATTGAGTACATTAGCTTTTTCCACATCCTCTGTCACTAGGTTGCCTCCCTCATTCAGTAAGGGGCCCACACTTTCCTTGACTTTCTTGTTGTTGCTAACATACCTGAAGAAACCCTTCTTGTTACTCTTAACATCTCTTGCTAGCTGCAACTCCAAGGGTACGTCTACACTTACTTCCTGGTTCGGCGGCAGGCAATCGATCTTCTGGGATCGATTTATCGCGTCTTGTCTAGACGCGATAAATCGATCCTGGATCGATCCCGGAAGTGCTCGCCATCGACGCCGGTACTCCAGCTCGGCGAGAGGAGTACGCGGCATCGACGGGGGAGCCTGCCTGCCGCGTCTGGACCCGCGGTAAGTTCGGACTAAGGTACTTCGAATTCAGCTACATTATTAACGTAGCTGAATTTGCGTACCTTAGTCCGAAGTGGGGGGTTAGTGTGGACCAGGCCAAAGTGTGATAATACCACTATGAAGAATATGGGGTGCAGTGTCACACTATGTAAGTACTAAACAGTAATACTACTAAAATAAATCTCTCAACTATCTTATCAGAAATCATTTTTTGGATCATAAAGGATTTCTGTCGTACACCCAGATTATCACTCAATTCCTATTAGTACTGTAAAATATGTACATTAGAATTATTGAATTTCCAGAACCAACAATTGCAGAATGCTTGTTTCTATGTGTGACGGGTTGGATCACAGAAACCCCCTTGGGAGCTGCCACCCAATGTGCAAAGACTACCCCTGCTTCTGTTTTCCCTGCCAGCTCAGGATTCCAGCACCCTGTCTTGCTGAGCCAGACACTCCAGTCTGCTCTAACAAAGACTCAGGGTCTGAATTACTAGTCCCAAAGCTGCAAGTTTACCCGAAACCAGCTCACAGGAGTGTGCTTGTCTTTAGCACTCAGATGCCCAACTCCCAATGGGGTCTAAACCCAGATAAATCCGTTTTACCCTGCATAAAGTTTATGCAGGGCAAACTCATAAATTGTTCGCCCTCTATAACACTGATAGAGAGGTTTGCTCCCCCAGGTATTAATACATACTCTGAGTAAATTACTAAATAAAAAGTGATTTTATTAAATACAGACAGTAGGATTTAAGTGGTTCAAAGTAGTAACAGACAGAACAAAGTAAGTCACAAGCAAAATAAAATAAAATGCGCAAATCTATGCCTAATCAAACTAAATACAGATAAGTTCCTCACCAGTTCCAGAATGCTCCCTTTTACAGGCTACTCTCCCTTTAGCCTGGGTCCAGCAATCTCTCACAACCCCTGTAGTCTCTGTTCAAGTATCCTGGGGGGGGGTGGAGAGGCTCCTTCTTTAGCCAGCTGAAGACAAAATGGAGGGGTCTCCCCCAGGTATAAATAGGCTCTCTCTTGTGGGAGGAGACCCCCCTCCTCCCTCCTATGCAAAGTCCAGCTCCAAGATGGAGTTTTGGAGACACCTGGGCAAGTCACATGCCCCTGCATGACTCAGTCTTTACAGGCCGACGCCATTGTCCACATGGTATCTTGCATGTCTCCAGGAAGACTTCTTATGTGGATTGGAGCATTCCAAGATGCATTGTTCCCCAAGTGTTTCCTGATCAGGTACTTAACCTGGCGAATTCCTTCCTAATGAAGCTGACCAAATGCCTCCCAAAGCTTACTTAGAAACCAAGCAAGCATACAGCCCATATTCTTAACCTCAAGTAGAAAATGATATATATATGTACAAATAGGATGAATAGATATAGTAGACCATAATCTTTACGGAGATATGTTACCTGGCACAGGCAGCACAAAACATATTCCAGTTATGTCATACATACATTTATAAGCACCCCCTCCCCATAAAGCCTTATGGGGAACACCGTCACACTATGTTCAAAAAAATTCTACCTCTACCTCATTTCAAGCTCCTCTTTTTACTGTTTTTGTTATGCACTTCTGCTTTTCATCTTCTGTCTGGGGCCAATACACATAGACAGATAAACAATCTGAATTTTTCCTTGCCATTCAATCCATTAGACTCATTATGTACTCCCCTTTTGGAAAAAGCCTTGGGCATCAACACTAGTTGCTCGTGGTATCTTCATAGCTGATGGCTTTTGATATGATAGACCTATTTTTTAATGATGCAGTTCTTTTCCGTATCCCAAAACATTTCTGTTCTATTTCCACAAGTGAATAAATCTGCAAGTATAAAACCTTTTTTTTTCTTTCACTCATTTGTCCAGGGGTTTTCTTACAGTACAACTAGCTGAGAGTTACTCACATGAGTAGTCCCATTTGTAATAGAATTAATTACTTGAATGAGCATGAATTAGAATTGTACATCTGGACCCCTGATGTGTAGAAAAAGTGTAAACTTTATACATAAAGATACTTCATGTGATGCAGTTAACAAAACTGATGTGAAATATTGACACCTCATTGGGAAATTATCCAACTTTTTAGATCTTTTGCTAACTTTATATGCCAAAAATGGGTGACCTAGCCTAGGAAAACAAATCCCCAGTGTGATCGAGTTCTTAGAAGCAGTATTCTTCTCAAATCAGAGCTGAATTAAATTTTGGAACTCTCTCAAACTTGGATTTATTATATTGACATTTGATAGTGCAGCAATAGATTATTCTATTACATTAGAAACCCATCTTTTGAGGGAGGTTAATATCTCATTCATGTCAGACCACATAAGGCATAAACTTGGTACATTGAGATGTCATTTTAAAAACTTTTGTGGGTATTTATTTTATGAAAAACTTATTTTTAAATCAGTTCAGTAGCTGTTGTTGATGCATCAAAAGTGACAATTTGGGTGTAAAGGTTCAACATCAATAGCACAAATTAGAAAATTCAAAGTTAAAAGCTTTGCAGCTGCCTCCTGCATTTGGTGCTGGAGAGAGGCAGAAACACTCCCCAGAACTGTCCCACTTTCCAGGTACATTTGGATGTTCCATTCTGATTTCAGTGGAATTCTGTCATTCCCAAGGAACACCACAATTTTCCAGAGTAGCACAGAAACTACAGAATAACCATCAGCAAAGCAGCTAGGTATTGCTAAAGCCCATATGCGGAATATTGCTGAATGGAACTCAGATCCAGGAGACTTTGGACCCAATCCTGTAAACCACGGGTTCTTAGCCTTTTCCATAAAGTAAACCCCTGTTACAGCAGGAAAAAAAGGTGTTGGGACATGCCCTGGCCCAGCCATAATGAAAGGGAAGGCGGTTGAGGACCTGTGCTGTAACTGCTTCCAAGTGAGTTCTTGACTCAATGGACTCTTCGCTGTAGTAAGCACTATGCTTGAAAGTGTTTGTAGTGTCAGGGCCACCCGAGGGGGGAGGGGGGGGCAAGTGGGGCAATTTGCCCCAGGCCCCGGGCCCCACAGAGGCCCCCACGAGAATATAGTATTCTATAGTATTGCAACTTTTTTTTTATGGAAGGGGCCCCTGAAATTGCTTTGCCCCAGGCCCCCTGAATCCTCTGGGTGGCCCTGTGTAGTGTGAGTGACTGAGGAAGATAGACTGACTCAAAGACAACATAGCCTGGATTGAATTGTAAGGCAGACTCTTAAGAACATAAGAATTGCCATACTGGGTCAGACCAAAGGTCCATCCAGCCCAGTATCCTGTCTCTCAACAGTGGCCAATGCCAAGTGCCCCAGAGGGAGTGAACCTAACAGGTAATGATCAAGTGATCTCTCTCCTGCCACCCATCTCCACCCTCTGACAAACAGAGGCTAGGGACATCATTCCTTACCCATCCTGGCTAATAACCATTAATGGACTTAACATCCATGAATTTATCTAGTTCTCTTTTAAACCCTGTTATAGTCCTAGCCTTTGCAACCTCCTCAGGCAAGGAGTTCCACAGGTTGACTGTGTGCTGTGTGAAGAAGAACTTCCTTTTATTTGTTTTAAACCTGCTGCCCATTAATTTCATTTGGTGGCCCCTAGTTCTTATACACCGCTACCTCGATATAACGTGACCCGATATAACACAAATTCGGATATAACGCGGTAAAGCAGCGCTCCAGGGGGGCGGGGCTGCGCACTCCGGTGGATTAAAGCAAGTTCAATATAACGCAGTTTCACCTATAACGCGGTAAGATTTTTTTGGCTCCCGAGGACAGTGTTATATTGAGGTAGAGGTGTATTATGGGAACAAGTAAATAACTTTTCCTTATTCACTTTCTTCACACCACTCATGATTTTATATACCTCTATCATATCTCCCCTTAGTCTCCTCTTTTCCAAGTTGAAAAGTCCTAACCTCTTTAATCTCTTCTCATATGGGACCTGTTCCAAACCCCTAATCATTTTAGTTGCCCTTCTCTGAACCTTTTCTAATGCCAGTATATCCTTTTTGAGATGAGAAGACCACATCTGTACACAGTATTCAAGATGTGGGCATACTATGGATTTATATAAGGGCAATAAGATATTCTCCATCTTATTCTCTATCCCTTTTTTTTAATGATTCCTAACATCCTGTTTGCTTTTTTGACTGCCACTGCATACTGCATGGACGTCTTCAGAGAACTATCCATGATGACTTCCTGATTAGTTGTAGCTAAATTAGCACCCATCATATTGTATGTATAGTTGGGGTTATTTTTTCCAGTGTGCATTACTTTACGTTTATCCACATTAAATTTCGTTTGCCATTTTGTTGCCCAATCATTTAGTTTTGTGAGATCTTTTTGAAGTTCTTCAGTCTTCTTTGGTCTTAACTATCTTGAGCAGTTTAGTATTGTCTGCAAACTTTGCCACCTCACTGTTTACCCCTTTCTTCAGATCATTTATGAATAAGTTGAATAGGATTGGTCCTAGGACTGACCTTTGGGGACCACCACTAGTTACCACTCTCCATTCTGAAAATTTACCATTTATTCCTACCCTTTGTTCCCTGTCCTTTAACCAGTTCTCAATCCATAAAAGGATCTTCCCTTTTATCCCATGACAACTTAATTTACATAAGAGCCTTTGGTGAGGGACCTTGTCAAAGGCTTTCTGGAAATCTAAGTACACTGTGTCCACTGGATCCCCCTTGTCCACATGTTTGTTGATCCCTTCAAAGAACTCTAATAGATTAGTAAGACATGATTTCCCTTTACAGAAACCATGTTGACTTTTGCCCAACAATTTATGTTCTTCTATGTGTCTGACAATTTTATTTTTACTATTGTTCAGCTAATTTGCCGGTACTGACGTTAGACTTACCGGTCTGTAATTGCCGGGATCACCTCTAGAGCCCTTTTTAAATATTGGCGTTACATTAGCTATCTTCCAGTCATTGGGTGCAGAAGCTGATTTAAAGGACAGGTTACAAACCATAGTTAATAGTTCTGCAATTTCATACTTGAGTTCTTTCAGAACTCTTGGGTGAATGCCATCTGGTCCTGGTGACTTGTTACTGTTAAGTTTATTAATTAATTCCAAAACCTCCTCTAATGACACTTCAACCTGTGACAATTCCTCAGATTTGTCACCTACAAAGGATGGCTCAGGTTTGGGAATCTCCCTAACATCCTCAGCCGTGATGGCTGAAGCAAAGAATTAATTTAGTTTCTCCACAATAACTTGATCATCTTTAAGTGCTCCTTTTTTATCTCGATCATCCACTGGTTGTTTAGCAGGCTTCCTGCTTCTGATGTACTTAAAAAACATTTTATTACCTTTTTGAATTTTTGCCTAGCTGTTCTTCAAACTCCTTTTTGGCTTTTCTTACTACATTTTTTCACTTAACTTGGCAGTGTTTATGCTCCTTTCTATTTACCTCACTAGGATTTGACTTCCACTTTTAAAAAGATGCCTTTTTATCTCTCACTGCTTCTTTTACATGGTTTTAAGCCACAGTGGCTCTTTTTCAGTTTTTACTGTGTTTTTTAATTTGGGGTATACATTTAAGTTGGGCCTCTATTATGGTGTCTTCCACATCCATTAGCCATTTGAAGCCCATTGAAGTTAACGGTCATGACATTCTCAAAGAATTCTAGTAGATTGTAGAGAAACTACTTTCCTTTACAGAAGCTGTTCCAGTTTGTGTTTCTCATATCCTGTTGATCTAGTGTCTTACACTATAACCTTGAAGTAAGGCTTGTTGATTTGTAACACCTAGAATAACATGTAACACCTTCAATAAAGTTAGATACACAATCTCCTACTGTCCAGTTCCCTAGTATACGATCTGTTTTTAATGAGAGATTGCATATTTTTTAAATTCCTTCAGAAGTTTTGGATGTACACCCTGCAGTCCTCCTGACTCTTTGCTCTTGAAAGTGTTAGGTTTTTTTTCCACACCATCTCCTCCTCTTTTAATTTATCAGATCATAATTTTTAATGGAAACTTACTTTTGTGCATATTGCTCCATTTGTATCTACCAACACAACAGAAATAAAACCCTCCCCTTTCCATCCATTCCTACTCCAATCTTGTCTTTTTGGGCGGGGAAGGGGACCTGATTTGTGATTTTTTTTTTTTTTTTTTTTTTTGGAACATTTGGAGTTAGCAACACTGAATCCCTGATGCTATTACCACAGTCATTAATGCAGAAAATGTGTATTAAAAATATGTACAGCTTAAGTTGTAAGACACCATTAGGAGTATTTTGGGATTTATTTTAGTTTTGTGCTTCATTAGTTTTCCAGCACAACTAAGCTTTAGTAATCGGTGATTCAGACAGACTTCCTCAACAGCAAGGTTAGGGAGCAGGCTTAGAGCTCACAGTCCAGACAGAGTGGCTTGTGGCAATCCTGAATTCATTCCCCTGGACAGGAGGACTAGCTCTGCATGATTCACCCACCCACTTACTCCTCCTGTGTGTCAGTGTTTAGACTGTCACAGGAAGGAGAATAGGAAGTGACACAGATAAATCAACAGCCATTGATCTTCACTGAATGAATGACACCTCCTCCCCATAGAGTGCGTCCTAGTGCTGTTTGTGTTTGACTACAAGGCAACAGAGCTATCTTAACTGCTTCACTGTTGGTCCTAGATGCCAGCAACTGTGGAGCCACATTCTATCCACGTTGACATCACAATGGAAAACCTGAATCACACATGGTACAAACAGCAGAGCTAGAGGTCCATATGCATTTTCCTCTTCATTTTGCCCATGTATCTCATTCATACAACATTAGCGAAGCTTTTAAAGTTATTTACTTCCTGCCTTCAAGACATGTACGTAACTTCTGTTTGCCTCACTTGAGAGTTTTATGTGCATAGTGGGGATGGGGCGGGTCAGGGCAGAGGGGGCAGTTAGACTCCTATTAGATATTATATGGGTGTGTAATTATCCAACCCAAGACTTTTGAATTGGTCTTTGCCGGTCCTTTTCCCTGCAGGTCTGTAATGGACAGATGTTCCTCGGGATAAAATGCAGCAATCTATTTTACTTATTTACACCTTCAGATTGTTGTGCTGCATTTGCTCTCATTTAGTTCTAATGTGATAGAATGCCCTTCATACTGCCAATATAAGTAATAACTATAATGTCCTATGAGTCTGTCTTTATACATTCAATGAAATGATAACCAAGCAGCACACTAGTGGCCAACTGACCACCTTTATGGTCTCTTAAATTTAAATTCATTTCAACTCCACTGATTTTAAAAATGTGGATAATCTGGTTTAACACTTCCAGGCATAAAGATTTCCCTATTTTTATGGGGGTTAGAAAATAATTTTGCCACTGGAACTTTTTAAAGCTGTTCTTGGCAGGTATAAGAGTGTCCCTATTAAAGAAAATGTTTATTTTCCTGCAATAATATGAGTGAGGGCTATAAATACAATACAAGACACAGCACTTCAATAAAATATCTCACTTGGGAAACCTGGATTGTATGTTAACATATAATTAATAGTTCCACTTTTTTGAGGTATCTTGTAATAGGAGCAGAGCATTTTTTCTGTCCATCCATGTTTCTTAGCTTTTCTTTGAGCCTCCCTCACAAAGGTTTCTAAGCTGTGTTCTCAATGGAAGACAAACTTTCTTTGTCTTCAGGGTCCACTTTCCACCCAAAGATGATTTTGAAAATGTAAAATACAGATTATGCTGACTCAAAATTTTAACACCCCCACACCCCTCTCTCTCACTCACACTCACACTTACACTTTTGATGCTTCTTCATGTAATAACTAACATGGCTTGTGCGGCTTTGTGTAAAGTATTTAACAATGTAAAGAATTGAACAACAACGAAAAGGCAATGTGCCTTCTTTTTTGCTTCTTTATGATGTGTGTATATAGAGGGCCTGGGAAGCTTTTAGTTCGTTCAGTTTTTAGGAAATAGCAGCAATGTCAAATCTGGTCTTTCATGTTTTTGCTAGATTTCCCCAAGGGTCTTGATAGATTAGTGTAAAAAACATCTTTTTTTTTCCTCGGTAAAAAATTTAGCTAACACATTTTAACTAATATGTTTTAAAACCCTATGTTTTGTCTTCGCTGTTTAAAAAATGTGTGTTACATTGAGATGGCTAATGCAAGAGAGCTATCTTAATCTCTGTGTAAAAAAATTAGTGGAGACCAGGCACATATGGTCTTACTTTGAGGAAGCTAGTCGAGGTCAACCCTTAAACCCCCCAGCTGTGGTTTACCTCAACTAGCTATTGTGATGCTGGCAGACCAGGTGCCGGCTCTTGCCAAGACTGCACACGTTAGCTAAGAACTAATAAACTCATAGCTGGAGACAAGACAAGTTCACCTATATGTTAGGATTCACCTAACCTGTATGTTCACCTGTTTATCCAATCCAGTTGGCACTGGGACCAGATTGGATAATCAAAAATATGGATAATCTGGAGAATGGGAAAGAGCCAGACTGCAGCGCCATCTAGCTGCTACCGGAGAGATTGCCCCCTCTGGACTTGTGTGTGCTGGTTGTTCTGGAGAGCCGGTTAATGGAGGGTCAGATAAATGGGGTTCTACTGTACTTGTTTTATAAGAATTTATTTAGTGTGTAAACTCCATGAAATTAATGTAAATTGATGCATGCATTAATCTCATGTGTAAGGTCAGGATTCTGTGGTATAACAAAATATGTGCATTTTGCCTTTATAACTTTTTGAAAATGTTTGCTCTGAACTTGTGGGCACAGGAATTGTCCCCCGCCCATCCAGAAGGACTATCAAAATCAGATGGGCCATTAAGGAACATCATAATATAAAGGATTGGTTAATTGACCTATTGCACCTTGGAAGTGCTACGTGCAAGGAAGCTTGTCTGTGAACTTGGAAGCTGAATGAAGGAAATAAAACCATCACAGGAAAAAATTTCCATTTCTCTTTGCTGTTTGAACTCTAACAAGGACAAAGGCTCTAAAATGAGGCAGAGATCCCCAGGGGTTATCCCTGGCTCCCTCCTGAAAGACATTTTGAATTGACAGATCACTACAACACTGTCACTCTTTAGATAACTCATTTATGTGTATATATGTTTGCTTGATTTAAACTGTAAATAATTCTCTTATTTTTTCCCTATTATTTAGTTTCCTAGTTGGATAGTTATTACAGGACTGGCTACAGGCATTGTGTTTAGTGTAAGATCTAGGGTACCAATTGATCTGGGATAAGTGACTGGTCTCTTGGGAGTGGAAGCAACTTGAATTGTTTGATTTTTGGTGTAAGTGACCATTTATCAGTAAATCCAGATTGTCCATGTGGCAAGATAGACTGGAGAGTCTAAGGGGACTGTCTGACTCCATGGTAAGACTGATGTAATGATCCAGGAGTTCACATTTGTTACCAAATTGATGTGTTCTGTAATGAGATTTCACCACCATTTTGGGGTGTCTGTTCTGTTTTAGACAGTCTGCACTGAAGTATCAGAGGGGTAGCCGTGTTAGTCTGAATCTGTAAAAAGCAACAGAGGGTCCTGTGGCACCTTTAAGACTAACAGAAGTATTGGGAGCATAAGCTTTCGTGGGTAAGAACCTCACTTCTTCAGATGCAAGTAATGGAAATCTCGCACTGAAGTAGGCACTCATAGTCGTGAGCCACTCCAGACAGTGTGATAATTTACCTCAACTAGCTATATCATAGTAAAAAACTACAGAGCCTTGTCTTTGCTAGGGATATGCATCACTGTGTAAAAACATGCTTTTTTCCCTTCAGTGAAGAAATAGACGGGGAATATTGTATGTCAGCATGCCTGTAGGATTCACCTCAGACAACTAACATATTAAAATGTAATTTGTCCTGTTTACACTAGAGTTAAATGTGTTCGTTAAAACATTAAAATATACTGTTCATCCTAGTCTAGGCAAGCCCAGCTGTTTTGGAGATATTTACTGTGAGTTCTGACATCTTAACTAAAGAGGACAAGGTGTTTGACTGTTTAAGAAAGGGTTCCTCTGTTGAAAATGTTAATTACATTGAAATTAAATGGTCTGAATAATAATCCCTTCTCCTCTCAATTGCTCAACTTTCACTCTTTTAAATCTTGCAATGTCATTATTTCATTAGTTCTCCACTTATTATAGTCTTCCAGCCCACATAGAATCTAGATTTCTAATGTAAAAAAGTAACAGGACATTTAAAAACAAAAAACATTCTTTGATGTTTATATATTCCTATCATAAAGAAGCAAAAAAGGTAATGTACCTTTATATTTTTTGTTTTGTAGGTCACCATTAAAGATTCTGAATATCCTTCAATTTAGAAGATTTTTTTTTTGTCATATAAATGCAGGCTGACTTGTTCCAAGTTTGCCTCTCAAGGCTGTCTTAAAGTTCATGCTATAAATTGCGCTCTCGAGAGGAAAAAATTATGTCATCCCTATGAGATCTCTTGTGTGAGTGACAAATCTCATCAACAGGATCTGAATAGTTGAGCATCATTTTATCTCTGTATTCATCTATTTATTTTGTCTTAGTGGATTTGGTAGAGAAATCCACATGAGGATCTGCCTGTTTCTTGATGACAAAAGAGGATACAAAATAGATTTTTAGGAAGTGTTGAAAAGGCTATCACAAGAGGTGTGACTCTAACCATTGAAAATAAATTATGCCATAAGGATTAATTTAGACCTTGTCTAAATAGGGAAATTGACCAGTATAGCTATTGCAGAATAGCTGTTCCAGAAAAGCTCTCTATGTGGACAAACTATTTTGGAATAAGTCACTTTTTTCCTGGAATGGTGTTTACATGCAGAACTATTGCGGAATAGCTATTCTGGTCCATTTCCCCAAGTAGACAGGGCCTTAGAACAGCTGTTAGCAAAGAAACTGCATGTCAATCTGGCAATTAAATACCCCCAAATTGTTGGCTAAGGCTATATATTTATATTAGCCTATTGGCCCTCATCAGAACATTTTAAAAACATTCAAATTGACAGTAGAAATTTTTCTGCTCTAACATTAACTGAACAGAGGACCAATGGAGTAGCTAGAATATTTCTTGCAAGAGATATATAGATTGTAAATGATAGTTAAATTTTGAATCCTGCTAACTATATTGGAAGTTTTATGAGGTTGAGAGAGCTTGTCAAGCTCTCAATGAGAGAAAGAAGTAATATGTAAATAAGGACATTTATAGACCCCCCCCCCCCTCCCAAGGTTAACAAAGACCATGGAGGGAGCTGAGGAACACACAGAAAGGAAAGCCATACAAGGCTAAGAAAAAGTGGGATCAGTTGCTTTTACTCCGATTTCTTACTTGTAAACTAATTTATTTCCATACATCTGCTACTGAAGTCACAGTGATGTTTAGGGAATCTGATTAAAACACTCCACCAGAGTGGGAAACCAACATGACTGTTCTGTGAATAAACCTAATGCACTTCATGCCATCCTGAATTTGTTAAACTATCGTTATCGCCAAAATCCAACATCATCTTGGTGTTTTCATAAAAAATCAATTAATTATGTTCCTATTTAAGGTCATTCCTAAAGAATGAAAATGCTTTCCCTTGTTGTTGTTGATGTGCCAGGGGTGAAAGTGAGCCAGTACTCCGTACTGGTAAGAACCTGCACCGGCCCATACCCAGCCCACATTATAGTGCTGCCATGGCAGTGCTTTAATGTCCCTGCCCCTTTTGCCTCCCCTGTCGGCAGGGTCCTGTAGCGGGGTAGACACCCGCTCCTGCCTGGAAGGGCTTGAAAGGAGCCCTGGAGAGGGCTGCAGCTCTAAAAGCTGGGCTGACTGGAGAAGCGGCTGCAGCTGGGCCACACCCTCAATCAGGCCACAGCTGGTCTGTATAAAAAGGCTGGGAGCCAGGAGCTCAGAAGTCTTTCTCTGCATTCAGAAAGAGAGAAGGGCCTGGCTGCAGGGAGTTTAAACAGGGTACCTGAGTGGAGCAGGGCTGGGGACAGGCTGAGGAACTGGGGAGCTCCAGCCTGGAAAGCCCCAGGCTGTGGCCTAGCAGAAGGCCAAGGGGTACTGGCGGTTGCAGAGAGCAGCCCACAGGTAGGCCAAGGCAGCAGGTCTACGGTTACCATATTTCCACAATCAAAAAAGAGGACACTGGGGGGGGAGCCCCGCCCCACCCCCATCCACTCCCTCCCACTTCCCACCCCCTGACTGCCCCCCTCAGAACCCCCAACCCCCCCACTTCTTGTCCCCTGACTGCCCCCTCCTGAGAACCCCCCACCCAACTGCCCCCTAGGACCCTACCTGTCCCCTGACTGCCCCAACCCTTATCCACTCGCATGGGTGGCAGGTTTGTAGAAATTTTGGTGGTGCCCAGAACCTGCCCCCCCCACCTGCCTAAGGCTCTGGGAGGGGGGTTGGGTGGGGGGAGGAGGTCTGGGGTACAGGTCCTGGGCTGGGGATTAAGGTGCAGGAGGGGTACAGGGTGCAGGCTCTGGGATAGAGTTTGGGTGCTGGGTGCAGGCTCCGGGCTGGGGCTGGGAGTGTAGGAGGGGGTGAGGGGTGCAGGCTCTGGGATGGAGTTTGGGGGTGGGAGGCAGTGCAAAGGGAGGGGGTGCAGGCTTTGGGAGGGAGTTTGAGGGCAGGAGGGGATGTGTGGGAAGGGGAGGGGGTTTGGGAGGGAGTTTGGGGATAGGAGGGGGTGCAGGGGTGAGGGCTGTGGGTCTGAGGATGAGGGGTTCATGATGCAGGATAGGGCTCAGGGATAGAGCAGAGGATTAGGGTGCAGGGGGATGAGGGTTGGGGCTGAGGATGTAGGATTCATGATGCAGGAGGGGGCTCAGGGCTGGGGCAGCGGATTAGGGTGTGGGGGATGAGGGTTGGGGCTGAGGATGAGGGGTTCATGATGCAGGAGGGGGCTCAGGGCTGGGGCAGAGGATTAGGGTGTGGGGGGATGGGGGCTAGGGATGAGGGGTTTGGGGCATTGGAGAGGCTCAGGGCTAGGGTGGAAGGGCAGGGTAAGGGCAGCCTGCCTTGCCATTAGTGGATGGGGGGCACTAGGACCCTGGGGCAGCAGACAGCAGTTGCTGCCGGGGGGGGGGGGGCATAGGAATGTACTACTCCAGCAGCACAAGCAGGCACAGAAGAGGCGGAGGGGGACCCGCGGGGGGTGGTGGTGGCTGGGGACCCATCCAACCCTCCCCCTGCTCCCTGACTGCCCCCTGGGACTCCCCTTACCATGCCCATGCCAGTCAGATGCTGGCTCCACGTGTAGGCAAAACATGCTGCCGGTGGGACTGTTTGTGTCGTTACACCAGGCTGCAGGCAGCAGGGGGGAGCAGGGGAGGGGCTCTGGCTGCTGGAGGCCAATGGGAGCGGTTCAATCAGGCCCAGCCGCCCAATCAGCCGCGCTGCACTCTGCAAGGGAGGGAGAGGAGGGGGAAAAATCCCGGACCTTTTAACCTTGTTACCAATTCCTCCCGGACGGCTATTTAAAAACGCAAAAGCCGGACATGTCCAGGGAAATACGGATGGATGGTAACCCTAAGCAGGTCCAAACCCAACCTTGCCAGCGATGAGTAGGCTGATACTGCAGTCTGCCCCAGGGCATGGGGCTAGACAACGACTGGCAGTAGCCTTATATTGAGGCGAGGTGGGAATAGTGGGTGTGGGTTCCCCGGGGAGGGGAGACCCTAAGACTGAGGGGTTACTGCTAGGGGGCAGCACCCCAGGTACAAGGGCACTGGGGTCCAGGGAGGGACATGGGGGTCAAGCGGCAGTGGGACACCGGCCTGCAGAGGGCGTCCCAGGGCGCTGGAAGAGCTAATTCCCGGAGACTACCAGCAGGAGGCGCTGCAGGGGTGAGTCCGCTCCTCTACAGGTCCGTACAGGCAGAGACACCGACAGGGGAGGCAGAAGGGGCAGGGACATTAAAGTGCTGCTGCAGCAGCACTTGAAGGATGGTCCTTTGCTGCGGCAGCGCTTTAATGTTGCTGCCCTCCCCCCCCCCCAGTAGGCGGGGCCGCCGACGCGGCGGGGGGCAGCAACCTTAAAGCGCTGCTGCGGCAAAGGACCCTGCAGTGATTTAACGTCCCTGACCCTTTTGCTCCCCCCCCCCAGCCGCTGACGGGCGGTGGTGGGTGGGGGACAAAGGGAGCAGCTGCCCTGGGGCCGGCAATTTAAAAGGGCCCGGTGCTCTGGACACCGCTGACGACTCCGCAGCAGCAGCATCTGGAGCTCCGGGCCCTTTAAATCAACACGGGAACCCCTGGTGGCGCGGGCCAAGGGCTGGCTGGAGGATGCTGACCCCCAGCCCCGCCCCTTCCATCCGAGGCCCTGCCCCTTCTGGGGGCCAGAGCCACCCGCCGTCCCAGTACCATTGTGTGATATTAATGGTACTGTAATGGATTGAGGAGGGATCTGGGGTGGATTTCTGCACAATATGGTTGTGTCCTGATGCTGCAAAGCAGCATGATGATGATGTGTCAAGTATCATTTATATTGTGTCATCTTGATACTACATTGTGCATTGCTGTCATGATTTGTGCAGCTCACTGTGTAACATTTAATGTAAATTCATGGGCTGATTTGCATATATGTAAATTATTTGCAGATAATCATAAACTTCTGTTTAAATCCTTTTGTAGTGAAAACTGATGTCTCGAGAGCCCTGCTGAGTTAAGCCTGTTTATCTATAGGGCAGTAGCAGAGCAAACTTCCCACACTGCCTTCCACCATGCCTCACACTTGATGTTGGGGAGGACAAATTTCTCTAGGAGTAAAAGCAATAATTCAGTCTGAGTTACTGAACTATCAGTGACTGAGAATCTGTTTGTGACTACTTGTGACTCTCTTCTCTTGCACTGATTTTGGATTTTAGTTGCTGTGGCGACTGGTATCATACACAAACCTAGCTAGACTGAGACAGACAGGCAGCTCATCTCTACATCAGCTGTGAAGGATTCCCTTCCCTTTCCCTATATTATGAACTCTGAGTTGGGTTTCTTTTATATTGTCCTCTGCTTAATAAAGGCAAGGGGCATAGTTTCAGAGTAAGCATAACAAAAGGTATGCTCTTTAACCTAAACAATGAGAACTTATAGGGAAGGTGCCCTGATTCTCTTCTCTACCGCTCATCTAAGTGCCAGCTAGGTGAGCCTACATCATGCTACTTTGCAGTGTAAACGTGACCTTAAGCATGTTCCTCTGAAATTTGCTAAAGCCACAGACATGTCAAATTAAATTATGTTGTACCCAGGTTAACTGTCACGGTTGTAATTCTAATGTAGGTCAGACATTACAGATAAGATGCCACCATTGAAGGAGGTGGAATTAAGTAGAGCCTCCCCCATTCAGAAGAAAAAAACCCCAAATTATTTACCAGTAGACAAAAATAAAGGTGAACATTTATGTTCCCTAAGTCTATGGTATACAATATCCATACATGCTTCTGAGTTTGAGAACTGCTTCTGAACTTGAGTATTTGGTCAAAGATTGCTGTGCTAAATTTTGTGAATGTTCATGTTATTAGCCTTAACTTGGCTTTCTTATTTGGACGGAGTTTGCACTTCTTCCCTATTCACAATTGCTCCCTAGCTACTCTGTTTTTAGACAGATAACATTATGATGTATTTTCCTCATGACAGCTGTAGGAATATGAATGGGTCAACATGACCTGTTTAAAATGCCACTGAAAATCAAAGGCAACTTCCAAGCAAATGGGAAGTGAGGGAGTCTAAAATGGAAAAAAGTAGGTTTGCAACATTCCTTACATTTTTAGGTCCAGCTATTCTATATACTTCTAAATCAGGATGTTTCATCCATTGCTGTCATATCAAAACTCCATCAGTTATAGATGCCAGTTTACAAGAATGTACTTCATTTTTACAGGCACACACAATATATACAAAATCTTCAGGCTTTGTTTGTTTTTGTATCTTTTACCTAAAACCCACTGATCATGGTTACATGACCAAAGTTAGGCAAAATTATTGCCTTCAGGTTGGACAGTAGAAAATACAATAGAGGACCTCCAGAATTATGACTGGCATCTGCTGCAAACACCTGGCAGAATCCAGGACTTGCAGTCATAGAAAACCCTGTCCTGGACAACTATTGGGTTTCTTCAAACACATTGGACTTAAAATACTAATAAATGCTATGGTAATACAAATAATATGTAATAATAAATTACACTGGTTGAGAAAGCAACAGCAGTTTTAAAAAACAAAAATACTTCAAGTGAAAAAAAATTTCTTTGGCTGATCATATTTCCCTCAGCCTCTATTATGGGGCAATATGCCACAACTAATTTCCCCCTTTGGGCAATATTTTATTGCTGTTGTCTTTAGATCCAAGACTTCATTGTGCCTGAAAATATACCCATAAATGTGAGTATTTTGTACAGTAGTAGCCCTTTGTGTTGCAGTTGTGACAATGGGATTTATTGCACCATCAGCACTGTTGCTAGTTGGAATTTCTGGACGAAGTTCTCCACATTAGGCAAATTGACTTCAGTGTGTTTGACAGGTTGTAACTGAGAGTAGAATTTGGATCACTGCTTTGTATAGTTAATTACTTCAAACATTATTTTGCAATTGCTGGGCCAGATCCTGCCCTCAATGTATATCTCAGGTAATTCCATTGAAGGCAGTGCAGTTATTTACATTTAAACTGGTTTTATTTAGAAGGAATGTGGCCTGCTATTATTAATTTGGAAAACTTTCTTCCTCTTGGAGGGCCAAACTAAAAAACAAACTTCCCCAGAGGTAGAAAAAATAGACTTGTCTTCTAACCAGCGGTTAAACAGCTAATGCCTGCACATGAATATTATTAACCAAAAAATAAAGATGGTCTGTTTCTAAAATAAATAAATAACATTAGGCGGCTCTGGATACATCATAAAAATGCGTGTATGCTATAGTCCTATAAGGAATTCCCTGCACTGAAGGTCAAATTCCATTGAATAACATCGCTCCAAGACTGGGGATGTTTAAGAATTCCAGACCATATGTGTGGATGACCTTTTCCTCCCGTTTCACTAACAGTTCCATCTCAGTAATGGTCCCATTTCCAGCAACAAATTAGGTGATGAGAGTTGCCTCTTATGTATTTTAGGACAGTATGTCTCATAGATTCATAGAAAGTTAGGCTGGAAGGAACCTTGAGAAGTCATCAAGTCCAGCCCCCTGTGCTGGGGTAGATAGGAAATTAGACAGTAAACCAGGGGGGAGGGATAGCTCAGTGGTTTGAGCATTGGCCTGCTAAACCCAGGGTTGTGAGTTCAATCCTTGAGGGGGCCACTTAGGGATCTGGGGCAAAATCAGTACTTGGTCCTCCTAGTGAAGTCAGGGGGCTGGACTTGATGACCTTTCAAGGTCCCTTCCAGTTCTAGGAGATAGCCTATCTCCATTAAATTAAAAAAAAAAAAATTTTTTTGGCCCGAGGGCCACATCGGGGTTCCGAAACTGTATGGAGGGCTAGTGTAGTGTAGTGTATTAAATTGCTCCCCGTAGGAATGTGCTACTTACGGTGCACTACTTATGGCTGCTAGTCCTGCTGCTCTGAGTGGCATGGTAAGGGGGTGGGGAGCAGAGGGTTGGATAAGAGGCAGGGGGTGCCGGGGGCAGTCAGGAGACAGGGGGCGATTGGATAGGCGTGGGAGTCCCGGGGGGCCTGTCAGGGGTCGGGGGTGTGGATAGGGGTCGGGACAGGGAGCAGGAGGGGTTAGATAGGGGGTGGGGTACCGGGGGGACAGTTAGGGGTGGGAGGTCCGGGGGGCAGTCAGGAGACAAGCAGCAGGGGGGGTTGGATGGGTCGGGGGTTCTGAGGGGGCTGGGAGGGGGCAGATAGGGGGCGGGGGCCAGGCTGTTTGGGGAGGCACGGCCTTCCTACCCGGGGTGTAGTGTATTAAATTGCTCCCTGTAGGAATGTGCTACTTATGGTGTACTACTTACAGCTGCCAGTCCTGGTGCTCTGTATGTAGCACATTCCTACGGGGAGCAATTTAATACACTAAACCCCGGCAGCTCTTGCAGCTGTGCTGCCCGGTAGGAGCTCGCAGCCCCGCCACCCAGAGCGCTGGTGGCAAGGCGAGCTGAGATTGTGGGGGAGGTGGGACAGCAGGGGAGGGGCCAGGGGCTAGCCTCCCCGGCTGGGAGCTTAAGGGCTGGGCAGGATGGTCCCATGGGCCGGGCCAGATGTGGCCTGCAGGTCGTAGTTTGCCCACCTCTGCAATAAACCAAGACCATCCCTAACAGATGTTTGTCCAATCTGTTTTTAAAAACCTCCAATGATGGGGACTCCACAACCTCCTTTGGAAGCCTATTCCAAAACTAACTACCCTTATGGTTAAAAATTGTTCCCTAATAGCTAACCTAAATCTCCCTTGCTGCAGATTAAGCCCATTCCTACTTGTCCTACATTCAGTGGAGATGGAGAACAATCAATTACAGTCCTCTTTATAACAAGCCCTTAACATTTTTGAAGACTGTCATCAGGTCCCCCTTCAGTCTTCTTTTCTCAAGTCTAAACATGCCCTTTTTTTTTTTTTTTTTTTTTTTTAAATTTAAACCATTCCTCACAGATCAGGTTTTCTAAATTTCTTAATATTTTGTTGCTCTCCCCTGGACTCGCTCCAGTTTATCTACATCTTTCCTGAAGTGTGGTGCTCAGAATTGGACAAATTATTCCAGCTGAGGCCTCACTAAGGCAGAATAGACAATGACTCTAGTGTCTTACATACAGCTCTCCCAGAATACTCGTCTTTTAAGCCACTCTATCACATTGTTGACTCGTATTCAGTATGTGGTCCATTCATAACCCCAAGATCCCTTTCAGGAGTACTATCACTTAGCCAAATATTCCTCATTTTGAAATTGTGCATTTTACTATTCTTTCCGAAGTGTAGTACTTTGTACTTGTCTTCATTGAATTTCATCTTGTTGATTTCAAACTAATTCTCTAATTTGTGAAGGTTATCTTGAATTTTAATCCTGTCCTCCAAAATTCTTGCAGTCCCTCCAATCTTGGTGTCATCTGTAAATTTAAGTGCTATTATTTTGCTTGTGCTATTATTTTGTACTCCTTAGCTGTTTGTCCGTCTTTCCACTTTTTATAGGATTCCCTTTTGATTTTCAGGCCATTAAAGAACTCCCGATGGGGCCATATGGCCTCTTACTATTATTATAATTCAAACTATGGTGATGCTCTCTGCAGTCTAATTGAATGGAATTTACTATATGAGCTGCAATCCCAAGACCGAAAAGAGATGCTGGAACGTCACATTAGGAAATTTAAAGCAAATCGCCCAATTCTTTTCTCAGATGCATTACTTCAGACACATCAGAGGACAGACCTTGTACCGCTCACTCCCCAGCTTCAATTATAAATGATGTTGGAAGCCATTTTAGTTTGTGTCAAAATATCTGAGGGAGGCATAGAATTGACTCTTTTTTCCAGGTTTCAGTAAGAATTCAGTGTGAGCCAATAAATAACAGTCAGAGAAGATTGTTTTGCATGACCTTAATACACAGTTTTCTTGCTGTGGCTCCACTGTTGTATTAAAACCGTGTCTACATATATACTATATAGACACACCGACATTGAAACTAGTAGATCAGTGTGAAAGATATTCTCAGAGCCTCCAGTGTTCATGATAACTTCAGTAACCACTACATTATAAAGAAGTGAACCCTGGTTTGGAGCCCAATTCATCTTCCACTGACTTCATGAGAGCAGGATTGAGTCCTAAAATTCAAAACCATTAAAATATATCTGCAGACTTAAAAGCTTAAATGTTAAGGGACAGTGCAGTGACTACTCCTGAAAGAGTGCTTACTTGCCACAACCCTGCTAACTTTTATCTATACCAAGGCATAGCTGGCTGGTGACTAGAGAACATAACTGAGTCTGTTGACCTGGTTTCTTTCCTCCACTCAAGCACTGATTTCATGTGAGATCTTAGCAATTTCCTTCCATCCCCTCATCTGTAATATGGAGGCTATGATACCTGCTCATTTTTGTAAAACACTCTCATGTTTGAGTTAAATATGCTATGTAAGTGTTAAGTATGAACAATAAAATATTGAACAACATATGGCTAAACACCTATTGGTGCATACGGATTTCTTTAGTTTTCTATGTATATGGGGTGCTTAGATACGAAAATTTGATGGCAAAATTGCAAGCATCCTCACATTTTAAAACAAGGAGTTCCTCCTTAATTTAATCCAGGAGCTCAGGGCAGTTTTGTTTTTCTGTTGGAGCTGTTAAAAACACGTAAAATCTGCCCAAGAAGGGCTTTTTGGGTAGTTGTGATTCTTCAAACTTACACTTAATGTATATGTCGCACAGTGTATTTAAAACTGATATAGGTAAATATGAAGGGATAACATTCTTTTTAGTTATTTTTCTGCTGTTTCACACATTTCCTTGTATCTCCACATTGAGTACTTCCCCGTAGTGGATAAATAGTAAATAGGTATGTTTTTTACTCTTGAAATTTGAAAGACAAGAGAGATTATTTGTTTTAGCCCTGTGACAAACCTAGCCCTGTCTTAGAAGTGCTGGAAAACTGGGATGTTTTATATGCAATAATTCTTTGTCTCACTGCTAAACTCAGGACTTTAAGACATGCCAGTTTATATTGATTGATAAACTATTTCCCCAGTAATCCTCGTTGTTTGACATTTGAGAGGCATTTATACTACTCTCTAATAGTGCAAAGCCAACTGCAGACTCTAATGGAAATTTCAACATTGTTATTTCTTTCTTTTCTTCCAAAGCATTCTTTTTAATGGTTTCAGTGCCAGCAGGTTTGAGAGTTGTTTAATGAAACATATTTTTTAGTATGACCATAACTTCAATGAACTCCCATAGCACTCCACAGTATAAAGAAATCAACTAGAAATGCAAAGGCTTCTCTGAACTGAAAGCATACTTTATTAGTAGAAGCTGGCAAAACTGAACAAATGATATTTTCACTGTTCATGGTCTTTGCTGGGTCATGTTCCACCAAATTTAACCAAGTTGGACTGCAGTCCTAGGGGGGGAAGTATGGAAGGAAACAACTTTTATGCCAATGCAAAAAAAAAAAAAAAATCCTTTAATATCAATAGATTTGGTATTGTATTAATTAGAACAGTAAATTGGAAATGATTCCTTTGGAGATGAATTTTGGAATAGTAACATAAAAGGTCTATCAATCCACTGTTAATATTATGAAATACCTTGACAGCATAATGATTTCAATTAACTGTGGATTGGAGATTCCAGTTAGTATACTGTAAAATACCATCCAGCAGAGAGGGAGTAGCATAAACTTAACTTTCTGAAAGGTATATGAATGATTTCACTTCTACTTAATGTACATTAGCCACAATATTGAAAAAATAACTTCTAGATGGAGTCAACAGCAGTTATGTCCTTTCAAGTCCACGTGCATTTATAAAATATAGTAGTTCAATGTAGCTAGTTCTTTGTGGAGGACCATAAGTATTGAGCCATCAGTTGGGACAAAGCTTCATCATTGAACATCCAAGACCCTAGTACACGAAGTGTAGTGTGTTATGTAAGGCTAGATTTGCTCACTTTAAAGCACAGAAACAAGCCTGGATGAGAGTGAACTGTGTTCTCAGTAAAGTGGACAATGACTTCTATGTTTCAGAATTCAAGGTGGCTTTGTGCTATATAGTTACCGATATCCCTCTAAGAACAGGAGACTGGCCAAACTCTGAGTCTAAACTCCACATTCTCTTTAAATCATAAGTGAGAAGATTGGATTTAAATCTCCAGATCCAAACCTACCCCTGTAGTTTTGCTGCTGGGGAAGATTTGAAACTGGAGAGAACTTCTTACTGGATTTTGGTTTGGATGCGGGCCAACTCTCATAACAGCAAGATTTTAGCACGGTTTAAATGAATCTTGTTTACACTACTGCTTAAGTCGATGCAATTTCCATCACTCAAGGGTGTGAAAAAGCCACCCCTTTGAGCGACACAAGTAACATCGATCTAAGCGCTGTCCACACCAGTGCTAAGTCGACAGGAGATGCTCTTCTGCTGACTTAGCTTCCGCCTCTCATTGAACTGGAGTAATTATGCCAATGGGAGAGCACCCTCCTGTCAGCATAGCGTGTCTTCACCAGACATGCTACAATGGCGTAGCTGTGCTGATGTAGTGTTGTAGTGGTAGACTAGCCCTTAGACCTCCTTTGCACTCAGACCTGAATACTCAAACAAATCTAATCCAGATTAAGATCAGAAAATGGTCTCCTTGCTCCATCTTTTCTGAAAATTGGGAAAAGGGGCATTAGCACTACCTTTGTGTGCTCCTGAGTTCATTGAGTAGTAGCAGCATTATTAATTAAATAGCTTCTTTAGTACCAACTTCAGGCCCAGTAGTTCCCAGAATCTGATAAAGCTCCCCTCCAAATTGAATGGCAACATGTAGGTTTGATTTTTCTTTGGAGAAGGGTAAAATATTTAACACAAGCAAAATAATTTCTGTCTTTTCCCTGAAAGATGGAGATGGCTATTTAAGTATCACAAAATTGTAGAATCAAAGAGTCAGGGCCGGCGCTTCCACTAGGCAACCCTAGGCGGTCGCCTAGGGTGGCAGGATTTGGGGGGTGGCATTTTGCCGCCCTCGGCGGAAATTCGGTGGCGGGGGGGGTCCTTCCGCTCCGGGTCTTTGGCGGAAATTCAGCGGCGGGTCCTTCACTCGCACCGGGACCCGCCACCGAAGTGCCCCGAAGATGCGGAGCGGAAGGACCCCCGCCGCTGAATGCTCAGAGGAGGAGCACTGCCGCCTAGGACGGCAAAAACCCTGGCGCCACTCCTGCATAGGGTTAGAAGAGACTGCAAGGGTCATCTAGTCGAACCCCCTGCCAAGATGCAGGATTTGTTGTCTAAACCATCCAAGACAGATGGTTATCCAGCCTCCTTTTGAAAACCTCCATGAAGGAGCTTCCATAGACACAGGAGGGTGGTTCATATATTTCCGTTTTATACAGGGCAGAAACGTCAGACAAAAAAATAAAGAATCTTTGGTTTGTGTAGCTGCCTAGTAAAACCTTTTTTACATAGCTCTCCTTTTGTGTGTGCTGTGAATGTAATAGCTTATTTGGTGCAATATCCTCTTTATGGTACTGATGGAAATTGAATCCCTTTCGGGATTCATTGATGCATGCAGCCATGTTGAAGTCTGATGGTATGAGATTGTAGCAAATGCTGGATGTGGGTTCCAATTCTAATATTGAAGTAGAAAGCTTCACATTCAGGCTGGGGGGGGGAGGACAAGATGTCAATTACATTAAATCAACAAATTTAAACAAACATTTTATTAGTTTCTGAAGCAGATGTAAGAAAGTGTTAATTATTATTTGTATTACAGTAGCCTTAGAGGTTCCAACCTTAATTAGGATCCTGCTGTGCTAGGCATTGTATACACACATTGTTAAAAAGTCCCTGCCCCAAAGAGTTTACAATCTAAATAGAAAAAAGTGTGGCACAGAGAGGTGAAGGATTTGCTCAAGGTCACACAGCAGGTCAGTGCCAGGGCTGGAAATAGAACTCAGGCCTCCTGGCTCCCACTCCAGTGCCTTATTCACTAGGCCAGGCTAAATTCTATGTATCTTTCTAGGTTCTTATGCCATGCCCATCACATGGTATCTGAGCACCCAAAGACTCTAGTAGTAAGAGTCAGTTGATGGGAAAGCTGCTCCAGAGAGCAGTGCTCTCAGAAGGGAGGCCCTCACCATTTGGAAGCAATCTGTGCTCTGTACTGGTGATTTCTGGTCTTTGAAGATAAAGTAGAGCAGTCCTGAAGGCATTCAGTTGGGCCACTGTAACGGGGGTTGTACTCACCTCTCGCAAGCACCCCCTGGCCAAATGAGTGTGCCTTCACTCTCTGTTTGTGGTGGGTCTTCAGTGACTCAGCCCTCCAGCAAAGTCATATGCAGTTTTTCTGTGAGATAAAAGCAAACCCCTTTCGGGGTACAAGTCCAACAGCGGCCTCTCTGTGATGTCTCGGTTTGTCCCTGCTCCGGAATAGAGCAGTGTCCCAGAACTCCTTCCTTGGAGGCAATGTCTTCACCGTTTTAGGGCCTTTCTGGCCCCAGCTCTTTAGCTGGGCCACTACAGGTCAGTTTCCTTTCTGGGGTGCCTCAAAGTCCAGGCCACTTTCCCAATGGCTGGGGGAGAGGGAAACCTGTGCCCACCCTCTACTTTGGGTCCTAGCCCAGGGACCCTATAGATAGCAGCCATCCACAATCTCCCTTTAAATAAACTGTGTTGCTGCTCTAATTCCCTGGGCCACTTCCCCATGGCTCCAGCACATTCTTCACCCTTACCTCAGGGCCTTGTCCTGGTGGAGTCCCGGGAGCCAACTTTAAAATACCATCTATTCTCTTCCAGCTTGAACAAGGAACTGAACTCACTCTGGCCCGGCAGCTCTTCTTATACTGACCTGCTGGGCCCTGGTTGGCTGCTTTCCACACAACCACTCTAGGCAGCTTGGAGGACCTCTCTACTGCCCTTTTCTGGGGAGGGATGTGGCAGGGCCACAAGGCCTCCAGCAGGGTGCCTCAGGGTCTAGTCCACCCCATCACAGTCATGTTTCCCAAACTTTTGAAAATTGAGCCCCCACTTCAGGAAAATGAAACCAGTGAAGCCCACTTCAACCTTGCCATGTTAGCAGAACAGTACGGGGAAAACTTGAAATGCCACTGTTCCTGCCACCTCTGGCTAGTCCTTCACGCTGTACCCCACATGGCACTGATTCCTGAGCTGGTGAAAACTTGGCAGGAGCAAGAGGCTGGCCACACTATTGTAACATTCTTTCTTCCTAGCTGAATTAAGAAGAGGTAACCCGTCCACTGTAGCGTCATCTCCGAGGTGCGTGTTTAGTAGGATGGTGCCAGATAGCTTGGAGACATAGTTTTGTCTTGTAATTGGGGAGGGAGGAGGAGAGCGGGAGGGGGCGGAAGGAAGGTGACATGTATGACAAGTATGTGGTTATTTTTTGTTCTTGGTAGAACAAATCAATATGCAGACTTATTCAACTGAAATTTAAGTACTTATAATAGTTTTTTGTGCTGTGAAATGTAACCTTGAACTAGGACTGTGCATCTCTGATTCCTCTTTCTGAAACAAAAAAATGCTGTAGAAAATGAGACGTGTTGAAGCAATTAGATAGGAATATACTTCACAGGTGGCCCTTCTGCATCATCTTGCACTATGCTTTAAGAATTTCATTAGTTTCCATTCTCATCCAAAGCTTGTTTACTCAACAGCATGAAGTGAAATTAATATTCTATGTAAATAATGTAACTATTTGAGGATTTTACATACTTGTCATTGTGACCTTTCGGTGGAGAAATTCCAAGGTCATCTTTAAAGCTCCTCAAAGCTACCATCTCAGAATTAAATATTTAGTGCTGCCTCATGAAAAACCAAATTACATGACAGGCAGGAGTGTTATATAGTGAGTTTGGGTTCAGTGGTATGCTGATGCAAGTATGTGGAGGGGAGAATGAGGGATATATTATATTGTCTGTGCTTTGCAGAATGCTCTTTGCTGTTTCTCTGTCTTTCATTATGCAGAAGTAGTTCTTTCTTTGACTTCTGTGGCTTTTCACTCAGCTAACTTTAATCCTAAATTAGTCCGCATTGTAAAAGTGAAGAGAGAGCATGTGGAACAGCTATCAGGTATATATGGGAATAATCAACCTGTGGAATTTGAATTCCAATTTGGAACTGAAACTCTTCTTGCCCACAGTTCCAGAAGGGGACAGGATTTTGGATTAGGCGTTCTAGTTTGATTTTACTGTAGAGAAAGGCCAAAGATATGAAAGAATGGCCCTACAGTGCCAGGTCAGACCAAAAGTCCATCTAACCCAGTATCCTGTCTTCCAACAGTGGCCAGTGCCAGGTGCCCCAGAGGGAATGAACAGAACAGGTAATCATCAAGTGATCCATCCCCTGTTGCTCATTCCCAGCTTCTGGCAAACAGAGGCTAGGGACACCATTCCTGCCCATCCTGGATAATAGCCATTGATGGACCTATCCTCCATGAATTTATCTATCTAGTTCTTTTTTGAACCCTGTTATGGTCGTGGCCTGGCAAGGAGTTCCATGGGTTGACTGTGCATTGTGTGAAGAAATACTTCCTTTTATTTGTTTTAAATCTGCTGCTGTTAACTTCATTTGGTGGCCCCTAGTTCGTATGTTATGAGAAGTAACACTTCCTTATCTACTTTCTCTACACCAGTCATGATTTTATAGACCTCAATCATATCTCCCCTTAGCTGTCTCTTTTCCAAGCTGAAAAGTCCCAGTCTTATTAATCTCTCCTCATACAGAAGCCACTCCATACCCCTAATAATTTTTGTTGCTCTCTTCTGAACCTTTTCCAATTTGAATATATCTTTTTTGAGATGGGGCAACCACATCGGCACACAGTGTTCAAGATGTGGGCATCCCATGGATTTATATAGAGGCAACATAATATTTTCTGTCCTCTTATCTAGGTTTCAGACTACAGTTAGTCGTTCTGCAATTTCACATTTGAGTTCCTTCAGAACTCTTGGGTGAATACCATCTGGTCCTCATGATTTTATTGCTGTTTAATTTATCAATTTGTTCCAAAACTTCCTCTATTGATACCTTAATCTGGGACAGTTCCTCAGATCTGTCACCTAAAAAGAATGGCTCAGGTTTGGGACTCTCCCTCACATCCTCAGCCGTGAAGACCGATGCAAAGAATTCATTTAGTTTTTCCACAGTGGGCTTATCGTCCTTGAGTGCTCCTTTAGCACCTCGATCGTCCAGAGGCCCCACTGATTGCTTAGCAGGCTTCCGGCTTCTGATGTACTTTAAAAAAAAATTACTATTACTTCTAGAGTCTTTGGCTAACTGTTTATATGTTCATATATAGAACAGGATCACAACTATCAATCCCCCAACATTGAAGATCTTGTGTTATGGTGTGGACCCATCTGTAGTACAGGCTGTACAGCCTTTTGAGGTGGAGGACAGTTGCATACATAGTGTGGCTGACTATATAAGACACAAGTGCCTTTCCTATCACTTTGGATTTTCAGTCTGTTACTGTTGTTTCCAGCTGGAGCCATGGTTTCTGGTTACAGTGGGTTATTCAGGACACCTGCTTCATTACAGAGGTATCAGCATTTGTGTGTCTCCCACTTTCCTAAGGAGGTGGTTACCAGGAAACTGTTACTAAATGAAATCAGGGTGACGGGGCCAGGTGCCATCCAAGCACACCCTCATGGCCAGGGGTGCTTTTCCTGTGCCCTGCCACTGTTTTCCCCTTCATGAGAGTCCTTCAACAAACTCCACAGTCACAGCCCTTCTTACGGTCTGGGATTTTTATTAAATTAACAAAGTTCTCAAACAAGCACAAAAACAGTCTTCCACCCAGGCTTAAACTGGACACAGCCCCCGGAGGGGGTGTCCCTTGCTCGGGAACCACTGTAGGAGACCTTTTTCCCTGCAGCTTCACTCTGTAGTTCTCTCACTCCAGGAGCCCCCTCCCTGCAGCTTTGTATGTGAGAGTTTTCACGTTTTTTAATTAACATTTTATTGGAAACAATATTTTTATACTTTTTTTGTTTAAAAATTGTAGAATGATTTTGATAATGTTTACCAGAAAATTATTATAATTTTCATTAAAATATTTAAAGGGTCCATTTTGAAATATGTGAAAGGGACACAACTTCAAAATATAAAAAAGTTATATTTATTAACATTCAGAATATATTGATTTTTAAATTCTCCCACCCAATATATTCCTAATATAATGATACAAAGCTCCCAGGTACCTCAAATATAACACTGGGTTATGGATACACACCTTAGCCTTTAACAATGAAGTGACATTCAGCTTGTATATCTTATGCAAAGTGACCATTGGAAGAAAAAAAAATCATAATAAAGGGAAATGTGTTTTGACAAAATTGTGGTTGAGATTAAAGCAGGGCATTGGCCATTAGGACCTAGAAGTTGCATTTCTTAAGGTCTCTCAGGCCTGGTCTACACTAACCCCCCAATTCGAACTAAGGTACGCAACTTCAGCTACGTGAATAACGTAGCTGAAGTCGACGTACCTTAGTTCGAACTTACCGCGGTCCAGATGCGGCAGGCAGGCTCCCCCGTCGACTCCGCGTACTCCTCGCGCCAAGCAGGATTACCGGAGTCGACGGCGAGCACTTCTGGGTTCGATTTATCGCGTCCAGACAAGATGCGATAAATCGAACCCAGAAGTTCGATTGCCTGCCGCCGAACCAGCGCATAAGTATAGACAAGCCCTCAGACACTCTACCCTCCTTACTAGGTCTCAGAGCCCGAGCTCCAGCCTGAGTGGGAACATCTACACTGCTATTTTTAGCCCCGGAGCACAAGCCTGAGTCCATTGATCTGGGCTCTGAGACTCGCTGCTGTGGGTTTGGGGTTTTTTGGCAGTGTAGATGTACCCTGTACCCTTGGGCAACTCACTTAACTTTTTTGTACCTCAGTTTACCTAAATGTGTGAGAATTATTTGAGACATAATGCATTAAGTTGCTTTGAGAAAAGAACTACTTAAGTGCTATTCATCACATATTAATATCCATTGTGCAAGTTATTGTGTTTCATTTCAACATTCACGCATGAGACTTGTTTTTTTCTGCAGCTTTTGTACATCTGTTCCCTACACTTCCGTCAATGCAGTTTGTAAAGGGTTAACAGGTCCTGCCTCTCACCTGGCTTGTAGGGTTGGAACATAAAAGGAAGGGAATTTGTGACAAAGGCAAAGCTAAATTGAAGGGTGATTCCTCTCCCCTCCTGGCTGGTTAAAGCGGGAAAAAGACTATAAGAATAACCACCCAGTGTTTCAGCCGATTTGCTTCTTTTTTTGTGTGGAAAATAAGGGCCTTAAAAGACTAATGCCCAAATCTGTTTCCCTGCCCTCGCTGGTGATACTGCCCAACAAATTACCGTAATGTTTATGTATTATCCTTGTTCTCTAAATGTATTTCTTCTCTAAAGAACTCTGAATTTGAAAGTGGATTCCCTTCGCTGCTTTTCTAACATCTTTAGATATAGAACATTTGACATCTTATTTATACAAAATTGTTTTTTCATCTGTAATATTTGAGGGGACAATGGGTGTTGCATGAAAAATATGGATGACAGTGTCTTAATTATTCCCCTGAAAGAAATCTGTGCCTTCTTGGAATCAGATTAATGACAATTAAATGATCTGTTTAGTAAATTTCTTCAATTAGTGTCTGTCCTCTTACCACAGAGGGAGCCTTTGTACTGAATTCATTGTTAAACAAAACCATTTAGCTGTCCAGTTTAACAGTTTGTATTGTAGCAGAACTCCGTTGTTTGAATGTACAGTACTTAATTTGTATCTTGACACGGCTTTAACCTCATGCAAGCTTCCAGCTTATTGGCGCTTGTCACAGAGGGACTATATTGTGAAAATTTAATTCTGCCAAGGAATTGTTAAACTTCCATTCCCTGCATAAAAAAAGCCCATTATTCTATAGCTATAGTTTTTACTTTGAGAGCCTGTTATATCAAGCTTATAGGAATACAGAGAATGTACCTAATTTAATGGTGCACAAATTAATCACAGAACCACACAAGTTAGACATTGGGGGAGGGGGAAATTTAGGTAATTTAGTTTATTCATCTGCCAATGCTGATTTGTTCCCTACAATCTATTCTCTAGAGCAGGGGTCGGCAACGTTTGGCACGCGGCTCGCCAGGGTAAGCACCCTGGCGGGCCGGGCCAGTTTATTTACCTGCTGACGCAGTAGGTTCGGCCGATCGCGGCCCCCACTCGCCGCGGTTCGCCCGGGCCAATGGGGGCGTCGGGAAGCAGCGCGGGCGAGGGATGTGCTGGCCGCGGCTTCCCACTGCCCCCATTGGCCCGGGACGGCGAACCGCAGCCAGTGGGGGCCGCGATTGGCTGAACCTGCTGCGTCAGCAGGTAAATAAACTGGCCCGGCCCGCCAGGGTGCTTACCCCGGCGAGCCGCATGCCAAACATTGCCAACCCCTGCTCTAGTGTTTTGTCTAGTCCAGTTTCAAATGACCCATACGATGGGACTTCCACCGCTTGCCCTGGGAAGTGATTCCATAGTTTAATAGAACTCCTCATTAGAGAACTTTTCTTTGTCGAGCACAGATCCTCTTGGCTAACCAAGAAATACTTTAATTCTTTTAAGCCTCTTATTGTTACTTTACTAAATTAATTTCATAGAAGCACAAAAATGAAGCATTTGTAATAATATGTTGTATGCTGCACAGGTAGCAATGCCTTTAGTTAAAGTTGCCTGATATTTTCCATTGCAAACATTTGCTTATAACTTCATCAAACTTTAACTCTTAAGGGCTGAAATTATCCATGCTGGATGTCTGCCTGATTCACTATATATCTTCCAACTTTGGCAAAAAATGAGGCATGGATCCTACAGACAACAACCTCCTTCACTGCACAACCCTGATTCATCCCCAGAGCCCCACCCATCATCTGGGCTGAATGAGGCAGGGAAAAATAGTATGTGATCATGTAATTAAAGACTATATAATAATGCATATGCACAAGAGGGGCTCATTAAGATTTCATACACAATCATAATTCTGAAATTTCTTAACTTCTGAGTCCTTAACATTCTTTTACAATCTTAACATTCTTTTAATGTAGTTTTCTGGCTGTGATATAATATTTATAGTACGTCATGGCTTTTTGGAAGATGTAGGAAGAGCCAGGTTGATTTGTCACCTGAAGAAATCTTTGATAAGGTGTCTATTTTAAATAAGTAACAGCAGTCAGAAACATCAAAGAAACTTATCATTCTTGTCTTCATCCTGCATCAGTCTACTGAGATCTCTAGAAGAAACCTGGCAAGCTCATTTAGAACTACCTGAAGAAATAGGTGGGAACTCTTGTAATTTTAGGACGGAGTAAGGTCATGAAGTTCTTCAATAGCCATCCTTTCACTTGCATTGATAACTACTTCACAATAATTCTTCCCTCAAATATATTGGTGATGTGATTATGTTTAGGCTCCTACCCGCTGAATCAGACTTCCATTGGTACATGCCCCATTAGCAGAAAATCTCCAATACACGTGAAATATTTTCACTTTTAAAAAAACAAAACAAAAAAACCACACACACCTTTAGGTCATTTACAAAATCCAGTGAATTGATTCAACAAAGATAATATTCAAAGAATAAAAATAATCAAATTAATTTACAGGCAAATGTGATAGATGCCATACATCCTTCAGCACGAAGTCACAATAAAGCATCCAATTAACTACAGTAGTTAGACTCTATAAAGGGATTTGCAAACCCTATACTGAGCCTAGGCAGAAGGGAGAGGAGATCCTTCCCTGCTTACAGGCCATCAGACTGACCACACCCCTGCTCAATGCCAGAACTGCCAATCCTGGAGACATGTACCACAGCTGGGACCAACAAAGAAAATAAACCCAGCTATAAAATTGGGGAGAACAGAAAGGGAAAAGGAAGCAGAAAGGCCTGGGATAGCAGAGGCACAACAGCCTCATGCCAGGCTGCTTCTAAAAAACTGACAGAAACACAAAAGGAGACTGCAAGCCCTGGAGTTCAATGACTGATTGACTCAATTTAAGTTAAGTGGTTATAGACAGGTCTAATTGTAGATGAATTGAAGGGAACCAGAGAGGAGAAAGCTGGAACCCTCAGAGACTGCACTAAGAGCAGGTGACAGGATCTAATTCAGCATGTGCTTAATTTCAAACATTTAAGACCATCCTTGTGTGACACATTGGTAAAAAAAATCTGCCTGGGCCACAGTTGATCAGGCTGGGACACAGGTTTTTTTTAGGGAGGAGATGACTAAGCACATCCAGGGTCTAAGTTTTTTAAAGCTTTATTACTAAAATAATAAAATACAGTGGAGAGTGCTGGGAACGCTCCCACGTCACTCAGGGGAAGAAAGAAAGCATGAGAGCCCCAAGCCCTAACCCACTTTTATACTTACACACGCACTACCCAAAACTGGCCAGGCCTGGGTGTAACGTAAGAAGAAGAGGGGGAGGGGTAGACGGGAGTTTTTGCCCTGGGCCCAGGTTGTCCAGGGAATCCGCTGTAATCTCCGAATTGCTCCAGCTCTCGGGAGGGTTTTTAAGTCCTGGGTTTTTTGGGGGGGTGTCACTGTCCAGGGCCCTCTGTGCTTGGTTCTTTTTGTACCAGTCCCAATCAGCTTGCTGTGGCCTTTTCGGCTGCCCAAAACACACCGGCTCCGGAGAATTTGTTTTCCCTTCTGTTGGCCTTCACCATTGCCGCCTCATTCGCTGTTTTTGCTGCTATTTTTGCAGCTGTGCTCCACTTAGTTCTCCTCTTCTCACGACTGGGCAGCTGTACATTTTTTGTCTGTAGGTTGGTTTTTTTTGTTTTTTTTTGTCGAGCCCATGACCTTGGGCTGGGGCCAGCGTCTTATCTTCACACGGATCTAGCTAAAGTGCCGAGATAACCCGTTTTCTGCCTTTTCTTTCTCTTTTCCCCCCCCCCTCGTGGCCTCTCGTATTCCTGCAAAGGAATCTTCCATTCCCCACTCACACACCTTTAACCCTCCCCAAAATGCTTGTCAATGCTTGCAACAGCGTTAGCCACATACAATGTTAATCTGCCTTCCCTGGGAACTCCCTAAGGGAGGGGGCCATTGAGGTAACACCTGTTTGTCAAAACACTTAAGCACATACTTAAGTCCAACCAGAGTAAAGGTAAAGTTTAAGCACATGCTTAAATGCTTTATTAATGAGGGGGATGGACTTCACACTTAAGCTTAAAGATGAACTTCTGGCTAAGTGCTGTGCTTTGAACTAGGGTCATAATGTGTCTCATTTGCATGGGGCTTGGAGAAGACACAGATTTCTCCTCCTTGTTTTTCATTGCTTTTTGTCAAAATGCAACCGTGACATTTTGTGATCTCTATGTATCTGCAGGGTTGTGCCTTTGTCTCAGTGTTCAAGTTAGCAAAATGTCCATGGAAATGAATTGAACTGAAGAGTATCTGCATAGTATATCCTTTGCAATAGACAAGGGAATTAATGGATGTGGCTGGTTCATTTGGCAATATTAAATGGTTACTACTTTACCATGCATGCATTTAAGTGTGTTTCAGTAAACAGCAGTTACAGATAGCTTAACTAGCAGCACAGTGATAAGAACTTGCATGGAAGCACCAGGTTATGATTAGGTTTGGAAAGGACTTTGAGTCATCTAGTCCTACCTCCTACATTAGCGCAACACTGTCCTCTACACTAATCTATTTAATCTTCTCTCAAGTGTCTCCAGTGACAGTGCCTTGGTGACCCCCCCCCCCCCCCCGGCAGTTTTTTCCAGTATCTAATTGACCTCACTGTTAGAAATTAGATATTAGGATTAAATTTCTATCTTCCACATTTTTAGTTTCAGGCTGTTCTTACTTGTTGTTTGCCCGTTAAGTGCATTAAATGATTCATCGCACCCTCTTTATGTTATAGATCATTATCATATTCAACCCTGCATCACCTTTTCTCCAAGCTGCATGCCTTAGGTTCCCAAATGCTTTTCCTGTAATAGGACATGCCTTTGAAGTCTTTCATCATTTCTGTTGCATATTTGTTTTTTATTCTCTAATGTATCTTTTTTTGTTAATTACTGTTGCAGCAGGGAGCCTCTGAATTGTAATGTGTGTGAGAAACTGCATGCCTTAACATCATTTCTACAGCCTGCCCTATCTCCAGTGGCTGAAAAATCCTTCATGAGCTTCCTTTTCCAGCATAAAAATGGGCAATTTGGGTTCACACAACATGATGTCCCTTATATCCTGGAAGGATGGGGGCAAGAAGGA
The DNA here is from genome assembly GCF_028017835.1 of Emys orbicularis. NCBI lineage: Eukaryota > Metazoa > Chordata > Testudines > Emydidae > Emys > Emys orbicularis. The sequence continues at coordinate 63,816,010 of NC_088689.1, forward strand.
GGTGGGAAATGTTTTGTTCACATGAACAGTGGCTGATTTGCCTTCCTGTCTGAAGATGGAGTCACATTGCTAGGGTTACACATTGCTACAAGAATCATAGACATGTAGGGCTGGAAGGGACCTCAGTAGGTCATCTAGTCCAGTCTCCTGCACTCAAGGCAGGACTGAAAGGTGTTTGTCTAACCTTTTCTTAAAAATCTCCAATGATGGAGATTCCACAACCTCCCTAGGCAATTTGTTCAGTGCTTAAGCACCCTGACAGTTAGGAATATTTTCCTAATGTCCAGGCTAAACCTCTATTGTTGCAATTTAAGCCCATTGCTTCTTGTCCTATCCTCTGAGGTTAGCAAGAACAATTTCTCACCCTGCTTCTTGTAACAACCTTTTATCTACTTCAAAACTGTTATGCCTCTCCCTCATTTTTCTTTTCTCCAGACTAAAGAGACTCAATTTTAAAAATCTTTCCTCAAAGTGATGTTTTCTAGACCTTTAATCATTTTTATTTCTCTCCTCTGGACTTTCTCCAATTAGTCCACATCTTTCCTGAAATTTGGCACCAGAGCTGGACACAATACTATAGTTTAGGCCTTTTCAGCGTGGAGTAAAGTGGAAGAATTACTTCTCATGTCTTGCTTACAACACTCCTGCTGGTGCATCCCAGAACAATGTTTGCTTTTTTTGCTAGAGTGTTACACTGATGCTCATTTAGCTTGTGATCCTCCATAACCCCCAGATCCATTTCCACAGTACTCCTTCCTAGCCAGTCATTTCCCATTTTGTATGCAATTAATTGTTCCTTCCTAAATGGAGTACTTTGCATTTGTCCTTATTGAATTTCATCTATTTACTTCAGACCACTTTCTCTACTTCTCTGGTTGCAGAATAGGCTACATGCCCTGCTCAAAAACCCTGCAGATCTTAAAGGATCTGCTGGAGGCACTGGGCCAACTGCACAGTGGATAATGGAATTATGACAGTTTGGGGCTTGTTAGGAAACATAAATGGGTTCAGTTCTGTTCTGCTTGCAGGCAAGATGACTCTGTCAGAGCTAGGGTGTCTTGGAATCCTTAGTTGGCAGCTGCCCCTGAAATCCTTTAAGGGGGTTTCTCCTGCAAAACTAATTCAACTTCAGATGTTGTGGGGAAAGGTAATTTTCAACATGCTTCACCCTCCACTAATCTGGCCCTTCATGAGATCCAGTCTGGGTGGGGAAGATGTTGCTAATGCTCTCCAAGGAATCCCTTGTGGGAGAATGGAAGCCTTCATGGAGAGAACCCTCCACATTACTCTTATTGGGACCAAATTGGATCCTATTCGTTGAGGCTGTAAACAGCCCGTGATAGTCTTGTTTTATGCATCTGGGCTACATTTTGAATGCCACATTCACACCATTCCTATTCTGTAAGCCATTATGAATAACATGAAATTTTTTTATGATGAAATCGATATAAACACTTTTATTGTACATTAAAAGGAATATGCTTCCTGGGCATGAGGACATTGATAACAAATTTGGCATTTAGTTAGCTAATTTAATCATAATAGGGAGTCTCTCTTCAAAATGATCCGAGTTTACAAGGATGCTTCTTTATTTTGCTGTGAAAATGTTCCCTTCTGTATTATGTCTATATGCTCAATTCCCTGATGCCTGTTCACCGATGGCTGTCAGAGAACTCCTGTTAAACAATCCTGTGATCACTCCAGAGCAGCAAGAATGGCTTAAGTGTTTCTCTCTAGCTGAAAGAACTAACCAAAGACCATGTAACGGAGCTGCTTTGGACTATGTGTCTGACCACAGCAAACTTGAAAGTTCTTGGTCTGGTTTGGTTTTGATTGTGAAATCCCACCCTTCAGTTAACTCTGTAAAGTGGCTCTGTGTGGAGTTCCATATTTTTATTTAAGATATAAACCAGGGTTTAAACTGGTATCCTCAGTGCTGGAAGTCACTAATCACAGTGCCATCAGAATAGAACATTTTAGAATAAATATAGTATTTAGCCTCTCTTTTGAGGACTGGGCAATTGACAGTATAAATGGGGGGGGGGGGGAAACCTGCTTTTCATCTTGTCTTGTTATGCTGCTTTTCCTGGCTGCCTTATTCATCTTCTAGAAACACAGAGCTGTTGCAAGAGACAGTGAGCATAAAAACAAGATGATAATGATAAAAATGCACTATTTGGAGTCTTTGAGGTCTTGGCGTCCCCAGTTTACCTTACTACAGATTTGGTTTAGTTAATACAGCAGAATTGGAAACTTAAAATAATTCAGACTTCCCATGGGACTTGATTATAATGTTAAAATAAAAAGTAGGCGTTTGTTCTTTGGTAGAAAGCTGTGAGGCAAACTGCTGCAACTTCTCTTGGGAGTAAGCTTCATAGAAGAGCCTTTTAATAAGCAAAACTCTATTATGAGGTCACTCTTAGTGGGATGAAAGAGGGACACTGAGAGGGTTGGTTTTCAGATAAGAACTGAATACAGTTTATTTGAAGAGGTGTTTAAGTTGTTATAATTGCTGAGGTTGCTTAAATTCACATCATGGTCTAAATGGAATGTATTATTGAAGAATGCTCTAATACTAAGGTAAGCAATAAAACACAGTAATGAGGCAATTGGTAGCGCTCCGGTGGTAACATTTCCTACATGTAGGTCATATGTACTGTATTTAAAGAAAGCCGTTTTTTAATACAAAGGCATCAGTCTGTGGAGAGTCAAAAACCTACTCCTGTTCCCACTTAAATATAAATCAAGATTGACCCCACTGATGTTAATGGGGCCACACTAGTATGAAACCAGGCTGATATCAGAATCTGGCTGTAAATATAAAGAATCAAAAACACATTGGTGGAGGCAGGTTGGATGTATCTAATCTAACTTACATGGCTGTATTTTTGATACAGGATGTGAAGCTGTAAGCAGACCTGGCAATGAGATTTGGAGGATGTGATGATTTTACTTTTGCTGATTCACATTTCCCTTTTTTTGCTTTAAGCTTTTTCCAAGGAAAGTAAATCAACAGGTTGAATTATAGTAGCCCTGACCTATCAGGATGTGGTGCAGAAGCAGACTCCCTACAATGGTGTAACTTGAACACTAGGTGCTCAGTGGGTGACATGGTTAGCTCTCATCATAGGAGCTAAGGGTGGACAGGTGTGCAGAATTGCTCATAGAGTACTATTAGCAATTTTGAGAGAAAAAAATTGCAAGAAACGTTGCAAGTTTCTCTTCCCTTTGTAACCTGTTTGGAGCAGTAGCACTAACGAGAACATGGGTCTGAAGGATAACAATGCCATCCACAGTCTAGTGAAAAACCTACAACACAAGAATCCTTAGTCCTGACCTCATGTGCCCGTATAATTTAGGAAGAGGATACCGGATTCTAATACATCTTGCAAATCAGTACATGAGATGAGACCACCCCTCCTGGCAGGACAAAGTGAGAGAAACTGTGGAAAAGTTTTTGCCACACAAGGGGATGATCTGTCTTCTTATGATCTTAGAGAAACAGGACACTTTTCTTTACATCTGCAGAAAGTGGAAGTACTATTTAAAACTGGACAAAATAAATGAGCATCCTAATCTTAATAAGCATGTTTGAGTGTGATGTATCAACTAAAACCTGCACAGTTTTAGATACACCAGCACAGACCTATGGTTTCCTGTCTATCCGAAAAGTTATATGCAGAATGCACTCTGGATAAGGAAGTGTGTGAATGCAGTGTCCTCAGGATGCAGCTTTCTGGCCTTTACATGGTCCTTGGAAAACATCACACCCTGTCCCTCTCCGGCAGCTGGTGAATCAGGAAATGAATCAAAGAGGGTAGCACTTCTCCCTGTGCTTTCAGCACAGGAAGAAGTTTTATTGCTTTTTCGCGGGTCAGTGTTTATTGCTTTTTCTCAGCCTGACTTTTTCAGGGAGCCTCAAAAAATAACCACTATGAGCTTTCTCAACTTTTCCAATTAAAGTTTGGCTTGAGCATGATACACTCACATGGTAAATGCTCCTTCCTGTTAGACTGATACTGGAATCCAAAATTCCCCACTGCTTCTTAGGATTAACCCCTGTAAATGTAACACTTGAAATAGATTTTGTAAGGCAAGTAAAAGATACTGTATTAATTTGTGGTAAATGCTGATTCCCCATCCCCTGTTTGAGAGATAAGAATAGATACAATGTGATGAATACAAGATCTTTTGGGGATCCATTTAAGCTCTTAGACATCTTTCAGGGCTGCAATTGATATTTCAAAGAGTAACTAGATGATATATGCACAGTAAAAATATTTATATTCTTTGCATTTATTTTCATCTCTGTACCTGTATAATGAAGGAAAGGGCATTGACTGGGCATTATCAAAGACTAGAAGAATGGTGATAGAAAAAATGTATTTGTGGAATAATGGCATCTCCCAAGAAAGCAAATATTTTAACACCAACTATATTTTTGTAACCTGAAAATGAAGTACACACATTTAAACTGTATTATTGCCTAATTGTCTATTGAGTGTGATGCAGTCCTTCCAGGGTTCAACTCTAGAATTCCACTCCACTTTAGATGGATAAGAAAATCTCTGTAGAATTTTTGTTGAACACTTTGCATATGTCCGCAGAGGGTTTTTTTTGACAGGGTGCTTTACGAACACAGAATCCCTTGGTACCATAACATTGCCCAAAAGTAGTGACTCATGAGATGTTAGATAATTCATGCTAATAGAATGGAGAGTAAGAGACCAAGGTAGAATAGCTGAAAGTATTAGACTTTTCAATTTGTTCTTCTAATTGTCCTCTCTAGACCTTTATAACTGTTCAGGATGTATTTTATAAGAGGTATGTTTCAGATACACAATAAGGCCCCTGCAAAAGTGTATGCACCTGCTTAACTTTATGCCATTGGACTACTCTCATGTATAAAGTTAAGCACATGTTTAACCTTTCAGGACTGAGATCTAAATGTAAAGATACTGATGACTGGAGAACGCCTTCAGAACTAACCTTGTTAAAGAAAACTAATTTAAGTCTGTGTAACAGAATCATTCCTTCTGCTTTGGAAGGGAGTTTTTAAGCTGCCTAATACTGCTTCCAGTAGCTCTGCTTCCCAATCTGGGAAAAGTTTAATGTCTCAGTACTCGCTCCCAATCCAAGGTATATTAACATTCAGACAATCAACACCATAGAATAGATTCATTAACGTTTCCCCAAGTTAGTAGTTATGAGATACTGATGGAGTGGTATACCTGGGGCGGGCAGCTGGGTGAGTGAGGTGCTTGGGAGAGGGGGGCTATAATAGAAAATGCTGGGGCAGCTAGATGCATGATGGGAAGGGCATCTGGGGCACTGGGCAGCACCCATAGAAATTGTATCACTTGCTTATTTTATGTGTTATGTGCCTAGCTTTTGTTTCTCTTCGCAATTTTCCATAGATTAACAATCGATTTTTCTTTAAATATATAAAAATTGGGAGTTTAACTAATCCCCTTTTTTAGGACCCTGTTTTGCAAGGTGCCGAACTTAGTTTGTCAGTTGTTTACTATTGCAGACAACTTTTTTTGCTACCTCCCCTTTGGCCTTTCTTGAGTTATGCTTCTGCTCTGGGTTTTGTTTCCAGGACATTACTGGTAGCTGGGGGGACAGATCCACTAGCTAGGGAAGGTGAAATCATACACCAAATAATTGCACAGTTCCAGTTTCTTTGCCCAGGGCTTTTCTTTATTAATGTACCAACAAAGATTCAAAGCAACACCAAGGTAACCCAAACAGTCTCGCTTGTCCTCGGGGTCTTGTCTTCATGGCTTTCCAGTCTGCTCCATCTCAGGCATTTCTGCAACTGGCTTCTGATCTCTACAAGTGTCTCTGTCTCAGGCCTGATTGGAACAAAGAACCCTCTCCCCTGATTCTGGGTTTCTCCTGTGCTCTCCCCTGACTAAGAGGCAGGAAGCCTTATATATGATTTCCTGTTGGGCAAGTAACTAGGAGCAGCAAGTATCTTACCACTGCAGCTCCCAGTTTTAAAAGGCCCAAGGCCATAATAAGAGCATTGGAATAAACAATATGTGCCCCATAGGCCTTGATACGATGACATTCACCCCTTAGTGAGCACCTGCAGACAACACATCTGGAACTATTTTAGAGAACAATTAAAATGCTACTTATTTGTTGTTGTTTTAAAAAAGGTTTTTATCTTTGTCCATTTTTCTGGATTTTATGCTATACCCATCACCATGAAATGGTATGGGAGTCCTCTTTTGGTTAATATTGATCTACCTTTGATAATGGCATCCATTAGCACATCTTTTGAGTTCTGATCAAATTTTTCCACTGAATGTGGAAAAATCCCTTTGATTTGAATGGGAGCATGATTGGACTCTTCAAGCACCTTGTATGCCTTATTAGTTATAGCTAGTGCTGTGTCCTTGGCTGCAGCTGTCTAGGATCTTTGCAAATTACCCATAAAACTCTTTTCTAATCAATGACCGGCTTGGAGTAGGAATTAGGAAAAGCGTTTTTAGATACGTGAAAGTGTTCAAAAATAATTAAATAAAATGAAGAGCAAAAATAGGCTTTGTTATAGATGGAACTTTAATGGGCTAGAATTTGTGTGCTCTTTTTGTGGACCTCTTTTAACAGAAAATTTTACAAAATAACCACCTAATCAAAAAGTTCTTTGTGACCAATATCAAATATTTGTAGAGGCTTTTTCCTCAGTGAAATCACCCAGAACTATGTATTATTTTTAAAGCCACTTATTGCAAGAGAAGAGATTTCAGAAACAATTTTAGAGTCTCCATTTATTATTATTATTTTACAGGAGAGGGGAAACTGAGTTTAAATGCATACCAACAGTGTGATGCCCTTCAGTAGAAACTAAAACCCTGATCTTGTAAGGTCCTGAGTGCTTTCATGCCTATTGACTTCAGCCTGGGGTTGAAAGCGCTCAGCACTTTGCGTGATTGGGCTCTTCGTTGGCAGCAAACCATACTGATGCCTTCTGGCAGATTAGGGGATATGAACCTTGCTTGTGCTTTGTCAGTCTCTCTAGTCCTCACTGAAGCATACTAAGGAGGCAGTCCTGTTTCATATATACATAGAGTTGTCTTTTGTAAGCATTGTGTATGATTAGGAGACTTAGATTTAAGTCTTGGTGTCAGTTTTCCCAGAAAATAAATACAACACTGCTTTAAGCTTTGCATATAACTACATGAATCAGGCCCTTTTTGAGATTTAGAATCCAAAAGAACTGTAGATAAAGAGGGAAAGTTAAAAATTATGTTGAAGACAGGCTGTGAAATTAAGGGGTTTGTGGCTGTTTGCAGGTCCCTCCCCAGCCCATCAGGAACAAGCTGTTTCATGTCAAGCAATGTTTTGTGGTGAAATGGCTGAAAAGAGGTGAAGCACTACACTCTGGAAGCTAGGCCTTAAATTCTTTATTCCCACAACAGAATTTAGCCCAGGTAGGGTAAAGAACCAAAGAACGCATGAGAATCCTTGGGGCAGGAGGAAAGACCCTGGTTCTTATCTGATCTTAAATTGTGCTGTTTACCATCATCAATGTTAGCATTACATTGCTGGAGAAAATAAAGGGAGCTGATAGGCTGACTCTGGTTTCAGAGGTGCCGACTTTCTGGTTTCCCCACGGGTGCTTTACCTCTGCTCCACCCCAGGCCCTGCTCCTGCCCCACCTCTTTTTGCCTCCACCTTGCTCCTTTCTGCCCCTCCCCTGAGCGTGCCCCGCCCTCGCTCTGCCTCTTTCTGCCCCTGCTCCTCCCCCTTCTTCCCCCCCCCTCACTTCTTGCATGCTACTGAACATCTGATCACCGGTGGGCAGGGCGCGGAGGGGAGGAAGTGATTGTCGGGGCCGCCACTATTTTCTTCCCATGGTGTGCCAGCCCTGGAGCACCCATTGAGTCAGTGCCTATGCCTGGATTCCTCTTGTCTTGCTTAGACCAGGAGCACCTGAAACTCCCTAGAAGTGGGGAGGCCACCGGCACCCAAACCACTTTTAAAAGTGATGGGGCCCATGGCCCTTGGCCCTCCCTGTTCCGGTGCCCCTAGCTTAGACCTTAATGCTCTAATTGGAATTCATTAGGATGACCCTTTGGTAATTGGGGAGGGAAAAAACCAATTTAAAATAGTTGAGCAGTTATCAGTGTAGATAATCCGCTATTCCCTTTCCAGTCACACTTTTTTAATGGGAAGGATTTATTTCTGATTTTGGTTTTCTGACATATGCTGTTTGGAGCCTGTCTGACAAGGGTATGACCAGATCATGGCCAAAGACTGGGGAATGGGCTGGCGCTAAGAGGAGGACGGGGGGTGATTTGCTCTTCCTCCTGGAAGTTGGCTGACGTGACCCACACTTTCAAACTTGAATTTGGACTTGACTAAGCCCAGTTATTAGTCTCATAAGTATATTAGGTTTTTTCTAAATCCTCAGCTCCTGGAGTCATGTGATTACATGAGAATTTCAGCTTTCCACTTAGAAAGTAAGTTTCTCACCTTTGAGATTGTGGAGAATAGCTTGAAAGCATGAACCCAAGAGGCTCCAATACCAGAAGGCAAATTAAAAGAATCCCAAATATATTTGGCTTAAAAATGTCAATATTTTAAAACTATGTAACGATTTTGGGGACCTCGCTAATGATTGAGTGCTTGGTGTTGTATTAGTGATTTATGGGTTTTGACCTATAAATGCGCAAGCTGTACTTGTATAACAGGGCAGTGCATAAAGTAGAGCCTAGCACAAAAGGCTTTAAACTCCATTTCTGGGTGCAGTGTCCTCCTCTGCTTTGAGCAGCCTGTCAGAGCAGGTGATTAAATAAAGATAAATGTTTTTCAATGTGCATATCTGTATTATTATGAGGGCCAACTCCCATGATGGATTAACTCAATTGCCCACCAGTTTGCTAAGCACTGAAATGATCGGTTAAACTTTCTCAAGTTAAAAATAGTCTGTCAATAATTACTGCTGTAGTAAACTCTTCCACCAGCTCTCACTATATTTCCACTGGACTTCTTTTCCCTTTGCTGGCAGGATTACAATAAAAAGGAAATAAAACCACAAAAATAATCTCAATTAAAAGGATATTAAGAGCTACTAGGGGTGTGCAAGCCCTGCAAACTTTGGTTCATAAAGGAAGTTGCAAGCCAGCACTCTGCTGTTTGGTTGCAGGTGTGGGAGCCAGGAGTCTGCAGGGTGGGACATTCAAGTTCAGTGATGCCCTACAGCTGCTCCTCATACCCTATTACCTTAGATGTCATCGGGGCTCCTGTGACAGATTTTTGTTACCAGTCTGCCTGACGAGTCAGGTGATTAGGCTGAGGCCGCAGGATTGGTGGGGAAGGGGATGAAGGAGCACACTAAGTGTCTACTTTTTTAAAGCTTTATTAATAAAAATAATAAAACAACAGCAGAGAGTGCAGGGTGTTCCCCACGTCACTCAGAGGAGGGAAGAAAGCATTACTGCTCCAAGCCCTAACCCACTTTCATACTCTCACATGCACGACCCAAGGCTGGCCAAGCCTGGGTGTAATGTAAGAAGAAGAAGGGGAGGGGTGGACGGGAGTTCTTGTCCTGGGTGCTCCAGCTTCGAGGTGCTGCAGCTCTCAGGAGGGTTTGAAGTCCTGGGTTCCTTTGGGGATGTTCCGTTCAGGGACCTCTGCTCCTGATGCTCTTTGTACCAGTCAAAATCAGCTTTCTGTGGTCTCCTCAACTTTCCCAAAACACACGGGCTAGACTTTGTTGTCCTCTGTTTTCTTCTGTGCCGGCCTTCACTTGTCTTGCTCATTATGGGCTGCCTCTGCAGGTCTGTTCAGCTGCATCTTCTTTTCTCACGGCTGGTCGGTGAATTCCAGGCCCCAGTCTTTCTCGGCAGGCAGCCAAGCGTCGGCTGTGAGCTGTGGCCTTGGGCTGATGTCGATGCCTTATCTTCTAACTGAGCGAGCTAAAGTGTCGAGTTAACCCGTTCTCTGCTTTCTTTCTTCCTCCGGCCTCTGCAGCCTGCAAAAAAATTTCCATTCCACACTCACACCTTTAACCCTTCTCCAAAATGCCTTGCAATGCTTGCAACAGTGTTAGCAATATACAATGCTAATCTGCCTCCCCAGGGAATCTACGGGAGGGAGGGGGCTGTTGAGGTGTAACACTCCTGGCTGATAGAGAGAGGAGTGGTTGTCAGAAGATTCCAGGTTTCCCCACTATGAGAACACTGTCTGCATGTCTGTCTGTTTCTCTCTTGCTGACAGTCTTTTTCTCTTTCATTTTTTTTCCTTGTTACTCTCTGGCAAATAGGGAAGATCACAATTGTATGCTGGCCACATGCCTGAATTATCATTAATCAATTTCTTCAGTTGACTGGTGGTGAAAGATGGCTGTCCACTCTAGTAGTTTCATTTTCCAGGTAATCCCTGTGGATGACACTGAATGCTGACTGCAGGGGGTACGTGCACATGAACACACAAATTGAGACAGGCCAAGGAAAACAATAAGCTACTGAGCCTTATTTTTGAAAGAATAAAAGCCTGATTGAGAAATGCTGATTGTAATCAACTTTCAGATCTAAAGGGAAGAGTTGAAATAGGACATTAAGGAAAAATTGATCTGTGTATACTAGGTAATTGGAATGGTTCTGTTTCTGAGACACATAAACACAACTGGTCTTGCATGAATTTTATATTGCTCAGAATGGCACAAACCAAACTGCTTTCATTGTGAAGTCCCTTACTGCAGAAAGTGTCCATTACCACCATCATTTCAAGGCTTTGTTGGCTCATATTAAGGACTGCTGTAGTTTCATGTTGCATATTATTTAGTTCATTTTGATAAGTTAAAGCTGTAGCATTCTTTAGGTCCCTCATAATCATCCAATTGCTTTTACTGTTGTAGAAAAGTGTCCAATTTAACTGGCTGAAGTGGTGGTGCCTCTTAATGCCTGAAGAACGCCAGGCTCCTATTTTGAAGTATTTTCTAATGCTTTAATGAGGTCTATCACAATTTTTAGATACAGTATTAAAGTATGACACACAGGGCAGCCAGGAGCCATGCTGATCTTTCATTAACAGTGCTCCAGTATTTTAAAACAGACTGAGTTTTCTATCATTGCATACTAGCAGCAGTGCCGTTTTTCAAGCATCACATCATTAGTCCTCTGGTAGTGGTACTGACTAATGAACTATGTGCTTATGATTGCTACACATATTTTAATAGGGCAGTTGAAAGTAAACACGTACAAGTTTTATTCCTTATGAGAGGTGAAAAATTAAGTTATGTGACTTTGCAGTACAATAGTCATATGCTTTTCCATATGTTTTTGCTTGTATTTGTTAAAGTTACAAATCATTAACATTATTATTGTGTGTAGTTCCAACAGTATGCTAAGCACTTTACAACAAGGGGTATTCAGGTCCATTGCCACAGCACTATATATGCTGGTAGTGAAAGCAGCTGAACCCAGGATGAGATTCTCCCTTAAAAAAAGGCTAGGTGATGCTGGTACTGCTGCTCTCCCTAGGGGATTCAGCTGATGGAAGGTTTTAATTTTTATGGACACTGCTATGGAGTGTTCTTGCTAGGAGGTGATGCCCATTTTGGGTCTATGCTGGACAGCTCTGGGCACGTTGCTGGAGCAAGATTTGTGAGCACCTCGCACTACCACAGCCCACTCCCTCCATGTGTTCATTCTGGTGGGCATTCTTCTACAACTATCTCCAATGGTAGAAGTTAGTGTGGACCTTAGAAGACCAAGGCACTTGCACTGAAGAGCTAACAATCCTAAATAGACCAGGGACAGATGAGGGATAAGGATGCAACAACAAAAAAGTGAAGTGAAGGTGAGACATGACATTTAGCACCCATTCTGTTAATTCAGCAGTTTTGTGCACACTTATTCGCAATGAGCCATACTCAAGTCATACACCATTTTACTTACACCTGTGGAATGAACAAACCTCACATGAAAAATATGATCTCCACTGAGAGCAGTGAAGACCATGTGAACATTTGAAACGTACATGATCTCTGATGAGGCTACGTAAAGTGCACCTACCACTCCATGCATCTGATGAAGTGGGTTTTAGCCCATGAAAGCTTATGTCCAAATAAATTTTAGTCTCTAAGGTGCCACAAGGACTTTTGCTGATACAGACTAACATGGCTACCACTCTGAAACCTGTGTAAGTGGTAAGTGAGAGTCTATGACAAAGGGATGGGCTCCACCGTAAGCAAACTGGAACCAAGCAACTTTATGCCCTGACCTTGAATACCATGTTCAGTTATCAAAACCTCATCTCAAAAGGGACATACCAGAAATAAAGGGTCTGAAGATGGGGAAACAAAAATGATTAGAGGTACGGGAAGGCATCCTTAGTAGTATGAAATATCATCTGTTATACTTCAGGGCATTGTACACCACCTAGCCCCATGGGGCCCTGGTTTGCGAGTAGGGCATTTAGGCACTACGGTAATACAAATAATAAATTGACTGCTAGCTGCCTAAAGTCAGGAAGAAACTTCCCCTAAGGGGAAGTTATTCCACAATTGTTCATTACAGGAATTAGAACTTCCTCCAAACCATTTGGTACTGGCTACTTTTGGAGACCAGGTAAAGGACTAGATGGACCACTGATATGATCCAGTTATGGGGATACCTATTTTCCTATCTGAAAGAACTGTGGCTCTACCTGTCAGATATATGAAAGAAACTGCATTTGAATTAAATGAAGCATATGTAAAATTACTGAAGTGCTGTAAGAAAAATGGCCATGAAGAGTTAACTGTGATAGATTCTTATTGTAAATTTATGTGAACAAAAAAATCAGCATGAGTAGGAAGACAGTCATTTTGGGTAGAAGGTCATTGTTCTATTAATAGGGAAAGAATAGGTTTTTCAAATGAATGGGTCTTATTTTCAATTTGATGAGAGGTGAGGGTACCAGGGGAAGGAACTGAGGATGAAAGGAAATTTAATCGCTGTATCAAGAACCTTTGTCAGTGAAAACACAGTGCACGGATTAATTCATTTGCAAGCTGTAATGAATCCCTATTGAAAAATAATTACCTTGAAACTTTACTCAAACTGAAAACATTTGACTTTAAGAATCAATCTTCCTTTCTGGTTACCATTCCAAAACACATTACTTTTTGGATTTCAGTACAGTAAGATGGAAGTTTGTCTTACCATTGGTCTCCAAAGTTCTCATATTTTTGACATACATAGAGTACAAGGATAATTTTCAAGATATTTAAACATATTTGTGTGAAAACCTACCTAGGAAAATCTAGCAGGAAATTGTAGTGAAGTCAAGAGGGAGGATTGAGCAGAATTTCTCTCTCTCTCTCTCTCTCTCTCTCTGGAAAGAAAATAGTAAATTAGGTGAGGGAGAAGCACAAAGGTTAGTTTCCCAAATGATTTGAAATGAAGTGCAAGAAACAGCACACATGTTAACAAACAACTCCATTGAATGAATTGAAGTCAGAGTAATATGCCATGGTGTATCATAATATATAATTTGTGGTGTACCACATAGGTAACTTGAATGTTGTCTTTTTGGTCACTACTGTAAAAGGTATATAAGTATGGGTAACAAGCTCTGAGCCTCTCTTGTGCCCTAGGCCTAGAAATGTTCTTGTTGGCCTTGCAAATATCCTCTAAATCCAAGAAATGGTTCTGAATGAAATCCCCAAATCCAAACAGCCCTAAAGTAGATCCAAAGCTTGTTACTGACCCTTAGTTCTATAATGGGCTGAATCAGAACCTACCTCTGAGCACCCTTAGCTTTGGTAAAGTTTGAATCTAGATTGTGATGGGAAATGTGGAGTTCCATCTCATCTACGTATACAGGTCAATAGACCCACAATTACCCTAGCAGTGACCTGTGATGTTAAACCATCCTCGTGCCTCGGGAGCTGAGGTTAATTTTTTTTTTTTTTTTTTAAACACATACACATTTTGTTTTTAAGTGAATTTAGTGCTTGCTGTCAGGTGCTGGGTTAATAACTGTGGAGATTTAAACCCTTCATTTATGCAAAGAACAATTACACCCTGGGTGGATAGTGGCAGTGCAAACTTCACATTGTTCCATTAATTTGCCTCCTCCATCAATTGGAGGGACTATCTCCAGGGGTGAGAAAGTAGTAGTTCTCCTTGCCTGTACAACTGACAGTTTCTCTACTTGAGATTGCTGTCAAGAGTATCAGTTAGGGCCAGCATCCATATTTCTCTTGTGCAATAAGAGATTGGCCAGGATCACCAACTTATTTCACATTGACCACCAACCAGGCATAGGTGCTAAAAATTTCCAGAAATTGCCAGTGTGGGATGTCACATGCTCAACCCACTTGGCTGTTAGTAGTGGTTCTGCATGGTAATATACTAATACATATTGTAAGTGATTTTTTTTTTTAAACCTATGAGATGAGGGGGGGACGGTGAGAATCCATCATTGAAACTCCAGTTAGGCTAAGCATTTAGGTGAGATGAATATATGGAAGGAAAAGAGCCAATGAGTGGATAACTCCATGCTTAATGTGTTTCTCAATAAATGTCACAGGAACACTGAATCTGTGGAATTGTCCAACTCAGTGTAACAATTTCAACTGCTAGATGATCATCTTCCACAGAACTTACTTTACATCTCATTAAATCTGTGAATGGGATGTGAAATTAATTCCTCTGTGCTCTCAGAATATGAGTGAGGACTGGGTAGATTAACTTCCTTTTAAAGTGAGGGAGGGGAGTTATATGTCATGGAGCCACTCGACTCTGAGAACCTTCAGTTATGGCCCTCAAAAGATCTCTCCAAAAATATATATCCCATGCCGAGAGAGAGACAAGAGAAAGGGAGAGGGTGATCCTAAATTGAAGGCAGGAACAATTATGGTGGGAGGCATGCATGAAGTGTTGGGGGTGGGGAAGAATTCATAAAAGGAGGGAAGGCAGGGACTGGTCATGGGAGAAATATGCAGAGGGATAAACTTAACTGGCAGGGAAAGGACTGTTGCATAAATGGATTTACTTTTTAAAAGAAGTCTTTAAATACAAGATTTAACTTTTGCTAACTGAAGAAGAGGTATATTATGCACTTGGACAAGACAACAAAATGTGCTTCTTATCAGGAAGATCTTATTTCCTGGCTCACAGGCTCTATCTGAAAGGTTAACTCAGCCCTCCTCTTAGAAGGAGTCTGGCACCACTGTTCTAACTTTCTTGTGGAATGCATGGGAAGAGCTGTTGTTCTCAAGGTCTCAGGGAAATAACCTGCTCACACGGAAAAACAAATATTGCCCATAATTTATGCTGATGACAAGTTCAGTTCATTCTTGACAAGAGATCTCACAAAGGGCCTGGTACATCACATTACTGTGAGCTTCTACAGCTCATTTCAGGTCTAGTGGAAAACTGAGCAAGGTCTTGTAAAGGGATTGAAATAACCCTGTGTGACCACTCTAGACGGCTTGTCAAGATATCATACTGCAGGGTTCGTCACTTGACAATCTTATGTAATTTAAAATATATGACCTTACCATGCAAAATGGGAAGGGGATCAAAGAGACAAGGGTTTTTCAAGTGCTTCCAGGCAGAAAACCAGAAAAACCTTCTGCCTACTGTATAGTTTCTAAATAGAATATTCTCCAAAAATTTCCATTAGACATCAGCAAGTCTTTTAGAAATGAACCTTTACCATGTTGCTGTTCTAAGGCTGATGCCACTCAAGATACTATGTATTTCACTAGGCCCACTAACATACCCGTGGGATATCAGACAACTCCAACCTGCATTTTTGCATCCCTGATATGTTGAATTTAAGTTGGCATTTTAGTGCTAAAAATATTACAGCTTTCTTGGGCAATGACTGGAGAGTGAGGAGCGAGGAGCCTTCCATACCCAGTGCCTTAATAAATTACAGCAGCAGTATTCTCATGGGAAGAAGGGGCTGAGGCAATTTTGCTATTTTTAATATGAACTTGCCTCTTGCAGCTACCTACTCAAAGCTAACAGTAAATAGCTGTAGCTAGACTTTCAGTCTATACTATCTACATCCAATGTACATCCCCTCTGTGTTTCATCAGGGATTGAAATGTGTGGTAGGTTTGAAAACAGTTCAGGGGGGAGAGGGGCTTGTTAAATGAAATGAAAGACCTGTGGAGCATGTAGTGCTTGAATTTGTCAGGGTAACTCTAGTTCTCTCCTTACCATTCTACTCCCTTCTGTATGTTTGCTTTGTTATACATTGGTAAACTCCACTCAAGGAGCTGTTCAGGATAGTTCAAGGGGGCATAATGTTCCTGTTAGAAAATGTCTATAGACACTTGTGGTTAAACAAGGATGAAATCACCTAACCAGAGAAAAAAAATTACTTTAACTCGGGGCAGAAAAAAATGTAGAGTAAGAAGCTGCTTATTTTCTTCTTTTGAAAATGTCAGTTTGATCAAGAGACCAGATCCACAGAGAGAACTAAAATAGAATTAAATGAAAGCATCCAATAACACTGGCCTTGCGATTTGATTAATATGCCCCAAAATTGGGAAATTGCAGGCTTGAAGCAAAGTTGAAGGCAATTAACTTGACCTTTTGGGTGTTATCAAATGAGACATCCCTCTGGAGGGTTTCTTCTGGTTGTAGAGCACTTCTACCCTGGGGGCGGGGGGAAGATATCACAGCAGTGTAGTTCTGGTGACAAAGTGCCATAGGACTGACTCACTGGCACTCATTTCAGAATCAAATCAATGTGGTCTTGGATTTGTTAGGAGATGGTGAGGGACTTTGGAAGTTGCCCTGGTGGAAGTATCTTGTGGCATGTATGCAGCAGTGCCTGATAAGTTACGTACAATATAAGGGAGGCTGAATCTCACCAATAAGACTCATGCATACACTGTTGCTGATTTTGGTTACAGAGGTAGCATATTTTCACAGCTGTATTTCATTTTTTATTTGAAGAAAACTATCAGATTTGAGAGGAAACAAATGAGCTGCAGAAGGCAGATTTTTAAAAAAAAAATCTAAAATTACTTCAGAAATGTTTCTGCTTGTAATTGGATCTTTCTGTGCTCACCTGACCTCCAAATTCAGTTGCTGGTACACATTTGAGGCGTTCGGCCTTAGGCATAGTTGGAATCCCATGGGCCACATTTCAATTATAATTCAGAAATATAAAATGTAAAGGATCAGGGTATTCATTTGGTAGGGCTGCCAAAAATTAGCTCCAAATCAACTTCATTCCAAATCTGGTTCTGTATTTTTGTGAACAAATAAGTTGCAATCAAGGAAGAAGAAAATGCCTAGAGAGAATCACAGCAAGGTTTTAAGATGTTTGTTTTGTATACGCAAATAAGCATAACTTATATAGCAAGAATGAATATGGAATAATCAAATATGCATATATGTACAGAGAATAGAGACTCACTACTGATTCAGATTAAAAACACCCTAAAAAGATTTCTAAACATGGGCATATATGCACATGATGCCAGAAGGCTATACAAGGGTAAATTTAATGTCATCCCATCCACCCCTCGCACCCAAATTTAAGATGAATAGGAAGAGGAAAATCATATGTAAATAAGCCTTTAGATTTTCAATCAATGGATTTCTACAGTCAAGTCCCATTGACTTTAGTGGAAATATGTTCCCATGGCAGCTTTGAAAAATCTCAGCCTTAAAGACTAAACTTAATGTTGAAAACTTAAAAACCAACCCCCTTTCCCCCAAAACCCCTGCTCTTAATCTCTCCTCTGAACCTCACCTCTCCTGGGAGCTATCTGCAAATTATTTCATGATGACTGGGCAGAGAGGGTGTCTACTACACCAAATTAAATAATTTCACATTTCCCCATCTCCATCCTGTTTCTTTCTCACTTCCTATTGTGTTAAATTTAGTTTTTAAACTATCTTTTATTTTCTATGTGTACAGTACCCAGCACAATAGGGTCCTGATTGGGGTATCTAGGCGCTACCGTATTACAAACAACAATAAACCTTGAACTACTATATCTATCGCCCAGCATGCCCTGGTATCTGGTGGTACATACACATAGTGAGAGCAAGGGAGAGAAACCAGTTACTTCTGAGATTTGCCAAAGAAATGTAAACTGCAGTTTAACCTGACAATTTAATTCTATTTGATTATCAAAAATACTAGAAACTGTTCTAAGGCCCAGTGTTTCTGTGTATGAAACTGACAATTTTGGGGGAAATTAATGAATGTTTTAATGTAACTCTGATATACAAGTGTGTGCACATGCGCGCCATCTCCAAACGTTCAAAAATCATGAATCGTCCCCTGCCCCAATCACTACATTGGCTTCAGAAAATTGTTTTTTTCCCCTCTAAAAACAAACAAACATAGAGACCAAAAAGAAAAGCAAAAAAACCCCTGAGCCTTATAGTACACTTCCTGCACATTTTCTAGCTCTTCTCCACAACCATGAGAGCTAGAAACATAATTTAAAAACCCCAAACAGGTTCTCATGGAATTTCTTGATTCCAGCAACTGGGGCCTTAAGAAATAACAGCTATTGTGATAGCTGTGATAAACATTATGAAAACTGGCAACACTGATTTCATATGTCAGCTTTATAGAATTAAGCTTTTATTTTTTTTCAATACAGTACCAGAAGAGAAGCCATGACATTGGAGAATGCGTTACTGTAGAATTTCTAAGTTCAGTAAGTGTTAAGTATACCATAGTACTGGCTGCTGCAATTTAAGGTTTAAAGGGAATTGCATTCTAATCCCCTCTTTTCAGATGCTTAAAAAACTGTGTTGTAGCTATTTTTTTAATTTAACTCGAGAAAGAAAATGTTCTTGCTTTTTGATGTCAAATGGGTGACCACACATTCTGCTCTAGTATAGTTGAATATATCTTCTGATTATGTTGTTGGGGAAATTAAACAGCCCTTTTTCAAAAGGTTGGGCGACCTTATAAATGCAGTGTAAAATTATTCAGGTAGTGGCAATCTACCTGCTAATCAGCTGGGATTATATCTTCCTGGTGTACAGGTAGACTCTCAAGGCAGTCCTGTCATGCTATATTGATGTCAGCTGGCATTTTGTTGTTTCCTAAAACCTGATAACTGGAGGGCTGATAGCAGCATTCACATTTCCATAAAAGGTGATATTTTTGTGGACAGTGAAGCAGAAAGGTAGATTTAATGTTTTCAAATATTGAAATATATAAAATGTGAGTGTCAAATCATAGAATTTCAGGGTTGGAAAGGACCCTCAGGAGGTCATCTAGTCCAACCCCCTGGTCAAAGCAGGACCAATCCCCAACTAAATAATCCCAGCCAGGGCTTTGTTAAGCCTGACCTTAAAAACCTCTAAGGAAGGAGATTCCACCACCTCCCTAGGTAACCCATTCCAGTGCTTCACCACCCTCCTAGTGAAAGAGTTTTTCCTAATATCCAACCTAAACCTCCCCCACTGCAACTTGAGACCATTACTCCTTGTTCTGTCATCTGGTACCACTGAGAACAGTCTAGATCCACCCTCTTTGGAATCCCCTTTCAGGTAGTTGAAAGCAGCTATCAAATCCCCCCTCATTCTTCTCTTCTGGAGACTAAACAATCCCAGTTCCCTCAGCCTCTCCTCATAAGTCATGTGCTCCGGCCCCCTAATCATTTTTGTTGCCTTCCGCTGGACTCTTTCCAATTTTTCCACATCCTTCTTGTAGCGTGGGGCCCAAAACTGGACACAGTACTCCAGATGAGGCCTCACCAATGCCGAATAGAGGGCAGTGCCCCTACTTATACAGCCCAAAATGCCATTAGTCTTCTTGGCAACAAGGGCACACCGACTCATATCCAGCTTCTTGTCCACTGTAAACCCTAGGTCCTTTTCTGCAGAACTGCTGCCTTGCCATTTGGTCCCTAGTCTGTAGCAGTGCATGGGATTCTTCTGTCCTAAGTGCAGGACTCTGCACTTGTCCTTGTTGAACCTCATCTGATTTCTTTTGGCCCAATCCTCTAATTTGTCTAGGTCCCTCTGTATCCTATCCCTACCCTCCAGCATATCTACCACTCCTCCCAGTTTAGTATCATCTGCAAACTTGCTGAGGGTGCAGTCCACGCCATCCTCCAGATCATTAATGAAAATATTGAACAATACTGGCTGCCAACTAGACATGGAGCTATTGATCACTACCCGTTGAGCCCGACGATCTAGCCAGCTTTCTATCCACCTTATAGTCCATTCATTCATCCAGCAAGAATACTGTGGGAGACCGTATCAAAAGCTTTGCTAAAATCAAGGAATAACACATCCACTGCTTTCCCCTCATCCACAGAGCCAGTTATCTCATCACAGAAGGCAATTAGGTTAGTGAATCCATTCACCCTTGGTGAATCCATGCTGACTGTTCCTGATCACTTTCCTCTAAGTGCTTCAGAATTGATTCCTTGAAGACCTGCTCCATGATTTTTCCAGGGACTGAGGTGAGGCTGACTGTCCTGTAGTTCCCCGGATCCTCCTCCTTCCCTTTTTTAAAGATGGGCACTACATTAGCCTTTTTCCAGTCACCTGGGACCACCCCCGATTGCCATGAGCAATAATAATAATGGCCAATGACTCTGCAATCACATCTGCCAACTCCTTTAGCACCCTCAGATGCAGTGCATCCTGCCCCATGGACTTGTGCTTGTCCAGCTTTTCTAAATAATCCTGAACCACTTCTCCCTCCACAGAGGGCTAGTCACCTCCTTCCCATGCTGTGCTGCCCAGTGCAGTAGTCTGGGAGCTGACCTTGTTCGTGAAGACAGAGGCAAAAAAATCATTGAGTACATTAGCTTTTTCCACATCCTTTGTCACTAGGTTGCCTCCCTCATTCAGTAAGGGGCCCACACTTTCCTTGACTTTCTTCTTGTTGCTAACATACCTGAAGAAACCCTTCTTGTTATTCTTAACATCTCTTGCTAGCTGCAACTCCAAATATGATTTTGCCTTCCTGATTTCACTCCTGCATGCCTGAGCAATATTCTTATACTCCTCCCTGGTCATTTGTCCAATATTCCACTTCTTGTAAGCTTCTTTTTTGTGTTTAAGATCAGCACTGTTAAGCCAAGCTGGTCGCCTGCCATATTTACTATTCTTTCTACACATCAGGATGGTTTGTTCCTGCAACCTCAATAAGGATTCTTTAAAATACAGCCAGCTCTCCTGGACTCCTTTTATATAAGGGCTGTCAAGCAATTTAAAATGAATTGTGATTAATTGTGCGATTAATCGTGTTAAACAATAGAATACCACTTATTTTTAATTTTTGGATGCTTTCTACATTTTCAAATATTAATTTCCAATTACAACAATTCAAAGTGTACAGTGCTCTTTATTTTTTTCCAAATATTTGCACTGTAAACAAATAGCATTTTTCAATTCACCTCATACAAGTACTGTAGTGCAATCTCTTTATCATGAAGTTGAACTTACAAATGTAGAATTATGTAAAAGAAACCTGCATTCAAAAATAAAACAAACAATGTAATACTTTAGAGCCTACGAGTCCACTCAGTCCTACTTCTTGGTCAGCCAATCACTCAGACAAACAAGGTTGGTTACAATTTGCAGGAGATAGTGCTGCCTGATTCTTGTTTACAATATCACCTGAAAGTGAGAACAGGTGTTCGCATGGCACTGTTGTATCTGGCGTTGCAAGATACGTATGTGCCAGATGCACTAAAGATTCATATGTCCCTTCATGCTTCAACTACCGTTCCAGAGGACATGCTTCCATGCTGATGATGCTCGTTTAAGAAAAAAAAATGCGTCAATTAAATTTGTGACTGTACTCCTTTGGGGAGGGGGAGGAGAATTGTAGGTCTTCTGCTCTGTTTTACCCACATTCTACATATATTTTATGTTATAGCAGTCTCGGATGATGACACAGCACATGTTCACTTTAAGAGCACTTTCACAGCAGATTTGACAAAATGCAAAGAAGGTACTGTTGTAGCTATTTTTAGAAATCTTGACACTCGACCCAAGGTTTAAGAATCTGAAGTGCCTTCCAAAATCTGAGAGCGATGAGGTGTGGAGCATGCTTTCAGAAGTCTTAAAAGAGCAACACTCTGATGCGGAAACTACAGAACCCAAACCACCAAAAAAGAAAATCAACCTTCTGCTGGTGGCATCTGACTCAGATGATGAAAGTAAACATGTGTCAGTTCACACTGCTTTGGATCGTTATCAGGCAGAACCCATCATCAGCATGGAAGCATGTCCCCTGGAATGGTGGTGGAAGCATGAAGGGACATATGAATCTTTAGCGCATCTGGCACGTAAATATTTTGCAATTCCAGCTACAAAAGTGCCATGCAAACGCCTGTTCTCACTTTCACCTGACATTGTAAACAAGAAGCAGGCAGCAGTATCTCCTGTCAATGTAAACAAACTTGTTTGTTTTAGCGATTGGCAGAACAAGAAGTAGGACTGAGTAGACTTGTAGGCGCTAAAGTTTTACATTGTTTTGAGTGCAGTTATGTAACCCCCCCAAAAAATTCTGCATTTGTAAGTTACACTTTCACGATAAAAAGATTGCACTTCAGTACTTGTATGGGGTGAATTGAAAAATACTATTTCTTTTATCATTTTTACAGTGCATATATTTGTAACAAAAAATATAAAGTGAATACTGTGCACTTTGTAGTCTGTTGTAATTGAAATCAATATTGAAAATGTAGAAAAACATCCAAAAATATTTAATAAATTTCAATTGGTATTCTTTTGTTGTAAGTGTCATTAATTTGAGTTAATTGTGTGAGTAAATTGCAATTAATTGACAGCCTGTGTGTGTGTGTGTGTGTGTGTGTGTGTGTATGTATATATATATATAGAGAGAGAGAGAGAGAGAGAGAGAGAGAGAGAGAGAGATTTGCAAGAAGCACAAAACTCAGTAGTGAGATTCTTTGGGTATCAACAATTTGTGAGGAGAAACAGGCTGCCTTGAGGTGAAGACCTCAACTTCTTTTGTGATAAAGATAATAGAGCAAATTTTGTTCACCTTGATTGGGTGGGTATACTTGAGCTTTTTCTTAGGAATGACCAGTCTAAATATTGTCAGACTGTCCTAGCAATGTGCATTTTCCATTGCACATTTAGATTCATTAAAAGAAAATCCAAAGCCCACATTTTCAAAAATAACTGGGGATTTTAGGTTTCAGAGTGGTAGCCGTGTTAGTCTGTATCAGCAAAAATAATGAGGAGTCCTTGTGGCACCTTAGAGATGTAGCCTGACCCAAAGTTGGGTAAATACAATTGTTACTTGAGGATTAACAGGTTCTTGTCTCAAGATCAGACCCAGTAAGATTATTGTAAAATTATCCTATAATTTGGGAACCCTGATGTGCATAGGTGCAACTCTCTCTCTCTATCTCTATATATAAAATTTATTTATAATTTAGCAAAGATTATACACACACACACACACAAACTCAACAAAGCAGATAGAGATAATACAGAAAGTATATTTGGACATCCATACTTATACCCTTATCTTTCATACTTAACCATTATCTTTCTCATCACCCTCATCTTCCCCCGTGGCCATCATTCTGGCTCCTCCCAAAGTCTACATCTCTCCAGCCAATCTGCTGCCCCTGGGATGTTACTTTTATAGTAGGTTACGCTGATGCTGCCATGACCAATGCATATTCAATAGAGGTTCTTATTTGTATTTCCTCCTCTTAAGGTGTCTGTTTTCTATAGGTTAGTATATGTATGATGTTACCCTATTAGCATACACATCAATTTGCTGTCATGGCAGCTTTGCGGTTGGAGGTTCTGTCCGGAACCTTCCGGATGCTGGTGTCAACGATGTTCTGTGGGTGGCTGATGTCAGTATTCTGGAACAAATTTCAGATCCCTATAACTTAAGTTTATCTATACCAAAGGTTATAGGCCTCAAGTCTCACACTATCTACTAAAGCCAAATCTTACAGGATAAAAGCCTGTAGGTTCCTTGTATTACTACTAAATATAATAAAGCAGGATAACAAAGAAATGAATACAATACAGGTAAGCTGGCCCACTGGGCTACAGAGATTAACAAATTTATTTGGACATAAGCTTTCGTGGGCTAAAACCCACTTCATCAGATGCATGGAGTGAAAAATACAGTAAGCAGTATATATATTTTTCACTCCATGCATCTAATGCATGGGTTTTGGCCCACGAAAGCTTATGCCCAAATAAATTTGTTAGTCTCTAAGGTGCCACAAGGACTCCTTGTTGTTTTTTGGGGGGATTTTAGGTGTCCCAATTTTTAGCTGCCCATCTTGCAACGCCTTAAAAGGTATATGCCCAGTACAATATGAAAATCAGGCCCTGTTATGGCATCTCAAGTTGAACAACCAAAGTCCCTAGTCACTTCTGAAAATGCAGCCCCCCAAAATTAGACTATTTTCAGATTGTGTCCCAGACTCCTCCCTGATTTTATTCTCTACCATGCAAAACTAACATATGATTATTTATTTTAAGGCTTCTATTGTGTCAATCTTGATCAAAGGATACCCTTGATGAGTGGCATCAAATGATTAAGTTATTAGGAAGCAAACAGAATTTGTGAAGCCTGTCCAATGAGAGTTTACATATATTTTTAGCAAAAATAACAGGAGTACTTGTGGCACCTTAGAGACTAACAAATTTATGCTCTAATAAATTTGTTAGTCTCTAAGGTGCCACAAGTACTCCTGTTATTTTTGCGGATACAGACTAACACGGCTGCTACTCTGAAACCATATATTTTTAGGAGGATCACTTATTTTCTTGCCCACTCATTAATCCCCCCCCTTCCCCCCATACATATCTCTGGCAGCAGAGCTATAAAGAAGGGAAATTATAGTTGCAATTGCTCTGAATTCTATGTAATCTGTCAAATGATTTAAAATTGGTTGAGCTTAAAAATGACAGCTCTCTGAAATTTAGTAGAATTCCATATTAAAATAGCATTCTAAATTTTAATCTTGTGCGTAGACTTTTTAATAGCTTCAACTTTCTCTGCAAATTGTGGGTAGTGCTCACAGAGATTCAATTTAAATACTGTCAAGCAAGACTGATTTCCAGTATTGCATGCAAGCTATTTTCCCCCTACAAGTAGTGAGTTAATTTTTTCAATACTTCAAATTTTAACCGGATTTTATAGGAAACTAGGTAGGATTTTCACTCCCTGCTGCTGTTTGTCCAGTTTCTTTTCTTCCATTTGTACAGAGGGCATTTAGCACAGCAATATAGCCCAGAAATTAAATTAATTTCAATTTGGTATTTCATTCCTTTAGATATAAGTTGCCATTCAGACTCTCTTCTAAACCATGCTGAGAAAAGATAATTCAGACATCACAATCAATAAAAATGAGTTGTCTAATCATATCTCCGCTAAATGCCGAAAATGCTGTGTGGCATCTTGTTGTTACTCATAGTAATCAAAGTTAACTGACTTAGTGTTTCAACAGGTTTAAGAAAAAGCAGAGTTTTCTTTTTCAATTAGAGTGAAAGCATAGTTGTGTTTGTGGAACTGGATGGCTCAGGGAGTTGGCAATGGGTGTTTTTTCAACTCTAGGTCACCAGTTCACTGGAAGTCATTACCTGCTGTCTGGCTGTTTGGGTCCCTGTGAAATGAATTGGTAGTGTCAATTCAGTTTCCAAAGCACAGGTGTCCACATTAAACAAATTACCATTACAATTTGTGCTACTTGGCAATCTTAGTCCTGAGGCTGGTGGTTGAAGGTGCATGAAGACTTGTCCCTGCATTCACCCATCAGCTCTATACAGCTCAAGATTGAGGCATTTTACAGGATGCTTGCACATCTTGCATTTTCTGTCATGAGGTCTTCAGCACCTTCCTAAGCACTGCATTCAGTTTTAAGGAGTCTCATGGTAAAACCTATTTTGGATCTGAGGTAAGAGATAGAAATCATAGCTTCTCTATGATTGATTGATTGATGAATCCCTGAGCTCTCCAAAAGGGAATTGACACTGGCTGCACACGACACATGTATGTGGGCTCAACACAGCCCACTGTTGTAGGGCCCCACCCTAGAGCGAGCCCCATGTATGCAGAAATGACTTACCAACCGGTGTGCCCTTGGGGCTGGGTGTGGGGTTACTGGATCTTTCCCAGGCTTGCTGCCTATTAGTCACCTCCGTCTGGGTCTTCTGTGGCCTGGCCCTCTGGCCAATTCACTTAAAAGTTCAATCCCCTTCCATGGTATCCAGGTCCAGCTATGACTGCTCAGGCCCCAAGCTGGCTTTTCCCAGGTGCCCTCTTCAAATTCCCTGTGCTTGGCTCCCCACTAGGTCAGTGGCATACCCCATCATACCCACCATAAGTGGCATGGTCTGACTACAAAGGGGTCTTTTAAAACCCTGACACCACCTAGTTTGGATCCTCCAGTGCTGACAACAGCTGGAATAAAGACCAAGACAAGTGCAAAAGATATTGCACCCTGGTGTTGAAATATCTGATAGTATGGCTAAAAAGCTATGTGATAGAGTGCTACCAGCATGATCACTAACATTGCTGCAGCCTGGAGAAAGCTGGAGCCCAGCTGAGGGCAATTATACACATTCTGGTGGGGGATTGTGAGCACCTGTGCAACAATCACTGGGTTAACAATGCAACTGGGGAGAAAATAGGAAGCAAAGTCAGCTCAGGAGGGCACTCAGAGGGTGATATTGGGTAGAAGAGCAAGGACTGTGGGGAAGCCTGTCCTTGCTATAAGCCTATGTTGCCCATTACTGTAATGTAAAAGGGAAACACCTGGTGTGTGTTTGTGACTGCAAAATCCTCTGAACTGGCGAGGTAGTGAGGTTCACCAGGTAGCATCAAAGGTGCCCTGTGACAAGCTACAAGAGACGTGGTTATGTGCGTTCAGGTATAATTCTGCCTCCATATGTTTCATGTGATTTTAAAAGGAAAATATGCTAATGTTGTTCTAGCCAACACTGAAATATCAGAAAGATAGGCTACAATAATCAAAATTATAAATATTGTTGACTATGCAGTGGGGATCCTTTTTTGAAATTTTATTGTGATGTTTAAATGGAACTTTTTCCTTTTTGATACTATTTGTGAGAGAACTATGCAGTATCCTAATAGAGCATATATGCCATTCCAGTGATATACTATATATTGTAAATATTTCATGTGTGTGTGTAAGAGCAGGCCAAAAAGGAAATAAGTTGAATGACTTTTCAATCATTCCTTTGGTTTTTCATTTAAATTTTCTCAACAGCTATACACCTGGATGTAAAACGGGGGGGGGGGGGGGGGAGCAGTGAGTATTACTAGCAAAACAACTTGTTGCAAAACTTTCCAATTTTTTTGTTCAAAATTTCAATTAAAAACCCTAACCCTAAGCTCTCTCCTGCAGACAAACAGCAGCTACACTGTGTGCCATTTAGCAGCATGGCTGTAGCGGCACAGCTGTGTCACTAAAAGCTGTGTAGTGTAGAACTAGCTTTCAGCAGTAGGGGTAGGAGGGAGGGGAAGGGAATATCCACTGAGGTGAAGGGAGCAGCTCACGTATTTCAGAGCCAGGGCCGGCTCTAGGCACCAGCAAACCAAGCACGGGGGGCGCCCTGGGGCCACTGCGGTTCGCGCTGTGGGGGAGCAGTGCCCGTACCTTCTGGTTGGGCCGGG
Source organism: Emys orbicularis (assembly GCF_028017835.1). Classification (NCBI taxonomy): domain Eukaryota; kingdom Metazoa; phylum Chordata; order Testudines; family Emydidae; genus Emys; species Emys orbicularis. The sequence goes on from NC_088689.1 coordinate 63,843,625, forward strand.
CAGGCTCCAAGCGGGGGACACTCGGGCTGGGGGCCACCCCATGGGGCACACGGAGCCGCCTGCAGGTGCCGCAGGGCAGCCGCCCCCCAGCGCCGCAGCTGGGGCTGGGCCAAGCGGCCCAAGCCACCCAGGGACTGCGGCAGGGTGGCCAGAAGCAGCAGCAGTGGGGCCATAGAGGGTGGGGTGCTGCTGTGTGGGGCCCACGTCCCGCTCTCCAGGGTTCCGCTCCCTCTGGGGCTACCCTGCCCCGGCTCCTCAGCCCCCTGCCGGGGTGGTCCCCCGGCTCTGCCCTCCTGGGTCCCAGCCAGTCCTGGAGGCGGGCGCCCCGGCTGGAGGGACCCTGGGCTGAGGTGCGGCCCGGGAGTCCCGCTGCTTACCCCGACCCTGCTAGCGCCGGACTGGCTGGAGGCGAGGGGGGAGTGGGCGGAGTCAGCACGGGGGGGGGGGGATCCCAGGGCTGGGGCGGCAGGGGGTGTGGGTGGGGGAGGGCACTGGTGTGGGGGTGAGAGCCCAGGGCTGGGGTGGGGGGCAGCCAAAAATTTTTTTGCTTGGGGCGGCAAAAAACCTAGAGCTGGCCCTGCTCAGAGCTATTGTGTTGGGCTGTATTAATCTTCATCTGGTATTCTCTTTCAGCTGAGAACCTCTCATTGAGATGAATGGGCCATTTAACACCTCTTTGAGGCTACAGCTTTGAAATTTGAAACTTAGGCTGGCAGAAATCTAAGAATAAAGTTTCGGAGTGGTAGCCGTGTTAGTCTGTATCAGCAAAAACAATGAGGAGTCCTTGTGGCACCTTAGAGACTAATGAATTTCATGTACCATCTTTTCATGTACTATATTAAAATAAATATATAATAATATATTACCGTATTTTTCCAATCCATGCATCTGATGAAGTGGGTTTAGTCCATGAAAGCTTATGCCCAAATAAATTTATTAGTCTCTAAGGTGCCACAAGGATGTTGTGGGTTTTTTTTTTTTTTTTTTTTTTTTTTTTTAGAATCAAGTGTAAACATTTGGGGAAAAATCTGCCTCCCTCGAGGTGTTTTGTGTTTTTTAGAAATGTAATCTGAGTGGAGCAGAAGATTTAGAAGGCACCAAAACTGTTTTTGAGAAGAAAATAAATTACACATGCAAATATTTACTGGGAGGGGTGATTGCAGGTACAGGAGTTGGATGACTAGGGGTGTTAGGGTCTGCAGCTAGAGATGGGGGGTATTATGGGGAGGAAGGGTAAATAGAAATGGATGGTAGGGGAAGGGGGCTCAGGAAAAGGGTAGGGATTATGGTACTGGGAGGGGAGAAGACAGGAGGGGTTGGAGAATGTGAGGGGTAGCAGAGGAAGTTGGGGGGTTATTCATGGGAGAGCCTGTCAGTCCTGAATTCTCCCCTTCTGTGTATGTACTGGGATGAAGGGGAGCCCTACCTTCTGCAGAGCTCTTAGCCCCTCTCCCTGCCTGCTGGGATCTGGGGGGCCCTGCTTCTCTTGTCGTGTCTGAGCCCCTCTCCCTGCCCCTCCATGTGGGCTGGGATTGGAGGTGGGTGGATGTAGGTAATGCAAATTTAGACATCTGAAATCCAAAAAGTGACTAGTTAAGATACATGTTGCCCCAGGAAGTGGGAGGGGGAGGCTAGCCACTGTGGGGGTTGGGGCTCAGTTTGGAGGAGGGGCAGACTGGGTGGCTGGGGAAGCTTGGCTGAAGTAGGGGGCAGGAATCCCAGCTGGACGTGGGTAGTGTGAATGCGGGGCCCAACTCAGAATGCAGATGGCCTGGTTTTATTCTACCTGCCAGTCCTTTCCATCTATTTATATGAGTATCCCATCTGCTTTTGAACAACCATTGCAGGAGGTCCAGGGATATCCTCTATGGGGAATGTTTTTGTAAATTCATGCAATTTGGTGCAATTTATTGCATTCCAAAGATAAACATATTTGCTGTTTATGAGCCAGAGATAAAAGGTATATATGTAAAGACTATTTCTGGGTTTAACTGGAACTTTGTAATTTAAAATATACATAATTTACCTTACCTTGTCTGTCTATTGTATACAGTACTCCGATGTGTATTTTCCTGCATCTCTTCCCTCTTCCTTCCTTCCTTCCTTATTATTACTGGGGCACCCTGAGGACCTTGATTAGAATTGGCCTTTACTTTGGAGTGGGAATACAACTCCTCAAATCACCATTTCTAAATCAGTGTGAGTAAAGAACAAATTCATAAGGAAAGAGAAAGGCCTTGCTGATGAGATGAAACCTACAAGTGGGTAAACAAACATATCACGTAAATATTTAAGGAAATCTGTGCCTAGATGATGTGTGTAAGAGTTGGGGGCAGTGTCTAGGCAGTGTCAATAACCTGTTCCTCTAGAATGCAAACCTCAGGTTATTAAATCTATAAATTAAGTTGTACGAGCGGAAGGGCTTAATTGTGCAGGCACTTACTACCAGGTATGGTGCTGAGTATTAGTGGGATGATTTGCAGTAGTCAGCATTACACTCAGTAGCAAGCATCTGCAGGATTGGGTCTTAAGGGAAAAGATCATGTAGCCACAGCACAGCACATGCAGACCTCCAATACAAGTGTCTCTGCCTGGGCAGACCCTTGCTACCAATTGGAGCCACACTAAAGTAAATGATGCTTCAGTTCGGTGTACACTCATATGGAGTCACTTGCAGGATTGGGATCTTGTATGGTACTAGTGAATAGAGAACAGCTGCAGAATTAGACTCTTAAATTACTGCAGAATTTTAATTCTAAATTTTCATAACTTTGCTCCTCCATGCCCCCCAAACCACCTTCTTGCTCCTACACCAAAGGTGGGGAGGGTGTCTGGTGCAGAACCACCTCCACTAGGTTTCTCTTGGTAGAGAGTTCCCTTCTATAGGAGGATTTCCTGTGCATCATAGTGGCTGCACCTTTTCTTTTCTTTTCTTTTCTTTTCTTCTTATTGGTATGTTTGTTAGGTACTTGTTGTTCCCTCAGCTTTGCTAAGATTCATATGCCTGACAGTAAGGGACACTGCTGAGGATGGAGGTATAGGAACTTCTTTTGTTATACCTGTCTGCAAAGAACATGAGTCTTCAAATGTGCAAATTTTTCATAACAAACATTCTGTCTTACTAAATGTAGTGCAAAGAAAGGCACCAGAAATCCAGAATCCTGGAATGAACCTGCATTTAGAAACTATCTGCACACAACAGAGAAAGCAAATTCTATAATGAAATAAGAGGAATTATTATATATTGCACCTATACAGCAAATGTAAGTGACCTGCAAGATATCACAGCCTAACCAGGAATAGGATCCATGAGCCCTGTCTCCCAGTCCTTGTTCTATTCACCAGATTCTCCATACCTTTTGTAACGTTAATGTTTCTTCTCACTTTTAAGATGACATTAAAAATCTAAACTCGCCCACAACAGAAATTAGATGTAGGCCAGGAATAGAAACGCAGGTTGCCTGATTCCTGTACTGGTGTTCTAACCACTTGACCACATTTCCTCCCTGTGTATGCCAATGTACTTTCCTGTATGGTAAGGGAGTTCTGTTTCAAATGTTCAGGCAGGTTATAATGACAATTGTGTTTAGAAATCAACTACATTTATGAAACATGCCCCTCCATTGCCAGTTATCAAACACACTAATAGAGATGTTCTATCCTGTGCACTGTATCACTGGGATTAATTGTTTCCAGTTAATCTGGATACATTCACTTGCCATTCTCGAAACCTGGTCTGCTTGTGCTTTGTAAGTGACATGATGACCAAATAGGCTTTGTTGTCTTCAGGCCTAACTGCTCTGGGCCCCCATCTGTTGTGAGGCCCTTTTATTCATTGCTTCTAGTCCTTAGTTCTTTGCACTACTTTCCGCGCCCCCCCCCCCACCTATAAACCACTCCATCTGTGCTCTACCAGAGTCTGGGGCCACTGTGATTTGATTTTGCATCTGCCAGTCCCAAATCAACTTTCAATTTTAGGGCAAAGAAGCTGAAGTCAAAGGGATTGAGACGTGGAGCAGTAAATTTTCTCTGCCACTATGTACAGTTTAATAAGCACCTACAGCACGGATCATTTTATTGAAGCAACGTCTATTGCAAATACACTACTCAGAGTGGATGATGGCCATTGTGCAGACAACTAAGTTCTTAAAAATAGAAGAAATTTGTTTCCCCAAGGATCAATGTTTTATTGACTTGCTAAGTTCTTGCAATATACAATTGCATATTGTTTGCTTGATGTGAATATTATGGGGGTAAAAGGTTTGTTTTCATTCCCAACTTTAGGTGCATTATGCTGCTTTAGCTAACTGTTGTCCCTAGTGTGACCAAGTGGCTGGGGCAGACCATACTGACCATGCCACTCTCAGAGCAGACTGCAAGACATAGGGCAGACAATCCCCAAAGCTGGTGACTTACTCTATAATTAGATTAATCAAACCGCTAACAAAAGAGCTTCTGCAGTACCACACTAGTTAACCAGAAGCCAAACATACTCCCCTTTAGGCATTCCAGCCCTTGGGTCACATCCAGGCAACCCAATCGAATAGAGTGAGAGGTTATTGAGAACCCATTTCACCATATTCTTTCCTGAAGGATCAGACACATACTGCCAGGTCAATCTAAATCTCAGATCTTAGCCAAATATCATGCTGTCAGCCAATCCCTAGTAAACTAATTAAAGGTTTATTAATAAAAGAAGAGTTATAAATGATTAATAAATCATATACATACAAATAATTGCAAAATCAGGTTTGTAGCAGTGAGAGAATAGACTGCTGGTTGTAAAGTCTCTCTGGTAACTTCCATAAGATTGAAAGGTCCTCAGGCGATAGTGCAAAATGCTCTTTTTAGCTGTAAATCCAGAGTCCAGCATATTAGAGCAGGAAAGAGGCAACATGTAGCTGTTTCAGGTGTCTTTTTATATCTCTGCCATGTGCATGGAAATTGACTGTGCCAAACAAAGCCCACAGCCCCTGTATATGGAAAGTTACTGGGCCAAGATGGAGTCCAGGGTCACACGAGCATATCCTACGCCCTTGCCTGTTTTGCTGACTGACAGAGGGTGGCCATTGGCTCCTTGCTGTCTAAGGCATCCTCAGAAATAGTTATCTGGACAGGAGCAATTTCTTTAATGGTCCATTGTGAGAGTAGAGTGTCATCAATAGGCCATCAACACAGCTGTCTAGCCCTTGGGTAAATTCTATCTGGGGGTGTCACCCAGGAACACAACCAGGTTTAAGATACAAGTACATAGCCAGTATTCATAACTTTGGATACAAAGGTAATACATGCATATGAACAGGATAATCATACTTAGAAACATCATAACTTTTCCATTGACATCTTCCATGATATACTTTTGTACAAGATTTGCTGCAATTGTATAACAGTGGTAGCAACAATGATACAACTGGCCATCTTTAATCATACAGCATCATATTCAGTTTTCCTGATAGGCTTGATTCACCCCATGTAAACATTTGTACCCCATTGCATCCATGGTTTATTGGAAACTGTGTTACAATGTGAAGTGATAGCTAAGGCTACGTTTTAGTCATGGGTATTTTTAGTAAAAGTCACAGGTCACAGACAGTAAACAAAAATTCACAGCTCCTGTCCATGTCTTTTACTATATACCCCTAACTAAAACTTGGGTGGGGGACCCCAGGTGCATGGGGGGGGAGGGCGGTCCAGGGGTTCCATGGGTGCTGGGGGAGGTGGCCTGGGACCCTGCTGGTGCTGGGAGCGGGCAGCAGTGTGAAGCCCAGGAGCCCTGCTGGTGCTGGGGGGGAGGGGCAGGCCGTGGCCTGGGGCTGCGACCCCTGCTGGTGCTCAGGGGAGAGGGTTGGGGGTCACAGTCTCCCTATCTGGCTCCACGTCCTGGCAGCGGAGGGGCCAGGGAGCTCCGTGTGCTGCTCCCGCCACAAGCACCAGCTGTGCAGCTCTCATTGGCCAGGAACCACAGCCAATGGGAGCTGCAGGGGTAGGGCCTGTGAGTGCGGGCAGCGTGTAGAGCCCTGTGGCCCCTCCGCAGTCTAGGAGCCACAGAGCCATGCCAGTAGGAGCTAGAGAGATTCTTCCCCAACCCCCTGCTCCTAGCCCTGAGCCCCCTCCCACACACCCAAACTGCTGCTGCTGGCCATTGCAGAAGTCACGGAGGTTCCAGAAAGTCATAGAATCCATGACCTCCATGACAGACTTGCAGCCTTAGTGATAGCTTGTAATTTTAAATGGTTTCCAGGTCCTGCTTGTGGGCTAGGTGGGTCTGACGGAAGCCACATGATCTGGGTCCTCTGTGTGCAGTCTGCAAAGAGCCAGCCTTGAGCAAGTTGGGTTGAGTTGCGGCTCTCTGCCTTAGATAGCAGCCTGCTATGTCTCTCTTGTGTGTTAGGGTCCTAGAATCTAAGAAATACAGTAGTGTTACATTGGACCCTTCCAGAAAGGGGGGGGCGGGAGAAACTATAAAATATTCTAACGTGTGTGTGTGTGTGTGTGCTAGGAACATAACTAGCACCACCGGAGGGTGTGGAGGAGGGATAGGTGGCAGTTTTGCTATCACATTTTACTAGGAGATAGCAGCTTTGAATTCCAACTGGGGTTTAATATGAGTCCATGGATAGAGGCTCACTGGGGCATGCATTTCTAGCAGATTTTCTCTTGCTGGGGGTCTAGCATCTCATCTTTATTTTCCCCACTGAGTCTCTCAGTCTCACCAGCCATATTACTTTCCCAGCTCTGTCACTATGTGCTGCTATTCTTAATACACCTTCTCTTTGGTCACCACTGTGTTTGTTTGAGTTTGCTGCTCATTCTAACATAGCTGATTTCTAGCTCTCCAGGAATAGATTTTACATTCTGGTGCTTCTCTCTAGTATGTTATTCTATTGAAGCATGTAGACTTGTGTGCTTTAGAAGAAGAAGAAAAAGACCAGAACTCGGCATTCTATCATTTGTTAGTTTCAAATTAATAACACCACCTCTGTAATACTGGTAATGTATCTGCTACACCAAATATGCAGGCACTTGTTTATCTACAGGCTGTTCTGCAACTGAAGGAAAGGAAAATTGGTGCCACTTTGAGGATGTATAGAGTTCTAATTACTTGATGTATATTGATTAGTTACTCATGCGGAGTAGGAATGCTGCAGAGGGCTAGCAGTCTTAATTGATGAGAATGCTTAGAGTTGGAAGCTAATCAGCATTTTTATGTTGAGATTAGTTTTACATCGTACTTACAGCATTTACTGATTAATGGACGCGGGGCCCAATTTTGTAATTCTTACCCATAAACTATGCTACCACAGGTTATTGAGCATGATGCAAGAAAAACTGGATGAAATTCCATGACTTGTGTTTATGCAGCAGGTCAGACTAGATGATCATAATAGTTCTTTTTGGCCTTAAAATCTATGAACATATGAATTAGTCATCTCTTTGACACTACAAGCTCCCATAAGGGTTGCAGGATAAGTTCTAATACTACTGTTTTGAACACCCCTTTCCAAGCATCATTTTCAGTGTCAGGAAAGCAATTAATTGTAAACTGAAGTAATGTGACTGAGAAGAGCATAGTTTTGTCCAAAGTGTTAGCCCCATGGAGCTATACAAGTTTACACTGCTGAGGATCTAGCCCATTGTCCCTGTCCTATGGAGCTTATGTGTAGTGCACTGTTAGTGTTTCCCAGAGGAATGAATTATACACTGTACCTATTGTGGAATGACAGTAGGCACACAATGATGGTTGGATCTCTTCGCTTTGGAACACCAAGCTTGTATACAGCCAACCGTATTTGAATCCATGTCATCTATTGGAATTGCATTAATTGGACAAAGCTTTTTTGGCAAATATGCCTTGAATGTGCTCTACTGTTTTTCAAATAATGCTGTGCTATCATAATATACTAATTGATATATTCAAGTGCTACTGAGTGTGTGGCAACAGTTCATTAAGTCAGCACTTATGGTGCCCATAATGATCATGGAACCAAGTCCAAGACTGAAAACTGATAACCACCTCTGGGTCTAAGTGGTAAAGAAAAAGTTACCACCATGATGACTGTCAAAATGCAGTTTTAAGTAGCTCTTCTCATTTTCCTAAGCCCATCCTGTTGCAATGATAGCATCACCAAATGTCAAAGTATTTGTAAATCTTTATTATAATGCTACAGACTCTTCTGTACTGCTGAGAATTAGTTCTAAGGGTAAAGGATTAGCCATCCCCCTTGCACATGAGAGAGGATTTTGGCTGCATAAAGCTAATTAATAATGCATTGCTCTGTAAGCAACATTCATAAATGTTAACACTGTCAAATGTCATGGGATATTTCCTTTACTTGGGAAGGAGGGAGGAACATGCTTACTAGATTTTTGCATGTGTGATATTCAGAAATAACTCCAAACTCACCTCGGTATGTACAGAATAGCTAAAAGGGCTTGATGTAGTAAACAAATCAAAACACTAATCCTGACAATGTTACATATGCAGGCAAAAAGAGCAGGATGTTTCTTCTTTTATTATTTTTACAGTTTTGTTTCATTAGATGCTACAGTGATGGGCACTACAGAAAACCCGAAGGGAAGTAGGCATGTTCCAGAATATAGGTCAGGATCTGAACTGTTTCAATATCTGTCAAGCAGGTGGAGATGAAATCTATCCAATACTACTGTATTTCACTTTCCACCCTTCTATTAGATATGTGACTGCCATGCTGTCTGGAGTGGCTCATGACTGTGAGTGCCTACCTCAGGGCAGAAAACACCCCAAACAGGTGGTATGTTCTATAGTTAGATTTCACCAAGCCAGTAATAAAAGTGAACTCCTGGATCACTATACCAGTCTTACCATGGAGTCACGGACAGTCCCCTTGGGCATTCCAATCTATCTGGCCACTCAGACAAATGACTTTGTGCTAAAAGGTCACTTAAACCCCAAATCACACCACATCAGGCTTCTCCCAGTCCCAAGAGACCAGTCACTTACCCCAGATCAATTGCTACTCTAGATCTTACACCAAAGACAATGCTGGCAGCCAATTCTATACTAAACTAACTAAAGATTTATTCGCTTTAAAAAAAAAAAGAGAATTATTGAGAGGTTAAAGCAGGTAAAATATATGTACAGGTGAATCACAGTTTATAATTCCAAATGGTGGCAGGCAGTGATGTAATAAACTGCCTGTTTCCCAAAAGCCTTTTCAAGATGCCCAGATTGTCTCTGGGGATCTCTGCTTTGCGTCTGGCACACTTCCCTGTAAAAGTCCAAACAGTTCAGAGAGAAAGTATCTTTCCATGAATTCAATTCGTAGCTTCTTCTCACAGAAACCAAGCTGACAGCATCATTGCCCACATGCACTTTTCCTTTGAGGATGAGTGAGGAATGCATTTAGTCTTTTGACCTCTGACCATCATACATAATAGCTACTTGCTTCAAAATGATAATTTCTGTTAAAGTCTTTCATTAACATTTCACAAGATTTCTTTGTGTATATCACGATAATTAAGGGTATGTCTATACTGCCCACATTACAGCGCGGCCACGGCTGCGCTGTGACATGGGCAGTGTAGTCGCACTTTATCGCCGGGGGAGAGCTCTCCCAGCAATAAAAAATAACCACCCCGAATTAGGGGTGGTAGCCTTATTGCTGGGAGCATGGCTCCAGGCAATAAAAGGCTGTCTATACTGGTGCTTTTCAGTGCTAAAATTTTTGTTGCTCGGGGGTGGGGGGGTGTGTGTTTTTTCCATAGTGTAGACATAGCCTAAATAACCCATCAATGTAAATGTTTGCTTTTAGGTTATAACATGAACAGATAAGCAAAAACAATACAATACATGTAACATTCCACTAGTTTTCATGAAGTTTAAACACCTGAATACACTCTTACATTTACACTCATTTTCATCTATACTAATATACAAGTGAAACTAAACTGTTTAGTTTAACTAAAACTGTGAAACCCTGTGCTTTCAATGCACCTTTCATTGGAATGGACTTACATAGCCCTGGTCTACACTACGAATTTAGGTCGAATTTAGCAGCGTTAGGTCGATTTAACCCTGCACCCATCCACACGACCAAGCCTGTTTTGTCAACTTAAAGGGCTCTTAAAATCGATTTCTGTACTCCTTCCCGGCGAGGGGTTTAGCACTAAAATTGACCTTGCTGAGTTGAATTTGGGGCAGTGTGGACACAATTCGACGGTATTGGCCTCCGGGAGCTATCCCAGAGTGCTCCATTGTGACCACTCTGGACAGCACTCTCAACTCAGATGCACTGGCCAGGTAGACATTCAAAAGTTCCCAGGGCTTTTCCTTTAATTTCCTGTTTGGCCAGCGTAACGAGCTGATCAGCACAGGTGACCATGCAGAGCTCATCAGCACAGGTGACCATGGAGTCCCAGAATCGCAAAAGAGCTCCAGCATGGACCGAACGGGAGATACTGGATCTGATCACTGTATGGGGAGAAGAATCCGTGCAGGCAGAATTCCATTCCAAAAGATGAAATGCCGATATATTTGCAAAATCTCCAAGGACATAATGGACAGAGGCTATAACAGGGACCCACAGCAGTGCCGCGTGAAAGTTAAGGAGCTGAGGCAAGCCTACCAAAAAAACAAAGGATGCAAACGGTCACTCTGGGTCAGAGCTCCATACATGCCGCTTCTATGATGAGCTGCATGCAATTCTAGGGGTGGCCCCTACCACTACACCACTGTCCATGGATACCTGCAAGGGGGGAGTCTCACGTAACAGGGATGAGGATTTTGTGGAGGAGGAGGAAGAGGAGAAGGTTGAGGATAGCGCACAGCAGCAAGAGGAGAATCCCTTCTCCCCGGCAGCCAGGAACTGTTCATCACCTTGGAGCCAATAGCCTCCCAAGGCAAGCTCCTTGACCATGAAGCCAGACAAGGCACCTCTGGTGAGTGTATCTTTGTAAATATAATACAGGGTTTAAAAGCAAGTATGTTTAATGATTAATTTACCCTGAAGACTTGGGATGCATTTGCGGCCAGTATAGCTACTGGAAAAGTCTGTTAATGTGTCTGGGGATGAAGCGGAAATCCTCCAGGGACATCTCCATGAAGCTCTCCTGGAGGTACTCTAAAAGCCTTTGCAGAAGGTTTCTGGGGAGGGAAGCCTTATTCCATCCTCAATGGTAGGACACTTGACCATGCCAAGCCAGTAGCAAGTAGTCTGGAATCATTGCAGAACAAAACATTGCAGCGAATGGGCCTGGGCTTTGGTGGCATTCAAGCAACATCTGTTCTTTATCTCTGTGTTAGCCTCAGGAGAGTGATGATATTCATGGTCATCTGGTTGGAAATATGGGGAATTTGTTTAAGGGGACAATCAGAGATGTCCGTTCCTGCTGGGCTGTTTGCCTTTGGCTGAAAAGAAATCATCCCCTCTGCTAGCCACACAGTGGGGGGGAGGCCCGTTCATGCTGAGCTGTTCACGTTTGGCTGATAGGGATCTTCCCTGATACTAGCCATGCGGTGGTGGTGTGTGTGTGTGTGGGGGGGGGGGGGGGTGAAGCGATCATCCCAGAGAATTGGGGGTGGGGGAGGTTGGATTGTGCTGCACATTCACCCTAAAACCGTAGCCCCTCCTTTTAAATGGCCAACCCAATGGGCTTTGCTTGGTATGGGAAAGGAGGGCACTGCTGTTTGAAGCCGTTCCCACGTGTTCTAAAGGTTGAAGAAGCCGAAACCCTTTGCCTTACCATGGCTGCCTGCAAGCCGAATTCTGTTGCCCAGCCGAGCATGTGTGATGTCTCACACCAAACTGGCAGGCACTCAGTATAAGAGGCAAAATGAGACCTTGTACCAAAAGCACATGTGCTATGTAATGTGAATTCAGTGTGAAATAGTCTTCCCTTTGTTCTCTAAAATGTATCTTTTTAAATACTACTCTCCCTTTTTTTCCCTCCTGCAGCTGCAAATGTTTCTATGCTCCCCCCCCATCATCTCCATCCCAGAGGCTAGTGCAGATTAGAAAGTGAAAAAAACGCACTCGTGATGACATGTTCTCAGAGCTCATGCAGTCCTCCCGCACTGAAAGAGCTCAGCAGAATGCATGGAGGCAAACAATGGCAGAGTCCAGGAAAGCGTTAAGTGAACACGATGAGAGGAGGGAGGAGCACGCTGAGAGGAGGCAGGATGCAATGCTGAGGCTAATGGGGGAGCAAACTGACTTGCTCAGGCATCTGGTGGAGTTGCAGGAAAGGCAGCAGGAGCACAGACCGCTGCTGCAGCCCCTCTATAACCACCTGCCCTCCTCCCCAAGTTCCATATCCTCCTCACCCAGATGCCCAAGAACGCGTGGGGGGGAGGGGAGGAGGCTACGGGCACCCAGCCACTCCACTCCAGAGGATTGCCCAAGCAACAGAAGGCTGGCATTCAATAAGTTTTGAACTGTAGTGTGGCCTTGTCCTTCCCTCCTTCCCTCCTCACCCACCCCCCCGGGCTACCTTGCAAGTTTTCCCCCTATTTGTGTGATGAATTAATAAAGAATGCATGATCTGGAAACAATAATGACTTTATTGCCTTTGAAACCGGTGATGGAAGGGAGGAGGTCGGTTGGGGTGGGTTTTCATCAAGAAGAAACAAACAGAACTGTCACACCATAGCCTGGCCAGTCATGAAACTGGTTTTCAAAGCGTCTCTGATGCGCAGGGCACCCAGCTGTGCTCTTCTAATAGCCCTGGTGTCTGGCTGCGCGTAATCGGCCGCCAGGTGATTTGCCTCAACCTCCCACTCTGCCATAAACATCTCCCCCTTACTCTCACAGATATTGTGGAGCACGCAGCAAGCAGCAATAACAACGGGAATATTGGTTTTGCTGAGATCTAACCTAGTCAGTAAACTGTGCCAGCGAGCTTTTAAATGTCCAAATGCACATTCTACCACCATTCTGCACTTGCTCAGCCTATAGTTGAACTTCTCCTTACTATTGTCCAAGCTGCCTGTGTATGGCTTCATGAGACCTAGCATTAAGGGGTAGGCTGGGTCCCCAAGGATAACTATAGGCATTTCAACATCCCCAACGGTAATTTTCTGGTCTGGGAAGTAAGTTCCTTCCTGCGGCTGTTCAAACAGACCAGAGTTCCTGAAGATGCGAGCGTCCTGCACCTTTTCCGGCCATCCCACATTGATGTTGGTGAAAGGTTCCTTGTGATCCACCAGTGCTTGCAGCACCATTGAAAAGTACCCCTTTTGGTTTATGTACTGGCTGCCAAGGTCGTCCGGTCCTAAGATAGGGATATGCATTCCATCTATCGCCCCACCACAGTTAGGGAACCCCATTGCAGCAAAGCCATCCACTATGACCTGCACATTTCCCAGAGTCACTACCCTTGATAGCAGCAGCTCAGTGATTGCATTGGCAACTTGGATCACAGCAGCCCCCACAGTAGATTTACCCACTCCAAATTGATTCCCGACTGACCGGGAGCTGTCTGACGTTGCAAGCTTCCAGAAGGCTATCGCCACTCACTTCTCAGTTGTGAGGGCAGTTCTCATCTTGGTATTCTTGCTCTTCAGGGTAGGGGAAAGCAAGTCACAAAGTTCCATGAAAGTGCCCTTACGCATGCAAAAGTTTCGCAGCCACTGAGAATCATCCCAGACCTGCAACACTATGCGGTCCCACCAGTCTGTGCTTGTTTCCCTGGCCCAGAATCGGCGTTCCACGGCATGAACCTGCCCCATTACCACCATGGTGTCCAAATTGCCAGGGCCTGTGCTTTGAGAGAAGTCTGTGTCCATGTCCTCATCACTATCGTGATCACCCTGTCATCACCTCCTCGCCTGCTTTTGCAGGTTCTGCACATACTGCAGGATAATGCACAAGGTGTTTACAATGCTCACAACAGCAGCAGTGAGCTGAGCAGGCTCCATGCTTGCCGTGGTATGGCGTCTGAAGGAGAGCAGGAAAGCAGAGTTGCAGTGGAATTGGTGGATGACGATGGTTAGCACCGCGCACATTTCCCAAGGAAGAACACACGTACCTGGGAGCCCATGACAGACAACATGGAGAAATTCGCTATTGAGACAATAGCAGCAGAGCAGAGTTGCATCGGAAGCAGTATATGATGACGGTTAGCAGTCCTACTGCACCGTCTGCTGACAGCAGCACCTAGGACACAACAGTGGCAGTGTCAGTGAGCTGAGCGGGCTGCGCACTTGCCGTGGTATGGCATCTGTACGGAAAAAAGACGTGAAACGATTGTCTGCCATTGCTTTCACGGAGGGAGGGGCAACTGACTACATGTACCCAAAACCACCCGTGACAATGTCTTTGCCCCATCAGGCACTGGGAGCTTAACCCAGAATTTCAATGGGCAGCAGAGACTGCGGGAACTGTGGGATAGCTACCCACAGTGCACTGCTCCGTAAGTTGATGCTAGCCATGGTAGTGAGGACGCACTCCGCCAACTTAATGCGCTTAGTGTGGACATACGCAATTGACTGTATTAAAATTGATTTCTAAAAATCGACTTCTATAAAATCGACCTAATTTCATAGTGTAGACATACCCATAGATTCACTCCCACCTTTCCCCGGGCTCACTGAGTTTTGCTTTCAATTTCAAATGGCATTTATTAGAATAACTGAAAGCAAGACCAGCTGAATTATTTTATTTTGTTTGATCTCTCTCTCATCTTGTCAGTCTTCAAACTCTTCAGTATCCACACAACTTTGTAAGAGAGTGATTTTGTCTGAGCCTCTGCTTTGGTTCTCAAAAGATTTAATTCTTTGGAGCACCAGGAAAGCTCTCTTCAGATCACAGTTTGAGAACATCTGATCTAAACTATCTATCTAAATATCTTTAGCTATCGTAGGTGTTCATACTACTTTTATCCTCAAGATATGTCAGCACTCATTTCTAGTTTTCAATCAAAATCATGGCTGTGGATTTCAACTGTTCAAAAAATCAGTGATGAAAATCCTGTAATAAATTTAAACATGTTAAATTATTTTGCCTTTGTTGTATTTTTGTGCAGGGGGGGGGTGCGCGCGCAAAAAGGATCTGGATGTTCACTTCTTCCTAAATTCAAAAAGTTTATTATATTTTTCTTTTTTTCTTTTTAATGTTATCTATTTAAACTTGCTTCCAAAGTTGCATTGGCAGGCAGTCATTACAATCAAATGTCTGTTCTGCAAGCAGCGCTGAAAAAACCCAAGATAATATAGCACAATGCTCAATGTCTTAAAACTCTGTTACAGCCCCTGTAAAACAGTTAAGTGAATTCACTAGACTGAAAGGTATTAGCCCACTTCCTACACATGTGCTGTGGTTTCACTCTAAACCAAAGTGTGGTGTAATAGCAGTCTTATTGCTTATTTGATGCTTCACTTGGTTTGGAATTGTATACGACTTAGTGGCTTCTAAATGCTAATCACCATAACAGACTTGAGCATCACTCTCTGGAAGATGACTGAACTGGTTTTAGAGCATTTTTCTTGCTGGAAACACATCATATTCTTTTAATAAAATATCCTTTTACATCTAGAGATACATTTTAAATTTTTTAATGTTCATCAGAAAACTCCTTACAATAAGCAGTAGATCGCAAAAGAATATATTAACATAATCTAATAATTCTTTAGAAAACATTGTATTGCCATTTGACTGTATTGTCATTTAAAATATATATATATATATACACTCCCAGTCTGTCTACTGGAAAACCTCATGGACTTCCATCTTCCTAATCATAATAAAAAATCCATTTATATAACATCTTTCCCCTATCTCTTAGTCCACTGCTGACATGCAGCCACCTCTGGCAGCTGTTTAACTCCACACAACAACACTACAGAGCTGTCCAGGACAGGAAGAGAAGAATGCAATTACTCAAACTGGATTTTGTCGGGACATCACTGTTAACACCACAACTTACATGGACAAAATTCCATTAGATCCTTTGTGACCACAAGCATTCAGGGTCATAACTTTTATGTCCTATTCAATAGCGTCTACAACACAATAGTGCCTCCTTATGCCATGCTGGGGGGTTGATTCAGCACAGGGAAGTCATTCACAGGGAAGAGTGCCACCTACTGAATCATCACCACAATATTAGATTGTTTATTGCTTCTTCTGACTTGCATCAGCAGCATTTATCAGGTTTTAATTGTATACGGCTGCATGCCTTGAAACATTTTATAAGCAATCAGAATATGTTCTAGGAATATACAATTTACCATGCCTGTTTACTGCTGTGGCAGAACTCCAGACTTGCTCTAATGACCAATTCTTGGTACTTAGAAGAAGGGGTGGAGGGAACTCAACAAAGCCCAGAAACAAACATGCGAAACCCTATAATATATCTAATCCTGCCTTTTCTAGTGTCACAATAGAGAAAGGTAGTTTTGCTTTTTCTGTAATATGTTTCAGAATAAGGAAAAACAAGTTGCTCTCTTAATATAATAATGCACACGATTATGTTAACCTAAATTTTAGGATTAGAATTTCTTTGTTCTTTGTATATCTGTTAAGCAGGTTGGGATGCTCGCATGAAATCCTAGTTCATGAGAGGCTGCAGTTTCCATTGATTGATAGGAACTGTGAACAATAGGATCCAAATATGTTTATGCAGAGAGGTGTCTTTTTAATGATGGGCAAACCTCAAAAGGTTCAAAGGTTCCATATGGATAAGTGCTCAAATGTGTGTGTGCTTATGACAACCTCTTGGGTCTGCAAAATTGGGCTGAAAATCGTACAAAAACTGGCTTTTTAAGGAGATTTATTGTAGCTCCTGTTTCTGAAAAATCTGTAAGAACAAACTTTTTCTGCTTCATTTCTGCATTTAGGCCCAGTCCTGCAAGTTGTTCTGTATGGGCAGGCCCCTGCACTTGCATGGAGTCCCAGTGACTTCATGTGTGCACAGAGCTTTCCCCTGCATGAATCTAGTTATAGAATCGGAGCCATAGTCATAGCCTGAAATTGAGAGGTTTGCAAAATTTGAAAATGGGATGTGAAAGCATCAGTCTTTTTTTTTTTTTTTTTTTTTTTAAACTTCCATTCAGTTTCAATTTCTGGATTGGATCTTACATCACTGAATCTGTTCATCTATTCCTAATTTTTAATTTGTTCTCCCTTTCCCTTTAAGGATATTCAGGAGTAATATTGGGGGGGAAATGGGGGTGGGGGTTAGACCTGACCTCCCTTTTTTGTGGGTACAATTTGCATCTGCATTTTTGTTCACATAAAAAGAATTGCAGGTGCCACTGAGGGTACTTGTACATCTAACAACCTGATTTGCAACTGCAATCAACTGCAGATGAAAAAAGGAAAAGTGTAAATTTTGTAGGTACACATTACCTCCAGAAAGAAGGGTGCCCACTCGAAATCATGGCTCTTCACAACAATTGTCAGATAAGTCAAATATAGGTGTGAACAGGTTGAACAGTATGTCTTTAAAAGCTTGGATCACTGTGCATTGAAGGAATAATTGCTCTAAGTAGAACTGCTTTAACACTGATATTAGTGAGCATAGTATATTTCTTAAAACTCATTGATAAATTTGCACTTATGGCTGTCTCCTACTGACAACAATTATGTGCTGTGTTACTTGTGTTTGCCTCTATGCTGCACAATCAGGAGCGTTTAGGATCATTCCCAACTCTCTAACAGAGGCAACCAAAAAGAGCAGCTGGGGGAAAAAAAACAAATCTCTGAGTTGTCTCATTTTCCACAGAGATAAGGAGAGAATGATTGGTTTATGACTTGAATGGCTGTAGCATACAATTTTTAAAACTAATTTTTGTGAGATTGTCAATCAGATCTCTGCTGTTATCTTCGTGGTGGTACCTGCCAAAAGATGAATCTCGTAGATGAATGTCATAGTTGTTTTTTGGCTAGCAACTATTCTTACTGTGGATGTGATGCTCCTGATTTGCATACTTTGTTCTGAAATTTACACTCCGACAGCTAAAACAATAAAATGCTTATGAATGTAAATGTTTGTCTTTTAGCCGTTTAATGTCTTCACAAAGATTTATGGTTTGTTTATTCGTTTAATAACACTTGGAACCTCTATGGTGTTTTTACTCAGAATATCAAGGCAAATTTACAAGCATTAATTAAGCCTCACAAAAACACCCCATTGAATATGTAATCTCATATTCATTTTAAAGATGGATAAACTAAGGCACAAAGAGGTTAAATGACATGCCAAAGGTCTCATAATCACTGGCATAGGCAAAGACAGGAGTTCTGATTTGCAATCCTCATTAGTAACCATTAGTCCTTAGCACCAGGAATTACCAGACATTTTAGCTGCTTTTGCGTGTTGGGGTCAGAGTCTGCTCTCACTAAGGTATTGTCAATCAACAGTAACTCTATTGACTTCACAGTGATGCGATTCACACTAGTGTAAAACTAGCAGACAATGGCTTAATATCACCTTTATTGGACATAAACTTGGCATGGCATGGACTGTTTTGTTGCACCTGAAGTATGAATAAACAAATGAGATGATGATGATCCCTCTTGGAAGCTAAGCAATTTGCTAATTAAATTGGGATTACCAGATTTATTAAGATTGTAGAAGTGGTGTAGTCCAGTGGATAGTACTCTGGAATGTGACTTTGCCCCAAACCTGCTTAATGACCTTGGGTAACCCACTTCAACTGTCTGTATCCCGGTCTTCCCTCCCATCATTTGTCTATCTGGGCTGTTTAGATCGACAGTTGTTTGGGGCGGGGCAGGGGATAAGGGGCTGTATTTTGGTCACTGTTTGTACAGTGACACAATGGGTTCCTGATCTCAGTTGGGACCTCTAGATGCTATTGTAATACAAACAATAAATAATAGTAATTATTCAATAAGACCATCTGTGACGTTATTGATATAATCTGGGACCATATAGATCATTGTTGCAACCAAGGTCCTGTAGTGGCACCCAAATCTTGTATAAAGGGGGTCAAATGGGGTGTCTAAGACAAGGTTATGGATTACTGGTTATAATTATGCTGTCTATATGTGTGTATCAGTGTTATAGTTGAAGTTATGAATATTGGCTCTATACTGTCTGTATTGCAAACTTATGCTATGCTTCTGGGTGACATCCCAGACAAGCTGGTGTTAGCTCTGCCTAGCCTGCTTGATGGCCCATTAAGAACCATCAGCTATACAATGGACTCATTGAGAAAAGGCAAATATGCCTGGAGACTCAGCAAAGTATGCAGGGACTGGCCCATGTGACTCCAGACTCCATTTTGCTGTAATTTTCCACAGTAAGAACAAAGGGGTGTTCTTACACCTGGAAAAGACTATATAAGGCTGATGCCTCATCTCCATTGGGTCTTCAATCCTGCTTCATACCTCTGGAGGAACTTTGCTACAAGCTGAAGCTTTGAACAAAGGACTGAGGACCCATCCCAGCGGGGGATGTATTCCAGAGACTTGATTTGAACCTGCAGTTTATTCTATCGCTGCTGCAAGCCTGAACCAAGAACTTTGCCATTACTGTATGTAATTGATTCCATTTAACCAATTCTAACTCTCATCTCTATCTTTTTCCTTTTATGAATAAACCTTTAGATTTTAGATTCTAAAGGATTGGCAACAGCGTGATTTGTGGGTAAGATCTGATTTGTATATTGACCTGGGTCTGGGGCTTGGTCCTTTGGGATCAGGAGAACCTTTTTCTTTTACTGGGGTATTGGTTTTCATAACCATTTGTCCCCATAACGAGTGGCACTGGTGGTAATACTGGGAAACGGGAGTACCTAAGGAGATGGCTTGTGAGACTTGCGGTTAGCCAGTGGGGTGAGACCGAAGTCCTCCTAGTCTGGCTGGTTTGGTTTGCCTTAGAGGTGGAAAAGCCCCCAGCCTTGGGCTGTAACTCCCCTGTTTGAGCAATTTGTCCTGAGTTGGCACTCTCAGTTGGGTTCCGCCAGAACCGCATCGTCACACCATCTCAGTATGGTCTTGGAGCAGGACAGGTCCTATCTTAGGGTATGTCTACACTACGAGAGTAGTTCGATTTTACTTAAATCGAATATGTGGAATCGATATTACAAAGTCGAACGTGTGTGTCCACACTAAGGACAGTAATTCGACTTTGAGTCCACACTAATGGGGCAAGCGTCGACATTGGAAGCGGTGCACTGTGGGCAGCTATCCCACAGTTCTCGCAGTCCCCGCTGCCCATTGGAATTCTGGGTCGAGCCCCCAATGCCTTCTGGGGAAAAAAATGTGTCGAGGGTGGTTTTGGGTAACTGTCGTCATTCAACCGTCACTCCCGCCCTCCCTCCCTGAAAGCGCCGGCGGGAAATCAGTTCGCGCACTTTTCTGGTCAGTGACAGCGCGGATGCCACAGCACTGCGAGCATGGAGCCCGCTGCGACCATCGCTGCAGTTATGGCCGTTATCAACACCTCGCACCTTATCATCCACCTTTCCCAGAGGCAGATGCTGAGAAATCGGGCGAGGAGGCTACGGCAGCGCGGTGAGGACCTGAAGTCTGAGAGTGGCACAGACCTGTCACAAAGCACGGGACCCCGCACCGAGGACATCATGGTGGCAATGGGTCATGTTGATGTTGTGGAACGGCGATTCTGGGCCCGGGAAACAAGCACGGACTGGTGGGACCGCATAGTGCTGCAGGTCTGGGATGAATCACAGTGGCTGCGAAACTTTCGCATGCGGAAGGGGACTTTCCTGGAACTTTGTGAGTTGCTGTCCCCTGCCCTGAAGCGCAAGGACACCCGGATGCGAGCAGCCCTGAGTGTCCAGAAGCGAGTGGCCATAGCCCTCTGGAAGCTTGCAACGCCGGACAGCTACCGGTCAGTCGCGAACCACTTTGGCGTGGGCAAATCTACCGTGGGGGTTGTTGTGATGCAAGTAGCCAACGCAATCGTTGAGCTACTGCTCTCAAAGGTAGTGACCCTGGGAAACGTGGAGGTCATCATAGATGGCTTCGCCGTGATGGGATTCCCAAACTGCGGTGGGGCTATAGATGGAACTCACATCCCTATCCTGGGACCGGACCACCAGGCCAGCCAGTACATTAACCGAAAGGGCTACTTTTCAATGGTGCTGCAAGCACTGGTGGACCATAGGGGACGTTTTACAAACATCAACGTCGGATGGCCGGGCAAGGTTCATGACGCTCGTGTTTTCAGGAACTCTGGTCTGTTTAGACGGCTGCAGGAAGGTATTTACTCCCCGGACCACAAAATAACTCTTGGGGATGTGGAGATGCCTATAGTCATCCTTGGGGACCCAGCCTACCCGCTAATGCCCTGGCTCATGAAGCCGTATACAGGCGCCCTGGACAGTGAAAAAGAACTCTTCAACTACCGGCTGAGCAAATGCAGAATGGTGGTGGAGTGTGCTTTTGGAGGTCTCAAGGGGAGATGGAGAAGCTTACTGACTCGCTCTGATCTCAGCGAAACCAATATCCCCATTGTTATTGCAGCTTGCTGTGTGCTCCACAATCTGTGTGAGAGCAAGGGGGAGACCTTTATGGTGGGGTGGGAGGTTGAGGCATATAGCCTGGATGCTGATTACGCCCAGCCAGACAGCCGGGCAATTAGAAGAGCCCAGCGGGACGCGCTGTGCATCCGGGAGGCTTTGAAAGCTAGGTTCCTCAGTGAGCAGGGTAACCTGTGACTATTAAGTTTGTTTACAGAGAAGCTGAACCTGCCCCCGTTTCTTTACCCAGTAAATGTTCACTATCCTCTCCAGTTACATACCCCGTTCACCCCGTTCCCCCCCTTCCAACACACGTTTAAAAATAAAATCACTTGAAATTTGTTAATGAACACCGTTTTCTTTATTACTGTTTTCGCGGGAAAGTGTTGAACCTGGGACGCAGACTGTGGTGGGGAGCGGGTGTAGTGTAGTGATGCAAAGGATGCTTCTAAACTCCAGGAATGACCGGCTCCGCACTGGTGGACTGGTTGTTTCAACGGAGCCTGCCACCTCTCCTGTTCGGGACTCTGTGTGTGGGGGCTATGTGACTTTGTGGCAGGGGGAGGACGGTTATAGATCCCCTGCTGCGTGGCTCTGTGATCCAGGATAAGGACCGCTGCATAAGATCTCTAACCGCCCTCCCCCGCCACAAAGTCACATAGCCCCTCCCCCCCCCCACAGAACATGAAAACCACCTCCCAGACTGACCAGGGTAACTAGTGACTGCAATGTGTGTGTGCCCTGCAGCTGAACCTGCCCCCGCGTCTGTACCCTGGTAAAGGGGACTGTCCTGTCCAATTACCAACCCCCTTCCCCCCCTTCAAACAGACTCTCCTCTAAAAGAACATGATGGAAACAGTAATTAACAGAAACGTATTTTTTATTAGCAACTACACATGAAACTGGGGGATGAAACTGGGACGGGGGCTTGGGTGAGGCAGGAAGGAAAGGACTTATCAAATTTTGGGGAATGAGAGCCTTCTGGTACTTGAGCAGTCTGCAGGGGTGGAGTGAGAGTTTTCACGGACTCTGCCGCCCCTCCTTCTTGGGACTTTGGGTGAGGGGGGTATGGGCCTTTGTGGCGGGGGAGGGCGGTTAGAGAGAGACTGCAGCGGGGCTCTGTCCTCCTGCCTCCGGTCCTGCAGAACATCCACAAGGCGCCGGAGCATGTCCGTTTGCTCCCTCATTAGTCCAAGCAGCGTTTGAGTCGCCTGCTGGTCTTCCTGCTGCCACCTCTCCTCCCGTTCCATGTGTGATCGGTGGGTTTGGGACATGTTCTCCCTCCACTGGGTCTGCTGGGCTGCCTGGGCTCGGGAGCAGCCCATAAGTTCCGAGAACATGTCCTCCCATGTCCTCTTCTTTCTACGCCTAATCTGCGCTAGCCTCTGGGAGTGTGATGCCAGGGTAGATCGGGAGACAGTCTCAGCTGTGGGATGGGAAAAAGGGAGTGAATTCCTCAGAAAGATAAATTTTTTTGTGAACAAAGAACATAGTCTTTCTCTGTGAACAAGACCATGCACAGCACCTATCACATGTGCACTCAGGACAAGGTCGAATTTTCGGCCTTCGCATTCAGTGCCTGGGGTCTTGCAGTGCAGATCAGACAAGCGGGACAGGACAGCGGAATTTGGGTAACAGGCTGACATGGTAAGCCGTAGACTTGTGGCTGCTTAAAACTTTAATAATAGCACTGGCCTCCCTTCACGTTCAAAGCAATGCCAGTCCCTGCTGCCAGCAATCCGGCAAGCATGAACTCTGCCCCGTCCCACCCCCTCGCGGCTGTCCCAGGGAATGATCCCTGTATGCTGCTCCTCTCCCGCCTCCACCGCGTGGCTGTAAACCGCCGGTTACAGTTCTGTAAAGGAACAGGCAAGCAGTCCCAATACTAATATTCCCCTACCTAATTCAAAGCAGGTCACCATGAGCGACATCACTCTGATGAGGATTTCAGAGACCGAGAAAGAAAGGATGCTTCGGGAAAGCCTGCAAAGACCATGGCCGTATGCCGCCATGCTCTGCAAGGCAATGATACCCGAGTACTTGATTGTCTCCTGGCGCGGAAACGTTTCCTACCACGGAGGACCCAATAAGGCCGCTCTCCCCAGGAACCTGATGCAAAGGCTTTCCAATTACCTCCAGGAGAGCTTCGTGGAGATGTCCCAGGAGGATTTCTGCTCTATCCCCGGACATATAGACCGGATTTTACTGTAGCTGCACTGGCAGGGACTAAACAGCATAGCGCCTAGGGCAAAACAATCATGCTAAACCGGACATTGTTAGATTTTTTTTTTCAGTAGTTGCACTGCCAAGGACTGAAATGTTAAGCGCCTAGGGCAAACTAATCACGAAAAACCCATTGTTAATATTGTTAATATTCCTGTTCTGTTAAAAATAAATGTTTACATGTTTAAAACACTTACTGACTGATCCTTCCCCTGATTCTGTGTCCGGGTTAACGCCTGGGGACGGTTGGTAGGGGATCTCTGTAAGGGTGATGAAGAGATCCTGGCTGTCGGGGAAATCTGCGTTGTAAACGCTGTCGACTGCCTCGTCCTCCTCATCTCCTTCCTCATCTTCCCCGTCCGCTAACATCTCCGAGGAACCGGCCGTCGACAATATCCCATCCTCCGAGTCCACGGTCAGTGGTGGGGTAGTGGTGGCGGCCGCACCTAGGATGGAATGCAGTGCCTCATAGAAACGGGATGTCTGGGGCTGGGATCCGGAGCGTCCGTTTGCCTCTTTGGTCTTCTGGTAGCCTTGTCTCAGCTCCTTGATTTTCACGCGGCACTGCGTTGCATCCCGGCTGTATCCTCTCTCTGCCATGGCTTTTGAGATCTTCTCGTAGATCTTTGCATTCTGTCTTTTCGATCGCAGCTCGGAAAGCACGGACTCATCGCCCCACACAGCGATCAGATCCAAGACTTCCCGATCAGTCCATGCTGGGGCCTTCTTTCTATTCTGAGATTGCATGGCCATCTCTGCTGGAGAGCTCTGCATCGTTGCCAGTGCTGCTGAGCTCGCCACGATGTCCAAACAGGAAATGAGATTCAAACTGGCCAGACAGGAAAAGGAATTCAAATTTTCCCGGGGCTTTTCCTGTGTGGCTGGTCAGAGCATCCGAGCTCGGACTGCTGTCCAGAGCGTCAACAGAGTGGTGCACTGTGGGATAGCTCCCGGAGCTATTACTGTCGATTTCCATCCACACCTAGCCTAATTCGATATGGCCATGTCGAATTTAGCGCTACTCCCCTCGTTGGGGAGGAGTACAGAAGTCGAATTTAAGAGACCTCTATGTCGAACTAAATAGCTTCGTTGTGTGGACGGGTGCAGAGTTAATTCGATGTAACGGTGCTAAATTCGACATAAACTCCTAGTGTAGACCAGGCCTTAGACTTACTGAAAGCGGGGTTCATGCTATTTTGCCATTGTGTTTCACTCCCCTATGTATCAGTGCTTTTTATTCTTGTGTTTTCTGCTGTAGCCAGTAACCCTTGCAAGGAATTAATAGCAAACCGTGTGGTGTTTGTTCACAAAAGCGGTAATCTGTGTTTGTCAGTGGGCAAACGGAAGAGTTGCCTTGTGTGTTCCTGAGCGTATCACCGCATGGAGGAGAATGACTCTGAAAGCTAGCTCCTGGGAGTACCAAGGGAGTGTGACATCTTCTATACTACTTAGGAGCTGCAGCTTAGGCAGCACTGCTCATACGGGGGCAGCAAGGGACCATAAGGTGATCAGTGCTACTCGTTGTGTTAGGCCTGGATAGTCCATGTGCTCACCTTACTCTAAAGGCTATGGTTATGCCTAGCTATTGAATAGGAGCACAAGGGGAAGGAATGGTAGGAAATGCCTCATCATTTCCCCTTTGTGCAGGGCCTGGATGCAATATAGCCCTCGTGATTTTGCCTTGCTTTGCAGTCACTGCTCAGATTTGATAAACAATGTAATTGCTTTGTGTGTGTGTATTTCCTTTTTATATCTGAGCCGGATTTCCTTTCAGTTCTATGACATTTGTGTGATCTGTTTCATTTACTTTACAAAGAGAGTTGGGTTATAGGTTTGTTTTATATTTTCGGAGAAGAGTGTAATACAAATACCCATATAATCATCTATTTTTTATATAAAAAGAACAGGAGTACTTGTGGCACCTTAGACACTAACAAATTTATTTGAGCATAAGCTTTCGTGGGCTGCAGCCCACTTCATCAGATGCATAGAATGGAACATATAGTAAGAAGATCTATCTATATATATAGAGAGAGAGAGAGAGAGAGAGAGAGAGAACATGAAAAGGTGGAAGTTGCCATACCAACTCTAAGAGGCTAATTAATTAAGATGAGCTATTATCAGCAGGAGAAAAAAAACTTTTGTAGTGATAATCAAGATGGCCCATTTCAGACAGTTGACAAAAAGGTGTGAGGATACTTAACATGGGGAAATAGATTCAATTTGTGTAATGACCCAGCCACTCCCAGTCTCTATTCAAGCCCAAATTAATGGTATCTAGTTTGCACATTAATTCAAGTTCAGCAGTTTCTTGTTAGAGTCTGTTTTTGAAGCTTTTCTGTTGCAAAATTGCCACCTTTAAGTCTGGTACTGAGTGACCAGAGAGGTTGAAGTGTTCTACTGGTTTTTGAATGTTATGATTCCTGATGTCAGATTTGTGTCCATTTATTCTTTTGCGTTTGGCCAATGTACATGACAGAGGGGCATTGCTGGCACATGATGGCATATATCACATTGGTAGATGTGCAAGTGAACGAGCCCCTGATGGCATGGCTGATGTGATTAGGTCCTATGATGGTGTCACTTGAATAGTTATGTGGACAGAGTTGGCATCGGGCTTTGTTGCATGGATAGGTTCCTGGGTTAGACCTAATCACATCAGCTATGCCATCAGGGGCTCACACCTTTTTGTCAACTGTCTGAAATGGGCCAACTTGATTATCACTACAAAAGTTTTTTTTTTCTCCTGCTGATAATAGCTCATCTTAATTAATTAGCCTCTTAGAGTTGGTATGGCAACTTGCACCTTTTCATATTCTGTGTGTGTGTGTGTGTGTGTGTGTGTGTGTGTATTCTTACTATATGCTCCATTCTATGCATCTGATGAAGTGGGCTGTAGCCACGAAAGCTTATGCTCAAATAAATTTTAGTCTCTAAGGTGCCAAAAGTACTCCTGTTCTTTTTGCGGATACAGACTAACACGGCTGCTACTCTGAAGCCTATTCTTTATATATTGTACCTAATCTAAAAAGGTTATTCACACCCCTGGTAAGGTGCCAGGTACAGGTCTATTAACAATTATAATGTCCATCACATTTGGACTCAACCAAGTCTTCTAAACAAGATTTGTTGGGTCCGTATTGGAATTTGAATGGTACCCATCATCAGTACACAGGATTGGAAAGAATGCTGGTAAATAAGATTGGGACTAGTTTGCTTGCCAGCAGAGTTGACATGCAAAGTGTGTGAGAAAATCCATCCTGTCACTCTGGCAGTTTGATTATTCAGTTTCTTTACTGCAAAGAAAAAAGTCAATGGGAAAGTTCAGGAAGTTTATAATATCCTTTTGAGTAAGAGCAACCTCTTGCAGGTGCACCTGACTGAATCTGACTGTACTGGCAACATAGTGATTTACTGAACTCCAGCTAACCAAAAGTTGCTGTCAAGCAAAGGTCAGTTATGTCCTGCAGGACTGTAGTGATGAAACTCATACTTGTGTGGAATCCCAAACACTGCAGATGCAAAGTGTCTCAGCATTGAGAAGCTGGGACTTTGAAGGTCAATACGAACAGGGGTGTTGATGGAGACAGAGATGGTTTAATGAGACTTAACTGCATATCTTAATTATAACTGGTTGGGGGGAAATGTGCAAGAAATTTGAAGTTGTTTCCATTTAATGGAGTTCACAATGGACCCATTTTTCCTTTTATTTCCCCCACAAAATTATTCGCAATTTTAATAAATGTTTTTATCAAAAATATATTGAACATGTCAATACCTGTTTTAGATTTAAAGTGTAGTGGGGGGAAAAGTATAATTTTTGAAAAAGTTGGTAGTTTTGCATGAAATATTTTGTTTTTGAAAAAAGCCTATTTTTTACTAAAAATTTGTCATTCAGAAATTTTCAGCTCTAGCCTCGACGCACTGGGTTAATAGCAGAAAAAATATTTTATACACAAATCTTCTGAGCTGGGCAGCCTTTGGTAAGTCTTGTATTGTCTATAATAAGTGGGAAGACTTAATTACCCAAACAAATGTTTGTCATTCACTATAATTTCTGTAAAACGGGAATTGCCCTGTATGTGCTGTATGACGTTTCCATGTCAATGCTTCAAAAAGTCTAACGTAACAATTCATATGCGAGAGTGACATTACTGTGGAATTAGAGAGACAAGATGGGTGAAGTAATATTTTTTTTATTGGACCAACTTCTGTTGGTGTGAAAGAAGCTTTCGAGCCTGTACAGAGCTCTTCTTCATGTCTGGGAAAGATAACCAGAAGGTCACAGCTCAACACAAGGTGGAACAGATTGTTTAGCATAAGTAGTTAACACATATTGTAAGAGACCATTCCAAGTGAAGTGGCCAGCTAACACCTCTGCCTGCCCTCAAAGGACCAAAAAAAAGCGGGTGGGGGAGGGGAAGGGGGGGTTTAGTGGTTTACAGATTATTGTATTAAGTTATAAATCCAGTGTCTTTATTATTATTTATCTTCATCTCTTGAAGATATTGTGTGGGTTTCCTTTGGGGATGAGGACTGAGAGGTCAGATATAGTGTGATCATTTTCTGAAAAGTGCTTGCTCATGGGTGATATGGTGTTTTTGTCTTGTATAATTTTTCAGTGTGAGTTCATTCAAGAGTTTAATGATTGTCTCATTTCACTCACATAGTTGTTGTTGGGGCATTTATTGCACTTGATGAGGTACACCACATGTTATGATATGCATGTGTAGGACCCATGGATTGTGAATGGTGTGCTGTGGGGGTATTTATCATCAGAACAATAAAGGTGTACTTACAGGTTTTGCACGTGTTGTTATGGCATGGCTTGGTGCAGCTTTGAGTTGATGTGTCCTGGTCTGTTGGTAGCTTGGTTCTGACGAGGAACTTGGTAAAATGGGGTCGGGGAGGGTTGTTTGACAGCCAGAAGAGGGGGTTCAGGAAAGATTTCTTTCAAAATGTGGTCCCCATCAAGTATGGGTTGTAATTGTTTAATGGTACCCTATATAGGTACCAGTTTGGGGTGGGAGGTGACAATTAGGGGTGTGTGATCAGAGGATTTTTTTTTCTGTATTGCAGCATGATCTCTCTGGGTATTTGGATAGTCTGTTCCATGATGAAATCTACTTCTCTTATGGAGTGTCCTTGTTTGGTGAAGGTGGTTTTAAATGTATTAAAGTATGTATCCCAGATTTTTCTCATCAGAGCATATTCTGTGGTGTCTCTGTTCCTGGCTGTAGATAACAGATTTCTTGGTGTGTTTGGGATGGTTACTGGATCTGTGAAGATAAATGTGGTGTCAGTAGGTTTCCATTGCTGAAGTTGATTATGGTGGTATTGGGTGTGTTCTAGAGAGAGTTTGATGGATGGATGGTGGTTGAAGCTGAGGTGGAAATCTGAGGGCAATTAGGTTGTCTGTCATTGATTTCATGGTGCATTTGTCCAGAAATTCTTCCTCAAGGTGGCTCATGAAGAGGTTGGCATATTGGGGAGCCATTCTAGTACCCGTGACTGTTCCCGTGGTTTGGACAAAGCATTTGTTGTTGAATGTAAAATTGTTATGGGTGGATGAAATGGATGAATTTGGCAATGTGTTTGTGGTAAATAACTGAGTTTGCTCCATAAAGACACTGGATGTATGGTTTATTTCAACAATCTGTAACCCACTAACCTTTTTTGTTTGTTTGTTTTGTTCTATGACTGCAGAGATGTTAACTAACCACTTTATCTTAAATGGTCTCTGACAATATGTGTTATGCTAAACAATCTGTTTCACCTTGTATTTAGCTATGACACGGAGTATCTTTCCTACAGCTGAAGAACTCTGTGTAAGCTTGAAATCTTGTCTCTCACCAATAGCAGTTGGTCCAATAAAATATATTACCTCACACACCTTGTTTTCTAATATCCTGGAACCAACATAGCTATAACACGACTGTGAGCATTGTAGTGTAACCGGTTCTTGAGTAGTGTAGGGTGACTATCCATAAATATTACTTGCACTTGTCTCCAAGATTGTTAGCACCTTGATTTTTTTATTTATAGCTTCATAAAATTAGATAAAAGAGACCTACTGAGTCCATCCCCATGATTATGAAAGGAAATTATCTGCACTATATTCTGCAGTGCTTTATTCAGCATAGTTATAAACTCTTCCAACAACAAAGAGGTTTCCAATATTTGCTTTGCAAGACTTCTACAGTCTACTAGAGCTCATTGCTAGGGATTCATTCCTCATAGTAATTGACCTTATTTTATCTTTACTCAATTTTATCCCATTATTACTGTATGAGTTATAATTCCCTGGACTACCTACCTAAGCAATTCCTCTTGTTTCCTTATGCTTAAACCCTGTAGGTATTGATTATCCTATCTCCCAGTGTAGACGGCAGTAGAGTTGCACTGAGTTTGATGGATGGCTGATAACATGATTGAATTAGTAGCCATCTTATAATTTAAACTCTCTTCTCTCAGGGTTTTAGGACAATGGCTTTTTAATACATGGTAAATATGTGTTAAAATGTTTCTGCAGGGATCATTTTCCTTGGATTTTAATGGAAGTATTTATTGCAAAGCCAAGGTATTTTTTCAGAATTGTTAAAATCTTTCCCTTCCACCCAGTTGTTTATGATAATATCTTGGGATTTTGGAAATAGAGATCTTTTTACCACCAACTTTAACATTATCCCTTGAAGTCGCTATTTTATTTCTTTATTTTTCCATTGCCAGATTTGGATTTGTAAAGATTCACTCCCACAAATGAGCCAGGTCCTTTCATCACTTTTTATTTGTGTTAAAAAGAAGAGTTAATCTGCTGGGAAACAAAAGGCTGCATAAAAAGAAAACACGTTTCAACTTTCCATTTATTGAATTTTATATGAGAAGTGCTTTAAATATTTAATGTTTGAAATTACGTTTGGCATTACTTTCCCCTTGGCTTTATGCAGATGAACTTTGCCAGTGTATTTAACTGGCTCTGTAATTAGAGCAAGGATGTCAAACTTATTTTTTTCCTCAAAGCTGAACTTTAATTTGGGTGGGGATGATATAACAAGTGGTGGTCATCTAACTTCCGTAGTGTGCCATTAGCAAGGCATTTAGAAAGCTTAAAAAACTACCCAAGCAACATCTAGTGGGCTTGTATTTGTATCCTGTTTCTTGTTCTGCTCAGAGAATGATACCACAGCTTTTATAGTAGGAAAAAGGGGAGTTGTGTGGGATCTGCTAAATTATAAAGCGTGTGGTTGTGGTCAGATACATTACTCTGTAATATTGATACATTGGGAGTTCCATATTTAGACTACTCCATGCTGAAGTTTTTCCTAATAGTCTGAGGTTCAATCTGTGATGCTCATTGTCAAAATCCAAGCTGTACTCCTCATCGGCAACTGTCTTGGATTCTGGAATGAAAAGTCATTTAGGTGAAGACACATGAGATGAAGAGGATTTCCACAGCTTTACTAGACTTGATTTAACCTAGAACATCTTTATTTTCTTCAGTACACTAAGCAGATCATGTGATTTTTCTAGTAAGTGGGAAAGTATGGACATTAAGACATTATTTATACATTTTTTTTCAACTTTCTTAGCCATGTTTTAGTGAAAAATCCTATTTAGACAACACCATCCTCCTCTTCTGTTGATTTTATAGTACAGTTTTGTCTGGAAATATACTTTGGCGTAAACATACATTGTCTGGAAGTGTTGATTCATTTAAATATGAATGTCTGGCTTAAAAGAACTGTTTCTTAAAACTGAAAGAGTAACCATACTGTCCATTACAAGCTTTTATAGGTCTTCCAAATGAATACCTCCAGCTGAATTTAGCTGCAGGATGAAAATGTCTTTCTTTATTTGTCAGTTTGATTGTTGTGCACCAGTTTGTCATCAAAATTCATTACGATTAATCTAATTATTTTCATTCTGGTGCAACTACTGCAAAGGAATGCAACATTATAATGGCACCTGTCCATCCACCAGGCAATTTACTGTTAAGTTAGATGTCAATTGAATAGAGATGTCCTGAGCTCTTTCTGTAATGAGTAGGCAAATATTTACAAAGTACGCTGGTTAAGATTTCTGTACTATTCGTGTGAGAGAGAGGGAGATCATTTTTATTATTGTTATGGTTATTAATAATCACAACATACCTTAGGCTTTCATCTTCTTCTAAATTAGAGCAGAGTGACTAATGAAAAATTATTAGTGAATAATATATTTGAAAAAGATCATGAATTCCAAATTATTTCAGTACCAACCAGCTTTATTGAAAGTGGTTTACAAACAGTAAGTAAGCCACACGACAGCTGTCTACAATAGTTGCCCAATCCTGTGAATTGCTGAGCACCCTTAACTCTCATTAATGGGTCATTAAGTGTGCAAGATTGGGTCCAAGGCAATTCGTAATATCCCCATTTTAGAGATGGATAAATTGTGAGAAGATAAGGCCTTAATTTTATAATGTCTGCAAATGCTGGGTGCGTAAGTTTTTTGGCTACCCATTCTTAACACCTAAGGCCTGATTTTCAGAGGTGCCAAGTACCCAGAACTCCCAGTTAACAAGCCTGAATTTTTTTTCTGTGATAGCTAATTGAAACAGTATAAAATATTGTCCCTCCTTTCTAGATGTTAGTGCAGAAAAGCACTGGCATTTTCACAGCACATTTACAAACTTTTTTGTGTGCAAAAATGAGCTAATTAAATGTACAAGCAATGTCTAATCCATCTGCTAGCTGTTTGGTTGGGTTACATTTACAAAATATCTAACCATTTTCATTTTAATATGACAATAGCCCTGGAGTTATCTAAAAATAAAAAAGACAGTAAAGATAAGTCTACAAATATTAGAGTAGAGAAGCACGGCTGCCTATAAAGGAGGTTGTTCTCTTCCTCCAGGTGCTCCCCATCCTGAAATTCTAACTGTGGGAAGGTTTCAGAGGGGTAGCCGTATTAGTCTGTATCAGCAAAAAGAACGAGGAGTACTCATGGCACCTTAGAGACTAATGAGTTTATTTAAGCAGAAGCTTTCGTGGGCTAAAACCCACTTCATTGGATGCATGCAGTGGAAAATACAGTAGGAAGATCTATCTATCTATCTAATCTACACACACACAACATGAAAAAAGTGGATCGTGTGGTCTGGATGAAAGCTGGAGGCATGTAGGTAAGTATAGTGGTCAGTAGGTTTCCGGTATAGGGTGGTGTTTATGTGACCATCGCTTATTAGCACTGTAGAGTCCAGGAAGTGGATCTCTTGTGTGGATGATCCATTGTCTACAGCCAAGCTCTAGGATACAACTACATTTGCTCCAACCCTTCAGACAGAGACAAACACCTACAAGATCTCTATCAAGCATTCTTACAACTACCATACGCACCTGCTGAAGTGAAGAAACAGATTGACAGAGCCAGTAGAGTATCCAGAAGTCACCTACTACAGGACAGGCCCAACAAAGAAAGTAACAGAACGCCGCTAGCCGTCACCTTCAGCCCCCAACTGAAACCTCTCCAGTGCATCATCAAGGATCTACAACCTATCCTGAAGGATGATCCCTCACTCTCACAGATCTTGGGAGACAGACCTGTCCTCGCTTACAGACAGCGCCTCAACCTGAAGCAAATACTCACCAGCAACCACACAACAAAATCTCTAACCCAGGAACCTATCCTTGCAACAAAGCCTGTTGCCAACTCTGTCCACATATCTATTCAGGGGACACCATCATAGGACCTAATCACATCAGCCATACCATCAGGGGCTCGTTCACCTGCACATCTACCAATGTGATATATGCCATCATGTGCCAGCAATGCCCCTCTGCCATGTACATTGGCCAAACCGGACAGTTTCTACGCAAAAGAATAAATGGACACAAATCAGATGTCAAGAATTATAACATTCAAAAACCAGTCAGAGAACACTTCAATCTCCCTGGTCACTCAATTACAGACCTAAAAGTGGCAATACTACAACAACAAAACTTCAAAAACAGACTCCAATGAGAAACTGCTGAATTGGAATTAATTTGCAAACTAGACACCATTAAATTAGGCTTGAATAAAGATTGGGAGTGGATGGGTCATTACACAAAGAAGAACTATTCCCCCTACTGTTACTCTCACCTTCTTGTCAATTGTTGGAAATGGGCCATCCTGATTATCACTACAAACGTTTTTTTTCTTCTCCTGCTGACAATAGCCCACCTTAACTGATTACACTCGTTATAGTTGGTATGGCAACACCCATTTTTTCATGGTGTGTGTGTGTGTATTTTCCACTGCAATGAAGTGGGTTTTAGCCCACAAAAGCTTATGCTTAAATAAATTTGTTAGTCTCTAAGATGCCATACGTACTCCTGTTCTTTTAATTGAGGGAAAACTCTGTTCGAGTAAGGTGTTATGGATCAGGCCCCTGGTGAATAGACATCTCAAAGCACTCAACAAATATTAATGAAACCGCACAACACCCCTTTTTATAGATAAGGAAGCGGAGGCATGGAGAGACTAAGACCGTGTCTCTCTGTACAGTGCTGCAGCTGTGCAGCTCTACTGACACAGCTGCATCACTGCAGCGCATCTGGTGAAGAAGCTGTATGCCAACAAGAGAGCTCTCCCGTCGGCATAAAAAAAGCACTTTGCTGACATAGCGCTGTGAACGCTAGCACTTATGTCAGTGTAATTTATGCACCTCAGAGAGGTGGAATATTCACACCCCTGAGCAACCTAAGTTTTGCTGACGTTGACAGTAGTGTAGATGTAGCCTTAGTGACTTGTCTAAGCTGAACTAGCTAGTAAGTGGAAGATTGTGGAATGGAACCTAAGAATCCCTACTAACTAGACTACATTTCTTTGTGCTAGATGAGTGTTAAGCACAGATCCTTGACAGGGAGTGAAGCAGAGTGATTTAGAATTTGTGGGTACTTCTGAAAGCATGGATCTAATAGCACTAATCCAAGCCATGTAGGCAATAGCCATGTCAATTCACCAGTCTTAACATGTTCTGGCAGTATAAGTGTGTGACTACATGACCAGTCCCACTGAGATGTAGTGCATTGAGGGGAAGGAGGCACAAGTGTGTGGACAAATGTCCATTAGTGATCATTTGGTCTGAAGATGCTGATCTGACTGGGAAATGCTAAATGTTGACTTGATTCCAAGACATTTTAATCTCTTTGATTTAG
The DNA here is from genome assembly GCF_028017835.1 of Emys orbicularis. Taxonomy (NCBI): domain Eukaryota; kingdom Metazoa; phylum Chordata; order Testudines; family Emydidae; genus Emys; species Emys orbicularis. The sequence goes on from NC_088689.1 coordinate 63,878,452, forward strand.
TGGAAGGGGGTGGACATTTCATTCAAATGAATGACAACATACTGAGAAGGAGCTGCAATCCAAACAGGCACATGGAGTCTCAGAGTAGGAACAACACAGAGAAAAGTTTACTGTTGAAGAAGTGAAGGAGGTTGACAGGGCTGCTGTTACAGGACATTCCTGGCTTCTTGGTTTGACAACCATATCCCCAGGCTCCCACTGAGACAGCAAAAATTCCCGATATAGTTAAGCCCTGTCAATTCAAATACAGCATCAAAATGTTTTGTGTCGTCCTGCAGCATCCAGACATAGCAGCTGACATCATGCATTTGGTTATGTAGGTCTGATGTTCAGTGCATCACTGTACAGGGCCTTAATGAGACACTTGGTATTCAAAGCTCATGAATAAATCTGGGGCTCTTTTTTTTTTTTTCTTGTTCTTTCTGTCTTTTTGGCTTTGCACACACAGAGCTTGAGCATCTGATTATAATCAATGACACAGGAAATCTTTACAAATATTTGTCTCTGCCAATAAGCCTGTGTTTACACAAATACCTTAAACTTTGTGTGTATATTACATATAAAGAGCTGATGATGGGAAACAGTCAGCCATTTTTACTAGGTTCCAACGTATTTTTTTTATTTGTAAGTGAATTTAACACCGCTGAAGGATGTGGGATTGGTAGTTAAGAAGACTGAAAACCCCAACCCAGGTATAATACTGAAACTGGCAGTACATATTTCCCCATGATGTCATGCCACTGTGCTTCCACCCAGATCTAGCTAAGTTTTCATGGCACTCAAGGTTCTTGGTACCCAGAGTACACCTTTTGTATTGATACTTCTCTCTTAGGAATTATAGGTGACCAAAAAGCCTTCAGATAACCGGTTCTCAGAGATGCGTTTGAACTTCAAATCTGGGATCCTAGCTGGAACTTTTCCAAAGTTTTTTTTAGGTGGATTGGATCTGGGGTTTTCTCTAGCCACTACCAATCTGGGATGCATTTGAATCAATGGCCTAGAGGTGAAAGACTCACATCCAGTTCCCAATTTCACTAAGTTATACATTGCACCTAATTTTAATTGTCTCTAAAGTGCAAATCCCTGCTCCCACATACACCTTGAGAGTCGGGGGGGAAAGAGGTTTTTTAAAACAAAAAGATAGGGATGAGCTTGAGATGCTAGATTTGGCTCTGGATGTAAATTTCTTCCAGGTTCAGGGTAGTTTAGCTCTGGAGGTTTAGTTCAGGGCCTTCTCTGAAAATAGGACAAGAGAAATAGTATAAAGGAAGTGTGCAAGAAACTGTATCTTTGTGACCAACTCTTTTGCCATGTGATCCCTTTACTGATAGAAAGTGGATGTGAGTACAGTAAAACCCCTATTTCATTAACTAATTGGGGATCAAGACGTTCATAAAATTTAAAACGTTTCTGGAATTGAATGTCTCAAAGTGACAGTAGATATGGGGCACAAGTTGCACTATGGTGCACTACATCACTTTCTTCTTGTCCTTCCAACCACTGCAAACCAATTTCCAATTCACTGAAGGCATCAGAATGTGACTTGTTCTTCATTAACCTCACTTTTGTTATGTGATTTATTTTTTCCCATTTGGAAAAAATGGTTTGTATAACTGCTTGTTCATAAGATTGGTGTCTGTAAAATTGAGGTTCTAGTGAACTTGTTCCTAGTGCAGCCTCTGAAAATGAGCAGGTGTTTGTTGCTGAAACTTCTGCACTGAAAATATGGACTAGGAATATGGCATCTTCCTTACTGGTTGGTTAGCCTTCCAGGCTTTTCTAAATGAACCATTGAATATACCAGCATCTACAACCACACTGTAGTAAACATTTTCCAAAAAAATAACAGTAACCAAGCCCAAATATGCTATGAAATTCAAACCTGTACAGTCTTAATCTTTCTAAATTGACTTATTTAGAAGGGCCAATAGCTTTATTGACTCAATTTACCTTAAAGCCAATTTCAAATTCCAGTTCTTGCTGGAGATAAAGCAGAATTTTTCAAATGACCTAACTCCAGCACTTCCAGGTTTTCCCCCACTCTTTCTGGGATTTTATTTGTTTGACTTTGAATCCATCTGCTGTGTTCTATCAGTATGTTAATTACACCCAAGTTGTTGACACATGTAAACCCCTCTTAATATGATGGGAAACCTAAAAGTATTCAATAGACTATAAACCCTGATGGTAGGCAGATGAATGTAACAAGTGATATAATAAATTAAACTGCTTAGTGTAAGCGGGGGAATGGTCCCGCTATTGTGGGGAACTTTCCTGGCTTCTGCACTACCCCGGTGAAGTGGGCTAGCGAAAGGATCCGAGTCCTCGCTCCCACTTCCTTTACCCAGAGGCCTCCCTGCCCTTGAGGACTCCCCTTCCACTCTCCTGTTCGGCAGAGTCCTCGTAAACCCCGACAAGGCTGGGCCCAGGATTCCTGGGGGGCTTGACCCCCAACCCTGCTGTGGTCACCTAGGACAGGGGCTAGGGTGTCCCCACTCCGGGGTACTCTCTTTGCACTGGGCACCTCCCTGACCCACTGATCATTTTATACAATTTAAAGCAAATACAAGTTATTTAATTAACAATTACTTTTAAAAAAGAATAAAGAAAAATGGAAAAGGTTAAAGGAAACACATCACCCTGCTCTGAGGCAGGGAATATCACAAGCAGTGTCTCTGGAACGTCAGGGCAGTTCACAGTCTGTTCCTTGTAGGTCCCGGGCCTCCTTCTCAGGCCCTGGCTGTGCTGCAGAGACGCTGTGGGTTGGACACTTGCTCTGGCGGTGGCCACACGCTCTCAGGCTCTAGGTGGCAGGACCCTTCTTCCCAGCGTCGCCCCCGCCCTGTCAGGGTTACGATCCCCCTCCAAGTCTGGCCTGCAAGGCCTCTTGGCTGAGGTATCTCCCTGCGCTGGGCCCACTGCCAGGGTCCCCCTCACTCTCCCCAGCTGCTCACCGCACCCAGCTCCGGACTGCTCCAGCCCCAGCTCCAGCTCCACTCTGCCTCAGCACGGCTGCTGCTGCTGCTCTGCCTCCAGCTCCCTGGGCTGCTTCTCTGGCCCCTCTGGCTCTGGTTGCTGCAGCTCTCCTCCCAGGGCAGGTCTGCTCTGCAGGCTGCTTTTGTAACTCTGGCTTTGGGGCTGCAGCTCTGCTCCCAGCAACTTAGCTCAGGCCCCTGCTCTCTCCTGGCTGTGCTCTGGCTTTGGGGCTGCAGCTCTGCTCCCAGCAACTTAGCTCAGGCCCCTGCTCTTTCCTGGCTGTGCTCTGGCTTTGGGGCTGCAGCTCTGCTCCCAGCTCAGGATCTGCTCTCCCTGGGCTTTGTCTCTGGCTCTGTGGCTGCGCCTCTGGCCCCTCTGGATCTGGCACGGTTCTGCTCTCCAGCTCAGCTTGGGCCCCTGCTTTCTCCTTAGCTCGGCCCCACTCAGTCTGACCCAGGCAATTCCAGCTCACACGGAGGACGGGGCCTCCCTCGCCTCCTGACCCTCTGATTAGCCTGTCAATCAGGCTGATCTGGAGCATTGGCCTCTCCCCATTGTTCCTGGGGACTGTCAGTCTCAGGCTCCTGATTTGCCATCGACCCTTCCCCTTTTAGTACTGGGAGCAAGCCAATCAAAACACCCCCACTGAATGTTAGTAAGGGGGCAACAGTCCCCTTACATTCCCCCTTGCTAAAATACTGCCACATCCACAATATTCACACCGGTACATCCGGGCCCCATAGTAACAACATATACCCACATCATTTTATATCAACAACCCATTAACAATTATCAAAAGAACATTTAACATATTTAACATTCCACATCTACTTCTTAATACCATACATAACAATATTCATTAAAACACTACATAGAACCAATAACATAATTATCTCTAAGTCTAACAGGAAGTACACCCTTATTAGCCCTCTGCGACCTTCTTAAGACTGGTGGTTCGTTACCCATATTTTCTATTTTCCTACCCTCGGGTAATACTGGGTCAGTTTGAAGGATCTGGCCATTCTTGTTAGGGTTCGGGTTTGCCCCACTCTGTCCCCCTCTGTATTCGGTTTGTGGGACTAGAACCATTTCCCAATTGGTTTCAGCCTCCTCGGGGTGTACTGATCTACGCCTCCTATGGTCCCTATGTACTACTCTCTCAGGACCTCCTCGTTCAGGCTGGTTAGCGTACACTGGCAGTTCGGGATTGTTGTGGGTGACCACAGTGGGGGGATTTGGCTTCCATTTGAACTGTATTTTATTACATCTCCTGCGTCTACGGCAACGAACTGGTACACAGTCACCATATCTGATGAGAGCCCCACTGGACTTGCTATCATAAGTCCTTTTCCTACTTTGGGCTGTGTCTTTAGTTGTACTGAGAGCAACTTTCCAGGCTGTCTTTAGCCTGTCATGGTGACCTTTGACCTGGTCATCATAATTGGTCACCTCATCCTTAGAAAAGACTTCTTGATGCTTCTCTGGCAACGCCCTTATGTTAGCCACATGTGCAGGAATCAGCCCTTGGCGTGCCGCTTGAACTGGAACTGGCAGTCTCCCATCACATCTTTCTTGAAGAAAGGTAACTCGTCCTCTCTTCTCCCTCGTCACCTGCAGCTCATTTCCTGGTACACAGCTGTGTTCGTCAAGGATCGTCCCTCTCCAAGGAGGAATAATGGTCTTCCGTTTTCTGCCCACTTTAACATTTCCCATATGCCTTGTGGGGCCCAGAGAAAGACTCTGCCTCTCCGCTCGAGCCAGTACTTTACTCAGCACAGCATTCTTCGTAGAGTGCTCGTGACAGTTCATCCTCCTGGTCCCTTTTCCTGGTAAGAGTAGCTCCTTCAGCTCACTAATGATGTTCATCCCTAGAATCCCTGGAACTCCTTCTCCTATATGGCTCCCTTTTGAGGCTTTGTCTTTCAGGATGAAGATGCATTTTCCTGGCAGTGTCTGGCCCATATACTCTATGTCTGCTTCAAGGCACCCCACCACTGGGATTGCCAGTCCATTAACAGCTGTTAGACGTACAAACCGTGTGCTGTGCATGGTCAGGTCCTTGTCCTTCAGATATTTTTGAAAATGCGACTCAGTAATGGTGGTGACTTCTGAGCCAGTATCTAACAAACATCTGGTCTTCACCCCTGCTATACATACTTCAGCAGTTAGACAGTCTCCAAATGCTCGCTTACAGAAGTCGCTAGATATGCTGGCACTGCCCACGTTCCTCTCAACACTGTATGCAGAGGGATTTTCTACGAAGGACAGGCCTAGGAATCCTTCTGCCACTGCTTGGCCTTCTACTGTAGATGGACCACTTGCTCCTGGTGCCCCATTGGTTTCGAGTGCCTGGGACTCTGTTCTCCTTCTCAGTGGACATTCTCGGCTAGTATGTCCTGGCCTTTCACAAGTGTAACAAACGTATCTTCCCAGCTCGTCCTTCAGTGGGGCTCTTCGGGATCCCGGTGCCCTTGGATACTTTGGCATACTAATGGGATTTTTTTCTTTCATCAACTCAGTCATCACTTTCAGCATCTCCCCCTGTTGGACCGCCAGTTTTTGGACAGCTTCACTTAAGCTTTCCAATGTTAGCTCTGTTTGGGGCAGGGCCTTTTCCCCAGCAGCTGCATTCACTAGGCCCCCACTTCGTGTATGGGGGTTAGGCTTGGCCGCCTCTGCCACAGGAACTTCCTCTTCTTCTGACCACATAATGGCAGCCTGCATGAGTTCATGGAACTTCTTACTGGGCTCTTCTTTAAACCTCCTTTTCATTTCACGTCGCAGGGAGTCATCACGGAGCCCCAGCACCAACTGCTCTTTCAGAACCGTATCTGGGTCTGGAACTCGCTGAGGGTCTCGCCGCTCCACTTTGCTCATTCTCTCCTGGAGGTCATATGCGTATGCCCGGACAGTTTCACCAGGCTCCTGCTTTCTCTCAAATAACTCCTTTAGTCGGGTTCCAATAGGTACCTTGTCTCCATACACTTCTAGGAGGAGTTCAAATACCTTTTCCACATCTTTCTTGTCTGCCACTGCCATGAACTTTACTGTGGCCTTGGCCTGGCCCTTGAGGTGCTCCTCTATGAAGTCCACATGATCTTCTTCAGGTACTCTTAGCACACGCAGAGCCGCCTTCACAGACTTGACCCACTCCTCTACTGTAATGTCTCCTGGTCTAGTCGGGAACCCACCAAACTCCGTGACCTTCCGCTCCCGTGGGACATAAATAGTAGGGGGTTTCTTAGCTTCTGCTGTCTGTTGGTCTATTACTGCCTTGGCCAGCGATAAGGCTTCTCTCTGTTCAGTTCTAGCTTGCTGTAATGCCTCCGCTTGGTCTGATAATCTGCGCTGAAGTTCAGCAAACTGGGTTCGTAGTTCTTCAATTCCAGCCATGGTAGGGTGCTCAACCAGGCCCGGACCGTGCTACTAGAACTTAACCAGAAAACCAATGGGATGGACCCTGTGGATAGGATCCTGTTCGTGACGCCAATTATGTAAGCGGGGGAATGGTCCCGCTATTGTGGGGAACTTTCCTGGCTTCTGCACTACCCCGGTGAAGTGGGCTAGCGAAAGGATCCGAGTCCTCGCTCCCACTTCCTTTACCCAGAGGCCTCCCTGCCCTTGAGGACTCCCCTTCCACTCTCCTGTTCGGCAGAGTCCTCGTAAACCCCGACAAGGCTGGGCCCAGGATTCCTGGGGGGCTTGACCCCCAACCCTGCTGTGGTCACCTAGGACAGGGGCTAGGGTGTCCCCACTCCGGGGTACTCTCTTTGCACTGGGCACCTCCCTGACCCACTGATCATTTTATACAATTTAAAGCAAATACAAGTTATTTAATTAACAATTACTTTTAAAAAAGAATAAAGAAAAATGGAAAAGGTTAAAGGAAACACATCACCCTGCTCTGAGGCAGGGAATATCACAAGCAGTGTCTCTGGAACGTCAGGGCAGTTCACAGTCTGTTCCTTGTAGGTCCCGGGCCTCCTTCTCAGGCCCTGGCTGTGCTGCAGAGACGCTGTGGGTTGGACACTTGCTCTGGCGGTGGCCACACGCTCTCAGGCTCTAGGTGGCAGGACCCTTCTTCCCAGCGTCGCCCCCGCCCTGTCAGGGTTACGATCCCCCTCCAAGTCTGGCCTGCAAGGCCTCTTGGCTGAGGTATCTCCCTGCGCTGGGCCCACTGCCAGGGTCCCCCTCACTCTCCCCAGCTGCTCACCGCACCCAGCTCCGGACTGCTCCAGCCCCAGCTCCAGCTCCACTCTGCCTCAGCACGGCTGCTGCTGCTGCTCTGCCTCCAGCTCCCTGGGCTGCTTCTCTGGCCCCTCTGGCTCTGGTTGCTGCAGCTCTCCTCCCAGGGCAGGTCTGCTCTGCAGGCTGCTTTTGTAACTCTGGCTTTGGGGCTGCAGCTCTGCTCCCAGCAACTTAGCTCAGGCCCCTGCTCTCTCCTGGCTGTGCTCTGGCTTTGGGGCTGCAGCTCTGCTCCCAGCAACTTAGCTCAGGCCCCTGCTCTTTCCTGGCTGTGCTCTGGCTTTGGGGCTGCAGCTCTGCTCCCAGCTCAGGATCTGCTCTCCCTGGGCTTTGTCTCTGGCTCTGTGGCTGCGCCTCTGGCCCCTCTGGATCTGGCACGGTTCTGCTCTCCAGCTCAGCTTGGGCCCCTGCTTTCTCCTTAGCTCGGCCCCACTCAGTCTGACCCAGGCAATTCCAGCTCACACGGAGGACGGGGCCTCCCTCGCCTCCTGACCCTCTGATTAGCCTGTCAATCAGGCTGATCTGGAGCATTGGCCTCTCCCCATTGTTCCTGGGGACTGTCAGTCTCAGGCTCCTGATTTGCCATCGACCCTTCCCCTTTTAGTACTGGGAGCAAGCCAATCAAAACACCCCCACTGAATGTTAGTAAGGGGGCAACAGTCCCCTTACATTAGTATCAAGATGCAGGAACTTGGAGAAAATAAACTTTAGTGATCAGATACAGTAGTATCAAATTATAATTTAAAGAGCTATGTAAGGGATTAGGCACCCATTAAATGCAAGTAACTTGAATTATCCATGGACAGCTTTTAAAGCCTCCACTAATTCATTATCTGCACATCAGAGTATGCAATGCACTTAATCATTTGAAATACTTGAACAATCACTGTCCCGATACATGTCCTTTTTTGTTGCAATATGCTGAATGTAGGAAATTTTCCTCCATTGTTTTACTATCACATTGTTAAACATTGAAATTAGGTGTTTGGCATTTGTGAAACTTTGCGGAATAAAAGACAAACCCAGCTTATTGAGTACTTTTAGCATTTGCCCAGAATTCTTTAAAGTGCAAAGGACTGTCCAAGACAATGTTGTTAATTTTATGTGGGAGACTGATTTTTGTTTTCCTCCAAAGCAAACAAGATATATTGGGGCTGAAGTTTAGAAATCTGAGAGTGCTCCAGAGGTAAGTCTCTGGTCAGAGGGAATTCTACACATTCTGATCCAGGGAGATTCATGCCAGTAGAGTAGAATTGTTACGATGAATAATTTCTTGGGTTCAGAGTTGTCTATCCTGGATTTTTGCTGCTTACATATGGGCAGAGCAGGTGACTGCCTGAGACACCAAAGTGTTTATTGGACTATTTATCATGACAGTGATATTTGGATGGGATAGAAAGAGGTATTTCAGTTTGCCATGAGCAATAAAAATACTTGAGCTGGCAATGGTGGTGTTGCCACTATTGGCAAGAGAGTCTGTTAATAAGTTGTCGATAAAACCAAGAAAAAATCCTATTTAAAATCTTTTCACATTACAAATCTAATCAGGGAACCTTTCCTCTCTCTCCCCTGCCCCCCAACAAAAACAGTATAAATATAAGCAAAGTGCTTCAATCATCTCTTATCCAAGTATAAAATTAACATCACCACCTCCTCAGCCACTCTTCAGATAGTGCTACTGCTATCTGCCAGAATGATTTCATCAGTTACTTTTTAAGAATTCCATGTGGCAAGCTGACCCCTCTTCCTTTCTTTTTTCTCCATAGACTTTGCTCAGAGGCATAATCCTGGGTTTAGATAATCTAATTATAACAGTTTGTCTTCATGCTGACTTCTTTGAAGCAGACTTGTAGCACAGTGGAGTAGCTCTCCTGCTGAAAATTTGAGACATTTAGGGGAAAATATCTGAAAATATATTGCCATTAAATCCTAATTTGTTAGCTGTTTTTGGAAAGGCGTTAAAAGGTAATATAAAAAGGCTTTTTTCTGTTAGATTAAATTATATAATTGAATTTTATTTGATTTGTCAAAGACCTGAATAAATTAAAGCTTTTACATACCTTTGAAGTAGTTGTTTAAAAGCTCTTTGGTTGCAGAATAAGAGTTTTGGGATCACAAATTCCAAACAGAGTGTTATGGCGATTGAAGGAATGGCAGACTACATACAAACATTACTAAAAAATATGAATTAGCCCTTATTCAAGACTAGTTTTGAATTGAAACTTTCTCTATTCCAACTCTGCAAGTCCATCCAAAAGGGTTCTTGCTGGGTAAAAAAAGGATGAGAGGATTTTTCTTTTTTTAAACAGGAAGTTTAGGAATACAGTTTTTCTTAAATACTCCCCATTGTCCCTCTACTCCGATCCACACCTATCCTCCCTACCTTGCTCAGTTCTGTTCTTGTATAATCTGTTACACATAGATGCATTGGAAATAACAATAAGTAACAATAACTGGTCTCACCTGTCAGACATTGATGATAATTCCTGGTCTGAGGCAGAGAACATGTCTCTTTCAAGCTACTCTATCATTAGCATTGTCATGCTTAGCGCATCCATTCTGGTTACACACACAGTTGTGATTTGAAGATTTCCCCCCCTCTAATAGCCATGACTGCCTTATAATCCCTAATTGAACTTAATTGAGAGGGAGTTTTGTCCAAGTACATGGTTCAGGGCTGGGCCCTACTTTCAATTCTTTTTGCTGCATTGAATGAATGGGGAGAGGGATAGCTCAGTGGTTTGAGCATTGGCCTGCTAAACCCAGGGTTGAGTTCAATCCTTGAGGGGGCCATTTAGGGATCTGGGGGAAAAAATCTGTCTGGGGATTGGTCCTGCTTTGAGCAGGGGGTTGGACTTGATGACCTCCTGAGGTCCCTTCCAACCCTGATATTCTATGATTCTAATACACATTTAGAAAAGTGTGACTATTGTTAGAACCTGCAAAACACTGTTTAGATACCCTAACTTACAGTGCCCCTTAAAGATGCATGTCTACACTGGCAGAGTTACTTTGCTGGCAGTTACATTGTCACTCAGAGAGCCCTGAAGGGAAACCGCTGTTATGTGTTCACAGTGTCAGCTGCCTGCGCAATAGCGTATTCACACTTGCGGCACTTGCGGCGGTATTCAGAGTGGTGCACTCTGGGCAGCTATCCCACAGAGCATCGCTTCCTCTTCTGCTGCTAAGAGTTGTGGGAAGGCGGAGGGGGTCGTGGGGCATCCTGGATTCTGTCCCAATGCCCCCAGATGCATTGCTTCGCATCCCAGCAATCCCTGTGCTTCTGTCCGCATTTGGCGCCATCTTTCAATGGTTTGTGTAATGCACGCTCTGCCTCTTCGGTCTGCAGGAATGGATCCTGCACTGTTGACCAATATGCTGCTCGCTCTCACTAACACATCACGAGTGGCAGTGGAGTTATTCCTTAAACTACAAGGGCAAGAGGAGTTTGACATTGATCTCATCACGCGAAGTAGCTATGACACGAGATTGCTTGTTGCATTCATAGAGGCACTGACCACAGTGGAACACCATTATTGGGCTCGGGAAACGAGCACTGAGTGGTGGGATCACATCGTCCTGCAAGTCTGGGATGACGAGCAGTGGCTGTAGAACTTTCAGATGAGGAAAGTCACATTCATGGGACTGTGTGATGCGCTAGCCCCAGCCCTGCAGCACAAGGACACGAGAATGAGAGCTGCCCTGCCATTGGAGAAATGCGTGGCGATTGCACTGTGGAAGCTGGTTACTCCAGACTGCTACCGATCAGTCGCTAACCAGTTCGGAGTGGAAAAGTCGATCGTTGGACTTGTGTTGACGGAAGTGTGCAGGGCCATTAATCGCATCTTGCTCCAAAAGACCGTGACTCTGGGCAATGTGTGTGACGTGGATGGCTTTGCACAAATGGGCTTCTCTAACTGTGGAGGGGCGATAGATGGCATGCACATTCCAAATCTGGTACCAGACCACCTAGCCACTGAGTACATTAATCGGAAGGGGTATTTCTCGATGATTCTCAAAGCGCTTCTGGATCACCGTTTCACGGACATTAATGGAGGCTGGTCTGGAAAACTGCATGACACATGCATCTTTCGGAACACTGGCCTGTTCAGGAAGCTGCAAGCAGGGACTATGTTCCCAGACCAGAAGATCACTGTAGGGGAAGGCGAAATGCCCATTGTGATCCTGGGAGACCCTGCCTACCCCTTAATGCCGTGGCTTATGAAGCCATACACGGGGAACCTTTACAGCAGCAAGGAGTGGTTCAACAACAGGCTGAGAAAGTGCAGAATGCCTGTTAAGTGTGCTTTTGACCATTTAAAGGTTCGCTGGTGCTGCCTATATGGGAGGCTGGACCTGACCGATGACAATATTCCTGTGCCTATAGCCGCGTGCTGTACGCTCCATAATATTTGTGAAGGGAAGGGTGAAAGCTTCACTCTGGGCTGGACCACTGAGGCTCAGTGCTCGGAGGCTGAATTTGAACAGCCAGAGACCAGGGCTATTAGAGGGGTGCAGGACAGGACTATAAAGATCAGAGATGCCTTGAGGCAGCAATTTGAAGCTGAAAGCCACTAATATTTGTTGCTATGCTCGGGAGTGCAGTGCTTGTAATACTAGGAGGTGATTGTTATTGGTGCAGATGATGCACTGTGAAGGTTTAAGAAAATTGCCTGTTTCTTTGCAGGGCTCTGTTTGCTTTCAATTAATGGAATAAAGATTGCTTTAAAACCAAAACAATTCTTTTATTAAAAAACAACAACCGGAGGAGAGAGACAAACAAAAAATCACATCAACACTGTGGGTGATGGGGGAAGGGAGGGTCCCAGGAGGAAGTGGGGTCCCCGGATGGTTAAATATTTGTGTATGTCCAGGTATCCTATGTAACCTTGTCCAATGCAGTACAATGCAGTGGGTACTGTTCTGCAGCAGGGCTAAACTGCAGAGGGATGGGTGTTGAGTGCAGTGGGTATTGGGAGTCTGCAGGGCTGGACTGTGATGGGGCAGGAGTGGAATGCTGTGGGTACCAGGGCTTTGGAGCTGTGCTCCGGCTCTGCTCCAGCTCCAAGCAAAAACCTGCAGCTCCACTGCTCCGCGCTCCAGCTCTGGGCTCCGCTCCAAAGCCCTGGTAGGTACAGACAGAAGCCAGGAGGTTGATAAGAGTTTGTTGGCGGTGTCTGGGGGGCACATGGGAGAGAGTTTTGCGACAGCGGCTACAGGGAAATACAGGCACGGAGCTGCTCAGTTTGCAGTGTTAGTAGCACCTGGAGCATGTCCGTTTGGTGCTCCATAACGTTTAAGAGCCACTCCATGGCTTTGTTCTAGTGCACCGCGTTCTCCTTTTGGTTCCTTTTCTTGCCACTCCTACAATTCTTCTTTTTCGGCCATGGAGTGCATCATGACATCACGCAGAAAGTTGTCTTCAGTTTTTCATGGCCACTTTCTAATTCTGCTCAGCCATTCAGCTGGTGATAACAAAGAGGGAGGCTGGGCTCCCAAGGTCATATCTGTGAAGCCAAAATGCAACATTTTACAGAAGCAGTATTGTTTGCAACACAGAGACCACTGATTCAGTGATTTAAAATACAGCCACTATTCACATACCTGTCACTAACTGGCTGACCCCAGGCAGGCACACATGAGCCACAAGACCCCCAAAATGGCGAGTAACCGCAGGGGCAGGAGAAATCAATGCTCCAGGACCATACTGTACACTGGAGATGTGGCTCCTGGGGAGAACCAGCACTGTAGTGGGGGGGGGGGGGGCTTATAATCATTACTGTCCCCACATTTTCTACAGACTGTGTTCATTATGGAAAATACTTCACTGCTGAGGGTGAGCAGGGAATCAAGGGAGGGTCTTCTCCTAGACTGCGGCTTCCGCTCTAGCCCTTATGCGGCTTGTCTGTGTGCAGCAATGCCCCCGCCCCCAAGGGACGGCAGAGTGGTGCAGGAAAGTTACCCTTAATGGGGAAAGAAACAAAGCAGCTCTGCCAAAGAACCTACGGCAGTGGATTGCCCAGTATCTCCATGAGAGTTTCATGGAGATCTGAGGCAGATTCCCGTGAAGTGAGGGAGTCAATCAACACCCTGTTCCACTGCTCAAACTAGGTATGTGGTGGTACGCACATCATACAGACACAAGCCTGCTTTCTGCAACCCTCCTGCCCTTAACAACTCGCTTCAGCAATTCCCAAAATCAAAGCCACATACCAGGGGCCTCCTCTCCTGTTTGTGCTTCACCAAGCTCCAACCACTGTGACTGGCTAGCCTCCTCCAGCATAGAGAAGGGCTCCTGACTGCATACATCTCTGACCTTTGAGTCATCCTCTACTTCTGGGTCCCCCTCCCATTCCACATCCTCATCCAAGGTTTCCTCCTCCTGGCTCAGTCCACTCTCGACTGGCATGCGAGCCACTGAAGTATCCACAGTGGCCTTCGCAGTGGAAGTGGGGTCACCACTGAGTATCGCATCCAGCTCTTTGTAGAACTGGCAGCTTCTGGGCGCAGCACTGGAGTGGCAGTTTGCCTCCTGTGCCTTGTGGTAGGCGTTCCGCAGCTCCTTTACTTTGACCCTGCACTGCAGTGTTTCCTGGTCATGGCCCGTTTCTGTCATGCATCGTGAAATCTGTCCATAGGTGGTATAATTCCTATGACTGGAGTGCAGCTGGGACTGGACAGCCTCCTCTCCCCAAATGCTGATGAGATCCAGTAGCTCGGCATTGCTCCAAGCGGGGGATCGCCTGGAAAGATGCGCTGAGACCACTGCACGCGTCATCGAGCAAACAGGAAGGGGACTTTCAAAATTCCCAAGGAATTTAAGGGGTGGGGCTCATGGTTGTCACATGAGGGTAGGGCAGTAGAGCTCAAACTGATGACCAGAGAGGTGAGAACAGGCATTGTGGGACACATCCCAGAGGCCAATTGCAGCGTTGTAATCAACCGGGGTGTCTACGCTGGCACCGCTGTACTGTAGCCCCAGCGCAGAAAGCTGTATGCCTCTCGTCAGGGTGGTTTTTTTACAGTGCTGCAACTGCACAGTTTCTGCGCACTAAGTGGCTTGACAGTGTGTACATCTTGGGAGTTACACCACAGAAAGCTGCTTTACTGTGTAGAAACTTGCCAGTGTAGACAAGGCCTTTGTTGAGTTCCCCTGCAGTGTTAGAAATGAAAATATTGCAGCAGTGTGCTAATGCCCGAGAACCTGGAAGATGCTATTGACTAGAAGCAGAATCAGTCTAGTTTCATTGTCTGGACTGAATGAAGTGCAAGGCAGAGTATAAATGATAAAAAGTAAATTTTGTGCTGTTAATAATTGGTTGTCTTAGTACCATTAGTAACATAATTTTTAACCTGAATGTTGCTCCTGAGCACTCATCTTTTCTCCTCCTTTCCTAGAATAGGATTCCTTCCAAAAACACTTAAAATACTTACGTCTTAGGCTAGTTTAACATTTTCAGGCACGTAGGTGACCCCTCAGCCCTCTGAATAATGGATTGTTTAGTGGTTTAATTTAGTGCTGACACATGGCAGGGCCCCTATGTAGCTTCTGCATATTGTCCTGAACCATGGGAGATCTGCTTTGTCTTTAAAAGACCCTCTCACTTCCTTAATGAGTTGAATGTAGAGTAAAATCACTGCATGCCTACTCAAAAGAAATATCACTGCCCTGCTTTTGTTGTTATCTCTAATTTGCATAGAGGTTGAGGTCCTGCTCCTGTTCTAGGATCTGATCCTGCTTCCATTTACATGTCCAGTTCTGTGAAGTGCTGAGTGCCTTATGGACATTGAGTGCCTTCAACTCCCTTTGCCTCAAGGGAGAGTAGAGTCAAACCCTAAGGGATAGTGATAGGAGACTCGTTAAAGAGAAATAAGGGCTTTTGCATCCTCTCTGTAACCTTTCTCTCCTATTTTTCCCAATGATACCTCTCATTCTGCACTACCGCTAACCAGAAAGAAGGGATGACAGAATAGATCACTCGATAATTGCCCTGCCCTGTTCTGTTCATTCCCCCTGAAGCATCTGGCATTGGTCACAGTTGGAAGACAGGATACTGGGCTAGATGGACAATTGGTCTGACCCGCTATTGCCATTCTTTTGTTTCTTAGAATGAATTGTCTGTCTTCTAAGCCTCATTCAATGGCTATTTAATGAACCCAATCAGCTGTGGGAGGGAAGGTGAGAGTATGTTGGCAGCAGTGCTTTTCCAGGAGGCCAGACTTATTAATTCTGTAATGACTGCAGCTCCTCCTGGACCTGGTGTCTCTGCATGGCTATGTTCCTTTTGCTATGCTAGCACATGCACCAGACTAACTTATTTAGATATGTTTTATTTCCTGATGGTGTTGGGAGCCTTGAAGGGCACAATGCTGAGCTTACACAGAGCCTGAAGTGGTAAGCACTCCATGGGCTTCCCCAGACCCCATTTTAATTGCTTATGATTCATTCAAATCTCCAGGACCACTGAGTTGCTTTCTCATGGTTTAAACATTAAACTGTTTTAGATGTTCCCTTTACTGTGATTTAAAAGCATCTTCTAATTCCTAGTGTGTTTTCAGTGTGGATTGCCCTTTTCTTCCGGAATTAAACATTTAGCAGCAGATAAAATATTTCTAGTAGGACTACATCTTAAAGATACATTTTCCCCAGAGAGTCAATTACTGTACAGTTGGATTCGGTGTTTCCGTGTTCTCCAAAGGAGAGATGATACTTTGTTGTCAGTAAAGCAACGTTGCTGGGAAGGAGGGGAGGAAACAAACTCTCTCAAATAACACTGGTCTACAATTTTTGAGAAGTCATCTGCTTCAGAGATGAAACGTACTATTTATTATGTATTTTGATGTGCTGAATTCAAATATGACAATTAAAACAACTGATTGGCTACTGTTTCTAAGATATTTAAGTTTTTACATTTTATGTCTATGTATATTGTGTAGATAGTAGAGTTTTAATCATAAATTGTAAACCTAGGTCTTTTCATGTGTTTATGGTTTCATGGTTGCTTTACATGATAATATTTCACCTGTCCTGTTTATGTAACACTTTAAAAATCAGCAAAAGGGTTATATAAATAAAATTTATTATGAAACAAAAGGCAAAAAACTATTCTGTACATAGTTTAGTCCTATTCAGTGTCTACTCGGCACTTCTTGGCTTGTCTCTTGTATTCATTAAATGGAGCATCTCTTGTCACTGTCCAGCAATAGTCTGCAAGCATTGATGGGCTTCATTTGCCCTGATAGCGTTTCTCCATTGTTGCAATGTCCTGGTGAAATCGCTCGCCGTGCTCGTCGCTCACTGCTCCGCAGTTAGGTGGAAAAAAATCTCGATGAGAGTGCAAAAATGTATCTTTAGTGACATGTTACAACCAAGGCTTTTGTATGCCTTGAGGAGGTTTTCCACCAACAACCTGTAGTTGTCTGCCTTGTTGTTTCCGAGAAAATTTATTGCCACTAACTGGAAGGCTTTCCATGCCGTCTTTTCCTTGCCACGCAGTGCATGGTCAAATGCATCATCTCGAAGAAGTTCACGAATCTGAGGACCAACAAAGACACCTTTCTTTATCTTAGCTTCACTTAACCTTGGAAATTTTCCACTGAGGTACTTGAAAGCTGCTTGTGTTTTGTCAATGGCCTTGACAAAGTTCTTCATCAGACCCAGCTTGATGTGTAAGGGTGGTAACAAAATCTCCCTTGATTCAACAAGTGGTGGATGCTGAACACTTTTCCTCCCAGGCTCCAATGACTGTCAGAGTGGCCAATCTTTCTTGATGTAGTGGGAATCTCTTGCACGACTATCCCATTTGCAGGGAAAACAGCAGTACTGTGTGTATCCAGTCTGCAGACCAAGCAAGAGAGCAACAACCTTCAAATCGCCACAAAGCTGCCACTGATGTTGGTCATAGTTTATGCACCTCAAAAGTTGTTTCATGTTGTCATAGGTTTCCTTCATATGGACTGCATGACCAACTGGAATTGATGGCAAAACATTGCCGTTATGCAGTAAAACAGCTTTAAGACTCGTCTTCGATGAATCAATGAACAGTCTCCACTCATCTGGATCGTGAACGATGTTGAGGGCTGCCATCACACCATCGATGTTGTTGCAGGCTACAAGATCACCTTCCATGAAGAAGAATGGGACAAGATCCTTTTGACGGTCACGGAACATGGAAACCCTAACATCACCTGCCAGGACATTCCACTGCTGTAGTCTGGAGCCCAACAGCTCTGCCTTACTCTTGGGTAGTTCCAAATCCCTGACAAGGTCATTCAGTTCACCTTGTGTTATGAGGTGTGGTTCAGAGGAGGAGGATGGGAGAAAATGTGGGTCCTGTGACATTGATGGTTCAGGACCAGAAGTTTTATCCTCTTCCTCGTCTGACTCAAGTGAGAATGATTCTGGTGCATCAGGAACCGGCAGTCCTTCTCCGTGGGGTACTGGGCGTATAGCTGATGGAATGTTTGGATAATGCACAGTCCACTTTTTCTTCTTTGACACACCTTTCCCAACGGGAGGCACCATGCAGAAGTAACAATTGCTGGTATGATCTGTTGGCTCTCTCCAAATCATTGGCACTGCAAAAGGCATAGATTTCCTTTTCCTGTTCAACCACTGGCGAAGATTTGTTGCACAAGTGTTGCAGCATATGTGTGGGGCCCACCTGTTGTCCTGATCTCCAATTTTGCAGCCAAAAGAAAGGTGATAGGCTTTCTTAACCATAGCGGTTATACTGCGCTTTTGTGATGCAAAAGTCACTTCACCACAAACATAGCAGAAGTTATCTGCACTGTTCACACAAGTACGAGGCATCTCTGCTCACTTTGGCTAAACAGAAATGTGTCCCTTTGCAAAATCAAACACTGACAAATAAGAGAGCACGACACTGTCTGATTTCTAGAGCTGATATAGGGCAATTTGTTCAGCAGGGTGATGTAAGCTTCGTTATGATTGCATCATCCATGACTTCTAGGAATAACATGATGCAATTCATATCATGTATGACGCAATACCAGCTTCAGATTGCATCATTCATTGTTTTGCCTAAAAAGCAAGTACTGTCCAAACCCAGTCATAGATTTATTCATAGATCCAGTCAAAGATGTATTTTAGTCATTTCTGGTTTAAATTGAGATCCCTTCCCTTTATAACTCACTTATCCTCCGCCATTCCCAAGTCAAGGTCATATATACTGACCCAATAGCATATCTTGAAAACTAGAGCCAATCAACAATTTTAAGCATCATTTTCGTTCTCAGTGACCCAGAATTAGTAAAGTTTGACTACATTTATTTCAGAAGCATTTTGGCTGTAGAGCAGTGTAATAGGCAAAAATAACAAGGGGGGGGAAAAGTGCTGTGAAAGAAGGAAACTTCTTCAGTCCATCAAAGGAAAGTAAATAAATGAAGGAGCACAAGAATGGACCATGTTGTCATATTAAAATGTTTACTTAAAAATGGGAGCATAAATAATTTTCTTTTAACATGAGTGACAGAGGGCTGGTCCACACTACCCGCCCAATTCGGCGGGTAGAGATCGATCTTCTGGGATCGATTTATCGCGTCTCATCTGGACGCGATAGATCGATCCCAGAAGATCGATCTCTACCCGTCGACTGCGGAACTCCTGCTCGCCAAGAGGAGGAAGCGCTGTCGACGGGGGGAGCCTGCCTGCGCCGCGTGGACCTGTAGTAAGTAAATTTAGTTCGATCTAGGAAACGTCGACTTCAGCTATGCTATTCTCGTAGCTGAAGTTGCATTTCCTAGATCGATCCCCCGCCCCAGTGTGGACCTGCCCACAGATACAACAACACAGGATACAATTTTGTATCTCAAAGGATAATGGTGCTGACAGACAGCAGCCAGGATGGACCGGGTATTAGTAGGACTGGACATGTTGCCCTTTTGCAAACTGGCTGATTGTAGACTTGAAGATCTTCAACTGATTTAAAAACTGTTAATTTCCAGATAACAAATTGCAGACAAAGAATCAGCGGTGCTCTAATTGGTGCTAGTTGACTCATTGCCCTGTGCTAAATCAAGGTGTGCATCAGCTTCCCATGCACTGAAAACCAACAACAAAATGGATTTCATCTGTAATGCCAGAACACTCCACCACCACCCTCCTTGAGCACAGGGTTTCATTGATAGGAGTATATAATAGTTAGTTATCCTTCTGTCCATGCAAGGCTCTCCCAGTGTCAATAGCTAGGAGAAATCCAAGTGGAGTGGGGGAAGAATAAGCAAGTAGGGCGGCAACAGAGTTAAGGGCTTCTGTCACTTCAGGCTGGTTGACATTAGTGGAAAGACTTCCATTGAGTTCAGTGGGCTTTGAATCTCACCTTTAGTTCCCAAACGTATCCAGTATATGAGACGATCCAAGTGTTTAAGTAATCAGGGGAGATGCATAAAGGGAAGTAGTACTCTCTGCTGTGTTTCGGGTTTTCATCTTTCAGTGCATTTCAAAAACATAGAGTTAGGGCTACTCTACAGTAGAAGCTTTATATCGGTACAGCTGTGCTGTTGTAGCGCATCAGGTGAAGACGCTCCATGCCAATGGGAGAGAGAGCTCTCCCATTGGCATAATAAATCCACCTTTGCAAGAGGCAGTTGCTATGTCAGCGGCAGAAGCTCTCCTACTGACATAGCGCTGTCCACACTGGAGGTTAGGTGGGTGTAACCTGTGTTGTTCAGGGGGGTGGCTTATTCGTACCCCCGAGCAACGTAAGTTATACTGAAGTAAATGGTAGTGTAGACCTGACCTAAGTCTTTATAGGTGCCCTGAGGAGCGTAGATAAACACAAGACAGCACAGGACATGGGCTCAGGAGAAAGGAATGAAGTATTCCTAGTATTTTAAGGGAGTTGTTCCAGCAGGAGAGAGCAGGCTTGTTGGAAGCATAGAGTATAGCATAAGAAAAAGACACAAAGATAAGAACATAAGAATGGCCCTACTGGGTCAGACCAAAGGTCCATCTAGCCCAGTATCCTGTCTTCCAACAGTGGCCATTGCCAGGTGCCCCAGAGGGAACGAACAGAACAGGTAATCATCAAGTGATCCATCCCCTGTCACACATCCCCAGCTTCTTGCAAACAAAGACTAGGGACACCATCCCTGCCCATCCTGGCTAATAGCCATTGATGGACCTATCCTTCATTAATTTATCTAGTTCTTTTTTGAACCCTGTTATAGTCTGGGCCTTCACAACATCCTCTGGCAAGGAGTTCCACAGGTTGACCGTGCGTTGTATGAAAAATACTTCCTTTTGTTTGTTTTAAATGTGCTGCCTATTAATTTCATTTGGTGATCCCTAGTTCTTGTGTTATGAGAAGGAGTACACAACACTTCCTTATTTAATTTCTCCACACCAGTCATGATTTTATAGACCTCTATCATATCGTCCCTTAGTCGTCTCTTTTCCAAAGTGAAAATTCCCAGTCTTATTAATCTGTCCTCATATAGAAGCCGTTCTATATCCCTAATCATTCTTGTTGCCCTTCTCTGAACCTTTTCCAATTCCAATATATCTTTTTTTTTTTTTTTTTGAGATGGGGCGACCACATCTGCACGCAGTATTCAAGATGTGGGCATACCATGGATTTATATAGAGGTAATATTATCTATCCCTTTCTTAATGATTCCCAACATTCTGTTCACTTTTTGACTGCCGCTGCACATTGAGTGGATGTATTCAGAGAACTAAACACAATGACTCCAAGATCTTTCTTGAGTGGTAACAGCTAATTTAGACCCCATCATTTTATATGTATAGATGGGATTATGTTTTCCAATGTGCATTGCTTTGCATTTATCAACATTGAATTTCATCTGTCATTTTGTTGCTCAGTTACCCAGTTTTGAAAGATCCTTTTGTAGCTCTTCGCAGTTTGCCTGGGACTTAACTATCTTGACACCACTATTTACCTCTCTCCATTCTGAAAACTGACCATTTATTATGTAGACCATTTATTCCTACTCTTTGTTTCCTATCTTTTAACTAGTTATTGATCCATGAAAAGACCTTCCCTCTTATCCCATGACAGCTTACTTTCCTTAAGAGCCTTTGGTGAGGGTGTGATGGGTTCAGTCACAGAGACCCCCTTGGGACTGTCACCTGACATGCTGGAATTACCTCTGAGCCTGTTTTCCACTGCCAGCTTGGGACTCCAGAACCCTGCCTTGTTGAGCCAGACACGCTAGCCTGCTGCAACACAGATCCAGGTCTGGTCCACAGCCCCAAAGCTGCAGACTTTAACCAAAAACTGCTCAGCAAGTCACCTATCTCCAGCACCCAGACACCCAGTTCCCAATGGGATCCAAACCCCAAATAAATCAGTTTTACTCTGTATAAAGCTTATACAGGGTAAACTCATAAATTGTCCGCCCTCTATAACACTGATAGAGAGAGATGCACAGCTATTTGCTCCCCCAGGTATTAATCACTTACTCTGGGTTTACTGATAAACAAAAGTGATTTTATTAAGTATGAAAAGTAGAATTTAAGTGGTTTCAAGTAATAACAGACAGAACAAAGTAAGTTACCAAGCAAAATAAAACAAAACATGCAAGTCTAAGCCTAATACATTAAGAAACTGAATTACAGGTAAATCTCACCCTCAGAGATGTTCCAATAAGCTTCTTTTACAGACTAGACTCTTTCCTAGTCTGGGCCCAATCCTTTCACCTGGTACAGTTCTTGTTAGTTCCAGCTCAAGTGGTAACTCAGGGATTCCTCATGACTAGCAGCAGCCCCCTTTGTTCTGTTCCACCCCCTTTTATATCTTTGGCACAAGGCGGGAATCCTTTGTCTCTCTCTGGGTTCCCACCCTTCCTTCTAAATGGAAAAGCACCAGATTTAAGATGGATTCCAGTATCATGTGACATGTTCACATGTCCAGTGAGACTTCATTACTCACTGGCTGGCACCCACATATACAGGAAGGCTTACAAGTAAACAGAGCCATTTACAACCAATTGTCCTAGTTAATGGGAGCCATCAAGATTTCAAGCCACCATTAATGGCCCACATTTTGCATAATTACAATAGGACCTCAGAGTAATAATTCATAATTTTCTAGTTTTAGATACAAGAATGACACATTCATACAAATCAGATGAACACACTCAGTAGATTATATGCTTTGTAATATCTTACAAGAGACATTTTGCATAAAGTATATTTCAGTTACATTATATTCACACTCATAAGCATAATTCCATAAACATATGGAGTGCAATGTCACAGAGGGACCTTGTCAAAGGCTTTCTGAAAATCTAAGTACACTATATCCACTGGATCCCCTTGTCCACATGTTTGTTGACCCCCTCAAAGAATTCTAGTAGATTGGTGAGCATTAAAGAAAAAAGGGTCTGATCCTGGTCCTAATGAACTCTATGGCAAAACTCTCATTGACTTCAATAGTGCAGAATCAGGTACGGGGAGAAGCAAACCATAAATTTCCAAGGAGTTTCACCAGATCAGCTTCCCTTCTTTTTCTTTTTTGGTGTATTGGAAAGGAAGAGAGATTAAAACAAGAACAATAGCTATGATGGCTAATGTAAAATCTCTACATTCATTGATCTAACCTTGATGTAAATGTATGTGTGTCACCAATATTGATGGAAAAAGTTAGAAAAACAAGCAAAATGCAGTTGGACGAATACATTTGCTGCACTGCCATCTCTGAAGACTGAGAGGCTCTATTAATAAAATGTATTTCAGATGAAGAATAAATAAACTTGTTCAATGAATAAATTAGTTCTGCATGATTCTACGTTGGTGTTATGTACATGAAGCTGCTTGCTAATGGAGACCAGTTAAATGATTGAATTAACTATAACTGAGCTGTGCTGCATTTTTAATAAATCTAGGTGTAGGGAAGTGTATCCTGTGCTTATATATAATGCATGGATTTTCAGTTTAATGCAACAGATAGACCTTTTGGAATAAAGTCAGTCCGGAGACATGCTGTGTGTAAATGCTCATAGTGTACACTGTTTAGAGGTGGCCTGTGGAGCTTTTTAAAAAGAAACCCAGACCTATTCTGCCCTATTTTATTTGTGAGTGAGGTTCAATGGGGTTGCACAGATTCATGTGTCAGGGCAGCATTTGGCTAACAAATGCAAAAATCTCTAAGATACCAAATCACTGGTTGGTATGTACAAAGACATCCAGTAATCAGCCCTCCATGAGTATGTCTGGACTAGGGTTTAACTCTAGTAAATTGCTTGCCAATTAACTCAAGTTAACTAACGTACATGCCAATCAAGGCACATCATAAATATTTGTTCCAAAGCACATGTTGATGATGTACCATAGTGGTATGTTCAGAATAGGAGAAGAGGTATTTGGGGAGGTTCTTAAACACAAACAAAGAAAAAACACTGAAAACCCACAACACCACTGTGCATATATTGGCTACCACATTTTAACTAACAAGTTTTAAAACCGAAGCCAAGTTGTATTTTAAATAGGATTCACCTCGACCATCTAACACATATTAAAATACAACTTGCCCTATATTCACCAGTTTTAAAATATGTTGGATAACAAGTTTAAAACATAAATTCCTTTTATACTACCTCAGCCTAGGGTAAAGCACAAACCTTTGTTGAATGTCTAGATGGGCATTTTCAATAATGTTTGCTAACTTGAGTCAATTACCACCCAATTAACTTGTGTTAAACAAGACCTCAATTTTCTAATTTGATGCAATGTCTACACAGGACCACTCAAGAAAGTGAAAGCAAATCAACTAAGGGTATGATGTCAATGTGCATAAATTGAAGCACATTAAACACCCATGCAGATGCTCTCATTCAGGAGTATACCATGCTTTAACTTGTACGTATTGATATCACATCTTTTGTTGATTTGTGTCAACTTTTTTGGGTCTCCCCATCTCGATAAGCCATAGGCATACCCCATAAGGCCACCTTCTGCTCCCCACATGTGAACCTTTCCTGTCCACTGAGATCCCCATAATCTGAGAGGGTTGGAAGCAATTTCCACAAAACCTCTCCAATCTGGGTGATTTCCTGAAAATTCCACCGGGTCTTCTATTCCCCTCTCCCACAGATGCTTTAACACTTCTGTATGTATGGGGAAGAAATGCCATTTTATATATAAAACAGTGGGTGTGACAGCTTGCATTTAGTGTAGTGTTTGAAATGCAAGAGCTGAAAGTTGAAAGCAGAGGAGGCTGCTTGCATCTGAAAGCAGGCAAGCAAAATTGACATGTAAAGACGCACTTCAAGCCCATTTACAGCAGCAGGTATAGATCATACTATGTCAGAGTCAAAATAGGGTAGCCAATGCTTACCCTTAGTTCACTGAGTGCAGCTGTAGGCAAAGTATTATCTGGAGCTGCTTCTACCACAACACACATTGATGGGGCTGAGTATGCTATTTTTTTAAAAAAATTAGTAGGCTGATAGACCAAGATAAGCAAGACATGGCTACCTTCTGTCCTGAAATTATAGTGTAACTAATGTAAGGAAACTTTACACTTTAAGGAACTTCCTAGGTAACTATCAATTTAATGGTGTGTTTTTTAAGAAAAGAAAATGGACCTGTATAGTAATATTGTTTTGTACAGTCCATGCCCATCTGAACATTATTAAATCTCTTATGTTCGGGCAGTCACACTGCTTTTCAGGGTTCCTATAGGCATAACTTATCCATCAGAAGATAATATCTAGTCAATTTCCAGTCTCCTTTACACCAGCCTAAAGCCAGATCAATAGGCAGATGGGAATGCCAGATCACATAAATAAAAGTGGAATTTTAAAATTCAGTGCAAGGTGTTAAACAATGAGCATAGATGGACAGAAGAAAAAAATCTTAAGTGATAGTTTTCCCAGATGAAATCTTCTATTTTTTGTTATTTCATCTGTTGAGTTACAATGTAGGCTAATCAAACAGAGAGGTTTTTAAGCTCTCTAATACACTTGTCAACCACTTTCCTCTTGGTCTATTCTTTGCATTCCATTAATTCAGGACAGTAAAGCTAAGCAGCTGATTTTCACTTTGGTTCTAGACATTTTTACTTACCTTTTCTCTTGCACTAATACAATGCTTTTGTAATTGGTTTCTCAACAGTGTAAGAGAATTATATAAATCTGATTTATGTTCAGATGTCCACTGTCTGCACACAATGAGATAATTGTGCAGGTATATTTTGTTATTTTGCTATTTAAAAGCAAAATAACACCACTAAGTTGATACATGTCTTTAAAGTACACTGGGAAAATAGATTTTAAAAATATTATGAAATTTCCAAAAAAATTATTTAAAGGGCATTTCTTCCCAATATATATTTGTATATTTGTATATTTGTGTGTGTATGTATGTGTGTATATATACATAATATTTTAAGTGATGATATATTTTCAATTCCTATTAGTTTTTGTAAAATTAAGATTACATAACATATTTTTTGACACTATCTGGACTGCTTGTCAATACAATACAATTAGAATAACATTAAATATCCTGAATTAAAGAAATTGGGATTTGACTGTATTGCACTGTTTTAATGTTCAAGATGTCTGACAGGAGTTTGCAAAGTGTAGAGTAAGGTGCTGGTTGTGCAAGGACTGCATAGACAAATAGGCAGATGTTGTGGCCTGATTCTGTGAAGATCATACTCTCGCCAGTCTTCCTGCAGTGGGAATGGCTCCTGAGGAGAGGGCAAGGGGGTTGGTGGCACCAGGGATAGTACATCTTTATCCTCCCTCCAGGCTGTCAAAGCTCAATTAAAAATAAACCTGGTACTATATTACCTACCTCTTGACCCTTCGTGTTGGGGATCTCCATTTAATGGGATCTCCATAGTGGGAGGGGCACAATAGCACAGAGCCAGAATGGAAACGTGATCTTTGTACAGATGAGACTGGTCTCCTGTAGATCCCTGGGGAGCCCATGCAGTTTATTCTGCAGGTCCTGAAGAAGTGACCCCTTCTTATGGATTTTACCATAGAAGGAGGGACAGTCTGGCTCCCTTCAAGATGCTGAACCACCCAGACCTTCTACTGAGGTCAGTGAGGCTGTGTGCCGAAGAATCGTTCACCCACAGATTTGGATAGTAGCACTCTAATTACTGTTAGAAGTAATTACAGCAGGGAGATTTTCAAAGCTGTCTAAGGGATCTGATGTCCACATCCTGTTATCGTTAATGAAAATTAAAGTGCTCCCAGGGCGTCCCTTCTCATTTTGAAAAATGTCATGGGGTTTTCATCTTCTACTGTAAAGTCACTGGCAATGGACAGTACAAGCTCTGGTTTAGGCTGGAATTTTCAAAGGATCCAATTGTGATTCAGTGGGAGTTGGGTGTCTAATTCCCTTAGGCTTTGTTGAAATCTGTCTCCTGACTGATTGTTTTTTTTTGTTTACTGACAATTTTTTTTTCAAATGGGGGGGGGGGGACTTGATACTCCAAGATTGGGTGTTTTTCTTAAGATTGAGCATTTAAAAAAAAGATATACTCTAGTTCAAATGGGAATTAATTAAAGAAAGTTCTATGGCCTGTGTTATGCAGGAGGCCAGACTAGATGATCACAGTGAATCTATCTGTTCACATTTGCAGCTCAAACACGATGGAGTAATATGTATTTTAAAAAGAAAGAAAAAGAGAAGGACAAGTGGATTTCAAAGTATTTATGATGATTTTTTGTGTGTCTGTAAAAACTCTGATTAATATCCTGTCCCCATCCATTAGAGTAGTAGCTGACTGATGGCGCACGCTGTATGGAGATTACCATCCTAGTGTGAAAGCACAGACATTATTTCCAGGTCAGTGGTGCTTTTCTGGATGAGCTGTTGGTTTTCTTTGCCACTGACTTAATGGTCTATCTCTAAAATATTTTGCTACTATCTCCAATATGTTTACAGCTTATGTGTGGCAAAGCTGGGCCATGTTCCTCCCCTTTGATTTTCCCACAGAAATCTGGTCTTGGGTTTAGTTTGGGGAGGATGAGCTAAATGGAAAGGAAAGGCGGACAAAGGGGACAGGGCAGGGGAGAAGAGGATTTGAGGAAGAGGTGTACAGTAAAGTGACGCTGAGGTGAAGAGACTGAGGGCATGGGAGGATTGGAGCAAACGGCCAATCAACACAGGGCAGGGAAAGGTCAGTCAAGACTATAGAAAATTCTCCAAATGTCCAGTTACCTGCTTTGTCTGCTTCTGCAGCTGCTCCTATTAGATGGAGTGCACTATCCACTTGTTTTCCATGGAAAATTATGTTTCCCAGGGGCTAAAATCTTAACGCGCCCGTCTCCAAAGGGAGAAGTAATGGAACGCCTACCAGAGACATTTAAAATCAGATTGAACAACATTTTATATCGGTGATCACTGGTGCCCATTGTGACGTTGTGCAGTCTATATGGTTTTATAAAAACATGATGATAAGTGAATATAATGTAACTGGGATCGTTTTAGAAAAATATGGTAATAAGTGAATATAACGTAACTGGGATATGCTTCATGCAAAAGGTCTCTTGTAAGGTATCATTACAAAGCTTATAATCTACTGAGTATGATCATCTGATTTGTATAAATGTACCACTCTTGTATCTAAAACTAGAAATATAAAATGTAACTCTGAGGGCCTATTGTAATTATGTAAAGTGTGGGCCATTAATGATGGTTTGGAATCTTGATGACTCCCATTAACAGGGACCATTATCCGCAGATGGCTGTGTTTACCTGTGAGTCTTCCTGTATATGTGTGTGCTGGCAAGTGAGTAATGAAGTCTTGCAGTGACATGTGATCATGTCACCTGAACTGGAATCCATCTTTAACCTGGTGCTTTTCCAGTGAGGGGGGGTGGAAACCCAGAATGACAAAGGGTTCCTGCCTTATGCAAAAGATATATAAAGGGGTGGAAGAGAACAGAGGGAGAGAGGAGCCATCATGAAGAATCCCCTAGCTATCACCTGAGCTGGAACAAGAGCTGTACTAGGGGAAAGAATTGTGCGCAGGCCTGGAAGGTGTCCAGTCTGAGAAAAACTTACTGAAGCATCTCTGAGGGTGAGATTATCTGTATTTAGCTTGATTAGACATAGATTTGCCATTATGCAGGGCAAACCCAGAAATTGTTCGCCCTCTATAACACTGATAGAGAGATATGCACAGTTGTTTGCTCCCCCAGGTATTAATACATACTCTGAGTAAATTACTAAATAAAAAGTGATTTTATTAAATACAGAAAATAGGATTTAAGTGGTTCCAAGTAGTAACAGACAGAACAAAGTAAGTCACCAAGCAAAATAAAATAAAAGGCGCAAATCTATGCCTAATCAAACTAAATACAGATAATCTCACCCTCAGAGATGCTTCAGTAAGTTTTTCTCAGACTGGACACCTTCCAGGCCTGCGCACAATTCTTTCCCCTAGTACAGCTCTTGTTCCAGCTCAGGTGATAGCTAGAGGATTCTTCATGATGGCTCCTCTCTCCCTCTGTTCTCTTCCACCCCTTTATATATCTTTTGCATAAGGCAGGAACCCTTTGTCCCTCTGGGTTTCCACCCCCCCTCACTGGAAAAGCACCAGGTTAAAGATGGATTCCAGTTCAGGTGACATGATCACATGTCACTGCAAGACTTCATTACTCACTTGCCAGCACACACATATACAGGAAGACTCACAGGTAAACACAGCCATCTGCGGATAATGGTCCTTGTTAATGGGAGTCATCAAGATTCCAAACCATCATTAATGGCCCACACTTTACATAATTACAATAGGCCCTCAGAGTTACATTTTATATTTCTAGTTTTAGATACAAGAGTGGTACATTTATACAAATCAGATGATCATACTCAGTAGATTATAAGCTTTGTAATGATACCTTACAAGAGACCTTTTGCATGAAGCATATCCCAGTTACGTTATATTCACTTATTACCATATTTTTCTAAAACGATCCCAGTTACATTATATTCACTTATTATCATGTTTTTATAAAACCATATAGACTGCACAACGTCACACCCATATCAGGTGGTGGGTCTGCAGGTAGTGACTGAGAGTGGAGGCAGCAAGGAACATGTTCAAAAAAGTCCTATACTCTGTCCCATGCCACTGAATAGGAATAGCCCATCAAAGTCTGTGTATTCCTTGCTCTGCATCTCCTCCTTCAGCTGCCGGCAGCCTCTTAGTGGGGCAAAGTGTAAGAGGTACTATCTTCTGCAGTACATCAACCACACAAAATAGTGGTGACAATTTTAATATAGGGAACAATTCTGCGCTGACAGATGGATGCATTGAATGAACCAATAGGCAGAGCCCTGATAAATCCATGATTTTGCAGCCATATAACTTGTTACAATATCTGTCACTGATCATGGAATTTTGCAGCAGAACCTAAACTTTATTTTGCTTACTGTTGACTTGCCCTGGATTTTCACTGGTGTAATTGAGAGCAGAATTGCCCTTCTTTCCCCAGGAGCAAATTCCCTGCTCCCCATATCCATCAATGAACATACATTGTACATACTAAGTGTATATTTTTCAGTTTTAGATCCTAAGGTGCTGTAGGATGGATATGATTCGTGGATAGTGTACAGTGTTTTTTAATACCTGGCCTATTGCTAATGGTTTTTAAACTCATCTGAAATTGGAGGTTCACCAAACGGGTTTGCTTCCTTTAGGAAACAACTCTTGGCATTTCAGGAAAAGATAACATTCAGTCCAGCTGCATTTCTAATGGAATGACAGTAAATAGTGTCTTATTAGAATCTGTGTTACCATATGGTTAACATG
Source organism: Emys orbicularis (assembly GCF_028017835.1). Taxonomy (NCBI): domain Eukaryota; kingdom Metazoa; phylum Chordata; order Testudines; family Emydidae; genus Emys; species Emys orbicularis. Next base: position 63,908,436 of record NC_088689.1, read on the forward strand.
TATGATGATGATGATGATGAGTTGTTTTATTGTAACATCTAGGAACCCCAGCCATTGATCAGGATCCTATTGTGGTAGGTGCTGTACCAACACAGAACAAAATGACAGTCCTTTCTCCAAGGAGCTATTGAGTGGTCACTTAAAATTTAAATAAAAAGGGACTAAGAGTTTTAGGTGTAAGGTATTTTGATGTAAATAATTGAGAGATGCAATATCAGTTACTTATTTAAGAATCTCGGTGGATATTTTAACTAGCTTTTCTGTAGACATCTACTTTGATTCAAAAGGTCCCAGAGCAGAATGAGTTATGTCAGTAATAATAGGTTTCCAAAGATTGATTTATAAAATTATTGCCTTGACAACTCTGTTTGGCTGTTGAAAAAATATATAGAATTGAATTGAAGTGCAATACTACTCTGTGCTGAATCTGGATTTGAAATACACAAGCAAGTTTTGTGTGTGTGTGTGTGTGTGTGTGTATTATAATTTGCTCAAAACTCCTCAGAAACAAGTTGTGACAGGGTGTCAGGTGCCAGGAACCTGCACAAAAGTGAGCTTTTCTGCTGGTTTACTCTCACTGGTGGGTCCTATTAACTGAAGTGAGGGGGAGAAAAAATAATTTATGTGTCTCTAGGAAATAGGGGCATTAGAAAAGAAAAACAAGAAGAGGAGGATGCTTAGGCTGAGGTTTATGATTTTGTTGTTTAAGGCCAAGAGTTTCAAAAGGTAAGCTCATACATCCATACTTAGAAACCTAGGCTGGAATGTTCAAGGGAGACTGAGAGTTAGGTAGTTAAGCACCTTCGAAAATCATAAAGTTGTAATTAAGTGGAATGGTGTTCAAAAGTGCTGAGCTCCCACTAACTTCAGTGAAAGGTTGCTGGGTGCTCAGTCCTCTTGAAAATCAGCCGCCTTATTCAGGAGTGGCGCCAGGGTTTTGGCGCCCTAGGCGGGGGTCCTTCCACGCTCCCAGTCGTCGTCGGCAATTCTGCAGCGGGGGGGTCCTTCTGCGGTCCCGGTCTTTGGGGCACTTCGGCGGCGGGTCCCGGAGCGAGTGAAGGATCCGCCACAGAATTGCCGCCGAAGACCCGGAGCGCGGAAGGACCCCCCGCCGCAGAATTGCCGCCCCCCCAAATCCTAGGCCTGGCCTTATTTAGCAGCCTAAATCGGAACTTAGGTGCCTAACTCAAGCCTCCAATTTTTGAAGATCTTAACCCAAATTAATAATAATGCCAAACCCTGTGAAAGGTACATTTTGATCAGGGGAACTGGTGTGTTAGTAGCAGGGTGAGAATATTATCTTTTTATGTAGATTATTTAAATCCTTTTCAGAACACACAATCTTAGCCAGCAACTCAGTTGTTACGAAATGCTTAAAATAATCTCTGGTAAAAGTTAAAATATGCTGCAATTTAAATAATCTGCTTTATGACCTGCTTTATCACCGTGATATGCTGGCCTTTCCTGAAGAAGCAATTTGAAGATCTGGACTTGGTTATTAGTCCAATAATATTATCAATTTAAATTAGTCTCAATTGAATAGCAATGGCCTTTAATGCATACTAAAGCATGCTTACGAGAAATTATACATCTTTCCCATTTACTATAACTGGCATTCACTCTTCTGTGATCTTACATCCAACCTGAACATTTTCTGGAACATTTAGTGCCCAATTATGCAATCCTTGCTCAGGCAAAAATCCACACTGACTTCAGTAGGAGTTGGGATGCATGATTAGGCCATTTGTTATTTTGCACTGCGAATTGTTGTTTTGGGGGGATGTTAATTTTACAAAGTGATCACAGTTCATTTCTGTGGGATTGACAAACTGACTGAGCAAAATAATTTAGTCCAAAATTTTCAAGAATGACTAGGGATTTTGGGTGCTTCAGTTTTTGAATGCTTAACTTGATTAAAAAATATCAAGCACCCACAATTTCCATTGATGATACTGGGAGCTGCTGCAGGCACTCAACACCTCTGAAAATCAGATTCTAGGTGTCTCAAGACAAGTATGCAAGAGTAGAGATTTCCCAAGTAGCATTAATTGCCATTTGTCCATGCCATCCTACTAGCGCCAAGTGCCTGCTACTTTGTATCCAATTGCATTCCATTGGGAGGATTAATCCAGATATTGCCAGGAAACCATGTTTTCCATATCAAAATCAGCTCTGGATTTCCAGCAACAGTACAGTAGAACCTCCGAGTTATGAACACCTCAGAATGTTTATAACTCTGAAATGTTTATAACTCTGAACAAAACGTTATGGTTGTTCTTTCAAAAGTTTACAACTGAACACTGACTTCATGCAGCTTTGAAACTTTACTATGCAGAAGAAAAATGCTGCTTTTATTTTTTTTAGTAGTTTATGTTTAACACAGTATTGTACTGTATTTGCTTTTTTTCTTCTTCTTTCTTGTCTCTGCTTCTGCCTGATTGTGTACTTCCGGTTCCAAATGAGATGTGTGGTCAGTTCATAACTCTGAGGTTCTATTGTATTTTAGCATAGCTCAAAGGACAGTTTTAGTTTTAATCTCTCTTAAACCACTTAACCTTGGCTTTGATTTTAAAACACTAACAGGTGAATAGTTTGAGGGATTTGCAGACTTTAGATGAGTGTCATCAGATTATCCCACAGGACAGATACAGTGTAGGCTGCCCTGGAAAAGTGTTCTTGTTTTTTTTTCTATTTATTTCTCTTCCCTGACTGCTACATTAGCCACTAGACATTCCCATTACACTTATCCTCCCCATTAAGCAGGTTGGCAATTGGGGCCTCACATCTATATCTTGTCTGTTGCTGTGTCACAGAGTTGACAAATCACCTCATGAATGATGTAGCAGAAGTGCCATTTCATTAAATGGGTTGTAACAAGCCTAGATTCAGTGGGAGGACAGGAAATCTGAGGAATGGTTGTAAAAACAAAATAAAGGCAGCATTTCATAATAGACCTAGTTTTTCAGAAACATTTCTGGGCTCAGAGTCCCACAATACAGTTGGTGCTGTCTTGCAATTAGCCCAAACACCACTCACACAATGACATCACAACACAAAATCCATTGAGATAAAAATGGCAGGATAGGGGCCAAATTTTACCAATTTAACCACAGTTGCTATTTGGGAAGATAGTTGAGTGAACTAGGTGTCATCACAGGAATTCTGCTTATAGTCTAAATATCAAGATTTTCAAAAATCATTTTCCCTGTAAGAGCATTTGGTACATGTGACCCCTCACACAACAATCATTTTATCCACTGATTGACCTCACTATAAACAGAATTGCACATTGCAATGCACAGAAACAATTCAGAACTTTTATCTTGCACTCTACAGTATTGCATTGTAGTTTTCCTCTATGCAAATTCACTATTCTGTAATTGGGTTCTCCTGTATTTTACTTAAAATGTTTTGTGCAGTCTTTTAAACAGAAGAATTTGGAATACCAGAGGTTGGTTACTTTGAATGGTTACTGAATAATTATGTGATTTCTTCCATAAGGCAAAGTATATCCTGCAAGTGCCAAAACTTGATACTCATGCCATGTGGGATCGTGAGAGGAAAGCAGCTAGCACAATACAGCTGTAATGCAAAATTCAGTGTTTTGAGTTATAATATTCTAAGACACCTGGTTGGAAGGTGAATCCTGAACCAGCATAGCTGGCTCTATGTAACTGGGTAAAGCACAAGCAGTATGTCACCAGGCAAGGAAGGCATTAACGATAAGAAAATCTTTCAGAATAAGATTTTATGCACACACGAACCAACTCTGATTTCCAGAGGTGTTAAGCACCCACAACTGCTACTGAAATCAGAGAGCTAGTTTCTCAGCACTTCTAGAAATAGGGTCCAAAGTATATACAGTTCTTCTTTGAGGGTCTCTGCACATTGACCACTCATGAGCTGGTTCGATGGTGTCGCACTACCTGCACATCCCATGAAAGGGGAATGTACAGAGAACATCTAAAAAGAACTCCAGTTACAGGAGACATAGTAGCAGCCGTGTTAGTCTGTATCCGCAAAAAGAACAGGAGTACTTGTGGCACCTTAGAGGCTAACAAATTTATTTGAGCATAAGCTTTCGTGGGCTACAGCCCACTTCATCGGATGCATGTAGTCGAAAATACAGTAGGAAGATATATATATATATATACACACACACACAGAGAACATGAAACAATGGGTGTTACCATACACACTATAAGGAGAGTGATCAGTTAAGGTGAGCTATTATCAGCAGGAGAGAAAAAGAACTGTTTGTAGTGGTAATGAAAATGGTCCATTTCCAGCCATTGACAAGGAGATGTGAGGAACTGTGTGTGTGTGTGGGGGGGGAAATAAGCATGGGGAAATAGTTTTACTTTGTGTAATGGTCCATCCACTCCCAGTCTTTATTCAAGCCTAATTTAGTACTCCTGTTCTTTTTGTAGTTACAGGAGAGTAAGAGTCATTTCCCTGCCTGATTATATTGCCAAATTGGAACTGTTTCCCAACAGAGCGATTAAAAAACTCCAGGGATTTTGCTCAGCATTCTCCTCCTGTGAACATGGAAGAACAAATGGCCTAACAGAACATTGTTTCTGAGCAAAGTTTTGTATTGCTCTGACATCTGGAACCACAGATACTGGAGAATAAGGTAGTTACTGACTGGTAAAATCTTGATAACCAGAAGGCTATAGGGAGGAAAATGACCTTCAGTCTGTAAACAGTGCCACGGAAAATTATGATAAGTGTTCTATTCAATTGGATTTTGTCTTCCAAAACTAGCGATGGGCCCTGTAGAGTATGACATTTGTATCAGTTACTGTTTTCTATGTTCTGCATCTTTAAATAAAGGGAAGACCCTCTCCCAGCTGCCATTTTGTATTCATATGCTGCCTGGTCCAAGGTAAAGATGTGTACTATGTGCTCTTTCTTGAAGCCCATTCTGTTGCTCGCTCTTAGTTTTGGTGGCCATTCTGGCTAAAGCAAATGATTGTTCTTTGTATAGATAATATCTGGGTAATCTCATCCACAAATACAAATTCAGCTATCATCTCTATTGTGATGACTCTCAGATCTACCGCTCTACTCAAGACTTGTCTCCTTCTGTCCAAACTAAAATCTTGGCCTGTCTCTCTGATATCTCCTTATGGATGTCTAGCAGTCAGCTTGAGCTCAATATGGCTAAAATAGAACTCCTAGCTTTCCCCCCAAGCTCTCTGCACTACCTCCTTTCTTGGTCAATGTGGACAACATCACCAATCCCACTTGTCACTCAGCCCCATAACCTGGGCATCATCTTTGACACAACCTAAATGTGAGGACCTAGAGAGAGGTCTATGTTTAAATCTTATCACTTCTTTGTGCATAACCTGTCTAAGATATCCCTTTCCTATCTATCCACACAGCCAAAACTTTCATCCAGGCCCTTGTCATCTCCTGTCTTGAGTATTGCAACAGCTTTTTCTCTGACCTGGGCAAAAGGTATCTTTTCCCACTCATACCCATTCAGAATGCTGCTGCAAAGATGACACCCTTCTTTTTTCATTCCTTTACTGGCTCCCCCTTCTCTATGGCTATGTCTGTACTATGAGATAGGGGTATACACCTACTCGCCCTAGCTCTCATCGAGTTAGTGCAAGTTAGAGCCCTGCACAGGACTAGTATAGAGCCCTGCAGCAGGAGTGGGATCCTGTGGACCTGCTACCATAATAGTAGGAGCGGGTGGGAGTGGATATTGCAGGGTGGGATTAAAAATAGTCCCACACAGGGCTCTAGTGCAAGTATAAATATCTATGCAGTTGCAGTAGCACTGATAGCGGCAAAGGAGGTACCTCTGAGCCATGCCTGGTACAAACTTGCCTGAAACTGGTGCTACCACTGCTACACTGCTATTTTATACTTGCTCCGTATTTATGCTTGATAAGAGCTAGCACAAGTATGTGTACACAAGCAGGGCACTCACAGCCTTAGGGTATGTTTACACTATGCTCTATCTCATCCAACACAAGTTACTTGTCTTCACTTTCAGTGCCCTTCATGGCCTATCCCTACCTATCATCTCTCATTCACTATAGAGAGGTTGGCTCTTGCATCTTATTGGCCCATGATGACAGCCTCCATTCCCCATTTGTTACATTTACACAAACTGGCACCTTTGTGCTTTCTCCTGGGCTTTCCCGCATGGCTTGGAAGGAGCTCCCTATAAATACCTGCAAACCTCACTGTCTACTTTCAAATCCCTCCTTTAAAACTCTCCTTTGCTGTGATGCCTACAAAAAACTTGACAATGGTTAGAATGCTGGTGTGCTGAGACCAGTGCTGACAATATTGTCTCACTTGTTCCTTGTACCTCCCCATCTTTCTGTCTGCATTTGTTTCTTGTCTTTTATTAAGCTGTAAGCTCTGTGGGACAGGGACCATCTTTCTGTTCTGTGTTAGTACAGCTTCTAGCAAAATGGTCCCTGACCAGTGCTCCCAGGTGCTACAGTAATACAAATTATAAAATAAGGCAAAATCCCTGGATCAAACACCCTGGAACTTTGAAAAAATGTGGATCCACATGTAAACTTTGTGACTGAGGCTCATCTCTTTTAAAAATCGAGTGACATTCCCCACATTAAAAATCTTTAGCTTAGATCTCCTGTTTTAATGCAATCAGATTCTAAAAGTAGGCATTGCTCTGTATTTTCTCTCTTTTCCCACAGGACAATTACCATAATTGGAGCTTTTTACTTAATGAATATGTTCCAAAGCAGCCATCATTCTGAGATTGATGATATAAGGTTTCTCTGACTCTCCCCAGTCTGGCTGGGATAGTATGAATTTGGGGAAAAGTACAGTGAGGAGCAGGATGAATGTGAGGCATTCAGCTTTCCAGTTTTAAAACCCTTATGTTTTTGTTCTTCAGACAGAAAGCAGGAGGGTCTGAGCATCGCTTATAGTTAAGTGGTTGAAACAACACACGCTCTGGACTTTTTATGAAAGATTGTACAATGTACAAAGGAGATGTTTTGGTCTTCCACCTGAAATGAAGACAGAATTTCACCTTTTTGTTAGCCATGATGCAATACTTAAAAAAAATATAGTGACACACAAGAAGTTATTTTGCTAATGATAGTTTAAATTCAGCCATTCCATAGGAAGTCCCCCTGTAAAGAAAAGATACATTATGACCTATCCAAGACCAAATGAAAGCAAAATGACATATCAGTCGAAGTGTAGTGGGGTTGTGGCCTTTTAACAGCAAATATGTACCCATGTGTGTATTAGAATAAAGAACAATGTATCTCCTAACAGTGAGGTCTATTAGACAGTGGAGTAATTTCCTAAGAGACATCGTAGGTGCTTTTTGCTGTAGTCGTTTAACACTAGACTGGACAAAACACTGAAGAATATTCTGTAGAGAATAATCACTAACAGCAGAGTGATTGACCAGATGACCCACTAGACTTGTCCACGTCTGATTTCTGTGATTCTTGAATTGGCTCTCAGTTATTTGATAGAGCCTTCCATCTGGTGCTGTCTATCACCCCTACTGGCAGGGGAAGTAAGCTACAGTGACAAACACTTTTTAGATCAACTGTAAGTTGAGATAAGAAGCAAACAGAAGTTATAATTTCTTGAAACTTTGTTGGATAATGTAGCAAGGGAAAATGCATTTAAATGATTTATCATTAGTAGGAAGCAGGCAGCAGTACTGAAGGGAATGTGGGGGTATTTGAATGTGACCAGAATTGTTGTTTGTGAAAGAGATTTGATGCTTCATTAGGGGGGGGGGGGGGGAATGTACAAAAAATTCTTAATAACATTCTGATTAAAAAGGAGCAAACCAATTAAATGCAAGATTAGCAAATGCATGCAGAGTTTAATAGATGAATACTAGATAGCTAGATACCTGATTCTGTATTTGTCACCTCTATAATTTTTAGGAAATTCAAAATCTGTCCTAGGTGGGAGGATGGGGGGTAAAGGTATTTGAACAGCATTGAAAGAAAACAAGCATGGGATATACACTGTAATTTACCAGATGTGTTAACTTGATTGAGATCTTCAACAGGCGTTTCTAGGACAGGGAATGCATTGGGAATGGAGAAGAGGGAGTGTTCAAATATTATGGCTGTGGGGCCCATAGAAGTATTATATAGTTATATCTAGTCTATACTATTTCCATTCCCTACACTGATGGCAAGTGTTTGAGCAGCTCTGGCTTGTGGCAAGGTGTTCAAGTTGTTTCCTTGGACCTACAGCAGAAAGTATGGATCTAATCACAAGAAACTTGGGAGAGCCAGAAGGAAGTGTGTGACCACCTTTTCTAGAAGACAATTAAATATATCTCCTCTGGACCTTTGAAAAATAGTCCTTTGCCTTCCTCCCGTGCCTTTGCATCCTAGGAAGTCAAAAGACGGTGATGGTGTTTATTAGGCCCAAAGGCCCCCTGCTGGAGGCCTCAGGGTTCTACCACACACATCCCAGGAAAGCAGCAGTGGAGAGGTCCTCCAAGTGGCCCAGAGTGGCTGCGAGGAAGCAACCAATCAGAGGGGCTACTGGAACAGCCAGTCGGGCCGTATAAAAGGAGCTGCAGAACAGAGCAGAAGTTAGTTACTGCTTGGAGCTGGAGAAGAAAGGACTGTGTGCCTGGCTGGTAGAGCAACAGGACCAAAGACAGTCTGCTGGCAGGGACAAGGGGGAGTGAGAGGCTCCTGGCTGGCTTCTAGGACTGAGCCAAAGACCGGGGGAGCAATGAAGTAGCTCCTGGCTGGCTGTAGGGACTGAGCCTTGGGAGGGCCACAGGAAGATAGTGTCTCCTGGGAGGACCCTGGGGATACAGCCCAATACCAGGACCGGGACTACTTACTGTCTCATACCTGATGTGCAGATGGTTAAGCTGAAGCAAAGAGAAGTGAAGTGACTTGGCTGAGGTCACACCACTGTGTGTTGTTGCAGAGACAGGAAGGGTATGCAGGAGGTCTCACTCCCAAATTCTCAGCTGTAAACATCAGATATGCTCCCATCTCTGTGGTGTGTGTAACTTGATGGTTCACTGTATGTGAAATTCTCTTGAGTAGAGAGGGCAGGAGGTTAGAGGCAGCACCTCAGGAAATACCCAAAAACACTTATCAAAAAAGTAAACACCAACCTAGATTCATGGTACTATCTTGCATTTATATAAGCACCCTTCATCTCTGAGTACCCTGAAGTGCTTTACAAACTATTCATATAAATTGCTTTAGCCGCTGTTTATATGCAGCCATAGCTCAATGTAGCAGCTGTTTCATAGTGGACAGCAGTGCTGCACAACAACTGAGAGAGAGAGCACATCCCCTTGAAATAAAAGGGGGAATTTAAGAAGATAATTGTGGGGGACTTGTAGTAGTTGGACAGTTGGTTACTTTACCTTTGGGTCATCCCTTGTTTGTTCAGTTATTGAAATAGTCACTTCTGATCTAGGAAGTGGAATTCTATTTAGAGATACTATAAATTGTGAGAGTCAAAGTTTTGTTGTTGTCTTCACTGTTTCCAGGATTTCACAATAAGCTGGAATAATTTCACAATAAGCTCCCATGTGTTGTAGTGCACTCACTAGTGCTAGCCACACCGACTGGTTTCCTACTTTTTGTTGAAACTGAAATGGGACTCCCACTGTGATGTTCCATGGCTCTGTATTTTACTATTTTCTCTTCATTTTCAAAGGTAGTATAGAAACAATCACATTATTTCCCTAAATGCCATATTAAAGAAGCATTTTTGACTTTGCTAACATAACCCAGAGATTATAATACTTAGTCCTCTTTGAGTGCAGGGGACTGGACTAGATGACCTCTCGAGGTCCCTTCCCCTTCTATGATTCTATGATTATGGTCCCTCAAAATTTATTTTGTAATTAACACGTTAGTAATGAAGAAACAGAAGTCATAGCAGAGGAGATGCTATTCCCGAATAATAATATATAAACTGTGTGTGTTTGGATAATGTATTAATATATTGCAGCCTTCACACTTTTTGCTTTTAGTTTTAGAAAAGAAATACATCCGACTATCCTGATGTGTACATGCAATATATTGAGAGCATTCTTCTTGCTTGGATAATATCTTTACCGTAGGGTCCCTGGAGTTTTGAGTGGAAGATGAACCTACTGTAACAGCTCTTGCTATTTAACTGTTAGGATTGGCTGGTGATTTATCAAAATGTTATAAGTACTTTTCATTATAGAAAATCCCTAAAGCTTTGGACTCCTAGGCCCAGCTCAGCACTGTGAAACCAAGCACAACGTGACGTAAGTCAATGGAGATGCAACTGCTAACACCAGCAGTGAGTTTAGCACACAGATTCCTATTTACTCTGGTAACTTACTAGAAGTGTGGGACTGCAATGAAGGCTTTTACAAGCACCAAAGGCATTTTGAATGCAATAGAGGTCTCCAAGCAGTTTGAAGTGATCTTCTTAGTGTATGCGCAACGTACCTCAGATGGCACATGACAGAATTCATCACCAAATTTGGTCCGTTCGTTGGATCTAGAGGGTGGGCATGGGGATAGAAAAAATGTTCAGGCATCTGGCTGCAGCACAGTGGGGAATTCTGTGGCGTCTTGGAAAAATGCCAAATACCATTGCCAGAGATTAGCTAGCAGAATCCATTCTGCCCTGATTGAGATCTCAGAATTGTTGCCTGAGGTTGCATGTGACCCTGCATCAGTTTTCACTTGGTTCCCAAGGTTATCCACAATGATATGAGCTAAAAACATAACTTTTTAAGAAAAAAAAAAATCTAAGCTCAGCTTCTGGAGCACAATTCTGCAGCAAGAGAGAGTTCCAGGAAGTCATGGAATGCAAAGTGCCTTGATTGTAGAGGATGAAATAGCAAAGGGATTCCAATCTAATGGTGCCATTAGGGCAAACTTGCACCCTAAGTTAAACCCAGAAGTGTTCATTTAGTCTACTCTGGAACAGCTCTAGCAATGATCCAACAAGCTTCCTCTTCCAAAGTATTTTATTGTCTAAAATTGATCTTCTTATGATATTGGGCCAGATCATAGAGCTACTCTGGTTTGCAATGGCCAAGGATCTGCACCATTGTTTGCTGATGTTTAACCTAAAACTATGGTATAGACACAAATACCTGTCAGAACTGCAGCTGTGTGCTGATGGATCCCTATGACCATCATGAAAACTCAAGGTTGATATGCAGTGTGAGGTACTGTTTGTTTTCTGTAGTGCTGGGCAGCCAGGGAAATTGTTGCCTGGCTAAAGCTTAAATAACTTCCCAACCAGAAAATATATTGTTGTATCATTTATTTACCTTGGTCTAAATCTTCAAAGACTTTATGTAGTTTATCTACATTTTTATCACACCAAAAAAAGAGAGCTGTGATTTGAAAAGAAAGGTTGATGATACTAAACCCGTCACTCTATTGGGACTTAACAGTATCTATTTCCGTGGAACGTTTGTGATTTAAAATGATGCAACTGACACATGGGGGAATGGCATGTGATTTTTTTTTTCTCCTCCATTCACTGGGGTACATTTGGCAGCAAAAAAAAGTTTAAATGACTACTTTGCACTTAAATCCTTCCTCTCTCCTCCCTGGAGTAATCCATAGTAGCCACTCCCCTCACTGTAAATAAAAAAAGAAGCAGTTGGTAAATAAACATAAAACCCTCAAAATGTGTAGATAAGGAGGTTGTTTTCCTCTGTGGGGGCTTTATTAAGCATTCCATACTGGCGTCAGTAGGTCTAAGTAAGGAGTGTTGAATAGGATCAATGAGTGCAATTAAGTTGCAGTCACAGGAATTATATGTGCATTAAAAATAGAATATACTCTAAACATGTCTGTCTAGCTTTCCATGTACTGGATTAGAGCAGTGCAAATATTGAAGCTACTTAAAGTTGGCTTCCATTAAATATGATACTTACTGAATGAGTTCAAAAATGCTGAGCAGCATGTTTTGTAGAAAACATGTTGAGACCATTGCTGTTTACTTCGTACAGATACCTTTCTTAAGTGTTTGTGGCGTTGTATTAGATGGAGGTTGTAGCTTAGTATGAAACTTGATTACTCGTTTAATCCTCTGCAGGTAATGCTTTTAACTGTAGCTCTTTAAGTGGCTTGCCTACTCTCAAGATACTTAGGTCAAGGTTTAGAATTGCCACAAAGACACTGGGACTTCCAGTTGAAAAAGCTATTCACAGTTGAAGTGAGAGATCATTAATGACAGCAGTAAATTTGATTTTAAAGGAACACCGTCAAGATAAGCATCATCATACACTTTAAAAAGAGAGACAGTGATACCTTATATTATTAAAGATGAAAGACATTATAAAAACGACTATGAAGTTTTCACCATTTATAAAATAAGTTTACTTCTTGTAATTCATCTGTAGGACAGTGGAAGTAGGCTGTTCATTTTCCACCTTCTCTTTCTCTTCGATTTCAGTTGTTTCTTATGTCTTAAACACTATAATTTTGTGTTCAGGTTTCAAGCAATGTGGTAAAGTATAATATTTTTTTATTGAAATAATAAAAACCACAATTATGTCTTATCATACCAAGTTTTGAAAATGCTCCTTCTCCTGTTGCTTAAATTTTTGTTTAAAAATAACGATCTCCTTTTAAAGATTTTGCATTGAACGGATGACTAATTTGTGTGAACCAATTGAATGTATCATTTGTTTTGATTTTTCTGGCCACTTTGGGGGGAATCTGATAGTTTGGTAGTTTTCACCTTTGTGTACCTCATAGAAGAGAGAGAAACCTACTGAAATCTGGAATGAGATCCTTCAGCATTAAGTTGATGCCAATTTTAATTATGATCTCTGAACTCTTTGTAATACTTAAATCAAAATTCACCCGAAACACACTTTGTTGTAACTTATACAGAAGGATCTGTGCTTGTGTAATTTTTAAAATCAGCCAATAAATCCATGCTTTATGTTGAGCACTTTGAGATGGTAGAGTGAGAGACACTATGTAAGAGCGTGATGATATTATAGTCTCTTCTCCCTTTGTCCAAGACATCTCCAATGGTTGGGGCTGCTTTGGAGTTTATTAAATGAGTAATACACATTGTCTAATGGCTGCAAATTAAGACCATCCTATTTTGGCCTCTATTTTTCTAACTCTTCTTCAAGAATTAAAAATAAATAGACTATCAACCTGAAAGTATTGTGATATCAATGAAATTTAAATGACTTTTTGTGAAATTCAGTACCAGTTCAGTGGGAGTTTATGTTGAGTATCCCTCTTGGCATCTTGCATTTGTAACTTTAATTTTGCAGCGAGTAGAAAGTTAACACTTTGTAATAAGTGGGAAATATTATTGCTACATTTCCTCTGGTACGCACTATGATCATACTAATCATGATATTTTTGTAGACATTTACACTATATGGGAATTCTAACAACAATTAATATTACTTTATACTGTAATATGCTACATACCAAGTTAATTAGTCACACTAGAAGTCGTTTTGTGATTCTTTAGCAGCCGAAGCTGTTTACGTGATGTTTGTTTTTGTTTTAATATATTAGGGATGAGTGAATTTATTTTGCCAAGTTTTGAATTCACTTAAATGTTGTGGGTTCAGAAGTCTGCCTCAAACATTAATATCTTAGAATTCTATTTAGGAGGCGCTGGAATGGGGATTTGAGGTAGAGAGAAAAGTTCAGTGATAAATATAGTAGAGAGTAGGCAGAAGAGAAAACAAATACGAGACTGTGACCAAAAGAACAGAGAAAGGAAGAGAGATTCCAATTTAAAATGAATACAGTGTCTACACTGTATATTGTCTAGACACTAGAGGGAACCAGTTGTACTAGTTACATTACAGGGATTCTTTCCCTTCCAAAAGTTTTCCACAAGCTAGAAAAACATAGTTTTAATTGAATCACCAAGACCAAAAATGCAAAAAATGTGGTTGTTAGTTACAAGGGGGGGGAAAGACTTGTAAACATAGAAAACAGTTTGAGTTTAGGTCTAGGTGTTCTGTGTGAATTTACAATTTTTGAATAAATTACAAATTTCTGGATAAGAGGAGGGTTTTCTGTTTGTTTTATTTTTTGAGGGAGGGCTCTTTACATTTATTTTTCTAATGTGTTTGTGAATGGGGATAGATTAGAGCTCTGGGAGCTGAGCAAAGAATATAAGAAGTGTAACACTGCCAGCTTCTTCACACAGCTGCTGCCAGAATATAGGAGAGACTACCTCCAATAGTGAAAGGTTACTTCAACCTCCATACTCCTACAGAACTTCCATATGAGAAGCGATAGGTTACATATCACAGTTAGAAGTTCTGCAATTTCATATTTCAGTTCCTTCCTAACTCTTGAGTGAATACAATCTGGTTCTGGTGACTTATTATGGTTCACTTTATCAATTTGTTCCAAAACCACCTCTACTGGGACAGTTCCTCACATTTGTCACCTAAAAAGAATGGCTCAGAAGTGGGAATCCCTCTCACATTCTCTGCAGTGAAGACTGAGGCAAAGAATTCATTTAGCTTCTTTCCAATGGCCTTGTCTTCCTTGAATGGTTGCATAGCACCTTGATCATCTGGTGTCCCCACTGATTGTTTGGCCAGCTTCCTGCTTCTGATGTACCGGTACTTTAAAAAAAAATCTGCTGGATTATTATTATTTTTTGTTGGTCTTTTACTAGTTGCTCTTTGAATTCTTTTTTGGCCTGCCTAATTAGACTCTGGCAAATCAAGTGCAAAAGTATATGTTGCTTTCTATTTTCCTTAGTAGGATTTGACTTCCAATTTTTAAAAGATCTCTCTTTTTCTCTAACTGCCTCTTTTGCTTTGCTGTTTAGACATGGTGGGTTTTTTTGGTGCCCTTACTATTTTTTGTATTTGTGGTCTACATTTACTTTGAGCCTCTATTATGGCCTTTTAAAAAAAGGTTTCCATGCAGCTAGCAGGCATTTCATTCTTGTGATCATTCCTTTTAATTTCCATTTAATTAGTCTCCTCATTTTTGTGTAATTCCCCTTTTTGAACTTAAATGCTACTGTGGTGAGTTTCATTGGTATTTCCTCCCCCCTACCCCCAAAGGATGTTAATATAATAGTCACTATTACCAAGTGGTTCAGCTATATTCACCTTTTTGAAGCAGATCCTATGCTCCACTTAGCAAGAATTGCCCCCCACCCCCCGTCCCCGTTCCCCCCTTGAGGGCTCCAGGACTAGCTGCATCCTATTCTGCATTTTCTCTGCATCCCAGTCAATATGGGGACAGTTGAAATCCTCCATTATTATTACTGGGATTCCATTTTTGTAGCCTTTCTGATCTCCTTGAGTGTTTCACAACCACTGTTACCATCCTGATCATTTGGTCGGTAGTATATTCCTACTGCTATAGTCTTATTATTCAAGCATGGAATTTCAAAAGGACTGTAAAGTGAAGAGAAGCAACTCTGATTCATCCTGTTTGAGAGTGCAAAAATATTACTGTGTGAAAGGATTCCTTATTGAGTGCACATGCTTATCAAGATATTATTAAATTTTCAGAGTTTTTAAAAGGTATTTTATTTTACAGAAAGTGACATTTAAAAACTAATAAAATAAGCTCTCCTCCCTCGTTAGTAAACTAACATATTACTGTCTATTATTACTGCTGCATCTGGCTACAGACACACACACACACACACACACACACACACACACTTAAACAAGTCAATGGAATGTTCATCTGATTGGTGGAACATTTGAAGATACAGAAAATACTGTTGTTTTCATCAATCAAATATGCAAATTGAAGTATAAGGGATCTCAATGAGGTTTAGACATCCTCTGTGATAGTAGATGAAGCCAGAAGTCCTTCCAGCTTGTGTTTGTCTGCAACCTTTATAATGAAATTGTGTTATTTTGTGCTACAGTGAAACATAATATTTACCCAGTTAAATTATAAGGCTGCCCCAATGTATAACAGCATGAAATAGCAGCTCACTGATCCATATTCTATTGACCCAATCCTGTCATCTTAAAGAAGTCAAAACTTTCCATTGAAGCCAATGTATTATGTCACATTGTTATTTGTCAGTGGAGACTTTGCTTGTACTGACTGCAGGATCGGGTCTTATGTCTTCTGCTTCTGGTGCCAGTATCTATGTATTTCTGTCTTCCAAGTCTAGTGACATCGTTGCCATGTGTCAGGAGTCAGTTGAGATCAAAGCCATCCAGAGAGGGATATCTGTTTGTTTAAACTGGCAGGGAATGGCTGATTGATATCTGGCTATCATTTTTTCCCACTGTTATACAGGTTTATTTACTGGTCTTATGGTAAATGCTTGTCAGACCTGCTATTCAAGACATACCTTTGTGGGATATGCCAGAATAGTAGTTGATCATGCCAAATGCCAGATGTTATTAGGAATACACCTCTCCATGTGTTTTCTGCAAACCTAGAGTCCTGTACAAAAGAATACAGTTATCCCTTAGGGGGATAGAGCATATACAATAAACTGCTTGGTTAAAAATAATAGAGTTTTGTCTCAGAAGTGTAAATCCAGCATGGTCTGAAATGTCCTGTGAAACCAGTATTTGTCTTCAAAGGCCTTTGGATCAGGCCTTCATTACAGCTGTTAACTTTAAGAATTGGGATATTTTTGGCAGTTTTTTTGGGGGGGGGTGTATTTTGGGGGTGAATATTAACATCTGCATTCAATCCAAGCAGAATGCCTGAAACTATAGCGTACAATGTACAATTCAGATTGCCCACGCGCTCCGACCCCTGTGTTCTTCATTAGTGACTTCATTTTTTTTTTAGTTCATATGCTTGCTTGGGCTGTCGGTTCTGTAACTAGTTGAGCTGTCCCCCTCTCTGCTGAGTAGGTATGAGCTTAGAAGTGTTGCTTCTTGTCAGTGAATGACAAGGAAGCACTGCCTCTGAAAGGTCATTTTGACATGGTTGGTGAGGGATGGACCAGTGGCAAGGAACTGGCAGTTGGAATTTTAGTGACTTTTAGAATCATCTAAAACTTTGAAGATCTCTTAGGCAGAGGAAAAGGGGTGCATATGTGTATGAGCACGAGTCGGTGTGGAATGCAGGTCTGGAGAAGGAGGATGAAAGAGAATGAAAGAAAAGAAGACCAGATGGTGACAGAAAAGTGGTCAGTGGAAGAGGAAATGGAAGACAGGCTGCCCTCCCTCTTCCTAGTTTTTGAGAGCAAAATTTAAGCCCCTGAGTGTTAATCACATCTGTTGTTAAATGCTGGAGAGGGCCATTATGTGCAAAATATATCAAAGGATGGCATTTTCCAGCTTAGAGCAAAAAATTGTACTACTTGCTTCTAAGGTTTGGTGAGGGATGATATGAGGAAGATCATGTGCTTATGTGTGTTGCCTAGCTGTTAGATACCAGTTGTGAGGCACTTTATCACGTAGACTATGTATTTGAGAAACAAAGTTTTCTCAGATAATCCCTTTAGATACAAGGTGGCAGATCAGTCAGTGAATTTATCAGACAGCTGAACAACACACACACAGCCTGGATGCGATATCATTCACATCATGGAAAGTGATCATTTCACTGCATTATGCAATAATTGCCTTGCTATGCTGTGTTACCATATTTGAGTTCTGGACAATGAGCACAATTTGCTAATGTGCTCCCTGGTTTGTTCCCTATTAGTGAGAATGTTTGGAGGGTTTTTTATTCCCCATCCCCAACAGTGTCTTCCAAGTGTTTTCTTTTGGAACAAAGAAGTAAACATTTTAAAAAGGTGATTCTTAATGAGCGCCTTTGCAAAATGGAAACTTTCAGAAGAAGAGGTCTCTTTGCTAGTTACTAAACCAGCCTGCCCCTTGAGAGGAAGATGTATTTCCAGGTGGATAATGTTTAAGTTCAATAAGCAGCTGCACGCAGAAATGGACTTGAGCCTGTAAAAGAGAAGTTACAGAGTGATGGAAATAGATGGTCTGTTTTTCTTGTGATATCTGAGGAGGATGTAATGATGCACGACAAAAATAAACAGTAGCATGCACTAGGCTGCAGAATTCATCTATGAATGCACACTCCAGTGAAAATAGTATTTTGTTGTGGGTGACACCATTAGGTGTGTCTGTCTGTCTTACCTTTTGTAAATGTGGGAAAATTTTGTAGATACAATATTGCCTAATACTTGGCAACAGGAACCTGCAACAGAAAGGCCACTGAAGTAGCACATTATATAAGAAATGTCTTGTCACTTAATGTCTATACATTTTTCTATAACACCTATGCCAAAATTTTCAGACTTGGGAGGCTAAAGCTAAGTTTCAAAATCCAGACTGAGATACCCAACTATAGGTGGCCTGATGTTCAGTGGTGTTGAGTACCCACAACTCCCATTCATTTCACCCATCCAAGTTTGAAACATTTTGCTTTGTTGTATCTGCTGTATATTTATTGTTGTGTAATTACACCACTAACAATTTAGTAGGCCTTTGCAATTTGTAACACTAAGCCTTCTTGCCTAAAGGTGCCAATGAAAACATTTTTAACACCATATAATTCAACAAGAAGAATAAAGGGTCTGATTAACAAATTCATTGTTGGCTGATCGATAATGGGTGAATGAGGTTGCTTGTGTTGTAAAAATTTGAGTACATGTATTATATTAAACTAGGGTCCTATAAAACTGTGATGAAAGTAGTCCTCTGGCTTATGCTTAATACATTTTTATTGCAGACATGTTTAGAAGGCTCACTAGCACATGCCGTCACATTACTGATCATTAAAACTAGAGAACTTTAAGTTGACATAGCCTCGGCAAATAGGTTACTAAAATTAGAGGCACGTGAGTTTCTGATTCAAAATCAGAGACTTTTTTGCAAGAAGAAAAAAATATAAGCCAGTTTCTATAGGGGAGGATTTAGTAAAGGGGATACGCTATATCCTAGTAAAAAGGAGAGGACATAAGTTGATAAAGTACAGGTAAGAACTGAAGAGAAACAGTCAAATGAAAAGGAGTCCCATTCAACTGCATCATATAAAGGCAGACAACTAAATATTGACACATTTCATAAGTGCTTATACACAAATGCTAGAAGTCAAAATACTAAGATGGGTGATCTTGAGTGCCTGGTATTAAATGAGGATATTGATATAATAGATATCACCGAAATTTGGTAGAATGATTATAATCAATGGGACACGGTAAAACCAGAGTATGAAATGTATAGGAATAACAGAATAGGTCCCGCTGGTGGGGGAGTGGCACTATATGTGAAAGAAAGCATACAGTCAAATAAAGTAAAAATCTTAAATGAATCAAACTATACCATAGAATATCTGTGGATTGAAATTCCATGCTTGAATAATAAGAGTATAGCAGAAGGAATACATTAAGTGTGTGTGTGTGTGTGTGTACACACACACATCCTGACCAGAATGGTGATTGCAAAATGCGCAGAGAGATTAGACAGGTTACAAAAGCAGAAAACCCAATAATAATAATAATGGGGGATTTCAACTATTTCCATATTGACTGGGTACATGTCATCTCCAGATAGGATACAGAGATGAAAATTTCTAGACACCATTAACGACTGCTTTGCGGAGCAGCTAGTCCTGGAACCCTCAAGGGGAGAGGTAATTCTTGATTTAGTCTTAAATGGATCATAGGATCCAGTCCAAGAGGTGAATGTATCTGAAACTGCTTGGTAATGGTGACCATAATGTAATTACACTTAACATCCTTGTAGGGAGAAAAGTACCAAAGAAATCCACCACAGTAGCATTTAACTTCAAAAAGGAGAATTACACAAAAATAAGGAAGCTAGTTATACTGAAATAAAAAGGAATAGTCAGGAGAGTGAAATGCCTGCAAGTTGTTTAGAAACTATTTTAAAACACCATAATAAAGGCTGAAAGTAAATGTATACCCCAAATAATAATAATAATAATAATAGAAAGCAGTAAGAGGACCTAAAAATTCCACAATGGCTAAACAACAGAGTAAAAGAGGTTGCTAGAGGCAAAAAGGAAACCTATTAAAAATTGGACGTCAAATCCTACTGAGGAGAATAGAAAGGAGCATAAACCCTGGCAAATAAAGTGTAAGGCTACGTCTACACTAAAAACCTTATACTGGCACAGCTGTACTGCTGAAGTTGCGCCACTATAAGGTCTCTCGAGTAGCCACTCTATGCCGATGGAAGAGAGCTCTCCCGCCGGCATAATTAAACCACCCACAACGACATAGCACTGTCTACACCGGTGCTTTTGTTGGTGAAACTATAGTAAAGAACAGAATTATCAGACACATAGATGAACACGACTTGTTGGCGAATTGTCAACACAGCTTTTGTAAAGGGAAATCATATAAAATATCCTCTTTACTTGGCTGAATTAAATGAAAATTGCAAAGAACTAGAAAATAAACATAAAACTAAAGAAATTATCACATTTAAACTCAAATATGGGCCCTGTGTAAACTTAAATGCATTTGTACCTTTAATTCATTCTGTCATTGAAGGTATATATTGCTTTGCTCAGTGTCTCATTAAGAACATAAGAACGGCCATACTGTGGTCAGACCAAAGGTCCATCTAGCCCAGTATCCTGTCTACCGACAGTGGCCAATGCCAGGTGCCCCAGAGGGAGTGAACCTAACAGGTAATGATCAAGTGATCTCTCTCCTGCCATCCATCTCCACCCTCTGACAAACAGAGGCTAGGGACACCATTCCTTACCCATCCTGGCTAATAGCCATTAATGGACTTAACCTCCATGAATTTATCCAGTTCTCTTTTAAACACTGTTATAGTCCTAGCCTTCACAACCTCCTCAGGCAAGGAGTTCCACAAGTTGACTGTGCGCTGTGTGAAGAAGAACTTCCTTTTATTTGTTTTAAATCTGCTGCCCATTAATTTCATTTGGTGGCCCCTAGTTCTTGTATTATGGGAATAAGTAATACATTTTCCTTATCTTTCTCCACATCACTCATGATTTTATATACCTCTATCATATTCCCCCCTTAGTCTCCTCTTTTCCAAGCTGAAAAGTCCTAGCCTCTTTAATCTCTCCTCATATGGGACCCGTTCCAAACCCCTAATCATTTTATTTGCCCTTCTCTGAACCTTTTCTAGTGCCAGTATATCTTTTTTGAGATGAGGAGACCACATCTGTACACAATATTCAAGATGTGGGCATACCATCGATTTATATAAGGGCAATAATATATTCTCCGTCTTATTCTCTATCCCCTTTTTAATGATTCCTAACATCCTGTTTGCTTTTTTGACTGCCTCTGCACACTGCGTGGACGTCTTCAGAGAACTATCCATGATGACTCCAAGATCTTTTTCCTGATTAGTTGTAGCTAAATTAGCACCCATCATATTGTATGTATAGTTGGGGTTATTTTTTCCAATGTGCATTACTTTACAATTATCCACATTAAATTTCATTTGCCATTTTGTTGCCCAATCACTTAGTTTTGTGAGATTTTTTGAAGTTCTTCACAGTCTGCTTTGGTCTTAACTATCTTGAGCAGTTTAGTATCATCTGCAAACTTTGCCACCTCACTGTTTACCCCTTTCTCCAGATCATTTAAGAATAAGTTGAATAGGATTGGTCCTAGAACTGACCCTTGGGGAACACCACTAGTTACCCCTCTCCATTCTGAAAATTTACCATTTATTCCTACCCTTTGGTCCCTGTCCTTTAACCAGTTCTTAATCCATGAAAGGACCTTCCCTTTTATCCCATGACAACTTAATTTACATCAGAGCCTTTGGTGAGGGACCTTGTCAAAGGCTTTCTGGAAATCTAAGTACACTATGTCCACTGGATCCCCCTTGTCCACATGTTTGTTGACCCCTTCAAAGAACTCTAATAGATTAGTAAGACACGATTTCCCTTTACAGAAACCATGTTGACTTTTGCCCAAAAAATTATGTTCTTCTAGGTGTCTGACAATTTTATTCTTTACTATTGTTTCAACTAATTTGCCCAGTACTGACGTTAGACTTACCGGTCTGTAATTGCCGGGATCACCTCTAGAGCCTTTTTTAAATATTGGCGTTACATTAGCTATCTTCCAGTTATTGGGTACAGAAGCCGATTTAAAGGACAGGTTACAACCCTAGTTAATAGTTCCGCAACTTCACATTTGAGTTCATTCAGAACTCTTGGGTGAATGCCATCTGGTCCCGGTGACTTGTTACTGTTAAGTTTATTAATTAATTCCAAAACCTCCTCTAGTGACACTTCAATCTGTGACAGTTCCTCAGATTTGTCACCTACAAAAGCCAGCTCAGGTTTGGGAATCTCCCTAACATCCTCAGCCGTGAAGACTGAAGCAAAGAATTTGTTTAGTTTCTCCACAATGACTTTATCCTCTTTAAGCACTCCTTTTGTATCTCGATCATCAAGGGGCCCCACTGGTTGTTCAGCAGGCTTCCTGCTTCTGATGTACTTAAAAAACATTTTGTTATTACCTTTTGAGTTTTTGGTTAGCCGTTCTTCAAACTCCTCTTTGGCTTTTCTTATTACATTTTTACACTTAATTTGGCAGTGTTTATGCTCCTTTCTATTTACCTCACTAGGATTTGACTTCCACTATTTAAAAGATGCCTTTTTATCTCTCACTGCTTCTTTTACATGGTTGTTAAGCCACGGTGGCTCTTTTTTAGTTCTTTTACTGTGTTTCTTAATTTGAGGTATGCATTTAAGTTGGGCCTCTATTATGGTGTCTTTACAAAGTGTCCATGCAGCTTGCAGGGATTTCACTTTAGTCACTGTACCTCTTAATTTCTGTTTAACTAATCCCCTCATTTTTGCATATTCATGCTCCTGCTATTCATAATGCTACTCCCACACTTGTTGTTTGATGTCCATTTAATATAACATCTCGTAAATTATTTAGAATGCAAACACCTGGATTAAATACACCAGAGACAGCTCAGTCGAGAATGAAGTGACTCGTGATGGGGCTTGCACCAGTTCCCTTCAAAAATTGTTCCACAGTCTAAGAGGTGTCAATAATATTAAACCTCAATTTTCCTTTGCTCACTTTTTTCTGTCATTTTCATAGAATCATATGGTTAGAAGGAACCGCAAGGGTCATCTAGTCTAACCTCCTGCCATGATGCAGGATGTGTTGAATCTAAACTATCCAAGACAGATGACTCTCCAGCCTTCTTTGAAAACATCCAGTGAAGTAGCTTCCACTATCTCCCTAGGCAGGCTGTTCCATTGTCCTTCTGTTCTTACAGTTAGGAAGTATTTCCTGAGATTTAATCTCAAGCTGCTATGCTGTAGTTTGAACCCATTGCCTCTTGTCCTGCCCTCTGTGGTAAGAAAGAACAACTTTTCTCCATCTTTTTAATGGCAGCCTTTCAAGTATTTGAAGACCGCTATCATGTCCCCCCCCTTAATCTCCTCTTTTCCAAACTAAACATACCCAGTTCCTTCAGCCTTTACTCATATGGCTTGCATTCCATTCCTTTGATCATCTTTGTCACTTGCCTCTGGATCCTTTCCAATTTCTCTACATCCTTTCTATACATTGGTGACAAAAATTGGACACACTACTCCAGCTCAGGCCTAACCAGTGCCTAATAGAGTGGTACTATCACCTCCTGTGACTTGCATGCTATGCCACTGTTAATGCAATGGAGAATTGCATTTCCCTTCTCCTCCCTCCACCCCCTTTGCAACAGCATCACATTGTTGACTCATGTTGAGGTTGTGATCCTTCAAAACTCCCAGATCCTTCTCAGCAGTACTGCTGCCAAGCCAGTTATTCCCCATTCTATATTTGTGTATTTGGTTTTTCTTCCCTGATTGTAGCACCTTACATTTGTCTTTGTTGCATTTCATTTTGTTGTCTATAGCCCAGCTCTCCAATTTATCAAGATCCCTTTGAATTTTAGCTCTATCCTCCAAAATGCTCATATCCCCCTTTCCCAGCTTTGTGTCATCTGCAGATTTGATCAATATGCTCTCTATTCCTACATCCAAGTAATTAAGATGTTAAATAATGCAAGACTGAAAACAAACCTGTAGAACCCCACTTGAAACATCTTTCCAATAGCTACTCTTTTTTGTGGTTGTTTAATCAATTATGTGTCCACTTAGTGATAGTTCCACCAAACCTGTATTTCTCCAGCTTACTTACAAGAATGTCATGTGGAACTGCATCAAAAGCCTTGCTAAAGTTCAGGTATATTATTTCCACCATGTTCCCATACCCACCAAACTAGTTATCCTATCCAAGAAGGAAATCAAGCTGGTTTGGCATGATTTGTTCTTAGGAAATCCATGCTGGCTGCTGCCCTTCAATTTGTGAATACCTGGAGGATGAATGCTTTATACATTGCTCTGGTAGCTTCCCAGGTATCGAGAGCAGGCTGATTGGTCTATAATTTCCTAGCTCCTCGTTTTTTTCCCCCTTTTTAAAGATGGGCACTACATTAGCCCTTCTCCAGTCTTTCAGGACCTCTCCTATCATCCATGTCATCCATAACTATTCTTAGTTATACTTTATTATAACTTTATTTAGCACCATTGTTTATACACACGCTTTGCAACAGCTGGAACAAATTCCTCTTCCCAAGGAGCCCAATGTTGTGAAGTGCTGTGCACCCTAAGTTCCCATTGAAGTCAGTGTAAGTTTAGGATTACCATCTTCTGTATGTATACAGATAAAGGACAGAGCATAGAGGGTGGATGCTGTTATACTGTGTTGGGTCGCCCTAAAAGTTCACTCGCCGCCCCCAAGTGAGGAAATGGAAAATGAAAAATGGAAACCATCTAAAGCTATGACAGTACAACTTCACTAACCCAGAAACCTTAATTCTCACACTAGAACTCCTGTGGTTTTCCAGCTTCTTGGCAAAGATATAATGGCAGGTTGGTGTTGTGAGGCCCTTATATTACTATGGATTCTCTACATATGCAAAATAAAGAATCCTTACTGGTATATTGTAAATAGTTTAATAAATAATTAAAAACTCAGTTATATTTGTCAAAGGGGCAAGTGTGCCTGATTCTGTTCTTGCTTATACCTGTTGTACAACAGTGTAACTGCATTTACTTTTGTGGAGTTTCTTTTAGGCTGAGCAGCAGAGTAAAGCCAAATGAGCAGAGGGTATTTTGTAATGCATTGACCCTATTTTGTCCAATAATATTTGTTGACTTTCTTGTTAATTGCAAAATTTAGTCACATGCATAGTAGGCCTCCAGGTCCTTATGTATGAAAGCGAGTCTGCTGTATTTGAAATTCAGTTACTGGGGTCTGTGATTGAGGCCAAGCAGCCCTGTGTGTGACCTTAGGGAGTCAAATTAATTGCAATTTGTCTTTGTTCACCCGTCTAGAAAATGGGTACCTGATGTCAATCTCACAGAGATTGTCTGTGAGGGTTAATTAATCAGATGTACAAAGTACTTTGAGATGGCTGGATGAGAGCTGAGGTGCGTTTTTATCATCCTCAG
This sequence comes from Emys orbicularis, assembly GCF_028017835.1. Lineage (NCBI taxonomy): Eukaryota > Metazoa > Chordata > Testudines > Emydidae > Emys > Emys orbicularis. The sequence goes on from NC_088689.1 coordinate 63,933,839, forward strand.
CATTTTGGCTGGCTTTATTCTCTTTGATTGGAAAGCAGACATTTCTTTTTAGATACACTTATACACTATCCATGGAGCACATGTAATGGCCCAAAAAGAGCCAGTATTACGAATACTGCACATTCTAATAGCTTTTAATCTCATTTTGTAAAATAACGAATGCTCACTGAATATTGCTTTCAGTCAGTGATTGACTGGAATTCTTCCCCTCTTCAGAAATCCCACACAGTTCCTTTCCCCCCCTCATATATGGTGCTACATGAAACAAACTTTATTTTAAAAAAAGCCTAACCCCAAACACACAAGCCTCACAATTGGCCAAGTAATATGATTTTTACCACTTCTTAGTAAAAGAGACAACTATTTATCTAGTGCATTATCCTGAAACCATTGCTGTCTTATTTTAATTTACTACGTAGCAAATAGAGTTGAGTTAAGCAGCCTGCGTTTTGATGTGTAATGCATTGCACTATTTTTTGGCAGTTTTGCTGCCATTTGCGTCAGTGAAATAGAGTCCTGTATAATTTGCTAGCCTCAGCACTCTGCCAGTGCTTATGTTTTATTTGGCAATAAATTAAGACAGTTCATTGCCAAAAAATAGATAAATGAATAGACCTGACAGCTATGAATCAGGGAAATGACTGTTTCTTAAAAACATATTTTACATGATATTCCAATAGTTACTGGCTGGTCTTTATCATCTAACTTCATGTCAAATCAAATGCCTTTAGGCCAAGGTCATAGTTCACTTAGAGAATCACTTCCAGTGCTTCTGGCACTGAAGGTTCTCAGCACCCAAACACTACAATCTAATGTGCTTTGTTAGCACCTAGCTACAGTCCTCGGCATTGATGAGCCCGTTTTTTAACCTGAGCATGTAACAACAGAGAGCCCAATTCCCTGTACCAGTCCAGCCCCTGTGCACCACTCCAGTGATGTAAAGGAACCAGAAGTGGATTTGTCCAGTTGGGAATTCCCTTGTTATAAGAGAAATCCCCAGGTGGTGCAGAGCTCCCAATAGTGGCTTTTGCCACCCCTTCATGCAGTCTGAGTATAGGGTATGGCTGCGGGAAGGGGGCAGGACCAGAGCGCTTGGGGCTGTGGGCAGCTCAGTGTAAGTAAGACCCATAAGGCTGCTATAACTTATGCCAGGGCCCAAACCTACCAACAGTTACAGCAAGAATCTGGGGTCTGTAAAGGGTATAAGGGCCATTTTCTCTCCTACCTCAGGTCTTGCTTGGTCAGACTCGAGAATCAGGTTCAATATTTCTAGGGCCTTTCTTTCCATATAGAGAAGTTCACCCTGTACTCCCAATATTGTAGCGAACACATGCCTCTCTTGACTATTTACTCTTCTTGGATCCTAGACTGTGTAATTGTGGAATGTTCTTTCATGTAACTAGTATTAAACTTGACATGCACCAGCAGTGAGAAACATCTACTCGGGAAGGTAGGATTTTCTATGGTGGATCAGACTTTAACATCTGAAAAAAACAAGTTCCACATCCAAACATTGCAGATTAATTTGGCTTGATCTAAAGTTTTGTAATAGAAGAAACTGTACAGAGCTTAATTCTCCTTTCTCATTCTCAGCTGTAACTTTCCATTGACTTCAGTGGGAGCTATGCCTGTGCATCCAGAAGTAGAATAGGTCTGATTATCGTTGAGGCAACGCAACATTTTCAAATCCAGTATAAAGCAAATTAATTCTGCCAGTTTAGCAAATTACCACAGGAACATAAGACAACTCTTACTTTCATACCTGTAGTCAAAGGGTAGGGGACTGCAGCACTGGCTTACACTGGCCCAGAGTCAGGAAATTCAAGGCCCAATGTAGCTTCATTGGCACAAAATTGTTCTATGCAACTGTGTGAGGCCCTGAAGCAGGCATCCCCAAATAAGGTCAGGCAGGTGTTCCATTCTAGGCGAAAAATACAAATTATTTGAATTAAGCTGAAATCTTTCACATGCCCACAATGTATAGTCCTCAGCTACCCTTAATTAAATATGCAACCAGACCTGCCTACTGGTACTGAGCTTACCTGGCAAAGAGGTACCTGCTTGCTCCCCATAGGCCTTAAGCACAGATCGTTATGAAAGTCAGCTTCATAGTAGCTTTCAACACTTGCCAAGTGAAAAAGGTGCCTTGCTAAATGGTGATAAATAGTAAGCTGCAGATGCAGTATTGAATGAAACATAGAAATAAAAGTTATGAATCTATTTTTCTATCAGATTTGGTATGTATTGAATCTTCCCTGCTTGTCCTGTATCCTGTCAAGGATAAAACAATTATTTTTTTTAATTGCCATTTGACCAATTTATCTTGAAATGTTTGGGTTTTTTTTGTTTTTTTTAATCCACACCTTTTTTGTGTGTGGTAATCTACTTGTTTCATTGTTTTTCTTTAACCTTTAATGAAAGCATGATATTGTCAGTTATACAGAGTATATAATATGAAGAAATGTGCATTTGGATAAGGATATGTTTTAGATTTTGTTTCCTGTAAAGGTCAACAGTATGGTAGACTTTACAGCTTTCATAATTCTCTTGTCCCTCGTTATATATAGCTATCCTTGGTTGGAGATTACAAAAACTACTTCTATTTGCAAAGCATTTACTTTATTGGAAAGACTCATTTTGACTAGATAAATACATTTATGATGACAAGTGTCACTTTAAATTTAGTGTACTGTATACCTGGTAATAAATGTTAACTATGACTCAAGGCTTTTTGAGATTTTTTCCATACAATTAAAATAAAATCATCTGAATGATATCACATTTTGAATGCTAAGATACTTTTAAAGCTTCATGCTTGAGTTAAAATAATTGCATGGAGTGCAGTAGGAGCTCAAACACTGCAGTGTTAAAGTAAGTTATGGTGTCTTGGACCATCACTATAGAATACTGTAATACTTCTATATAAGCAATATTGCCAGCCTAAAATGTTCAAAAGTCATACGTCAGGCCCTAGAAATCATGAGATTGGCTTAAAAATAATGAAATTTAAAATAAATAAATTTTGTCGTCTTTTTATTTGCCTTGAGGCTTTTGAGCTTTAGCATTTATGCTGATCACATTTTCCAGCTTTTCTCCATAACCACGAGGACTTGAAAGTTACTTAAAAAAAAAAAAGGAAAACTTAGATTCTCACATAATCACATGCCTCCAGAATCTGGGGGTTTAATTCCCTCTCCCCCTCCCCCCACTAATTATTGAAAGAGTTTGCAACACTGTAACAGAGTAATACAAATTGCAAGGGAGACAGAAAAAGCCATTCTGGATGCCCTTTCCACTTCTCTAAAATAAAGGTTGAGTAATCTATTTAAAATGAACATTATTTATTATGCTGCTGTTGGCAAAAACAAATGTCCAACTCCTAGATATTTATGAAGGAAGAAGCTGTTTTTGCAATCTCACCAAATGGCTTGATGAGAAATTAGCTCAGGTACTACTAATCTGCACTTAATCCTCTCTCAAGCTGAGATGTAAATGTACTAACTCCAAGATATGTCTTCGTGGATAATTAATGACGATCTCAAAAATAATAGCATGTGAATGTTCATCTGATTTTTAAAAGAGCTAGAAGAGCCTCTTCAGGAGGCTGTAGACATTGACATGAAGTCACTTTCCCAAGCTAAGATCATTTGACCTTATATAATAGTTTTTGAACCTTGATTACACAGAACCTCTGTGCTTTTTAGCAGACCTTCACAAATACAGGATTTTAATAAAATAATAAAGGAAAAAACAGATTAACATTTAATCAAACCATTCCTCTCCTTTTTAGATGGATACTGAAGTAGTTTATGCACAAATGTCCTAATTAAATTTTAAAGTGGAATTGGAATTAAAATATTTACATAATATAAAATAAATGGAAAGGTGTCTCTCTATTCCCTGAATTTCTAAATGTAAGCATTCATTGGAAACAAACAGCAGCGTTGTCCTAATGCAAGAAAACCAAGAAGGAAAACATAGTAATAAAAAACATTGTAGTAACAAAATGTTTTTATAGTACTGGTACATTTATAGTTCAATCTAGTTTTCCAGTATAGTGTTAGTGAATTGCAAAAATTAAACAAACTGCATAAAAGCTGAAACGTAAACTAGATTTTTTTTTTTTTTCAGTTTTAGCAATCAAAGATGTTTAACATTTTAGGTATATTTTTAAAAAATTGGCCTAAATTTTCAAAGGTAATGAGTAAATTTGGGGCCTCCATTTTGGGGTATCCAAGTTCAAACACCCTACAGGGTGTCTTGTCAACCTAACGGGTGTTTTTGAGAGATCAGAAGCTCAGGACTTTCTGAACATGAGGTCCCTTTAAGGTATGGCATTTTGTTTACCCAAAATCATTATCCACTTTTGAAAATGTAGGCCGCTATATCTGTCTCAGGGGTGTTGCTTTAAGACAGACAAGTGGAAAATCCATTTCTGGAGCTGCTTAAGTTAAGCATAGCCGGGCTTATCCAAACATCCTTGGTCTAAAAGCTGGACTGGAAATTTCTCAAGTACAGGCTTTCTCCAATTCTTCTTGGTACAAGCCAGGACACAAAAATAATACAAAAACAATTTCTGTTGCAGTATTCTAGCATTTCCACACTCAGACAAACCCAAGAAGTGTAAAGACACAGGGAAAAAATATATATAAACAAAACAAAAAGGTTACCAAACTGTTTAGAAACTGAAAAATGGTCACACACTCTCAAAGAAACTGCGAAACCACCTGATCAGCATCCTATACAACAAACAGGGAAAGATTAAGAATGAGCTCTCAAAACTGGATACTCTCATAAGAAACCAACCTTCCACACAAACTTCCTCATGGATAGACTTTACAAAAACTAGACAAGCCATTTACAAGACAAACTTTGCCTCTCTACAAAACTGCTACTCTGAAACCTGAAAAATGGTTGTGGTTCAATTTGAGGTTTGGGCAAAAATTTATCTCAGCCAGTACCAGGGCTCAGGCTGGGTTGGTCTGTATTGAGTACTGTTCTCCAGAAGTATAACTTTCACATAAAACAAAATGTAAGTCTCCGGCCAATATGGTTGTGAAGAAACCATTCAAAACTTGAACTAAGCATGAACAAGTACACTGGTGTCCTGAGTTTACAGATCGTCTAAGAGCTGCAAACTGCCTCATCCATCTCAGTAGGGCGTTAGCTCAGGTTAAGGATTATATGGCAGTAGGGAATAGGCTGGATTTCTTAACTGTTCACTTTCAGACATGGTAACATTAGCTTTTTAAAGGTGTAGGATTTTTAAAGAAAAGTTTAGTTTTTGGAGTTGATAGCTGGGCTTCATTGAAACATATTTTTAACCTTAAACTTCTTTTGCTTGGAAATCTAGTTATACTGTCATCCCATTTCACTGCTGCTCTACCTACTGGTAAAACATTGCCTTGCGAAGTGAGAGTGATCAGTACATTAAAACTATCATTAGTGTTGTTTTAGTTAAGTGGATTCTTTACCCTTTCCAGATCATTTTCTTAATTTGCTCCTGGATTAATTCAAACCCAGATTCTACTAGCTAGACAAGGTGGTAGACTTTTCTCATAACAGAGCAGGTTCGTAGGGTGACAGTTTAGGACTGCAACTCTTTTGAGATGGTTTGCCAAGTGTAGCTGGAAATGATGATTGTATTCACATACTATATTTGGCAGAGTGATCCACATTTTATTTTGTAGCTCTGTGTAGCAAGGATACTATTTGACTCAACTGTTTATAGCAGTGTCTAATAAGAAATTTTCTGCTCTTTTTTAGGTTACATTAAGCATGAAACATAGACATTAGCTGTGGCAGAGTTATTTATAGTTCAGGCCAGGGTAGGATTCTAGTTTGAATTTCTTTTGTAGTTAAGAACTTTTTGATAAGATTGCAAAAGCAAATCAGATTAGGACAGCTTTTACTAATCTGTAGACCCCATTTACTAGACACTTAAGAGCTAGTATAAATTTGCCACCTTTGATCTAAAATCTCTGGGTCATTGTTTGTTTGTTTGTTTATTTCCGATGACTCTACTCAAGTGGAAGGATTTGAATTGCATTGTTTGTGGTGGGGGTCCATACAGCCTGTAATGGACATAACCTAAAGTGGTGTTGCCGCCCCAAAGTGCTTAAAAAATCATGAATAAGGCCCCCCCAAAACCAGAAGTGACTTAAAAATTGTAAGATATTTTTACAAAATAATACATTTGGGGTTCATTGTTTGAACCTTTAGGATGCACGCAGGTTACGTTTCAAAATTTTCTTCACAACTATGAAGGCTAGAAATCTACTTTTTCAAAAAATAAATGAAAGCTGAGGTTCTCATGTAATCACTTGACTCCAGGAGCTTGACTGTTGGGTAAAACACCAAATACGGTGAGACTCATTATAAAATCAAGAGAGTTAGCAACACTGCTGGACACAGGAAGGATTTTGTGCTCTGTTGGTTAGAAGCAGGTTATGCACTGAGAAAAGGGAGATTTAAAAGGTGAAATCCTGGACTTTTTATGTCAATGGGAGTTTTTTCATTCATGTTCAGCCAGGATTTTACTCAAAATCTGTTACTGAGCTGTAAAATGACACACCCCTCTCTCTCTCTTGATCACTACATATCTTTCTAATAGTGAATTTGTTCTGACTGTAAAAACCTGATCAGAAGGTGCTTTATTCTAATTTACTGTACATGCCAGCTTCTGCTTTCAAGAAACAAAAGGGGGCTGTGCTTAAATTCTCTTGACCTGCACAAAGGGCTCTATCCTGAGAAAACGTGCATTGTTTAGAAGGTGGTGCAATTTAAGCAGCTGCCCACTATGCTGAGTGCTGACTTGCTCCGAATCTAACAACAAACTGGAGTAAAAAGAATACAGCTCGCTCAGCAGCCAATGGGCAACTTTCCATTTTAGTGGCAGGAAGCCTATTTCAGGGATTCTTTTATTAGTGTGACCTCTGTGTGTCATGCATACTAGGAGAGGATTTGCTCATTCACAAAAGCTGATCATCTTGGCTCCACATGACATAGTTGAATGGTCCCTGCAATACGTTCCAAGTCTTAGTTCTGTCCTAATGTGGTGGTTATGGTTAAGAAAAAGTTGCTGCTTAACAAATCAGAATAGACAACCAGAAAGCTGCAGATATGTGCAGATATAGGTGGCTACTTGAACATTTATGTTTTTTGAAGGTAATTACTTGGATCCATAATACTTTGAGGCATCCTATTTGATCCCATAAGCTCTGTGGAGCTCTACTCAGCTGGTGCTTAGACAACAGACCTCCAAAGAACACCTATGTGTTGCTGGCAATAGTGTGATGGTGCAGCAGGTGGTACTCTTTTCTCTTTGAGTCAGCAGTGATTGAATGCCTCAGCATGGTTTTATATGGCACTTTGCTTCAGGAGGCACCCATGTTGGATTCTGCTTTTATACAGTATTTGAGTTATACACCCATGGAAAAACATTGTTACCGGTAGAGGAAGATCTTGCAAATAATAATACAATGGATCATTGCTTTAAGCCACTTATTATTCGTAAATGCGTAGACAATTGTAGGATAACCCATACAACGATGAGGACTCGACAGGGCTGCCTCCTGAACAAAACACTCCCCCTGCAAAACAGTGCCTTTCTGGCACTTGCAGTGCTGCTATAAACTGCAGGTCAGCACAGTAGCTTTGCTCCAGTTTGCTGGATTTGGAACAAGTAAGCACTGCGCTTAATGATACTTACCATTCAAGGGATGTGTGCTGGTTTTGAGGTTTGTCATAAAACAAAGGTCCAAATCAGTTGAAATCATTTAAAAATAGAACACTTTTTATAAATATTTAAGGGTGTTAACCTTTGCTTTCTCCCCAAGTTTCAAATCAGGTAAGTAAATTCTTCTAATGTTTCAATAAATGATAGTATTCCTCTTTTCTTCCTTAACTAAACCCCTGAATAGTATGAAATGGCCGTTGTGCTCCGCCAAAGAAGTGGCAATGTTTCAGTGGTGGTCAAATTATCTTTGTATATTTCTTTCCTACTACTGAAGCTTGAGACCTTTATTTATAAAGTGATTTGCAATCCTTGGATAAGATATCAGGTAAAGACAAAGCATTGTTGTTGTTTTATTGTATTTAGGTAAAATTTTCATTTGCATAACTATGGAGACAATGCAAAGTCCATCATTGAGTATATATTTAGCTCCTGTACCATATGCTACATATGTAGTCACACACAAGCCCTTCCTTATTCAGTTGTATTCCAGGAAATCTTTAGACACCGTGTCAATCACATTATTTTCATAGTCTTCAGTGCTGCTTCAGTGTTGGTAATAAAGCCAATTCTTACAGACTGTCTCCTCACTGGGGTAAAAGTTCAAAAACAAAGAAACAAAAAACCCTAATGAGGTCTGCAAGTCACAGGAAAAAAATAATAATTAAATGGTTAGGCCGGGCTGTTCATATTGGGTGAAATACACCCATAGGCAGAGGGCTAGCACAAGATGTCAGAGTAGGACTGAAGTCGTGCATCAGCCTGGTGATGGCCCTTTGCTCAACGATGAATTTTGCCCATTATGTGGAATGTGTGTTCGAAGATCCTGCCCTGGACATTTCCTTCCCGCCCCAACCCTGTCCCCTATGACAGGATTACAAGAGGGTCCTCACTTTCTGTGCAACTGAATTCATTATTGCATGAGTTTCTCACAGTGTCTCTGCACCTAGTGCCCCCAATAAATATTTGAACTTGATGCTGTATTTTTTCCAGATAAAAGCCAAAAAGAGCACACACATGGAGTGCCTGACGATTTATTTGAAGACTATACTTTCTACATGGTGTGCAAAGTTCTCAGATGAATGTAAACTGTTGGTGATGAGTTGGTGTTTCTTCACTTTAGACACACATCATAGAGGTGCCAATATTTCTAACCCACAGTATAAAACTGCATGCGGTTTATACAGCACGGTCAAGTCATACATGTGACTTAAAAAGCAATGAAAATCACTGCTTTCTGAAATGTTAAACTGAGGACCATATTCAGACAAAACTCTCACTGAAGTCTAATGGACTTTTACCAGGGGTGAATGTCATAAAGATCTCAGGATTGGGCCTTTAACATAAAATTAATCCCTATTCAGACTTTATGCACTGACCAAGACCTGCTTTAGGGGGGCAAAAATCACCCATGCACCACTTAAGGCCTATTTTGAGTTTTTAAATGGGATTTAAGAGGTGCATATGCCTTATTTAAACCTCACCCTAAGTGCTTAAAGCAATGAGTGTTTCATAGGGCCTTGCACAGGCCCTTGGCATTGGAGTGAATTTGATCTGTCATAAGTAAAGTTTTGTAGCCTCATGCTAATTTCAGATCTACATGTACAATGTCCAATTTCATAATTTATACCTATGATGTAACCTGAATTTGTTTTATACTTTTAATTAATGCATACATTTATTGTTCCAAAGAGATGGAAAATGAATAAAATAGTCAAAAAACAACATATAAACCAATATAAATCCAACAGGTTACTGTGACGGTCCTTAGGGTAACCAAGACTGTGAGTCACTCTGTTACCCCATGCCTTCAGCATGAGGAAGTCTTGTTGTGTGTAATGTGGTGTCAGCTCCCTGACACCAGTTAGCCACTCAAGCACTCTTCTCTGAGGTATGCTAGCCCTTACTTTGAACTGGCTGTTCAACAGTAGGTGCATTTCCAGTCCCAGAGTCCCTTTGAAATGTTCCCCCATGATATCCAGGCAGTGGCTACGCACAGAAATACCAGACCCCCTGTTCCCAAAGGAACAGTATACATATCAGCTTGTAAGATTCAGCTCAGGACCAGCACTTTGATTCACATGACTGCACTGTGATATATTTCTAGTGAAACCAAGAGTAAGTCTTTGATAGGATAACGAGTCTTGTGGATAAGGGAGAAGCAGTGGATGTGGTATACCTAGACTTTACTAAGGCATTTGATATGGTCTCGCATGATATTCTTATCAATAAACTAGGCAAATACAACTTACATGGGGCTACTAGAAGGTGGGTGCATAACTGGCTGGATAACCGTACTCAGAGAGTAGTTATTAATGGTTCCCAATCCTGCTGGAAAGGTATAACAAGTGGGGTACCACAGGGGTCTGTTTTGGGACCGGCTCTGTTCAATATCTTCATCAACGACTTAGATATTGGCATAGAAAGTACGCTTATTAAGTTTGCAGCTGATACCAAACTGGGAGGGATTGCAACTGCTTTGGAGGATAGGGTCATAATTCAAAATGATCTGGACAAATTGGAGAAATGGTCTGAGTTAAACAGGATGAAGTTTAATAAAGACAAATGCAAAGTGCTCCACTTAGGAAGGAACAATCAGTTTCACACATACAGAATGGGAAGAGACTGTCTAGGAAGGAGTACGGCAGAAAGGGATCTAGGGGTTATAGTGGACCACAAACTAAATATGAGTCAACAGTGTGATGCTGTTGCCAAAAAAAAACCAAAAAAACAAAAAAAAACATGATTCTGGGATGCATTAACAGGTGTGTTGTGAGCAAGACACAAGAAGTCATTCTTCCGCTCTACTCTGTGCTGGTTAGGCCTCAACTGGAGTATTGTGTCCAGTTCTGGGCACCGCATTTCAAGAAAAATGTGGAGAAATTGCAGAGGGTCCAGAGAAGAGCAACAAGAATGATTAAAGGTCTAGAGAACATGACCTATGAAGGAAGGCTGAAAGAATTGGGTTTGTTTAGTTTGGAAAAGAGAAGACTGAGAGGGGATATGACAGTAGTTTTCAGGTATCTAAAAGGGTGTCATAAGGAGGAAGGAGAAAACGTGTTCATCTCTAACGTGTTCAGCCTCTAAGGATAGAACAAGAAGCAATGAGCTTAAACTGCAGCAAGGGAGGTTTAGGTTGGACATTAGGAAAAAGTTCCTAACTGTCAGGGTGGTTAAACACTGGAATAAATTGCCTAGGGAGGTTGTGGAATCTCCATCTCTGGAGATATTTAAGAATAGGTTAGATAAATGTCTATCAGGGATGGTCTAGACAGTATTTGGTCCTGCCATGAGGGCAGGGGACTGGACTTGATGACCTCTCTAGGTCCCTTCCAGTCCTAGAATCTATGAATCTATAAGTTTATCATCAAAGCCTGGAGATTCAGGAGATGAGTGAGGATATTGGTAACAAATGGTTACATAGTAAACAAAATCAGAACATGCTTTCTAGCGTCTAAACTTAACTAACAGGTTAACCTGTCTAAAGAAGTTTTTCACCCAAAGTCCTCTTCAACATTTTCAACCAAAGTTGGCTGAGCTCCTGTTTTCATGATTGTAGATATGCTGTCCATTTATTTCCTAGGTGCAGGATGAGGGGGTGTCTTCTTTGCATCCTAGCTATACCCCCAAAGTTAACTGTATTTGCTCATAGACAAAATAAGCCTCCGTGGATTGTTATTTCCTGTGTGCTGCTTAGGGTGACCAGACATCCTGATATTATCGGGACTATCCTGATATTAGGGGCTTTGTCTTATATATGCAACTGTACCCTCCGCCCCTGAAAAAGTGTCCCGATTTTTCACATTTGCTATCTGGCCACCTTAGTGTTGCTTCCCTGTTGACTTCACATTTCTTTTTTGACATTTGACTTGGTTTGTAAATAGGCATTCATTGTATTAGCTTACAATGCGTAATTTACATCCCAACAGAGATGCACATTTCTCATCTCCTGTCTGGAGGAAAACCTGTTTTTCACCTTTGCTGGTAATTAATACCTTGATATAGACTTTAAAAACATATTTTCAGTATATATACATAATGCCTTGCATAGTATCTGTATGTACATTTCACAATATTATTTATGACTATTGTGACAGCAGCTTTCATTTGAGACCTCCAATGACATTCTTTGGTGAACTAGAATGTACATACAACACTCATGAGATTTCTGTAGCTCCTTGCCAATTGGCATTAAGAGGTTCTTGGATCACAATGCCAAAAGACTAAGAGGAAATTTGATGATCACATCAGGAAGTGGTAAGATGTGATGGTGGCGTGTTGGTTTTTGCCTGAGTGTTCCTTTAGGTGTTATCTTGATGGTCCTAGTCTGGATAATTAAGTGAATTTGTAGGCCTACCATTTTTGGGATATGGATGTTTTACCATTGAGGTTCTCACTGTTGCTAATCATAACTCCTTTTGTTTTAAATCTCTTCATATGTACCTAGCTCATTGTTATGAATCGCTGTGATTTGGACTTATCCAAACGATATGGTTAGATATGTGGCAAGAGACTGCATCACACTGTTACTTAGGTTGCTGACACTGTGAAGTGCAAGCACATTATTGAGCTGCTAGGCAAAGAAGATATTTGGTGGAGATTGTGGGATATTCAGAGAAATATTCTGTGTAATAGGTACTTTTAATCTTTTGCTAAAGAAAAAATGTCTCTTCTCAAAATATCATTTGCCTCATTGATTTTGTGTTGACTTTTCAGGCACCAAGACACGTGTTGTGAATATATTCTTAATAATGTATTAGATCTGAACTGAAATCAAAAGTCAATTGTTAGTGGACATAGAGCTACATGAAAGTGCTCTGTGCTTATTGCCAGTTTTATTACTGAGTGTTCAAAAACAAGCAGATCCTTCAAAAAAAAAGCCATACATTAGAGAAAATGCTTAAAAATGTGTGTAGGTTTTCGGAGGTGGCGATGTTCATGGTGACATAATTTAATTGTCAACATGTTAGACACTTAGTAACTATAAAGAACATTTTTGCCATATGCATTTGTTTGCTGATGTATTCTTGAAATGGGATTTATTTTAAAAGAAAGCATGTATAAAGGACTTGACCTAGAGCAACCATAGAATGGCCGGGAAAAGTAAGTTGATTAGTGTTCTCCAAAGGCTAATCCAGCTTATGGATATGTATATTATGGTCTCACAATAGCAAGACCAGTCCAGCACAAGTGGCTGGGCTAGATGACCTCTTGTGGTCTCCTCCAGCCCTGCATTTCTATGATTCTACAATAAAGACCGTAGTTAAAGTTGCATCAGACTTTTCTATTTTTCTTCTGTACCGCAGTGTCCCACCAATTCTCAGAGACCTTTTTTTGTAAACATGCCATGGAGAATTTAACCCAAATTTCAGGCACTAATGTTTATGGAAAGATCTCCAATGTGTATTTTTTGTTTGTATACTAGTATTTTAGGAAATGCGGGGAAACAGAAAAGCTTTTTATTTTTTCCACACGGTGGACATTTTCTGCTCCCTGTAACTGCTTGAGCAGTAAACATTGTGACATCAGGAATAATCAGTCACTCAGCATTCACTTCCTCAAGTTTTATTTGCATATGTAGGGAGAGTCATAATTGCCTTGATTGTCTTGGGAATGGCTGCCTGAGACTCCCATAACACTCTTACAAAGCAGGGTCCCAGGAGGAGCTGTAATGAAAGCAAGCTGGGTTTGGCTAAGCTCTGCTCTGCTCTGCTCCTTTGGGTTTGTACTGGGTGAGTTACACTCTTTGTTTTCAAAGGGTAGACATTTGTCACTTTCCTCTGAAAGGGTTACATGAAAATAACAGACAAAATTCCAGCTCCTTTTGTTTAGATGCTCCTTACAAATTAGGGACTATCACTTTCTGAGTATCTACCTTTTTAACTACGCAGAAAATTATAGCTTTGAGTCCCTACGTAGTTTTCTGTTACTCAACTTCTAATTTTTTTTTTTAAATTGTGTAACAGTGAAGTTACATTAACAGTGTTTTGTTTGAATACTGTTTCATTTAGTACTTTCAATATATTGGTCAACATGATACTGAGTGGTGAAATAAGGAGCTTCACAAAGAAAACAGTAATAAAATATACAGTGAAGACAACAAACATACGTGCTTTATTATTTAAATAGCACAGTAAAAAATTTTCTTTCTATTAAAACAGGAAACTCACAAACAAAACACTTCGCTTAATGTTAGTTAAAGTTGATCTCAATAATAAATAAAACCACAAAAATTAGGAAATACAAAGTTACGGATTAAAAAAAGATTACAAGTCACAAAATCAAGCACTCTCAAGTAATGAAATGCCAGAATGAAAGTTGCCAATGCAACATTATTTGGTGACCTGTGCATATTTTACAGGCTTTAATTACATGATCCCATATTATTTTTACACAGATTCACTGCCTCATTCAGTGTACAAGATATAATTACTCTGGGGATGACTTGGGGTTGTGTAGTTGTCTGTCGGACCCCTGGCTCATTTGTTGCAGAAATTAGCAGGTTTGTATTCAATGAGGCCAGGGATTGCAGTAAGAAAAAGGTGGTTAGGGCAGTTGAATATCGGAGATTTGGTTCTATCCCTGCCTCTGCCACCAAGTTTCTGTGTGGTGCTGGACAAGTTACACCAAATTTTTCAGATATGTGTAATTAAAGGTTATATCATCATCCATACATGCGGGGGAGGAGAATAATATTGCATTGTCAACATTCATCCTGGCATTTCCTAACGTGAGTGCTTGATTCTGCAACCTTTTAATCCTTTTTAATCCTTAACTTTGTATTATGATATAAGTGTAATGCTAACCTACTCTTATGAAGATGCTGAACTTTATTTTTTGGCCCCAATCACCTGACTTGGGTCAGTGTAACAAAGTTTAATAGCACTATCACCTAAGAGGGTCAGTATCTACTGATTGCTGGAACGCATGAGGAACTTCTATTGGTGTCAATGAGAGTTACTCATGTACACCAAAGGGCAGAATTTGGCCTTGAGAATGTAAAGCTATTATTGAATCTGAAACATGACTCCAAGTGTTTGGAATCTTTCCTGTACAACAGGGGTCTCAAACTCAATGTATCTTGGGGCCGGTGCCAGTCCTCAAATCTTCTCAGTGGGCCAATAATGTCACTGAAGATGGTGTTCAGAAAATAAAAGGTTTATATTGTATTTTTTATTTCAAATTTCTTAGAAATAATAAAACAGTCATACAACTTTATACAATTCTTCGCCTGCCAGAGAGTTTTTAGTGTTTGTCAAACACCTGGCAATGCTTCAGTTCTGTCAGTTTGTTGATGTTTGGCCTCAGTGACTGAGCAGTTGAAACCTTCAGGATTGCAGCAAGGTGTACATCAGATAGTTGTGTTCGGTATTTTGACTTGTTTATATTCATTGTAGAAAAAAGTGATGCTGCCTCCATGGCTGACTCTGCCTGGCGACTAATGATGATATCTTTGTCCCCCAGCCAATGGGAGCTGCGGAGGGCGGCGCCTGCAGCAGACATTGCCGGCAGTGTGCTTGCATGCCTCTCTCCTCCGCAGGCCACAGTGGGGAGGTTCTCGGGCCGCAGATGGCCCACGGGCCGGGACTTTGAGACCCCTACTGTACAACTTCATTTAAAAAAACAACAATAACAACAAAAACAAAGCAGAAGCAAAGAATGCTTTAAAATAAAGTATTCTTTTTTTAACTGGAGGGCTGATTCTGAGCTCATTTACACCATTGTAAATCAGCAATCGCTCACCTCATTTATGCCAGTGCCAGTGACTCCCACCAAGTTCTGAATCAGGCCCATTCTTTTTAAAACTTTTTTTTTTAAGTGGATGTAACAGATGTAATATATGTTTTCAGTCAAAAGTCTTGCAATAATATGTGTGTAAGGGATTAGAGGATGCAGGAGAGGTATGTTCAAACATTAATTTAGATTACATGGGGAAATGATGGGCTGGATGGGTCTCACTTCTAATTACTAACTTACCTACCTAGGGTAGGTAAGCATTGGAATAGGCTTCTAAGGGAGGTTGTGGAATCCCCATCATTGGAGATTGTTAAGAAGGGTGGGACAAACCCCTGTCAGAGATGGTCTAGGTTTACTTGGTCTTGCCTCTGAGTGTGGGAGATGAACTAGATGATCTCTCAAGGTCCCTTCCAACCCAAATTTCTATAATTCATTCTTATACCCCCTTGTCCATCTCACAAAACAAATGCACAGTTTGGCACCAGTCAGTCCGATTGGCAGTCCCTGCTCATGAAAAGCCCAGAACTGATACAGCAGGCAGTTCTACTAATCAGGGCTGAGCTGCCGTGGCAGAGCTTAGCTGGGATTGCGTGTCTGCACCTTGGGGCCAGACCCCACGGTACTCGCTAAGGCAAAAATCCTACTGATTTATTTATATAGGAAAGTTTGCCTTTAGAATTGTTTACCCTGCAGATAATAAAATGCCATGCCAATCCCTTCCACCTACCCTAAAAAAATCTGCAAAACCCTATATGTAATTTTACTCTTATGTAAATTCTACAACTTTTTTTTAAAAAGGACAAACTGTAGATGTCTGAAAAGACACTTGGAAATGCACTGATACACCTATTCAGCTGCTTACTTATAAACAGTCATATGTGCATTTTATATAGGGTGTTTTGTTCCCTTTAATAGTAGTGGTCTGTGGCCAGTCACCCGTGTTCCAAGTCTCTCCTTATTCTTAAATAGGCTGTCTGGGACTTGTATTTCCCTGGAGGGAGACTATGGCCATGCTGAAGTAAGCCTACTCGGGGAGGGGTGTGTGTGTGTGTGTGTGTGTGTGTGTGTGTGTGTGTGGTGAGAGTCATATGACAGGACTCCAGTATGTAAGGAGAAGCTCGTGGTTCATTTAGTCAGAGTGGAGAACTTCATGGAGTGGGAGTCTGCTAGGGGTGAGTCTCAGTTTGGAAGGGATAGTTTAGAGCTTTACATAAGAGCTGGAGAACTAGCAAGGAAAAACGTGGGAGGAAGCCCCTCCACTGGCCCTGCACCATCAGGGCAAATTAACTGTTTGAATCTGGGATGCTGTAGAGACTACAAAGGCCTGGAGGGAGGGTTCTAGGGATAGCAAAGCCTGGTAAGGACTGAAAAGACCACTGAACCCGAGGAAGTTTGGCTGGAAGGAACAACTGAACCTGAGGGAGAAGACTGGAAGACTTGATTTGAGGCAAACTGTTAACTTTATGTTAATAATCCAGATCCCAGAAGGGGAATGTAAATTCAAAAGCCCAGACATGATGATTTGACTGGCTGTAAAAGAAGGTAAATTGGGGCAGTGACTGGGGCCAGATGCTAGATTGAGTAAACTGCTGATACATGGCATGAATTTAAAATCTGGATTTAAAAACAGGTATAGCAGAAAGAATTGCTAAAGAGAATACTCAAGAGGGGTGTGATCTTTCAAACTCCGAGTCATGTGACCGTTTTAATTTTTGGCTTTAAACAGAAAAAAATAATCCTCCTCAAAACTTTTTTGCTGTGATGCATACATAAAACTTGACAGTGGTTTTGCTGCTAGTGTGCTGAGACCACTACCTGCCAAGCTGACCAGTATCGTCTCATTTCCTTGTACTCCATCTGTCTGTATCCATAGTTGTCTCTTGTTTTATATGTAAGGGGACTGTTGCCCCCTTACTAACATTCAGTGGGGGTGTTTTGATTGGCTTGCTCCCAGTACTAAAAGGGGAAGGGTCGATGGCAAATCAGGAGCCTGAGACTGACAGTCCCCAGGAACAATGGGGAGAGGCCAATGCTCCAGATCAGCCTGATTGACAGGGCGGGCAGGCTAATCAGAGGGTCAGGAGGCGAGGGAGGTCCCGTCCTCCGTGTGAGCTGGAATTGCCTGGGTCAGACTGAGTGGGGCCGAGCAAAGGAGAAAGCAGGGGCCCAAGCTGAGCTGGAGAGCAGAACCGTGCCAGATCCAGAGGGGCCAGAGGCGCAGCCACAGAGCCAGAGACAAAGCCCAGGGAGAGCAGATCCTGAGCTGGGAGCAGAGCTGCAGCCCCAAAGCCAGAGCACAGCCAGGAGAGAGCAGGGGCCTGAGCTAAGTTGCTGGGAGCAGAGCTGCAGCCCCAAAGCCAGAGCACAGCCAGGACAGAGAGGGGCCTGAGCTAAGTTGCTGGGAGCAGAGCTGCAGCCCCACAGCCAGAGCACAGCCAGGAGAGAGCAGGGGCCTGAGCTAAGTTGCTGGGAGCAGAGCTGCAGCCCCAAAGCAGAGTTACAGAAGCAGCCTGCAGAGCAGACCTGCCCTGGGAGGAGAGCTGCAGCAACCAGAGCCAGAGGGGCCAGAGAAGCAGCCCAGGGAGCTGGAGGCAGAGCAGCAGCAGCAGCCGTGCTGAGGCAGAGTGGAGCTGGAGCTGGGGCTGGAGCAGTCCGGAGCTGGGTGCGGTGAGCAGCTGGGGAGAGTGAGGGGGACCCTGGCAGTGGGCCCAGCACAGGGAGATACCTCAGCCAAGAGGCCTTGCAGGCCAGACTTGGAGGGGGATCGTAACCCTGACAGGGCGGGGGCGACGCTGGGAAGAAGGGTCCTGCCACCTAGAGCCTGAGAGCGTGTGGCCACCGCCAGAGCAAGTGTCCAACCCACAGCGTCCCTGCAGCACAGCCAGGGCCTGAGAAGGAGGCCCGGGACCTACAAGGAACAGACTGTGAACTGCCCTGACGTTCCAGAGACACTGCTTGTGATATTCCCTGCCTCAGAGCAGGGTGATGTGTTTCCTTTAACCTTTTCCATTTTTCCTTATTCTTTTTTAAAAGTAATTGTTAATTAAATAACTTGTATTTGCTTTAAATTGTATAAAATGATCAGTGGGTCAGGGAGGTGCCCAGTGCAGAGAGAGTACCCCGGAGTGGGGACACCCTAGCCCCTGTCCTAGGTGACCACAGCAGGGTTGGGGGTCAAGCCCCCCAGGAATCCTGGGCCCAGCCTTGTTGGGGTTTACGAGGACTCTGCCAGACAGGAGAGTGGAAGGGGAGTCCTCAAGGGCAGGGAGGCCTCTGGGTAAAGGAAGTGGGAGCGAGGACTCGGATCCTTTCGCTAGCCCACTTCACCGGGGTAGTGCAGAAGCCAGGAAAGTTCCCCACAATAGCGGGACCATTCCCCCGCTTACATATAGTTGAGTCCGTTGGGATAGGGAGCTGCTTCTTTTTGTTCTGTTTGTGCCGTGCCTAACACAATAGGATCCTGGCCTGGGACTAGGGCTCCTAGGCGCTACGATAATACAAATAAATGCTCACCAAAAAATTCTAGTCACCCTGGCAGATAGTAAAAATCAGTCGAGTAATGATGGCCACCTAGTGACATGAAAAAGAATCCTATGCGAATTAGATCAGCCAGCCTTTTCACTATCCAGGGATACGCACCCTCAAACCTCCCCTCAGAGCCCTGTAAAAGCTCAAACCCCAAAACCAGCATTTAGCTTTTGCTTTCTTCATTATCACAGGTTTCTTCCCTGAGACCCATATCAATCCCATCTCAAAAGAAAAAAAAAATTGTCCAAGTTTCTCTTCAATGTATAATCCCTGAATCAGGAAAACACTTAAGCATGTGCTTAAGTGCCCACTTAATGCTTTTCATTATTGCAGCCATAGTGATAACTGTAGTAGCGGGTGATTAATTCCATATAAATACCATTGAGGGTTCCCCAGCATCCTGTGTGACGCTGAATTATAATTCCAAGATTAACAAAACTCTCAACATGCCATCAGGGTTTCCCCGAGGAAGACCGTGTAACTTCTGCTCGGCTACAGGGCCTACAATTGATAACAGCAGGCAGTCATCCAGACCTTTGCTGAAATGGCCTCGCAAAGCATAAAAAATAACTGCAAAGAGCAGTGCAGAGTCATAGTAAATTGATGCAATATTATGTGTAGATATATATTTGTATGCATATGTGCATCTATGTAATATGCATGCATGCATATATATGTGATTAACTGAGAGTTTAAATTCTCCCAAATGGATTTTTAAAGGTGCAAAAATAATAATAAATACTTAGAGTAGAATGGGGTTTGTTACCGCAGTTGATAGCACTTTCCGCAAACTGAAATCACCCGCAACCGCAAGTAATTATGATTTGTTGTATTGATGGGTTTTGGCCCCTTCTGTTAAGTTGTTAAACCACACTACACATTTAGCATGGGAAAGAGTTCAGAGACACGATAATTTATATAACTGTCAGGGAATGAATTACAGATATATCTGTTGTGTTTAAAAAGTTCCCACTTGTTATACTTGCATTATTACAGAAGTGGTGAACCTTATATCTTTAAGTCTGTAATTAAAACTGTACATAAGTGTGACCTTTAGAAAATAGACTGGAGAGTAAGAAAACATTGGATTTTCAGATAACATGATGCTTAAATTTCCATTCATAGAGCCAGCATGCTTTGTGCATAATGACTGCTACAGTAAGTTAGGCTGCTGCTGTATCTACAGTTTTTCTTTGTAAATTAGTTACAGGGCAGCTTTTAGTATTGGCAGGCACTCGTATAAGGCTGAGTGATTAAGTGTGTTTAGATTTGTTCCTAATGACCAAAAAAGCTGATATTTCAGACTTCAAAGGGAGGAGGATCTGTACAAGAGATGCTTTCTTGTACCTGTGAATCACAGTATCAATTTTGGTGAAATGTCTAAAGGACAAAACTGCTGAAAGAAATAACCTTATAAAAATGACCTTCAAAACTGATGTGATGTCTAACTGCATTGTAGCAGATTTCTTCTTCCTCGTTAGCATGTTCTCCCTTGATTGATTTTGTTCAGTGATGTCACTATCATGTTTGTTACCTCAATTAACTGCCAAGGAAACACTATGTAACCAACACTAAACTACATTTGTCATCACTAAATGAGCCAGGCAGATGATTAAAGGCTGCTTCTACTCATGCAGATGTCTTATGGGAAGAGAGTGGGGAGATAGAGATGGTCACTATTAAAATAAGAAATGACTGTGTCTGAGACACCTCTCACTGGTAATTGTTAGTGATTGTGTACCCCGGTATTTATTCTGGAGCAAGAAAGAGAAGTTGATTAAGTGACAATTCACTTAACAATCTGTACATTTTCAGAAGCACACAGTTTTTTTTGTTTTTGTTTTTTTGTTTTTTTGGAAAAGGAGGGTTTGAAAAATGCATCAGGTGAGGTTAAGTGAAAGCTGGGAGTGCTTATGGGGCATTACTTCAGCTAGCAACAACTTTGGGAAATTCATGAGAAAAATTCTGTAAATGGTTCTGTCACAGGGTTACTTGTCCCTTTAAAGGAACATCTACACTGCACACTTCTTAGGGTGGGATGTAGAACACGTAGACACTAGCCCCCTCACACGGGTGTAAATAGCTGTGTACATGGTGAGGCACTGCTTAGGTGAGCATAAAGTCAGGCCTGAACCCTTTGGCTGTGTGCTGGGGCATGTACCCTACATAGCTTTCTACAGCCCAAGCAGCACCTCCCCTGTCTACACTGCTATTTTAAGCAATGTAGTGTCCAGTTGCTGCAGCCTATCCCTACACAGGGAATCACTCTGGCAGCAGGAAAAAGCTCTGGCAGCTCCCTGATGCTGGAGCTTTTCCCCACCTCCTCCCCCTATCAGAGACTTTCCTTGCTGCAATAAAAGGCCCTGGGAGAACAGACAGCTGCTGAACCCTTTCCGTGCTGCCTCCCCCCAGGCTGAGCCTTTCACTGAAATGTGTAGCTACACACTACACCATGGTTGCAACCCACTTTTCACTGCAGCATGTGGCTACATGTTCCCTATACATTGGTCACACTGGTGTGCAGTGTGTAGATGGAGCCTAAGATGGAGCAGGGTCCAGTGCACCTGTGACTTGTTAGGCTTAAGAGAGGACACCTAGGTCATATGTCGGCGAGCATCTGCGAACAGTCAGGAGTGGTAGGTGAGAGCTGCCTAAAAATAGAGGCAAGACCAGAGGAGCACTGGAAAGTTTGCTGAGGCAAAGCGCTGCAGGAGATCACAAGGAGAGCAGTAAACATGAGTTGCCACTGGTGACCTGTGAGAAACTGTTGGGGGAAGACTGGCTAGAGCTGAGGAACCCTGCCGAGTTATCCGAAGGCTTGTGAATTGACCCGTAGGAAGAAGGGAAGAACCAGCTTGGTCAGCATAAGCCAGGCCCAAAAACAAGGAGTTGACTCTGGAGGGAGGTCCCAAGAGCAAGGGTAGGACTCACAGGCAAGGAAGCCTGGGAGTGGAACAGTGCACGGAACCCTCTGGCAGAAGACCCAAATGGAGGAGTGTAGGAGGAGCTCAAGAGCAAAGAGTTGGTCTGGAGGGAGGTTTCCCGGAGTGGGGGGTGGAGTAGGACTCAGGCAAGAAGGCCTGAGGAAGTGAAACAGTGCAGGGAGCCTTCTCACAGGAGATCTTGCTTGGGGCTATGGGAGAAGACTTGTGGGAGTCTTGGAACTCTGAGATAGGAGGCCTGGAGAGAGGGGACTTGGGAAAGGGGCAAGGGAGCTGGGACTGAACAGTTAATGACTCTAGAGATGGTGACCTTTGAATGGGTTTTGCAGAGCTGCTGTTTGACTTTGGGGTTTTGAGAAGAGCTGTATTGACTACTTTGGACCTGTGTAGGACTGTGGCACTTCATATGAATAGAAGGGTTTGAGTTTGCTGCAGAGAAGAGACTGTATTCCTTTGCATGGGTGAATAACAGGAAAATTGAGGCCGGGTCCCTTATTTTACAGGGTCCTTCTCTTTCCTTTCTGAAGAGCATGTGTTGTGTTCTTCCAGAATGTATTAAAGTCTGACTGTATTCCAAACTACCCAATGCTCTTAGCAAGCTGAATGATTTGACCTTCATTCTTGCTTTGCTTGAATTGCATTTCCCTGGATACAGTGGAAGAGGAGAAAAAAAAAAAAGCTCAATACCTTTGTTGTTTCAACTATTAACCAACAATCACATGATTCTTCCCTATATGTCAGCTTTAGGTAAGGAGTCGTTCTCACATCTAATTTTGAGAGCAGCAGAACCTCTAAAACCATTAAATTTTTTTGGCTTAAAATGTAGCATGGCTAATGACAACACACAAATGAAGAACCTTGGACTGGATCAACTCCTCCCATGGTAAAACCCACAATGGAGCTCTGAGCAGGAGAGGAAATTTTTGTGAGGCTCCCCTGGAAGAGTTCTTCCAGCATTCCATCAGGGCAGTAGGTTTATCTCTCTATGGAACAGGCTGCAGTGTCAGATCTTAAACCTTGAGACAGAGTAGGCCAGGCCTTCCTTGTGGAGCCCTTATGCCTCCACAGTGTTCTGGCCCCTGGCACTCTGTGGAGGGGTAATAATGTGCATCCCCCTGGTCCTGTCCCTTCCTGGCTTGCCCACTCCTGATCACAGCCTGACCCATCCCCAGGGCTGACCTTACCATGAGGCGAACTGAGGCGGCCACCTAAGGTGCCAGACTGTGGGGAGGGGCGTCACTAGGACCCAGAGTGTAGAAAATTTTGTCTGCTGCTGCTGCATATGTATTCTGTCTGCTCTAGATGCACAGAGATGGTGGAGTGCTGTGCTGGAGGAAGAAGGGCACAAGAGACATAACAGGCAGGCAAGAGAAAAGGTGAGAGGGAATAACAGAAAGCAGCAGGAGCTGCAGGGAGAGAGAGGAGGAGGAGCCTCTTATGTACCTCTCTAGCACCCCCAGGAGCCTGGACTGATTAACACCAGCTTCTCAGGGACCTTCCTGTTTCCTGCTGCTTCCCTGAACCCACTTGAGGAGAACAGGCAGTCAACTGAAGTAGTAGGATCCAGTTAAGCCCTTAAGACGCTGATATCTTCCCTCACTCAGGCCCTGCTACCAGCCTGCTTATTTGTCCCCTTCAATTGAGTGTTGAGAGTCACAATAGCTGGCACAGAACAGCAGTTATGAGTGAAAAGAAAATGCCCCTCTGGGGCAGCATTCAGAAAAAGAAAGCAAGCAAAGGAAGCTTTTCTATCTAAGCAGGAAGGAGCTCTCCTGAGATACATAGACACAAATGTTCACGGTGAGCCTTCCAGCCCCAGTTAGGATGTGAGTGGTGAGGCAATGCCTGATCCAGTTAGTCAGAGTGCAGGTGACATGGCAGCTACTGCAGCATCCATATCTCCATCTCAAATGGATGTAACCAGGCACGTTCCTGAAGAAAAGTGTAGATCAGAGAAGTTTGTGGTAGAGGCGCAAGAAACAGCTGCTGCTGAGTTTAGTTCCTTAAGTCTAGATGATCCAGGACTGTGGACCCACTTGAGCAGTAGCCTGGGGACTTCCTTGTACTGCATGGGCCACAGCAAGTGAAAAACTTCATGTTCCCCAAAGACAATGAAAATTGGGGAATTCACACCAGTAATCCAACACATTACTGGTGTGAAATCCCCAAAGGTGACAAAGTGGAGAGGCCATGGCTTATGTACTCAAAAACCCAGAATGCTGCATACTGTTTTTGTTGCAAACTCTTCCAGTCTAATGTTCCAGCCACATTGGGTTCTACAGGGACAAAGAACTGGAAAAATCTGGCTAGAAATCTGGCATGCCATGAGAAGGCAGCAAATCACCAGAGAGCATTCCATAAGTGGAAAGAGCTTGAGATGAGACTAAGGTTAAAGGCCACCATAGATGATCAGCATCAAGAGAAGATTGCATCAGAGTCTCTTTACTGGCAAAATGTTCTGAAAAGGCTCATTGCCATTATGAGAATGCTTGCTACCCAAATGTGATGAACTGGGACTGTTCTTAATGTGGTCTTTGAATGCTGAGTGGGTAGTGTTGGCTGGGAAGGCAGGGGAGGTTGGCTGGGACGGTCTGCATTGGGGGATGGGAGACTGGCCTTGAGGGAAGATACCTGAGCATGTAACGTGAGAACCCAGGAAGGCGTTAGAGGCCAGGTGACACCTTTGCCAGGGAAACTAAACAAAGGCTGTGTGAGGGGTGGCTGAAGGGAGAGTTTCAGGAGCTGGCTGGTGGAATGGCTGGGAGGCAGACAGGGCTCTGACCTCCCAAGGGGGCTGTGGTGCCCTGGGACCCCAAGATGGACCTAACTGGGGGGGATCCTATTGTCTGTGCCTGCAAGACCTGTCTTGGACTGTGTTCCGGTCGTCTAAATAAACCTTCTGCTTTACTGGCTGGCTGAGAGTCATGGTAAATTGCAGGAAGCCGGGGGTGCAGGGCCTTGTGTCCCCCCACACTCCGTGACAACTGGTGGCAGCGGCGGGATCTTCTGCACCCCGTGGATGGCGCTTCCTGCAGTAAGTGACTGGGGAGCAGTAAAACGAAGGGGGATTGACGGGGATGATGCATGCTGAAGAGTCAGAGAGAGATGGTTTCAGGGGGCGATTCACCCCTGGGAGTGTGTGACCAGCGAGAAGGACTTTTGCAGTAACAGGGTCCCCCGGGGGATGGCAAGGGAGGTGGTGACCTCGAGAAGGGCTGGCACACCAGGGGTTCTCCTTGGAAACTGGGGAGCGGTGAGCACCCAGGCCTGTGAGTGGCCAGCAGGAAGATGTATGCCAAGCGGCTTAAGAGCGACCTGGTGGAGCTGTGCAAGTAGAGGGGGGCTGCGCAGTGGGAGGCTCACCAAAGAACAGCTCATTGCCCAGCTGGAGGAGGGAGATCGCTCGAATGAACTGATTCCTGTCTCTGAGGGAAGCAGCCTGGCAAATGCAGCGCAGGCACCAGTGTCTGTCCCATCTGGGAGTAGTCAGCCGGCTGCTGAGGGCTTCCCGAGACCCCTCCTTCCTATGCCTAGGGGAAGGGTGGGGAGGAGCCCAGCAAATACCGAGGGCACCGTGGAACCCCCCCCCCCCCGGCCAGCAGAGGATCCTCCCAGCGACGCGCGGCATCCGTGGAGCGGAAGCGGCTGGAATGTGAGAAAGAGCTAAAACTGAGAGAGCTGGCAGATTGTGAACAACAGAGACAGCGTGAACGGGAGGAGAAAGAGAAACAGAGGCAGCATGAAGAGAGACAGAGGCATCATGAACTGGAGCTGGCGAGGCTGAGGGGCAGCGATCCCCCGGCTGCGGTGAGTGAGGGGGGACCCAGGACTGCACGGAGCTTTGATAAGTGCATCCTGGCCCCATGTAAGGAGGGGGAGGACATGGATGACTTCCTGGATTCCTTTGAGATGGCCTGCGAGCTGCACCAGGTTGATCCTGCAGACAGACTCCGGGTTCTCACTGGACCCCAAAGCCATGGCATTGTACCGCCAA
This sequence comes from Emys orbicularis, assembly GCF_028017835.1. Taxonomy (NCBI): domain Eukaryota; kingdom Metazoa; phylum Chordata; order Testudines; family Emydidae; genus Emys; species Emys orbicularis. The sequence continues at coordinate 63,959,775 of NC_088689.1, forward strand.
CTGGAAGAGGCGGAGAAAGGGGACTACAAACTATTCAAAAAGGCCCTGCTACGTGAGTTTGGGCTGACTCCTGAGATGTACCAGGAAAGGTTCCGGAGTCAGGATAAAACCCCTGAGATCTCATATCTGCAACTAGCCGTCCACATGGAGGGATACGCCGGCAAGTGGGCAGATGGGGCCCAGATGAAGGAGGACCTGGTTAAACTGCTGGTACTGGAGCAACTGTATGAGCGGTGCCCATCCGACCTGAGGCTGTGGTTGAGGGACAAAAAGCCAGAGAACCCGCGACACGCAGGCCAGCTGGCCGATGAGTTTGTAAAGAGCCGGTCAGGGGATAACAGGGAGGAGTCCCAAAGGAACAGTCCCACCACAACGCAGAGAGAGAGTCACCATGGGACCTCCCAGCGGGGAAATATGGAGAACACCCACCAAAGGGGAACATCCAGCATCAGGTCCATTCGACCCACTCGAGGGGACCCACGGGACATGGGCTGCTATCACTGTGGCCAAAGAGGCCACATACAGGCCCAGTGCCTCAGGCTCAGGGACAGACTGAGCGAACCCAACCCACAGAGGGTTGACTGGGTAGAGACCCAGCCGGACGAGGGGAAGACGGCCCAGGCAAGGGGGGCTGACCACTTCCCAACGGCTCAGGAGAGAGGAGGGCCCCAGGCCAGCTCCTCTGGGGGGCTGGATGCTCCAGACTCAGGGTTTTTGGTTTATACGGTGGGCGCGGGGCTGTCCCTCCAGAGAGACTACCTTGTTCCCCTGGAGGTGGATGGGAGGAACTGTCTTGGACTGTGTTCCGGTCGTCTAAATAAACCTTCTGCTTTACTGGCTGGCTGAGAGTCATGGTAAATCGCAGGAAGCTGGGGGTGCAGGGTCTTGTGTCCCCCCACACTCCTAGCACTGCGTGGCACTTCAGATCAGCTGTATGTGCCAAACAATGGAAACTTCCTTAAAATTGTGGAGCTGATGGCTGAGTTTGATGCTGTACTCCAGGAGCATCTAAGAAGAGTCACCACCCAATAAATTTACACACACCACTACCTTGGAAAAAACAGTTCAAAATGAGCTCATACAGTTACTGGCAACAAAAGTCAAACAGAAGATTGTGGCAGATCTGAAGTCACAAGATATTACTCTGTTATTCTGGACTGCACACCTGACATCAGCCATATGGAACAAATGACTTTAATGGTGCATTTTGTAACAACAACAGAACCTAGTGAAAATGTCCCTGCAATGTTGACTGTCAGAGAGCATTTCCTAGAATTTATTGACATTGATGATACTACAGGAGCTGGTATGACAAATGTGCTTCTTAAAAAGCTGGAAGATATGGGAATTGCGATAGCTGACATGAGAGGTCAGAGCTACGATAATGGTGCCAACATGAGAGGAAAGAACAGGGGAGTGCAGACACGGATCTGAGAGTTAAACCCTTGAGCTTTTTTTGTCCTATACAGTTCTCATTCATTGAACTTGGTGGTCGGTGTTGCAGCATCAGCTTCTAGTGAGGCTGCTGAATTTTTTAATGTAATTCAAAGCATCTATGTATTTTTCTCTGCATCAACTCATCGATGGCAAATTTTGAAGCAACATCTGGGAACATCCTCTCTGACACTGAAACTGCTGAGTGCCCCGCGATGGAAAAGTTGAGTGGAGGTGATAAAGCCTATCAAACACCAATGATGATGCCATAATTGCCATTATGGAGGATAATGCTATGACAGGAACTGTTCGTGGGAGAACAGTAGAAGAGGGAAATGGAATCACCAGAAACATACATAACTTCAAATTACTGTGTGTCTTAGTGTTGTGGCATGACATACTGTGTTAAATAAATATTGTAAGCAAGAGACTCCAAGGTGTTGACCTTGATATATCTGGAGCAATGGAACTGGACAAAGCAAAGTCATACCTACAGTCTTACCGGTGAGATGAGGGATTTCAAAACGTTCTGACGAGTGCACAGAAGTTGGCAGAGGAACTTCACACCGAAGCTATTTTCCCACCCATTCAAGAATACAAGAGTCACCGAAGAAGAAGACATTTTGATTACGAGGCATGGGATAATCCCATAAGAGACCCCAAACAACAATTCAAGGTTGAATTCTTTAACCAGGTGCTAGATTGTGCAATACAGTCAGTTGAAGAATGTTTCATGCAGCTCAAGGAACACAGCAGTATATTTGGGATGTTGTATGATATTCCAAAACTCCTCACTATACCTGAAGAAGACCTACACCAGCAATGCAGGGCACTAGAGACAGTGTTGACATATGATGACATGAATGATATTGATGCGAGTGAGTTAGGTGATGAACTGAAAGCTCTTTCATGATACATTTCAGCAGGATCAACTCCAAAGGCTCTTTTGGAATATATGTGCACAAATAAGATGACCACCCTCTTTCCAAATGCTTTTGTGGCTCTGTGCATACTTCTAACACTTTCTGTAACAGTTGCCAGTGGACAACACAGCTTCTCCAAGCTGAAGTTAATAAAAATACATCTACGCTCCACAATGACACAGGTTGCAATGCCTTGCAACCATCTCAATAGAGCAATAGCTGGCCCAGACTGTGGACCTTCAACAGGAAGCAGTTCAAATCTTTGCAACCAAGAAGGCACGGAAAGCACCACTTTGATTATTCAAACAGATAAAAATGCCAGTGTTTACTATGCAGACAAGAAAAGTTACAATTTCTTAATGTAGTTACATTAAAAAAGTTACATGTTAGTTCTCCTTTATTGGGGGTAGGTAGCAGAGCAGTACCATGAGAGGAGTAGAACAGGAAGAAGGCAGAATTGAGACCTTTCAAAGTTTTGGCCCAAGCGAGGGGGCATGGGAGTGTCATTTCAGCTCCTCGCCTCAGGTGCCAAAATGTTGTGGGCCAGCCCTGCCCATCCCTACAACACAGAACCCACAGAGCCCCCTCCATGGGGTCTGGAAAACAGTGGCTGGCCACCTTCTGCATCAGGGCGGGAGATGCCACAATGCCTGGGGATATGAGGGTCCTCTTGTCCAGCCATGCATTTCAGCCCTGTCCTGAATAATGCTTAATGTCCCTCCACAGGTAGAAAGCTTCATTCAGTTTTATCTTTAACCATGTGAAGAGTAGAGAGGTGGCTTCTTTTATTATCTTAGGGGCTAGGGCAATTAAGTCATTTTGTCTGTAGTGCAAATATTCTAATGATACAGTAACACCCAGTATGGCTTACAGGATCAGGTGCTAATTCACAGAGGTCCCGAGTTTGCAAACTTAGTCATGTTTGTAAGCACTTCCCAATAGTTGTCCGAAGCCAGCCTCCTTCAGAACTATGTTTCAGATGTTTACGTTTAAACTTTAGTCTCATTGGAAGTAGCAAATTTATATATAATCTATCCTGTCATATATATTTGCATCAGTGTGTGAATGCGTGTGGTTTACTAAGATGTTTACGTGAGTATATGCTCTTCCATTATTGGCCTGATTCATTCTCTGATGAATGAATCACAGTCCACTGTTTGGGGACATCAGTTTCCACCCCTCCCCCTGTAGTTGTTTATTATTATGTACCAAACATAGAATTGTGACATCACAAAGGGCTGGTCCACACTACTCGCCCAATTCGGCGGGTAGAGATCGATCTTCTGGGATCGATTTATCGTGTCTCATCTGGACGCGATAGATCGATCCCAGAAGCGCTCCCCCGTCGACTGCGGAACTCCTGCTCGCCGAGAGGAGGAAGCGCTGTCGACGGGGGAGCCTGCCTGCGCCGCGTGGACCCACAGTAAGTAAATTTTGTTCAATCTAGGAAACGTCGACTTCAGCTACGCTATTCTCATAGCTGAAGTTGCATTTCCTAGATCGATCCCCCGCCCCAGTGTGGACCTGCCCAAAGTGAATCAATCTAGCTGTAGCAGGCTAATTTAGAAGAAATGTGCTGACATACAGTTATGATTTTAACCAGCAAAGATGAGAGAGAAACTTCTTTAGAAACAAATTAATTAAATTTAATTCTTTAAATTTTGCTTCAATGTAATAGTAGTTTTTTAACATATATCCTCTTTTGGTGGTAATTTGATGTCTAGGCTATGACCTTAAACTTCTTTGTTTTTTTTTAGTACATAGTCCAATGTTACTGTTCATGACATAATCAGACAAATCAGTTTTTGAAGGTCATGTTTGTAAAGCTTATTTTCTTAGGTAGGTTCCTGGCATTGTTCTGTCCTTCAGTTACTAAGCAAAAAATTGATAATTTTAACTGATGGTTACAGGAAAACATCTTTCATATTGGGCCACTCTTTGAAGTCTGCAATGTGGCTTTTTTGATGATTAGAAATGAATCTAAATAAACTTAACCTTACAAGCATACCTGATGCCGCAATGCGCTGAAATTGCTAAGTGCTTCCTTGCAGTTAATTTCTCTTTCTTTCCTGTAAATGTCTCTGCCTCTCACATTCAGCACTGTTTGATCATATTTTGTTAACAAATTATCAAAATTAACAAAAACAGCTGTAGTTTTATGCATTTTAAAATAAGAATATATATGAAAACAAAGTAATTCCTTCCTTTGAATAACTGTAAGGGTTGCGCTGAAAAAGCCAGCAGTGGCCAATATATTCCACACAGTAACTACAATTATGTCCAGTTCTAAATTGTAGTACTTTAGATTCAGCTCTGTGGTAGGTCTTGGCAAATGCTGATTTGTAATGGCAAACATCATGTCTGTGGTTTTTTTGGTTTGAATCCCGTAGCCTGACCCTGAACCATTGCAATTACATGATTTTTCTAATGCTATTTCCTGGATACCCTTGGAGCCAGATCCTGTATCTTTTTTTATTCTTTCCAATAGTCACTACCCAGGAGTGCAGCTGAAGGAGTAGTATGCATGGGTAAAGGCTGCTTGTGCAAGTGTTGCAGGGTGAAGTTCTAGATTACCTCCCCATTTTGATAATTTGCTCTTTCCTTAGGTAAAACAAGGTAATCTAAAGAATTCAGGATCTTATGTGAGGACATATACTACACAGGGGAGATATACAGTCCTGTGTGTCATAAACGCACATGATGCTGTTTGCTAGAATAACTACTGTAGGCTGCAGTTGAGGGGTTGATATGATACGGGGAGACTTTCAGAGGCTTAATGCTGGCGTTGTGATTGCAAACAGGCAGCTATCATCCTGAGCACAAGGTGTTTCTGTTTAATTGCACATTGCACTTGGTAGGTGGATCATGCCCTGGAGCTGTTGCTTTTTTGAATCTGAGTGGCTTTGCACTGTTGAGCCAGTTTGCCTTTTCAGTTTTTGGTTGCACATTTTGAATTGCTAAAAGAGGCCTATTGGGTATGTCTCTAAATTGAATCACACTGGACTCATTGCTAGTTGTGGGCTACAGCCATCCTGAAGGCGTGAGAGGGGGAAATAAAAGGGATAACTGTGGAAAGAATAGCTTATCGAAACAGTTCCCAACATATATTTTTCTAAAGTCATTGTTTAAAGGTAGAAGGGACCACCGGATCATCTAGTCTGACCCCTTGTATATCACAGGTCACCAACACCGCCCTCCAGCAACCACACACCAAACTTATTATAAACCCTGGACCCAGTCCTGCTTCCATTGGAAGTCTATAGGAGTTTCACCATTCACTTCATTGATAACAGCAATGGCATTTTTGCGATTGCTTTTAATAGGAGCACATTAGAGCCCCGACTACTTTTTTGTAATCAGAAGAAAGGACTTATATATTTATATGCACACCATCCACTCAGCATTTAGCAGTAGAAAATTACACATTTTGATCTGAAAGTAGTGCTTTTTTTAGGCTAATTAAATTAAAAACTGTATTGGCAAAGATACATGCACTTCAATTGGTCACACTGCCAGGCATTCTCCCAACAAACCTAATTAACTTCAAACTGTGGAGCACCATTAACAGATGGGACTTTTTTCTTTGGGATTTTTCACTAATTAGTCTTTTAAAAATTAGGAATCGAACAGAAGATTTTATCTTACTTGCCAATAAATCTGCATTATTTTTCCTTAATGGTTTTTGTCAGTGGAAAAGTTAAGAAAAAGGAAACCATTTGTATAAAAAAGGAAAATATAATTGAAATGCTAGTAAAGATTAGAGGCTGTGACGGGTTGGGTTACAGAGACCCCCTTGGGACTGTCACCTGATATGTTGAGACTACCTCTGAGCCCGTTTTCTCTGCCAGTTTGGGCCTCCAGAGCCCTGTCTTGTTGAGCCAGATACACTAATCTGCTGCGACACAGACCCAGGATCTGAACCACGCCCCGAAAGCTGCAGACTTATCTGAAAACAGCGTAGCAAGTGTTCCTGTCTCCAGCACCCAGACACCCAATTCCCAATGGGATCCAAACCCCAAATAAATCCGTTTTATTCTGTATAAAGCTTATACAGGGTAAACTCATAAATTGTCCGCCCTCTATAACACTGATAGAGAGATGCACAGCTGTTTGCTCCCCCCAGGTATTAATTGTTTACTCTGGGTTAATTAATAAGCAAAAGTGATTTTATTAAGTATAAAAAGTAGGATTTAAGTGGTTCCAAGTAATAACACAGAACGAAGTAAAATAAATACCAAGCAAAATAAACAAAACACGCACGTCTAAGCCTAATACAGTAGGAAACTGAATACAGGTAGATCTCACCCTCAGAGATGTTCCAATAAGCTTCTTTCACAGACTAGAGTCCTTCCTCATCTGGGCCCAATCCTTTTCAGAACAACGTTGTAGGTTATGGTCTGGATCCAGCAATCACTCACACCCCTGTAGTTACTGTCCTTTGTTCCAGTTTCTTTCAGGCATCTCTGGGGTGGAGAGACCATCTCTTGAGCCAGCTGAAGACAAAATGGAGGGGCTTCCAGGGCCTTTTCTATTCGCTCTCTTGTGGGCGGAAACCCCTTTGTTCTCCTGGGAAAAATCACAGCAACAAGATGGAGTTTGTAGCCACCTGGGCAAGTCACATGTCCATCAATAATTCAGCTTTTTGCAGGCCGATGCCATTGTTTACATGTTAGTTTGAATGTTCCCAGGAAAGCTCAGATGTGGATTGGCATCTCCCAAAGTCCATTGTCAGTTAAGTGTTTCTTGATTGGGCACTTACTGAGGCTAGGTCTACACTACCCGCCTGAATCGGCGGGTAGAAATCGACCTCTCGGGGATCGATTTATCGCGTCCCGTCGGGACGCGACAATCGATCCCCGAATCGACGCTCTTACTCCACCAGCGAAGGTGGGAGTAAGCACCGTCGACGGGAAGCCGCAGAGGTCGATTTTGCTGCCATCCCTACAGCAGGGTAAGTTGGCTGCGATACGTCGAATTCAGCTACGCTATTCGCGTAGCTGAATTTGCGTATCTTAAATTGACCCCCCCCTTGAGTGAAGACGTACCCTGAGAATAGTCCTTTCTCAAGAAGCTGACCAAATGCTTCACTGAGGCTACTTAGAATCAAACACATTGAGATACAAGTACATAGCCAATATTCATAACTTCAAATACAAAATGATACACACATACAGACAGCATAATCATACCCAGCAAATTACAACCTTTCTATAAACACCTTACTTGACCTTCTTTGTACAAGATTTGGTGCAACTATAGGACCTTGGTTGCAACAATGATCTATATGGTCACAGTTCATGTCAATAACGTCACAGAGGCTGTATGGGACAGAACTTTTCAGAAATTTTCGTGGGTTTTTTTGTTTGTTTTTTATTCGTCCTCAAATAATGGTAATTGTTTAAGCCATGTTTTATTTGATACACTGCTTGGTTGTTATCATTTTCAAACAAAATCCTGATTAAACAGATGAGCTTTTCTGGGTTTGATACCTATTCTAACAGAGCCCTAATCCTGTACCTTCAGTATGCAAACTGCTTATTGAATTCCAGACAAATTCCTCAAGCTGTGCAGGAGGTCTGCTGAAGCGCTCATGTGCAACTCTACAATAACAAACCTGGGGTGGGGGGTCTCATGTACCTATACTGGGAGGGCGTGTGTGTGTGTGTGTGTGAGTGAGAGAGAGATTTGACTTGCCAGGTGTCTTGTGTGCTGGGTTGTATTTAGAAAAGCCCCCAGTCCTAGCCTTGGTGACTTTTATTATCTTAGCTAATATGTTGTATTTCTATATAAGTGAGCACATTCACAGTGATCTAGGGTCTTGTTCTGCAAGGTTCATAGCCCCATCTGTGAGGTTGTGAGTCCCAAAGACTGTCTGTTATATATTTCTCAGACATGTTGTAGAAGCACTATCTGTGAGAACTGAGGCCTGGTCTACACTAACCCCCCAATTCGAACTAAGGTACGCAACTTCAGCTACGTGAATAACGTAGCTGAAGTCGACGTACCTTAGTTCGAACTTACCGCGGTCCAGACGCGGCAGGCAGGCTCCCCCGTCGACTCCGCCTACTCCTCGCGCCGAGCAGGATTACCGGAGTCGACGGCGAGCACTTCTGGGTTCGATTTATCGCGTCCAGACAAGACGCGATAAATCGAACCCAGAAGTTCGATTGCCTGCCGCCGAACCAGCGCGGCAAGTATAAACAAGCCCTGAGAATGCTCAGTACACCTCTACCTCGATATAACGCTGTCCTCAGGAGCCAAAAAATCTTACCGTGTTATAGGTGAAACCGCGTTATATCGAACTTGCTTTGATCCACCGGAGTGCGCAGCTCCCCCTTCCCCCCCCTCCGGAGCACTGCTTTACCGCATTCTAGACGAATTCGTGTTATATCGGGTCGCATTAGATCGGGGTAGAGGTGTACTTTCTTTAATGATTTTACTTTTTAAATGTCTGTCTTCCTGTTATTACTTCATATGCTGTTGAACTCACAAACTCTTTTGTTTATAAATTTCTTATTTATGTATCTATCTTGCGAATGAAATACATAAATACAGACTCATACCACAATTAGGAATTTGTTGAACACAGTTGTACTATGTTTGTGCAGAGCTACTTAGAGTACAAATCATTATAGCATCAGTAATAGCACAAATAATGTAAAATCCAATTACACTTGTTTGTTTATATATTAACACAGTAGAGCCCAGAGATCCCAGCTGACACTGGGGCTCTATTGTGCTAGGTTCTGTACAGACTCATAGTGAGAGACAGTTGCTGTGGCTGCCGCAAAGAGCTTATAGTACAACTAGAGAAGAGAGACAAAGGGTGGGATGGTAAACAGAAGCTTGGAGAAGTGAAGTGCCTCATCTAAGCTCGCACAGCAGGTGAATGGGAGACCTGGGAATAGAACCTACGTCTCCTGCCTTCATTGCCTTATCCAATAGATCATGCTGTTACTATCCTCGCTCAATTGCATGTGCTTATTAATTTTAAAAGGGGTTGTTAACTTTTAGGGCAGCTTGACTTAGTATTCTTAGTTTTATTTGATAGATACAACTCTCTCTTAATGTTCAGATACATTTTAACTGTAGTATCTCTGTCCAGATTGATACTCTGTCTTCCTGGCCATTGAATCGCTCTGGAACAGCGAAAGACCAAATGTGTAGCCCATAAAGTCTTAAAAGGCAAGCCAAAGCTGCCCTTGCTCTGTAACTGCAGGGAGATGAACACACTGATTAACTGTAGGTTTTTGTTGCTAGTTCACGTAAACAAACAATTTCTAGTCATCAAGGAACATGAAATAAAAGAACAGATATTATGGTTGAGCACATTTATTTTTGAGAAAGTTGTTATCTTGCATGCAAATTTGGCATGGCCTGCAGGCTTCTGAGAAGTTGGCAACATGGCCTTTGAGGTCGAGATAGTGCTTTTGGCTACTCACTTTACTGCTTTTGCAGAACTGACTCAGATCTGAGGCCAGAGGGTCAATGAAGCCTGAACCTGAATTCACTGAGAATTGAGGGTACTCTGGACTTCACTACAGATGCTTAGCATCTGGTCCTGGCATGCAAGAAAGGGAAGGAATTGTGCATCCGAAAGGGCAGGACCTCTGCATGGTGCTCAATAGAGTACCTGGTTAACACACCAGTCAGCAGGCATGTCCCCAAAGAGGCATGCTAGCTAGTGTCTATGCTGTAATCAGCAGCAGGTACTAGCTATGGAGTTTGTATTTTTCTCATGCTCACAGGATCAACTATGTGTAGTACTGTATGTCCCTCAAAGCCTACTGTAAGGTATGTTCCAGCCCGCACGGTTTCTGTGGCAGAGAAAGCATGGGATGCAGCATCTCTGCTCCCCATATTGGTCATTAAATGGAAAAGGACAAGATATTCATAAAATCCTCATTTATCAGCTTGCTGTTTTTTATTATCATTAATTTCTTGGAAGCTGGAGATGGAAACCTGTTTTATTAGCAGTTTTAGGTCCACCCACCCACCCCCTCGCATACTAGGATTGTTAGTGCTGGCACTACTACTGAATTTTTTCTTTAAAAATAAGCTAGCATTTAAAGCAGTTGTTCTGAAAGCTATAAACACATACTGAACCAAGAATAACAGTGACTCTGCAAACTGATACAAGAATAAAGGCTCTCTTTTAGATCTCTTCAGTTGTTGCAGGGCCGGCTCCAGGCACCAGCTGAGTAAGCTGGTGCTTGGGGCGGCAGATTGTTCGAGGCGGCATTCTGCCCAATCCTAGGGCGGCACGACCGCTTTTTGTTGTTGTTGTTTTTGTTCTTGTTCCGCTCTGGCTGCCCTGTAGGGGGCGGCAGCGTGGAGAACCAGAGCGCCCTGCAGGGCAGTCCTCTTCCTTCCCGCCGACCAGAGCGGAGCCCTGGCGGCAGGCGGCAGGAGGCGGCGCAGCGGGAGGGGCCGCGTGGCAGCGCCCCTGCTGTAGCCCTGGCCGCCCCCTTCTCTCTCTCTCCCGCCCGCTCCCTACCCCTCCCCCCCCCAGCCGGTCCCCCTGCACCCGTGCTCCGGCCGTGCTGCAGGTTTTTTTGTTTTGTTTTGTTTTGTTTTGTTTTTTTGCTTTGCCGTTCTGGCCACCCCGTTTTTTTTTTTGCTTGGGGCGGCCAAAAAGCCAGAGCCGGCCCTGAGTTGTTGATAAACCAGCAGGAGGGAAAGAAAGAGACCATTATTCACAGTGTCCCTTGCTTTCATCATCTCAGCTCTTTCCTTTGTCTGTCTTAGTGCACTGGCCTGGAGGGAATGGGTGTATGGAGCTGTCTTTAACTCCAAAGAAAAGACTGTAGATAAACTGCACATAGACTGTAACACATAGACTATCAGCCCTTTGTCCTGCTGATGGATTTGGGAAATGAGCTCTGACCCACTTTCTTGCTGGGAATATGGTTTAATTTTAAAAACAGTGACTCTTATCACAGGTTCCTTATTGTTTGCCAGAAAATTGTATTTTACTTAATCAGTTTTAACACATCAGACTGACATGTATCTTGGGGTGCATCATTATACTTTGCATAATTTAACATGATACAGCTGATATAGCTCAGTGTAGCATGTCACAGTGTGATGTGTCCTCGGGGCAATTCATAAGCTTCCTTTTTTTTTAAAAAAAAAAAGGAAAACAAACCAGCAGTAAAATGAGTGGAAGCAACTTCAGTTTTCAGTGTGTCTATATTTCTGTATAGCAAATAGCTTCAACCATATCTTCCTGTGGACTTACCAAGTGGGTTCACAATCATCATAATGGATAAGGTTAAGATTTTGTCATGGTTATTTTTAGTAAAAGTAATGGACAGGTCATGGAAAATAAACAAAAGTTCACAGGAGCCGTGACCTGTCCCTGACTTTTATTAAACATTTTTTTTGGAGGGGAGGATGTTGGGGGGGGGAGGGAATGACAGCTGGAGCCACATGGGGTGGACTGAGAGCCTGACCCCCACCGCCAGGGGTCGGGAGGATTGACAGCCACAGCCCCTCAGCCACAGGGGGTGCGGGGCATAGCCCTGGCTCCAGCCCCTGCTGCAGCCATGGTGGGGCGGGGAGCATGGACCCGGCTCTGGCTCCGGCCCCATTGCTGACAGCTGAAGCCAAAGTCACGGAGGTTCAGTAAAGTCACGGAATCCATGACCTCTGTGACTAAATTGTATCCTTAATAATGGGTACTTTCCAGCTACCTATGGCTTTGCTTATATGGCGCTCTTTCTGGAAACTTCCCACTGTTGCAACACCCCCAGCCCAGCTCCAAACATGGTAGCAGCAATGAGAGCACCAGCATATTCCATTGGTATTTTCACCACCATGTTGTTTAGACTTACTCAGAGTTCCCATTCTTGTTACCACTGCTGTAGCTGCACCAGTAGTGGTGCAAAGATAGATAATTTAAAAATCTGTAAGTTAAAGCAAGGATGTCAACCAAGTAGTTCATAGAGTCCTAAAATACATCCTGTGACCAGGGCCGGCTCCAGCATTTTTGCCGCCCCAAGCAAAAAAAAAAAAAAAAAAAAAGCCGCGACCGGCGGGGACAGTTCAGCGGCAGGTCCTTCGCTCCTAGAGGGAGTGAGGGACCTGCTGTCCCCGAATTGCCACAGGTGCCGCCCCTCTCCCTTGGCTGCCCCAAGCACCTGCTTGTTCAGCTGGTGCCTGGAACCGGCCCTGCCTGTGACCACCCTCTCGTTCAAGTCAAATGGTATTAAATGCAGGTTTTCATTGCTAACAAATTCAGGAGACCAGCAATTTCTATTTACCTATTAAGGGAATACAACTACCATCCATTATTTTTGTTGAAGGAAGTTAGAACATAAGAATGACCATCTAGGTCAGACCAGTGGTCCATCTAGCCCAGTATCCTGTTTTGTGACAGTGGCCAATGCCAGATTCTTCAAAGGGAATGAAAATAACAGGGAAATTATCAACGAATCCATCCCCTGTTGTCTAGTCCCAGCTTTTGGCATTCAGATCCTTAGGGACACCCAGATCATGGGATTGCATCCCTCACCATCTTGGCCATCGATGGACCTATCCTCTATGAATTTTTCTAATTCTTTTTTGAACCCAGTTATACTTTTGACCTTCCTAACATTCTCTGGCAATAAGTTCCATAAGTTGATTGTGCATTGTATGAAGAAATATTTCATTATCCTTGGTTTTGCTGTATATTAATTGAATTGGGTGACCCTGGGTTCTTGAAGGGGTAAACAGCACTTCTTTATTCACTTTCTCCATACCATTCATGATTTTATAGACCTCTATCATATCCTCCCTTAGTTATCTCTTTTGCAAGCTCCACGGTCCCAATCCTTTTAATCTTTCCTCATACAGAAGCTGTTCCATACCTCTAAAATTGTTTGTTGCCTTTCTTTGTACCTTTTCCTTTTCTAATATATCTTTTTTTGAGATGAGTCAACCAGAACTTCACAGAGTATTTGAGGTGTGGGCGCACCATGGATTTATACAGTGACATTATGATATTTTCTGTCTTCTTATCTGTTTCCTAATGGTTCCCAACATTCTATTTGCTTTTTGACTGCTGCTGCACATTGAGCAGATGTTTTCAGAGAATTGTCCATGATGACTCCAAGATCTCTTTCTTGAATGGTAACAACTAATTTAGACACCAATTCTTTGTGTATATATAGTAGGGTTATATTTTTCCAATGTGCATTACTTTGCACATTAACATTTTCAATACTGATATTTAAAATCATGGACATTTATTTTCAAATTAGTTAGAAGTGTCAGGCTGCTGGCAAGTTTCTAATGCTGCCATTGGTGTCACTAAATTAGTGGACCATGGAGTTAATATAAGATGTAGATTTACTATAGTAAGAAATAATTTGTATTCTTCTTAAGTAATTCAAAATACAAAGGCTAATAGAGACAGCTTTATCTTTAAGTATTGTAAAAAAAACCACAGCGTTTTATTAGTGACTAAATGTATTCATAAGGAAATTAAAGTTGTGACCTTTTAAAAATATTAATAATGGACAGTCTAATATAGTCCAAGCAGTGCAATAGGGCTTATGATTTAGCACTGACCATGAAGACTGACACTGTGACCTTACAATAAGCAGAGTTTCAGACACAGATGTCTGAATTAATATTTCAAAGCAAGTCAACACCAGTTCAGGAATGTACCATACAGGGAATTTTTCCAGGCTTCCTGATTCCATAAAAGAATATTTTAGATTTCCTTTCTTTTTCTATTTTCCCCAGCTTTAAAAGTATTAAGAACCCGTTCCTCTCAGATAATTTGCTTTCACCTTCGCATTCTTATTAAACGGAATGATCAAAGGAATGTATGTCTCCTGCAATATTGCTATCCTCCCTCAATAGAAATTATATACACCCATCTCAGAACAAAATAAACTGTCTCAGATGCAGTAAGAATGGAGTGTGAGATATCTAATTTAAACTAGTAACTAACTAGCTGGATCTGCTACTGGGATAAAGGAAAATGGGCCACATTATGTCCAGTACCTGCAAGGATCAGAAAAATGGTGGAAAAGGACAGAAGCAGGTTCTCCTTTCCCTTTGCATCCAGTGCGGGGACTGAGCTTAATTGAAGTCCTGTCTTCATCTCAAGTAGAATTAACCATCCCAAAGGCTGTGTGCAGAAGGCTGGTCATGGGCCCCAAAGGTACCTTCAAAACTGGTGGTGCAGTGGGTCTGTTCCCTGGGAATTCCCTTTCTGCACAGGGATTAAAAAACCCATGGCTGCTCTGGCTCAGCTGACTGAGTTTTGTGGAGCTCTGGGTTGAAAAATTGCTATGTAGATAGGCTGGAGTCCAAGCTCTGGGACACTGTGAGGGTGGGGGGTACAAGAGCTTGGGCCCTAGCCTGAGCCTGAATGTCTACACAACAATTTTTAGCCTCATGAGTCAGAGTCAGCTGACCCATGCCAGCTGCAGCTGGGCAGCACAGCTCTGATTCCTGTGTAGACATACCTTAGAGCAGAGGTGGGCAAACTACGGCCCAGGGGCCGTAATCCAGCCCTTGAGCTCCCACCGGGAAGCAGGATCTCGGGCTTCCCCCACTCTGGCGCTCCAGCTGGGGAGTGGGTTTGGGGTGTTGCCCCACTCCGCATGGCTCCCGGAAGCAGTGGCATGTCCTCCCTCCAGCTCCTGGGAATCACAGCCAATGGGAGCTGCAGGGGCAGTGCTTGCGGACAGGGCAGTACGCAGAGCCATCTGTCCGTGCCTCTGCGTAGGAGCTGGAGAGAGGACATGCCACTGTTTCTGGGAGCTGCTTGAGGTAAACACTGCCTGGAGCTGGCCCCCTCCCATGCCCCAGCCCTGATCCCCCTCCTGCCCTCCCAACCCCTCGGTCTCAGCCCGAAGCACCCTCCTTCATCCCCAGCCCCACCCCAGAGCTGGCACCCCCAGCCGGAGCCCTCCCACCCCCCACCCCCAATTTCATGAGCATTCATGGCCTGCCATATAATTTCCATACCCAGATGTGGCCTGCGGGCCAAAAAGTTTGCCCACCCCTGCCTTAGAGTCAACAGTCCTGCCTGCTGAAATTCCTTCTTGTCACAATCCCGACACCCAAAGAGAGAACAACTTGTTTTAATTATGATCAGACATTTGGGAGACCTGTTATTTTCTTCAAAGGCAGCAAATTCAACAAATAGTGGGTTTTAAAAAATATACATTTATACATTATATCTCTTTTTAAAAGTTCGGTCAAAAATGTCATGTTGTAATATTATGTCATGTTGAAAAGGAAAGACTTTTTTTGCCCTTAATTTGATCTATTGTCATGCTCCCACAAGTTTTTAGAAAACTTGACTGAGTTTCTAAGAACTACCAAGAAAGAAGAAGAAACCAGGAGAGAAAGTGGGGACAAGGAGACAGAATGTGACTCTTTACACCTTTGACTTAGGGCATGCCTACTCTACAAAATTAAGTCAACCTAACTTATGTTGGCATACAGCCACTGCAGTAATTACATCACTTGTGTGTGTCCACACTTCGCTCTTTGTGTCAGCAGTGTGCGTCCTCACCGGGAATGCTTGCACTGATTGAACTGTCAGTGTGGGGCATTGTGGGATGGCTTCTAAAAGCCAGCAACAGTCTATGTAAGAAATGTAGCATCCACACTGACAGTGTATTGACCTAACTACATTGACATTGACTCTACACCCTTCGTGGTGTAAGTCTGTGTAGCAGGCAAGTTACGTCGGCGGGAGCTTAGCTCTGTAGTGTAGACCAGGACCTAGACTTACTTTAAATGTCTTTAGCCACCACTTAAATGCATAAACCTATGGAGTGGTTCAAAACACGTGCTTAACAGCATTACCACCAGTGAAAAACAGTGATGAACTCCTGGGGATATACACATAAGCATATTGTAATCAAACTAGGATCTGACCAGGACAAGAAATGCCATGGAATGACATGGAATCTGTAATGACTTCAGGTTTTATACCTCCCAAAGCACTCATTTCTGATATTTCTATTTATGGGAAATATAATGCTTTACTCCACAAGATGTTCCATTGATTTCAAAGGGTGTCAGAATCTCGCCCAAAGAAAGCATATTCAGTAGTGGAACTCTCACTTAGAGGCATAGAAATTACTATGCTGGAATAGGTTAGTGGTCTCTCTTTTCCAGTATGTTTCTGACAGTGACCAATACCAGCTGCTTCACAGGAATGTTCAATAAACCAATCAGAAGATTGTTATTGAACAACCTGTCCATAAGGAATTTTTTCTTACTCCCATTAGTGAGAGGTTGACATATGCCTTGAAGCATAGGTGTTTATATCACTTCTGAAACTTTGTTCTTTTAAAAAAAACTTTATTATTATAACCCGTGATATTTTTCCTATCCATATAAATGTCCATTCCTTTTTTGATTCCTGTTAAGCTCTTAGTCTCTCATATTTTGTGATGGTGAGCTTTACAAGCTAATTGTATATTGTATGAAAAAGAATTTATTTTTATTGTTTTAAAATTTGCTACCTTTCAGTTTAATTGAATGTCCCATGATGCTTGTATTATGAGAGGGTGAATAAGAGGTTCCTGATGTACTTTCTCTATACCAGTGATTATTTTGTCTCTTTTAATGTCCCCACTTATTCATCTACTCTCTATTGTAAGCAGTCCCAATCTATTCAGTCGCTGTCCATATAAGCATTGCCCCACGTGTGTCTAATCTTGCCAAGGCATTGCTTCAGTACAGACTTAGGGTAACCAGTGCTACCTACTGGGTTATCAGTTCCATTTCCTGCAGGATCCTGGTTTTCCATCGAGGTCTCTTACCCGTATGCTTGCTAGGCTTGCTCCTGAGACGAGTCATGGTCAAACCCTGAAGTATTATGGCTTCATTTAAACAGTGCTTTCTAAATATTCACACTTATCCCTTTTCTGTTGCTTCATTACATCCTTTATGAAAATCTTGATTGATGCGGAGCCCTTATTACTGTCTTAACTGTGCATCTGGATGCACAGACTGTCATTTCAAGAAACACAGCCTAGCCAAAGCTCCTCTAAAATTGCTTAATATTAGAGGAAAACAGATTTGTCTATAGTTCATTCACAGTGAATTGAACATGAATTTTCTATTGTTTCTGTGATTGCCTGCCTCAAAAAAGCTTTGTGCCATTTTATTGAACTCTGGGTTGTTTTATTTTAAGAAGGAATTGGAGATTGTGCAGCAGTTTTTTTTTTTTTCTCCTGTCAAAGTGGTGGTTATTTTTGACTCAGAACTAAGTGCTTAGTCAATGTAGCTGCGGCTGAATAATTCCACCTCCCCCATGCTTAAACAAACAGTAAGTTACTACAAGTAACAGATTCCTTCCAGATAAAGATAGCAGCTATAATAAATATGTAGAAATAGCAATATTGTGCCAAATGCATTGGACTAATAAACAGAGCCAGAAAGCTTTTTGTTCCAGGTCTACTTAATGAACAAGGCAAAGCTTCACTTGCACATCTGCCTTTTCTCACCCTTGCTTCTGGTGGCTGTGAATTCAAGAGGACCCACTCGAACTATAGCCTTTCGCTGTCCCTACTAAGAAAGCAAAAGTATCCAAAAAGTAGACATGAGACAGAACGGAGACCTTGCCAGGGACTCAGAATCTAAACCTGGATCCAAACTCCCCAACTAGCTCACCAGTTTATAACCAGCTCAGCTAAAATCCTGGATTCAAACATCCATGAACTTAGGGATGCTTGAAAATGTGGATCCAGATCCAAATTTTGTAACTTGGGCCCATTTTTATTGAAGGGATTAATCTGATGTAGGGGATTTTTTGGCAGGGTCAGTTATAAACTCAACTCTATTGAGCATCTGATTCGGGCCCTGGATGCCAGGCAACCTTGGCAAGTTACAGCCCAGACTCATTTCCTGTTCTGTTAAGGGGACTAGGGAAGGAAAAAGCTCTGCCAGCAGGAGCAGAGGGGAGCAGAAGTCTGATTCCTCTCTCCCCTCAACCCTTTCTGGGGTCTTGGGGCAGTGTGAATTATAAGGCCAGCAGTGTGTCTCAGTACAATGGGAGTGGGGGGGAAAAGCCCTTATCTAAGTGTTTTGTTTTGTTTATTTTAGGATCATAACAGAAAAAGGTTTACAGACTTGGGATTATTAACTATGTTATGGTGAAGTTTAAAGTTTCAGAGGTGTCAACAGGATTTGGTTTAATGGAAAATATGTGAATTTTATTGGAAGATGGGTGTCTAAACCCCTTAGACAGCTTTGTAGATCTCAACCAGGTTCTACAGAACATAGTTCAAGTACTGTAATGAGTCTTTGGAAAGACTATGCATAAATGAAATACAGCCCCACCCCTGTGCTATAATACCATTTGTCCAAAGTATACTGTTCATTAGTAGTCACTGAGGGATATTATGCCACAAAACGTGATGTTTTTTATAGGACATATAGAACTCAAGTCCAGATCTACTTGTAGTCCTTAGAGATACCATACATACTTGCAAGATTTAGAGGAATTAGTCATGGAGATCTGGACAGATTTCAATTTGAGCATTTACATAGATTCCAAAGCCAGAAGGGACCATTGTGATAGTCTAATCTGACCTCCTGCATAGCATAGTTCATAGAACTTCTCTCAAAATAATTCCTAGAGCAGGTCTTTTAGAAAAACATCCAATCTTGCTTTAAAAATGGTCAGTGATGGAGACTCCACCATGACATTATCAGCCCCAAATTCCATCACCAGTATCAGTTGCAGAATTCTTCTTTAAAATGATTGGGTAATGTTGATATAAAATGACCTCAGTTTTTTCACCCAAGGTATGGCTGCCTTTTGGTACTGGGTTGAGATCCTGTGTCTTATAACAGTGGCTGAGTGATTCCAATGGATTCAGGCTGTAAAGTTATTATTTGTTATAACAAGAAACATTTCATTCTCTAGATACTATATTCAGTCCCCACTTGGTTTTATAGGCCGCAGGACTGAATTTTCAATCGTGGTTCACATAGGAATAACATGAACTTTCCCCCAATGGTTGAGCTAAACCTTTTCATGAAGTTTGTGTAGTTTGGTTCACTTGTGTGTCCTGCATGTACTTTAAAACAATTGGTTAGTGCCTGTGCACTTAATGGTATTATTGATGACTCATAGATGAAGAGCCAAAACCCTGGATCTGAATCCCTAAACCAGTGGGAGTCAATTTTTTTTTGTCAAGGTCCAAATTTCTTGGTCAAAGTATAGTTCAGACTCCAGAGAAAATAATAAAAATAATTGTAAATAAGTAAATAAAAAGATTTCAGGGTCTGTTCAAAAGCATCTGGTGGTCCAGATTTGGCCTATTGCCTATTGACCAGCCCTGCCCTAAATTTTGGAGAGGTTCACATATGGATCCAAGCTTTGCACCTATTCCCAATCTCTCCAACACAAAACACTGTAAAATATATATTTTTTGAAATTGACTTTGGGAAATAAGGGACTATCTCTAACCAAATGTCACACTGACTTCTAAGTAACAGTCAGAGGCTTTATTTGGTATACAAATTCCTTATAAAAACCCTCCAGACTTTAACCCCTTGGTACAGACTTATTAGCTTCATTTACTTTTATAATAGGGGCCTGCTCTTTTTTCCATCAAAATCAATAGCAGAGCTCTGAGCTCAGTAGGAGGAGAATTGAGCCCTAGTTTTCTGCACTGCATAAGGGTTAAGGGAGTGAGGCTGTGAACTCCCAGACCTGGGTTTGAGACCCATGAGTTGTGACCTAGTCCTTCAGCATCTTGAGGTGAACAAAGGTTTTGGAGTTTGTGGAATAATAATGAACTCTGTAGCTGGAGGAATCATTGAAGAGTTACAGTGAATTGTTTCTGGGTGTGTGTGCAAAAAGTTAATTGTGGATTAGAGTAATAGATTGCAGAGTGATAGCCCTCCAGAACAAATTCCTCTGTTTATGAAGCAAATACAGTGTGGTCATTAGCTGTGCAAGTTCCCCACATCACCGCATCCACCGGCCTGAGCCCTGTACTAGAGGAACCATTCAGTACTTGACCTCTCAACTAAAACGGCCAACAATAGTTGCAAATGTGGTATTTATTTGGGTGTGTATATCTAGCCACTTGGAACCGGATTGATTAAGACAACTAGTTCACTTCACATATGCCATTGTTTAGATGAAGTGTTAAGTTTTGTTCACTACTGACCTAGGTTGTATTTTAATTGGCAAACTAGAAGTCAAAAGCTACATGTCCTATTACCAGTGCCCTGAACCATTCAGCCCTGAGTCATCAGCTCCTTGATTTTTTTAAAATGACATTGTTTCTTAAACAGTGTCTGCCAGAAACATTAAAGGAAACTTTGTTTAGATTGTATAGCCCAGCAACCAAGTTACAGTTACAAGAGACATGATTTGCCATCCGTTTCCAATTCTTAGTGCCGCACACAGGACTTGTCGTCTTGTTTTTCCCAGAGAGAAGTTCTTGGATATGAAGAAAGTGTTCCATTATTACTGAGTCAGTTTATGCTTCCCATTTCCAAGTCATCCAATAGATAGAATTGTTCACAGTGCCAATAAACAGTTAGACAGCCAGGGCAAGGGACATCATCAGTCTTACTCACAATGAAAGGGCATTGCTGTGTTTATAGAGCTTTTCTACAAAAAGAATTGCAGTCAAAGGGGTACTAACTCATATTTTTGTATTGCCGTGATGGTGTACTGTGTGGATGTGGCAAAACTCTACCATACAGTAGAGTCCTGATTATCTGAGTAACTTGGGCAACACCTAATATTGTGTGATAATTTGGGAGCTAATAGAATGGGGAGGCACCCTGGCCATTTGTTCAAAAGAGAAGTTAGGAATAGGAGGGTGTCAAGGCTGATTCCCCACTCTGGCACTTCGAGTGCAGAAGGTGGGGGCCTGTGAGGATTTAAAAAATTAATACTGGCCACTCCAGGCTTGTATTAAACTCCCAAGGTTACAGCTTCTCTCTGACCTTGGATGGGTAGATGTGGCCACCACCCAAGTGCAAAAAACCCCTTTGAACCCAGGAAGGAGCACTTGGGAATTCCTCCGTGTGGGGTACCCTCAAGCCCTTTCACCCCACCCCCCCAGAAAAGAGCTGAGAAAGAAAACAAAGGAAATCAGCTGTTCATAGAATCATAGAAGACTAGGGTTGGAAAAGACCTCAGGAGGTCATCTAGTCCAACCTCCTGCTCAAAGCAGGACCAATCCCTAACTAAATCATCCTGGCCAGGGCTTTGTCAACCTGAGCCTTAAAAATCTCTAAGGATGGAGATTCCACCACCTCCCTAGGTAACCCATTCCAGTGCTTCACCACCCTCCTAGTGAAATAGTGTTTCCTAATATCCAACCTAGACCTCCCCCACTGCAACTCGAGACCATTGCTCCTTGTTCTGTCATCTGTCACCACTAAAAACAGAGGAGCTCCATCCTCTTTGGAACCTCCCTTCAGGTAGTTGAAGGCTGCTATCAAATCCCCCCCTCACTCTTCTCTTCTGCAGACTAAACAAACCCAGTTCCCTCAGCCTCTCCTTTTAATTCATGTGCCCCAGCACCCTAATCATTTTCGTTGCCCTCCGCTGGACTCTCTCCAATTTGTCCACATCCCTTCTATAGTGGGGGGACCAAAACTGGATGCAATACTCCAGGTGTGGCCTCTCTAGTGCCAAATAGAGAGGAATAATCACTTCCCTCTATCTGCTGGCAATGCTCCTACTAATGCAGCCCAATATGCCGTTAGCCTTCTTGGCAACAAGGGCACAGTGCTGACTCATATCCAGCTTCTCATCCACTGTAATCCCCAGGTCCTTTTCTGCAAAACTGCTGCCTAGCCAGTCAGTCCCCAACGTGTTGCAGTGCATCAGAGTCTTCCATCCTAAGTGCAGGACTCTGCACTTGTCCTTGTTGAACCTCATCAGATTTCTTTTGGTCCAATCCTCCAATTTGTCTAGATCATTCTGGACCCTTTCCCTATCCTCCAGCTTATCTACCTCTTCCCACAGTTTAGTGTCATCTGCGAACTTGCTGAGGGTGCAATCCATCCCATCATCCAGATCATTAATAAAGATGTTGAACAAAACCGACCCCATGGCACTCTGCTTCATACTGGCTGTCAGCTAGACATTGAGCCATTGATCACTACCTGTTGAGCCCGACAATCTAGCCAGCTTTCTATCCACCTTATAGTCCATTCATCTAATTCATACTCTTTAACTTGCTGGCAAGAATACTGTGGGAGACCGGATCAAAAGCTTTGCTAACGTCAAGATATAATACGTCCACTGCCTTCTCCGTATCCACAGAGCCAGTTATCTCATCATAGAAGGCAATCAGGTTGGTCAGGCATGACTTGCCCTTGGTGAATCCATGTTGACTGTTCCTGATCACCTTTCTCTCCTCCAAGTGCTTCAAAATGGTTTCCTTGAGGACCTGCTCCATGATTTTTCCAGGGACTGCGGTGAGGCTGACCGGTCTGTAGTTCCCCGGGTTCTCCTTCTTCCCTTTTTTAAAGTTGGGCACTGTATTTGCCTTTTTCCAATCATCTGGGACCTCCCCCGATTGCCACGAGTTTTCAAAGATAATGGCCAATGGCTCTGCAATCATATCAGCCAATTCCCTCAGCACCCTTGGATGCATTAGATCTGGATCCATGGACTTGTGCATGTTCAGCTTTTCTGAATAGTCCTTAACCTGTTCTTTCACCACTGAGGGCTGCTCACCTCCTCCCCATACTGTGTTGCCCAGGACAGCAGTGTGGGAGCTGACCTTGTCTGTGAAGACCAAGGCAAAAAAAGCATTGAGTACTTCAGCTTTTTCCAAATCATCTGTCACTAGGTTGCCTCCCCCATTCATTAAAGGTCCCATACTTTCCCTGACCTTTTTCTTGTTGCTAACATACCTGTAAAAACACTTCTTGTTACCCTTCACCTCCCTTGCTAGGTGCAACTCCAGTTGCCACCATCTAATTAAACAACATAAGCACAAACCTCTTAGGGCACCAAAAATCCAGTCCTGTTCTTAAGGTAAATTTTATTAAAACCAAAAAGAAAGAAAATACATCTGGAACTTAGGCTTTTGCTAGATTTAAAAAACCCATTTACAAAATTTAAACATCAAGAATAACCTTCTTGAGGTCCAGCTTAAAGGTTACAAACAAAACAAAAGCATTTGGGGTTAGCACAGAGGAGTCCACAAGCCTTACAAAATAAAAGAAATAAACCTAATCATGTCTTTCTAGACATTTCTGATCTACTTACATATCTGGGTTTCAGATAAGTAGGTTCCAGGTATGAACTGATGCTTTTTCAGACTTGGTTTTAAAGCTGCTTACAGCATTGCTGCTCTATGTCTCCGCTCTCCAGAGAACAACAACACACAGACAAAGGGAAGTTTTTTCCCAATTTAAAAAAGTTCTAGCCTCCCATTGGCTCTTTTGATCAGGTGCCCACTCCTTTCCTTTTACCTGTGGGCTTGTTAACCCTTTACAGGTAAAGCAAGTAGAGAACAGCTACTAAGAGGAATTTTATAGCTAACTGGCTGGCTGGGTATCCATAAAAGGGAGCTATCCCCCCACTTCATTTATCACAGAGGGAATCAAACATCTGTGTTAGCCTGAATAACATATCTTACCCTGTCTCTAAGGACTTGATCCTGCACCCACTGAAGTCAATGGCTTCAGTAGATCTTAAGGGTGCAAGAAATTGGGGCAAGGAATCTCTATTTTATTCCCACAGGGCAAGGCAAGTTACAAATAATATTTTCTTTGCTCAGTCAATAAGGAAAATAGAAAATGTTTGAGTCAGAAGCTATGATTTGGATTAGTAATTATCTAAATCAAAATCACTTGCCAAGTAAAATGGAAAGTTTAGTTTCAAATTTACCGAGTTATTGTTAATTCTTAAAAACAAAATACTTTTGCATTGTTTTAGCATGTCTCATGTTAAAAAGGATTTGTCAAAATAGTATGAAAATTCACATATCCTTTTCAGTATGCATTTCTGTTGCCTGGTGCTTCCCTTAAAATGTATCCCATGTACATCTACCTGCTCAAACTTCATTGGATTTTTGTCAATATAGCATGTGAACTTCCTAGATTTGGCAAGCTTCCAGGCACAGTAGAGGAATTAATATTTAAGCTATCCTAATTTTAAAAATATGCATTGTGTGTATTTAACCATGGAAAATACATGACATCACAAAGTGAGGGGTGGAATAAAGGTTTTATTGATGTATGTTAGAGATAGCTGCATTAGTAGCAAAGCCATGAACCAGTTACCCAAATCACCCTAAACTAGAGACAATAAAACATTTTATATCACATCACCTATATTATGTATTCCATATACCATATAATTTACAGGGGAAAAGTTTTTAAAAATTTTCAGAAACTTGTTTTTATTTATCTTGTTTGTATCCCTTTGCCTATAAATCTAGGGTCCTCGGTACAATCAGTCCAAAGGTGTAAGGCTCAAGGAGAGAATGATTTATCTTTTGAAAAATTATGTTTTGAAAAATCTGAAATAAATACAAAAGATCTGATATTTCACAACCTACTAGGGCTGAAATTAAAGACCTTAAAGTTTTAAAAAGAGGGTTCTGAGATTCTTTTCAATGGTCAAATGCACCCATTTCTAGCCTTCATGGTTTGCAAGGTATTGGATTTTAACCTTGGGCTAGTGACAGGTTTGAGTGTTGCCTGCCTGTTTCCTATAATATTAGATGAAATGGTACAGCTATGTGAAAAGAAGGAATTTATTTGCTGGAATGTTGGAAAGAGAAATCAATTATTTGAAGCTGTCTGAAAGTTTGGAATGTAAGAAACAATTCTGGTAGAGATGGGAGTATTAGTGGGCAGTGGACTGGTAAGATGAGCAAAGCTGCATGGTAAAAGCAAATCACATAGCTCTACAATTTATCACATGGATTTCACTATCACACATTTATATTACATGTATGTGCAATCTAATCTGTCATCTCTATTGGTTACCTACAAGGAATGAGACATTTTTGCTGGAAAGCTGAAAGATAGCTCTGATAAAGCTACAATATGACTTGAATACCATTCAGTGGGGGAAGACTGTCATTTAAAATTAATTAATCCATTTCGGCAAAGGTTAAGATACAGGAGCCATTTGCAAATTGCATTTCCCTGAGATGGAAGTCAGCCTTTCTCTCCCCCCTGTCCACCAATGAAATATATTGTTTGAAAATGTGAGCAGGGTTAGTTTTTAAAATAAATGACAGCCAAAAATAAATTGAACGATGTTTTACATATTATTTTCTCTCTGAAGTGTGAAAGAATAAATGTTTCAGTCATACACTGTTGAGTGATTGCATTTTTCTTTTTGTTTTTTGCAGGTTGTCTTAGTCTTTGCTCTTAGTATTGGTGCTCTTGTAATATACTTCATAGATTCGTCAAAGTGAGTATTCTAATACATTTCCGTTCACCTCTTTTCCTAAAGCAATTATGTGCTTTAAATTGCTCCATTCATCTACTTACATTCAAAGTTTTTTATACTCATCACCTGAATGAAAAGAACTTTATAATAGTGCATGGTCTTCCAGGCTAGTTTTAGGGATGAGGGAAAGATCTTTTGTAAACTATACTGGTCTTGGTTACATTTGGTGCGAGAGAAGGAGAGGATAGAAAATAACATTTATCTTAGTTTAGAGTATGCATACTGCAGGAAAAATTACTTTAAGTATCCTTCAAGGACAAAAGTAAAATAGAGGATGTAGGGAAGGGAGTTGGACTTGAGAAGTCATAGGCTTACAAGGACAAAGAATGTGTGTATTTAAGAATTCCAGGAATTCCTTTGAAAACTCATCAAAAGACTCTATGTAGTACATACCATAATTATATCTAGCATTGTTATCAAATTCTGAGTTTGATTGACTTGTCCCAGGCCATGCAACTGATCTTGTAGGACGTGAGAAACATTTCAAAATTTTTGGAGGGATGAACAAAATGTGGTCATGTGGTGATGTTTCAATTGGGAGAGGTCAAGGTTTCATCATGACCGTGCATCATCATGACGTATCAATGTAAACATAACAGTCATGATGTCTTGACACAGGTTAACGTAACCTAATTTTATATCCTCCCCTTTGATACTTATGTCAGTAGTTCTTTGTATAGCAAGGACAACATAGGTGTGGTGCTAGTGTAAGATTACCTAGATCAATGGCCTTGCATGAGCCACAGCCCTGGTAAGAAGCCAATTTCAAGGGAGTTAATAGAATGTTATTCAGTGGAATATCCATTAGGGAGGGTAATCCACTAGGGCATGAGTGGCATTTTAAGGCACTAAGACTAGGCACACAGTTTACCACATAACTTTGGGCTTGTTTTCGCTGCAACAGTTAGCACACTTGAGTTACTTCACTTGAATTAGCTTAGCAAAAGTGAGAGCAACCACTCTGCAGAATAACACTTCAGCTACACAGAGTGATTTGATGAGCAGCACAGCATGATTGGATTATTAGTGGAGGAGTTGTTGTAATTCAAGCTGCAGCATCCTTACTGCATTATTAACTGGAGCATCAGCAACCGTTAGCTTGAGACCTCATTTTCTCTTCCCATCCCCATTCCTCACAGGCCAGTTAACTCAAGTTTAAGGTACCACTTGACTTGAGCTAGGGATTTTTGTGTGTAGACAGGAGTTGG
Source organism: Emys orbicularis (assembly GCF_028017835.1). NCBI lineage: Eukaryota > Metazoa > Chordata > Testudines > Emydidae > Emys > Emys orbicularis. Next base: position 63,986,765 of record NC_088689.1, read on the forward strand.
TTAAAGGACAACACTCAAGTTATACCTTGAGCTAACAATGCAGTGAAGGCAAGCCCTTGGACTTTTGACAATTCAGCTAGAGTTTTTATAAGCTTCTCATCCTAGCTAAATTCTCCTTATTGTGTCACCCTGTAAGCTGGGGCTGGTCTAAAAGTAAAAGTAAAGTATCCTTATATAGAAAAACTTTACTGAAAAGCCCTGGCAATACTTATATGAACCATACAATGCTCCATTGAAAGGGTCAAATAAACAAGAGTGACAAGAGTAGATGAAACTGTTACTCCTGTTTTTAAATTTCAGCCCAATTAAATTCTGACTGCAGTAGCTGCACCCCCTCTCCCTGGAGCCCCTCGTCTGTTGTGAAAAAGTACAATACTATAGTATTTCTTGAGTCTTGTCTGCTGAGTTAATTCTAGGCAATGGATCTCTATAAGTCTGTTTGTTTTTTCCCTCCAGCTGAGAGAAACTCTGACTTAATGGGAAGATTTGTTGGGGTGTTTATATAGGCCACCTAATCTGTGTAGTATTACAGTTTTATTGCTATTTCTCACCTACTGAGGATAGCAGAGCAGTTGAGCCGCAAGTTGTCTCTCATCAATTAACTCAGCTAATATTAAACTCAGAATTGCAGTTTCCAGCTACCTCAAACCAACAGGCTTTCTATTACTGCATTATTTTAAGGGGGTTTCTTCTATCTCTTCCTGAGGAAAGTAACCCTTACTAGCTTAATTCGGATCTAGAAACGCCACAGTCAGCATCCTGCAGTGAAAAGTTCTGAATTAACTTGTTGCATTAAGAAGCTGATATGATGTCCATTACAGCAATGTGGCACCATAGGGAGTGAAATATCAGTCTATTAAGACACCTAAATGCAGATCTCCAGTACTGTGTAGTGAAAGTAATTCAGAGTTTACATTGTGAAAACTCTACTTCTGTTCAAATAGTGAAAAGCACCAGTAACATACTAGAAATGTGCATTTGAACCAATGGTTGATATAAAAACTCTAGGGGGACTGTAAAGGCTGATATACATGTAAAAAAAGCAACCCACTGTTAACTTGCACAAGGCTAATCTTCATTTTGTGTTTATTACATGTCTGCCCCTGTGAATAATGATCAGACTAGTCAATCAGCAGCTAAATGAGGTTGCAAACTTTCAATAAAATATGGTGTTAAACACATTGTGCCTTTCCATTGCCTTGAACCATTTGCCCCTGTCCAAAACTCTTTTATTCAGATTTGTTAGCACATTTCATCTGCTTCACACTGAGTTTGCACTAGTAGAAATGGTGCCGGGCAGCAGAAAATTAGGTACATTTCCTAGTTTCCGAATGACTCAGCAACTACTGCACTTTTTTTTTTTTAAACTAACTCTAAACATCTGTAGGCCTGTTACAGAAACTCAAGGTAATATCGGAGTAAATGCTATAACCAAATGTTACAAAAGCTGGCTAAATTTGACCATTGATATTCTAACATGAGGGCAAGTAAACCTCATGCTTTAGGGTGTTAACTGTGGGAAGGTGTGATGCTTCCCAGGGGTACTCCAGGCTGTGAGGCATCTCACTATTACTTGTCCTTAGTGTGAGGAAGCCTCGTCTGTGACTGCCCTGGGTCAGCTCCCCACCTCCACCAGCCCCTGGCAACACAAGCTCTCCCCTTCGAGGCTGCGTAGGCCCTGCTGTCACTCTGAAGATTAGCAATTGGCACGCTCCAACCCTGGATCCCTCTGACTGTCTCCAAAGAGTGTCCAGCCCTTAGTCCACTGGACTAGCACAGTACTCACAGATTTTCTGCATCTGAAAAAACACTACACCCCAGCTTACCAGTTCCTCCTCAGATCACTGCTCCAGTAAACACACAGCACTTGCTCAATTTCACTATAAATTTATCTGTTTATTGAACATAGCACAAAGATTGAAATCATAGCAAGTAGATGTATTGAAAACAACAGTTACGTACAAAATAAAATCATCACATGCATTCTAGACCCTAGGCTTAATTAACAAGATACTCTTGTGTTTTGTAGAGTATTGCTCACCCAAATTCTTGCAGTGCTTTACAGCTAGAGCCCTGTGTGGATACAAAATTTGGATCTGTATCCATCCACGATCCGCAAACATGGTCCGTGGATATAAAGCAGATATCCCCAGATTTGCAGGACTCTGTTTACAGCTAGGCTGGCTGTAACCCTCTTTTCATGAGACATGCATGCTGTCATAGGTGAAGCATCCAGTGTGTTGCTTTGCACTCCAAGATATCCCAGAACTATCCTTTGCCTTCATTAGTAAACAAGACATCCCCTGCTTTTTGTTTATTACTGTGAATTTCTTCTCTTATAGATTTTGCAATTTCTCAGTATGCAAACAGACACACCCAGCTCCCTGTCATTGACAGTGTGAACTGATGTGTTCATGACAGAATGTTGTGTGACTCTGCATGTGAGGTGAGGTCTTAAGAAGCAAGAGCAGTTGCCCAGTATGACCCTCTTGGACCTTTTTGAGGGGAAGAAGGGAGGGCCAGTCCATTCAGTCTTGCCAGATCTTGTGTCCTGGTCAGTTAAAAGTACTCAGAGCTCTAAGAAAACTGGCATGAACACTTTAGCCATTGCCCACTCTGTCACAGTCATGCTTTTTGGAAATCGTGCTGTTGGGAAAGTTGGTTTTCTGCAGAATGAATCATGCTACTGTCTAGAAGGGAGGCAACTGTAACTGCCCCATGCAATTGTGATCAGTTGGGTGTTAGTGCCCAGAGCTGAGTCATTGATTCCCTTTCCTGAGCAGATAGCAGCTGCTCCATTCATTCTATAAAAAAAGGCTCTTTACAAAGAGAATCACAAGGCACTTCATTCTTGCTAGAAGTAGGTGGAACATTATTCCTTACTCCACTCAATGCTTCCTCTTCCCACCTGCTTATTGTCCCACAAAACCATAGTGTGTGTAGGACCATATTCTTCCTTGCAATAAATGTGTGTAACTCATATTGATGCCAAAAGAACAGGAGTACTTATGGCACCTTAGAGACTAACGAATTTGTTTGAGCATAAGCTTTCGTGGGCTACAGCCTACTTCATCGGATGCATATTGATGCCAGTGATGCATGTTTGCAACTAAGGGCAGAATTTGATTCATAAACTGAGAAAACAATGAATAGGAAAATGGCTTGACTGTTTAGGATTCTTACTAATCAAATTTAGTCTCATCCAAAAGCTCCCATGTCAGATGATCACGGTTCCACACACCCCTCTCCCCCAGTTTGCTGAATTGCATCAGTAAGACTCAGTTAATCTGGACATCAGAACTTTTAAACACTCTGAACTCAATTTAAATGTGTAAATCCTGTCATCTTTGAAGTAACCTATTCCTAAAGGCGATGCTAAAAATGTAACCAGCACAATTATTTTAATCTTCTGGTATAATCATAAAAATGCAACATTTTTACTAAGAAAAAGTAGCAGAGTTTCACATCATCTCTTGATGTATTTTTAAATTGTGTAAAACCAGAGCTTTAAATTGCAAAGGAAAAGGGGTCAAATACAATCTGCTTTAGTATAAAATAACTTAATGTATTCTAATGCTGGTTCTTTTCCCATTCATTTCCCTTTAAAATTGTTTATGCTTAGTTCTTCAAGGTAAGATATTAATGAAATCATCCTTTACTGTTAGGTGAACGTAGGTTCTCTTCCTATGTCCCTTAGCTGGTTCCATAGAGTCTGCTGAACATACTGTAATAGAACAGAGAGCAATCATGCCAAACATTTGGCAATGTTGTGTTTAGTCCATGCTTTTTGTAGGTAGTTCCCCCTCCCTGCTAGCCTGTATTTGCCTTTCAAATAGTACTAGTATGTTATTAGTCAAGTCTTATTCTCAATACTTTTGTATGCAACATAGCATATTCTGTGTTTTGTTGGTCTCAAAATTAATGGTGAGTTCCTTATTTCATTTCTCATTTTCCCTCCCCACCTTCACCTACCCAACCCTTACTATTTACACAGAGTGCACTACCAACAGTGTACAGTAGATGTTACAGTAGATGTATGAAACACTACCCAGTATAACAAATAAGCTTCCACAAAGGTGGAAATAGCATCTTAGAGCAAGGGTCAACCCGAGTTGCAAACAACAAAAGTACTTGCTGAAGACTTTGCAGTCCTCCATGGATTTTGTAACTTGTGGGCTCACCTGATTTATCCTTCCTGCAATCGAAGTGGAAGGGACGCAATTCATTACATGAGTTAATACCCTTTCTTGGGGCCTGTCTCATCCTAAGGTTGGCTCCACTTAATGCATGAATCCATACATATAGTGCAACCTACAGCTGTCATTTACATATAGGCATAGGTATGCAGAGCGTCTTACTGACATAGATCAACCCTTGTCCCAAGGAGCTTACATTCTAAAGGCCTGTTCCTGTAGCCATTTTCTCATGAGAGCAACTTCTTTAATGGAGTCCCTTTGCTACAAGATCGAGTCCCCATTTAGACTTTCAAATTATGATCAATGACAGGACAGAAATAGGAGAGAGGATGCAACAGACAAGTCATTTAATTTGCTTTGTATGTACTGGCACACATTGTAGTGGTTTATTTTGATGCTGTTTTTTTAAATTGAAAGACAATATTGCAAGTCTTGCTAAATGGCTACATTTTCACATTATCATGCACTTCCTTAATTAGAATCATCTGTAAAAGTGCCATTTGGCAATGAGAGCAAAACAGCTGGAGCTAAGAATAGCAGTGACATCATGAATGGTGAAATTTATTTACATGTACATATAAGGTCTTGCTGAGGATACAAGCTTGTCCACTGCTGTTGCCTACTAAGCTGAAAACAGCCAGAATCAGCTTTTTCTCTTTTTAGATATGGTAGATACACATGAATTGCTCCCTATGTTCAGCTCTGTCTTTTTTTCGCATAAAACCTCTCCTTGTGCATCAAGAAAGGTCTCAAAACTGTTAGGTGCTTCTGTGTGGGAGAATATGATCTTATCAGTTTTCTAAAAAAGCTCTATATACAACCCGGTTGTGAGAGTCTGATAGGTTGCACAAATACTATCAACTCTTAGATACTGCTAAAATATTTTGTTCACTAGACAGGTGACATGGGATAACATCTGTGTTGAGGCCAGCCTTGAAACACAGAAAATTTCATCTTCTATTTCTGGTTGCTTTTCCAAAGTAATATTTTTTGCTTAATATACTTAAAAAGTGCTGCCTTCTGCCACGACTTTCCCTTGAAACTGCCATAAATTACTAAAAATACCAGTAAATATCCTATCTTGCCCTCCTCATTCCAAAATCCTTTTTGTGCTGCTTCCTCCTAGCCTGACACAGGCTATAAGGGGGCTCAGTTTTAGCCATTGTAAACACCACCTTTGTTGGTGCTATTCACCTGTAACGGCTACTAAAGCCAATGGGAGTTGAGGTGCTGGTGCTCAGCACCTGTCAGGGTTTGATGCTATATTGATTATGAATGCAAGTTTTGAATCATATGAGAATTCAATTTAAAACACTTTTAGTAACTTGCTAGGTTCATTATTCTTGCAGTTCTGTATTTTCTGGAACATGGTTACTGCAGATAGTGTCATGTGACAATGGTAAAGAATCACAAAAGTTGCATTCTTCTTACATAGACCAAGGAATTTTATTAGAAAAAAGCAACCAACATTAATCCTAAAGCTACTTTCTTATCCTGTTCTTCACTGCAGAGCTTCTGTCTAGAAATTTCCCCAGCCACCTCTTGTCTCGCTTTTCTGTAACACATTTAAGTAAAAACTGTACACCTCTATCTAGCTGTTGCTATATAAAAAGACACTGATATCTAGCGGAATTGACTGGGATAAGTTCAGTCTGAGGTACACACTAGTTCTTCATCTTTGGGATTCACTGGCTTGAGGTCCATTAGAGCCTGAGTCTGTTGGTTTCATGACAGTTGTTTGGCTTTTTGTTTATTATTTAAAGTAAAGCAAAACTTTGTTCCTTGTTCAGTAGTAATATGAACTGGAAACCAAGCTTGCATGGGTACTAAGAGCTTTTTTAGAATGTACTTTGTGAGAGAGTGAAGGAATGAGAGGGAGTGAGGGAGCTGCCCTGCTAGAGACTTGGAGGTCAGCAGGAGCAGGCCTGCTAAATGAGTCAACCAGAGACACCTGGCACAGGGAGGGAACCGTAAGAAGCTGATTGCTTATAAAAGGGGCGGGGGGGGGGGGGCGAGAAGGGGACTAACTTTGAGAAGCTGCAAAGGAGTAGGCTTTGGCAAAGCAGCAGCAAGCTATTAAGAAAGATTCTGTGAAGGAACATTTTTCACTCACCCAGTCTGAGGTAAGAACCATGCCCTCAGACAGATTTTTGGGACTCTGAGTGATTGGGGATTTTCCCTATTTAAGTTTGTTGGGGGACCCCCTCCCATGAAGAAGTCCAAACAGGCTGTGTTGATGAGACAAACTTATATTAAATTTTATTGGACTCTTATTAAAGAAAACTGCCTCACCAGATTCTCCGTGAGGGGAAGTAGTGGGGTGAGGTGGGGAGGAAACAGGTCACCCCTCCCTTGCCCTCATACACACTGCAATGTGTATGGAGGATCTGGAGGATTCTCTGCACCTCGAGGTCTTTAAACCATGATTTGAGGACTTAAATAACTCAGACATAGGTTAGAGGTTTGTTACAGGAGTGGGTGGGTGAGATTCTGTGGCCTGTGTTGTGCAGGAGATCAGACTAGATGATCATAATGGTCCCTTCTGACCTTAAAGTCTATGATTCTATGTGCAATTTTAAACGCCAAAAGAAGAACCTGGCTTCTTGTTGAATTCTGTGGATTCATATGGTTATTTGTTGTTAGGCACTAAATTAGAATCCAGTGAGACTAACCAAGAGATTCCACTCAAGGAATATCCTGTGAGACTGTCCCAGGAGAGAAGTGTCATTAATGAGGCCAGCTCATTCTTTTGGAATAATTCATTAGCAAATGCTTTTAATCGGTGTCATTGCAGGCGATGTCCATGGAATCATTTATTCCCCTGGCTACTGTGGCTGTAAAGAGATCTTTTGCATCTCATGTGACTTGCTGTAGTGACTACTACATATTAAGATAGTTGTTATGCCAGAGAATTTACAGTCTAAATAGACAAGACACACAAAGGGCTGGGGAGAGGACTTTTATCCCCATTTTAGAGATGGAAAATGAGCCATGGAATTAAGTGGCAGTGCCAAGAAATGAAACCAGATTTTCTGACTGTGAGTCTAGTGTTTGTAACCACAAGAACTTTCTTTCTTTACACATCACCTTTCTTCACAGCCCAAAACCTGTTGGTGAATCTTACTCAATTTACAGCTTTGATAAACAGAAAAACAAAATAAAACACCACACTATATGAAAGTTTGATCCTAAATCAGGTGAAACTTGGCAATTTCGTCTGAATTTTGCTTTGAATTTTATTTTTTTTCCAAATCCAAAACTCAAACCCAATATCAGACAATGTGAATCCCCATGAAAGTAATATAAGATTATGCACTGAAACACTACAGCTTTACAGTAGTTTCAATGCAGTGTTATGAACACTAGAGCATAGAATACCCTAATATTTTCTCATTAGCAAGCTTCATACAATTCTACTTTGGATTCATTTGTTATTTTTTTAGGAAGATGAACGTTCTGGTGCATTTTATATAAAGGTTTTGGCTAATTCTCCCATTCTGTGTGCCAGTTTCTTTTCCACTTTAGTGCCCATCCTTGTAGCTACCTGTCACCATTTTCTCTGCTCGTAGCCATCTACTATGTCTGGACTCCCTTCTGTAGATGGGATGAAATTTACCTGTAGACAGATAGGATTTAATTGGTATTCTAGTATTTGTGTTGGCTATTTTGAAGATTTAAGTGGGACTTAAGTGGTGCATAGGCTTTGTGCTTCCCAGTCACCCTATGAAGAGTATCTTCATCTGTAATAAAATTATTCTTTGCCTGATTGCACCTACACCAAGTGCTCTCTGGCCCATTTTTTGTTTTCTTTTTGAGGCCAGGATGAATATTGTGCTGTATTTTTTTCATAGTTGCAAGATTAGATATAGCAAGGATGCATTAAAATGCTGACATCTGGCCCTCTACTGTGTTGCGACAAATTATGTTATTGTTGCTCAAAATGGCTGTGACAGTGGCTGTCATTAAAACTTTTATAAGATTTTCCTTGCTAAGTAGATACAAACATCTTGGTATTTCCTGTGCTGAGATTGTGATTATATAGGAAATATCTCAGTAATATTAATTGCAAAGATAAGAACGTCCATACTGGGTCAGACCAAAGGTTCATCTAGCCCAGTATCCTGTCTTTCGACAGTGGGCAATGCCAGGTGCCCCAGAGGGAATGAATGGAACAGATAATCATCAAGTGATCTATTCCCTGTCGCCCATTCCCAGCTTCGGACAAACAGAGGCTAGGGACACCATCCCTGTCCATCCTAGCTAATAGCCATTGATGGACCTATCCTCCATAAATGTACCTAGTTCTTTTTTGATATATTATATATATATATTGAACATATGCATCAAAGAAATGTTTGCACCACCCTCCATGTTTGAAGGAGCCTCCATCTCCTTCACATTCTTCCTTAATTCACATCCTACTCCTAGTAGTAAAATGCTGATAGTCTTCCCTCTGAAACTGCCCCTACTTACACACTTGTACTTGAATCCAGTTACATTGTGTCTGTTGATAGGAGACACTTCCCTCCCAGTTCCAAGGTAGTTACAAACCCTTCACATGTTTGTAGAACACTATTTATACCTATCACACTACAAAAAATAATAATAATTTATTTATATGAAAACCATTCCATGCAAATGCTACAGGTATCACTCCACATCCTGTCCAGATTTACCACAGTCCCCTGCATTCAGACTCCTTGCATTACCTTTGTCAATTCTACTAGTTCAGTTAGTGCTGCAATGGCTTTTGTCTGTGACCCTCTTGCCACAAATAATTTCACCTTTGAGCTGATGAATGCTGTCCATTGCTGAGCAAATCCAGTTGGATTGCTCACCATAAAGTTAATTCCTAGCATCAGCCTATAATCTCACTAACCGTACAGTAGTTCATTTGAGATACACTAGGTATAATTTGTCATATTCAGTGTATAGAAACTTTTAGGTTATATGTAAATGAATCCTTGCTGGGCCAGTACTTTCAAATTACTTAAAACTTTACATTTATTTCACGTTGATCCCCATAAACCATAAAAGTGACACACTGTTCCTACCCCAATCCTTGGACAATGACTAAGTGTATAACTTTAAAGGACTGAATCATCATCTTTTATATTGATTCGGCACCAAATAGGATTTTCCAATCCTTTATAAGGCCAGATGAAGCCAATTTGATCTTCACTGTATTTGTATTAGTTACTGCAGTGCACCCACTTGCTTGTTTAGCCAAGAAGTAATGTTCCGAAAAAGGTGCCTGGTCACTCCATGGCTATAATTGTTAATTTTCTGCAATGCATTGCACCAAGTTTTGAACACACTGTCCATAATCAAGGCTCAGTGGTAACTACTGTTGTTATAATTAAGGTCCACTGTTCATGCCAGAAGAGTACACGATGCAATATGCAGCCTTTACAGGTAATTAAATGCCAAAGAGAAGCAGGGCCATTTGTTAAGAACAAGAGATGTTAATTGTGAGTGAACTCCAGTACCATGAAATTGTTTCTATTATACAACAAAAGGCAAGAAAGTCAACAATCCACAGCGTAGAAAAAATGGAATGCAAAGCTCTTTCTCTTCATTTTTATTGCAGTAGCAGCTAGGAGTTTATCATAGACCAGGACCCAACTGTGCTAGGCACTGTACAAACACAGAATAAAAAAGATATTCATGAAGTTTTGAACGTTTTTGATAGCAGTCGCTCTTCAGAGTTTCCATTTGATATAAATTGTGTGTATGGTGAAATCAACATTTACTTGACACTTATCAACAAAAATATAATCCTTCAAAGTCTACAGATAGCTGCAAACCAGACTGATGTTGAATAATCTACATAGAATTTAGAATTAAGTATGTTCAATGTTTGTCCTCTCTATTTTCATAATTTACAAACTGACCCTTTGCACAATTCCTGACAATGTTCATTCCCACCTTATGTATTTTTCAGTACTGTTGGGCAATCATGATAAATATAAGGACATATGACTAACAATTATCTTGATAACTATAATTATTATAAGAAATAATAATTGTTGACTAAGGCCTGTTCTACGCTATGGGGGTAAGTCGGCCTAAGTTATGCAACTCCAGCTACATGAATAACATAGCTGGAGTCGATGTAGCTTAGGTCAACTTACTGCAGTGTCTACACCGCACTTGGTCAATGGGAGAAACTCTCCTGTTGACTTACCTTATGCTTCTCGTTTTGGTGGAGTACTGGAGTCGACCGGAGAGTGTTCTGTGGTTGATTTTAGCGGGTCTTCACTAGACTGGTGCATCAATCACCACAGCGATTTTTCCCCCCAGAGATTTCTGAGCATTTACAACTCTCATTGGATGCAACAACTTAGCTCAGAACTTAGAGTGCAAGAGAAGATATGGATGCTTAGCACTGCTGAAATGTGGGCCACTTATTTGGGTGCCAACACATGGACTTAGATATTTTATTTAAACAGCCTAGTATGGAAATGTTGGACTTATGAAACAGCAGTTCACCTGACAAAAATAATTATCTTTAAATCCCATCCTCCAAATCACTTGCATTGTGTCTTTCTAGCACCAAGGTGGCTTTATTGGTGGTGCTTCACTAGAAAGAGCAGAATGACCCAGTTCTGGAAAGAAAAGTTATTTTTAAAATACAATATATACCTTTTTAAAAAAGAAAATTATAATATACAATTGACCATTAACACAAGTAAATTGCAGCTTCCATGTGTCAGGTGCACATGTGGCTTTATTTTCTGAAATGTTAGAATCCACCAATCACTTGCAAATAAGACTGAAGTTTGTCAAAGGTGATCTCAAGATGGACTTGTGCAAGTCCACATTTTCACCCTTTTTTACAAGATTATGATAAATTTTGTATAAAGTGTGCCTTGTGAGGTATCATTTGAAAACTCATAATTTGCTGGAGATGCTCTTCAAAGGGAAAAGAGACCCATAAGGAAGGGGGACAGATGCCCCCAAAATATTCCTCCCTTTCTCTCTGCTCATGGCATCCACAATGCCTGAAGGACAAGGAAAGGAGCATTAGACTGGAGGAGAGCTCCTGGATGAATGTCATCCAGCCAGTAAGACTGCGAAAGGATGTGGTGAGAGAAACCTTAGCTTTGAATTCAGTTAGCATGTTAAGTTAGATGTTATTTGCATTTTTACTTTTTTATTTCTTTGTAACCAATTCTGACTATTATGCCTCATTATGTGTAATCAATTAATCTCTTTCTGTAGTTAATAAACTTGTCTTATTGTTTTATCAAAATCAGTGTGTTTAGATTGAAGTGTTTGGGAACCTCCATTTGAGATAACCGGATTTGTGCATATCATTTTCTAGTAATAAAATGAAGGACTTTCCATAAACTTGTACTGTCCAGAAGGAGAGAGCTGAGCAGTACAAGATACACATTTCTGGGGACAAGTCTGGGACTGGGAATTTGCTGCTGTTGCTCTGCAATTTAATTCAGGAGTGGCTGGCTATAGTACTCATATAATTCAGCTTTGAGTAAGTTACATGCTAGAGGCTGTGTGTGAACAGACCAGGAGTGGTTGGTCTCACAGTGAAGCAGTGTAAAAGGTTGGAGAATTGAGAGGACACAGCTGCTCAACAGTCCAGATTGTACCCTGGGTAATGTCACAGGACCTTTCAAAGAAGAAATAATTTTAAAAAAGAGGAAAAACACATTACAAACTTGTGGTTATACAGCTTTGAGAAATGTGCACAATCGGTTTCTGTTTGCTTTGCAATGTTTCGTGTATGGACTGTATTTCATCATGTGACACACCTCAGTTGTTGTGATGCAGCAAGATGCAAACTAAGCAATTAATACTTATTTGGTAACTATATTTATAATTTGAAGTTCAATTGTTTGTTTACACACACACACACACACCTCAACTACATATGAATGTTTGTAAACATGCCACTTGAATTACTGGAGTTTTATATTGCAAATAACAAAAGGCTAAGGGTTTCATCTTCAACTGTAATTTGAATATCATGCCTTATTTCTTTAAGGGCTAGATGGTGCATGGAGATTGCTAATGGGATCTGAAGCTTTTTGTCTCTAGTTCTTCCCTACATATTATTCCCAGGTTAGTAGAGAATGACCAAAAATCCAGTTGTGATATGGACAAGAGTCAACATCACAAACACAATAGCACCAACTGCCATGTTCTTGGAAATCTCAGCAGGAAAGCCAAGAAATGAATGAGCATGGGTAATGAACTTCCCTTTCACCCAAAGAGTGGTACCCCTCAGATCAGGGTTGAGACATGTTGGCAAGATGAGGTTTTCATTGTTGCCCACATTTTACCTTTTCTATAGATGAATGGAAGAATCCAGTTTCTAGAGTTTTCAGTTTTGACATCTTGAATCCAACTTACATACAAATATCTTCTCTTTCAAATTAGTTTGGTTAGCAAGACTTATATTAAAAAGTCTCTAGGGAAATGATTTCTTTTGTGGAGGAGGACTATTAAAAGCAGAGATGCTAAGGGACAACAGGAAATTTCCATCATGGCATGAAGGGGTCAAAAGCTTCTTTGAATGCTCAGTATGAGTGACAAGAATATAGTGTTCTTTAACTGTTAGTTCCAGAATTTCAGGAGAAAGCAAAATGCTGTATTGAGCCAGAGATTGGTTCAGGATCTTCTTTGTTTGCATATTTGTACAGTGTCTTTCTGAGAACTGGTGATTTATATGAGTGGGATGTAGTTATTCTTTTGATTAATGTTTAAACTCAGCTACTTCTAGTGCTTCAGTCATGTGGATTATTAATGTTTAATGTTGGCTCTCCTTACATTGAGGGTCAAGTTGAGGTGACTGTCCTTTATAAAGAATAGCCTCTCTAAAAGGGGCATGTTTAGTTCTTGCTATGTACAAGTGGAAGGATAAGAGTTATAGTATTGTCATTGCTAAAGAATTTATCTGTCCTGATCTGGCCTTCCCCTTCTTAGAATCTGCTTGGATGTGACAGATGCTCACTCAGCCTAATTTTCCCGTGGGTTCTGTTTCTGGCCAGTATTATTTAATATAATTGTTTCTTCTAAACAGTCTTGGATGAATTTTGATCTTTCTGGGAACGTTAAAGGAACCCCATTGACATAAATTGCTTGAAACTGACTATTTTCAGAAAACATTAAGTGTTTGATCGAGCACCCTTTAAGTATCATAGACAGACTTTTTTTAAAGTTCCTCTAAAAATGTATGAGTTTTTGTGCTGCACTGCTGATGTTTGTCAGCTATTCCCTTTATGGGGGCATCCAAACCATGCCACGGGTATTTTGATTAGGCTTCAATGTACTGTGTATTGGCTCCACAGAACTACAACTAAATCCAAGTGGCTAGGGTTACCACCTTTTGAAATGCAAAAAAAAGGCAAGCCCCTTCCCCCCCCATAAGGCAAGCCTGCTGCAACCCTAGCCCCCAAATGCAAGCAACTCCTCAACCCGGCTTCAACAGCCACTTATAGTGTGACCTACATAAAAAAAACCACAGCAGATTAATTTTTTTTTTCTGGCAACTGGAAAATCCATAAAAAAAAATAGCCAGGCTGGTCAAATACTGGCCAGGTGGTAACCCTACAAATGAATCATAGGGGCTAGATATTGTAAGGACTCTAAATCCCATGATACTGTGTGTGGCACCCTCTGGGACATTTTGAATTAAGCTCTGTGATCCTCGGGGGGAGGAAGGGGGACGTGTAAGGTCAGGAGATCGTATGGGGCTGCACTGAATGGCTGGGAGACTGAAGGGCCTGGTGATGGCTGAGGAAAAGCTGGAGGAGAGAGGAGCAGAAAGGATCTGAAAGAGAATGTCAGGAGTTTCATATGAAGGGGAGGCTAGGCCTGGATCCAGCTGTGCTACTAGGTGTCCGGTGGGATAGTAACTAATAGAAGTTGCCTGTGTTTGAACGTGGAGATTTGGGAGATTTCACTCCCCAGATGTCCCTGCTGAGACCCCTTCTTTACTTCTCCTTAGCAGCCAGCCACTGAATGCTGTAGCAAGAAACAGCTGGTTGCACTAGGACAGTGTTTCTCAACCTGGGGGTCACAGGAGGAGTTTAGGGGGGGTCGTGAGACAGGCTGGTGTTAGGGGGTAGGAAGCAGAGCAATTGCCTGGGGCCCCACACCACAGGAGGCCCCACAAAGCTAATTTACATATTTCAGCCCCGAATGGGGCTGAAGGCCAGAGCCCCGTGGCCCAAGCGGGACTGAAGGGTGTCACAATTTTTTCTAGTGGGAGGGGGTCATGATTTTATTTTAATTCCAATGGGGGTTGCCGCCAGCATAAAAAGGTTGAGAGAAACTGATTTAGATGGACTACATTGGCCAAAAGTGTTACCATAACCCAGTCAATCTCCAACATTAAACAGTGTTCAGCCAGGTTTGAGGTTTGGTATACATAAATCTCTGCTTGCTTAGTACCATGGCAAACACACCATTAAAAATCCTTTTAACCTTTTCTTAAAGATAAAGAAAAGAAGGAAAAATAGTTAAAGCATTTTAAATGTAAAGTATGAAGTAAGGCTTTCATTTTATTCCTTGTTCCCTTTCCCTATAGCTAGAGAGATTTTTTTTTTTTAGAAGCTCCCTACCCCCACCTCCTCCTCCACACCCTGGTATTAGATGGTATTAAAGCAGGTAATAACTGTCCTTTTGGGGGAAAGAGAAGAAGTTAGTTAAGATGAGCTGGCGCTACTGCTGTTGAACAGGAACAATGACAACGACAGTCCTTCACGTGGCTTGTGACAGCAGCCTGTATAAAGTCTGCTGCACCATCATCCAAAGCAGTATTATCACAGTTAAAATTACTGTAAATTAAAATAATCAGTAGAGAATGTGTGCAGGGAAAATGTTTACTCCAATTTCTGTATTGTAGTTAAGTTCTTTGATCTCAACCACACATGGTATTTGTGGTAAGGAAGTTTGTAAGAATAGTTCCAGGCTTGTTCAAGAGCAGTAGATTTCAAGACCTGGACCAGAGAAGCAGGCCGTGCTTTTCAGGAGATGTAATGATCCTGCTCCTGTTCTTTTCCAGACTTCCACTAAAGTCTTTACTCAGCCACGTGCATTTGAGTCCTACTCAGATACCAGAAGTTCCTCAAAATCTTGTACCATTTCTCCCTGTATCTCCTTAAAAGGCATCCATGCCCTGGTAGTATTCATCCAGTTGTTCTGTTGTACCACACCAGATCTGCTCCTCCTCATTGATGGGAAGCACGACATGAAGCAGAAAGCAGACTGGCTAGGCATATCCCAGGGGCATTGGTGAAAACACACTGGTGGGAGCAGCATCTCTAGGAGCACCTAAAAGCCTCTATGCACTGTCTTCATTTTCATCTACTCCTAACTCCCCTGAATAATGACAACCTTTCCTGTCTCAAGCAAGGGGTTGCAGGCCACTATATCACATCCATAATTTCTCCTAGCAATGATAGTCTCCCATGGAAAGTGGTGAGAACCCTGTTACCCAAAACACTTACAATTAGCCTGGAAATGTGCAGTAGGGAACAATCCTGCATTAGACCCAATGGATGAAAAATATGCTGACCGGTCTTTTCCACGCCACATTTCTATGAATCTCTGATAATGGATATGTACATGTATTTTAATATGTACAAGTAAACATGTTACAGTATTACTAGATGCCACTGGATCTGAATATCAAGTAAACTGTTTCTGGTACCCAGTGTTTTAAATCAAATTTTACTTGATATGGTTACTAGTCTTGCTAAATGAATAAGAAATATACTGTCTAAATAACATCACAATTGTACTGTTACTACAATAATTCCATTACCCACTCTACTGATAACGCTATAGATTATTAAAATTGAAATTATATTAAAAATATCTAAGGCCAGATTTTGAAAAGCTCAGCGCCTATTTGGTCCCACTGGGACTAAGCGCTTTTGAAAAATCTGTCCTCTTGTTTATTTTCACCATTTATGCTGGATACTATTTGTTGATTAAATTTAGACAATGAAACTAGATATATCAGAAACATTTTCTGCTTTGCTTTCTGGTTTCCATATACTAGCCCAGTGCTGTTTGCTTGGGTTCCTAACACTGCTGGGGGAACATTGAATTTAAAAAAATCATCCAAAAATATTTGTAAGCTGTATATGAATAAAACCTTGTCCTGCTGCTCCTCCTCACTCTTCTCTTTTTAAATCAAAGCCTGCATTTAGGTCAGTCCTAAAGCATCTGACTGTCTCTGCAAAGACTGAATTCCTTGTTCTTTTCCCCTGTGGTCAGATTAGTTATGCACAGTGAATTAGCAACATTCCTCCTTACCACTGGAAAAGATTATAAATCTGTCTAATGTAAACAGCGAGACAATTCAAATCAGTTTTTAAAAGATCGAGTACCACTTGCAAAGAAACATTATACAACAAAGCGGTTATCAACGCATGAGGACTAGCAGGGATCACCACCCTTCTGTGTGATGTAGCACAGGCAATCACAGACTCATTATCAGCTTTTGAAACATGAATAGAGATGTGACCTCTTTCTGTCCCCCCACCCCCTTCTTATTTCCCTTCCTCTTGTCAGCTTGACAAATTGCAGCTTTTGGGAGACCCCAGTAGTTGATGAGTCATTTGTGGTTAAAAATAGAATTCCTAGCAGCAAGGACACCCATTCCACTTTTGACGCATATGTCACTACTGACAAGAGTCATGGGGCCAAGTGTGCCATGTTAATTAAGCAAGTGGAAAAAACTCTCTCGAGAATGCCAGAATTGGAACTGGGGCAACACTGAAGGAAATAGCTTGGCATCTAACCATCTATGTAAACATCAATAACTGTATTTAAGGCAATACGTCAAAATATGGATAGGCTTTTAAATAAAGTATTAGCCTGACTGGTCATTTTATATGAAAATGAATGTATACATCTAGGTGTATATGGACTTATAAATTTAGTTTAATTTTTAAATCCACACATTTTATAAATCTCTATGTGTACCTTTATAAAGCTGACTTACTTTCAAAACTCTTGGTGTGGTGAAAAGGCTCAGTGAATGGGTGCTGTATGACTTTGGTCTGTGTGTGGAGCAATTATTTGTGATTGCACTAATGTGACACAAGAACTGTGTCCAGAATAAAACAACCTCACTAGCTGCTGGCCCATCTTAGTTGCTCGGTTGGGCACCCTGGGTTTGCAGTGGCAGAGAATGAGGGTGGTGGCTGCGTAATGATGGCGTACTAAGGCCTTCCAAGAGTGGTGTCAACAGTTGGTTTGTATCACATTTGAAGGTTATTTCATTTATTTATTTAAATGGTCTTTTTTTTTTTTTTGTTATGGAAGGAGTATTGCACCTACTGGTTAGAGAAGAGAACTCAGCAATTGGACTTCATTTCTGTTTTTGAGCAACTTGAGCCACTCGGTGACTTTGGGCTAGTCAGTGAGCCTCACTGCACCTCAGCTTACCTATCTGTAAACTGGACATAGCAATACCTGCTTCACAATAAGCACCATGAAGTCTCATTAATGAAAGTCTGCAAAGTGCACAGACAAAAGACTACAAAGTATTATTGTTTAATTTTTAAAACGTTGTAAGGCACTTGAAATGTGTGGAGGAAAAATGTAGAGCAAGAATAATAGAGCAGTGTTCAAACATTCAGCTGCATTCAGAACAAGATTCGAGCATCAGAGAAGATCTTTACTAAGAAATAGAATAGATATGTGACTACTAGAAATGAGACTACTAAATGTGGGTTAAAAAAATAAAAGGCACCACCTTGCTCAATGCTTCTGTTCTTTCTATGTCTTCATGTTTGCAGATGATACCAAACTGGGAGGGATTGCAACTGCTTTGGAGGATAGGGTCATAATTCAAAATGATCTGGACAAATTGGAGAAATGGTCTGAGGTAAACAGGATGAAGTTTAATAAAGACAAATGCAAAGTGCTCCACTTAGGAAGGAACAATCAGTTTCACACATACAGAATGGGAAGAGACTGTCTAGGAAGGAGTACGGCAGAAAGTAGGGTTACCATACGTCTGGATTTTCGCGGACATGTCTGGCTTTTTGGGCCTCAAATCCCTGTCCGGGAGGAAATCCCAAAAAGCCGGACATGTCCGGGAAAATAGGGAAGGAGGGGCCAGCAGTGTGGGGCCCGGGCCAAGCTGGGCGGGAGATGCCGGGGCCAGAGCCTCTTGGCCTGGGCCGGCCGGCCGCCGGAGGGAGCCGCTCGGCTGGGGGGGGGGCGAACTGCGCCGCGCCTCCTCGCGCCCCCCCGCCCCAGCCCCAGCTTACCTGCTGCCTGCCTGCCTGCTTCAGGCTTCCCGCGAATCAAATGTTCGCGGGAAGCAGGGGAGGGGGAGGGGCAGGGGGTGAAGCGTTCAGGGGAGGGGACGGAGTTGGGGCGGGGCCGGGAAGGGGCCGGGCCGGGGCCCCGCCGGGGCCCCGTGGAGTGTCCTCTTTTTGGACACTTAAAATATGGTAACCCTAGCAGAAAGGGAATTAGGGGTTATAGTGGACCACAAACTAAATATGAGTCAACAGTGTGATGCTGTTGCAAAAAAAGCAAACATGATTCTGGGATGCATTAACAGGTGTGTTGTGAGCAAGACACGAGAAGTAATTCTTCTGCTCTACTCTGCGCTGGTTAGGCCTCAACTGGAGTATTGTGTCGAGTTCTGGGCACCGTATTTCAAGAAAGATGTGGAGAAATTGCAGAGGGTCCAGAGAAGAGCAACAAGAATGATTAAAGGTCTAGAGAACATGACCTATGAAGGAAGGCTGAAAGAATTGGGTTTGTTTAGTTTGGAAAAGAGAAGACCGAGAGGGGATATGATAGTAGTTTTCAGGTATCTAAAAGGGTGTCATAAGGAGGAAGGAGAAAACTTGTTCATCTTAGTCTCTAAGGATAGAAGAAGAAGCAATGAGCTTAAACTGCAGCAAGGGAGGTTTAGGTTGGACATTAGGAAAAAGTTCCTAACTGTCAGGGTGGTTAAACACTGGAATAAATTGCCTAGGGAGGTTGTGGGATCTCCATCTCTGGAGATATTTAAGAGTAGGTTAGATAAATGTCTATCAGGGATGGTCTAGAAGACAGTATTTGGTCCTGCCATGAGGGCAGGGGACTAGACTTGATGACCTCTCGAGGTCCCTTCCAGTCCTAGAATCTATTAATCTATGTTAGACCTGCTTATTGTAATAACCCAAAACAATTTTTTACCACTGTTAGCTCTGCAGACCCAGTCCAGTTCTAGGAGAGAGAGAGCCAGATTCTATTCTGGGCTTTGCATCATCACTAAAATTTGCTATAGAATTGTTATATTACTGTTGATGGGAATTACTGGGGTTCAGAGCATGAAGGGCAAACATTTCTGTTTAACTATTTGAGACACAAGAATGGAGTGAAAGCATAGCATTTTTACAGAATTACTCCTGGTGCCTATACTTTTACAAACATTCACAAATAAACATTTGGTACTATGCAGCGTGGTTTATTTGTGACACCCATGAAAAGATTAATTTGTAAAACCCAGAAGCTTGCAAAAGCTGCAAGAAACAGTGTCTTGCATCTGAAGAAGTGAGGTTCTTACCCACGAAAGCTTATGCTCCCAATACTTCTGTTAGTCTTAAAGGTGCCACAGGACCCTCTGTTACTTTTTAAAGAAACAGTGTGATACCCTTAGGATTTATCAAACAATGAGAGTTTGATCTGCTGATGATAATGATCCTCAGTGATATTTCACTAGTTGATTAATTTGTTGTTTGTTACCATTCTGGTCCTGTAAAATAGGCAGAATTCTCTTTCTACCTCATGTAATTCATTTCAGTCCTTACTAATCTTACCTTAGGTTTTGTCTACACTGGCAAGTGAAAGACAAAACTTTTGTCATTCAGAGGTGTTACCACTACTACCCCCTCTACCCCCCCCCAAGACACACCTTTTGTCAACGACAAGTGCTGGTGTGAACGGTGCTTTGTCAGCAGCAGCGCTCTCCTGCTGACAGTGTTCGTTTGTTGGGGGTGGAAGTTTTTTGTCTGCAGGAGAGCTCTCTCCTGTCAACAAACAGCAGCTACACTGCGTGCCTTTTAGCGGCATGGCTGTAGTGGCACAACCGTATCACTAAAAGCTGCGTAGTGTAGACATAGCCTTAGTCTCCATTAGACGATTACCATTTGTCAACAGAGATCACACACACTGTGTGTGTGTGTGTGTGTGTGTGTGTGTGTGTGTGAGAGAGAGAGAGAGAGAATGGGGTGATAATGATGTGTGTATATATAGAAGTGCCTGGTATTTTCCCTTAAAATAACAAGACAATTTAAAGGAATAAAAATCAATCAGTTATAATCAAACTCAAAGAATTAGTCCCACTAGTCATGAATAGTGACACTAGTCAAAACACTTTTGGTTGACATATATTTAAAAAAAAAATCTTTGAAAAGACAGAATTTAAGTCAACAATTATTAGAATTATCTAAGGCAAATACAGGAAATTAACTCTGAGGCATAAAGGCAGTATAAGGCATACAGTTTCTTTTAGGCAAGCAAAGTAACTAAATGCATATAATAATCATAAGGGTTTGGTTCTCAAAGTGTGGCCCATGAAGTGCTTGTTAGTGAGTCTTCTTATTTCTATTGGTTAACTCACATTAAACTTATAAACAATTGCTACAGTCAAGAGAGGGATATTATGGATTCATGAACAGGAGAGGAAGCTGGTGGTTTTAATCGTGAATGAGAGGGGAGGTGCTCAATTAGAATCTCTCTACTAAGATGTGGCCCCTGCTATGAAAGATTTGAGAATCCCTCCTCTAAAGCAAACATTTTCTAATGCAGCTATTAAAACACCAAGCAATATCAATTGTGTGAAACGTTCAAAGGCAGTTTTGTTTCTACACTAGGCCCATTTTCTCTAAAGAATATAAAAGTATTGGTTTCAGCAACCCTTTGCTTGTAAAAGTCTTGTGATAATTTTCAGATTAGCCTGGCTTTTCTCCTCTTGAGTTCAATTTTGGAGTTAGATTATCTGTGATATGCATCATTGGTACAAAACCTCACCATTTTAGAATTTAGATTTAGAAATAACTTCCATAGAAAGACTATCAATGAACTCCTACCAAGAATTCATATAACTTTCTTGCTTTGATAACTTATCAAATTACATGATGTATATAGAATCCCAGAGTTTACTGATAATAAAATCATGCCATATTCCACTTCATGCTGATACCACAGTATAGAATCATGGAATATCAGGATTGGAAGGGACCTCAGGAGGTTATCTAGTCCAACCTGCTCAAAGCAGATTGATATAGTATCCCCAGATAGATTTTTACCCCAGTTCCCTAAATGGCCCCCTCAAGGATTGAACTCATAACCCTGGGTTTAGCAGGCCAATGCTCAAACCACTGAGCTATCCCTCCTCCCAAGATACACTTGGTATGTATCTTGGATAAAGGTTGTGTGGTAATTGTTGTTGACTTTTTTTAATATATACCATTTTATGTTGAGTATTAGGTACCCAAACTACATTGATTGTAATAGCTTTTAAGGACAGAAGGGCCCATTATGATCTTTTAGTCTGATTTTTGCATGATAATTACTTGGTGAGGTCCTATGTTAGCTACTATATCAAGCCCATAACTTCTATTTTAGAAAAATATCCAGTCTTGATTTAAGGACTTCAACTGATGGAGAATCTACCATGTCCCTAGGTAGATCCCCTAAGTTGCGCCACTGGATAATTACCCTCACTTAAAATTTACACTTTATTTCTAGTCTGAATATGTCTAGCTTCAACTTCCGGCCATTGGATCTTACCCTTCCCTTTTTCTGCTATGTTAAAGAACCTTCTACGATGAGAAATTGATTCCCCTGTAGGTACTTATAGATTGTGATCAGGTGACCTCTTAACCTTTTCTTGGATAAATTAAATTGACTAAGCTTCTTAAGTCTTTTTAGGCTATAGGGTATGTTTTTCAGACCTCAGATCATTCTTGTAGCTTTTTTCTGAACCTTTTCCAATTTTTCAACAACCATTTTGAAGTATGAATACTAGAACTGGACATGGTGGTCTCCTTCATATTGTGTATTTCACTGAGAGATATGCATCCAACTCGCTTTAGACTCCTTTGAAAATCCCAGCTTTAGTCATTTTTCTAACCACTCTCTGAAAGTAGCACACCAGTGCTAAAGATAATGTAATGTGATAGGCAGAATTCAAGGATAGGAGTTCACAGACTTTAATGAGACAATCAATGAATGAAACCATATAGATTTCAGATATTTATGTTTCTCATTCTCCTTTATGGTTTTGCTGCTGTGGCTTTAATTTATATGTGCCTGTGAAGGACTCCCAGGAGAACTATAGTGAGGAAGGAATAAGTGAACAAAATGGTAGCATGAAATGATCTTTAGATGTTCAATTAGAAAATAAGGGATCATTCTTTTCAAGTATAGATTTTCTTCTGTTTAGTATGTTAATTAGAATGTTTCTAAAACAGTGTATTTGACTTGATTCAGTTGGTCATAGACTTGCAATGGAAGCAGCAAGTCACTAATACCATACTGATTCAAAAATTACTCTAGGCTTTGATGTTATTTAAAAGCAGATTTTGTTGCTGAAGTAAACTAGTCCCACAGTACAAAGGACAATACCTGAGTCCTTTGGGTTAATAGTCTACCAACTAGCATCCCTTGGAATATATTTTAGCTTTCATACTAGTGATGGTCAGACCTCTGAAACATTTAATAGTTGCCTGATGCTTGTTGTAAATTAACCAGAATATTACCTGCCAATCTCTATGGTTTTCTGTAGTGTCTATTACAGTAGTGTCTAAAGCCTAACTGCATGTGTGCACATTAAATATATAATGATGTTTTGAATACGGGCTGGATGTATGTATAATCATATCTAGTCAATACGACCAGGTTGTCATTTCAAACTAAGGGTCTAATTAATCTGGGGAGGAATAGCTCAGTGGTTTGAGCATTGGCCTGCTAAATCCAGGGTTGTGAGTTTAATCCTTGAGGGGGCAACTTAAGGTTCTGGGGCAAAATCAGTACTTGGTCTTGCTAGTGAAGGCAGGGGGCTGGACTCAATGACCTGTCAGGGTCCCTTCCAGTTTTATGAGATAGGTATATCTCCATATATTATAATGCTACTTAATACAAAAGCTATATTACTGTATATTCTGTAAATAAATAAATAATCTTTTACTTAACTCCCATAAGGTGCATATCATTTCCTACTAGTCATCACTGAAGGGAACATGGGATGGAGTCTAATGAATATAAACAGTACTGTTTAGAATGTGAGAGCCTTTTCAAACACTGTTGCTAAGTTGCAAGACATATTTTCCAGGACATAAATGGAAGCAAGTCTATATCCCACTTAAACTGCTAAATTCCTTATTAAGAAAAAAATATTTTGTCCGCCTACTGCCAACCTGATATTTTGGACTCAAGCAGAGACATACAGGACAAACTTTTAAAATGAGGTTTTAGGAACATTTCATACAGTGGTGCTATTTTAAAGTAAGCAAAGTAGTACTGGGATGGATCATGAATTTCTTGGTTTATTTTTACTGTCTGTAAGTCAGGGGGAGTTTTGCCAGAACAAGAACTAAATGAGTGAAAACTGAGCAATGTCTTCAAAAGTTACCCCCAAATTATTCTCACTTAGAAATGAATTTTATGTTACAGTTGGTGATAGGTGAACCTCAAAAGGTTTGGAGGATGAATGCACAGATAAGATGTTTATCTGAATTTCTTAAGACCCTGCAAAAAGGAGGAAGCATGGGTCCTGGTGGCTAAGGCAGAGTTGGAGAAGCTGAGGTCTATTCCCTCCTCCTCTGATGACTTGCTGTGTGCCCTTTGGCAGATAACTTATCTTTGTCTTCCCATCTACTAATTCCGAGATTCTCAAACTTCATTGCACCACGACCTTCTGAGAACAAAAATTACTACACGACCCCAGGAAAGGGGACTAAAGCCTGAGCCCGCCAGAGCCCTGCTGCCCCAGGCGGAAGGTGGGGCACAAAGCCCAAGCCCAAGGGCTTCAGCCCCAGGTCGGGGGCCTGTAACCTGAGTCCTGCTACCCAAGGCTGAAGTCGAAGCCCAAGCCCCCCTCCGCATGGCTGAAGTCTTTGGGCCTCAGCCCTGGGGGGGGGTGCGGTTTAGGCTTCGACTTCAGCCTCAGGCAGCAGAGTTTGGGCTTTGGCCCTGGGCCCTAGCAAGTCTAACACCTGCCCTGGCGACCCCATTAAAATGGGGTCACAATCCACTTTGGGTCCCGACCCACAGTTTGAGAACCGCTGTACTAATGTATAATAATAGTTGCCTTTGTCACATGGTGCTTTGAAACTTTATTAATTTAGGTTTATAAACTGAGATCTTTGGGTGGCAGTCACTAGAAAAGTTCAATGTGTCAGTGACTGTGATGTGAGTGGTCCTGCCCACCCCGGAGTTAGAATAGGAGTTGATAGTCAGGAATCAGAGCCAGAGTCAAAGGCCAAGCACCAGAGCCAAATCGTTAGAGCAGAAGTCAGGAACTGGAGATGAAGAGTTACCTGGAGTGAGGCAAGGCTGGTACAGCACTGGGTCCAAGGCAAGAGCAGGACTGGAAACAAGCATGCACAAGATCCATTACATCCACGGACAAATGCTTTGAGCAGCTGCTGAACAGCGGCTGGTGTTAGGCTTACGAGCCGATCTGTTTACTCTTCCAGCCAATCAGGCAGCCTACTATAGGCCAGCTGAGCTTGTTAGGTTGCCTAGAGACTGGCCCTGCTTCCAGACTGGCTCTGCTGAAGGCCCTGCCACCAGGTATAGGAGCCTTCCCCTAACTCACCAAGAGTAGAGGGTTAAGTGGATCAAATACTCATTTTGTCTGCAGACTGTTATGGGTGGTGGGTTGGAGCAGTTTGGGTAAAATTAAGATGTGAAAGATGGGGTGGGTCCTCAAGGACTCTGTTAGTTGTAATCTGAAAGCCACTAGGTTTACCTGTTCTATAATCCTGAAGGGACTGAGGAACTGGTAGTCTAGTTTGGAAGATAGGCAGCTCAGTTTATGGTTCTGGGCAGAGAACCACACCTTATTCCCTACAGCAAGAGTGGGAACAGCTTGACAGTCTTGCTCCACATGGTGTTCATAGGCTTCTTTGGCAGACTGCAAGTGTTCCTTGAGCTTTCAGTGCACCTGGTGTAGGTGGGAGGCTAAATCTGTGGTGGTAAGTACTGGGGAACTCACAGGTAAGTCTGGGTGGAAGTAGGGGTGAATGACATAGTTTGCAAAGAATTCGCTATGTTGGGTCAAGGTGTGGGTTGCATTGTTGTATGCAAATTCGGCGTAGCACAGTAGGGGAAGCCAGTCATCCTGGTGGTAACTCAAAAAGCAGTGAAAACGCTGCCTCAAGATTTGATTGACAGTCTGTTTGGTCATTAGTCAGCAGGGAATAGGCAGTGAGGTGAGGAGCTCAATGCTAGGGAGGCTGAGAAATTCCTTCCAGAATCAGAAGATGAACTGGGGTCCCAGGTCTGATACAATGCTTGTTGGTAACCTGTGTAGACTGTCTTTCATGCTATAGGAACAGTATGGCATGGGATGAAGTGCGCCATCTTTGTTAGAGGTTGACAAAAACCAAGATTACTGAAAAAAGAACGAGGAGTACTTGTGGCACCTTAGAGACTAACAAATTGATTTGGGCATAAGCTTTCATGGGCTAAAACCCACTTCATTGGTTTTAGCCCACGAAAGCTTATGCCCAAATAAATTTTAGTCTCTAAGGTGCCACAAGTACTCCTCGTTCTTTTTGCTGATACAGACTAACATGGCTACCACTCTGAAACTTGTCAAGATTACTGAGTGTCCCTAGAAGTGTGGCAGTTTTACAATGAAGTCCATTGATACAGTAGACCAAGACTGTGGAGGTGTAGGCTGAGACTGGAGGAGACTTAAGGGTTTTGATCATGGGTTCTTGTTATGGACGCAGAGGCCACGGGATCTTATATAATCCTTCAGGTAAGTTTGTAGGCCTGTCTGCCAGAAGCACCTTGAGAGCAGATTCCAGGTCTTGAATTGGCCAAAATGGCTCATAAGTGGCAAATTGTGGCATAGTTTCAATATCAGAAGCCTAGGTTTCCCCTTTATAACATTGCGATAAAGGAGGCTTTTCTGTAGCTGAAACTTCGGCTCGGGTACCCACATCGTTCAGGGCCCATGTCAAGGCTGCTTCCTCACTTTGAACTTTAGGGTACAAATGTGGGGGCCTGCATGAAAACTTCTAAGCTTAACTACCAGCTTAGATCTGGTCCGCTACCACCATCCCAAAGCTAATTCCCTTCCCTGGGTAGCCTTGAGAGACATTCACCAACTCCTGGTGAATACAGTTCCAACCCCCTTGGAACTTAAAACAAGGAGAAATTAACCATCCCCCCTCCTTCCTTTCACCAACTCCTGGTGAATACAGATCCAATCCCCTTGGATCTAAAAACAAGGAAAAATCAATCAGGTTCTTAAAAAGAAGGCTTTCAATTAAAGAAAAAGGTAAAAATCATCTCTGTAAAATCAGGATGGAAAATAACTTTACAGGGTAATCAAACTTAAAGAGCTCAGAGGAACCCCCTCTAGCCTCAGGTTCAAAGTACAGCAAACAGAGATAAACACTCTAGTAAAAGGTACATTTACAAGTTGAGAAAACAAAGTAAAACTAACTCGCCTTGCCTGGCTGTTTACTTACAAGTTTGAAATATGAGAGACTTGTTTAGAAAGATATGGAGAACCTGGATTGATGTCTGGTCCCTCTCAGTCCCAAGAGCGAACAACCCCCAAAACAAAGAGCACAAACAAAAAACTCCTCCCCCCCCCCCCCCAAGATTTGAAAGTATCTTGTCCCCTTATTGGTCCTTTGGGTCAGGTGTCAGCCAGGTTACCCGAGCTTCTTAACCCTTTACAGGTAAAAGGATTTTGGAGTCTCTGGCCAGGAGGGATTTTATAGTACTGTACACAGGAGAGCTGTTACCCTTCCCTTTATAGTTATGACACGCCCCCCAAATCACAGATAGTGTTGGACAGCTGGTTCCACACTGGCTGTGATTTCTTCCTGGAGCTCTAGGAGAAAACAGAGTTAATAAGACACATGCACCTTTAGACATACTACTGATTATATAAAAACTAACAATATATTCCACATTCCAAGAACAATTTTTAACCAGTTGATTCTGGAAAACTTTCCCGGGAGAGTGCATCAGCCACTTTGTTAGAAGCCCCTGAAATGTGTTGTATTTCAAAATCAAAATCTTGGAGAGCTAAACTCCACCGAAGAAGTTTTTTGTTATTCCCCTTGGCGGTATGAAGCCACTGTAGCGCAGCATGGTCTGTTTGTAGTTGGAAACGCCGTCCCCAAACATATGGGCGTAGCTTTTCCAGCGCGTACACAATGGCGTAGCATTCCTTTTCGCTGATTGACCAGTGGCTTTCCCTCTCAGACAGCTTCTTGCTGAGAAACACGACAGGATGGAATTCTTGATCCGGTCCTTCCTGCATTAAAACTGCTCCCACGCCCCGCTCGGACGCATCTGTGGTTACTAGGAACGGTTTGTCAAAGTCTGGGGCCCTTAGCACAGGGTCAGACATGAGCGTCGCCTTAAGCTGGTGAAAGGCCTTTTGACACTCAGTCCACTGAACTGCATTTGGCTGTTTCTTTCTGGTTAGGTCTGTCAGCGGGGCGGCGATTTGGCTGTAGTGTGGTACAAATCGCTTATAATATCCGGCCAAGCCTAAGAAGGATTGGACCTGTTTCTTTGACTTTGGGACCGGCCACTTTTGGATAGCATCCACTTTGGCCTGTAGGGGATTTATAGTTCCTTGACCCACCTGGTGCCCCAGGTAAGTCACTCTGTTTTGGCCTATTTGACACTTTTTAGCCTTAACAGTTAGTCCTGCCTGCCGGATGCGCTCGAAGACTTTTTCCAGGTGCTCCAGGTGTTCTGTCCATGAATCAGAAAAAATGGCCACATCATCGAGGTAGGCAACTGCAGATACTCCCAATCCCGCTAGGAGACCATCTACAAGTCTTTGGAAGGTGGCGGGTGCATTTCGCAACCCGAACGGGAGTACATTGAATTCACACACCCCTGCCTGGGTGACGAAGGCTGACCTTTCCTTAGCGGGTTCATCTAGTGGTACTTGCCAGTACCCTTTGGTTAAGTCTAAAGTAGAGATGAATTGGGCATGTCCCAATTTCTCCAATAGCTCATCTGTGCGTGGCATTGGATAGTTGTCAGGACGAGTTACAGCATTTAGCTTACGGTAGTCCACGCAAAAGCATATTTCCCCATCTGGTTTGGGAACTAGAACCACTGGAGATGCCCATGCACTGTTAGAGGGGCGGATTATACCCATCTGTAGCATGTCCTGGATCTCCCTTTGTATAGCAGTTTGGGCATGAGGTGACTCCCGGTAGGGTGGGGTTCTAATTGGGTGAGCATTACCTGTGTCAATGGAGTGGTATGCCCGTTCGGTCCGTCCTGGAGTGGCTGAGAAAATTGGTGCAAAGCTTGTGCACAGCTCCTTGATCTGCTGTCGCTGCAGACGTGCAAGGGTCGTGGAGAGGTTCACCTCTTCCACGCCACCATCCTTTTTTCCTTCGTAGTAGACCCCTTCAGGCCACTCCGCATCATCTGTTTCCTGGGCTGTAAACTGGCAAACGTTTAATTCTCTGGAATAAAAGGGCTTAAGAGAATTAACATGGTATACCTTAGGCTTTATGTTGGAGGTGGGGGAGGCTATGAGATAGTTAACAGCTCCTAGGCGCTCCTGGACCGTGAATGGTCCTTCCCACGACGCTTCCATTTTATGGGCCTGGAGCGCCTTTAAGACCATGACTTGGTCTCCTACTTTGAAGGACCGTTCTCTGGAATGTTTATCATACCAGGCCTTTTGCTCTTCCTGAGCATCCTTTAGGTTTTCTTTAGCAAGGGATAAAGAGTGTCGGAGGGTGCTTTGTAGGTTGCTTACAAAGTCTAGAATGTTAGTTCCTGGAGAAGGCGTAAACCCCTCCCATTGCTGCTTCACCAACTGTAATGGCCCCTTAACCTCGCGGCCATACACAAGTTCAAATGGTGAAAACCCTAAACTGGGATGTGGTACAGCCCTGTAGGCAAAAAGCAACTGCTGCAACACTAGGTCCCAATCATTGGAGTGTTCATTTACGAATTTACGTATCATGGCCCCCAAAGTTCCATTAAACCTCTCCACCAGGCCATTGGTTTGATGGTGATAAAAGGTGGCAACCAAGTGATTCACCCCATGAGCTTCCCACAGGGTTTTCATGGTCCCTGCCAGGAAATTAGTTCCCGAATCTGTAAGGATGTCGGAGGGCCACCCTACCCTGGCAAAAATGTCTGCTAATGCCTGGCACACACTTTTAGCCCTGGTGTTGCTTAAGGGTACTGCTTCCGGCCATCGGGTAGCAAAATCCATGAAAGTCAGTATGTACTGCTTTCCTCTGGGTGTCTTCTTTGGGAAAGGACCCAGAATATCCACAGCTACTCGCTGAAATGGGACCTCAATTATGGGTAGTGGCTGGAGAGGGGCTTTAACCTGGTCTTGGGGCTTTCCCACTCGTTGGCACACCTCACAAGACCGGACATAATTAGCAACGTCCTTGCCCATTCCCTCCCAGTGGAAGGACTTCCCCAACCGGTCTTTGGTTCTGTTCACCCCAGAATGGCCACTGGGATGATCATGGGCTAAGCTCAAGAGCTTTACCCGATACTTAGTGGGAACTACCAACTGTCTTTGAGGATGCCAGTCTTCCTGGTGCCCACCAGAAAGAGTCTCCTTGTATAAAAGTCCTTGTTCTACAACAAACCGGGATCGGTTAGAAGAGCTGAGAGGCGGCGGGGTGCTCCGTGCCGCCGCCCAAGCTTTCTGAAGGCTGTCATCTGCTTCCTGCTCGGCCTGGAACTGTTCCCTTGACGCTGGAGACATCAGTTCCTCCTTGGACTGTGGACTGGGGCTTGGTCCCTCTGGAAGCGATGCAGGTGCTGGGGCTGTTTCCATTGACTGTGAACCACTGTCCGCTGGTGCACTATGTGGTATTTCAGGCTCTAGCTGAGCCTCTTGGGTAGGGTTATCTGCTGCTTCCGCCAGTTCAGGCTCGCTGGTGCCCTCTGGCGTTGGAGTGGTAGATGGGTTTGCAAGCGCTGGACTCAGTGCTGGCAATGGTTCTGGTGCTGGTTGCGTGGCCAGTTCCGGTTCTGGGACTGGCTTTGGCTGGGTCTGTGGGATTGGATCCACTACGGCTGTTGCAGTCGTTGGCAGGGGATCCGGTTCCACCACCTTTGTTTGGGTCTCTGGTAACACAGACGGGGCCCTGGTGGACGGCTCAGGAACAGGGATGGGGGTGAAAGCTTGCTTAGCCTGGCTGTGGGTGACTATTCCCACCATCTTGGCTAGCTTCACATGGTTGGCCAAGTCTTCCCCCAGCAGCATGGGGATGGGATAATTGTCATAGACTGCAAAAGTCCACATTCCTGACCAGCCCTTGTACTGGACATGCAACTTGGCTGTAGGTAAGGTTACAGACTGTGACACGAAGGGTTGAATTGTCACTGGAGCCTCCGGGTTGATGAGTTTGGGGTCCACTAGGGATTGGTGGATAGTTGACACTTGTGCCCCAGTGTCCCTCCAAGCGATAACCTTCTTTCCGCCCACTCTCAAGGTTTCCCTTCGCTCCGAGGTATGAGAGAGGCGTCTGGGGATCTTTGGTGTGATTGTGGTGTAATGAACTGTAAGCGGTTGGGGTTCTTGGGGCAGTGAGCCTTCATATGTCCCAGTTCATTACATTTAAAACATCACCCTGCTAAGGTATCACCGGGGCGATGTTGGTTGATGGAGACTGGTGTGGTGGGGTGAGAAGGCGTCTGGGGTTTCCCTTGGGATGTGGGTGGGGCCTTGGGTTGTCCCCGGTGGTAAGGTTTTGTTTCGGCTTGCCCCTTCTGATATTCGCTCCAACTGCTACTAGTTTTTTTCTTTTCTGCCACCTCCACCCATTTAGCTCCAATCTCCCCCACCTCGGTTACAGTTTTGGGCTTCCCATCTAGGATGTACCTTTCTATTTCCTCAGGAACACCCTCTAAAAACTGCTCCATTTGCATTAGGAAGGGCAACTCTTCCGTAGATTTAACATTTGCTCCTGATATCCAGGCATCCCAATTTTTCCCAATGTGGTAGGCATGTCGGGTAAATGACACATCGGGTTTCCACCTTAGGGCTCTGAACCGCCGACGGGCATGCTCAGGTGTTAGCCCCATTCTGATTCTGGCCTTGTTTTTAAAAAGTTCATAACTGTTCATGTGTTCCTTAGGCATTTCAGCCGCCACCTCTGCTAAGGGTCCACTGAGCTGCGGCCTCAGCTCTACCATGTACTGGTCTGTAGTGATGCTGTATCCAAGGCAGGCCCTTTCAAAATTTTCTAAGAAGGCCTCAGTATCATCGCCTGCCTTGTAGGTGGGGAATTTTCTGGGATGGGAAGTGGTACCTGGAGAGGGGTTGTTAGGATTGGCTGTTGTATCCGGCCTAGCCCTTGCTACTTCCAGTTCATGCTTCCTCTCTTTTTCTCTCTCCTCCGCCTCGAGTTTTTTTAATTGAAGCAGTCTCTGATGTTTTTTTTCATTTTCTTCTGCTTCTAGTCTGGCCAGTTCTAGTTTGTTAGCTGCTTCACTGGTAGTCATTTTCCTGCTTTCCTGTGCTGGGCCACACCCCTCTGCAGTTGACTGAAACTGGGATACACTCAGCTCAGGCTGCTGCTGAGGTAACAGAGACTTTCTAACTAGCTATTTCCGAGGAGGTAGAAAGAAAAAAAACAATTCAGCTTGTAAATTCCTTTTACCAGTTGTTTGCTC
Organism: Emys orbicularis; assembly: GCF_028017835.1. NCBI lineage: Eukaryota > Metazoa > Chordata > Testudines > Emydidae > Emys > Emys orbicularis. The sequence goes on from NC_088689.1 coordinate 64,018,831, forward strand.
AATGATTGAACCCTTCTCTTAACAAAGGCCCTTGTTAAAAAAAAACTTAACACCTCTGCCTTCAGGCAAGGAGAGATAAGATATGCATCTACCTTCAGCTCTGCTTTCCAAGCAGCTAGAAGGAAAAAAAAATCTTACTGGCTTTTGGATTTAAAATGATTCCCATCGCTCTGCCACCATGTCAAGGCTGCTTCCCCACTTTGAACTTTAGGGTACAAATGTGGGGGCCTGCATGAAAACTTCTAAGCTTAACTACCAGCTTAGATCTGGTCCGCTGCCACCATCCCAAAGCTAATTCCCTTCCCTGGGTAGCCTTGAGAGACATTCACCAATTCCCTGGTGAATACAGATCCAAACCCCTTGGATCTTAAAACAAGGAGAAATTAACCATCCCCCCTCCTTCCTTCCACCAACTCCTGGTGAATACAGTTCCAACCCCCTTGGATCTTAAAACAAGGAGAAATTAACCATCCCCCCTCCTTCCTTTCACCAACTCCTGGTGAATACAGATCCAATCCCCTTGGATCTAAAAACAAGGAAAAATCAATCAGGTTCTTAAAAAGAAGGCTTTCAATTAAAGAAAAAGGTAAAAATCATCTCTGTAAAATCAGGATGGAAAATAACTTTACAGGGTAATCAAACTTAAAGAGCTCAGAGGAACCCCCTCTAGCCTCAGGTTCAAAGTACAGCAAACAGAGATAAACACTCTAGTAAAAGGTACATTTACAAGTTGAGAAAACAAAGTAAAACTAACTCGCCTTGCCTGGCTGTTTACTTACAAGTTTGAAATATGAGAGACTTGTTTAGAAAGATATGGAGAACCTGGATTGATGTCTGGTTCCTCTCAGTCCCAAGAGCGAACAACCCCCAAAACAAAGAGCACAAACAAAAAACTCCCCCCCCCCCCCAAGATTTGAAAGTATCTTGTCCCCTTATTGGTCCTTTGGGTCAGGTGTCAGCCAGGTTACCCGAGCTTCTTAACCCTTTACAGGTAAAAGGATTTTGGAGTCTCTGGCCAGGAGGGATTTTATAGTACTGTACACAGGAGAGCTGTTACCCTTCCCTTTATAGTTATGACAGCCCGGAAGATCCGTGTTATGAACTGGTCATCAGAGAGCAGATGGAGGATGTCAGATTGCTGTCAGTCATCCTGTTGACAAAGTTGGATGCCTTCAGCTTGGTGGCAGAGGGTTCATCATCAGGTTAGAGATATTAATCTTTGCGGGACAGGGCATCTGGCTTCCTATTTCTCATCCGTGGGTGATAGGTCATAACAAAGTCAAAGTGAGTGAATAAGAGGGACCAGTGGATCTGGTATTGGTTAAGGTGTCTAACAGTCTATAGGTCCTCCAGATTCTTGTGGTCCATCAGGAATTGGACTACAAATCAGGCTTCTTCTAGGAGGTGGAGCCACTCCTCAAAAGCAGCCTTGATAAGCAGTAGCTCTTGTTCCAAATATTTTTTCCCCCATCAGTTAGTTCAGAGATTAAAGAGCATAGGGGCAGAGTAAACTGTGGGGTCTTGCATGTTGAGATAATACTGCACATATGGCAAAGTTTATCATTGACCTTATTTGTAAATGGTTAAATGGAATGTGAGTGAATTGTGATGGATGCTGAGGTTAATTCCCCTTTTCATTTGCTCAAAGCCAACTGAGCCTCCATGGACCTAGCAAACTGGGCCCCTTTGGAGATGTGCTGCTGTGGATGCAATCAAGCTAAAAAATCCTTTAATAAATTGCCTGTAGAAATTCTTAAATCCTGGATATTGTTGCCACCTATGAGTCCATGGTGAGTCCCTCAGACAGCATGATGTATCCCAAGTCCTTATCAAACTTGCATTTCTGAAGAATCGTTTAGAAGTGGTTTTGGTGGAGTGTCTCCAAGACAGCATGCACATGATGATTGTGGAGGTCCTGACTTTCGAAAAATTAAGATGTTGTCTAAGTAAATGAGGACAAATTGGTCCAGCGTGTCCCTAACGATGTAATTTATAAAATGCTGGAAGGTTGCCAGGGCATTTGCAGACCTCTCAATAATCCACACGAGGCCAGAGGGAGCCATCTCCACAAAAAAGATTGGGGTCCCCACTGAGGACATTGAGGGGTGAATGAACTCTTTCTACAGGTTTTCCTGAGTTAGTCCAGAATGCCTGTAATTTGGGTTTGGACTGGAGGTGCCTGAAAGGAACGTATTTTCTGGGATGAAAATTGAACATGTTAGCATATTGTTGATATTTAACAGGAAAGCCTGGAGCCAGAGGGGAGGTTGTGGGGATTTCTGGGGTCACCTTTGGATCTTCCTTTCACATCTCTGAATTCTTTGGAAGACGTAGTATGCTGCAAAGGGTTGCTAGTTCCAGGCTGGCTCTCAGGAAACAGGACTGTTGTCAAGACGAGCAGTCAACGTACACTGTGCCTGATTGCCAGCAGATGTGCAGGTAATAAGTGACAAGCTAGGGGATGCCAAGGATAAATGATGAATGTGGTGCATGAATTAGTTCAAACTGGAGAACTTCTTGGTGGCCTCGAAGGGTAATTACCTTTAGGGGAGCTGATTGGAGGGTGACTGGTCCTGATTGAAGGAGTGACCCTAGGGACTCCACTGACCTGCAGGAGTCTTTGCACTGGGTGGGGATATTGCATGCTCAGTTGAACTCCATGTCCACGAAATTGCCTGAGGTACCGGAGTCCACAGTGCCTCTTGACTGCATTGCAAAGTGCTGGAACTGGAGAGGAAGTTGGAGATGTGTTGGATGGTGCTTGGCCATCACCTGGATACCAGCAGACAAGTGGTGTGGGCTGCTAGGGAGAGGGGAAGAGTGCCAACCCAGGGGCTGAGGCTTGGCATTTCCCGATTCAGGTGCAGATTGGACCATGGCAAGGAAGCTTCATGCAAAGTGTCCTGGCTCCACATAGTATAGACCCAGTGCCTGGTATTAATTCTTCTTTGCGTCAAAGAGATGGGGCTGGACAGGATTGACTTGCATGGGTTCAGGCGATGGAGAAGGGACTGGTGATGGTGGGGGGGCAGAGACAGAAGAGCTGGTGGAAGCCAGGAGGACCATCTTCTTTCTTGGGGGTGTGTAGTCAGGCATCAGTCCATCATGACGCACCGGTCAACTAGGGCATCCAGTCCAGACAGGGATTCCATCTGTGGTAACGCTGGGTGGCCTTATTCCACTCAATGTCTTCTACCAAGCATCGGAACTCCAGTATTTACCAACTGGCCAGCGTCCTGCTGCAATTCCTGAAGCGTGGCTTTGGCTGTACACTCATGACTTGGGTCATCAAAGATCACCACTGTAGCTCAAACTAAACCCTCAAAATTATCCCAGAAGGGGGCTTGATTTTTTTCTCCAGGAGCAGAGACACCCAATCCAGGGCTTCCCCAGTAAGCAAGCCAATAATCCCACTCAGGTTTGATCAGTGAGGTACAATTGCTGGTGTAACAGATATAGGAGATAACACTGATATAGGAACCCATGAAATTTGTTGTGATCACCATGGAACTTGTCAGGTAAGGTGAGCTTGGGTTCCTAGAGGTCAGAATTCAAGGCGGCACAGCATGAGCTTGTAGGACCACATTCTGCACCTGTAAGGCAGCAAACTGGGGCTACAAGATCTGTAGGGCTCCCAATACCTCTGTCAGAAAGATATTGGCTTTTCTAGAATCTGTGCTAACTGTGTCAGCTCTAGTTCTCTTACTGTTTGTATTGGAGCTGTTCAAACTGTCAGTGACTGGGATGTGAACACTCATGCCCAGTGGTTAGAGTAGGCATCAGTAGACAGAAATCTGAGCTCCGGGTCTAAGTTGGAGTCAGAGGCCAGATGCCGGAGCCAAGGGTCAGAGCAGAAGTCAGGAATCGGAGCTGAGGGTGCGGGTTCAGTTACTTGGAGTGTGGCTGAGCAGGATGGGAACAAGCCTGCAAGGGAACTATTGCAGCTGTGGGTGAATGCTTTGGTCAGCCCCTGAATTACTGCTGTTGTTGGGCTTAAGAGCCGGTTTGCTGACTCTTCCAACAAATCAGGGGCTATAGCCAATCAGGCAGCTTACTGCAGGCCAGCTGTACTCATTAGGTTGCCTAGAGACTGGCTGGCTCTGCTGCAAACCCTGCTTCCAGATTGGCTTTGTTGCAGGCACTGATCTCTGACACAATGTATTATAAAAGTGGGCTGGAAATCTTGTGAGATGATGCATTCTAAGGAAATGTCTGGTAATTCCTGCTTCTGTCAGGCTGAAGAACAATAAGGGATAGCAATCCTTAGATATTCAGGCCCTTTCAGTGCTGTATAATAGCAGTGGAGGAGAGCACTGAGAAAATGAGAGGTAAGGGAAAAGGAGAAAATGGTCTTGCCCAAGGTTGTATAACAAATCAGTGACAGTGCTGGAAAGTATAACCCAGGAGTCATTGACAGCTCTACCCAACAGACAAAGCAGAATAATAAGAAAAAGTAAAATAATACTCCCCAAAATGGAGCTAAAGAGATGGCATTATATAGTTGATTCCCCCCTTGGAATTTTCTTGAAACTACAGAGATGTACCAGTAGGAATAGATAGTTCTCGATATAACTCATATTAAAGTGCAGTTATAATCTGAAAATTTGAGGTAAAGTTGATGCTGTGGGGTTCCATATTAGAACTGCTCAGTTTAGCAGTCAGAAGATGTGTTGAGGTGTTGAAGTCCATAAATTAAAGGAGACTCAGCAAGGACGCACCTGTAGCAGACATCTTAAGAGCCGCCATTTTTTATGTAGATGCCTTTCTGACAGTAACTGCTAATTAATATGGTCTTTATTTTCCAGTATTGCATTTATCATCAGCCAAGTTATTAGTATTTCTGGGTAGATTCATTCATGGTATAACTCCATTAAAATCAATGGATGAACATAAACCAGGGATGAATTTGGCTTTGATTTTTTTTTTCTTTTCAGTTAACAGTGGTTCAGAAAAGGAGTTGTGCTCAGCTTTTTTACTTTCTGGCTTGTTCTAGTCCCTCAATTTCTTGAATCAGTGAATTGGGGAACATCTGCACAGGGGAAGGCAGAGAATGCAAGTCTTTCTCCTCCTTCGTGGGCTCTTCTTTTCATCATCTGTCTTGGAGCCAGAAGTGTGTGACCACTTAATTGGCACAGGATAGCAAGGGCAATGGCTAAGCATGGTAAGGATTAGTGGCATTTCAGAGCAAGCAGGGATCTTAAGAGACAGTGGGCTTGATTCTCCTCTCACACCAGTGTAAATCCAGAGTAAGTTCACTGAAGTCAAGGGACTCGCTCAGTGTAAAACCAGAATAAGTGAGCGGTGAATTGGACACTAAAGGTTGCCATTTGTAGCACTGCTGATCAGATTGGGAAATCACTTGTGTGCTCAATGAGTTAAATAAGAACAGGGACAATACTAAGTGAGGATGAAGAGCTTTGACACCCCCCATGCTACATGGACCAATGCTGGCAAGGTGGCTCTAGGGAGGTTATTTATACTTACACCTGCCCTATGGTTATCCCTGGTTGTTAGTGTGATGGAAAACAAGTGCAGTGCAATTAAACTTTTATGAGTTAAATGGAACCATGGGATTAAAGGGGACGGATGAAGAGAAACAACCACACAAAAAGCAGCACTGACAATTGCTTTCCCTTATAAATAATACACATCTCCACATCTTCCACATTCTAATGTTAAGTCTGGATTTCCATATTTATGGCTAAAAGTACAGTGAGCAACTGCTCGTTAGTGTGAAATTCTGTGGTTTCTGTTCATACAAATCTTTGCTTTGGTTTGTATTTGCAGGGTTCTTTCTCACCCCTGAGTTTCACTTTGTGTATAGGTTCAAACTCATTGTTTTCACTTTGAAACCATGTGGCACCTGGAGTCATGCATGGTCTCAACATGAAATAGAAAAAAAAAATCTTCACTTGAAATTAGAAGCAGCTTTACTGGAAAGGTTCATAGACTTTTGGGAATTTTTCTGCAAAAACCTGGGCTAAGTTATGAGTTTGAAGCAAAAGTTTAAAGCCAAGCTGGATTTTACATGATTAGTGAGGTTCTCTCAGCTGTGTCTTTTGTGGCCCTGTTTCTGTACTGCTGTTGAACAGTGTTTCAGAGCAGCTCAATACAATAAAACTGGTTATTGTGATTTTATATATGCACAAGATGGGGCATCTGGGTAATATTTCTGGATCTGTAACAAAGTTTTTATGTAGTATTGGGCAAGGGGGGAGGGATAGCTCAGTGGTTTGAGCATTGGCCTGCTAAACCCAGGGTTGTGAGTTCAATCCTTGAGGGGGCCATTTGGGGATTTAGTGCAGGATTGGTCCTGCTTTGAGCAGGGGGTTGGACTAGATGACCTCCTGAGGTCCCTTCCAACCCTGATATTCTATGATTCTAAGTCACTTACAGCCTGATTTTGACAGGAGCGGAGTACCTGGAGCTCCTATTTATTTTTTATTTGGAGATGCAGGTGCTCAACAGTTCTGGAACACTTGCTCTTTTGTCTCTCTAATTTTTCCCATCGGTAAAATGAAGATATTAGCAAAGGATCAGACCTTGGGACAGGGTTTCAGGACATTTACGTTATATTCTCAATCCCGCTGCCACCTTGCTGTGTGACCTTATGGTTGAATAAAATGCTTAACTTTTGTGCCTCGGTTTCCTTTACCTTAGAGATGTTGTGAGGGTCAATGCATTATTGTACTTTGATACCCTTTGACGTAAGGTGCAGTATAGTAGATGCGCACAAAATGTCATTGTAATTATGAACATATATCAGTATAGGTATAGAAATAATTATTTTTTAAATTATCAAATTTAGAAATGGGAACACAGGCAAAACAAACAATATTGCATGGTATATCTAGATCCAAATCAGTGAGACAAGAGTACAAATCCTTCCAGTGACTCATGGAGCAAGGAACAGAGGCGGGGGCTTCCCAAAGGGCCTAAGGGAGTTGGGTGCCAATTGCAATTAAAAATATATAAGGAAGTTTAAGATGTTGTATGCAAACACTCTGCCTGGCTAATATCCTTGACTCTACATGGTCAGTTACAATAAGTCTGCTACTGCCCTCCAGAGGAATGACAGGCATCCAAGGGGGATTATTTTGAGGTTCCTTGAGGTCCTGCCAAAAGACTGTCTGCCTCCTGCCAAGAAGTAACTACAGTTCAGATAACACTGCTGTAATGCAGGAGCCTGCACAGCTCATGTGAAGTGTGACAGATTTGCTGTGCTTTGCAAGACTCCGCATTGTCGACATGCAGGGGCGGCTCCAGGACCAGTGCAGCAAGCGCGTGCCTGGGGCGGCAAGCTGCGGGGGGCGGCTTGCCGGTGGCTGTGAGGGCGGCAGGCAGACAGCTTTCGGCGGCATGCCTGCAGGAGGTCCGCTGGTCCCGCGGCTTCGGCGGCAATTCAGCGATGGGGACGCCAGTGGCGCGGCACCGGTGGACCTCCCGCAGGCATGCCGCCGAATCCGCGTTACCAGCGGACCGCCCGCAGGCGTGCCGCCAAAAGCCGCCTGCCTGCCTGCCGTGCTTGGGGTGGCAAAAAACATAGAGCCGCCCCTGTCTACACGTGATGCCTGTACCCCATATACACAAATAATATGGCTGCATTTTTGATCCCCTCCATAAAAGGAAGAATCAAGGCATAACTTCCAGAATTTTTTTTCCCCCTCAACTGGTTCTTTAAGCTTATTCTCATTACACTTTAACCTTGATTTATCCAAAACATCTTGGCCTCTGTTCTAGAAAACATGGAAAAGTCCCTTTATTATTCCTACTATTCTTATCCTGTAGATTAACAGTAGACTTAAACTTCCAGTGCTTGTCAATTTCTGGCATGCTTCACCTAGCACTGAATTCACTCAATCAAAACCAAAACTCAGTAACAAGCGAACTACAGCAGAGTGACTTTCTGTGCAGATTTACAATTTGTATGGCTGAAGTACCTCAGTGATTAGAGTAAGTGAGACACAGAATCTCTTCAGGAATTTATGTATCTCAAACATGTCCATCAACCATAATTAACTCCCAATCGTATTTACATGTAGTATCACTATAGAAGCTTTTCTTGCCTTATTTACAGATATACTTGTTAATATAAACAATATTATTATTGAAAACTCTTCTAACAGACTGCTGAAGAATGCTAATGTCAGAACAGAATAGCTTGTCAATCTACGCATATGAAAATTAGAGTTATTTACAGCTATTCTCTTGGGACACTATCTGTGATAAAAGAATTCTTAGTGGGAAATTAAGGAAGTAATCAGTTTGCTAATTGAAGTTACCCAGGTCACATTAAACAGAGGCAAATTAAACGGTCTTCTTGCAAAGCCTGAGAAACATCTTTTAAACGAAGTCAAGGGCAACTCTACTGCATTGGATCTTCTTTTGCAGAGATGTGGAACTTTATTTCCCTGTGGTTTCAACCTGGAAGACAATGCATCTATTAAACATTTCCTGTGTTTTAGAAAGTCAGGAGTAGCAAATAGGTATAAACAAACAAACCCAAGTATGCCTTGTACAGGGCTTTGTGTGTGTGTGTGTGTGTTTATAAATCTATTGCAAAATACTATCTGTGTATGTGATGTATAAGAGACTGCACAGATTATAAATAATGGGGAGATACAACAGAGATATAATATATAGTTATGGTAAGATAAGATAGTTTGTTCTTCTTGGAAGTCTCAGCAAGTGAACCAAGCAATAAACTGTCACTGAGACTGAGTAAGATAATCGCCCCAAATACTTATACAGAAAATTGGCTTGATTCACTCTCCCTGTCTCAGGTGCAAATTTCGGCCCTCTGGCCCTGGCAGGGGCAACTGCAACTCCAAGGGGGAACGGATGATGTTTACACATCTGCCTTTCCTCAGAGGGTCTGCTGGGAGAGTGCATTTTAACTTGTAGCAGAAGAGCCCCACTGACATTGGCTGACAGGGGTGCACTGAATGATGAGCACCCCTGGTTAGCCTCCCTGTCTGGCCAGTACTGACTCCATTGTGGCTACACACTGGCTAGAACTGGGTTTCCTGGCAGAGCTGGCATTGTGTGCTCCTTGTGCCACTACAAGCTCTGTTGGATGTAACCCAGGGTTGAACAGAGCCAAATGATGGCACTTTGTCAGAATACCAAGCTGGGAGGGGTTGCAAGTGCTTTGGAGGATAGGATTAAAATTCAAAATGAGCTGGACAAACTGGAGAAATGGTCTGAAGTAAATAGGATGAAGTACTTCACTTAGGAAGGAACAATTAGTTGCACACGTACAAAATGGGAAATGACTGCCTAAGAAGGAGTAATGTGGAAAGGGATCTTGGGGTCATAGTGGACCATAAGATAAATGAGTCAACACTGTAATACTGTTGCAAAAAAAGCGAACATCGTTCTGGGATGTATTAGCAGGAGTGTTGTGAGCAAGACATGAGAAGTAATTCTTCCGCTCTACTCCACGCTGATTAGGCCTCAACTGGTGTATTGTGTCCAGTTCTGGGCGCCACATTTCAGGAAAGATGTGGAGAAACTGGAGAAAATCCAGAGAAAAGCAACAAAAATGATTAAAGGTCTAGAAAACATGGCCTGTGAGGGAAGATTGGGGCGGGGGAATAGGGGGTTGTTTAGTCTGGAAAAGAGAAGACTGAGAGGGGACATAACAGTTTTCAAGTACATAAAAGGTTGTTACAAGGAAGAGGGAGAATAATTGTTCTTAACCTCTGAGGATAGGACAAGAAGCAATGGGCTTAAATTGCAGCAAGGGAAGTTTAGGTTGGACAGTAGGAAAAACTTCCTAACTGTCAGGGTGGTTAAGCACTGGAATAAATTGCCTAGGGAGGTTGTGGAATCTCCATCACTGGAGATTTTTAAGAGCAGGTTAGACAAACACCTGTCAGGGATGGTCTAGATAATACTTAGTCCTGCCATGAGTGCAGGGGACTGGACTAGAAGACCTCTCGAGGTCCCTTCCAGTCCTATGATTCTATGATCTAAAGTCAGACATCTCAGATCCTGTTGGAGATAGAAGCAGATGCAGGATCCTATAGGGAAACTGGGAATTTTTGTTTTTTGCCAGTGTGTAAATCTCTCATTTCTAGCCCTGCAGGCTGGGATATATTGGACTTTAAAGTCATGGGGAATGGGAGGAAGATTTTCTTTTGTGTGATGGCCCCTGTATGCTGTGCTGAGTAGCAAGGGCTCCTATGGGGATTCTAGACTGCTGTGGGCTGCATCCTGAGGGTCAGTCTGACTACTCCCATTTTATGGAAACTGAGCCATTAAGTGACTTGCACAACCAGATGTTATGCTTGGTGTCTCTTGATTCCCAGAGCAGCCCAAAAACCTGGGGGCATAAAGATGGATGAAAACCATTTTAACTCTGCTTCCCTCTGAATTGTACTTTCTGTGCTGTATTTCCTGGAGGCACAGCACAGAATTCCAGCCATGGTATTTCTAGGTCACTGAATCATGCCATCGTGGGCCTTGAGAAGGTGCAGTGTATTCCAGGAAACTCCATATTGAAGGAAGGAAGGAATCTTTCCCTGGCAGGTTGATTAAAAAATAAAATTAAGGCAGCTGTTTGAGGCTGCTCAAGGCATTTGAAGTGCGAGAATATGTCACAGGGATGTGCATTAATCACAAAAGGTGCATGATAAAGTTATGGGGTCAAATCCTCAGTTGGCATAAATGAAGCTATGCTGATTGACACCAGTTGAGCACCTAGCCCATGTATCCCCTGGTTCAGCAGTTTGTCATATGGATACCACCCTTCACTCCTGCCATTCTATACTGGGCTGTACAGTTGTTAGTCCAATTACCTTATTATTCATAAGTGATTGTACAAAAAAGTGAGTCACGGGTCTTCCCAAAAAATGACAAGTACAAGCTCTGTAATACACCACCCCATCACACAGCGAACCAGGTTTATCACCAATCTAATTACACAGAGCTCAGTGGTGTCATCCCGTGGAAGTTTGGACCATTTTGCTCATGCTGCTTATTTGTCTTATTTTGTTTGCTTTGTGTGACTTTTCCTTTTTTTAGTTTCCTTCTGCTTTTTCTCTTGTAATTACTATGGAAACAGTGTACTGGGTGACTCTATGTCATAGCAATAGATACAGAGTAGTTAGTTATACAATGATCTGTGAGATGATTATGACAGCATACATAAGGGGGTGGGAGATGTGTGCATGAAAGCAGGATGGGCATTGACGGTTGGCATCTGAAGCTGCAGGTTTCCCAAGTGCGTGTTGTTATGACTGTTTCATTTGCTTGTAACTTTACAAAACTTTCACTTTCACATTTGTCACCATCCTTGATTGAGACCACTAGATAGATCCTATGTGCCCAAAGATGTGGGGGGAAGATGCTTCTTAGAAGATCCTAGGTATCCTATAATGTTTGAAAAATGTGTCTAGACCAGTTCAAAGCACTTCCGTTGTCTAGTGCTTACTTAACTAGATACTTGTCTGCATTTAATTAGATATACAGTGGAATTCCGTATAAGAGGAAGTAAAATTTTTCACTTAACAATTTCACTCTAATGTACAGATAAGTCTGTATCCAAACTTCCCCCAGACTTGTGGCTTGGCCCTTCTCTTTTCTTTTTTAAGCACAGTTTGCTGTAATAAGAATTGCAATTTGGAACAATCTGGGACTTTTATTACACTTCAGGCTTAAAAAAAAAAATGAACAAGCTTTTTATATCACACTTCCCCCAGGTATATTCCACTTCTTATGGTATGTATCGTCAGAAGTATCATCATATGGTGAGATTGTTTAATTTGTACTGGTTCTTGGTTCACATGGTATTCAGATATTTCAAGACTATTATAGCTGTCAAAAATGTAGGTACATTCACAGAGTATGAAGCAGTTTTAGGCTGAGATTCTCAAAGGGGCCTTAGGAAATTAGGTGCCCAAGTCTCTTAGGCCATGGCTACATGACAAAGTTTTCCTGATGTCAGTTGCCCTGGCATAGATCCTCCACAGTTAGTATATTGCTTGTGTGCATCTTGGTGCTGGGCATAGTCATCAGGAGTGCTTATGTCAATGCACAGTGCAGTGCACCCTAGGTAGGTATCCTAGTGTGCAACCCGCCACCATTCAGTGCACTGTCTTTTGGGAAGTTTTGGCAATGCATGGTGGGGCAGAAACAAGTCTCACAAGACTGGAATCAAAGGGTCAACTTCCATGCAAATTTATCCATCCCATAATATCCTATCCCATAATTTTCACACCTATTTTCAATATCCCATGAACCCATGTGGGACTAGTCACTGTCCGCCATCTCTGACAGAACCATGGAGCCTGCACAGCTCTGCATTATTGTCATGAACATTTGTCAAGGCTGATTCCCCACTCTGGCACTTCGAGTGCAGAAGGTGGGGGTCTGCAAGGACTCTAAAAATTAATACTGGCCACTCCAGGCTGCGATTAAACTCCCAAGATTCCAGCTTTTCTCTGACCTTGGATGGATAGATGCTGCCACCACCCAAGTGCAACCTCCCTCCTCCCCCCCCCCCCCCCCGCTTTTGAGAACCCAGGAAGGAGCACTTGGGAATTCCTTCCTGTGGGGTACCCTCAAGCCCTTTCACCCCCACTCTGGGGAAGAGCTGAGAAAGAAAACAAAGGAAATCAGCTGTTGCCACCAGCTAATTAAACAACATATGCACAAACCTCTTACAACACAAAAAACCCAATCCTGTTCTTAAAAAATGTAAATTTTATTAAAAACAAAAAAAAGAAAATACATCTGGAACTTAGGCTATTGCTAGATTTAAAAAGAGCAAATATAATAATAAAGAATCAAGAATGGTTTTCTTGAGGTCCAGCCTAAAGGTTACAAGCAAAACAAAAGCACCTGAGGTTAGTACAGAGGAGTCCACAAGCCAATAAGAAATAAGAGATAGACCTAATCACATCTTCCTAGATATTTCCTGATCTACTTACATATCTGGGGTTTAAATGAGTAGTTCTAGGTATAATCTGATGGTTTCCATACCTGTGTCAAAACTCTTACAGCATAGTCCCTGCCCTATCTCTGCTCTGTCCCCTCTCTCCGGAGAACGACAGACAGACAAAGGGAAAGTTTTTCCCCCAATTTTAAAAAGCTCTAGCCCTCCCATAGGCTCTTTTGGTCAGGTGCCCACTCCCTTCCTTTTACCTTTGGGCTTTTTTAACCCTTTACAGGTAAAGCAAGTAGAGAACAGCTACTAACAGGGATTTTATAGCTAACTGACTGGCTGGGTGTCCATAAAAGGGAGCTACTCCCCCCCCCCTTCATTTATCACAGCATTGCATGCCCAGGATGCACAATCCTTTGGTATTTGCAGAGATGCAAGAAAAATGTGGGGAACATGATGATTTCTTGGTGGTGAGTTTGCTGTGGGACATAGCGAGAACCAATTGAGGGTTGTTGGTGGCCTTCATGGAGCAGCTGCAAATGGTAGAGAGTCTCTTCTGGACCTGAGAAATGAGCAGGTTTGGGATGCCAAGCAGAACTTTCAGATGTGCAAGGCCACATTCCTGGATTTGTGTGCTGAGCTTGCCCCAGCCATCCAATGCAGAGATGCCAAACTGAGAGCTGCACAGTCAGTGGAGAAGCGAGTGGCAATTGTACTGTGGAAACTACCAATACCAAATTGTTGCCGATCAGTGACAAGTCATTTTATAGTGGGAAAATCCACTGTGGGGGCTGTTGTCTATAAGTACGGGGCCATTAATTGCCTCCTGCTATGCAGGACTGTGACTCTTAGAAATGTGCAGGATAAAATGGACGCGTTGCAGCTATGGGGTTCCCGAACTGAGGTGGAGCAATATACGACATGTATATCCCTATTTTGTCCCCAGAGCACCTTGTCACAGAGTACATCAACAGAAAGGGCTACTTTTCCATGGTTATGCAAGCACTGGTGCATCACTGGAAATGCTTCACTGACATCAAAGTTGGCTGGTCAGGGAAGGTGCATGATGCTCACATCCCTAAGAACACAGGACTGTTCAGAAAGCTACACGCAGAGACCTCCTTATCCAACCAGTGGCTTACCACTGGTGATGTTGAAATGCCAATAGTGATCCTGGGAGACCCAGCCTCCCCCTTACTCCCCTGGCTCATGAAGCCATACACCAGCCACCACAACAGCACAAAGGAAAGATTGAACTACAGGCTTAGCAGATGCAGAATGATAGTTGAATGCACTTTTGGTAGATTAAAAGGGCGCTGGTAGATTTACTCACCAGACTGGATCTCAGTGCGAAAAATATCCCAATGGTTCTAGCTGTCTGCTGCATAATATTTGAGAAGCAAAGGGGAAACAGTTGCTGCACGAATGGAGGGTGGAAGTGGAGCGGCTTTCTGAGTTTCAGCAGCCAGATACAAGGGTTATCAGACAAGCTCAACAAGGAACTTTATGGAGATTTTGAAAGCGCTTTAATAGCAAGCCAGACTAATGTGCTGTTGTGGAATGTGTTCTACCTGGTGCTGCAGTTTGTGGATCTCAAGAACTGTGTGGTGCTTGGTGCACAACTGCATTTATCCCTGACAGTGCAACTAATAAAATTGGGGTGCTTGCTGTACATTTATGTACACTGTTTGGCATTGATCCTATGGGCTGTGAGTGTACAAGACCACCATTTTCACTGCCAGAAGGCATTATACACCATGAGCTGTAAACTAATAAAGATGAATGACTTGCAAAACAAAAGTTTTATTCGGTTACAAAAACAGCTCCAAACAAAAAATCCAACCTTAAAAGTAAATACATTTTAACTTAAATTTTTTTGGGAACCTTAATAAATAAACAAGAGAAAGGAACACTGATGTCCATTGTGGCTACACATACCTCAACCATGGCTCTCACAGTGTATGTGAAGCTGTGGCTGTCCATACTTTCCCCCGGTGTGGAGTGGTAGGAGTAGGCATGTGGGCCCTGAGGTGATGTGGGATGCTGAGGGGGCAGGCGTTGAGGGAGGTGCTATGCTGCACTTCTCCACCAACTGCAATGGCAGTCGAGCCCAGAATTGTTGAGCCAGAAGGTCCAGAAGAATCTGCAGCATCTGTGTTTGCTGACTGGGGAGCTCCATTATATCTTGGTGCATCTCCTTCTCCTTTTTCTGTCCCTTTCTCCTGTTCGCCCTTTCCTTCTCCGTACAGTCTGCAGTATTCACCCTCCAGCCCTCTGTTCAAGGTCTGATGCAGCACCAGCTTGCAGGATCTCGCAGAACATGTCCTCCTACATCCCATTTTTTCTTGACCTTTTCTGGGTTAGTCATTCCACTGGTGTACTTCTTAAGGACACAGTGGCTGTAGCTACAGGTATAACACACAAGTACCATTGTCAGTATAGTAGGAATGGAAAGTGAAACTTAAGATTCAGAACTCCCCCTTTCCCATGCTCTCCTAAAGTGCTAAACAAGACATGTTCATTGGCAATTTTTTGCTTTGGAGTGCTTGTTCACAGCATCACTCAGCATTGGCCATGGTGAGTATGAGCCACCAGGGATGTGGGAAACCAGGAGGGAATTGCTCGGTTGCATGAAACTATGAGTATAGGGCACTGGCACTGACTACCGCTACCATTTTCCACAGGTGATATCTGACTCCTGAGGGTAACAAAGACACAGGGAGCACAGTTGCTGCTGGAATCCCTATGTCACTAGCCTGTTAACTTTGGCAGGCACCACTGCTGTAATCGCCACATGGCATGGGAAAGTGTGGAGCTGCAGTGTAACTCCATGAAAGTTTCATCAGGATCTTTCAGAAGGATTCAGGGACATCCTTCTGTACATAAGCAAACTGTTCCACATGCTTAACTCGAATGAGAGAGGGGAATGAAAAGCAGATGGCAACTCTACCTTTGTTTGTTGTACCCACTATCTCTTGTACTACAAGTAAATGAAGGAAAATTCAATACCTGTGTCCTGATAATTTGGGATGCCATCACTGTAATGGAAAATTTATTTACACTTACCCGACTTTCCTTCCTGTGCTTCAAGCTCGCCCATGCTTGACTGCAGGGACTGGCTGGACTGTGGTGGAATCAAAAAGAGGTCTTGGCTTGTGGCACAACTCAACCTCCACAGTTACCTGTCCCCCATCCTCCTCTTCCTGATCGTCCACTTCCTCTTCGCTGTTCACCACAGGGGCCTGTGACTAGGACTCCTTGGAGGTATCCATGGTGGTGTGCAGAGTGGTGGGGTCTCCACCAAGTATGGTATGTAGCTTTTTGTAAAAGTGGCAGGTCTGAGGCTTGGCATTGGTCAAGTGTTGGTCTTCCTGAACTTCTGGTACGCCTGCTGCAGCTCCTTGGCTTTCACGCAGCACTGCTGCTGATCCCTGTTGTACCTATTCTCCTGCATCCCCCAAACAATCTGCTTGTAGATGTTGACGTTTCTGTGGCTAGTTCAGAGCTGTGCCTGCACAGCCTTTTCTCCCCATAGCCCAGGGGATCCAATATCACCTGTCTACTCCAGGCAGAAGTGTATCTGGAGCATGTAGCCAGCATGGGCAGCTGGGCAGTCATGCTGCATCGACCTCCATACATCAACCATGACTCAATGCTGCTTGGGAAGCTGGTGTTACTATGGCCATGTCTACACTTACCAGGGTTTGATGCTGCTGTGATCGATGCAGAGGGAGTCGATTTAGCAGGTCTGACCTGCTAAATCGACCGCAGAGCGTTCTCTGGTCGACTCCAGTACTCCACCGGAACAAGAGGAGTAAGGTAAGTTGATGGGAGAGCGTCTCCCGTTGACCCAGCGCGGTGTAGACACCACAGTAAGTTGACCTAAGCTACGTTGACTCCAGCTACGTTATTCATGTAGCTGGAGTAGTGTAACTTAGGTCGACTTACCCCGGTAGTGTAGACAAGGCCTATGTTGGAGTAACAGGGTGCTATATTTTTATGTGTAGCCACATGCACAACTAGGTTGATGCAGGGCACCCTATGTCAACCTAGCTTCGTAGCGTAGACCAAGCCTAGGGTTGCCAACTTTCTAGTCACACAAAACCGAACACCCTAGCCCCGCCCCTTCCCCGAGGCTCCGACCTCCACTCGCTACATTCCGCCTTCCTTGGTGGCTCGCTCTCCCCCACCCTCACTCACATTCACTAGGCTGGGGCAGGGGGGTGGTGTGAAGAAGGGGGTTCAGGCTCTAACTGGGGGTGCGGGCTCCAGGGTGGGGCCAGAAATGAGGCCAGGTGCAGGAGGGTGCTCTGGGCTGGGGCAGGGAGTTGGGGTATGTGAGGGGGTGTGGGCTTTGGCTGGGGATGAGAGGTTTGGGGTGCAGGAGGGGGCTCCAGGCTGGGGGGGTGGGGCAGAGGGATTTGGAGTGGTGGGAGGGGGCTGCAGGTTGAGGCAGGGGGTTGGGTGCAGGAGGGGGTGAGGGCTCTTGTTTGGGGCTGAGGATGAGGGGCCCAGGTTGTGGGAGGGGCTCTGGGCTGGGACAGGGGGTTGGGGTGCAGGGGTGTGTGTGGGCTTAGGTCTGGGGTAGGAGGTTGGGGCTTGGGGTTGGGCTGTAGGCTTACCTCGGGTGGCTCCCAGTCCGCGGCGCAGTGGGGGGGGGCTAAGGCATGCTGCCTGTCTTGGCTGGTACCACGTTGTGCATGCTCCGAAAGCAGCCAGCAGGTCTGAGTCGCTCTCACCTGCAGGCACCGCGTCACCCCCCCAGCTCCCATTGGCCAGGAACTGGAGTGCGGAGATGGTGCACAGGGCAGGGGCAGCGCGCAGAGCCCCATGGCCTCCCCCACCTAGGACCCAGACCTGCTAGCCGGTTCCGGGGCGTGCGTAGCATGGTGCCAGCCAGGACAGGTAGGGACTAGCCTGCCATAGCACCGCAGCACCGCTGACTAGACCTTTAGCGGCCTGGGAGCCGCTAGGGTTCCTTTATGACCGGGTGTTCCAGTCGAAAACTGGACACCTGGTCACCCTAATTCCAGGCCTCAGCCTCTAAAATCCCAGTCCTGTTATCTCTTGCATCTCTGAAATATCAAGAGGTTTGTTTCCCAGTTAAAAAAAGATGCTAAAATGTTTTCCTGAGTCAAATACATAGTAAAAGGTTATGGCACTGACTGCATCTGCAGTGCAGTCCTTCTTTGTTTAAACACAAGTGGCATAGGTGTTACTTAGTCATGCAATTTAATTTTATGGAGGTACTACTGTATTTATATTAAGTATGGTTAGATATAATTACTTAAAGAATAAGTGTTGTGGAGGCATTCACTGCCAGTAGTAGGGAAGGAGTCTAGATAGCCGGGATAATCTTTGCTGCTACTGCTCCTGTCACAAACAGAAGACACTTGGGTGATTTTTTTTTCCTTCTTCAGAGCTTGAGTTCTTTCCAAAAGCAAGTAACCTGTTTTGGCTGATAAACTGAGTAAATTGACTACATTGCGTATTTTTTTTTTTTAAATGAAGGAGACAGGGAGGTGGGAGTGAGAGAGAAAGATCCTTCCCACTAAACAATATTCATATACAGTATCTGGGTGAACTGCTGTACCAACTTCCTCCTCTTTTGGCAAAGGAAAAAAAATATACCTTGCCAAGTCTAACATGCTTGATGAGTAGTCAAAGCTCCCATATGCCAAACAAACCCAGCTCTGCTGCAGATGTCATTTTGGGAATTGGGGGTGTGGCACTGAGTCATAAAGCTATGGTTCAGTTATAGTTTTTAAAATTGCTGCATGGGGTGGATGTAGTTTTGTTTATTAGATATGTACTGTAGTTTATAAGGTTGAAACAATAATCAATTTGCTAGGATAACCAGCAAGCACTATGATATTGATATAGAACTTTTTTGCATTTATTATTCTCTTCACACACATCTCTCCATTAATACTCATAGCCATTTTGTACCTGCAACGAAGGGAGAATATACTCCTAAAAGAGCATGAGTGGGAACTAATATGGGAGCAAGGAGACAAAATATAAAGAGCATAGAATGGAAATTTGATCTTTAAATATGTGCCACTTTTTGTCATTTTTTTAGGATTCAGAAACTTACAGTAACTAAAAAGTCAGATTCTAGTGGTGGTGCTATGAGCTGGGTTAAACCTTGTTTGGGTTGAGTTCATTGAAACTGATGAGTTGAATGAACCGTTCATTTAAGATAGTTGTAAGAACAGTTAAGGAAAGCAGACTGCCTAGACATTAACCTCTGGTAGGTAAGGGTTCCCCTGGGTATTGTTTTGTTGTGTGCGCCTTTGGGCGTGGAAAAGGCTAGCTTGGGGGGATGGAGAGAGGGAGACAAGAAATAGAGAGAGAACAAGAGATCCAAGGAGCAGCCTATTGTAAGCATGGTGTGGCCCTGGGACAAGCCTAGAGGGAGGTTCTGTGTTGGGTGGGGTGTTGGAGTGGGGCAGGCTGAGAGAAACTTGGACTTGTAAGCAAAGAATACACCTTTCGATTTTGGTTCCTCTTGCATTCACAAAAGCATTCATTGTAAATATCTTGTAAACAAACAAAATTGCATCAAAGAAAATAGCAGACTCATCATCAATTTCTACTCCCAGCTGGAACAACCAACAAAGCCCTGAACTTTGACTAGCCATTTGGGTCGAAAACAGGGAAAAGGTGCATAATGCACAGGTGCCAGGTTTTTTCCAAGGGGTACGTGCATCAGCTGCATGTCTAATAGCCTGTTTGTATGCACAAATGTGGTAACTGTTGGTGCAAATAGGTACAGGTCAAAATTAGTGGTTCCTTATTGAAACATATGACCTATTTCACTTGGTTAATAATGAGTACAAAATACTGACTTTAGATGAAACAGGGCTGCCCTTTGAAGTTTGCTTGTAATAAAATGCTTGCCATCTACATCTTCCCTTGCTTTCTGCCAAGCCCCCGTCCTGTTCTAAAGCCTCCTTTCCCACAGCACTATGACCTCTAGAAGGTACTTTCTCAATGAAATGCAATGTTCACATGCACATGCAAAATAAATCATAATTTCCTTAGGATCAGATGTTGATAACCTTGCTCCTGTTTAGTGCTTTATTCCATGATTAGTCCTATTGAAATTTGTGGGGTCTATCTGTGGAATAAGGTGCTCACATTGAATAATCAGGATGGCACAATCTGTCACACAGTTTGTAAGTATGTAATTAAGTGTTGATTCTGCCATCTGAATAAGACTATGGACAATTGACTTATATTTATTAAATTGTCATTTTAAAAAAGAGTGGTGAGCTGTAAACCTTTTGCTTGTCAGGACTTGAATTGTATATTTCTAATCCCAGCCACAGAAAAGATCCCCTTTTCCTTTCACACTTAGTGCCATTGTCAGCAGCTGTAGGAAAGCACACACAGCTGTGAGCTTTTTAAAGACTTAGCAGTCCTATGAAGGATGAAATAATTTCTGATTACAGTATTGTCAAATGTATTTGTCATTTTTAATACTAAAGCATATATGAAGGTGGAAGAAACATGGAGTAAAATGCCTAGCTCTGCTGAAGTTAATGTGAGTTTTGCCATTGTTATCAGTGGAGCCAGGATTTTAACCATGAACTAGTGATTAGACCAAGAGACTGGGATTTGGAATTCCTGGTTTCTATTCTTGGCTCTGCCACTGACTCATTCTACGACCTTGAGTGAGTCACTAACATTGTCTGTGTCTCAATTTCCTCACCTATAATTGGATATGGTAATGCAATAGGCACTGTATCTCATAAGGGTGTTATGACAATGAATTGGTAAAGATGGATAAAAGAGGATATATAAGCGCAGAGAAATATTGCATCTTTGTTTTTATTTACCATATTCTGTGAATGTTTTGGGATCATGAACGTTTTTGCAGTTCTTTAAATTTTAAAGCTATAGTTAGATTCTTAAATCAGTAGTTATAGTGGAGTCCCTAATTTAAAAAAAAATGCTTTCTTTTTCTAAGGTAAATGTGGGTTTAATTTTTTTGTCCATTTTCTTTTATTTGCTTTTATTGGTTGTTCTCTCCCCCCCCCGCGAACTATTATTCTGTACAGTGTTAGGGTAGTTTTGATTTATTTGCCTTCACAGTCTGAAAAGTGATACAGCAAGTTGCCTAACACAGGATGAAAAGAGATGTAGAATGACCATTTGAAATAAACCTTCTCTTGTTTCTTATTTTTCATAATCCAAGTAAGCACACTACAAATTTCCAGCTTGTCACTTTAAAAGCATAGGGAAGCACTAGCAAAACAAGTGTCTGTACAGCATCTAGCACAATGGGGTCCTGATCCATGACTAAGGCTCCTAGGTACTATGGTAATATAAATAAGCGTGAAAACGTTGCACTTTCCTTAATACTGCTTTAATTATTCCTTCAGATGATGGGACATAATGGTTAATGACAACTGTAGCAACTGATGCTCTTTTGTCCATTTGTCAGCCTTTAAATGAAAAAACACATCAGTTAATAGTTCCACCTTGTTAGAAATAAATGAAGTTCATTAAAATATGCTTTATTATTCTTTTCCAAATAACACACTGAATCCTGCACTGCCCTGGCATGTTTGTGAAAGATGAATGACCCCCAGTGGTCATGTTGTAGATTACCTGCTGTCAGTTATCACTTCTTCTTTTCCCCTGTTAAAGAGTCAGAAATGGAATTATTTCGGACAGACTAACTTTGATAAATGATTTCTACTGAAAAAAATTGCTTTCAGTCTGAAATCTCAGCAAATCTGTCCTGACAAGTATTTTTCACTGGCTAAGGTTTTCTGATCACTGTCACATATTGAAGGTAGTGAGAAGTCTGAAAATATCACATAACCAGAATTGTTCACATTATGATTCACCTGGATGAAGACAAGAGATGCAATCAGTATTTCATAGATGTGCTTCTTTCTGCAAAATGTGAAGGGAGACTAACCGACTAACTAGAGACACTAAGTGCAAAGTGGAATGGCATAAGCAGATGACCTTGACATCTGCCCTCACAATGAAATATATATTTTTATTATAAAATATTATTCCCTTAGCTAGATAGAGAGATTCACACACACATAGAAAAGCAAACAGCCCAAAAGCTCTAGGGAAATACTTTCTCAGATAATTTGCAGGAAAGATTTTATGGGTCTGATCTCATTCAAGTCAATGGGAATTCAGGACATTCAGCACTTTGCAGGAGCAGGCTCTCTATATTGTATAGATCTTTGCTTTAGTAGCCACCCCTTTTTGTATGCAATAAGTTCATGTAACATTTCTGTAATATATGTATTAGCATTGTTTTATATACAGTTATAATATACTGCATATATTATCAATGTCTGAAGTACATAATGCAATGCACAAATATGTTACTTCTACTAAACAAATGTATTGCTTTAAAACAAGTGGCTATTTAATAAAGATCTACAGTATAGATCTATTGTACAGTGCAGGCTGTATCTCTCTGTCACTGTGTGAGTTTTGGCTGGGATCTTCAAAAGACCCTAAGTAAGTTAGACATCCAACTCCCATTGACTTGCAATAGGATTAGGGTGCCCAACAGCCATACGTTCCTTTGAAAATCCCAGCCATAAACATAAAATGTATGAATGTGATGTCACTTTGAATCCACCTGTTATGCAGGGGCAACACAGTTAGAAATCTAAATGGCATCAGTTGCAGCCAGACACAAAAAAGAGAGTTCAGGTCGTGGTCAGTTAAATTTTAGGTGCAACTCCCTCTGTGTTTATGTATATATAGATGGGAATAGAGCTATGTAAATGGATGTAGATGTATATTGTTTTATGTCTGTATCTTTAAAAACTCTAGTCTTAATTTTCAGAAAGTAGAAACTCATGTCTGAAACTGTTGTAGATTGAAAAAAAAAATTAAAATTCTTTATCCTTGTGACTTGCCTTGCTTTTTCAGATAATAATGAGCCATCTGCATTGAATTTCAATTCACTTTGATGCTGAAAGCAACAATAAGTAAGACTTGCAGGTTAGAAATATAATTTTAAGCAGCAGATCAGGTTCTTTAGCAACCTCAGCTTCAGATAAAAAACGGAAGAGTCATTCATTGCTGCATTTTGCACACAGTCCTTAGGTTGCTCACTCCCACTCATGCCAGCTGCCAAGGTCTTTCCCAACCCACACCTAAGCTTAATATCAGTTTCTCCATTAAAAGCTGATAGTGTGACAGATTTTTGTTACCAATCTGCCTGGGGCATCAGGTGATCAGGCTGAGGCCACAGGACCATTAGGGGAGGAGATGAAGGAGCACACCAAGTGGCAAATTTTAAAGCTTTATTAATTAAATAACAGCGGTGAGTGCTGGGTTCTCCCCACATCATTCAAAGGAAGGAAGAAAGCATTAGTGCCCAAGCCCTTACCCGCTTTCATACTCACACATGCACAAACCAAGGCTGGCCAAGCCTGAGTGTAACGTAAGAAGAAGACGGGGAAGGGTGGACGAGAGTTTTGTCCTTTGCACAGGCCGTCCGGGGTCCATTGTTGATCTCCGACTTGTTTTCGCTTTTGGAGGAAGTTTGAAGCCC
This sequence comes from Emys orbicularis, assembly GCF_028017835.1. NCBI lineage: Eukaryota > Metazoa > Chordata > Testudines > Emydidae > Emys > Emys orbicularis. Next base: position 64,042,269 of record NC_088689.1, read on the forward strand.
TGGGTTCTTCTGGGGGCGTTTTGTTCAGGGACCTCTGTCCCCTGTGCTTTTTGTACCAGTCCCAACCGGCTTTCCGTGGCTTCCTCAATTTTCCCAAAACACACCAGCTTCAGAAATGGAAGACTGTTGTTTTTTAACTTGCTGACCTCTGCAGTCTTACTAGCTTTGCAGCTCCTGCAGGTTGGTTCAGCTCAGTTCCTTTTCTTTTCTCATGGCTGGTCGGGGTTGAGATATGAGCTTTTGGCTTTTTGGCATTAGAGTGTTTGTGTGCATTGGCCTTGGGCGGCTGGAATTAGCTTTTTATTTTTGGACCTAGATGGAGCGTTGAGTTAACCCGTTCCCTTCTCCCTTCCTCCCCCTTCGGCCTCTTGCAACCTGCAGAGAAATTTTTCACTCCACACTTACACCTTCAACCCTTCCCAAAATCCTTTCCAGTGAATCTTAAAGCATAAGCAATATACAATGCTGGGGCTTACCCAGGGGACCCCATGAGGGGGTGGGGGCAATTTTATTGTAACAATAGAATGGAATGTACTCTAATGCAGACCCATACCTGATACAAGGAGGCTCTGCGGCCTATTCCCACAATACACAGGGAGACTCTGCTTAACTCCCATGTTGGCTGCAGGGGATGCTCTGAAATAGATCCAGTCAGACACATAGGAGACTGTGAGATCCCCATCTAACATAAGGAATTCCCTGATGCAGTCTTTGTCATCTGCAGGGGAAACTAAAGTAGAGCCTCACTGGAGACAGAGGGAAGTTCCCCTGTAAATCCCTTGGAGTATGGAGGAAGGCACCAGGGGGAAGGGATGAAGATTGAGCTGCTACAGATTACACATCAGATGCAACAGAGTTAAAATGAGCTCTACTACACTCCATCAGCGATATAAAAGCTGACAGATATCCATCAGACACAGGGAAAGCTAATGTAGTACCCAAAAAGACTATAACCTATTGTCAATTCCATATCAGATTTAGAAGAATAAAGTTGGGGATTATAGGATACAGACTCCTAACATAGAGAAAAGGCTCCAGTAGACAAGGTGTGTGGCAGTGTAAGGTGTGCTTATGATGTCAGTTCCAGTTAATGGAAACTAAGATGGGCTGTAATGCAGATTTTCTAGAGTTGCAGAATCAGTACGTTGCCAGTACTTTAATAAGGGGTTCCCACACCGCCACCACCACCTAGCCTGTGAACCACTCCTGGGCACCAGAAATGGACATACTTAAAGAGGGGAGATTTGTGTGGAGGGAAGGCAGCACTTTTTAGGGACTAAACCTGTAAAGTGAAATTCACTGGAAACTTTGTTTCTGAAAAATATTGCCACTCTTTGTCACCCTTATTAGCAGTTTCAGCAGAGATGCCCTCCAGTTCAGATCTCGTGCACATTGGTGGTGAGCAGTGTAAGAAAGCTTATGCTGACTTTGCTTGTGCTGCACCTATTCTGTGGGTTAAGGCAGTAGAGGACTTAATTTCTCAGTCTAACACCACAGCACCCCTCACAAACACTAAATTCATTAAACAATGTGTAATGCTTCCCAGAGGTACCCAGGGCTTTGAGGCACCTCGCTACAGCCTGCTCTTAGAGTGAGGAAGTCTTGTCCGTGGCTGCTCTTGATCAGCTCCCTGATTCCACCAGCCTCTGGCAACACAAGCACTGCCTGCAAGGCCTCACCCTCTCTGTGCAGGTTAGTGATAGGCACACACCAACCCCTGAGTCCTCCAAGTGTCCCTCTGGAGTACCCAGCTCTTGTGCCACTGAACAACCACGGAACTCTCAGATTCGCAACTTCCAAAGCAATCGTACACACCAGCTTAAGAATTAACTCCGGATTGCCCCTATACTTAACACACAGCACTTGGATATAGTGAAAACAAGAGTAAGTTTATTATCACAGAACAGAGATTAAAGTGATTAGAAAGTAAGTATATTGGAAACAAATGGTTACATATAACACAAAATCAGAACACACTGTCTAGATCCTAAACTTAACTCAAAAGACATTCCTCTACTTCGTATAAGATCGCTTACCCCAAACCCTTTTCAAAGATTGAGGAATGCCAGAGTGGAGCTTTGCACCCTCAGCTACACCAGACCAGACCTTTGATGTTCACCTGAAAACCTAGTCCCCCTCAGATCCCTGCTGTTTACCTCTTCCTGTTAATTTCCTTCTGAAGTCTCTCCAAGCTCTTCATTAGCATTTGACTCATTATGCTAATAGCGTCTATTGTAAGACAAAATGGTCCACCAGAGAGATAAGGGACTCCCATCTCCCCTCTGGAGAAATTTGTCTCAAGGCACGCTACCTTTGAGTGATCTGCCTTTAACTACAAGGCCTAGAGAACCTAATTTTCAGCATACATACTTAAGTCCACATATTTTCTACACATAACATCTTGCAGTGGTTGTGATGATCAGTGTGACACAGACTTTCCTTAGAGACCTTACATGACATTTGGTGAACCTAGGGGACACCTGTGTCCCTTGCACCCGTGACCTCTGCCACTTGGCATCCAGAGGTCACACAATGCAAAGTCAGAAAGAGAGAAAACACTAACCCAAGCACACTAATACTAATAGGAGCCTCAGCTTCCAGAGAGATTAGGGTATGAGGGTTAGTGAATGAGGACATAAAATGGCATTATTGACTCTCCCAGTTCTACTACACACTTAAGCATGTACATTTCTGGATCAGGGCCTATATTAGCATTACCTCCTTTGGCGGTCTTACCTGTCCCTTTCCTAGTGTGTGCATTTGAAAGAATGTGCTGTTGGAATGCTCACCAGAGCCCAAATCTATCTGACATCATTCTTGCACTTTCATTAGACACTGGGGAAGATGTAGATCAATTTGAAGATTGTCTTGCTCTGTGCACTTTGTCCATGACCACATTGAGAAGCCCTTTATAACCTGTAATCCCCTGGAGTCACCTTTTGCTCTATCTTTCATAGCTTTCAGGAGAGTAGTTATGTAATACACTCTTTAGGAGTTTGGCATCTCGTTTAATTTCCAGTGTTGTCCATCACCTATATAGCTAACTGCCGATCCTCACAGAGGCCTTATATGCCTTATATAAAATCTAAAAATAATCAAGTCTTTTAATTGTCACTTTCTATTATTATCTTTGATGTTAACTTCCTATTTAACTTTATAATGAATTTACAGTACTGTAAAATTGTGCAGAACTGTGTTATGTTAGAGCATCAGAAAACAGTTTACTCTCTCAGGACTAGCGCAGGTATTTAAGCTTTCATGGGCACTTTTATGGCACTTTCCTTCCACTACATAGAGCTGCCACCTTTAAGAGTGTTGTCCTTTGGTACCAATTTGTGCATCACAATCTGGTATTGTTATGAAAGCCCTAAAAATTATTTGCACAAATGGAGTCAAGCTGCAAATTTCATCTCTGGATTTCTATCCAAGCTCTCCCAGAATTTGGTGGACATTCAAATCCAGAGTTTTGGTGTGGACCCATCTCTAGTTATTTTAGCAATCTAGCCAGACTTACAGAGCATAAAACCAGAGAAACTGAGATGGATGGCAGGGGGAAGGGATCATGCTCTGAGGTTACTGAAAGAAAAGGAGACTGATTTGCACTCATTATAAGTCAAGGGTATTCAAACCCCAAGGGATCTCATGCATTTCTCAGGAACATTGTATTCCATGTTTAAATAGAATTGTAGTTTTGTCTTTCAAGTGGTACATGAGATGACTCAGACACTTACAAAATTCAGAGATTTCTTCCTTCAATATATATCCTGCAAAGGAGGAATATTAGCCATAGTCTCTGAAGAATAGCTGTTATAATCTGTGTTGCTGAATGTTTCAGTTAATTGGTCTTACTGTTTTTGAAAGGCTCTGGGATGTTTACACAAAGCTTGTTGAGAAAGTAGAAGAATTTGATTGATAGCTCAGTAGTTTGTGATCTGCATAATACATGAGGTCAGACCTTTTTAGAAACAGGCTGTAGGAATGAATTAACTGAGAAGTTGTACAGACAGTGGGGAGAGTCATTAAAAAGGAGGATTTTGGTCCATTCTTACATGAGATTGATAGTGCTTAACCTTCAATTTCCTTTGAGGCTGTACATCAAAAAAATAAAAATAAAAATTGGAGTTTCCTTTTCAATTGTCAGGCTGATATAAGAATTTGAGGATTTTTTGCTACTGCCTGTCCTAAAACCTTCAAATTACTCTACTGCTCGCACAGTCCAATAAACCTGACCTGTTTCTGATGTAAAGCAGCTCCTCTCTCTCACTCCCTTTTTTTTTTTCTTTTTTTTTGCAGTAGGCCTTGTCATGTTCAACAAAGCATGCCAAGAAATTTATGCTGCTGCTTTTCTTTTTTAAAATAGTTAAAAGAATAATTATTAAGAGGTGAAGAAAAAAGTATCCTAGGGGCTCTTTAGCAGAAGGTCATTATTTTACTATTTGGTTTACAGCCTTCTAGCTATATAGGTAGCTGCTGGTTAAAAGCAGTAACAACTGCACTGTAGGTTCTGCACAAAGACAGCACTGTAAATATCAAATAATTGCGCTGAAAGTTACTGAGGTTGAATACCATAAATGCATGAGGCACTTTCAAATATTAGTCATACATCTATTAACTGGTTCACACATGTATTTATGCTTAGTGGGCCAAATTCCCATTTCTATTATACCAGCATAACTCCGTGAATTTTAATTTTTGTAAACAAATATATTAAGTAGTTTACCTCTGTATTTGGCACTGGTGCAACTGCTGCTGGAATACTGTCTACATTTCTGGTGTCCACAATTCAAGATGGATGTTGATGTACTGGAGAGGGGGTTCAGAGAAGAGCCACCAGAAATATTAAAGGATTAGGAAACATTCCTTATGGAGATAAACAGATTGAGCTCCTTGAGTCTATCTTAACAAAGAGAAAATTAAGGGCTGACTTCATTACGGTCTATAAGTACATATGTGGGGAACGAATATTTAATAATGGGCTTTTCAATCTAGCAGAGAAATGTACAACATGATCCAATGTCTGGAGGTTGAAGCGACCCAATTTCAGACTGGAAATCATTGAATCGTAGGACTAGAAGGGACCTTGAGAGGTCATCTAGTCCAGACCCCTGCACTCAATGCAGGACTAAGTATTATCTATGACCAGTATTTATCTAACCTGCTCTTAAAAATCTCCACTGACGGAGATTCCACAACCTCCCTAGTCAATTTATTCTAGTGCTTAACTACCCTGACAGTTAAGAATTTTTTCCTAATGTCCAACCTAAACTTCCCTTGCTGCAATTTCAGCCCATTCTTTTTTGTCCTATCCTCAGAGGTTAAAGAGAACACTTTTTCTCCCTCCTCCTTGTAACAATCTTTTATTTACTTCAAAACTGTTATGCCCCTCCCTCCGTTGTCTCTTCTCCAGACTAAAGAAACTCAGTTTTTTCAATCTTTCCTCATAAATCATGTTTTCTAGACCTTTAATCATTTTTGTTACTCTTCTCTGGACTTTCTCCAGTTTGTCCACATCTTTCTTGAAATGTGGCACCCGGAACTGGACACAGCAATCCAGGCAAGGCCTAATCAGCACAAAGTAGACCGGAAGAATTACTACTTGTCTCTTGCTTACAACACTCCTGCTAATACATCCCACAATGTTTGCTTTTTTTGCAAGCAAGTTACTCTGTTGACTCATTTACCTTTTCCATGGTACTCCTTCCTAGGCAGTCATTTCCCATTTTGTATGTGTGCAACTGATTACTCCACTTAGGAAGGAACACTTTGCATTTGTCCTTATTGAATTTCATCCTATAAGGCCAAAAAAGTCATAAATGTTTAATAGTGAGTAATTAACCATTGGAACAATTTACTAAGGATCATGGTGGATTCTCCATCACTGACAATTTTTAAATCTGGATGTTTTTTTCCAAAAGATATGCTTTGGGAATTATTTTGGGAAAGTTCTATGGTCTGTGTTGTACATGGGTCACAGGACAGATTTGGGGGGAGAGGTTTGCAAAAATGGCAAGTAGGGCAAATGCCTGAGGTTCCACACCATAGGGGCCCCACAAAGTTACGTTGCATGCTTCAGCCCCGCTGCCTGGGGCTCAGGCTTTAGACAAGGCTCACAAGTGATAAATAGGCTCAAGCATAACAGTGAAATGCGAGTACAATATTTACATTCCAGTTAATTTATTTTATAATTATATGTGTAAGCAAAGTCTGGGTGAGCTCTCCCCTGCCATCTAGTGGTGAGCTGTGGAAAGAGTTCAGAAGCTGATCTCGTTTGCATGGACACACCCACCTTGTGTAGGTGCTCGGCATGATGGGACTGCTGGTAGCTGGTGTTGGATCCCCAGTCTCCTTGTCATTGGGGCAGAAGTAATAAAGGGTTGCTATCCTCGTTGTGTGAACTGAGGACAGCAGAACTGTACCTGGCATACCCCAATGGAGGAACTTGCCCTTAACTGAATAGCACTCGCTAGGCAAGGGACATGGGTTCTAAAACCCAATGAATTGAGAGAGGGTGGGCGGTGTGGGCCATGTTTTAGGGTCCTAGACACCATTTGATCCTTCCTCTCTCCATGGTATAATAAAAGAGCTAATTTAGACTCAATTGATAGTCTTGTTTCATGCTGTAGAGCTGAAATCACGGATACCTAGGTCTAAGTATTAGTCCTACTTTGGGACAGTGTTTCTATTGCAAGAGACTGCACAATGTGCACCAGCAGTGAGGCTCCCCCACTAACAGCTGAAATTACTGAGAGAGGTGTTAAGTGTGTATGTTGTGGGGGGGGGCCCTGAAGCCATCTTGGCGAGCGACCAGCAGGGCGGCTGGCGGAGAGGCGTGACCAGTAGGGTGTCTGGTGGAGAGGCATGGCAAGCAGCTAGCAGGGCGGCTGCAACCAGCAAGGAGGCTGGTGGAGAGGGCCAGAGCAGAGCCCCGCAGAGGCATAGCAATCGGCTGTTGGGGTGACGAGCGAGTGCCCGAGCAGTGCGGTGTGTAAGGTGCCTCCTTAAACCACCCCCCCTCCACCGCCTTCCACACAGGGTGGGAGGTGAACTCTGCAGATGAACCTCTGAACTCTGGGGCTGCACTGGCCAAGGACAGCAACTGTGAGTGGGGTACAGAGAAGGGTCGGGCACGTTAAAGGGACTTTTGGGTTGCTGGACTTAAGACCCTGAGGGAAAAGTACACTGGCCAACTTACTTGGGGGTGGGTCTTTTGCTCATGGTTTGTGTTTATGAGCCCTAGTTGCGGTGTTTTCCCAAATTAATGCTGAGTTAATTTCCTCCTTTTATTAAAAGGTTTTGCTACATTCAGACTCTGTGCTTGCAAGAGGGGAAGTATTGCCTCTTAGAGGCATCCAGGGGATGGTGTGTAAATGTCCCAGGTCACTGGGTGGGGGCTTGAGCCGGTTTTGTGTTGTATTGTTGAAAAGGAACCCCTAGATACTGAACCCGGCCCTTGTTGCTACTGGCTTCACCTGGCAGAAGGGTTTCAGTACTAGTGTGCTGTGGCACTCTTGTATTTTTATGTCTGATTTTTGTAAGCAAGTAATTTTTAAGTGAGGTGAAACTTGGGGGTACGCAAGACAAATCAGACTCCTGAAAAGGGTACAATGGTCTGGAAAGGTTGAGAACCACTGGACTAGATGATTACAATGGTCCCATCTTGAAATTTATGACTCTATTGGTGAAGGTTAGGATCTGTTTTTTATCTGTCCCTTCCTAATCTGAACAGCATAAAGGAATATCTGAGAACCGAGCATATGTTCTATTTAGGTGCATTTTACAGAGCATTTTATAAGAGACTTCAAAGTGAGGAGATGAACTATAGTTGGTTATAATGGACAGATTCATAAAGAGGGAGCACGGTATTGTGAATCTGATCACCATGTAAAGCCATTACACAAGATAAGCCTCCTTTTTTTTTTCTTCCCCCAAGTGTTACGTTGTTTGAATCAGTTCTGTTTGGTTCTTTTCCATGTTAAAGATAGAGATGAGTCAGATCCAAACATCCTTCTTAGAGCCCCCAAATGCTCTGGAACTTATGGGATGTTCAAAATTGGAATTGGCATCCAAATTTTCCAAATGGTCCCCATTTTTCACAGTACTCCAAGCCAAAACATTGGGAGTGGGGCAGGGGTGGCCTTGAAATACAGATTCAGATGCTTTATTTTGAGCTCATATGTACTAACAGGTATCTTTATCTCATAGGTGATAGAGATGACACCAAGATCATTGGCATTCTTGTTGTTTTCATTGATGGCCTTATTGCAATTATGTTCATTTTCTAATCCCAGATAGTTCTTTTGGGGATAAAGCAGGGTACAGGGAATTGCAATGAGTTCTAACCCAACACAAATACTCAATGTCTTATATGAGTATTATAGACGTGAATTTAATGAATGAACTCATATAATATGTAGGCACTTTCTATTTTACATGAATCCCATCTGGGTTCCCTGCAGAGTAACTTCTGTTTGTAAGTGTAACCCTTCGGTTTATGTCCAAGTGTTCCCAATAATGCAGAATCTAGCTCAGGGGCGGCCAAACGTTTTGGCCTGAGGGCCGCATCGGGTTTCTGAAATTGTATGGAGGGCCGGTTAGGGGAGGCTGTGCCTCCCCAAACAGCCAGGCATGGCCCGGCCCCTATCCAATCCCCCTCCCACCCCGCTTCTCGCCTCCTGATGGCCCCCCTGGGACTCCTGCCCCATCCAACCCCCCCATTCCCTGATGGCCTCGGGAACCCCTGCCCCATCCACCCCCCCACCCCGCTCTCTGTCCCCTGACCGCCCCGGACCCCCCGCCACATCCAACCCCCCCTCCTTCCTGACTGCCCCCCGGGACCCCTGCCCTATCCAACCACCCCTACTTGGGGGATGGATAGCTCAGTGGTTTGAGCATTGGCCTGCTAAACTCAGGGTTGTGAGTTCAATCCTTGAGAGGGCCACTTAGGGATCTGGGACAAAATCAGTACTTGGTCCTGCTAGTGAAGGTGGGGGCTGGACTCAATGACCTTTCAGGATCCCTTCCAGTTCTATGAGATAGGTATATCTCCATATACTCCCTGACTGCCCCCGGACCCTCAACCCCCTTCTACTTCCTGACTGCCCCCCCCCAGGAATCCCTGCCCCATCCAACCACCCCTTCTCCCACCCCCGGACACCCTGCCCCTAACTTCCCCCCTCCGCCCCATCCAACCCCTCCTCTCCTTACTGACTGCCCCCCCCCCCAGTTCCCCTGCTCCCATTCAGTGCCCCTGTTCCCCTGCCCTCTGACTGCCCTGACCCCTAGCCACACACCCCGACCACCCGCTGAACTCCTCTGCCCTCTATCCAACCCCTCCTGCCCCCTTACCATGCTGCCTGGAGCACCAGTGGCTGGTGGCGTGGCTGCACCAGGACAGGCATCCGTGCCGCACAGCACAGAGCACTGGGTCAGGCCAGACTCTGCAGCTGCACTGCCCCAGGAGCTCGCTGCTCCACTGCCCAGAGCATTGCGCCAGCAGCAGAGTGAACTGAGGCTGCGGGGGCAGGGGGAACAGCAGGGGAGGGGCCAGGGGCTAGCCTCCTGAGCCAGGAGCTCAGGGGCCGGACAGGATGGTCCCATGGGCCGAATGTGGCCCGCAGGCCGTAGTTTGCCCACCTCTGATCTAGCTTCATCATTGCCCTGTTCTTTTTAAGATGCGATTTATATTTAAGCTGCAGTGACAGTTCTGCACAGTTTCATCACTCCAAAAAGTGGTTTTGAAACGTTTTCCCTTTGGTATGGTAATACACGTTTGTAGCGCTACAACGATGTAAAACAATCGTTTTACACGTGAAGTACCTAAGAATGCTCAAGCAGATTATTGTGCTTTAAAAATCCTCCTAAACAGAACACCCTCTCTCCCCCCCACCCCCCCAAAAAAACAAACACTTTTAATGGATTGGTAAACCTACAGCATAAATAACCTAAGACCTGCTGCTGCTTCTCAGCTTGTCTCACTCCTTATTCACTTAGTTGTTTGGCACAAAGCCAAAGCTTTGGGAGTAGAGGATCGCTCAGCTGCCATAATTCTCATATGTTAGCTTGTGCTGGCTCATCGTCTTCAGCTGCCCATTCTTCTAAACTTTATTCATTTCTCTTTTACTGTCTTGATTTCCTTCAGTAAATCAATATAGATGGAGCTACCATAACATGCACCACAGTGCTCGTCTGTGGCTGATCTTATGCCTGTAGCCATGTCACCTTGTGCTCTAATCACATCCGATTTTATAAACTAAGTCATGATGGGCCTGGCCAGCACTTGGACGAGAGACTGCTGAGGAAAATCCAAGATGCTGCAGGAAATGGTGATGATGATTCAGTAGGTTCTATTATTGACTCCAAGTCAGTACACTATTGATAGTGTTGTCCTTTGGATAGGCTCACACTTTGATTTTGTTTTTCTGAATTCCTCCTGCAGTTTTAGTGCTTGTCTACATGGCATGGTAAAGCACAGTAAAGGGATGTGATGTGTGGAGCTTTCTAATATGCTGTGCTCTAAACTGCCCTGTGCAGACTTGCTGATGTGAACAAACAGTTCCTCTTAGTTCTCACCAGCAGCGTCTACAAGTCATACCCTTCTAATGTGCTTTACAGCACTGTGTAGACAAGCTCTTAATCAAATAACTTATTTTTCATCTCGTCTTTCACTGTCATGCAGTGTTACTATGTGCTGTTAAAAGAATGTTTCTCCCCAGAAAGCTGTACACTTTAGTGATAGGCAAACTGATTTGAACATGGAGTTTGTAAAGCAACTTGGGATGCTTAAGGTAATTCTGGTCATTGCAAAAGTAACCTTCCTCCAGGGATGGTCGGCACTTGAATATAAGAATTCTTAAATTTACCTCTTATTGTAAGATTCTTTATGATCTGCATACCATTGCTTATTGCCTACTAAGCTATTGTTCCAGCTCATTCTCCTCTGTCTTGCTCTGAAAACAAGTGACAGCATTAGTTATAGATTCTGAGTGCAATGAGATTGGCAGATGAGCACTTGCATTTATTGATCTTACAGAAAAGGCTCAAAGGAGGCATCACTGGAATAGTAAGCTTCCTTTGAGTAAACTGAAATATCACATTAGACATATAAATATATACTGATTGCAAAATGCATTTCAACTTTATTTTGATAGCAATCGGGGAAACCAGTACACTTCTGAATAGTCTAAGCATTTCCTTTGCATTGTATAGAAATGAACTCATGTATAGAATTTATCAAGTCTAGTGTCTGAAGTACCTCTTCCTTAAAATGGATGACAGCAATAATTAGCTTGAATTTGAAAAATTGTAGAGCCTGATTCACAGGCCCACTCTTGCACTTGGTTACCACTTCGGTGGTGCATATAAACCAGTTATATTGGATCATAACTACATAGTTTAAGAGGATTTTCCAAGTTGTGCAGAGCTTCCATAATGGCTCTACTCTGCTCCTGGGCTACAACTGAGGGGGAATGGCCAGAGTGGTACTGTGCTATTCCACAGCTATATCCAGCTATTCTTAGCTGCCAGATAGTTCCCTGAGGCCATTGCAGCTGACCATAGTTTAAAACATCCCTGAAAGCATGATCTTCAGGCCAATGGGAACTGCTGAGTGTCAGCACTTCTGAAAATCCTGGTCACTTACACTGATGCCTTGCTTTGGGTACTCAATTGGAAAGTTTTGGAATAAATTCGGAGAGTAGATATATATGTATATATGTATGTTTGTGTATAATATAATATGAAGTGTGCATGCACACGTGCATATTTTTAGCAAGGCGTTGGGGGGCGTGGTGACAATTGAGGATGGATAGAAAGAAAACACCAATATTTCCTGTTATAAAAGATGAGTGAATATTTTTTCTCTGAAGTCAGACCCTAACTTTGTTAGGATGCATGCTCAAATTATCATCCCTATGGAAATTAAATATATGCTGCTACAGCTTGAATACTGGGCAGGTTTTACACAAACTTTGAGAGAGTATGCTTCTCAGAATGTTATTGTGCTGCTCACAGTTTGAGAGCCATTGCATTATGGGGATTGTCTTCTATCATGTGCGCTCTCTCTCTGAGATATGTGCAGTCATATTTTAAATTTTAATCATACAAAATATTTAAATAACTTTTAGTCACCTGTGAAAAGTGCCATAATGAATGTAATACCTTCAGTTCATTACACATCCTAGGACACTCAGGCAGCACTACCCGTGTGTAATGCTGGCTTAAAGCACTATCTCTAGGGCTGAGCTGATAGCTCTGTCTCCATGAACCCTTCAGTCTGTCTTCTTTGCTGAGGCTGCCTACAAGAGGTATGTTTCTGATGTTTTGGGTGTCCTTTTTAAAGAGCAACACCAGCTAAGAACTAAACCGAGACTCCGCAACTAATTTCATATAGATCACCAAGCTGCCTTAATATGGTAACAATGTTTGGTTAATACAGATCTGCACTATATTCCGATCAATATATATTCTTCCATTGTTTCTCTGTAGCTGCAGCTCTCCTCCACATCTGAGATATGGTGATATACTGGGATGCTATAATTCTCTTGCCCTAGTGCCTTAAACTTTGTACCATTAGAAGTTAATCACTACCTGGGAATCAGTGGAGCTATGCTGATTGACACATCTAAGGATCTGTCCCAACATTTCCAATAAACTATATTTTCTTGGTGCAATGCTGGTGGTAAAATGAATCCTCTGAACCATATATTAATACTATGAATCATTGTTTAAGGTGGAAATCATTCCCATCTGTCCTATTATTTGTATGTAATGCTGTCCTATTATTTATGTTTAATATGCCATGCACATGTACTGCATGATACAAATAATATTAATAGTATTATCAGCAATAATAAAAATAACATGGGTTAATCATGCCATGATTGGAACTTAGTTCTATGAGTATTTGGCAAAAACACCTTTTTGTAGACTGGGTGGTCCATGTGAACTTACTCATTTTACATTACTCCTGATGAATCGAAGCTAAACTATCTGGCAAACAGTTAATGAAAATGTATTTCAGCCTATTGGTTGTTCATGAGCTGTTCATGTTGGTTATTTCCTATTTGTTGTCATGATAGGTGATTAGTCAGAGATATTGTCTGCTCTGTAATTGGATGACTGAAACATTTTAAAGAGAATAACAAGTATACTTGTTCCTGCATCTTGAATACAGGCATTGGTACAAAGAACAGCTATTCTCTGACTGTTCTTGAGGGATACAAATCCTTTTATGTGTAAGTTTGTGAATAAAAAGGGACAGGAATGTGTTTGAGCCAAACAGCCATTTGGAATTCAAAAGAATATTAGTGAATGCTATTGGGCAGTTTTTGACTGGCTCAAACTATCAGCAACCTGACTCGTGCATCATTGGTAAAGATCAGTTTGTTGATGTTCTGCTGATCAAAAATATGTGTAGGGGTTAGAATTGTGGTTATTTACAAGTTCAGGAACCTGATGAGAAAAGCTATTGATACCATTTATAATGGGGCTAGATGAGTGTATTCACTTAAGCCAGACAGTTCCATTCAGTCGATTTGATGATTTCATCGCACAAATGCTCCTAACAATCTGCAAACATCCTCTTCGTCCTGAAGTTGTATGTGTGCATCTCTATAAATCATACTGTAATGATTTTATTATGCAAGTATCGAGTGCTTTAGGACTCTCACAGTGATTTCATAGCCTGCCTGAGCAGCAATACTAGTGGCAAGCCATTGAAGATTCTGACAAGGTTTAGAAGAGATCCCAGCTGCGCTGCCCGGGACTGTGGCACACTAAGGATAGATGGGGAGGGAGCGGGGAGATTTCATTTAGTTTAAAGAACAAACAAATAAAATAAGCCAAACTTGCAGTACCTTATATTTAAAAAATGAGAGTTGAACTTGGGTGAATTGCGAAAGCTGAATACCCAAAGTACTAACCTGGGAGAGGAGGGGTTTCCTATTTAAAATATGTAAATTAAGGTTCCGGGTGGAAGTCAGTTTTGACAGCATTTACTGGGGAAGACAGATTAAGAAAGCAATCTCTCAGATAGCACTTTTCAGTTTTTACTTAAAAGTAAATGCAGTGATTTGTATTCCAACAAATCCCAGCAGTGCTGCTACACCTGAGGTTCTGTTAATATTTCCATTATAAAAATTCCTATTTGTATAGGTTTGTATCTCAGCCATTACATTTTGGCCCTGGGCTACATCTTAGCATACAAGGTCATAGCCTGGAGGCAAATTTCTTTCTTTCACAGAAATCATTTTAAAAGTAAATGTCAATTTATGCAATATGTGACAGTGGCAAAAAAGTACTTCTGAATTTTTGGGCAATGTATACGCTCCAATAGTTGACCAAAACTTTGTTCCTAAAACCCAATTTTGTAAGTATTTAGGGCTCAGTTCTGCTGTCAGTTGTAGGTCATCCTGTTTGTTGGATTTACACCAGGGTTAATGAGTGGAGAATTTAACTCTTAGGCTATAATAATTTAGGCTTTTGGTATTCAAAAATGTATTTGAGATTGCCTGGGAGCCTGTCAAGATGAAAATCATATAATCATAATATGATGATGCCTAGTTCTGATATAGCACATTTCATCCATAGATCTCAAAGCACTTTACAATGGAGGGCAGTATCCATATCCCCATTTTACTGATGGGGAAACGGAGGCACAAAGTGGGCTATGCAGTAGGCCTCACTGCCCCCTCCATTTTCCATCTGTAATTTCTTTTATTCTATCATAACTTTGTTTAAGTTGTGTGTTTCACATACATAGTGAACTAGACTGATCAGTTTAATTTTGTTTATAGTGAATTTCTGGCCCATGTCATGTGAGCAGAGACACCCAAGACTCCCAAATGCTTTTGCAAAGAGCTAGAGAATGACCTCTTACTCAATAGTCCCGACTTTTATGAAGTTCTTCCTATAAGATATCCTAGTGCTCTCTGGTAATTGGAGGACCAAGAACTTTACTACTTCAACTCAGCTGCACAGTCCATTTCACTTTCAGGGGTTCATGGAATAGCATAGTGCTCTTGTATTTGGCTCAAGTCTCAGGGAATATTTAAATGAAAATAATTACCAAGCTGTTTTCACTAGAACAGCAAGCAGTTTTCTGTTAAGTTTTGCATACTTTCATCCCCCATCCCCACCTTCCCAACCCTTCTTTTAAACAAGAATGTAAGGGTACGTCTACACAGCAAAGAAAAATCCGCGGCTGGCCTATGCCAGCTGACTCAGTCTCGGGGGGTCCTGTGATCCTTGTGGGACCCTCCCACCTGAGCTCCAGCCCACACCCGGAAGTCTACACAGCAATGGAACAGCCCTGCAGCCCGAGTCGGCTGTCATGGGCCAGCTGCAGGAATCTAGTTGCTGTGTAGACATACCCTAACGTTTAGGACAAGTGCAAAGCTACTTGACAGTGTCCTTGTAAAATATTGGCTACTGGCCAGACACCGTAGATTTTTTTTTTTTAATGTTTCTCAAATATTCATAATTATTTTTACCACATTACACATCAAAATGGTATCATTATATGTCATAATGTAATTTTAGGCAATCATTGTGATGCTTTCTAACTGTTTAATAACTCAGACTTTTACCAATTATATGATTAGATTTAATGCAGTTACATTAATTGCACAAATAAATGGTAGTTGGCTACAAATGGCTTGAAAAACCAAGACTTTGCTTATATTATAAAAGCTGGAGCTTGCAAAGCAAATTCAGGAAATCACAGACCTATCCTGCTGGCCTCCATGTTATTACCACAACTTTTCCTATAGCGTCTGGAGCAGAGGTGGGCAAACTATGGCCCGCGGGCCACATCTGGCCTGCGGGACCATCCTGTCCGGCCCTTGATCTCCTGGCCGGGGAGGCTACCCCGATCCCGCAGCCACGCTGCCAGCACTCTGGGCGGCGGGGTTGCATGCTCTTGCCGAGCAGCGTAGCAGCGTGTCTGGCTCTGGCCGGGCGGCGCGGCTGCCAGACATGCTGCTCTGAGCGGCATGGTAAGGAGGTGGGGGCCGGGGGGTTGGATAAGGGGCGAGGGGTTCCAGGGGGCAGTCAGGGGAGAGAGAGCAGGGGGCGGTTGGATGGGGCGGAGGTTCTGGGGGGCAGTCAGGGGATGAGGGACGGGGGGGGGGTTGGATAAGCATGGGAGTACCGGGGGGCCTGTCAGGGGGCGGGGGTGTGGATAGGGATCAGGGGACGGGGAACGGGGGGGGTAGGTGTGGGGTCCCAGGGGGGCCTGTCAAGGGGCAGGGGTGTAGATAGGGGTCAGAGCTGTCAGAGGACTGGGAGCAGGGGGATTGGATAGGAGGTGGGGTCCCGGGGGCAGTTAGGGATGGGGGATCCCGGGAGGAGGCAGTTAGGGGACAAGGAGCAGGGGGGTCAGAGGTTCTGAGGGGGGCAGTCAGGGGGTGGGAAGTGGGAGGGAGTGGATGGGGGTGAGGGCCAGGCTGTTTGGGGAGGCACAGCCTTCCCTACCCGGCCCTCCATAAAGTTTTGCAACCCCAAAGTGGCCCTCAGGCCAAAAAGTTTGCCCACCCCTGGTCTGGAGGGTACTAAGAAGTTTTGTGTGTGTGTGTGTGTGTTTGTTACAGTAGCAACTTGAGGCCCATTATTCTAAGTGCTGTACAAACACACAGTTAAAAACAGGCTCTGCCCTGAACGGGACAAGACAGACAGACAAAGGGTGAGAGCAAGGAAGTTGTCATTTTGTATTTGGAGAACTGAGGCACAAAGAGATTGATTTACCCAGGGTTATAAAGGAAGGCTTTCCCAACCTCAGTATTCTTTTAATGTAGTTTAGTGCTGATAGTGAAATGTGTTGTATTCTGCTCATTTAACCTGGTTTATAATATAACTACATTCTTGTTGAATATGTTAGTTGCTCAGATTGCTGCTTCATGATTAAAAATGTGATTACAAATGTGAGTGTGCATGTCAGAGAGAGATTATTTAGTGTTGTGAAAGATCCTTGATTGTTAGCCCTGAAAACGGCCTCCTTTATAAGGAGATGGTACCACACAGCTACGACAGTGCCAGGTCATTTGCCTCTCATCTGATCTGGGGGACCAATGTCTATTGTAGATGAAAGCTCTCTCTCGATGTCCATCCAGCCCTTGGTGTCGTGCTAGGGCTACCAACAACAACAAAGATGGGGGTGTCAGTTGTGATGGCAGATTTTGTGCTGTAATTATTATTTGTATTATGTAGCATCTGTAAACCTCAATTAAAGATCAGGACCGTATCATGTTAAGTGCTGTTCAGAAAAACAAGAAAGAGGGCTGTCCCTGTCCCCACAGAGCTCAGATGTCAAACAGAACGTGACAGGTGGGCAAAACAGACAAACGAGGATGGGTGAGGGGCTGAAGTAACAAAATGAAAAGAAAACAAAGCAGAGAAATGAGTCTCTGCTCTCCCTTTGCCTAAGTGAGGTGGGCACTTTGTCCCTTGAGAAATAGACTGCGACCTCCAAGACTATTTCATGTAGGAGAATGTGCCATGTCTTCTTCTGAAAATGTGGGCTCTGGCTTAGTGTGTAATGATTTGTTGTGTTACCTCTGAGGTTGCCAGCTCTCAGAAAAATATTTGGGACTCTTACAACTTTCTGTCATTTTTGGAAGCTGTCCCTTGAACAGCTGCTGTCAGCTCAGGAGTTTCTGGCTGATTTTCGTTGTGGGGCTGCTGTTGGCTCTACAGCTGGTGACTGTGGGCTGCAGTCCCACCTACTGCCAACAGGAGCACCTGTTACCAGACTA
This sequence comes from Emys orbicularis, assembly GCF_028017835.1. NCBI lineage: Eukaryota > Metazoa > Chordata > Testudines > Emydidae > Emys > Emys orbicularis. Next base: position 64,060,016 of record NC_088689.1, read on the forward strand.
GCTGCTTTTTTCGTTTCGTTTTGTTTTTTTTACAGCCTCTCATTCAGCTTCCTTCTCTGGGTTCAGAATGGGGAAGCAGAGGGGATTTGGCCATGGGGAGCCCCAGGAAGGGGCATCAGCAGAAGCAAGAGACACCCCTGGGGAGCCCCAGGCAGCCCAACCATCTCCCCGGGCACTGAAGTTAAGTTTGGTCGTTAACAGAGTAAGTGGGCAATGGGAGAAGGGGTGGTTCCCTGCTTACCCAGTTATCCTCGTCTCCCACTGCTGCTAGGCAGAGGTGGAGAATGACAAGAGAACAGAGCAGCAGGGGTGTGTGATGACAGGGCAGGTAGACAGCAAAGGAACAGGTAAAAGAGCTGGAAATCATGGTAGTAGGAGAGTTCTGGAGTGTCCCCAGGAGCTGAGAGCACGTGCACATAGGTATACAAACAAGGATGGGTGCGCTGGTTGAGTTTAGAAATCCGAAGCCAGACTAAAAAGATCAGTTGTCCTAGATTCATAGATACCAAGGCCAGAAGCAACCCATTGTAATCATCTAGTCTGACCTGTAAAGACAGGCCATAAAACTTCCCCAAAATAATTCCTAGAGCAGATGATTTAAAAACAGTGAGTGATGGAGAATACACTATGATCCTTAGTAGGTTGTTCCAATGGTTAATTACTTATCTTCTAACCCATCAGGGTATAACAACAACAGTGCATCAAAACCATCCTGCCCAGAACAAGTTTTTATCTGTCTGATTCTTGTCTCTTTAGCTTCTTGTACTTAATCTCCTAGATAGCTTACAAGTAGAGGTCACAGGCAATTTGAATCTAAAGATATTGTGACAATTAAGCACAGCTATTGCCATGCAACAGATGCATTCCAGTAGATCCCATTTTGGCAACAGGCTTAGAATCCCCTAGATGCAAGTGTGATTGGGGGTGGGGAGGTCAGTGTACACAATTGGAATAGATATCACATATCTGAAGAGACAGCACAGTTTAGCTGTGGGGTGCCTTTGTCTAACTAATTATTAGTACAGCACCAGCCTTCCAGTGTAAGTTTTAAGAGGTGTGTTAATAGTGGCTATTGATGAATGAGTGGGAGAAACTATGATGTGGGTTTAACAAATGGAGAGCAGAAGTGTGAAAATTAGGTGTGATTAGAGTCAGCAGTACACATTCTGCTCTCATGGATTTTGATAAGGCTGTTCAAGTGTAACAGAGGGCAGAATTGGGCTCTATTTATTTAAATTATTAGCGAAATAGGACTGCTGTTGTAGAGGCATCAGGTAGGAATTGCAAAAGCCTGTTGTTGGAGAGATTTATTATCTGGTTTTCAGCAAAGTCTGTTTACCTCAGTATTAAACCCACAATACAGGGAGATCCAGCCCATAAATACACACATGCAATGAGAAACCCAGGAATTTCTTCCCAAGTTGCTCATATATCATATGAGCAGGACAATTTACAGAGCTATGACTAATAAGCATGCCATTCTGGAACTTGGCACGGTGGGCTGGACTTTCTCTGACAACAGCGAGCGCTGTCACGGCTGCTTTAGTGCCTAATTAAAACAATAGTCTGGAAATATTTTGGGAGAGGAGTAGGGTAGTGGGGATGGAAACATAAACACATTTGGCAGCAGACTGGTCAGAAGTCTTCCCCCACAAAATATATAATTATATTGTAAATGTGCTTAAATGGCATCTACGGAACCATTTAAAGAAAATTACAAACTGTACTTGGCTTAACACCTCCAAACTGCTACACTGTAGACCTGCCCTGTAACCACTGTGGAACCATTGAGGTTCCAAATGAAGATTGCTTAAAGCTTAAAAATACTGGTTATGGTGTTTGACAGATTTGAAACCTGGGAAGAGTAAGGAATTCAGACAACTATACTGAAGTGTGCCAGACATACATGGACTTTTGGGACAAGAAGTGTTAAGGGGGTTTCCTGGGGAATCCCTGGGGAGTGGTTAATGCAAGTTACACAATCCGTGAAGAGACGACCACTGCCAGGTGATTTACCTGTTCACAGAGACTGTAGATCAAAGGCCTCAGCTGTATAAAGAAACAGCTGAACTGTCCACTCAGAGTCTGGTTCCTGATCTAAAAACTGGCATGATCTTGTAACCAAGAGGCTAACCCAGTTGAGGGGTTTGAAGGATTGAAACCTATCAGAGTCCTATGTTGGAGGTGGGGGTGATCTCTGGAAAGCTTTTAGCATACATTTAGATTCTTGTATTGCATTTGTGTATGTTATCTCTGTAATGCTTTTACCCTAAGAATAAATGCAGTTTGCTTTGAGAAGGCAGTTCAATAACTGCTGTACATTATTGTAGCCCCTGGAAGAAGAGTTAACCATAGCTGCTGGTCCCTTGTTAGATCTGCTGGAAAATCGCAGTGAGCTGCAGAGGGTCTGCAACCTAAACCTCCAGTCTGAAGGGAGGGAGATGCAGGCCTCTGCCCCAGGAGAGGTAATGGCTTGGGAATGAAAACCTTAAGGGGGAGAGGGGTCAAAGGTACAATTAACCCTGAAACTGTGACAGTGTTTGGTTACAGTGTGTGTCAAAGGAAGATATTCTGGTCACATACACCAGAGGATTTTTTCAGTTTATTTGTCTGGGCTTTAAAGGTGCTTTAAGACTCTCAGTGAACCTCCAGATCTGTAATAGTACAGCAAGGCAAATAGATGTTTTTTCTTTAACAAGAGTGTTCTGAATTGATCTTCCTTTATTATTTGTCTAAAAAAATCCTCCCAGAACCAGGCTGAATAGGCTGAGGTCTAAATTATTAAAGCACTCATTTCCATTTGTGTCTTTGTATTTTTCAGAGGTGGTTGTTCCTGACTGATGCACAGGAGGTTTATGCACATGATTCCTATTGCTATTCACAAGAGTTACTTGCATAAATCTCTCTTACTCAGTGGGAGACTAATAGAACCCTAGGGCCTCCTCCTACCTCATTGAAGTCAATGGGAATTTTGCCATTTACCTCAGTGGGAACAGGATCAAGCCTTCAGTGAGGTTGAATGTTGACAATTAGCATAGGAGGACAAATAAAATTCCTTGTGAAAAATGTTGTATTGCTTAACATCACCTCATCAAATTGGCAGAAAGTCAATTTTCTTTAGCTTTGTGTCAAATGCACTTCTCTGATGTGCGTGAGAAAATAGGGGGAGATTTTCAGAGGCACGTAGGCAGTCCCCTTTGTGCCTTTGGAAATCTCCCAAAGTCACTAAAGCCAATCAATTAAATGTGCAGGGTCCCATTGACATACTCTGGTAGAATGCCTAGAGTAACTTAGCTGCTCGGGTTAACCCTGTGTCCTCAGTATTTGTTTTTACTAAACATTGTTAATTACTAAGTTTTCTAATGAAACACACTTTCTCAGTTTAGACAGACTGGGTCCATTAACTCACAAATCTATCCCCAAAATCTGACGACAACAGAATGTTTGCATAGAATACTGCCACCTTGTGATGCAGCAATGAATAAGATCCTGAAAATGTTTCCTCAAATTACAGTTTTTCACCATAGATACGGGATGGCTAGTGTGTGAGAGAGTTGAATTTGAACCCCAGCAGAGGTTTGTCATGTCCCAGGTTGACCAAATGCAGGAGTGGTACAAAGGTGACATTGTGACAGGATTCCTGGGGTACAGCCTGGGACCGTGGGACCACTGTGCCCTCTGTACTCTCTCCAGCCTGGGCTGTCTCTCACAATACCTTGCTAGTGACCAGCAACAAACCCTTCCAGGTGCTGTTATCACTCAGCACAACCACATGTGGAGACCCAACACCCAGCTAGATTGCATGAATGCTCCCAGAGCCACTCATAAATCACACAGAGATAGGCACCAGAACCAAATCCCCCTCCTTCCCCCCCCCCCCCCCCCGCCCCCAGCACCTAGCACTGCACTTCAGGAATATACCATCTTGCACTGCTCAAGATGAACAGTGCATATTTATTAATTTGTTCACCACTTCATCAACGGAAAGTGGATATACACCAGCCTTTGCAAAACTGAGCAGATTTGCCACACACTTCATACAAACTCACTGGTAAAGATAAAGAGTAAAACAAATTTATTGACTATAAAAGATAGATTTTAAGTAATATTAAGTGATAGGCAAAAAGTCAGAGTTAGTTACCAAAATAAAATAAAATATAAGCACACAGTCTAAACTCTCAACCCTATTAGGGTATGTCTACACTACGAAATTAGGTTGATTTATAGAAGTTAATCTTTAGAAAGCGATTTTATACAGTTGATTGTGTATGTCCCCACTAAGCACATTAAGTTGGCAGAGTGCATAGTCAATATCGTGGCTAGCATCGACTCACGGAGCGGTGCACTGTGGGTAGCTATCCCACAGTCCCCACAGTCTCCGCTGTGAGGAGGACATGGACACAGACATTCCTGAAAGCACGGGATGTGGCAATTGGGACATCATGGCAGCAGTGGGGCAGGTTGATACAGTGGAATGCCGATTCTGGGCCCGGCAAACAAGCACAGACTGGTGGGACTGCATAGTGTTGCAGGTATGGGACGATTCCCAGTGGCTGCAAAACTTTCGCATGCATAAGGCCACTTTCCTGGAACTTTGTGAGTTGTTTTCTCCCGCCCTGAAGCACAGGAATACCAAGACGAGAGCTGCCCTGACAGTTGAGAAGCGAGTGGTGATAGCCCTGTGAAAGCTTGCAACGCCTGACTGCTACCGGTCAGTTGGGAATCAATTTGGAGTGGGTAAATCTACTGTGGGGGCTGCTGTGATCCAAGTAGCCAATGCAATCACTGACCTTCTGCTAATAAGGGTAGTGACTCTGGGAAATGTGCAGGTCATAGTGGATGGCTTTGCTGCAATGGGGTTCCCTAACTGTGGTGGGGCAATAGGCGGAACGCATATCCCTATCTTGGCACTGGACCACCTTGCCAACCAGTACGTAAACTGCAAGGGGTACTTCTCAATGGTGCTGCAAGCACTGGTGGATCACAAGGGACCTTTCACCAACATCAACGTGGGATGGCCGGGAAAGGTGCATGACGCTCGCATCTTTAGGAACTCCGAGCTGTTCGAGCAGCTACAAGAAGGGACTTACTTCCCAGACCAGAAAATTACCGTTGGGGATGTTGAAATGCCAATAGTTATCCTTGGGGACCCAGCCTACCCCTTGCTCCCATGGCTCATGACGCCGTACACAGGCAGCCTGGACAGTAGTAAGGAGCAGTTCAACTATAGGCTGAGCAAGTGCAGAATGGTGGTAGAATGTGCCTTTGGACATTTAAAAGCTCGCTGGCGCTGTTTGCTGACTAGATTAGACCTCAGCGCAACCAATATTCCCATTCTTATTGCTGCTTGCTGTGTGTTCCATAATATCTGTGAGAGTAAGGGGGAGTCGTTTATGGCGGGGTGGGAGGTTGAGGCAAATAGCCTGGTGGCCGATTTTGAGCAGCCAGACACCAAGGCGATTAGAAGAGCACAGCTGGGCATGCTGCTCATCGGAGAGGCTTTGAAAACCAGTTCCATGACTGGCCAGGCTACTGTGTGACAGTTGTGTGTGTTTCTCCTTGATGCAAACCCACCCCTTTTGTTGATTTTAATTCTCTGTAAGCCAACCTCCTCCCCCCTTCAACAACAGCTGGCAAAGGAAATAAAGTCACTATTGTTTTGAAACCCCGTATTCTGGGGCATCAGGGTGAGGAGGATATAGAACTTGGGGAGGAGGGCAGATGGTTATACAGTAGATGCAGCGGCGGTCTGTGCTCTTGTTGCCTTTCCTGCAGCTCCACCAGATGGCTGATCATGTCCATTTGCTCCCCCATTAGCCTCAGCATTGCCTCCCGCGTCTTCTGATCGCGCTGACTTAATGCTTTTATGGCCTCTGTCACTGAATGCCTCCATGCATTCAGCTGTGCCCTATCAGTGTGGGAGGACTGCATGAGCTTGGAAAACATGTCATTGCGAGTGCGTTTTTTTCACCTTCTAATCTGCGATAACCTCAGGGACGGAGATGATAGGAGGAGCATAGAAACATTTGCACCTGTGGGGGCATAAAGGGAGAGTAAAATTTAAGATGATACATTTCTGAGAACAAAAGGGAAACTCTTTCACAGTGAATCAAGAAATTCACAGCAGATAGCACATGTGCTTTTGGTACAAGGTCGCATTTTGCCTTTTATATTGAGCACCTGCCGGTATGGTGACACATCACACACGACTGAGCAACAGAATTCTGTTTCCAGGCAGCCATGGTAAGCCAAAAGGTATGTGGGGTTGGCCTTCATAACATGTGGGAATGGTTTCAAACTGCAGCGCCCTCCTTTCCCATAGCAAGCAATGCTGGTTGGGTTTGCCATTTAAAAGGAGGGGCTGCGATTTTGGGGTGGATGTGCAGCACACCCCTTCCCCCACCCCACCGCGTGGTTATTCTCTGTGCTGCTGAGCTCGTCACGCTGACCAAACAGGAAATGAAATTCAAAATTCATCGGGGCTTTTCCTGTGTACCTGGCTAGTGCATCGGAGTTGAAAGTGCTGTCCAGAGAGGTCACATTGGAGCACTCTGGGATAGCATCCGGAGGCCAATTCTGTCGAAATTGCATCTGCACTACCCCAAATTCGACCCAGCAAAGTCAATTTTAGTGCTACTCCTCTCGCCGGGGAGGAATACAGCAGTCGATTTTAAGAGCCCTTTAGGTCGATGGAATGGTGTTGGTTGTGTAGACGCATTGCTTATAAAATCGACCTAACGCGGCTAAATTCGACCTAACCTCATAGTGTAGACCAGGGCTTAGACTGGGCAACATCTAGATTATGCAGTTTTTCTCACCCCACTGGATATTGCAGTCCTTAATATACAGGTTTGGCCCTTGGCCAATCTCCCCTGTTGGAGTCTTGTCTTCTTCTGAGTGTCTTTGTTGCTTGTAGCATAGGTGGGTGAAGGAGAAAGGCCAAGCATGTGGCCACTGTGTCTGTTTTATACCCTCAGTCCATGTGCTTGGAAAACACAAGGCCAGGCATGTCTGGGTGCATAGCTGAGTCTCCAGGCAAGGTTGAGCAATTCCCCTGGTGTGGCCTCATGCGGGTGAGTCATTGCATTGTAGCTCCCTTGCTGGACAATGGTTGTTGATGGGTTGTTTCACACCCCGCCTGGGGGTTGGTTACTTTCCTTGCTGTTGCCTCTGGGGAGCTAATATCTGGCTGATTCCCCAATTTACAGCATGTTTTAGTAACAACCATACAACACAATTCTCATAACTTCAGCTGCATTAATGATATACATATATGGATAGAGAAATGACTTTCAGCAGATCATAACCTTTCCCCGGATACCTTACAAGGCATGCTTTATATGTAACATCACAATTATATACAGATGAGGAATATGGGAGGCTACAGAGTGCTGCCCCAAGGTACAGAATGTCACAGACATATTTAGCTTTATGGAGAGGGGGAGCTTTTGTGTGCAGGTCAGTCAAATATCTGTAGAAAGCAAATCACAATTTCTTGCCACTGGCAGTTTTGTGAAGTTGGGATTAAGTCTGCTTGTGCAGATCAATCAGAGAAATAATCTCCCAAGAACAGACTGATATTGTAGGTCACTCACACGGATGCTGGTGTCAACTGAGAGTATGCATCCTGCCTCACTTCTATAGAATGGGAAACAAATGAATGGGTCTTGGACTGAAGGAGGGCAGGCAAGAGTCAACAGAAAAACAAGTTCCATTTTAGTCAGTGTCCTGCATGGGGAAAATGGGGTAGTTTGAATTACTTCTCAATTGCCATTCTCTTCAGTTGACCTTGCATAAATCTTCCTCTCAAGAGGCAGCACTACATAGTAATAGTGAGATAGACGGATAGTGGAATGGACATTTTGGGGCATAATAAACAAATCTGCTTTGCCATATCAGAATCAAACAAAATTCCTAGTGATCAAATTTGACTCCAGCTATGTTTTAATTTAGTTTATTTATTCATCCACTCCTTCCTCTAACTGATCCCTTTATCATTCCAGAGGAAGAAAGTTTACAGACTATTTAGAAGGTAGACAGGGTTTATTGAGGGACAAAGTTTTCACTGTCTACAAGCCTTAGAGCTTAAAATTGGCAGGCATCACACAAGATTGTGAGTTTTATTCTTTTTGGTGTTCAGAAAGGATTGCAAGTACATGATGATGTAGTAGAGGGAAGAAGTCTGTGATATAACTATAAAGTAATTAGAAAGTCAAGTTGGTAAATGGTGTACTTTCCAAACAGATTACATGGTGTATATAATTATGTAAGAACTCTAGTGATGGGTGAACCATGAAAGGTTGAAAGGCTCTGTTTGGATTAATGCTTATCCCATCTATCTGAACATCTTTGTTGTTTGAAGTTGGAATGGAAATCTAGGAACCAGCTTCCTTTTAGAACTTCCTTTATTTCCCACTTCAGGGCAGAGTGGTGGTATTTCAACATTCTTTGCTACTAATCTTGGTTGGAACCAGAAGTGTATGAAAATGAAAATCAATGGCAGGGAAAAGATAAGCAAACTTTTTTGAGCCCCACAAAAGATTTGGTTTGTCTGAAGATTTAGATCAGTTTTTTTTTCATATAACCCAGAAGGCTTCATCTATGTCTGACAAGAACTGGGAAGATGATATTTTTGTTTTTTATAGGAAAACCACTATGGCATGCTCATCTATTTATTATAATGCTGTCCTCTTGAACGCAATGCACAGACTCCAAACTAATCCTCACAGCATCTCAGTGAGGCAGGCAAGCATGATATTATTTCTCCCCATTTTACAGATGGGGAAACTAAGACGTTAATAACTTGATCAAGGTCACATATAGAGACAAGGTGGATGGGGTAATATCTTTTATTGGACCAACTTCTGTTGGTGAGAGAGAGAGAGAACCATTTGAGCTACACAAAATTCATCCCGGGACCGATACGCCTACAGCAACATTTCATACATCAAGATCACATATTGAGGCAGAGATTAAAATTCAATTTTGTCTCTCATCCTCATGCTTGTTTCCCTACACTAGGTCAAACTGCTATTCCACCATCTCTTTTCCAGTATTTTTATACTTTTAATTAAATAATATATCTTTTGTCTGGACTCCAAAAGGTTGGGGAAACATAGAAGAAATAGATCTTTTTGATTGACTAGATTATTTCTGCAGTAATTCAGCATAATTTATCATTTAACTGGTATTTTACCTAAATAGCAAGAGAACAGATGTCAAATATGCAAGGACAATTTTTATGTCCTTAATAGGAATTTGAGTAGATTCTTTCCCATCCATTAAGAACTGCTTTGTCAGCCTTCAGCAATTTGTCAAGCTAAAAGGCGAAGCAAGCTGAAAAACAGAAGTTGTTGTACAAACAGTCGAGACAGGCTCTGAAATTCTGTAGCTATGCCATTTTGGGTTGTGATTTTCTTAGTTCCCACAAGCCAAGCAAACTTAGACCTGTTCAGAATTAAAAAAACAAACAAACAGGTGCTACAGGCAGTGGCGTGGAAGATCTAATAGATGGCACTCTTTACATATGAGACAGAAATGAAGACGTGCATGTTGTCAGCCCCTCTGATGACCGTGTTCTATCTTTTAGATGAGATGTAAAATGAAGGTCCTGATTTCTTGGTTATTTAGAGATTCCATGGCACTTTTTGGCAAGAACGTATATAGTGTTAACATGTGATGCCTGCCAAATTCCAGTTTGAGGAAAAAAATAGTTCATTCACCTAAATTATCCCCTTGCTTTTCTTGGACACGGTGTCATTACTACTTTAACATAAAATTGTTGTGCATTGTTTCTGGTTGCTTATAAATTTTAGGTTATTTTCTTCTTAGATGAGAGAAAAAAGAAGATAAAAATCTTCCGCCACTCTGCAGAATGCACATAAAGTCCTCCAGTGGCCGCCGGACCATTGGCTGACTTGAAAAGTAATGTCTTGAAAATGTTTCTCTCCCTCCCTACCTCATGGTTTCCCTCTTGTTGCATAGTGTTCCTCCCCCATCTCCATCTTGCTCTGGTGAACTCAGTGCTCCTTGCACTGCACTGCCACCTAGTAGGATACCAAGGAAGTTCAAGGTCTCACTGTTAATGTTCAAGGACCTCAGTAGAACTGACCCAACATATTTCCGAGGATGCCTCTTTTTTTAGTGTCAACAACCCTCCCTGAAAGTTCTATTCCTCAAGGAATGAAGTAGTTGTAAATTTCACTGATGTCAGAGCAGGACTCTTTCAGCAACAGGGCCAAGCCTTTGGAACATGTTACTGGAGAAGATGAGGATTACTACAGATCTACAATGTGCAAAGCTCAATTCTTAAATTTAGTGTTCACTCAGAACAACTAAGCAAAGGGAAGGAAGACACAGAAGTGGGGGCAAGAAGGAATAAAGGGGAAAGAAATAAATTAAAAACAGAAACAAACTCCCTTGAGGAAGTAAAGAGGAAATTTAGACAATGAGACCATTGACCAATCGTAACTTGGGTTACTGTCTCTTTGGAGCCACTAACATAACATAGCGATGGGCTCCACTGTAAGAACTTTGTTAGCTAGTTACATGAATCTGCCTTTCAGCTCTGCACTCTGCTGACATGGGCACAAATCTATAGGCAGTGGAGTAACTCTGATAAAGCTGGGAGCAGCTGAGAAACAGCAGGGAGAAAGCACTGAGATACTGCCTGCCACACTGTAGAGGGAGGTCCGGACTCACCCCTGCGGCGCCTCCTGCTGGTCGTCCAGGGAATTAGTTCACCAGCCTCTGGAGCGCCCTCTGCAGGCTGGTGATCCGCCTTGTCCTCTGCACTGGCCCCAGTGTCCCTCCCAGGACCCCGGTGCCCCTTTGCTCTGGGTGCTGCCCCCTGGCAGTACCCACACGCTAGGTCTCCCCTCCCAGGGGAACCCCCACCCACTAACCCCACCTCGCCTCAGGATAAGGCCACTGCCAGTCACCAGCTAGCCCCCACTCTCTGGGGCAGACTGCAGTATAGACCACTCATCATCAACAAGATTGGGTTTGGACCTGCTGCCTTGGCCTAGCCCTGGGCTGCCCTCTGCAACCCCCAGTACCCCTTGGCCTATCACCAGGCCGCAGCCTGGGGCTATCCAGGCTGGAGCTCCCCAGCTCCTCAGCCTTTCCCCAGCCCTGCTCCACTACAGATACCCTGTCTAGCTCCCTGCAGCCAGGCCCTTCTCTCTCTGAAGGCAGAGAGAGACTCTACTGAGCTCCTGGCTCCTAGCCTCTTATATAGGCCAGCTGAAGCCTGATTGGGGCATGGCCCCAGCTGCAGCCACTTCCCCCAATCAGCTCAGCCTTCACGCTGCCTGCTCCCTGGGCTATCCCAGGCCCTTCCAGGCAGGAGCAGGTATCCACCCTGCTACACACACAATCCTTGTATGTTGGCTAGGCCAGCAGTTTCACAGGATAACTTTTCAATACCCAGGAGTGCTCCAGCTCGAACAGGGCTACTGGCGGTTATGCTGTTGTCTTCTCTTCCCTTACCCACCACTTACCAGAGTTATCCATGCAGGGGGCAAGGAGGTAGGATCACATTGCTTCTGTGCTACCTGTGGGACCAGGATACAGGCTGGGTGGAAGGTTGTCTGAGAGAACTGAAGAGATGACAGGCTGCCTTAAAGGAGCCACCAGGGAAACAGCCTTGACTCCAGATGGCTCTACGATCAGGGGCATGTAAAAATAGTATAATGCGACCTTTGTGTCCCTGTTTCTCCTCCTCCTCTCTTCCCCTGTCCCCCACACCAGTTTTCACCTTCTGGTCTTCCACTAAGCGCAGCTTGATAAGTCGAGGGTATCTCTGCTACAGAGTCAGTTGCCCAAAGTGAAGCCCCGTTGCCCACGAATTATTCCTTTGTCAATAGAAAACCAACATAGGCCGCAACATTAAAGATATAAATTATAAAGGGGAGAAGGGGGAACTGTTAGTCTTCCATGCCTTGCTATTATTGCTTCTAACGCACACAGAAAACACAACATCAGGCTTTCAAATGTTTCTTGTTGCAGCACAGAGATGATTAACAACCTACATGTATATTTAAGAGTTCATATCATGTGGGTATTATTTGCCTATAAGCTTAGATTCAACTCCAAACTGAAAACACTGCAGCTAAGCCCATGGAATTGAGGACTAAAATAGACCGTGCTCTATTCTGCCATTAAAGTGCTAGTCAGACTCCCACAGAGAACTTTCTTACACTTCCAAAAGGACAAGAAAATGCCAGCTGCATGTATCAGCTGAAGTACCGTATGCTATTTTTCATCTATACTTTGGTGTAGAAAAGAATAGTTGATGAGAAATCTAGATAATGAGGAATGGAAAAAGATAAGGACCTTTGCTTGGGTCAAACAATATACTCATAGTTAGTTATATCATTTCTAACATGAAAGGAAGAACTGTAAGGAACAATTTGAATCTAATTTGTGCCCCAGGGATTGGAGTGGGTCTGCCAGGCAAGCCACTTGTCTGTACAAGGGTTTTGTTGTATGTGGTTTTCTGTCAAATCTGAAGCTGTCGTGACATAGGGTACAATTATATTTGATAATTGAACATCTGACTTTTCACTCTGCACATTTTAAAAAAACAAAAACTACAGTCCTACTCTTGCTTATATAGGTGTCTGAAAGTTTTTTGACTTGAAATGTATGTTTGATAATCTTCAGTAACATTTTGTAATATTTTCAGCCTCTAGAGTTGAATCAATAGATAATCTGTACTCAGTATCAAGAACATGCCATGTCCATCAGTGTTAATAATAATGATGCATTGCACTCTCATACACCTCTACCCCGATATAACGCGACCTGATATAACACGAATTTGGATATAACACGGTAAAGCAGTGCTCCGGGGGGGCAGGGCTGCGCACTCCGGCGAATCAAAGCAAGTTCGATATAACACGGTTTCACCTATAACGCGGTAAGATTTTTTGGCTCCTGAGGACAGCGTTATATCAGGGTAGAGGTGTATCACCTTTCAGCAGAGAGTCTTAAAGTGCTTTATTGACCTAAACAGCCTGAGCTACACAGCACTTTCTGGGAATTATCCCCATTTTGTGGAAGTGTAAACTGGTGAATAGAGAGGGTAAAGTCATGCAGGGTAGCCATAGGCTACATAGGCAGGACATGAAAAGCCCATATCAGCTGTTGACTGACTATGTGGAAACCATGTAACTGAATATGCACAAAGGGACACATTTCTACAGGTATTTAGGTGCAATAAGATTCAGTCAGGCACCTAGTGGGATTTCCATAAGCAGCTAGGCACCTGTGTCTTTACAAATCTGGCCCAAAATGCAAAAACTAACTAAACTAAAGAAATAGAGAGGGATATTTCTGCTCACCCTATAATTTCTTTCGGTTAGTCATTTTCAGTGTCATTTGTAACAACAGTTGGTAAAATATTTTCAGGCAGAAGGGTGGTTTTTACATTGTCATTGACCATTTAAGTAAATGTGCAACTGTGTTCTGTGCCAACTTTGTGGTGTATACAGCTGTGAAGTTGTTTTCTGTGTACTGTGCCTTTAATGTAAGAAGTCTGCCTCTGTCACCTGGGGACAGTGATGAAAGGTTTAAATATGAAAGTCATTATATATTGAGAAAGACACTCTAGTTTTTTCCCATGGAAATACTATATTTATTTTTTTCTTTGTACTTAATCTAGAATAAAAGTAATGGAGACTGAGAAATACATATTTATGGAAAACATAGTTTTGATTCTGAATTGTTATAAGATGTACCCACCCCACTTTTATAGCATAATCTACTTGTCTAATCTTTAGGAGACAAAGGCATAGTTAATTATAGTAAAGTCTGTATCCAAAAGGTCCATCTTATTGCAGATGAAAAGAGTGCCGATACTTTACAGATGCAGTTACTGAAGAGACTGTATGAACAGTTCTCATATTTGAATATCTATCATCCTAGAACTATTCATTTCCATGGTAGTAAATACTTAGGATATTTTAGCTGTAACATTCCTTAGTATGTATATGTAGCCATAGATCTGTTATGAAAATCATCAAAATGCTTTTCAGCAATTGGAGGATGTTGATGGACACTTTCACGATGCTTTTCTTTCTTGACTAGCTCGACGTTAAAGGTTTTTATGTGTCAATATGAAAGATAAAGGTGTACTTACATTAGAACCAGAACACCTTACATTTAGGAAATGTAGATGATCTCTAACTTTGATATGCTAATATGAAAATAGGCATTGTTCAGTGTTGGTTTTTTAAAATGTATTTTATTGTCTGGTTGAAGTTCAGCAATGTCACAATTAATAGAGAAGATGTGTCTCAACTCTTGTTTCTCAAGGCCACAATTCACTCCCACAATGAGTGTGTATACAAAACCAGTGCTGTGGGTGAAGTTGCAATAATTTATAACCTCCAATATGTTACTGCCATTGTGTGTGATAAATATAGCTAATCTTAAGGCCTCAGGGAGTATGTAGGCTTTCAGAAGAGGCTGAATGAATCACAGAATATTGTTTCTAGTAGTATGCATTCTATTTAAACAAGCAGCTGTAAGGAAGGTAAGCTCTGTATTGACCTATGGGGGGTGGGGGTCAGCTTCATTATTCATACTGGGACAGGACAAAGAACTACTATACTGATGGATTGATGACTCAATGGTTAATGAGGCTTGAGGTTGATTTGCTATAGTATTTGGATTTTTAATTCTTCCATTTGCTCTTTGAAATGTCTCTCATTTTGTGGGATGTGATGGGGAGATATCCAAGAAGCTACAGAAGTAGAATAACAATACCACAGATACTTAGCACCACATGAACCAGATGTGTAGAGTTAGCTGCTAGACCTATAAGAATGCACCTTCCTTCCTTTTGGTGTCAGTCGCTGCAAGATTAATTAAATGAACATGCAAAAAGTTTCCTACTGCTGTCCTGGTTCTTCATTTGCAGTGATACCCAAAGATGTTTTGCCTACTCTGAGGACCCTGAGGCCTTGGCTACACTTGCGAGTTACAGCGCTGTAAAGGCTCCCCCAGCGCTGTAACTCACTCCCCGTCCACACTGGCAAGGCATTTGCAGCGCTGTATCTCCGTGGTTGCAGCGCTGCATGTACTCCACCTCTCCGAGAGGAATAGCGAGTATTGCGCTGCCGCTGCAGCGCTGCAGCGCCAGTGTGGCCACCCAATGCGCTGTGAATGGCCTCCAGAATTATTCAGCAGTATCCCACAATGCCTGTTCTAGTCACCAGTTCAAACTCTACTGCCCTGGCCTCAGGTAACCAACCATGTGACCGACCCTTTACATTCCCCGGGAATTTTAAAAATCCCCTTCCTGTTTGCTCAGCCCGGCGTGGCGTGGAGTGCTATCAGCGAATCTTTCCAGGTGACCATGCCTCCATGCGCCAAGCGAGCCCCAGCATGGAGCAATGGTGAGTTGCTGGACCTCATCAGTGTTTGGGGGGAGGAAGCTGTCCAGTCCCAGCTGCGCTCCAGCCGTAGGAATTACGATACCTTCGGGAAGGTATCAAAGGACATGATGGAAAGGGGCCATGACTGGGACACCCTGCAGTGCAGGATTAAAGTGAAGGAGCTGCGGAGTGCCTACCGCAAAGCCCGCGACACACACGGCCGCTCGGGTGCTCCCCCCGCAACCTGCCGATTCGACAAAGAGCTGGATGCGATACTTGGGGTTAACCCCACCTCCACTCCGAGCACCACCATGGACACTTCAGAGCCGGTGGGGGGGGGGGGGGAGGAGGAGGAGGAGGAAAACGGGAGTGATGGTGGTGGGCCGGATGGAGACACCCCGGAATCCCTGGAGCCATGCAGCCAGGAGCTCTTCTCGAGCCAGGAGGAAGGTAGCCAGTCGCAGCAGCTGGTACTTGGTGGAGGACAAACAGAAGAGCAGGTTCCCGGTAAGCGGTTTTTTTTTTCGGGAAGGAATTTTTTCGGTGCGGGCTCTTTGGGAGAGGAGGGTTAGGCATGCATGCCTAGATGCGGAATAGTGCATTGATGTGGTTTATCACATCGCGGTAATCGGCCTCAGTAATCTCCTCGAATGTCTCATCCAGAACGTGTGCAATGCACTTGCGCAGGTTTATCAGGAGAGCCACCGTGGTCCTTGTCCCAGCCAGGCTAACGTGTCCACGCCACTGTGCCGCGAGGGGCGGGGGGACCATTGCTGCACACAGGCAAGCTGCATATGGGCCAGGGCGGAAGCCGCATTGCAGTAGAAGACCCTCCCTTGCTTCCCAGGTCACCCTCAGCAGCGAGATATCGTCCAGGACGAACTCCTGTGGAAAATGTTGGGACAGTGTTCAGTGTAGGTGCCCCCTGAAGCTGTTGGCTCTCCCCAAGGCACAGAAACCCAGAGGACAGTGCAGCCCTGAAACAATCAGTCCCCCTTACTCACCATTTTGAGGCTCCCGTGGGATATGTGTGCTCTGTTTCGGACGGGAAAATTATGCTATTGTGTAGACCCTGTGTGTTTTCTACTCCTTAAGTGCGGGGGGAATCATTACTCTGTCTGGTATAAACAATGCTGCCTCTGTTAAATGTTGCATTTTGCCTATACAGCTGCATCAACCTTGAGACCTCAGCCATCCCTCTTATCGCCTGCTCAGAGACTGCAAAGACTCAGGAAGAGACCGCGAAAAAGCAAAGAAGACATGCTGCAAGAAGTGATGTGGCAATCTATTAAAGAGAATGAGAAAGCACAGGACTGGAGGGAGAGAGAAAGCAGGATCCGCCAGAAAAATGCAGCACACCAGCGGCAAAGCACCGCGCACCGGCAGCAAAGCACTGATAGGCTCATAAGCATCCTGGAGTGACAAGCAGATGCTATCCAGCAGCTGGTAGCCATGCAGAAAGAGGAGCAGTACCGCAAACGCAAATGCCACCCCCCCCACAGCCCTTGTCCCAAAACTCTTTCCATTGTGCCCCACTGTCACCTCCAACCCACTTTCCCCAACTTCTGTGTTCTTCATGCCACCCGCTGCCTCCAACACCAGTATCTTCACCACCCAGCCCTGAAAACCACGACCCTTACCCTCTGCACTCAACCCCCATCACCATGCAGTATAGCTGTCCTGAAGTACAACACTCACTGCACAGCACACCAGACAGGACATACGCGAATCTGTGATTGTACTGTTCCCCACTCCACCCCCTTGTTTCTTTTCAATAAATAATTTTTTTTTCTTTTCAATAAATGGATTCTTTGGCTTTGGAAACATTCTTTATTATTGCATAAAGTAAAAGACTCCTTAGCCCAGGAAATAAACAGGCACTGCAAGTCTGCTTGTCTGCTAAGCAGACACTGATTCCTAAAGATTGGAACTACTGCACTTCACTCCCATGCAGGGCACCAGATATCACTGCTGGTTTTCAGCCTCAAATTGCTCCCTCAAGGCATCCCTAATCCTTGCAGCCCCGCGCTGGGCTCCTGTAATAGCCCTGCTCTCTGGCTGTGCAAATTCAGCCTCCAGGTGTTGAACCTCGGAGGTCCATGCCTGAGTGAAGCTTTCACCCTTCCCTTCACAAATATTATGGAGGGTAAAGCACGTGGATATAACCGTGGGGATGCTGTTTTCGGCCAAGTCCAGCTTCCCATACAGAGATCGCCAGCGGCCCTTTAAACGGCCAAAGGCACACTCCACAGTCATTCGGCACTGGCTCAGCCTGTAGTTGAACCGTTCCTTGCTGCTGTCAAGGCTCCCTGTGTAGGGTTTCATGAGCCACGGCATTAACGGGTAAGCGGGATCTCCAAGGATCACAATGGGCATTTCAACTTCCCCTACCATTATCTTCCGCTCTGGGAAAAAAGTCCCGGCCTGCATCTTCCTGAACAGCTAAGTGTTCCGAAAGATGCGTGCGTCATGCACCTTTCCGGGCCAGCCTGTGTTACTGTCAATGAAATGCCCACGGTGATCCACAAGCACCTGGAGAACCATAGAGAAATACCCCTTCCGATTAACGTACTCGGATCCTAGGTGGGGTGGTGCCAGAATAGGAATGTGCGTCCCATCTATCGCCCCTCCACAGTTAGGGAACCCCATTTGTGCAAAGCCATCCACTATTTCCTGCACGTTACCCAGAGTCACGGTTCTTCTGAGTAGGATGCGATTAATGGCCTTGCAAACTTGCATCAACACGATTCCAACGATCGACTTTCCCACTCCAAACTGGTTTGCGACTGACCGGTAGCTGTCTGGAGTTGCCAGCTTCCAGATTGCAATAGCCACCCGTTTCTCCACTGGCAGGGCAGCTCTCAATCTCGTGTCCTTGCGCCGCAGGGTGGGGGCGAGCTCCTCACACAGTCCCATGAAAGTGGCTTTTCTCATCCGAAAGTTGTGCAGCCACTGCTCGTCATCCCAGACTTCCATGACGATATGATCCCACCACTCGGTGCTTGTTTCCCGAGCCCAAAAGCGGCGTTCCACGGTGCTGAGCATGTCCGTGAATGCCACAAGCAATTTCGTGTCGTACGCGTTACGCGGCTCGATAGCATCGTCGGACTCCTCACTCTCACTGTCACTTTGGATCTTAAGGAATAGTTCAACAGCCAAATGTGACGTGCTGGCGAGACTCGTCAGCATACGCCTCAGCAGTTCGGACTCCATTTCCCGCATACAGATCGCGCTGCACAGAAACCGTTGAAAGATGGCGCCAAAGGTAGACGGAAACAAAGGGATTTCTGGGATGCAAAGCGATGCATCACGGGGCATTGGGACAGGACCCAGAATCCCCCGCACCCACGCCCCCTTCCCACAACCCACGGCGCCAGAATGGGAAAAGGTGCTCTGTGGGGTAGCTGCCCATAATGCACCGCTCCCAATAGTGCTGCAATTGCCGCAAATGTGGCCACGACAGTGCGCTGGGCAGCTGTCAGTGTGGACAGACTGCAGCGCTTTCCCTACTCAGCTGCACAAAGTCAGGTTTAACTCACAGCGCTGTACATCTGCAAGTGTAGCCAAGACCTGATAAAATGAAGCAGAACATTGGATATAAACCCCTGAAGCCCTTACAGGAAGGTTTAAAGAAAAAAAATGCTAGGATAAGTTATAATGCATTAGACAGTTAAATGGATATCTCCTAGCAAGAAATTTCAGACTTGGGAGTCTAAAGTTAGTCACCTAAATTCATATTTAGTACTAAGTGGCCTGATTTTGAGAGGTGCTGACCACTTACAACTCCCATTGAATTCAGTGGGAATTGGGAGTACTCAGCACTTCTGAAAATCAAGCCACTATGGATTTAGGTAGACGCCCAAGATTGAAAAGTTTAGCCTTAGTTTTAGTTGAACTAGTCAAAACCTATCCCATTTACATTGTGCTTTTTTTGTTTGTTAGGCTTTTTTTTTTTTTTGGTTTCTTTTTAATGAAAACATGGGGGGAAATCATAAAGCTTTTCTTGATTTCCCCCATCCCCTCAGCTTTTCATCCAGCTCTGGATTCCAGGGCCAACCATGTGGCACCTTTGTTGAGAATTCTCGTGTGGCAGTTATCATGAAAATAGACCCATCCCCTCAATTTTTCACAAAGCAGTTCTACATATAGATCAGTGCAGATGCAGTATTTTGCAGGGGGGAGGGGAAGGTGGGTGGGCCAGTATAAAAGAATACTGTGCAAATGAATGCTATGCACATCAGCTGTGTCTTTATTAAAGACAGTGACTTGCATAATATCGAATACTTTACACAAGAAGTACAGGTAATCTTCAAGATCCCTGGTTGTTTTGTAAAGCAATCAGGTTTATTTACTACGAGTTTTAGATTCTTAGATCGACTCTTGATGAACATGCATCATAGATACTCCATTCTAATAGTCCTCAGTTGTTGTAATATACTGATAGTTTCTCTGATAAGCAAGAGAAGAAAAGGAGCGTTTCCCCAATAGCTATAGTCATTTCCATCAATATATGAATATTGGGTCCCCAGCTGGAGCCTGTTCTCTGCTACTGCAGCCTGTTCCCCCTAGGGTTCCTAAAGCCTGCTCCTTCCTAGTTCTGTAACCAACCCTGCCTTACTCACCACTACTTTTTGTCTTTAGACAACACCCTGGAGGTTCAAGGTGTTTTCAACATTCAAGGAATGCGCTGTATGAAATTCCCAGACAAGTCTAAAAATCACAGGAAGTTTAGTAAATCAAGGTTTATACAAATTTTGTGTCATCACGGGGGATAAGCTGTAGCTTACATTTCTCATCTGCCTGCTCGTTTGTTTGTTCTTCTTTCACCCTTTGGCAGGGCAATGTGTCATAGACCCAGCCTCTGGAATCAGATGTCTCTTTTGTCCTCCTTTCCTCTCTGGTGTGTCCCTCGGTTATACCTTTCATGCTGTTTTGATCTCTTTTCTGCCATCTCCCCGGCAAGGGTGTTTGAACAGATGTGCTCTCTGAGGAGGATATGAAATATATGTTACATGTTTCTCAAATCCTGTATTTGCTGTTTTGGCCAAACAGTGGTGTGGTTCTGTCATGAAATAAATTGATCCCAGTTCTAAAATGAAATATCTGTTGTCAGCTGTCTCCAGAAATCCCTTGTGCGGAACCATTCTGTATTCTTTTCAGAGTGGTAGCCGTGTTAGTCTGTATCCGCAAAAACAATGAGGAGTCCTTGTGGCACCTTAGAGACTAACAAATTTATTTGGGCATAAGCTTTTGTGGTCTAAAACCCACTTTATCAGATGCATGGAGTGGAAAATACAGTAGGCAGGTATAAATATACAGCACATGAAAAGATGGGAGTTGCCTTACCAAGTGGGGGGTCAGTGCTAATGAGGCCAATTCAATTAAGGTGGAAGTATTCTGTATCTCATAGAATCAAATATTGTTAGCTTTTGGCAGAGAAAAAGCAGTTACTGTTACAGGCATGGCTTGTTTTAACTTTCCCAGTAAATTTCCCAGTGGTAACCAGTTAAAGTATATGAAAGAGAAGAGATCAGAAATAGTATCCTAGGGTAGAAGTTCTATTGGCTTTAGTAATGCAGATGCCTAGATTCTGTGGTGATGGAGACCATGTAAATACCTTTGTGTTTAGATAGACTTGAATCCACTATTCATTGTGTTTTAAATGTAAAAGAATAAGAAATTACTAAGCAAGCTTTGAGGCAACACACACAAAAAAGAAACGAGATCTAAAGGATTGGATTATTAAGGTGGTAGTTGTTTCTCCATTAAACTTGTCTGATCTAATGGCACATTAATTTAAACCGCTCAACAGTATTTTCTGAATAATTCATGAGAGAGACAGAAAGAGGAAAAGGCACATCTTTTGAACTGAATCTAAAGTTTTTTTTATCTGATAAATTTGTAGTCAAGGCTTTCCCTGACTAGCCACTTACAGGAGAAACTGATTTTTAAAAGTCCATGATTTCCAGGGCAGATAGTGCAGTGGCTGCTGTAGAAAATCTATTTTGAGGTAATAGCAGGAAACTTTACCAGAATCTTGAGGTTTTTCTCTGAAGCTGACAAGGAGATAGCTAACTACCTTAGCATGAATCTAGTCTGTTCATTAAGGCGCAAAGCTTCCGTATTCTGTGCATTGCTGAGGTTTGTGAGGGTCAAAGAGAGAAGGAATTTTTATTCACCCCAGGGATGCAGAGTGGTAGCAGAACTAACTCACAACCATGACTGCAGTCTCAGCTCCGCAGTAGCCCCTTCAACTCTGGAACACATCCTCCCCTTGGGTAAGGGGAAAAAGGCAGTGAATCCATGGAATGAAGGATCCACCAGCTCTGCCCTTTCCCAGTCTCCCTTTGTACTGACTCATTCTCTTTATGATGGCATAACAGGAGACCCTGCAGAGCTGTGCTCCACTGTGTGCAGTGTGGAGGCCCCTTCCATTGGTTCCTTCGACACCACCCCAGCCCAAGTTGTGTAATCGCAAAATTTTAGCGACATCTTGCCTGTCCTCCTTGCCTGTAGAGGGTAGGGTAGAATTTGCCTCTAAATTTAGATATACTCTTTTAAGGTTAAATCTTGCCAACTTTATTCTTAGACATATTTTATCATTGTTCTTTGCATTAAACTTAGGGTTGCCAACCCTCCAGGATTGTCCCGGAGCCTCCAGGAATTAAATATTAATCTTTAATTAAAGATTGTCATGTGATGAAACCTCCATAGGGTGACCAGATAGCAAGTGTGAAAAATCGGGACAGGGGGTGGGAGGTAATAGGTTCCTATATAAGCAAAAGCCCTGATTATCAGGACTGTTCCTATAAAATCGGGACATCTGGTCACCCTAAACCTCCAGGAATATGTCCAACCAAAATTGGCAAGCCTAATTAAACTCCAGTCCTCGCAGATCTCAAAGCAAATTCCATGCATGGAAAGAAGGGAGGATGTGATTTCAAGGGAAGAGTTGTCCGAGTGAACATTGAGTAAGGACTGCAGGGGTAAGGTAATAATTTAGAAGAACTGGATTTTTTGTGTGTGTGTGGCTAAGAATGAATTGTCTGCCAAACCTCACATATAGTCCCAGTGTCATACCTACTTGACATAAATTCTTTCACAATTTTTGGCCCTAGATTTTCACCATATCCTTCCTTTGTTGTCATTTAGACAGGTAAGCCTAAGTAGCTATTTTAACATTCCTCATAAATTGATCCCTCTTTGCCCCTATCCCCCCCCCTTTTCTGAATTTCCTCCTGCTTGTCAACATTGTTCTGTTACTGAGGTGTCCAGAATTGAATTGTGCTCAGTATTCTCACCTGTGATTGATCTGTGACTTGATGCCCTTGCATATGCAGCCAGACGTGACATTGGCTTACTTTCTTTCCTTTATTTTTTTCTTCTGCTGCAGAACTGCACTGCAAGTTCATATCCAATTTACAGTTAACTATTTTTTAATAAATTGTCAGTTCTTTTAAGTTTTTTGGCCAGCTATATGAGGTAGGGACAAATTCTGTCCTGAATTACATTCTGTGCAACCCACTAGCTTCCATAGGTTTAAATAGGGTGTAAGTCAAGTAAAACTTAGCTCTTAATGATTTGGAGTCACAACTCCTTTTTGTTTTAAACTGCATTCATTATTGTTTTCTAAAAGCCTTTCAGTTTACTATTAAAATCATATTATGTATTTTAATGTGGTACATTCTAATTAAAAGGCAACATCAGTAGAATATAATAATCATAAGATAATGGTCTTCTCCTGCTTACATAAATATCAAACAGAAGCCAAGATATTTACTTTTCAAAGCAAGAAATCCTGTGACTGCAATTTATTACAAAGACTTTATTTCTGTTATACCAAATGCTATAATGGACATTTGATAATTTTGGCTGATGAATGGTTGTACATGAGAGTAAAGGTTGCTCAATGTACCATTGGTGCAAATCTCCATTTTAATTGTGAGGCTTCTGTGCTTCAGCCAATCAGCAAAGAGATTATTCATAACCTACAATTTTGTGCAAGTATCATATTTGAGTAAGCTGGTTTCTGCTTGCATGAGAATTATTGAACAACTGCAGTCTGTAAGAAAGTTTCTCCATCTATTTTATCTAATGATCTATGTATTTTATTACTGGAGATGTGAATTTTATCAGATTACTTATTGAAATTCTGTTGCCATGTGCAATACTTTAGGTAAAAAGTATTTATCAACCTTACAGCTGTACATTCTTAATTCTATTAAGCAAAATGAGCTGCAATAATTAGTCTCTGTTCCTTTTTAGATTAACAAAATGATTTACCTTGTTGTGCCCATAGCAGGACTGTGAACTTTCATGAATTCTTTTAGTCAATGATTTTGTTGCGGAGGGGTAGTCTGTCTTAAACAGCATTTCTGACTAGGAACAAGGAGCTGCATTTGTTGAATATCAGTACATTGTGTATAGAAAAATGTATTGAATGGAAACATTAATATAAATGTCCTAGCTGTGAGCCCTATTAAACTGTGAAATAGTCTTTAAGTTTAAAGGCTGTGGTGGGAGTCATAATGCTTGAGATCTTTAATTATAGTTGATAGGGTAAATTTTTTAAAAGCACTCAAATCACATTTTCAAAAGAGATTTAGGCTCCTACGTGCCTACATCACTTTTGAATATGGGACTTCGGATCCTATATCAATTTGATACTTTCAAAAAATTTACCCTAAGTTTTAGCAATTTTACCTGCAGCATGAAAGAGACAGAGGCATGTTGAGTGCAATGTTCTTTTTAGGTTATAGAAGCATAGACAGTTTGAAAGTTGTTTACATGCCAGAAAGTTAGGAGGGTGGTTGTTTTTCTGCTTTGTCAATAAGCCAGATAGAAACCTGCAATTGGTCACATATTACAGGGGATAGTTTCTTAGGCTCTGTTCCTGAAAATACCTCCTAGCACATTCTTAACTACACATGAGTAATACCATTGTAATCAATGAGGCTGTGCATGTGCATAAGTGTTTGCCATGACTGGGGCTCAAATTTGGAGTATCTGTATGTTGGATGGTGTAACAGGGCAGGATTCACCACCGCAGCGCCTCCTCCTGGCCCTCCTGGGAATTAGCTCTGGTTTCGCCAGAGCACCCTCGTCTAGTAGTGTCTCACCCATCATCACTCTTGCCTCGTCGTCTAGAACCCTTATCGCTCCCGGATCATGATGTCCTCTTCTGGACACAGCCCTCCGGCTGGCCCCACTCGGTTCTCTCCCCCTTTCCAGGGGACCCAACAGTCCTCAGTCCAGCCACTTGACTCAAACTGCAATCTCTGGTCTAGCCACTCACCTAAGTGGCAAACTGCAGTCCATGCACTGGCCACTCCACTTGGTGGCAAATGGGGGGGCAAAGACAGGGGGGACACGGGCCCGCCCACTACTCCAGGTCCTGGCCCAGGGACCCTATAGCTGGCAGCCACTTACTGCCCCTCCTCCTACTCTGCCGTCTGTTTCCCTAGGCCACTTCCCCACAACCCTAGCACCTTCTCCATCCTTATGTCAGGGCCTCAGTCTGGCAGCCATCAGGCTGGAGCTCCCTCTTGTTTCCCTGACCCTGCCCAGCACTGCTGTTTCTGTGATGCCATCTCTCTCAACCCTCCTACAAGGCAGCCAGTCCTCCTCCCTTGGCCTCCGGGGAGAGACTGCCTCTGTTCTGCTCAGCAGCCCTTCTTATGTGGGCCAACCTGGCCCTGATTGACTGCTCCACTAAGCCTTCTCCCTATTGGCTGGCTCAATAAGCCCTCTTCTAATTGGCTGGGTTCTACACAGCCTCCCCAAGGCTGCTTTAACCATTCCTCTGCCTGTGAGGGGCAGCCACTCCACCACAGATGGGTTACACAGAGCTGTATGGCATTTAGAGAAAACTTAGATACTTGCGTACACTTGAAGCTCATGTTATAATTCTGTCAGTGTCATTCACTTTGATGCCAGTAGTAGTTCTTGGAGTGAGTGCACACCTCCATTCCACTTGAGGTGAGTGTGCACCCCGCGCACAGTTGTTGGAGATTTTTTCCCTCAGCGTGGCTTTATTGTCCTTTGTGACTGCATGAAGATTTAAAGGGTAGAGCCTCCCCTGTCCCCCCTCAGTTCCTTCTTACCACCTGTGGTGGTTGTTGGCGCAATTACAGCCTTGCTACTGTAAGTTCTTCCCGCGTGGCTTGTAAAATATACTCGTTTTTACTTAGAGTAGACTCATAGTTAGAGTTTTAGATCGTCTGTATTTAAGGTAGTGGCTAGTTAGTTATCTGTTTCAATTTTAAGGTCTTAGACTGACTGGTCCAGGTTTTGGTACTGGTACTAGTGTTGGAACTGTGCCTCGATCTCTGGTGTTTAAATCACGTCACTCTTTCACCAAACCAATGTCGGTGAGTGACCCTCACCCAAGCTGCCTTGAATGCTTGGGGGAGTCCTATGTGAGTGACAAATAACACACTTGTAAAGGATTTAAGCCTCGCTCAGAAAGGGACAAACTTAACTTTACTTTTATGGAGGCAGTGCTCTGTCCTTCTTCTGAGCCATCCAGTTCGGAGTGGGCACTGGGTACGTCAGCTCCCCCATTATTGGAAGATTCAGATTCTTAGTCCTCTTCAGACTTGGAGGTTGTGTCCTGTGTGTCCCAGCCTAGGCAGGATGTGAATCCTCTGTCAGGGACTTAAGCCACATGGTTTCTACCTCGGCAGTGGCCAGAAGACAAGGGGCAGTGGCTTGGTCAGGGATGAGTCCCAGGACCCTGTCAATGGTCTCTCTGAAATCTATGGGGTCCCCCCCCCAGCTGGCAGGTTATCCGCTTATCTACCCCAATCTGTCTCCATGGGTGCATGTTGGGAGCATCAGTGCTGTAGATAACACCTTCCCATGATCGGTGCAGAGCAGGTGGAAGCCATCCCAGCTGTTCCTCCAGCAGAGGAGATAGAGCAAACTCCACTTCAGCATCCCCGTGCTGCTGCTTCCTCATCACCAGATGAGGTGGGTAGAGGCAATGAGTGACTCTTCCCCACCAGATGTTTATAGAGCTCACCAGGGACTTGCTAAAAAAAAGTAGCCACAGTCTTGGATATCCACGTGGAGGAGGCCTGAGAGAAATCCCACAAGCTGGTGGATATGTTGGCTTCTGGGAGACCCACCAGGGTGACTCTCCTGATCAGTGAGGCTGTTGTGGAGCTGTTCAAGGCATTGTGGCAGACCTCATCTTCCCTCCCCCATGGCGGAAAGGGCAGAGAGCGGATACCATGTTCCCTGTAAGGGATTTGAACACCTATCCACACATCCCCCAGTGGGCTTCTTAATAGTTGCCGCAGCAGAGGCAGGGACATCATTTTGACACCAAAAGGAAAGGTTTCAAAGAATCTGGACCTTTTTGACTGTAAGCTTTATTCTACAGGGGACTGCAGTTTAGGATTGCAAATCAACAGGCGCTCCTCAATCGGTATAACTTTACTTTGCGGGGTAACATTTTGAAGTTCAAGGACCGGTTACCTAATAACTTCAGAAAGGAATTCATTTTGATGGTAGAAAAGGGTAATCTAGTGGCCAGAACAGCTCTTTAGGCCTGCTTAGATACAGCTGACTCAGCAGCTCGGACCATGGTGTCTGCTATAACCATGAGAAGCTGTTCATGGCTGCATTTGTCCCGCCTCTCTCCAGAGGTAAAGCAGACAATCGAAGACCTACGATTTGAAGGTCTCTTTTTTAGATAAGACAGAAGATAGGCTTCATAGCTTAAAGGGATTCTAGAGCGATGCTGAAGTCACTTGGAATTTATATGCTGGTGACAAAAAGGAAGCAGTTCTAGCTGGAGCTGACCTATAGTCATCTGGGATTTATGCCTTAGTTTCAACACCTGTTGAGAAAAAAGGGACAGAAATTATAGGAAGCAACCACCACCACCACAGAGTGCCATCTGCTCCTACCCCACTATTTGCCAATCCTTTATCCCACTTCCTAACTGCTTGGAACTGCTTGACCTCAGATCTGTGGGTCTTAAGCATGGTGGATTTGGGATACAGCTTCCAGTTTCTTTCTGTTCCCCCTTTCTGTCCCCCCTTCCCCATCCCTTTTCAAGGACCACGCTCACAAGACTGTCCTTCTGCAGGAGGTCCAGTTGCTCTTCAAGCAGTGGCCATAGAGGAAGTTCTTCTGTTCCTCAGGGGAAAGGGGTTTTATTCCTGCTGCTACTTTATTCCGAAAGCAAAATGCGGTCTCAGGCCTATCCTAGATCTAAAAGAGTTAAACAAATTCCAGAAGAAAATAAAATTCTGCATTGAACATAAATTAAAATAAAATAAACTTGAAAATAAAATTCTTCCATTATTCCTTCCCTGGAGCAAGAGGACTGATATACTGCCCTTAACTTAAAAGGTACATTCAGACTGTTAATCGCTCCTCTCATTTTCATGAAGTAGCAGTGTTCCTTCGAAAGTCAGAGGTCCAAATGTTCCTTTATCTGGACGACTGGCTGGTGAGAGGCAGGTCTCAGGTACTGTCCAGTGTAGCCATTATCCAGTCTACCTTTTCCATGCTGGAGCTCCTGGTCAATGTGGACAATCAATTCTGAAACTAGTACAGGGGAATAGAATGTATTGGTATGGTCCTGGGCTCTACAAAAAACAAAGCTTTTCTACCACAGTCGAGTTTCAAAACATTGCAGGGCTTTGCTCTGGAACTAAAAGCACATCTGGTCACCACAGTATTCAGCTGCCTCAGGATCCTAGGGCACATGGTGGTGTGTACCTATGTAGTGCAGCACACCAGACTGCACCTCAGAGAGCTTCAAAAATGGCTAGCTTCTTGTGTATTCACTGAGCCATCATTGTCTAGATATGACTACCAATGCTAATCCTGTCCTCCCTGGACTGGTTGACAGGCCCTTTGAAAGTTTGTATGGGGGCCGCTTTTCCACACAACCAGTCTTTAGTCACGGATGTGTTGGCCTTGGGTTAGGGAGAGAACGTAGGGGAACTGCAGACTCGGGGTCTTTGGTCTTCTCAAGATTTGGAAGCTCATATAAACATCAGGGAATTGTGAGCTATTTATCTAGCTTGTTCAGCCTTCCTTCCATGTATCAAGGGGGGAAAAAATTGCTATTGTTAACAGACAACACAGCAACTATGTTTTGTATGAATAGACAGGGAGGAACCTGATTATGCTGGAGAGTGATTCTCCTTTGGGAGTTCAACATAGCCAGCTCTGTTCACCTCAGAGCTGTTTACCTTCCAGGGGTGCAGAATATATTGGCAGATCAGTTGAGCAGCTCCTTTACTGATCACCATAAGTGGCTGTGACCTGGGGTGCCTAGGACAGCCCTCACTGGAAATACCAAGGTCAGGGCAGGCTGCAGAAGGGAGAGCAGACACTCCCAAAACTGGTGGTTAACACTAAAGTTAAACTCTTCAACCAGTCACAAACTGTGCTCCTAATCCCCCACACTGGTTATCAAGAGCAAAAAAAGAAATCACACAGCCCCCTTTATTGCATTCCAGTTCTCTGGCTCCCAATCAGCCCCTAGATGCAGTAAAGCGAGGAGTTATTTTAAAACTCTGCTCACTAGACAAAATGTTCTTCTGACCCAAAAGGCCAGCCACATTGCCAGGTCAGTATTAGGTTGGATCTTACCCAATATACCACACTGCCAGCCAATCCTTTAGCATCTAAAACTAAAGGTTTGTTACAAAGAAAAAAGAAAGAACAAGAAGAGAGTTGTTAAATGGTAAAGCAATCACATCCATACAAAGACTTCAAAGTCCATATATTAGGTTCTTAGTAGTATTGGTGAGTTTGCTGACTCGAAAGTCCCTCTGGAACACATCCACGGCTTGGATGGGTCATTCAGTCCTTTGTTCAGAGCTTCAGTTTGTAGCAAAGTTCCTCCAGACTGGTAAGAAGCAAGATTGAAGACAAGAAGCAGGATTGAAGACAAAATGGAGAAGATGCACATGCCCTTTATAGTCCTTTTGCCATGTGTCTGGTACTTCCTTTGTTCCAAACACAAGATTCCCAACACACAGCATGGCAATGCTTTAGAGTTCTGTGTCCATAGGCGTACCACATGCCTTGCTGACTTGACTCATCAGGTGTAGTCCCTGTTCTTTCAATGGGGTTCATTGTACAGTTGATATACCCTACATAGCTATAACTCATAATACAAAGGTGATACAAACATATAAATAAGATTATCATACTTTGCAAATCATAACATTTTCACAGATACCTTTCATGGCATATCTGGTCAGATTCCTTGCAATTTTACAATATTGGTATCACTAATATTATAATGGTCTCCCATATTCCATACTGCATCACCATACACCCTTTATCCCTGCACACAGTCACTCAAGCCTCCCCGATGGGCACCACTGAGGGGAAAACATCTCTGACAATCATGCACTGGCCATGCACTCAGGTACAATGGAATGGACATGTGCAACATATCTCAGAGAGCAACAGTTACGTTCTTACACTGTATATAAGAAGGAGATTACCTTTTCAACAGTGTGAAGAAGCTGCAGCCCAAATGTATGGCAACCCCCCCCCAATTAATTAAGGAAAACTGTATAGTGTTGTTAATTTAATTTGAACCATACAATATCCAAAATTATTTTAATTTTCATTTGGTGGGGTCTTGTTCAGACTATATTAAATCTAAATGGCTCCTGGCTGCACCACAACAAAAAAGCTTTTGATGCCATGGCTTTTCAGTCATTTGAGTTTGGGAGGAGATTTATGAGTCCTTCATTTTCCTCCTAAGGAATGGAGCACGGCTCACCTAGTGTGAGGCTGGCAAACAGCAACTAGCTGAAAGCTGCACAGCCATCTGTTACTAGGCATAAGATTTACTGCTCCCTTTCACTGTGGGGCCTGGATTCAAGACATCCAGTGATTCTACCTTAAATCTGTGCTTGTGTCTTGTTTAGACCGCTT
The DNA here is from genome assembly GCF_028017835.1 of Emys orbicularis. Classification (NCBI taxonomy): domain Eukaryota; kingdom Metazoa; phylum Chordata; order Testudines; family Emydidae; genus Emys; species Emys orbicularis. The sequence continues at coordinate 64,090,321 of NC_088689.1, forward strand.
AAATATGCCATGTATAATTGATAGAGTGTGGGAAAAATCATACTGAACTGTTTTTTAAGGTACTTTGTAGGCATCGGATGATACTTTGGGTCCTATTTTTCTCAAATATAAAAAGCATAGAAAAGAAGCAAGCATTTTGGCTAGATTAAGACAGAAAAACTACAAGTAAGAATAGCTTAGTTAAGGGCAAAATCCACAAGATGCAGAAAAAGATCCCTCATCCCTCCCCCAACTCTCTGCAGGAAACCCACAATAATTACTCCTTTAGGGAGAGGGTTTAGCAGTTACATGGAGGTGCAGGGGCAAGCGTTCTCATTTGCAGGAAACCCTGATGATCTGTGGATATTGACGTCAAACCCTGTGGATTCAGCAGCGTCCATGGTGTCAGGGCCGGCTCTAGGCACCAGTGCTCCAAGCATGTGCTTGGGGCGGCACTTTCCAAGGGGCGGCACTCTGCCCCCCCCCCCTTTTTTTTGCTTGGGACGGCAAAAAGCCGGGAGCCGGCCCTGGCCAGAGCCCTGCCGCTGAGGAGCCAGAGCATCATCCCCTGGAGCCGAGCCCGGGCTGCGGTGGTGAGAGGGGCTCCCGGAGTGTGTGAGGAACCGGGGAGGGAGGGAAGTGGGGCCCGGGATGCAGGGAGGGAGGAGGGGACCTGCTGCCACCACCACTGCTGCTCTGAGTCTCCCCAGGGTGGCATGGCGTTTCCCCACCCGAGTGGGCTGGGCAGGGCACCGCCGGGCTGGGCAGAGGGCGCAGATCCCGGCTCGCGCACTGATGGGGCAAGTGGCTGGGCAGCCCGAGCTGCCAGGGAGCTGCCCCCGGACCCAGCCCGCTAAGCACCTCCCCGACCTCAGCCGTGAGCTCTTGCCCCGGGCCCCCACAGTGCCAGGGGTGGGGAGAGGCAGAGCCCGGCTCCGAGCTGGGCAGCGAGGGATACTGCCCCGCCAGGGGACCCCCGCGGCTCGGATACCTGGGGGTTAGTGTCCTCTCGGCTTTGCCTGCACGGGGCTGGGGAAGCAGGTGTGAGCGCCTGCTGCTCGCAGCCTCTTCACTTGTACCTCCCCCCATCGCTCCTTCGCCGCACCCCTTCCCCTTGTACTCTCCCTTCACCCGCACCTCCCTCCTTGTACCCTCCCGCACCTCCCCCTTCCCCTACACCTCTTCTCCCGCAACCCTCCTGATACCCCCTCCTCCACCCTCCTCCGCGAGTACATCACACCCCGCTTCTCTGCCAGCGTAGAGCCCCCAAGCACCCCCACACCCTCTCCTCTGCCTGAACCCTCTTTACTAGATCCCCATCCCTTTCCAGGTACAAGGTTTGAGGGTTAGTCCCTATGCCTTCCATGTGCATTTGGAGCACTAAAGATGGGGTGACGGGGGGGAGGGGGAATTTATACTAAAGTGAAATAAAAATAGGAGAAACGGTTTGATCCCCACTGAAAGTGTAAACGGGGCTTGCTGTGGTGAACGAGGTGGTCACATTTTCGGGGGGGAGGCCAGGGCTGGGGCGGCAGGGGGTGTGAGTGGGGGAGAGTACTGGTGGGGTGGGGAAAGAGCCCAGGGCTGGGGTGGGGGGCAGTCACAAATTTTTTTGCTTGGGGCGGCAAAAAACCTACATAGTGTGTATCTTCCCCTCCAGACTTCTCCCAGCAACCAAACCATTTTATCAGTATGAGGTGTATAGTACAACTCACGCCAGCCCTTTGCCCCACTGGTGTGCTCCTACTCTTAGGGAAGAAGGAGGCATGGAGAGGCATTCAAACTAGAGTGTTCTCCCAAATATGTGGGTTCCTTCATTGAGCATATTATGGAGAGCTGCACCCATGCTTCCACTTGAAAATGTTCCCCAGTATCCAACAAATCTCCAATCATTCTTTGATCTTGTGGAAGGCTTCCACAAGTTTGGGGAAAGATAGTACCCTAGATACTACTCCCCTCCATTTATGTTCTTGCTCCTTTGCTCTCTTCTGCCCTGCACAAGAGATGGGAGCATGTGGCCCAAAAAAGGTTACACAAGCCATAGTACTCCTACATCCACGTTGTCCTCTTGGACCCTGTTTGATTTCCTGGTAGGAGTTGTTAATAGCCAATGTTATTGTGCTCGTGCTGATAGACTATTATTGGGGACCATGCTGAAGTTATAAACTGTAATTTACTATATCTGATTTTCAGAGGTGCTGGCACTTGTAGCTCCTGTTGATATCAGTTGGCTTTTGTAACTATTCAGCTCCTCTGAAAATCTGGCCCTGTGTTATTTAGGTTCTTTTAATTGACATTTTCTTACTCAGACTGACAGGATAGGAAATCTAGGCAAGTTGCCTGGGTTACAAAACTCTTAGAACATTTCTATAATGTCTAGATGAAAATAGTAATTGTTAACTGTGCCTGATTTTTACCATGGATGTGATTTTTGTGAATAAAATTGATTTTCTTAGCTGGATCAATATTTGTCAAATAGAAAAGGAAAGAGATATTAGATATCTATTTTCAGACATGTAAGACAGTATCACCTACAATGCAAAATGTTACATATATAATATGTATGTATAGTTTATATCATTTGTATAGTGTATATTAAGTATATTGTAATTTATATTATGGATATATAGAATGAACCTCAACTATTTGGCTGGCATTCCTTATAAATTCACAAGTTTTATGGCCCCTCAGCTATTTGCCTTGCACAACTTAAAAAGGCTGCTGGTTTTGGTAGCAGAGTTTATAAATTTCTTTAATCAACAAGTGCCCACCTAATTAACTGTGTGTGCATGTGCAGTGCATATATGTGTAAGTGTGCATCTGTGTGCCTAAGAAAATGTTCTTCTGACTCCCAGTCCATAATTTTGAATCGAACAGCTATATCTTTGTTAAATTAAAACCAATATCTTCCAAACAAAACAAAAACAAAAAAAAAGATACTAGTGATGGTTACAGATTCTGTGTCAAGTTTCAGGTTTGAAATTTTAAGATGGAAACTTCAGTCACATTTTCCTTGTCTAAATGTAGTATGGTTAGAGTTTTTAATCACCCTTGCCAACCTCAGAAGCTGCTGAAGGGAGTTTGCTCAAACCTTATGAAAAATTCAGCAGTTTGTAGAAATAAGAGGTTCAATTCTGCTCTCAGTTAAACTAGTTTCAGTTGTCTTTAGAATTTGGCCACAAGTATGGAAAAGAGAAGTCCAAATTGAATACTTTAATTTCACATCCTCAGAACTTTCTAGAGACTTTAAGGGCAATTGTTTAGCAACATTAACTAGAATGAGTTCTACCAGGTATTGTAAATGTATGAGATGTTAGGTTTGTGTATCAGTGAAACTGTTTTTGGTGTTCTCTGAAATGCTCATTTATACTATTAGGTAATATCATAGAATCACAGAATATCAGGGTTAGAAGGGACCTCAGGAGGTCATTTAGTCCAACCCCCTGCTCAAAGCAGGACCAATCCCCAACAGTATGTTTGGGAATTACAGTACACACCTACTGTCATCACCTACATTTCAAGCAAGTAAAGGACAGTTGCTTAAAAAATAATTGACAACTAATAAAAATTATGGGACAAAGCTCACTTGTAATAGAGCAGCATCACACAATATTTCATTCTTGATACAAAATCGTACATTTTTGTCATACAGTATGATCCTTTGCATGAGTATTACTTGAAACAAACTGTATCTGATCAAATGAATTGTAATAGCAGCTAGTTGCATTTGGGCTGTGAGATATTGGGTGCCAAATATTGGATGTCCCTTAAAACATAGGATATGTGCCACCCTCTTTTCCAGGATATATTTTTATATTCATGATAGCCATGAAGGTGAATAAAACTAAAGGCTATTCAGAGTTAGTGCTGTTTATGCAATGTAGTATCTTGTTCACAGAAAACAACGTGGCTTACCAGTTAAGGAGCAGAATGATTGCTGAGTAAACCCTTCACACCTAATAGTTTCCTTATATTATCAATATTCATGCAATGCAGTATATTATGCATTCAGATCAGTGGAAGTTGTGTGATTTAAATCCTGTGTGCCTCTTTGAAAATTCAGTGCTGCTATATGTTTGTGTATTTACTAGATCCAATTATTCCCCAATTACTGAATCTTGTAGGCATTTTGAAATTACAGTGTATATCATTATAATCTGTGCCTTGTTTTTTTCTGAATTTTCAAAACATCTTGAAAATTAAGGTTTGGTTTGAAAGCTCTAATAAGGTTACTTTTTTAAATGACATACCAAAATGCATAGAAAAACATAGATTGAATTTCAAGCTCATTAATCTTTCTCCTTCAGAGAGCTTCCTTTTCTAGTGTGTAAAGCTGGTGCTATGTACAGTATTTTTGTTTATAGTAGTGTAAACATTTTCAGCCTGTGTCTTCATTGCTGAAATAACCCACCTCTTTCATATCAACTCTTACCTAGGAGCCGCACTGCAGACTCATTGATGTAGGTTTTTTCTGCATGGCAGCCAAGGCTAAACTGTGATTTCATTGCATGATGCAACTTCACCTTTTTGGTTGTCTATGGGATTAATTATATTTTATTCTTGTACTGCCTGTGCATGTCAACGTGCTTATCCTAATGGCCTATACACTGAATGCAGTCTAAGCATTAAGTGCATGCACCAGAATTTAAAACAAGAAAGTTTGAACAAATATAAATTATGGTTATCAGTATCTGGAGTTACACTCTTATAGAACTAAATTAGTCCCAATATGTATCAGGTCTGTCAATTTAAAATGTCTGGCATCATATGGTAGCTAACCAAATGGATAAGCGCTAACAGACGGGTGAGGTCAGCAGGAGAGAGTGAGAGAGAACATACTACCTACTTGCTATTATTCTTAGATGAGGGCTGAGTGAATGCTAAAAGCATTCAAAAGTCAGGTAAGCCTCCCATTGACCGCAAAGCCTCTTCACAGTAGGCTATGCTGGCAATAGTTAGGATTAAAATACCAGTTCTTATTAGATATAAAGCTTTGGGAAGAAACTTAAAGTACTATAATCTGCTATATTTAACCTGCAAAATAATTTAAAATTAATTCCGTTAACTAATACCACCAAAAGTATTGATTGAGATTTGACATGAAGAATCACAGTCCTGTTCTAAACTCCTTTTGCAAACTGTTTGGACCGTCCAAAATAGCACTTCATTAATATTTGTTCTTAGATGTGTTGACAGAAACCTTTAATCTAAAGTGGCAAGAGATGTGTGATTAGTACTAATTCTAAAGGTTGGGTCTTGATGGAATAATGACATATCACCGCTGGGAAACTTACTACCAAAATATATGGTATTTTGAGCATCTTCTCTAAACTTAGTTTGGTGTTATTATTGATTAGCAGATGTAATCACGCGAATCTTGTGTTCAGTATGTGTCCAAATGTTATGCACTATATGTTTTCCTTTCAGGATTGATTAAATATTCTCTAGCAATCTGTGATGCATGGAGGCTATGCATTGCCCACTTTCCGCCCTCCCTCCCCCCCCCCACACACACATACACCCACACTTTGCATTAGTATTCATTTTAATGGTATTTTAAGCATGAAAAATTATGTAGATAAGTGGAACTGTAAATGTGAAAAAAATACTTAAAAATTTGCTATTAAAAAATCCAATGAATACACACAAATATATTCAGAATGGAACAGAAATAATGAACATTGCTGAAAGAACATCATTTTACAACAGCTGTAGTGTGATGTCCAGCGATGTCTTGCATCTCTGAGGATTCTCTACTATTTTTCGCCTTTATTTTTTTACATACTTAGGATCCCATATAATACTGGTTACCCTTCTGCTGAAGAGAGATGGAGGATCTTGCCAGTGCTGTTTCTGAATTGACCAGAAGTGTTTTTGTAGAATAAAGGAGGTACTTCCTTCCAATGTGGAAGCGGTGTGAGCAGAGTTCTGTTTCTGACTCTGTCACTGTGTGGTATTGAGCAAGGCACTTAACCTTGCTATTCATCAGTTTTCCCCATCAGCTGGGATAAAAATACTTCCCTCCCTCAGTTATAAGGGTGTTATAAGGCTTAACAAATGTTTGTAAAGCATTTTGATATATTGTCAGAGAAGAGCTGTACATTTTTTATTCTATCAATATAATTCCTCATATTGTCTCCCACCTTGGGCATGAAGTGGTTTTGCATCCTCCCAATTCTGCAAATGATGGAGCTCAAGTCTCGCCCCTGGAGCCCTTTTGTGATAGCTTGTTACACTACTGCAAGCTGCCAGCCCTTAACTCCATTTTGAAAGGGAGATAAAGTGACTGGTTAAAAGCAAATGTGGTGGTGGAGTTAATCTACTTCAGGGGTTTTCAAACTGGGGGTTGTGACCCCTCAGGGGGTCACAATGTTATTACATGCGGGGTCGCGAGCTGTCAGCCTCCACCCCCAAACCCTGCGTTGCCTCCAGCATTTATAACAGTGTTAAATTAAAAAAAAGTGTTTTTAATTTATAAGGGGGGGTCACACTCATAGGATTGCTGTGTGAAAGGGGGCACCAATACAAAAGTCTGAGAAATACTGATCTACTTTTGCAAACCAGGCTTTGGCTTTAACAGATCACCAGGAGTCAGTATTTGTCATTCGGATTTAAAACAACTTTCTTGTCTGAAAAGTTGAAGTAGGAATATTAAGTTATATGCTTCTAAAATTACTTTTCTGTTTTATTTCTGTTTGCCATATTTTATTTTCAGGAGCTCATAGTGTTCAATAGATATAGACATAAAAATGTGACTTCCCTTACATTGTTATTCATTACATTTAAACAAATAGGACAGTCTCTTATGCAAGGTAAATGTGACTTCTGTGAATGTTTAACAAGATCTGCATTTTGTTACTGTATCTTGCCATAACAGACCAGTGTTACATTCTAATAGGATGTAATCTAGTCCCCCAGTTGGAGCAACTCTGATGTCAAGACTTCCAGGAAGAAAGGTTTACTACTGTGCTTGTAATATGCATAGGGAAAGAGGGTCACATAAGATGAGTACAGGGATTTAGTGTGGGAGGGAGGGGGAGTGCTAAAAGTGACAAAGACTAGCTGGGCTCAAAGGGAAGAGCCAGGGAAACAGGAGTCAGTAAAGATGAGACAGTCACAAATGTTTATATGAGCTGGGGGTAAATGCTGCCTGGATTTCCTAGCCCAGATTCGGTGTAGGAAGTTTATGCTATGCTGCGATGCCCAGGATATGCCAGAGTGCCCAATGAGGACCCTTGAGAGTAGGGAGGATGTTGCATCAGGATAAGTAGTCAGGGAACTTATCTCTGCCTGTGTGTCAGTGAAGCAGAATGAGAATAAACCAGCAGGGCTTCCCTGTCGCGATTTATAAAAACACTAGCCTGGTAATAGCTAGGGCTTGTAGTAGCTGAGTCACACAGACGGTGTTTCCGAAAAATTCCAAAAAGAGCTAGGACACTAGTTTAAAGAAGGGACCAGCAGCTCATGTAGTCTGATCTCCAGCATAGCACAGGCCACCAACACCACCCAGCCCTCACACACGAAGTCCAATCACCAAAGTTTTACAGCCCATGGGAGCCTAAACAATTATGTGTCACAGGCAAAAAATAGGAGGGACTGAGCTGTACCAGCGCCCGAAGCTCCTGCAGTGGTAGGGGATTGATTAAATGTGATATACCCAGATAATACCAGCAAGTGACCCAAATGCTGCAGAGGTGAAAACCCCCAAGGTCATTGCCAATCTTACCATCTGGAATTCCTTCCCAATCCCCATATGCTCATCAGTTAGACACTGAGCATGCTGACCAAGAACCAGCCAGCCAAGCACCTAAGAGAGAGAATGCTTGATGCCACCTCAGAGCACTGGTCTACCCTGTCCAATGTCCTGTCTCCAGCAGTCCCATCTCTGATGCTTTAGAGGAAGGAGACAAAAAAAACCAGAATACATTGGGGGGGGAGGAAGTCCTTCCTTATCCCTGCAGGTGACCAGCTGAAGCCCTGAACCATAAGCTTTAGAATTGTAAGATCAGTAGGGGCCCCCAGGGCTGCTGAGCCCCCCGCCCACCATCACAAGCAACCCCATCATACAATCTCACGCCTAAATTCGTCTAGCCCTCTCATAAAATTAAATTGTTTGTCCCCACAACTTGTATTTGGAAACTGTTCCAGAACCTCACTCCTCAGATGGTTAAGAATTAAACAACATTGGGTGCTGGAAGACCCCTGACATTGGTGAGGAGCACAGAGCAACAAGGTTTCCTACAAGGAATGAGAGCGATAGGACTATGATTGTTAAAGATTGTTTGCATCAAGTGTGCTTTGTAGTTTCATACAGAGTCATTTCCTAGTTTAAAGTATGAGACTGCATCATCTCAGGAGTGGCTACTTATTCACTATGGGAATTGCTTTCAGAAGGTATAATTAATGCAATATGAATCGTTTGTGTTTCTGTAGATAGTAGAAAGCCTGGAGCTATGCTAAAGAGATTAGAGACCCAGGACACCACAGTTTGGGTTAATGCAAGATTGTCTTTATTTTCTGCTTACACAGACACTTACCACCTTACAATATTTCCCCAGTTGACACCCTGAGTAGTGGCTGTAAATGTTAACCATACAGCAAAAGAGAATGGCAGAAGGTCTGATCGGGCTGGGTAACTTCCCATTCCCACCACTCAGTCAGTGCGTTTAGCTTTCATAGCTCACTTGCCTTTTCTTCTGCACTAGACACAACTACTTAACTTTAGGCTCTGATTTATTACTGCTTTGTACAAATTAGTTACATTAAGCAGATGTCTCCCTTAGACCTGTGACACAATATTACCTAATTGGATAATTCAGAAAAGACGTACAACAGAATGAGGTGGAAATCTTTAACTTTCCCACCCTGTCATTTTCATGTGTGATAGATCTAAGTTAGGTTGTAAGATCCTTAGGGCAGAAACCTGGATTTTTATTTGCTATATAAATAATTATATGTTGATGGGGAACAATTTGATCATTGGCAAACTTCTTTCAAAGAAAACCATGTGATAAGAACAACGAGGAGTACTTATGGCACCTTAGAGACTAACAAATTTATTTGGGCATAAATAAATTTGTTAGTCTCTAAGGTGCCAAAAGTACTCCTCATTGTTTTTGCTGATACAGACTAACACGGCTACCACTCTGAAACCTGTCACCATATGGTAAAAGACACCAAGATGGAAGGCTTGTATATGTTCTGAAAGGGTCCCTACTCCAGAAGTGGAAGGCATTCCGAGGAAAATTGACAGAACAGTGGATTGTCTACTTAGGGTGATACAGGGCAGTTACTTATACCCATATGTCATCAGGCAAGGCATTGAGGAGAAGAGGTCTTGTAGCAGCTTAGGAAGTGGAAACAGAATCCATAGTGGAGAATAGTCAAAGATGGAGGGGTGGATGACCAAAAGGAAAAGGCAACTCTGCCATATTCAATAATTAGTGTATAAAAGAGAATATTCTTTTGCTAAATCTGTCAGTTCATTAGATGGTGCATGAACATTCACCACTGGCCTGTTAACTATGGTTTGTTTTTACATGTGCATATTAATGATTCTCACAATGAAAAACTAAAGGTAGATTTCTGCAGATCAGCTAAAATTTCCACATTTTAGATGTTCTGACTTTTCTAAACACGTGTGGTAAAAAGTCCAGTGCCAATCTTCATAACATTTCTAGGATAAAAGACAAATCATTGTAAGACAGAGAGAGAATGTATTTATCCTTGCAGTGCAAGCCATTGAGATTTATATCCTTTCTAAGGTAATTTTAGTTGAAGAGCTTTGTTGAGAATCTGACTGCCTCATTTCTGAGTGTGGGGAATATACTGTTTAACCTTGCTTTGGACTTTCTGCTTGCTGTCATAATTCAGTTTCATGCTATTTCTTAGTGGCCTATAGGCTGGGGACAATAGCGATTGCAAGTAGCATTAATTTTTTTTTTTTAAATTAAAAATAATCTGAGTGATGGCAATACAATTTTAGAAGAATGGTGCTACGATAACCCCCAGGGTTATGGCATTTTTTATAATTCTCTCCTGTAAAATTGCCATGTGAAATTACTCTTTAATTTCGTATTACTGCAATTAGCGCTATGTAGCCTCTTCTTTCTGTGTGACAACCACTGAATATTAATCCACACTAGTTATAATTATTTTGGCACCTTACATGAAATTTGCTATTCTCCAAAGTGATGTCCCTATCTATTAATTTAAGCAATTGCTATTTTGCATTTTTTTGAGTTGCCAGGTATTTGCAAATTCAGTACTGAGTCCAGAAGGGATGTTGCATGTTTATCAGAATTGTATACAGTTGAATAATTTGTGTGTGCTGAGAGGGAGATACATAATATGGTGTTTTGGGATTTGGTTTGCAGCAGCATTGTAGCTTTTGTTTGGATTTTCAGAAGGATGGTGTTACAGGAAGTTTATCCCCTCCTAAGAATACTTACAGCTCAAGGAAAACTTGTATTAGGGAAGGACGAGGGCTTGACTCCCTCATACTAGGGAAAAGTTTCCAATAAAGAAAGATGTATCAAGCGGGGTCACAGAATATCCTGGACATATTAAGCCAAATGCATGCATGAGATTTACACTGATGTAACTCATCCGACTTCAGTTGTTGTTCCTGACTTACAGCATTTTTAGTGACAGAACAATCAGCGTGTAGCTGTGTAACTTATACCATCACTTCACTGCTGAGTTTAGCCAAATTGCACTGGTTTAGCTAAGTGAAGTTAGCAGCTAGCACCTGATTGTTCTGTCACTAAAAATGGTATAAATCAGGAATAAGTCAGTTAAAATCCTAGCAGTTACAATCAGTGGTGCTGGAACAGTTTTTGGAGTGGGGGCGCTGAGAGACATTGAATCGAACTGTAAACCCTGTATATGATGGAAACCACTTCAAGCCAGGGGTTGCTGCCCCTCTTACCCCTGTCCGTGCCCCTCACCGCCCCCTAGAGGCTAGATCTGGGGCCAGGAGCAGGGCTGTGGCTCCGGGAGGGGGGGACACGCACGGGGGTAAGGTGGCGGAGGCTGGGGCCACAGCTAGGGGTGGGTGCAGAGCCACAGGCATGGGGCCAGCAGCTGAGACCCCGGGCCAGCGGCTGGGACCCTGGGCTTGGCAGCCAGGACCCTGGTCTGGCAGCGGAGTCCCCAGGTGTGGGGCCAGCAGCCGGACGGGACTCTCTGGCAGGTGGACGAGCAGGACCTGAGGCCAGCGGCAGAGCCCGTGGGCAGCAGTGGGGCCAGCGGCCGGGACACCAGGTGCAAAACCTGGGGGTGCTGCAGCACCCACTACACCCCTACTTCCCACACCTATGGTTACACCAATGGAAAACTCGTGCATGTGAGAGGAGAATCAGGCACCTAGTATAAGATGGTTAGAAAATAGGTGTAAGTGACGTTGTACTGTAGTGTATGTTACACTGAAAACACACCAGCTTAATTTGGCTGTATGGATTTTGGTGCAACATAAAGTTTGGGAGCCTGTTTTTTCACACTGGAGCCGCTTCATCTCCCTTGATGTATAATCTGCATTAATGTCACACACTTCCAGAATGATGAATCGGTCTGAGTTACACCACTTTGCCACTTATATCTGTTTTCTGACACCCAACATACAGTGGAGTGCAATGTGGTTCTTCCTGTTTTACATGTGGAAGAGGGCTACAGTAACAGGAATAACCTTTCAAAGAGCATGAGGACAGGAATGATTATTAATGTACTTACCCTGCAGCATAAGAGCGACTCTATCAAAATACTAACCATGGTGATATGTATGTAGGTAGAGGACCTGAATAATGCCCCCACACTCACAAGCCCTGTAATAGAGCAGACAGAATTGTGGGGAGGGCAACTGTACAGGGGCAGAGAGTCTCTACATCCCTTGCCCTTTGCCAGCCTCATAATGGTCAGGTTTGGTTTGAGTGGGGTGTACTTCTGAATCTATGCTTGTGTAGATTTAGTAGCTCAAAACAGGATGTGCAGCACAGTTGTCTTTGGAATAGGTCCCCAATTTCCATCCTCCCCAGTACATCTGAATTCTCTACTCAGTTGCTCAGGCTGTGTGCATTTTACCCTAGTAACCATTCAGCTAAAGTGTGGCCCATCAGCATTAATGTATTTGGAGATTATGGTAGGATATTAGTCACAGGGTGCTGCTAGTATGCATTCGTTTGGATTTATCCACAGCATTATCTAAAGGATCCCATCATTTCTTTACGGGATTTGATGTTCATTAGTATACCTGGGTGTTCCACATTGTGCACACACAGAACAAGTTGTGGCCCCTGCCTCAGCAAGATGACAACTGAATAGATAGTGGCTCTGGTAGGGAACGCTGGCTGCTGCATTGTATCTGCCCTCTCCATAAAAGGGAAAAAGGACAAGAGTCTGTCTGCAGTCTCCTCTCCTCTACTGTACCCACGGTGGAGTCATAATTTGCCCATTCATGTTTTGATTTATTTTTTAAGTGCCAAATTTGTTTCTCATTTACTCAACTCAGCTGAAATAAATTTATAGTGGGCAGAATTTAACCACTAAAACCTAAAAACTGATAGTTTTGTTAGTCTGTTTGCTGATAAAACACTGCTTTGTTATCGACACTCAAGTCCACCAGATAAACTAATTCTATGCATACCGGTTTAGCATAAGAATGGCCTCCTGGAGTGATATGGGTGAAAGAACATGAAGCAAAGATGTGTGGTTTTGGCCTTGATTTCAAGAAGACGACCAGAGGTACACTCAGTAATATGGATTTATTTATTAACAATCATCTTTTGTTTTGTTTTTTTCCTGATGGCATTATTGTTTTCTACATCTTTATTTGTTATATTAAGGTGAAAACACAATGTTTGTTTCACCTAGAAGAAATTGTCACAAGTCAATCAAGCTTTCCCAGTGCCCTGAGAACTTGGTAACATATTGTAATAGTTCTGCAGAAGAGATGAGTCGAGATGTATTTTTTAATCAGGTTGGAACTAGAAGGATATTTTTCTAGTGCCAGTTTGTACTGTGCCAGACTGTAAATGGTAGAAGGGAATGTTATGTTAGGAAAAGGAAATAAAGACAGTTTCTTGCTTTGTTTTCGTGGGGAGTGGGGGAGACAGGAGCTGTCTCAAGAAGCTTGCAATTTACATGAAGTCAATTGTAGATGTAGTCAAAAACACACTGGAGACCCAAAAGATGTTTGTTGATTTTTTTTTTAATTGGGTGAGTAAAGGCATCAAATGATGGTGTAATGCTGAAGTGTGGATTAGTATTTGAGCCTCCTGGCATTAATGGATTTTTAAGAGGAATTTGAATCACGTGAGGGAGGAATGAGATAAGGTAGGCCATTCCAGTTGTGGGGAAGCAGGCTGGAGAAGATAAAAGCAGAAATGTTGGTATGGGGCAGAACTGTGTAGTCTTTAAGGTGGGGAAGAGAAACTTAAACGTTATTCATTAGGCAATGAGGAGTCAGTGGAGAGATTCAAAGAGGAGAGTGAGAAGGTCCAAGTGGTAGGCATGAAATATGATTTCATGAGCAAATAAATATTTCTTGCAACCCAAACTACTTTGCAGCCCTGTGCCAGTGCATGCAACTCTTAAAGGGAAATTGGCAAGAAGAGGAGAGGTGAAACGAATGACCTCCAATGAGGTGATACCCGGGTTCTTTTAATTCTTGAGTAAAATAAAAAACAAAATCTGCCCAAGCCTCAGTCTGTGCCATTACTCAGCTGTCATGCTGCTGCTCATTGGGGTCATAGTAGATCTCTTAATCACTTTATTTAGGTCCAAGTGAAACATTTCTTACTTTTTGTCTAATCCACTAATATTGACAAATAAGATGTGGTGTGCCAGAGAGCATACCTCAGCCACTGTTAGAAAGAAAACTTTCCTTCCAAGCCAAACCGGTCATGTGGATTCTAGGTAGGTTTTAGTTACGATATGCAATGGCTTTCCTCCATCTTTCCCCCTATTGCTGCATGCTCCAGTAGCCATATTTAACATCCAAAGACACAGAATTTGAAATATGGTACTAATTACAATAATGATCGATGGTCACATTACAATAACTTGGATCAGTTTGTTTCCTATTCTTAGAATAGTAAATAACTATATCAGTGGGCAGAGATCATAGAACTGGAAGGGACCTCGAGAGGCCATCTAGTCCAGTCCTTTGCACTCATGCCAGGACTAAGCATTATCTAGAGTCTAGAATCTAGATTCTAGATGATCCCTGACCAGTGTTTGTGGAATTGCCATCACTGGAGATTTTTAAGAGCAGGTTAGACAATCTTCTTCGCAATTTATTCCAGTGCTTAACTACCCTGACAGTTGGAAGTTTTTTCTAATGTCCAACCTAAACCGCCCTGCATATGAGCCCATTGCTTCTTGTCCTATCTTCAGAGGTTAAGGAGAACAATTTTTCTCTCTCCTCCTTCTAACAACCATTTATGTACTTGAAAATTGTTCTGTCTCCTCTCAGTTTTCTCCAGAGTAAACAACCCTATTTTTTTTCAATCTTCCCTCATAGATCATGTTTTCTAGATCTTTAATCATTTTTGTTGCTCTTCTCTGGACTTTCTCCAATTTGTCTACATCTTTCCTGAAATGTGGCGCCAAGAGTTGGACACAATACTCCAGTTGAGGCCTAATCAGCATGGAATAGAGCGGAGGAATTACTTCTTGTTTCTATTTTACAACACTCAAGCTAATACATCCCAGAATTATGTTTGCTTTTTTTGCAAAGGTGTTACACTGTTCACTCAGTTGTTGCATTAATATTGATCTCTCTGGCTTATACATAGCACTTTTCATCTTCAAAGTGTTTTACAAATATAAATTAGTTAAATATGCCTTGAAAGCTAAAAACTTTAGTACTTTTATTTTATTTGTTTTTTTTTAAAGTTCACTATTTCTTTCTGTATTCTTCGGACTTGTACAAAAATAAAAATGGGCACCTATCTAGGTGCCTATGTCACAAATTACAAGAACAAAAAATAAAATGTAACTAGCAGTTTAACCTGACAGCTGGAAGAACTCATCCCTCTAAAAAGACCCACAAAACTCCCCCCACCCCAGACACAGATATAATTGAGATTTAGTAATGAGATATAGAACACCAGTTTCAATTTGGCCTGGGTTGGGGTGATCAACTGCTACTGTCATTCGGTAGGTATCTACCTCACAAAAACACCCCCAAAAAAGTCGTCATGATTGGCTGTCTCCGCAAAGAGATAAGGATTGAATGGGCCAATTGAGACTGAATTTTCCTCTCCCCACTCTATATGGTCTTCCTAGGTCATGGCTAAGCAACAGTGCTGTAGCATCATGATGGAGCGTGCACGGATCATGCCCATATTTTACCTGTCAGGTGGATAAATACATGGGCCCCATGGCTTTCAATAAAGCACTGAAATACTGTGAAAATGGATATTCTTGTGGTATTTCCAACCTGGCTGGAACCAGACAATACTACACATTTCACATGGAAGCCTTTTCTCTTGAGGCTTCATCTTTATACACAACTTGCAGGCCCCTTTCTACCCAAAAAGCCTTTTAAGATTAGAATTTTTTACGCCTCCCCCTCCATCCCAAAAGGGAAATGAGTGACCTAAGAACAGGCACAGAGTAATAGTCTCTTGTCAGGGCTCCCCAAATCAGAGGAAAGTGAATATGAGAAGTAAAAATAAGGAAATCCATGGTTCTTGTTGTGGAAGTAAGTAAAAGAAAACCCAGATTTAGTCTTTTATTCTTCCATTTAACCGAGGTGTGCGACATTCCACCCCCAACTTTGTGATAAGTGTTGAGTTGCAGGGGATTTGGGGGGCTCCTGGGAGCCCCTTGTTAAAATTTTGCCATCAACTGAAATTAGGTTCCGGATAGTGGTTTGGTCTCTGGTGTAGATGCCTTATTTGTGGGGCTTGTAAACATACGTCTGCAGAGCAAGCTTATTATAACATAAATACCTCTGCAGAACAAAAATTTTGGTCAGATTGAACCAAATGGGAGGGAGGGCGGGAGAGAGAGAAAGAAGATACTCCAAGCCTGTCAAACCAGATATTTACCACTTCAAATTATTCAAGGTGGACACTGCTACACTCTCCACATACTCAGCCTACCCCTTATTTCTGGTGACACAGTACAAACAATTCCAGCAATGTGCAATTTAATATGAACATTCACCTTTTGGATAGATCCACCAGTCTCACACCTCTCTCGTCTGTAGCATGTGCGTTTTTTGTACACAAAGTTTATTACAGGCAAATGGTGCGGAAAGCAATTGGGGCCTGTCACAGGCTGCCTAGCCCTTTCAGAGGAGTTGTGCTCTGCCTTGCCTGTGAGGTAGCAATTATCTCCCAACTGATGCAGATCAGGGGATTTAATTACAGCCAGTGGTCCCAGCTGTGAATGGGTCAGGGAGGACTACGCAGAATGAGAAAAGAGCTCAGTGAAGGAAGGTGAACAAGTAAGCGCAGGGCTGGTGCTACCATTTAGGCAAACTAGGCGGTTGCCTAGGGAGCCAAGATTTGGGGGCGCCAAAAAGCGGTGCCCCCAATTTTTTTTTATAGCATTCCTGGGCTGGGCTGGGTTGGGCTGCCGCGCGGTTGCCGCTCCACTTCTCCCACCTCCCAGGCTTGCAGCACCAATCAGCTGTTTGGCGCCACAAGCCTGAGAGGGGAGGAGAATTAGAGCGGGGGCGGCGTGCTCAGGGAGGAGGTGGAGCAGAAGTGAGCTGGGGTGGGGAGCTGCTGCACGGCTCCCGGGGGGGGAGGGAGCTGCCGCAGGGGGGGGGGCGCCTCAGGGCTGGGGGCAGGGCGCAAGGTGGAAATTTCGCCTAGGCCACGAAACTTCCTTGCACCGGCCCTGGGTAAGCGCCGTCTCTGAGAAGGGTCTGGTGAAGGCAGGATGTGGAGAACAGGGAACAGGTCAGGCTCCTGTGGGAGGCCTCTTGGGATAGAGTCTGTTAGGATTGGAACAGGGAGGTACCTGAGAGAAGCTGCCAGAGCCCCTGGGGAGGAGAAGGGAGGCAATGGGAAAAACTGCTAGGAGGAGAGGCCTTCAGGGAGTAAGCCTGGGAGGCAGTGCTTTGCCAAAGGAGCAAAATACAACTCTCCAATGCCTGGGAGTCGGGATCTGCAAAGCACGGACTTTCAGTGTAGCACAAGAGGGGCAGAAGGATATTCTGTTTGGATGTTGGTTTTGGATTCTTTTGTTACTGCAGAAAGGGACGGAGCAGGAATGAGGTGACCTGGCCGCGGGGCTGGCCTATGGAAGATGTAGTCAGAGACAGGCCATTATAGGGCCAAAGGAGTGGTTAACGGAGGCACTAGAGAAGAAGACCCTGCAGTGCAGTGCCGTATTATTGCCTAGGCCGGCAAATTTGCAGGGGCAGAAGCTCCCCTCCGCGCCCCGCCCCGCCCCCCTGCTCCAGCTCACCTCCGCCTCCTCTGCAAGCGTGCCGCCGTGTCCTGTTTCTCTCCCCTCCCAGCGCTTGCCCTGCGAAACAGCAGGGGGGGAGGAGGGGGAACGCCGCGTGCTGGGGAAGAGGCGGGGCCAGGGGCGGGGATTTGGGGAAGGGATCCAATAGGGGAAGGGAGGGGGCGGAGTTGGGGCGGGGGGGTTGGAATGGGGGCGGGAAAAGGGCGGAGTCGGGGCGGGGCCAGGGCAGCAATTATTTCCCGGTTTAGGGGCGGCAAAATTATTAATCCGCCACTGCTGCAGTGTCATGCTCTGACACCAGTGGGTGCTACGGCAGTGTGTGCAACTGCTTACAGAGCCCCTTGGTAAATTGTCAGCAGCATGTCCCTGTGTAATGTCAAACAAGTGCGGTGTGTGTCTGTTCTGAAGAGTCAATGAGCCATAGCTGCTTCTGATGTTGCTGGTTTCTTGGAACCATCTTCAGATCAGCATAATAGAGCCCGGCTTTTTGGGAGCTGATAAATGTTGCAATTAGAATGACAAAATTAGTTCAGATTTGATGCGGTTACATTCTGCCATTGAGCCTGAATCTCAAGTTCTGCCAGTCTCTTGATTTACACCTGTGTCAGTGAGTAGAAAATTAAGTATGCCGTTCTTCAATTCCACTATATTAAAATATTCTGTATGGTTTTTTATATTCCTAAAAAATAACTCCAGTGTAATAGATATAACATGATCTAATGCCTCCTGGAAATATGAATCCCACCCAGGTACAGAGGGGAGAATGGAGCCTTTAGTATGAGCTGACCAAAATGTTTTGTTTCTAAACAAAATGCAGCAGAAACTCTGGGGTTATATTTTCCACTTGGAGAACAGGGAGATAAGCGTAGCTCCCATATTGTTAATGGGAGTTCAAGTCTCTGATACTTTCTGCATATTACACTGAAAAGATACGCCTTAATGTTTTATTGGCTGAAGAGAAACAGAAAGAGTGGTTATCCCTGGTTCCTTTAGGATCTCCATGCCGAGCGGTTGGACATATTCTCCTAGACTGACCCTTTGCAGGATGTCATGGTGAATTCTTTTGTACAGTTTTTTTTTCTTTTTCATGGAATATATACTGTTTGTAGACTTGGGGGAGAAAAAAGGAACCTGTGGTAACATTGTATTTTCTATAGCATGGGGAAGGAAATTGGTTACGGTTAGGAGTGGTATCATCAGCAACATAGCAAAGTGTCATGGCCAAAGGTAAGGCATCATGGATGACAAAGACCCAACCCTACATCATTCATTCAGGAAAGTCAAATTACCGTGGAATTAATCTTTTTGGTGTAAATAGCTTTCCTTCCTTTCCATGATCCTGCATTTCTGATACAAATAATTTTCAACAATAAAAGTGAAAGGACACCACATTTGTGTGCAATGGAAGTAATCTGGGGACTAAAAATGAGGGACTTGAAATAAGGGACACTTGTAATAGTAGTGGTATTTATATTTTGATAGAACCCAGAGTCCTGAATCTGGATCGGAGGCTCATTTTGCTAAGCGGTTTAGAAACACGAGAAGCCATGGTCAGCATTAGCTAACCTGTAAAAATCTTATGGATTTCTGGAAAGGACAGTGGTACACAGATGCAGGCATTAACTGCAACCCAGGCTGACTCCTTCCAACAGCAAGCATGTTGACCACTACATGGCAGTGGAAGGGAAGATAATATGCCTGGTTATTCTTGTCTGGTGTTACACCTGTGTAATTCCATTGATTTCAGTGGAGTTACTGCTGATTTTGCAATGGTGTAACTGAGAGCTAGAAGTCTTCAGACCCTGTGTTGGTGCAGCATAGTTTTTCCTGTTTCTATTGTACTTCCTTTGATTTTTGTTGCTATGGTACATATCGACTCAAATGTGTATCCTGCCCTGTTATAACAAGATCCTTTGCTCTCAAAAATGCCCTCACACAAGGTGTATTTACTGGTTCTCCGCTTATATCCTCCCCTTTTTTGTTGCTAAATCTGTATGAGTAGTGTCAGATGCAAATTTCAATACCATGAGTTAATTTTTGGCTGTTTCTTTCTGCCTGCCTGCTTTTGTAAATCAGTTTTTCAGCTATAATATAGGTAGTATGTTTCGTAATGTTCACATCTTAGCAAAACAGTATTTCTTTATAAACATTTTGAATACAGTTTCCTACAGCACAGAGGTTTCTTAAAACACTAGGCTATTGTATGTCAGGGAGACTTTTGCCATATTTTTATGCATCTAAAGTCAAGAGAAGGCATGCCGTACTTAACTTGTTTGACCTGTAATGTATACAAGAAATGGAGAGAACTTGACTGCATGTTAAAATGACCTAGTAGCCCAGCTAATTTCTTTTATGCCTTAAATTAGGTTACTGACATTCATTAAGGCATAGAACCTTGCTTGTTGAGCAATTCAGCATCATATTTGCAGAGGTACAACTATACTAACTGGTATTACACTCAGTGATTTATTTGCACTGGGGAAGCCAAGAAAATTCTGCATCTCTATCTTAAAAGTGTATTTTCCATGGTTCTAAATGATCAAGAACTTTCCAGCTAGAAGTATATTTTCCCCTTCCTCTTTATATAACTATGATGATTAAATGATCATTTGCTATATATATTGGGACATGCTGTTTACCTTGGTCTGCAACTTGAAGACCTTTCTGTGGCTTCCCTAATCTGATCTAGGAATTTCAAAAATAAATCACTAATTATATTCATAGAAAAGGTCTTCCTTAGCTCTCCGAGCCTGTAGATCTAAGTATGCCATAAAGTACCAGTTTGTATAGAGTATGCTTTGGAGTTGGACCTACCTTACTCTTAATATAATATGCTAGAATGTGCAATGTCTGCTTGCACACACAAAGGTAATTAATTAACCTGCATGCAAAAATTAACCCTTAGAGTACTGCTTCAAATTCCACAATTTTGTTGTTTAATTTTTACTTGTGGGCTATACTGCTTTCCTACTCAGGTCATAGTACTGTACATAAAGTATGTATCTAGACATGTAAAAAAAAATCTCTTTATGAAAACAAGGAATCCTATCAATACAAACTCCCCCAGGTTGCTAATGGGTGATGTATTCATAAGCAACTACAGTTTTTAAGGTTTTACATTATGACATTAATTTAAAATGTTTAATGTTTCAGTGTAATTGTGTGCCTGTTAGATTTAGTTCCTAAACTTTGTAGTTGTGTATCCAATAAAAAGTCAGTTCTTTAAGGGTTAATGTGGAGTTAGGGGATCCGAAGGTATTCTCCTGCTTGTCTTTCCTTAAGATGTCTGCATGTTTCTTTTCAGATAGTTACCTGAACATGTGAACACTGGGAATGAATGAATGAGTGACTAACTGAATGAATTAAATGTTCTTTTTGGAAATGCCTGCTTGTACTTTGCGGGGGGTGGAAAAACAAAATGGTAGCTCCTAAATTCAGGCCTTTATCAAAACAAAGTGGGGGGAAAAGAAAAAAAAAAGTATTTTTTGACATTTTCCATGCACTCTGATGCCACCAGTTTATTCGATTTCTTTTTCTTTCAAATAGCCCAATAGAATCCTGCCAGAATTTCTACAAAGATTTCACGTTACAGATAGACATGGCTTTTAACGTGTTCTTCCTACTCTACTTCGGCTTGCGTGTAAGTACCTTGAATTATGTCGTGTGGTTCAGGGGAGGGAATGCAATGATTGTACTCAGAGATTATTTGACAGCTGCCTCACTGTTCATTTGCCATTGATGCAAGAAATTAACGTGGTTTCTGAGACCTGTAAGTAAAGATTTTGGCTGAGGGCTGAGAGCCTCTAAGTAACAGTGGTGAGGGGACTGGGTAAGGGGATTGCAATTGACAACCTAGACTATTGCCAATCTACCATCATCTGATACTGCTCAGTGGCCTGTGTGGAATTTGGTCTCAGTCCAATTCGCAATGGACTGATGTCTACATCACAAAAACTGCCACAATAACTGGCATTAAACACCCACCCTTGGCAATCTCAGGCTGATTGAACTACCCTTTTGCTCCTCAATGTGTTTGCTCCAGTTCAAGTTTCAGGTCAGTGAGGTAGCATGGGGAAGTTCACTGCTGCATCCTGTGTCTGCAAGGCTGTCAAGCTAGCACCAGTCTGAAGTGCTCAGTTCTTAGAGAAAATTTTATTTTGAAAATGTATCATTGGTCTCTTCTCCCCACTTTCTTCAAACCAGGTCTCTTTAATGGGAATCAGGTTCGGCATCCAAAAATCAAAGTACCTAAAATCACTAGTCATTTAAATAAATATTTGGGTCAATTGTACCCATAATGCATGCTGGGTTTTTTGGCTAAATTGAGGGGAATGGGCTATGCACTAGAAATTAACGTTACTGTTGCTAGCTGGGAGAGCAGGAGCAGTGGAAGTTTTCAAGGACCACATGGCCACTAATGCTGATGGGAGAACCTGAAAAGGTTAGAAGGTCTGCAAAATGGCTGGAAATCTTTTAAACGTGCTGTGATGAGCTTTCCTCTATATCCTGTTTGTGGTTCACACAGTGTTTTGGTATTTTGGCACTTCTGCTTTTGTTTCTTCTCAGAACCTGGAAGTGCAGCACTGTTTGAGAATAAAAAGTTAAGAAAAAGTTTACCAACATTTTAGGAACCAGTAAAAAATGTGGTTTGTGATTTGAACAAAAGGTCTGGGTTGGTTGTTATTTTATCTGATCAGTTTGACCCGGGCTAGATACAATCATTAGCCCTTTGATAAATAGATTAGATCATCTCAGTATTTGCAGTATTATCTATACTTCCCATATTCTGTATCACAAATACATAATAGAATGTATTCCAAATACTAAAAGAAATAACAGGAGTACTTGTGGCACCTTAGAGACTAACAAATTTATTAGAGCATAAGCTTTCGTGGGCTACAACCCACTTCTTCGGATGCATATCTATGCATCCGAAGAAGTGGGTTGTAGCCCACGAAAGCTTATGCTCTAATAAATTTGTTAGTCTCTAAGGTGCCACAAGTACTCCTGTTATTTTTGCGGATACAGACTAACACGGCTGCTACTCTGGATCCAAATACTAAGATATGGTTATTTTAGGTTTTTAAAGGTGACCACTATTCCATCGAGATATTCTGACTCCTTGTCAGAACAGATTCAATACACAGTACCTGTAATTTGCCAGCAACTACAAATTCAGAGGTGTCCTAATCTCTTTTTAGGTCTGTGACACATTTTGCACACAGAGAATCATTTATGCATGTATTACCCATGCTGATTTACACTGAGTATGGAATACGTTTTTACTCAACTTGAGTAAGGTGGCAGAATTGGCTCAGTAGTGAATTTGCTAGATATATAACAATTATTTCCTACCTGAAGTTCTTTCAGTATAGTCTGACAGACTAAAGTGCTTTTGTGAAGACTTACTGGCAAGTTAAGTTATTTGAAGAAACATTATTTAACTGTACCCTTCTCCATCTCTTTCCCCTGAAATAATGAAATGCAAATCACAATCATATAAATATTCCTATATCTACAGCTCTAGAAGATGTGTGTCCAACCACATGCATGCATCCTATGTAAATTCTTAGTCAGCTGGCATCCAAGTTTGCTGCAACAGAGAAATAGCTCTCAAACTACTAATGAAGACAAAACACAAATTAAATGAATTACCAGATAGTCAGGCAATAAGGCATGATAGAGCTATGGTTTTCAAGAGCTAATCACGGCTTTGGGAGGCACAAAATATTGCCAAGTACCTCACTGATGGCATGCAAACACTTGAAGCATGATAAGGATTACCCCTAGGAGTTTATCCTGCTGCATTTATGGAATTTGTTTGAGAGTTATTAATTATTTAAATGAATTACCTTCACCATACTTTTACAGCATTTGTATTCAATACCATTATAGTAAAACCAGGGACTTTTGCAAACAGCAAGCTGAATTTGAATGAAGTCTCATTTACAGTTTGACTTGATTTCTGAAAGCAAGGGATTTCTGAGTTATGGGAGGCTAAAATTCTGAGAAGAACCAACTCCGTTGTGCCTAAATATTTCTGTGTATATCTTCCTAAAATCTCCCTGTGTCTGGGACACCCCTGCCCAACAGAGTTATGTTGAGTTTTAGCCTAAACTCAGTATCTCCTTGTTATATTTTCATGCCAGACCTTTGATGTTAATTGAGTAATCAGGTGTCTGTTTAATTATTTTAATGTGAGTTCATGAGTATAGAAATATTTTTCATGTTATAAACATGAGGGGCCTTTTTTATGGGTGGGACCTTAATCATATTGTTATTACTACTTGCCCTTTTCTAATAATCTCTCTGGAGTTATAATGCAGTTAGTACACAGCATGTATTACTTTATGTAAAACAAAGTTCTGAAGTGGTCCTGGCAGGTAGTAGTCATGGGCTTAAGAAATAATTATATGGTAAGGTGTAATATCAGTGATGGTTGGTGGACACTGCTTTTAGCTGAAGTATTAAAGGTACTGCTTTTGT
Source organism: Emys orbicularis (assembly GCF_028017835.1). Classification (NCBI taxonomy): domain Eukaryota; kingdom Metazoa; phylum Chordata; order Testudines; family Emydidae; genus Emys; species Emys orbicularis. The sequence goes on from NC_088689.1 coordinate 64,114,213, forward strand.
AACTGATAGTCCAGCGTTCAAGAGCTAGCTGGGGTAGATTCCTGATTTCTCTAACTAAATGAAAGAATGTCTTTGATGTACATCTGAGCTTGGTGTCTACCCTTAAACCAATTTTTGCATGGCAGTTCCTAAAAGGGAACATTAAAATAGCCCACATAACACATATGATTCCGCTGAGATAATAAAAATGCCAGGAAAAATTGGGTACCAAACACATGGGTGTGCCAGCTGTCAAATACTCAGAATACTTGAGTGTAGGTGATGGTGGAAATCTGATTCTCTCCCCCCACCCCCCAGTGACATTTTATAAAAAAAGATTACCTGAAATAGTCTTGCTAAATGCTAAAAGAATGATTTGTTGAATCTGTCTCCTTGCAACAAGTCTGAGAACTCAATGCATAAATGTTCTTCATTTCTCTACTTGATATATGGCCCTCCCATTGTTAATTTAGTGTTGCCAAGTAATGTTGTCAGGTAATAGTTTTATCCTCCAGATAAAACCACTGTCTAGTTATGATTGATCTGAGGACACCAAATATTGCTCCACTAACTCCTAAAGTAAAACTGGAACTTAATCTTCAGAAAGGAGAATATTGCACACAGATGTATCGACATGCTTATAAATTGATTCTTTCCCCTTTTCTTTTTCTAGTTCATTGCAGCCAATGACAAGCTGTGGTTTTGGCTGGAAGTTAACTCGGTAGTAGATTTCTTCACAGTCCCTCCAGTGTTTGTGTCAGTGTATTTAAACAGAAGTTGGCTTGGTAAGTAAATTGCTTTTCATTTTAATCGCTGATATCAAAACACACACACCAGGCCCAGTTTGACAGAGCAGTTCTTCGTCCTGCACCCCACGTAAGTGAAGGAATGTAACAGATGTTGTCTTTGTGAGCTGTCCATTTCAGCTGACAGGTGGGTTATATTGCATGAGACATTTACCATGTCCATTTTGCTCTTGATACATAAGTGCAATTCTCTAAGAGAGGTTGCGAGAGGTACGGTGTGACTTTTGCATGGCAGTGAACACCAACTTGAAAGGAGAAGCGTCTGAAATTAGGCTGCTTTTTTAAAAGGTAAGTTTGATTTAATTGTCACTGCTCCCAACCTGGGCAGATAATCCAAAGCATTCATTTATAGATCTTCATTGCCATGAATAATCATGGACCTATACAACAATGAAATAAAAAACAGTTAAAACTTGAACTGATCTGGCCCAACTCAGTTGAACAATGGGAAAGATTCCAATGTTATTGGTCTCACCTTTTGCTTAGGAAAGACCGTTGGGGGTTGAGGGTGTGGAGAGAATAATAAGGTGTTGAGTGAAAACAGAGGGCACAAAATGAAGCTGAGAAGTTAGGGTTAAAAAGAAATACAGAGAGAGAATGTGGAAAAAAGCAGAGATGGAGAGAGAGAAATATTAATGGAATTAATGTGTGCCAACATACTATTTGGAAGCTCTTCTATCCTTAATACAAAATACAGGTTTCCCCTTTAGTTCAAATCCTGAAGTACTTATTCAGGCAAAGCTCCCAGTGAAGTTAATGCAGTTATGGTTACCATTACTTTTAACAAAGGGACCCCCCCACACACATAATTCCCACTTTGCTCTGTGATAAACCACATGCATCAGGAGTGCATGTGGTTATAGAGAAGCTGAGTGAAATATACCCCATTGTTTTGGGTCATGGATGAGAACAAGGTAGTTGTTTGAGGCCCACTCCACCAGTTGTTCGTCATCTGCATCTGGCTCTGAGTAACCCCAGTGAGTGTGTTGGCTGTTGAATTCATCCACATAAACAGCTGGGTGAGTGAGAGTGAGTAAGACTGGCTGTTCCCAGTTCGCACTTGGTGGTTTATAGACATTTGCAACCTGGAAGCCAGCAACCTGAATGACATCACAGTAGTTGGTCAATGACAGTGGGGCAGCATCAGAGATGTCTGAGAATATATGTTGCTCGAACATGTTTAGCATGTGCAGTGTGACACAGCAGATCAAATTCATTGATGGCATCTTTATATATATGTGTGGTCTTTTGTAAATAGACAATGTCAACGCTGTGATGATGAGTGATTTAGCTGATTATGTTGTGCTTGGATGCCAACGTTGAGTTGGAGAACTCTTAAAGCCGGACCAATGACTAGAAAGCCTGGGGATGGCACCACATCAGGGGTGATGGCTGGAAAATGACCAGGATTCAGTGAATTCATTGAATTTGGTCTGGTAGGTTGTATCATTAGCTTCCCCAGGGTTAGCCAGGTACTGAGGGGGGATGTAAAGTGAATGTTGAGCCAATGCCCCCCACTACAAAGGGATGATTGTTTGAACTATATGTTCTTGGGGGCAAGGACAGCTTGATTTACTTGGGGTGGTACCACAGTCTAAATAATAAATAGTAATATTAGAGAGCTCATACACTTTCTACAGTTTTTATAAACTAGTTTTGCTACAGCAGATGTCATTTTACAGGAAAAGTAAGTTAAATACTGTACATGACTCCTTCCCATTAGGTAGGGAGAATCGTCCCTGATCCAGGCAAAAGCGTTCTCCCCCTGATTGTTGTTTGTAGTCTCATTTTTGCCTGTTGCCTGGCTACAGCTTTTTGAAGGCTCTCCTTCCCCGTTGAGTGACAGAACTTGTCTGTGAAGTCAGCCTAGGGTTTGTGTATAATGTGCGTCATTTTGTAACACACATTCCTTCACCCTGTCTCCTTGTGTCTTTTTTTTTTTTTTTTTTTTAAATTAGAGCAGAAGGGTCCTTAGTGAAAGAATTCACTGTGATTCATCAAAGTTTCCTGCCAGAGCTATCATTTACGGCCATAACCTCAGCTCCTTAAATGTTGTTCCTAGATGCTGTGATAAACGAATAATGTGCAAATCCAGTAATATGTGTTAATGATGAATTTTTGTTACCTTCCATCCTTTAGATAGTTGGTTCTGCCTAAGGAACCCAATTATGGTATAAACATTTTTTTTTCCCTTTGCCACAATAAAGCACTATTCCAATAGCCCTTTGCAACTCCTTGGCAGTGTAAAGGGACTGTGATGCTGACATAAGCAGGCAGTGGAAGTATTCCCCCAGCACAGGAGAATTCCCAAGCCATAGGTATAAAGGGTAGGATGTGGTAGAAGGGGAAGTATCCAGAATGCACTGTACACCGGTGTTTCCTGAACTGATCCCTGGCTTCCTTCAGGTTTGAATGCACAAAGGATGGCTTCGAGCCATCTTTGCCCTTCTTCATTCTACTCCAGCTGTACTGAGTGGACCTCTGGCACAGCTGAGGATCTTAATTACCTGGTTAGCAGATAAACTCAGTGAGAACATCTGTATTATTTAAAAGTTAATTCACGTAATACAAATGGAATGACATTCAGCATTTTATCACACCCTGATGTTTATCCGAACAATCCAAACATGTGTTTTTCCTCAGAGTGATGTTTCCATGGGCTGTAGGATTTTCATATACAGATTAACAGGAATCCCTTATGTATAGGAGGTATACAGTAGGGGAGATTAATGTGGTCTGTTTAATTATTAATACATCAGGTATTTCCAGTGGATTTCACTGCACTTTCATGTCATTCAGCTAAGGTGAGTTCACCTAAGGTAAAGATACTGGAGGGATCAGATGTGTCTTCCTGCAAATTTATGGTGCCATCTCCTTAATATCACAAGAACTGGCCCAACTGGTTAAACAGGTTAATAGATGTCTAAGTGTCTGTGAATGAGGCAAAGGGAAATAGACAGACGGACAGTATAATCCAATTAAAACAAAACTATAGAAACCAAACCCCTCTTAACCCTGGATTAAACTCTGTCTCCGGAGAACTAAACATTCATTGCAAAAACTGAAATATAGCCCCTTACATCATGCATTGCCACAGTCATCAAGATAAAAAAGGGACTCACATGATCTTAATGATCAGTAGCTTATTGTTCAGTTATAGTGGGAAGCCAGTTTAGTTTCTTTCCTTCCCTCCAGTGGTCTAGAAATGCCACATTAATGGAGAAGCAGCATCAATAAAGGATTTACTTTAAAAAAAAAAATCTCTGGAAAACATTTCTAAAATACTTTTACTATGGATGTGGCATCGTCTATGGAAAATACTTGCTGGTGTGGGGTAGTGCACAAAAGATTTATCAACACTCATTTGGGATGAACTGCATGACTCATGCAAAGTCATTTGTGAGCACTGCTGTCCCAAATGTGTGTCAATAAAACCTTTATCCTCACCACATCATCATGGATTCCTTCTCACTCTAGTTCTCTTTCTGTCTGTCTTTCATGCTAGTTTGTTTGCATTTCATTTCCTGGTTGTTATTTTTGAAAGGAAAGTTGGAGTAAGGTGAAACAGCTAAGAAAAAGTGTTAGTATATCTGGAGCCAATCAATTTGAACACTGTATAGGTTGGGTTTATTTTGTCAGTCAGTGGAGTTGTACCAGTTTTCACTAGGGGTTGATTTAAAGACAATAAGATCACAAATATTCACAAATAAGATCACAAATATTCCTGTGTTTTCTTTAGGGAGGTTCACTTCTAGTTTTCACCTTGGAAAAGAGACTCCCTTGCCATTTCTTTTATCCACAGTTTTAGAAGCAGTCATTCATGTGCTAGCACATTCATGTGAACTGAGGTCATGCTTCATAAAATCCTCAATATTTCTAGCATAACAGTATACAAAAAAATTGATGATGGTAATAAAAGGGAAATTCTCCAGTCTAAGCACACACTTCTGTGGAGAGGAGAGTTTTCCCAAGGAAACAATGCCAACAAAAAGAACAGAGTTTCGGGTTTAAAAAGTCATTTTACAGATTATTTCAACCAAATGACTACAGTGCATTGTAGTGAAGCTAGGTTAAGAATGAAATTGTTCTGTGAAAACAGTGACATCAGTCTTAGAGGCTGAGTCTTCTGTAATAATTTACTCTCATTTTGTAACACACACGAGTTGTGCTTTAGCCAACACAGCTAAATTTTCAACCCTGAAATCCTCATTGCTTTGGATGGGCTTGCAATATGCTGAATTAAATAACATTGTAAAAAATGAATATCTTCCAGTAATCTGTTCAGCAGTGGTTTACAAATATACCACACAGCATTTTAATACTGTTACTTTATCCTCTGTGATAGCAAAACCACGTTAAATGTCTGAAATTGCCTTTCAATCATAAAACTATAGACATTAGAAAAAAAGGAAGGTATTGATTCTAGTTGAAGCTTTGTGTCAGAATTAATTGCCTAGACAGGATAGTATTGATAGAGGTGGAGTAAGCAGATAAAAAGGAATCTAGACTGCCCCTTGCCACCGGCTGTGGCAGCATCCGTGTCTGAAGAACAGCCGCAGTGAGACACCATTAGGACTGCCATCATTTTAAATAAAGCCTAAGCATTTTATTGCTTGGATTTCTTCTCTGGTATTCTAGAATCATAGAAGTTAGAGATGACCATTAAATCATCCACTCTTTCTGCCTCCCAATGTGGGAGTGTTTTCTACAATGTCTCTTCCGGTAGTAAAAGTTCCAAGTGCTGGAGACTATTTCACAACTTTAATATATTCTATTATTTTTCTTCCTAGTCAACCTAAATTTCCCTTTCCCTAACTTAATGAAATTATTCCTAGCTATGTACATTACCCCTTTGGCCCATCCATTGAATTGTCTTTCCTTCTTTGGTGTTTAGATGCCCTTTAGACATTCATAGATTGTTGTTATTGTCCCCCTTAGCAGTAGTTTCTTAGGTTTTTACATCTTTTTTAATAAATCTAGTCAATCACTTGCTGCTGTTGACTGAATTCAATACAGCCAAATTTTCTGCTATTGTAAATTAAAACTCCACTGAAGAAAATGTCTCAAGTGGAGCATTGCCAGTTGTGTGCAGGTATATCAGAGCCGTATGGAGGGACTGTAACTTCCTTACTTCAAAAAGGGAAACATTTGCCTGAGTAGCCCAAAACTGCATTTTTGCTGCCATACTGAATAGGAAAAATCTGTCTCTGGAACTGGGCAAACGATTTTCAATGAACGATTTAAGTAGCAGATTTACCCCTTTTTCTGTTTATGAATTATCCACAAACAGACTTCAGTTGTTACTAATTTGTCCATTAGTTGCAATTATGGAATATGTTTCATGCAAACAAATTTCAGCCTGTGGCTTGCTCACAGATTATTGGCTGTGAACTATTGCTTTGAGTATTTGCTATTTGTGCCACTTAAGTGGTCACAAAAGCCATGTGGTTTTGCCTTTGCTTCTTGATTGCATCATTGAACCATTTATAAACAGTAGGAGGCCTTGGATAAATCACTCTGACTGTTTGTGTGATCACAAAAGTGAGATGATTTGTGAAACTTTTTTTCTGGCAAAAAAAATCGCTTCTGTGACTGTGGCAAGAAAGAGATCAAGAGTGTGTGTAAAGCAAGCCTTAACAGGAAGATGTAAAATAAGGGGTGAAATTGTGATCAGACTTTGCACAGGGGATTTAGCAGAGGCATGCAAGAAGCCTCCACTCTTTCACCTGTGCCAGGGCTGATCACGATAACAGTTCCTGCAAGCAGTTCCTCCAGTGAACAAGTTGCCATGTCCCTGGACCAGCCCACAGAGCACTGGGGGTAGTAGCCTGCATTAGAAAACTCCAGGGGAGATTGTGCTGGGGGGGAGGGAGGAGCCACAGCTTTGCACCACTCCCTACATAAGGTCGTATGTAAATTGCACCATTTAGCCCCAAATGACTATGTATTGGGTGATCTGCAACAGGTGTAAGCACAATATGGTACGGATAGTGACTTGGTGACTTTTAAATAAAATAACTTCTTGAAGAATTGCTTTTCAGACCATTGATGTGGTAGGTTTGAAAGAGAGGTTACATTGTATATACACAGCCACCTTTGAAAAATGAAATAACTGTTGTTTTGTTTTCCCAAATACCAAAAGTTACTTTACATCAGGGACTTATCTGCCTGCAACATTTCACTTAAAATAAATAAAACAAACATTAACTTGCTTTTGAGTTAGCAATGGGGAGAAAAAAAGCAGTTAGAATAATTGTTCTGGGTGGTTTTGGGTTTTTTTTTTTTTTTGGAGAAGGGAGTGGTTTAGTTTTTGTGTATACCATAGTACCATCATCTTTTTTTTTAATTAGCTAAATTTCTAAATGAAATGTTTTGAAACAATAGTTTTGAAAATACCAAAACAAAACTTTTCCTAAAAAAAAAATCGTTTTTCACCAAAACTATTCACTGAATTCAACCCAAATTTACAAATTATTTCAGTTGATGTGAAACTGCATTTTTTGACAAGCTATTAGTCAAAAAAAAATTCACTCAACTCGATGTGTGTCTGTTTCTGTGTAAACTTTGCAAAGCAACAAGAGCCCCATGTTTTATATTTCCTTCCTGAGCACATTTTTATAAATCTCAGAAAATATTGTTTTAGATGGGACTGTGACAGCACCTGAAATATTAGTGCTAAATACAATTGCTGTGATAATAGGTGAAGAACTATGAGCTCCAAAATGTTTATTTTTGATCCGCTGACCTAATAATCAGTTTCCTCCAGCTCCTGTTTCTGTAGCTTTACAAAAACTCACTTTCTTTTCATCATAAATTTGCTCTCATTTTTTAGTGCTTTTGTTGGTTAAGTATTGTGCATTTCTGCCATCTAGTGACCAAGAGGAGGATTGAAAACACTTCTGAAAATCATTGGTTCATGTTTTCCAAATAGATTCTACAACATTTGTAACAAGTAACTCTAGAGAGCAGTTGTAATGTATCCAGTTTATTTGTTTTTATTTTTAAAAGCATACTGCCAAGATATTTAGACTCTCAAATTTAATTTCCTTAAGGGAAGTCCCATGTATTAGCCTTGAAGGACCATACATCATATCTATGTACTATACCTTTCTCTCTTATATAGGCACAGCTGTTTGTGTACCTCAGACAGTTTCAAATTGCTACTGAGACTTTTATTGAAAGTCTTTCTGAATACCCTCCATATGCTGCTACTTGGAAATAATATGTCATTGAAAGGAGTAATATCTCCATATTATATTGCAGACCATACTTTTCAGCTTTCCTCATTTTTTCAATAGAAAGAGATAATTCTGTTCCTTTAGAAAATATGTGGATGTGACTAGACAACACAGCTACAAATTAAAAATTGTAGGAATTAAAAATACAGATGCTTTCAGTTCTCTACCACTTCAACTTGTCATAAAAGAACAAATGCTCTACTTAAAAATGTACTAATGCCCAAATTCTTACATGTGCAATAAGAAAAAAATCTAACAAGGCACTAACTGAATTTGTAAAATTGAAATTGCAATTATATATCTAAATATGCAAATTATATTAAAATAATATATTGTGATGGTCAAAAAGTGATTGGAAAGAGGAGACTTGAGGAAATGAAGCAGGCAGTATGTATTGCAAAGTAGTTCAACAGCATCTTTCATGTCTGTTTCTTTTTATGTCTTGGATATCTTTACATAGTGTGTGGTTTTAAGATGGAAGATATTTTGACATAATTAAAGTTTGAACTGATTTTTGCCATCTAACATAAAATTAAGTGAAAGAGGTGTTTGAATAGAATAATTGTCCAGATATGAGCTGGAACTGAAGCATCAATAATTAACTCTACTTTAGTGCCAAAATCTGTTATGCAACAAAGGAGCAGGCATATGAAATGCAACCGAAGGATTTAAATCATGAAGTTGCTCTTTATTAGCCTTGTAAGTATTGTTATTTCCCCATGTCTCCAGGGAAATAAGTTAGCATATTATTACAAATTTGTAAGCCCAAAAGACAAGTGTTACAATTTGTCATAATGCTTTTAAGGAACACTTTAAAATTCTTCACAAAAGTAGAACAATAATAAGACCAAAACATTTTCTGCCTGTAAATACTGGTGCATATTAGCATTGTCTTGTAACATCTTTCTCCTCCTCATTCTCAAGTCTCTGTCCCTCGGGTGCATATTCTAATGGTTACAGCAGGAGACTCGAAGAAGGGACTCCTAGGTTCTGTTTTCCTAGTACTAAAATTGAATCCCTGTGAGAATTTTTGCAAGTAATTTAATTGCTTATGCCTCAGTTTCTGCATTTCTAAAATAATGCTACCCTGCTATATGATTGGCAGGACCAGATTCTGTACCTTCACTCAAATTGAGTAGTACCTTACTCAGGAGTATTTCCGATGAAATCAAAAGGACTTCTCTAGTACTGCTTGAAATAAGTAACAGTATAAGAAACTGGCCTTTAATATCTGCTTCATCAGCTGGGGCCTGATCCTCAGATGAAAAGTGTACAAGTGTATATTGCCTTCTGTCTCTTTTCAAGAGTGTCTCTGTCTCTCTCATTGTAGTCTCACATCTGCAAAGCATCTACCCAGTACAATGTAGCTGGCTAATACAGATACACAGGTTAATAAGGACCTTGGGTCAAACCCTGGAAAACAGAGCAAAGCCAAAATAAATTGGCTTTGATCAAGAAAAATGCACTTGAATATCACAGGACTAGGAAGCTGAATCTACAAGTAGTATGTCCACTTATCCAACTTATTGGGAGTCTGCTACTGTCTCTTTATACAGGATTTTGGTTCTTATTAGCCCTGCTGTGTGCAAAAACACAGGTCACACACTACTGCTACCCAACCTGACCAATATTTAGCCACACACAGACTTGTATGCAGGGTTGGCTCCAGCATTTTTGCCGCCCCAAGCGGCGAAACGGAAAAAAAAAAAAAAAGATAAAGCCGCGATCGGCGGCACTTTGGTGGCAGCTCTACCACGCAGCTTCATTCTTCGGCGGTGGGTCCTTCGCTCCGAGAGGGACTGAGGGACCCACTGCCGAATTGCTGAATTGCCGCCAAAGACCCAGATGTGCCACCCCTTTCCATTGGCTGCCCCAAGCACGTGCTTCCTTCACTGTTGCCTGGAGCCGGGCCTGCTTGTATGAAGACCTGCCACATATTGCTGAACTGTAGATACAAGGGAATGTGAAGTCTGCTTAGGCAATTGCTCTGCTACATTGTCTGCCAGTGCAGTAGCAATGTAAGTCTCTTGCAGCATTTTGCCTTTATGTACTTACTCGAGTGTGTTCCAGGTAGAGCTGTATTTGCAGGCTTTAAAACTCATTGCAGAGAAGTTTTCAATTATTATTACAGTATTAATGGCAAAACATTAATATTACCATGCTAGTTTGCTTTAGCTCTTAAAAGCATCAAACTTTTTGCACACACTAGTACACACAAAACATACTTGCTTAGATTTTTCCATCTGGTTTGGGGGTGTTTTGGATGCAAAATTTTGCCACAATAATCTTTATTCAAACATGTAAAATGCGTGTATTTAGCCACAAGAGTGATGGCTTTATCCTGGCTCTTGCCATAACAACTGAGCATGGGAATGATTTATTTCAGAATAGTTACAAGCAGGGCCGGCTCTAGGCAAAGCGCTCCAAATGTGCTTGGGGCAGCACTTTCCAAGGGGCGGCACTCTGCCCCCTCCCCCCCCCCCACACACACACACTTTTTTTTTTTTTTTTTTTTTGCTTGGGACGGCAAAAAGCCGGGAGCCGGCCCAGGCCAGAGCTCTGCCGCTGAGGAGCCAGAGCATCATCCCCTGGAGCCGAGCCCGGGCTGCGGTGGCGAGAGGGGCTCCCGGAGTGTGTGAGGAACCGGGGAGGGAGGGAAGTGGGGCCCGGGATGCAGGGAGGGAGGAGGGGACCTGCTGCCACCACCACTGCTGCTCTGAGTCTCCCCAGGGTGGCATGGCGTTTCCCCGCCCGAGTGGGCTGGGCAGGGCACCGCCGGGCTGGGCAGAGGGCGCAGATCCCGGCTCGCGCGCTGATGGGGCGAGTGGCTGGGCAGCCCGAGCTGCCAGGGAGCTGCCCCCGGACCCAGCCCGCTACGCACCTCCCCCACCTCAGCCCTGCGCTGCTTACCCCAGGCCCCCACAGCGCCAGGGGTGGGGAGAGGCAGAGCCCGGCTCCGAGCAGGGCAGCGGGGGATACTGCCCCCCCCCAGGAGACCCCCCGCGGCTTGGGCACCTGGGGGTCAGTGTCCGTCCTCTCAGCTCTGCCTGCACGGGGCTGGGGAAGCAGCTGTCAGCGCCTGCCTCTCGCAGCCTCTTCACTTGTACCTCCCCCCATCGCTCCTTCGCCACACCCCTTCCCCTTGTACTCTCCCTTCACCCGCACCTCCCCCTTCACCTCTTCTCCCGCAACCCTCCTGATATCCCCTCTCCTCCTCCACCCTCCTCCGCGAGTACATCACACCCCGCTTCTCTGCCAGTGTAGAGCCCCCAAACCCGCTCCTCTGCCTGAACCCTCTTTACTAGATCCCCATCCCTTTCTGGGTACAAGGTTTGAGGGTTAGTCCCTATGCCTTCCATGTGCATTTGGAGCACTAAAGATGGGGTGATGGGGGGGGGGATTTATACTAAAGTGAAATAAAAATAGGAGAAACGGTTTGATCCCCACTGAAAGTGTAAACGGGGCTTGCTGTGGTGAATGAGGTGGTCACGTTTTCGGGGGGGAGCCAAGGGCAGGGGCGGCAGGGGGTGCGGGTGGGGGAGGGTACTGATGGGGGGGAGAGAGCCCAGGGCTGGGGTGGGGGGCAGCCACAAATTTTTTTGCTTGGGGCGGCAAAAAACCTAGAGCCGGCTCTGGTTACAAGGAAAGAAGTCTAGAGAATTAAAAATTCATTAAAAATACCTGCAAATATTTATGACTCACATCATATTTAATTTGCCAAAATGTGGAATTCCTCCTAAACGTTCATGATACAGCATAATTGTTTGCCAAAAAGAAAAAAAAATGGAAGCATTGATTTTTGCCAGTAACAGCAAATTCAAAAAGCCTAGATTGCTATGTATTTATATGGCTTCACTTCCACACCATGCACATCCAGGCTCTTTTCAGTTTAGAGTGAAGAAGACAACAAATACGTGTGCTGCAGACACTATTAGGAGTGGTTTTGGGGGCAAGAATCCTGGTTCTAGAGCTCCTACAGCTACTGGGATAGCAGCTATAGTAGCTTTAGTGACCCGCTACTGGTAGTAGCAGGTCCATTATCTACCCTGTGGATCAGCCACACAAGTGCATAATAATTCATTCATAAACCCAAAGCCAGTATACTACACAGGACGAAGACCCTAAGGAAGCATTTTTTAAAGGGGAACTAGGGATGGAACAATATTTGGGTGAGACTGGGGTGAGGACAATAACTACAGGTTCTGCTGCCTGAGTTTGTAGCATCCAGCTCCTTGTGGGTGTGAGGAGGACTAGGGACAGTGCCAAGCTGATGTTGAGGCTGAGGAAGTTGTCATTGTTTTAATTATAAGCTGATGTTTACAATGATGCAGCACTATCTGTTTTTTAACCTTGAAGGCACAACAATAAGTATCAGTTTTAACCAAAAAACAGAAGTCTTTAGGCCTTAAAATCTGACAGCTTATGCTTCAATAATTTTTATTCGTGGAAATGACTTTCAGCTGCCATTTGAACTCATCAACCTTAGCTCTTTACATATTTCCCAGTGTGTAACTTCGCAGCCTAGAGATCCTCCTCCTCACTTCTAAGCCCTGGAACAAACACTTGCTGACATAAGTGGATCTCTCATTAATTCAGCAGCAGTTACCTATGGAATTCTCAAGAGTGCTTTGTGTTGTAGGGGTTTGGTTTATGTGGCATTAAGAAGGGATGCAGCATGCAGCTGAGTCATTTAAAGAAATAATTTTGAATTTTTGTGAGAATGAATTAATCATAAAGCAATCCCTGGTGAGAATTAAAAGGCTATAAAACCATACACAGAGAGCTTGGCACTGCCTAGAGAAGAGCTTTAGTAGATCCCAGTATTCCTGAGAGGAGGCTTAGTAAGATTGCACCTAGAGGCGATTGCTAAGTAAACCTCAGATGGTTCTGAGCTTGTATTTAGCTAAGCTCGGATGCTTATAGGAATCCAGTCACTCCTTCCCTCTCAGTGACCTTTTGGCATTTCCTCAGTTCAGCCCTTTCTAGACACAAGCTCCCAACTGCAACAGTTTCCTGCTGTCCTGCCTCCAGAACAAATTCCTGTAATCCTCTCTTCTCACATGTGCACACCTGGCAATCTAACAGCACTTTTATGACCCTCTCTCCCTAGTGAGTAGGTTCTGCAATGACTCCTTTTCTTCATCCTGGCTCTGTGACCCCACCTGACAGGCTCCTTCCAGCTTTCCCTATCTCTGCAATAAAGAGATTATTTCCTGGCATCCCAGAGCACTCCTTCCCGTGCCCCTAAAGAGGCTCTCTGCAATCCTCTCTGCCTTACTCTTGTCACCACTCCCCCTTGAAACCCAACAGCAGGTTTTCAGGTTTACATGAAACTCTTGCTCACTGCCCTATACATACCCACTCATAAGCATTGATTTTTCCTCTTAAAAGGTTAATAAAGTTTCTGGGACCATGAGTTGTGGTAGCCTTTCTACTGGAGCTTGACAAGTACATTCAAATTTTGTACACTGTAGAGTTTCCTCAGTAAGTGTTAGGGTCTCAAAGGGTATGTTGTGATAATTGGACCTTCAAATTTACCCAAATTGTGAGCTCAACTGTAAAAGGTACATGAAGGTTCATAACCTATAATAACAAATGTTGATGGCAAAAGGTATAAAAGGGAGACAGGCTGAATTAGTCCAAGCAAAAAGGCCTACTGATGTAACTCAAGGACTGTGTTAAAATCATTCTTGGTCAACAAGAAAAATGTGGAACTGGAAAGATAGGAAGTATGGCAAGAGACCACCCTGGCTTAACCAGGAGATCTTCAATACTCTGAAACTCAAAAAAGATTCCTACAAAAAGTGGAAACTAGGTCAAATTACAAAGGATGAATATAAACAAATAACACAGGTATGTAGGGACATAATTAGAAAGGTCACAGCACAAAACAAGATCAAACTAGCTAGAGACATAAAGGGTAGCAAGAAAACATTCTACAAATACATTAGCAGCAAGAGGAAGACCAAGGACAGGGTAAGGTGTGTTACTCAATGAGAGGGGAAAAACGATAACAGAAAATGTGGAAATGGCAAAGGTGCTTAATGACTTCTTTGTTTCGGTTTTCACCAAGAAAGTTGGTGGTGATTGGATGTCTAACCTAGTGAATGCCAGTGAAAATGAGGTAGGATCAGAGGCTAAAATAGGGAAAGAACAAGTTAAAAATTACTTAGACATGTTAGATGTCTTCAAGTCACCAGGGCCTGATGAAATGCGTCTTAGAATACTCAAGGAGCTGACTGAGGAGATATCTGAGCCATTAGCGATTATCTTTGAAAAGTCATGGAAGACTGGAAAAGGGCAAATATAGTGCCAATCTATAAAAAGGGAAATAAGGGCAACCAGGGGAATTACAGATCAGTCAGCTTAACTTCTGTACCCAGAAAGATAATGGAGCAAATAATGAAGTAATCAGTTTGCAAACGTCTAGAAGATAATAAGGGGATAAGTAACAGTAAGCAAAGATGTGTCAAGAACAAATCGTATCAAACCAACCTGATAGCTTTCTTTGACAGGGTAACAAGCCTTGTGGATGGAGGGAAGCAGTAGACGTGGTATATTCTGACTTTAGAAAAGCTTTTGATACTGTCTCGCATGACCGTCTCATAAACAAACTAGGGAAATGCAACCTAGATGGAGCTACTATAAAGTGGGTGCATAACTGGTTGGAAAACCATTCCCAGAGAGTAGTTATCAGTAGTTCACAGTCATGTTGGTAGGGCATAATGAGTGGGGTCTCATAGGGATCAATTCTGGGTTCAGTTCTGTTCAATATCTTTATCAATGATTTAGATAATGGCATAGAGAATATAAAGTTTGCAGACGATACTAAGCTGGGTTGCATGTGCTTTGGAGGATAGGATTGTAATTCAAAATCATCTGGACAAACTGGAGAAATGGTCTGAAGTAAATAGGATGAAATTCAATAAGAACAAATGCAAAGTACTCCACTTAGGAAGGAACAATCAGTTGAACACATACAAAATGAGAAATGACTGCCTAGGAAGGAGTACTGCGGAAAGGGATCTGGGGGTCATAGTGGACCACAGGCTAAATGAGAGTCAACAGTGTAACACTGTTGCAAAAAAAAAAAAAAAAAAAAAAAAAAAAACATCATTGTGGGATGTATTAGCACAGGGGTTCTCAAACTGGGAGTCGGGACCCCTCAGGGGGTCACAAGGTTATTACATGGGGGGTCGTAAGCTGTCAGCCTCAACCCCAAGCCCTGCTTTGCATCCAGCATTTATAATGGTGTTAAATTAAAAACACTTTTTTATATATTTATAAGGGGGGGGGGTCGCACTCAGAGACTTGCTATGTGAAAGGGGTCACCAGTACAAAGGTTTGAGAACCACTGTATTAGCAGGAGTGTTGTAAGCAAGACACAAGAAATAATTCTACTCTACTCTGCTCTGATTAGGCCTCAACTGGAGTATAGTGTCCAGTTCTGGGTGCCATATTTCAGGAAGGATGTGGACAAATTGGAGAGAGTCCAGAGAAGAGAGACAAAAATGATTAAAGGTCTAGAAAACATGATCTATGAGGGAAGATTGAAAAAAATGGGTTTGTTTAGCCTGGAAAAGAGAAGACTGAGAGGGGACATGGTAACAGTTTTCAAGTATGTAAAAGGTTGTTACAAGGAGGAGGAAGAAAAATTGTTTTTCTTAACCTCTGAGGATAGGACAAGAAGCAATGGGCTTAAATTGCAGCAAGGGCAGTTTAGGTTGGACATTAGGAAAAAACTTCCTAACTGTCAGAGTGGTTAAGCACTGGAACAAATTGCCCAGGGAACTGTGGAATCTCCATCATTAGAGATTTTAAAGAGCAAGTTAGGCAAACACCTTTCAGGGATGGTCTAGATCAGTGCTTCTCAAAGTGGTGGTCCGCGGACCGGTGCCGGACCATGAGCCATCGGCTGCCAGTCCATGGCGAGTTTCCTCATAAGAGTGTCGAATAGGATAATAATATGGCACCGGTCCCTGGCACATTGGGGGGGGGGGGGAATTGCCGGTCCCCCACATCAGATAGCACTGGTCTAGATAATACTTAGTCCTGCCATGAGTACAGGGGACTGGACTAGATGACCTCGAGGTCCCTTCCAGTCCTATGATTCTATGATCAGTGAACCAAAAGGAGACCTACTTAGTGGACAAAATAATGATGATGGGCTATTCTGCCCATTGCTTCTTCTGTGGCTCCTTAAAGAAAGAGACTTTGGGAAGAAAAATTAGCTACTGGAGCAAACTTCACCATCATGACTTCCACCCGCACCATCTCCTGGGACCCTTGGCCTTCATCATCTTGATCTTGAAAGATGTCCTCACTAGACCAAGCCAGAAAGAGGGACACAGATGACATTACCACCTTTACCAGCTCCAGCTACATCCCAAACGTCACCTGGGATGAAATGAGATCAGACTTTAACAGCAACAGCAGCAGCAACAACAGCTCCAAACCCATCTCAACTAACTTATTTTCTTTTCCCCAAAGGACAGTTATTACCATTTGAGAGATTGTCAAACCATGGGGATTTTCCTTCTAAAAACTCTCTGCAACTAAAGGGAACAAAGGATTTGGTTAAAATAACAGCCTTATTTAATACTTTACATTTCAAAAGCTTCAACTATTTTTCTTTCTTTTCTTTATCTTTAATAAAAAGTTAAAAGGATTTCTAATGGTGTGTGTTGCATGGTAAGAAGCAGGCTGAGATCTCTGTATAGCAAACCCTGAATCTTATTTTACACTGTTTGATGTTGGACAGTGACTGGGTTATGTTAACAGCTTTGGCCTATATAGTCCAACTAAATTAATACAATAGGTACCACAACATCTGAATTTTGCATTGAGAAGTACCAGGGAAAGGTGCTGGGTTAGCCATCATTACTGGGCCCTGTAACCAAAGTTTCAAAGGGAGGGGCCTGTGCAGGCTTGCCATTTAATTTAACCAGACTCGCCCTGGAAAATGTTCAAATTTATTCAAAAATTGATCAGAAATTATTCTTGTATTGGCCAATCAATTTTTCTTAGTACTCCCTGAGAATCTCTTCTACTGGAAAATTTTAACAGGGGCATGTGTCTAAATCTGGAATGGCTTATCAGTTTGACCACATCCATGTGCCTTTTTATTTGCTATCTATGACCAGCTGTGAAGTTTGTATTGTTTAGTTTTTTGTTTTTCATGTGATTATGGAGAGTGTTTGTACTTCATGACAACCCCCATTTTCACATGGGCACATGTGTGAACAAGAATATTTGCTATTCTTTATTCTTTGTGCCTCATTCATCACTTTGTTGCTTAAACATTTTCTGTCACTCAGTCATTGAGTGTAAACAAAGCAATGTGACTTTGGTGACTAAACATGCACCACAAATAGCTCACAACAACCCAGAGGTTGAAAATTGTTTGCCTAAAGTATTCAGTGCATACTTAGGAATTACATTCATAGAGATCATATTTGATTCACATAGAGAAAAAAGGGCTACATTTACGTAATACATTCACAATAAATAATTCAACCAGCTCTCCTCCTGATGAAGGCATTACTAGACTTTCAGTCCTTACATGAGGGTGTTCCTTGCACACTGTTCTAAGTGTACTATCCTTGAGGGGGTTGGGAAGTGGTATATGGGAATGGCACAGCTTTCTAGGTCTGCTGGAACCGCTGGAGTTAGTAGTTTCAGTTGAGGTAAGTCTTTAAACTGTCTTGGAGAAGGGCTCAGTGTACAGTTCTATTCTAACCTCATTGGATCTTGAAGACTTCACCTAATTGTCTGGTGCTCTGTGTACAGAGAGGGTTTTTTTCACATAGAATTCACATTATTATTTCTGTGAACCATTTATATCACTGGCCTTGGGAGATTATTAATAGAAATAAATACAAGACAAGATTAGAGCGTATTTAGTGATTTTTTTTTAAAATGTTATATAATGATGTAAGGCATTAAAGTGAAGGCAATAGATACATATTGTTATGAAACAGATGAACAACCCATATGAATCCTTTTAGTGATTCTTTAACAAAAAGCTTTTTTCAAGCTTTTTTCTTAAAATACAGCTCAAACATACTGCTTTGGCAGAAGTCAAAAGGCAAAACACAGCTACAGGTCCACAACTTCGTGGTCTCAGGATATCTTTGGTTGCCATCAAGAGTATGAATCACCTGGTAATAGGAGTGGGGCAGCGTATATATTTCGGTAGAAGTTCTGACCATATTTTATTTGAAAATAAATAAGAAATAAAATGGACTAGTCAGCATTGAACAGCAAGGGTAAAATGTTACATAGGGGCTTCTGGCAACATCAGAATTCACTAGCGCTTTGCTCAAATGGTTTATGATGGCACCAGAAATCTTTTGATTGAATTATAGCCCTGCAATTCGGTTGTGTTACATTTATTCTGCAGAACTGTATAATTTTATGTACCAAGCCAGTCGGTTTAAAAAAGACATTTTTTTAAATCAGAAGGGCTGCAAAAGTGTATGGCTTTTTGAAAATCTCATCCGTGGTAATATATGCAGAAAGAGGCCCAGCTGAGTGAAGGCCAGGCCAAAAGAAGATGAATGTGGGGAGAGGCTCTGGTTTGGATTACTTGAAAGAGTTGTTGCTTGTGACTCAAGGGGAATATCAGTTTGAGATTCTCACTCACATGACAAGTCCAAACTGAGAACAGGATAATTTAATACATTTAGTTAGCTCCATTGTTCAACTATCCACTTGCAGGCCAACAATCCCATCAGGGTTGGGTGAGCAAGGACGATTTTTCTTATTCCTGTCAACTCAGATGTCAGTCTGAGCAAAAACTTGACCCTTCCTATGCAGCTGTGAAGTATGCCAGAAGCAGCAAGAATGGTGTGATTTACAGTGCTTCAGTGGGGGTGAGATACAGGATTTCTGGAGCCTATCAGGCTGTAACCCCTTGCCTGTAGGTTTGGAGGTGGTGCAGAGGGGGGATTGGAAAGGATTTGTGGTGCTGGTTAGTACTATGTGGATCTGTTGGTCATTGCCTTCTGTGAAAGAAGGGCACAGCTGCCGTGGGGCTTATTGCAATAGTGATTGCACAGCAACTCTGCTCCATTTCTGGGGGATTCCTTCCCGCTCTTTCCTGTGAAACTCTTTTGAATCAAGCCTGGCTTGGGGTAGGACTCAGACCTTCTGCACTATGAATTCTTTAAAATGTCTGGGCCTAATAAAATACCTTTGTTTCTAGCTTGTGTTTTCCAGCACTTCCCCCACCATTTTCCCCCCCCATGATCTATCATAACTCCTTTCTTCACCCTCTCAAGCTTGCAGTGAGGACATATTGCTGAGTTTGTAGCACCTCAGTTCTTGCGGTCAGCAACAGTCTGTGATGCCACAGACCTAGAATGATGATCTGCCTTCTAGAGAAGCAAAAGTCAGTGCATAGTGGAGAGGTTTCATTCCAACTAAAGTCTCTTAAAACTGAACAGGGAATCAGGGAATTCAGGCAGTTACCAACAAAGTCACTCTTGAATAAACATGCTTTTCTCACTTTTGCCCCAGTATGGCAATTGCTTCTAAGAAGTGATGATCACAGTACAGCAAATACCAATTTATCACCTTCTGGGATGCAATCCAGACTAGTGAGGGGCTGAGTCACCACCAGCCCTGCAACCTTGGGTGTCTCACAATCTCTAGCTGATGTAGGTTTCAACCTGGACTGTTTACAAACAGACAAAGAGGATGCAGATCACTCCCTGAGTGTCTGTGTGTAGCTGCAGCCTGCCAGCAATACTCCAGTCAACACTCTGGCTTCCACCAGCTTTGGTGACCACTTGCAGGGTGACCCCAACATACTCCCAAACCTGGACATTCCCCACAAAGTGTGGTCTGCATTGTCCAGCCCTCTCCTGGACAGTTCAGATATTATAGGTCCGTTGCCCCTGTAATGGGTCAATATGCAACAGTTCACTACTTTAATGGGAGTTACCAAACAATTCAGTTTAACCACAGCACTGGATTAGTTTTGATTAAAGAATAAAACAAGTTTATTTAACTACAAAGAGATTTTAAGTGATGTGACAAAGTTCCTCCTCTATCTTGGTGGGTCCTGTGCTTATTGGTGGATTTTCTTGCCTCAGAGATTCACCATGTGGATTGGGGAACAGCCCAGAGACCTCCCCATCTGGAAGAACCCACAGTCCAGGTCAATTGGGAGGTTTGGGGGGAACCCAGGCCCGCACTCTACTCCGGGTTCCAGCCCAGGGCCCTGTGGACTGCAGCTGTCTATAGTGCCTCCTGTAACAGCTGCATGACAGCTACAACTCCCTGGGCTACTTCCCCATGGCCTCCTCCAAACACCTTCCTTATTCTCACCACAGGACCTTCCTCCTGCTGTCTGATAACACTTGTGCTCCTCAGTCCTCCAGTAGCTCACCCTCTCACTCTCAGCTCCTTGCGCCTCTTGCTCCCAGCTCCTCACACTCACCCCACAAACTGAAGTTTGCTCCTTTTAAAACCCAGGTGCCCTGATTAGCCTGCCTTAATTGATTCTAGCAGCTTCTTCTTAATTGGCTCCAGGTGTCCTAATTAGCCTGCCTGCCTTAACTGGTTCTAGCAGGTTCCTGATTACTCTAGTGCAGCCCCTGCTCTGGTCACTCAGGGAACAGAAAACTACTCATCCAGTGACCAGTATATTTGTCCTCTACCAGACTCCTGTACCCCACTGGTCTGGGTCTGTCACAGTGAGTACAAGTGCAAAGTATTAAAGTCAGAACTGATTACAAGAGAAATAAAGATAAAACCCTTTCTAGTAGCTAAAATTTAACAAACTAGACTCGGTTCAAGGTAAAATCCTTACCTCATGTTCCCATCAATATTGCTGACCAAATTCTCAAGTCAGGGTCTGCCCCAAAGTCCAAAGGGCTGTTTCCTTTGGTTTTTAGGTGAAAGAGATAGAGATTAACTGAGATTTTTGCCCCTCACTTTTAGAGTCCAGTCCCCCCTTTGAAGTGGATTCTTCTGAGGATTACCCCTCAAATCAAAGTTTATTCAATCAGTAAAGATGGCAATGTGGAGTCTAGGGGTGAAGGTACCACCATATGCTTTCTTCTCCCCTGTGTATGCTGAAATGCAGATTTGCCTTTTCTCCCTCTGGCTGTCTCAAGGACCTTGTTTACTACTTATATGCAAATTGAGGTAAATGCACATTCCTTTGTTTAAGATACACCTGCTTAACCACTCCTGCCTAATAAGGGCTACATTTCACCAGGATATTATTGACCAGTGAGTTACTAGTTTTCAAATGATAAGTCACAAGACATATTTTGTACAAAAATTATTACAATAATGTATGGGGTGTGAATACAGGAGTGCATTCAGTCACACAACTTTACTGTGACTTACAGATGCAGCGCACCTCTCAGGATCAGGCCCCGAGGCTGTGTAGTCTCCTTCTAGGAAACCCTCTTTCTCCACCAAATAGTGATTTATTCATAGTTCTTTGAGCTGACTCAAGCAAACAGAGTTTTTGTTTCCTCCTTATACGATCTGCCACTTGTTTCACCATGAGTACTTTGAGCCACCTAGGACTTAAAGTACTTCTCTTTTAAAATATCCAGATTCACTCCCATTATGCAGGCTTGGTACTCCTGATTCAAAGTTGGCCTATGGGCATGCAGCATTCATTAACCCTGGCATCACCTTCAGTTCAGTGTCTGGTTTAATACTGTCTGAAGTTTTAAATAATAAAACAAAAACACAGTGGAGAAACTATGTATGTCAAATCCACAAATGAGAGGACAGTTCTCTGCTTCACAGAGGCTTCTTTGAAGTTATTGGCTTTTTGGAAACAGTTTATACTGCACCAGACAGGTTGCCAGGAAACCACTACCATTAAAGCTGCTAATGCTTAGAGGGCAGTGTTTGCTTGCTCTTTACGTTTCCATGCTCTTGGATCTTCCCACTGCCTTCCTGTCTTTCCAAGCCTCTTCTGTGAAGGGAGTTCTTTAATATGGAGCTCTGTTAAATCCGCTGCAGTGAAGTTTCAGAATTCATTCTTTTCAGTCATGCGTTTGATGCTTTCTTTTGATCGAGTCAGTGCAGTTTCTTAGCAGATTCTAAGTAAAAAGATAATAATAATTAAATTAATGTTTTCCATTCTGTAAGTCTCTTTGACCTGCTGGTTATGCAGGGGTGAAAATCAAAAGGTTTGGCATTCATGGTGAGTTCAGATTCAAACTCTTCAAACCTGTCTTGTCTGCAAAATTGGACAGGAAATTGCCCACACATAGGCTTCCTTATGAAATCTCTCTAGCTTCCACTACAGGTCAGGCCAGAAGTATTGCAAGGGCAGCCTCCTTAACGATTTCAGCTGCTCCATCCGTTGCCAGCCAGAATGTAGAAGTCAATAGGGGCTGGTCAAAATGGATTGACACTGCTAATAATAAGAAGTTAACTAAACATTTCAAGAATGTTTGTTTCTAAATGAGCAAAAATTCCAGAGTGGGCCTGGTTTTTATTTTTCTAATCCAGTTTGCCCTCTCTGGCAGCTGGTCTTTCATATTGTGTTGCTCTCAGCTGTCTTAAGGTGTCTTTGTAAACCAACTATGAGAAGAAAATTGCAAATGGAAATATTTGGGTACAGGCTTGACATTCCAAACAGTAGAGGGCAGTTTGCGCAACATTTGCCTCCAAGAGGCAACGGTACTGGTGGCAGTAATATTTCAGCACCACTCTATCAGTCTGTCTTAGGCCATCTCCAGGGTTTCTGCATTCATGAAGGTGGTACCTCCGAAAATGATGATCTGCATACTCAAGAATATAGGGATGCTCCTCACAAACAAATAGGGTGGGGTGCAATTCATTTGCTGTGCTATAGTTTGAATCCAGGAGATCCTGAAATGTTCCAGCAGTTATGTCTGACATCTGGAGTGACCTCCCAATTATGTTGTTGCTTGGCATACTTAACATCATGGAGGCAGATTATCTCCTTGTTTTCCCAATTGCTGGTGGTGGTTTTCTGATCTGCTCCTGGAGACTGCCTGGAATGTTTCCCCTCAAGGCCTTGTGTGCGTACATGCACGTATGTGTGCTCCACTTCAGAGATGTTCCAGTTCCTCTTTTCTGGATGTGCTGCCGACAGCCCCTGTCATGTCTCTCACCTATCATCACTGCAGGCCAACACAAAGTCATGGTGGTGTGACATTGTGTCATGTGCTTGAAGATGCAACGTCATCTTGTGCTGCTGAGCTACACATACGCTTTTGCCACAGCGCAGTGGGAAAAGCCTTTTTATCACTACAAGTTAGTCATAATTCCAGGTGACTGAGCCAGGCATTTACACTGAGTACTGCGGTCAGAGTGGATATTATTTTCATTTTAGATCAGTTTTGCCTAATTCTGAGGCTGGGATGCTTTTATATAATATCTTCTTCTCTGGGATAAGTCAGGTTTGTCAGTGAAGTTCAGGGATTTAATGTGTCTGCTGCCTTGTGACATTATGAGAAATAATCACAATAGGATTAGTGTAAAATCCTTATATTTGAATGGATTTTCATGCGGCCTCCTTATACAACCTTCATATTAATTCTTCCTCTTTCTGAGTCTAGTCTTTGTAACCCTTTCATAGTGAGAATCCAGCTCCCATAGCAGCTATTGCAATTCTGAATTCTCTTGGTAGGTTTGGAAATGACATGGAGTTGCTGTAGGTAAATAATGTTAGCAAGAAGTTTATGCTAATGATGACTCTTAAAAAGCTTTGGATTGGAAAGGTTATATTGGCTTGGAATGGTATATTGACAGTCACATTTCAGTGATGAAGAGTGACAAATGAGGATCATTTAGTTGAGTCACCATGCATAAGAAAATAAAAAGTCAAAAGTGGATAATTTGTGAATGGAATGACACTGTTCCAGTTCTTATTTCTTCTTTGCTGTTATCACTGAGCTCAAACTCTGCTGCATGGTCTCTCCTTCCTCCCTATCCTATGGAAGCCCCACTCTCCTCAAAAGTGAAGAAAGCTAAGAGGATGAAAGGGAGCCAGCCAGGCTCTTCTGGATTCTCTCACACTTATCTCGGCTTTTGGAAACCCCTTTACTGGGAATGGTAGTGGGGTAACTGCTATAGAAGTACCCGGAAAATGCTTCTGAAGGACTTGTGCTGCCAGGGGCTGGCAAGGAAGTCAATAGGAAATAGGAAAGGGCAACTTCCCTTTTGCAGATGCACACAAATTAGGGGTGGAGCATCTGTGGATAGACATATACTGTCTTAAGGATCTAGCTAATGATCCATCTGGGTGGCAGATGCAAAGAGGCTATGTCCCCTGGGATTTGCCATGATGATGATGATGTGAATTAAAGGCAACTAATAATGGGAAACACCTTTTTTCCTAAGACACTGGTTCAAATCCGGCCTAGTAATGAGTGGAGGTCATTGCCATCAATTAACTGTTTGGTGGTTTAACTGAAATAAACTGATAGTCTAGTCTAGTATCTAATAGGGATATATGTCCACATCACAAAACCCAAAACATCTTTGCAGCAGTCTCAGCAAGAGGTGGATGGTTCCTCCAAAACAGGACAGAGACATGGAACCTTGGACTGATGCTTCCTGTGCTGGAATTATTCTAGATCAGGGGGTTTAAGTGCTGGATTGGCTCCCTCCAAACCCTGAACCTTTTCACTATAAATTTAAATATGTAACAAAATCCAGGCAAAGGGGAAGGTGTGTGTGTGTGTGTGTGTGTGTGTGTGTGTGTGTGTGTGTGTGTGTGTGTGTGTGTGTGTGTGTGCTGGCTTGTAGAAGACTAGGATGAGCTTATGATTACATGATTCCCAGGTTCACTTTTTAAAAACATTTGTGTCACAGTATGCAGTGAAAACAGTATGCTTTATTGCTTCTTTGGAGAGTATGGCTGGATCTGTCCTTGATCTGACAGTTGGCATGAGATATTCTGTCTCATGTGACATTAAGATTTTACACCATGAAACATGGATCATTCCCTGTGGTGAATGAATGTGCATCCCTTTTTGGTGACAAATCATTTCTAAAGTGTTTGGCACATGTTTGTTCAGAATACTATAAATTCTTACTGCTCTTGCTAGATATTCCATGTACCATCTTACAGCAGATCAGTGTTTATCACCCACGCTATACAAATCTATATCAACATCTTGAATATCTCTTTGAAACAGCTACTTATAGGCATTTCAGAACTGAACTGAAGTTCTTGGCCAGCGTATAACCTTTTACAAATTGAACACAATGGAATTATTTTGACTCTTTTTCGCTTCTTACTTTATAGCATATCCATCTCTTTCTTGGCACTTGTGGCCCATGCCCTGTGAGTCACAAGAA
This sequence comes from Emys orbicularis, assembly GCF_028017835.1. Classification (NCBI taxonomy): domain Eukaryota; kingdom Metazoa; phylum Chordata; order Testudines; family Emydidae; genus Emys; species Emys orbicularis. The sequence goes on from NC_088689.1 coordinate 64,139,549, forward strand.
CAAAGAAAACGCCACTGCGGATCTTCTTTAAAACAGCACCCTGCAGCATAAGTCAGGCTTTGAGACTGGTCTTTGTCCTTCTTTTGCCTTTGTCCTTGCCATTCTGTTCTGCCCCATTCTGTTCAGCCTTTCTGAATAGTATAGTCCTGTATTAGGGTAATTTGTTCCTGGTGAATGCCAAGGAAAATTACAAAACATGCTGACTTGTGACTTCTCTATGAAGTTAAACTACATCATAATGTGTTAGTACATATATTTTTAAACAAACCAACCCCTCACCCCCACCTCTCTACAAGGTTAGCTTACTGAAATGTAACATCTCCTTTCAATTGCCAGCTTGATTATAGTAGGATCATTAAGAAACTGTGCATCTTAAGTTGATTGCTCCGGAAGCAAAGCATTAAATGGGATTTTGTATAGTCAGGACTGCAGCATCAAGAGAGGACCACAAAACTGTAAAATAAACAGAAAGTTACAAGGAATCAATACATCCCTTTTTCCTCCACTATGTTCTTCTTTCAATGGGGTGCATATCTCAACTTTTTTTCCTTTCTGTCAGTTTTCTCTCACCTCGTCTGAAAAATGGCACTTGCTTCTACCTAATGGGGTTAGAGTGCTTCAGTTCTGACTTCGGGGAAGTGTGCTACTTACAAATTTTCCATCCAAACAGTGCCCTGCTCTAAGTCTACCTCTAAAACAGAGCACAATCATAGCTTGTTGTAGCAGAGCTGTAACCAGCTGTATGTTTAGGGATACTTCACAAAATAGCAAAAGGCTCTGTTTACATGTTAGGTACCTAATTTTTTGTATTAACAGTACCATGCCTGGTGAGGTCTCCTGGGTGTGATGTAACATAAGACTTTTTGCCTGAGGCTGTGAGGTAATAAATAAATACACAACTCTGTTCATTTCTTAAGAAACTCTGTTTGTATTGTCCATGTTAGCTTCACCTTTTTCACCCTGTAATAGGATGGTTGTCTTTTTGTAAGACTTGACAAGATTCTCACTACAGAGAGAGGTTTGCAACGTAAACCTCACAAAGAAAGGGCCCAAGAAAAAATATACCTGGGGCTGGAGAATATAGTTTTTGAATATACAGAACTTTTTTTTTTCTGTGCATAATATTTTATGGTGTTTGAATGAGGGCCAATGAAAATTAGAGGGATAAATAGTAGTTATGCTGCATATTCAGTAACACCATCCTGAGATGGCATAAGTAATATTGCAATCTGTTAAAAATGTTAAAGGGGAAAGAGCACCATATATAGTACTTCGTTCTGCCTTAGTACAAAATCAGTCAATAAAATCTATTCCATCAAACAGTAAAGAAATCATTAGAAATCATGTGCCAATGTGATTCTCCCTGCATAGCAGTGTTCTTGCTGGATTTTGTTGTTTTCCATGTGTGGGCTAGATCATGCGTTTAGGCCAGGGGTGGGCAAACTACGGCCTGGGGGCCACATCCAACCCTTCAGATGTTTTAATCCGGCCCTCAAGCTCCCACTGGGGAGTGGGGTCGGGGGCTTGCCCCGCTCCCGGAAGCAGAAGCATGTCCCCCCTCTGGCTCCTATGTGTAGGGGCAGCCAAGGCGCTCCGCACATTGCCCCCGCCCCAAGCACCACCCCTGAAGCTCCCATTGGTCGGGAACCACAGCCAATGGGAGCTGCAGGGGCGGCGCCTGCGGACTGGACAACATGCAGAGCTGTCTGGCTGCGCCTCTGCATAGGAGCCGGAGTGGGGACATGCCGCTGCTTCTGGGAGCTGCTTGAGGTAAGTGCTGCCCAGAGCCTGCACTCCTGATCCCACTCCCGCACCCGAACCCCCTGCCCCAGCCCTGATCCCCCTCCCACCCTCCGAAACCCTCGGTCCCAGCCCAGAGCACTCTCCTACACCTCCAACCCCTCATCCCCAGCCCCATCCCAGAGCCCACATTCCTAGCTGGAGTCCTCACCCCCCCCACACAAACACCCCTGCCCCAGCCCGGAGCCCTCTCCCGCATCCTGAACTCCTCATTTCTGGCCCCACTCCGGAGCCTGCACACCCAGTTAGAACCCTCACTCCCTCCTGCACCCCAACCCCCAATTTCCTGAGCATTCATGGCCCGCCATACAATTTGCATACCCAGATGTGGCCCTTGGGCCAAAAAGTTTGCCCACCCCTGGTTTAGGCACTGCCCTGAGCCAGAAATCAGGCCATAAGCTGCCTGCCCCAGGAGGAGTGGAATCAGTCACTCCACGAAGGCACAATTCCCTCCCTGCTTCCCCCTTGCTCCAAGAGGGATAATTTTGTTGTTGGCCTATATGAAATTCTGGCTAGCGTGTTGGATGGCAGTGTCAAATTTCCACCCGTGGCTTGCCCCTCCCCCAGCCTATTCCCCAAGAGGGGATAGGAAGTGCACCACAGTCACTTATTCCTGCAGACCCAGAGCCAAGAGTAGGCCTTTCTGCTGAGAAAGCCCTCTTTTTCTCTTCCACAAACTTGGCCGTTTATGGCTCCACACTTCCAGAGGAACATATCTTTCAAGAGAAGTCATCCTTGTGAAAAGAGAGGCGCTCTCTTAGGTGTCTTGACCTATTTCCATGTAGGGCCTTGAAGGTTAGGGTTTGACCTTGATTTTGACTTGACATCCTATTTGAATCTATTGCAGTGAGTGGGACACTTGGGTGATATGCTGTCAGTAGATGCTGTTGTTGAGGAGAGGGGCTGATGCATTCTGGGCTAACTGAAGAGTTTTTAATGTTGGTGGCACTAACAGAATCACTGGCAGCACTTCCAGCAGCACCTTGGGTAGCCTTTGGTGGTCTCCCATCCAAGGACTGACTAGGTCCTATGCTGCTTAATTTCGAGAATTTGGGAAGATCGGAGTCCAGGTCTGTGTGCATGTCCAGATACTGATCAGTATACCATGTTTTCCCACCATGCCATCCCTTTGCTATTTTGGGCTCTGGCTTGTGACATATCTGATTTTTTTCCCCAAAACATATATATATATACTGTTACGTATGGACCAGACTATCTGAACAGTGGACAACAATAACCAGCAGCTACAGGTGTTAAAGCAAACAGTGTCTGAACTTCACTGCAGTAGAAGTAGAAATAATGCAAGCCCTATAAAACTTGTTAGATGGTGTGCTCCCACTTCTGAGAGCTGAATCAGCTGCAGCAAGGCCAGGAACATAGATACCATGGTGATGACCAAAATAATGGACCCTGGAGGCACTAGAGTGGAATAGAAGGAAAGTCCGATTTGACTTAACTCTGCCCCTTCCAGCAACTGAGATAAACCACATTGTAATATATGCCTCTATGACAGAGGGATACCTACATAGTGATAGATAGAAATTGTTAGAAACAAACATTATCAAAGCTGATGACCTTGTTGAAGGTGGGTTTTTGTTTTTTTATCTAACATATTGTTCATGCTGCTCACAAATTCATGTCCCTGAGATCAAGGATTATTGCTTAAGTGTTATCTACCTTCCTCCAGTGAGATAATATACTGTAAGGCTTTTTAAGACTGTATACAGTGTAGAATGTATATATAAAAAAAGCTAATAATTTGATTTACCATCTATAGTGCTGGGTGTTGCCGTGTGTTGTTTCATTGCTTTGTTGTTTGAAAGTTATTTTGTTTTATTTTAAAATACATTTTTCTCCAATGTCTTTCATGTTTCAGCATAGTGGAAGTCTGTAGGATTTAGGAAGATTTGGCATGATTAGTGAGACTTTCACTTTTATGCTTTTTCTCTGCCTGGAGGATATTTTATAAATATCTTTGTAGTACTAAGAAATAAATGTATGATCATGTTTTAACTTACATATTCTTTCCCCCATACCTGTAACAGTATTTAGCACTTAGATGGTACTTTACATCTTCAAAGTATTGTACAAACATTAAATTATCCTCATGACAAAGCTGTCACATAGAGAAATATGTATTATCTCCATCTTACAGATGGAAAAACAGAGAGAGAGAGAGAGAGAGAGAGAGAGAGAGAGAGAGAGAGAGAGTATGGTCTTGTCTTTACTTCAGAACTGTCTCACAATAGAACGGTAATAGGTCACTGTAAAGAAGGACAAGTCAGTGTTCAATGATGTGTCAGCTACTCGTGATTAAACCGTGCTAGGGTTTGGGTTCACTATGACTCTCTGACAGGATGCTGAACACATCTCTTCCTTGTTCTAACACTGTAAAATTCTTTTTTGAAGACAAGGCGTAAGTGATTTGCTCATGATCACACAGCAAGTCAGTTTAAGAGCGGAGATTAGAATTCAGGAACCTCTTGACTCTGAGCCTACTGTGCAGTCTCCTAGACCAGCCTACCTCTCTGCATTGACAAAATTCACGCTGACAGTCAATTCAGTGCTAAGGCATTGTTCTTCCTAATAATCTCTAACATCATGTTGTGGGATTGGCCCACTGCTGAATCAGAGGGAACAGGTCCTCTGCTGAATCCCCAGCATACACACAATGCTTTTAAATTGCTGACCCCAAAGGGAAGTTATAAGATTTGTTCCCTTACACCTTCTTAAGCCAACCCTCATTTACTTCACTGGTTTCAAATAGATGATCATCCTGTGAGGTAAACAGTATTGTTCCTCAACGCACTTTTAGTATTGCTTTAACTAAAGCAGTTTTAAATGAGTTGGTCAGTTTATCCTTGGAGATATCTGCTTCAATGCCCCAGTATTTGGAAGAGTCTTTGAAGGCAGTGAAGAAGATAACAGCAATTTTCTACCTTCACGCTAAACAATAACCTGCCTTACATAAGACTGAAAAGCAAAGCATTACTAACTATCCCTATGGAAAATAGGGACCCCATCGCAAAGAGACTGAAAGTAGTACAAATAACTTCCCCTGACACATTCGTCTGGCACTGAATGTTGGAATCCAACACCATATGTCATCATCCTGCCAACACGTAGTTCAAATTCATGATTTTAACATGTGGAGCAGGCTTTTTTTTTTTTTTTTTTTTTTTTGGATTATTTCCTATTTTTATCACTTAATTCATGTTTTCAGCTTTTGCTCTACCAGTAAGATTTAGCAGACTATGGAGGGGCGGGCGGGGGGGGGGGGAGGGGAGATCAGTACAGATCTGAGTATAATCAGTCCCTCCAGCTTGTACTATAAAGCTGAGGAAATTAAAGGGACACTGTCAAATTATGAAGGGCCAAACCATAGATTCTGTAATTTAAATAAGAGACTTGTTTGTTGCTCTTACTTAAGTACTGTGCTCAGAGCTTTATATGGCTCAGAAGACACATGGGCTCTACTTCCAAAATGTTATGATCTAAATGCAATATAAAGTCCAATAATAATAGGTTTAGGTTTCATAACAGACTAATTTTGTTTCCCAAGCTGATTGAAATGCAAACAGAAAACAAAAAACATACTGTAAATAGTATAAAGTTCTTGCAGTTTGACTTTATGCTAGGTGCGATCAGTAACACTGTTAAAGATTGCCTTTTGTAAAATCCTTCCAGTTCTGAATGGGATTGTTCCAATTGCCCACATATTTGAATATATTTAAAGGGCCCAAGTCTGTTCCCATTAGTGTCAGTGGAGCTTTGCCATTGTCTCCAGTGGGAACATGACTTAGCCATGTATAGTAGCGTTGTGTAGAACATCTGGGAGTCAGAACTATTGGTTTTCCCACTGGCTCACTGTGTAACCTTGTGCAGGTCTCTTAGTATCTCTGTGGTCCATTTTCCCTGTTTATAAAATTGGGACAATGGTTCTGTACCAACATGTTTCTGATGTGCTTTGAGATCTTCAGATTGGAAATGCTATATACTGCATTGTAAATGCATAGTGTTGGGTATTATTATGCACACATCAATCCTTATGGCATACAAGCATATAGTTCTTTATGGCACATAGGTATTTATGGCATCTTTTGCATGCAAAGAATTTGAAATACCACGTATACAGATTCTTCTGGACAAAGACCAAGTGTTTCCGTATGTCATATTCACAATGAAAAGATAGTTTAAGAAAGCACACTTTATGATATCAATGGTTTGTAAAGTCACAGCAGCTTGAAGGAATTTCTGGAAAATGGTAAGGAAGTAAGATCACAAGTTAGTAATATTTTAAAGAGGCATTTTTTTAAGCTAAGCACAGTAGGTGGGAGCCAAGTTGAACAAAAATCCCCTTTTGTGACCATCCACAACAACAAATCTGCCTGTGAGAGCTAATGCTGCCTGTTTCCAGTACTCTTGCTTTACAGTTAAAGACAATTTTTTTATTCAGTATTATAGTTGTCATTAATTCAGGATTAGTTGAAGGTCGGGTTTGTTTGGTTTTTTTCATTTCATTGGAGCAAAATCCTGTAAGAGTTGGCTGATTATGTGACCCTTACCTTCAGTATACAAGCTTTAACCAGAAGACGAGACATGTAATGCAGTCAAAGGAACAATTGGAATAACAATCTATGCCTCTAAGGCATTTGGTCCAAATGTTTCCCTTCTTCTACCAGGGCAAACTGTTCTTTCCATCTGGGAAGCGGCAGCCTTGTGGATTTCAGTGTGAGGGGTTTCTCCATTTATTCTTCCTTGGTGTGTCTGAAAGAAGCTTATGTGGTAATATCCAGATAGAAGATGGCTTTTAAGCTCTAGTACATCACAGATCGTATGAGCATCTGCACTGCCTGCCTGCCTGCCTTCCTGCCACTGTGATTTGGCTTTGCACTTGGTGATGTTTCCTGTGTATTTTTAGAGGGGTGAATTTGGGTGGAGTAGGGATTCATTCGGTTTGTTTCATGCGAGCAACGATGGCAGTGACATGTTGAGTTGCTTTTTGGTGACAACGTGAAAAGGAGAATCTTGCATTATCTTCTGACTAACAAAACTGATCTGCTTCCAGATAGAAGTGGTATTAAAGAAAGAACTTTTCTCATCAGTCTCTCCCATTTGGTACTGAATTAGAAAAAGGAAGGGTAAAGATATACTTATCTTTGCTATCAGGGCATGCTGTGAATGGAGAGTGGAATACAGTTTTGTCTACGCTCAGCCTTTACTGATCCTGAAGCTTCGTAGTCATGATACCCAGCAAGATATTAGTCTACCACAACCCCACTGGGGGCACTCGGACTGAGACTTACAGAACAACCAGGCGGCGTAAAAAGTCTCTAGGAGAACTGTTCCAAAATGGATACCGGGTCAAAGCTGGACATAGTGTCCCTGAAAAGGAGGAACAACACACTTTTCGACACTCCTTGGTGTCTTGTTATAGAGTCGGCGCCTACTGGGGTAAGGTCCAGCTCTAACCTTAAACTTTCTGCTTGAAAACTCTGGATGATTTTTCTGTGATCCTGCACATGGTGCTAATATAATCCTTCCCTAAGGAGAAGCTTTTTATGGTAAATTTTTTAACTTCACGTAGTGCATTTGCAAGGCTACAGATTTTAGTTAGCTTCCAACAGAAATACCCTTCTTAAAGGCCCATTATGCAATATGCATTTCCGGATGAGATGTAAAATGCTGTCTGTAAAGGGGTTAAGTGTTCATCTGAAAATGACTTTTAATGCACTCCAAAACTGTTTAGAGACAGGATATAATATTCTACAATAAGGGAGTTATTTGGCAATTATTCTGGTTATTATTAAAATTGCCCTTATTGTTTTAATGGGTGTGAGTGTGGGGAAAGAAGACTTCAGATGTGTGCAGCAGAGAGCTTTAATAAAGAAAAATTTTGTGCCGCACCGCCTGAAAACACCGATGTCTAACCTTTGCAGATTTAGAACTATCTAATGCCCTTGATCCAATTTTTCCACGCTCTGTAAAGCTCTGGATTGTTATACACTTATACAACACTGCCAAGCAGAGACGTATAAGCAAAATATTCTGGGTCTATCTTCTTATTGCTTTTGTTGTTGTTAGTTCCATCTTTGCTTCCATGCAAGAGCAGACCCTGGGCGTACATACCCCCACTTTATTGTGCCTTTTTCTCCATATCACAGTTCTCTGTTCTCTTTTTGACCCGGATCCTCCAGGGAGGATCCTATGTGATTCTACAAAGCAAGGTGGGAGATTCAGGATTTGGGGAACCTATCTAGAGGCTTTGCATCCTGGAAAAGCTCATTACCCAGAGGGAGGCTAGTCTCTGAGGTTCATGGTCATTGTGTTATATAATTATCAGACCAGATCATATCTGGTTTCCCAGAAAGGATAGAATTAGTCATTGGTTAATATATTTGATGATTAATTAATTTAACTGAAGATATTATTTGGCTTATTCTAGAGCTGGTCAAATATTGGAAAAATATGTAATTCTTTTGATGAATAAGAGCATAACTGGATTTTTAGTATTTGACCAGTGTCAGAAATAAAATGGCAAACCTTGTGAGAACACTAATAACCATATAGTTAAAAAATCACGAACACAAAAACTTCTGGAGGAAGCTTAGATTATACTGAAGGAACAACTCAGTTGTGAAGCTCCTCAAAGTGTGGGAAGCAGGAAATGGAAGTGTTATGCCAAGGCCTTGATGCTGTGGACTGAAGTAAATAGTGTGTCCCAATATATTTGGAAAACGATCATGCAAACTACAAAAAAAAAAAAAAAAAAAAAGCATGAAAAAGGGAAAATGCAGTGCCTTGATGGAAAATAATTTCATGACTAAGCCTGCAATCTACATACAGACAAAATCCCACTGAAATAAATGGGTATTTTACCTGCAGAACATGGGAAAACCAGGGGGAATTAGGCACCCCACTCCCAATTGTGGCTTTTTAAAATCCCCTGACTAGTTTTTTATGCCAATGAATAGTTTATCTGTGGGGATTTCCCTGTGTTCTCCTTTGCAAATTACATTGATGCTGAAGAGGAGTTCCCTTTGTTGGGATTTGTAACCTTTGAGTAATCCTGATTGATGCTGTTTACTAATCTGCTTGAAATCATTAATTTTGTAGAGCAGATTGCATCAGTGCTTGAATGACATGTGGAGAATGTAGTTACTGCATCTTTTAGAAATTTAATGGAGACTAAGACTTAAATTTACGCTGTTTGTTTTGCAAGTAAACTTTCTGGGGCAAACGTATTTTTCTTTGCTACTGAAACCACTTTGCATATCAGCCATGCATTTTCTATTTTAATGTAACTAACATAAGAACATAAGAACATAAGAAAGGCCGTACTAGGTCAGACCAAAGGTCCATCTAGCCCAGTATCTGTCTACCGACAGTGGCCAATGCCAGGTGCCCCAGAGGGAGTGAACCTAACAGGCAATGATCAAGTGATCTCTCTCCTGCCATCCATCTCCATCCTCTGACGAACAGAGGCTAGGGACACCATTCTTACCCATCCTGGCTAATAGCCATTTATGGACTTAGCCACCATGAATTTATCCAGTCCCCTTTTAAACATTGTTATAGTCCTAGCCTTCACAACCTCCTCAGGTAAGGAGTTCCACAAGTTGACTGTGCGCTGCGTGAAGAAGAACTTCCTTTTATTTGTTTTAAACCTGCTGCCTATTAATTTCTTTTGGTGACCCCTAGTTCTTGTATTATGGGAATAAGTAAATAACTTTTCCTTATCCACTTTCTCAACATCACTCATGGTTTTATATACCTCTATCATGTCCCCCCTTAGTCTTCTCTTTTCCAAACTGAAGAGTCCTAGCCTCTTTAATCTTTCCTCATATGGGACCCCCTCTAAACCCTTAATCATTTTAGTTGCTCTTTTCTGAACCTTTTCTAGTGCTAGAATATCTTTTTTGAGGTGAGGAGACCACATCTGTACACAGTATTCGAGATGTGGGCGAACCATGGATTTATATAAGGGCAATAATATATTCTCAGTCTTATTCTCTATCCCCTTTTTAATGATTCCTAACATCCTGTTTGCTTTTTTGACCGCCTCTGCACACTGCGTGGACATCTTTAGAGAACTATCCACAATGACGCCAAGATCTTTTTCCTGACTCGTTGTAGCTAAATTAGCCCCCATCATGTTGTATGTATAGTTGGGGTTATTTTTTCCAATGTGCATTACTTTACATTTATCCACATTAAATTTCATTTGCCATTTTGTTGCCCAATCACTTAGTTTTGTGAGATCTTTTTGAAGTTCTTCACAATCTGCTTTGGTCTTAACTATCTTGAGTAGTTTAGTATCATCTGCAAACTTTGCCACCTCACTGTTTACCCCTTTCTCCAGATCATTTATAAATAAATTGAATAGGATAGGTCCTAGGACTGACCCTTGGGGAACACCACTAGTTACCCCTCTCCATTCTGAGAATTTACCATTAATTCCTACCCTTTGTTCCCTGTCCTTTAACCAGTTCTCAATCCATGAAAGGACCTTCCCTTTTATCCCATGACAGCTTAATTTACGTAAGAGCCTTTGGTGAGGGACCTTGTCAAAGGCTTTCTGGAAATCTAAGTACACTATGTCCACCGGATCCCCCTTGTCCACATGTTTGTTGACCCCTTCAAAGAACTCTAATAGATTAGTAAGACACGATTTCCCTTTACAGAAACCATGTTGACTATTGCTCAAGAGTTTATGTTTTTCTATGTGTCTGACAATTTTGTTCTTTACTATTGTTTCAACTAATTTGCCCGGTACCGACGTTAGACTTACCAGTCTGTAATTGCCGGGATCACCTCTAGAGCCCTTTTTAAATATTGGCGTTACATTAGCTAACTTCCAGTCATTGGGTACCGAAGCCGATTTAAAGGACAGGTTACAAACCTTAGTTAATAGTTCCGCAACTTCACATTTGAGTTCTTTCAGAACTCTTGGGTGAATGCCATCTGGTCCCGGTGACTTGTTAATGTTGAGTTTATCAATTAATTCCAAAACCTCCTCTAGTGATACTTCAATCTGTGACAGTTCCTCAGATTTGTCACCTACAAAAGCCAGCTCAGGTTTGGGAATCTCCCTAACATCCTCAGCCGTGAAGACTGAAGCAAAGAATCCATTTAGTTTCTCCGCAATGACTTTATCATCTTTAAGCGCTCCTTTTGTATTTTCATCGTCAAGGGGCCCCACTGGTTGTTTAGCAGGCTTCCTGCTTCTGATGTACTTAAAAAACATTTTGTTATTACCTTTGGAGTTTTTGGCTAGCCGTTCTTCAAACTCCTCTTTGGCTTTTCTTATTACACTCTTGCACTTAAGTTGGCAGTGTTTGTGCTCCTTTCTATTTGCCTCACTAGGATTTGACTTCCACTTTTTAAAGGAAGTCTTTTTATCTCTCACTGCTTCTTTTACATGGTTGTTAAGCCACGGTGGCTCTTTTTTAGTTCTTTTACTGTTTTTCTTAATTTGGGGTATACATTGAAGTTGAGCCTCTATTATGGTGTCTTTAAAAAGGGCCCACGCAACTTGCAGGGATTTCACTTTAGTCACTGAACCTTTTAACTTTTGTCTAACTAACCCCCTCATTTTTGTATAGTTCCCCCCTTTTGAAATTAAAGGCCACAGTGTTGGGCAGTTGAGGTGTTCTTCCCACCACAGGGATGTTGAATGCTATTGTATTATGGTCACTATTTCCAAGCGGTCCCCGCTATAGTTACCTCTTGGACCAGCTCCTGCGCTCCACTCAGGATTAAATCTAGAGTCGCCTCTCCCCTTGTGGGTTCCCGTACCAGCTGCTCCATGAAGCAGTCATTTAAAGTATCGAGAAATTTTATCTCTGCATTTCGTCCTGAAGTGAAATGTTCCCAGTCAATATAGGGATAATTGAAATCCCGCACTATTATTGGGTTCTTTATTTTGATAGCCTCTCTAATTTCCCTTAGCATTTCATCATCACTATTACTGTCCTGGTCACGTGGTCGATAATAGATCCCTAATGTTATATTTTTACTAGAGCATGAAATTTCTATCCATAGAGACTCTATGGAACCTGTGGATTCGCTTAAGATTTTTACTTCATTTGAATCTACACTTTCTTTAACATATAGTGCCACTCCTCCCCCTGCACGGCCTGTTCTGTCCTTCCGATATATTTTGTACCCCGGAATGATTGTGTCCCATTGATTGCTCTCAGTCCACCAGGTTTCTGTGATGCCTATTATATCTATATCCTCCTTTATCACAAGGCACTCTAGTTCACCCATCTTATTATTTAGACTTCTGGCATTTGTGTACAAGCACTTTAAAAACTTGTCCCTGTTTATTAGCCTGCCTTTTTCTGATGTGCCAGATTCTTTTTTATGTGGCTGTTTATCATCTGATCCGGCCCTTACATTATACTTTTCAGTCCTCTGCTCCTGACTATAACCTGGAGATTCTCTATCATCAGACTCTCCCCTAAGAGAAGTCTGTGTCCGATCCACACGCTCCTCTGCAGCAGTCGGCTTTCCCCCATCTCCTAGTTTAAAAACTGCTCTACAACCTTTTTAATGTTTAGTGCCAGCAGTCTGGTTCCACTTTGGTTTAGGTGGAGCCCATCTCTCCTGTATAGGCTCCCCCCATCCCAGAAGTTTCCCCAGTTCCTAATGAACGTGAACCCCTCCTCTCTACACCATCGTCTCATTCACGCATTGAGACTCTGAAGCTCTGCCTGCCTACCTGGCCCTGCGCGTGGAACTGGGAGCATTTCTGAAAATGCCACCATAGAGGTCCTGGATTTCAGTCTCTTCCCTAGCAGCCTAAATTTGGCTTCCAGGACATCTCTCCTACCCTTCCCTATGTCATTGGTACCTACATGTACCACGACCACCGGCTCCTCCCCAGCACTACACATAAGTCTATCTAGATGCCTCGAGAGATCCGCAACCTTCGCACCAGGCAGGCTGCCTTCCAGCTCTCAAGCATAGATGCAGAAATCAATGGGGTGTTGAGTATTCACCTCTCACAGGAAGGGGCCTTGATGAGCTTTGATCTATCATGCACTGAAATCAATTGACAGACTCCCATTGGCTTCAGTGGACTTTGAAGCAGTTCGTTTGTGATGCAGCAATTCAGTTTCCAAGCACACTGGACATATCACTGATGAAAACTTGAGTGCCTGGAACTTCACTGAAATGAATGGCTTAGTGGGACCGGAGCTCAACCTCTAAGCAAATAAGTGAAGTGTGTATCTCCGATCAGAAAAAAGAGAATTCTCCCATGTCAGTTCTGGAGATTGAAAACTTTACTTATGGCCAGTTTTTTTTAAAGGCCTGTAATTTTGTACAAATCTAACAATTGGATGTCTGCCTTCCATCCCTTACACCTGCCATTGATGGCTTGTGTACAGTTAGAGACTGTTTCAGGTTTCTTTGGAAATTTGGCCTCCATCGTCTACTTTCCAAATGTGTATTTTAGTAATCAGTTTGAGAGATTAGTGGCTTGAATTTTAAGGTGCCTAGTGATTTTGTAGGGGGTCAGTTCTAACGAGACAATTCAGTTAAAGTGGAAGTGGGCTATTATCAACAGGAGGAAAAATCACTTTTGAAATGGGCCACCCTGATTACTACTACAAATGTTGACAAGAAGGTGTGAGTAACAGTAGGGGGAAATTAGCATTGGGAAATTAGTTTTTGTAGTGACCCATCCACTCCCAGTCTTTATTCAGGCCTAATTTGTGGTGTCCAGTTTGCAAATTAATTTCAGTTCTGCAGTTTCTCATTGGAGTCAGTTTTTGAAGTTTTTTTGTTGAAGAATTGCCACTTTCAAGTCTATTATTGAGTGACCAGGGAGACTGAAGTGGTCTCTGACTGGTGTTTTAATGTTATAATTCTTGACGTCAGATTTGTGTCCATTTATTCTTTTGCGTAGAGACTGTCCAGTTTGGCCAATATACATGGCAGAGGGGCATTGCTGGCACATGATGGCATATATCACATTGGTAGATGTGCAGGTGAATGAGCCCCTGATGGTGTGGCTGATGTGGTTAGATCCTATGATGGTGTCCCTTGAATAGATATGTGGACAGAGTTGGCAACGGGGTTTGTTGCAGGGACAGGTTCCTGGGATAGTGTGTGGTGTGTAGTGTGTGTGGTGTGTAGTTGCTGGTGAGTATTTGCTTCAGGTTGGAGGGCTGTCTGTAAGCGAGGACTGGCCTGTCTCCCAAGGTCTGTGAGAGTGAGGGATCGTCCTTCAGGATAGGTTGTAGATCCTTGATGATGCACTGGAGAGGTTTTAGTTGGGGGCTGAAGGTGACAGCTAGTGGCGTTCTGTTACTTTCTTTGTTGGGCCTGTCCTGTAGTAGGTGACTTCTGTGTACCCTTTTGGCTCTGTCAATCTGTTTCTTCACTTCAGCAGGTGGGTATTGTAGTTTTAAGAACACTTGATAGAGCTCCTGTAGGTGTTTGTTTCTGTCTGAGGGATTGGAGCAAATGCGGTTGTATCTTAGAGCTTAGCTGTAGACTGTGGATCATGTGATGTGGTCTGGATGAAAGCTGGAGGCATGTAGGTAAGTATAGCGGTCAGTAGGTTTCCGGTACAGGATGGTGTTTGTGACCATCACTTATTTGCACTGTAGTGTCCAGGAAGTGGATCTCTTGTGTGGACTGGTCCAGGCTGAGGTTGATGTGGGGTGGAAATTGTTGAAATCGTGGTGGAATTCCTCAAGGGCCATTTTCAATCTTCTCTCATAGGTTATGTTTTTATGTATGTAGAGACATGAAGACTTTATTTAGTACTGAAATTCAAGGGTGCAAGTATAATTATAAGCAAAGAAAAATAAAGATAAGTATAGCAAAACAATGCCCGGCATTGTGCATACTCTCAACCTTATGGAGATCATTTGGAATGAAGATGGAAAGAATAGTAACTGGAGAAGCACTGTAAATGGGAGTGACAATAAGGTTTCCACTGTCCTGTCATCGTGATGTCCCAACTAAGGACTGGGCATAGAACTCTTCTATACACCTTTCTCTTACACTCACACATGTCTGGGACCATATTTGATTAAGTCTCAGTCCCCTTCCCATGTTTGGTATTCTGGGAGACCAATGTTGGGATTCCGGCTGGTATGACCAATTTATGTCATAGAATCATAGATTATTAGGGTTGGAAGGGACCTCAGGAGATCATCTAGTCCAACCCCCTGCTCAAAGCAGGATCAATCCCCAACTAAATCCCCAAATGGCCCCCTCAAGGATTGAACTCACAACCCTGGGTTTAGCAGGCCAATGCTCAAACCACTGAGCTATCCCTAACAATGGTTTTGACATGTAAATGTGGGTTTGTTCCATGGATATATATTCCAAAAGCCCATAAAACTCTATCATTTTAAGCTTAGTCTGTTCTGTAGCCTTTGATTAATTTAGAGTGCAAGATGCACAAGTCACTAATAACAGGTTCGTTTACGCAGGTGGCTATGTAAATGTATTATAGAAGATGAGTTTGGTGAATCACACACAGACATGAGGACTATAGTACTTAAATACATGCAAGTAAAATAAGTGTAGGGAAACAGTCACCATTATGCATAGTCACAACCTTCTGAAGACCACCCAGAAGCATCAGAGAAGGGAAAGATGTTAGGAAAAGTAAGTGGGAATGATGTTCCAGATTTCCACCATCCTGTCATCCCAGCGTCCCAACCGGAGGCTGGTCTGACTGTATTTTTGTATCCTTTTTCCTTACCCCGCTCCCCCCCCCCCCCACACACACATCCAGGACCATATTTGATTTAGGTCTCAGCCTTCTGCCCATGTTTGTCATTCCAGGGAACCATAATTAAAGTTCCGTTTGCTAGCATAAGATACTTGCGTCATAAATTTCCCAATATTTCCAACACATTAATACGTTTACCAAAAATCCCCCCAAAATCCATTATTTCAAGTGTAAAATGCCCTTCTGTGGTTTTCTTGTTTATCACAAAATCTTATAACCTTAGGATAAGCACTATAGGCTAACAACTACAGTATGTAGGTCTCATACTTTTGTAAAGCCTATAACCGTAATTTTACATTTGTTTTCCTTACTTGCATTACAGCTTTAATTATTTTTATTATCAACATCTTTAAGCATTTTAACTTTCCCTAATATTTAGATTATAGTTTGATTTTAAGCATAAACCTTCCAAGATAAGTCAGGGGTCACAGGTCAACAGTTCCTTTGCTGCTTACTTGTTTATCACAAGATACGTATTGTTAAATCTTATAATTCTAGGTCAAGCACTTATGTGAAGAATTTAGGCCTCATGCTAACTGCTAGCCTCCATTAGGCCTCAAATTTATTGCAAAGTCTATTTCCACTATTTATACATTTTGTTTTTCACTTCTTGCATTAGAGCTTTAATATTAACATTTTTAAGCATATTCGCTTTTCCTAACATATAAATTTTAGTTTAAACATCAGCATAAACCTTCCAATATCAGGCATCAAGGGTCAACAGGGGTGTTTCACTATAAGCCTGTGGTTTGGTTCCATTTTGGAGGATGTATTTAGCCTCCCTAAATTGTTCTGATTAAATGTGCTTCATGTAGGGGAATTTTATCCAAGGAAAATGATGATGTCCCAACTCAGTTTGAATGGTGGGTCCCAAACTTTCACCAAATGTGCAGGGTTTCAGAGGAAGGCAGTTTTTTATATAATTCAAAAACATGTTTGAATATTTATAACACGTATTTTTTCTCCTAAAATATCAGCAATTAACTTTTGTAAACATCAAGAGAAATAAACAGCATAAATTGGGAGCACTAGTAGTAATACAGGTATAAAGCTTTGGGTTCCATTCAGAAGGGCACTGAAAAGACTTAGTTTTCCCATGCTTGTCCATAATACGTGCACCTATTAATGTCAGAAAGCATTAGCTGGAAATGTTGTCAGAGCAGGTTGCTGTAAAATTCCCTCCGTGATTCCAGTCAGGGTAGTAATACATGTAGGATAGTCTGCCTTTTTATTATGATGGCACTTCCTGTCCTGGCTTCCGTTTGGATGTGCAGCGATGCATGAAAAATAAACGTTGGTTGAGGAAGCTAAACAGGTATTTCAGAACCTTCTGAAAAGTTTGTTTTAGTGTTTTAGGTTCAGGTCCACAGATGAGGAAATATCAGATGCCATGATGATAGTGTTATTTTTACCGCATCCCCATTCACCATCTTTGGATATCATTCATGGCACATGCTATATAGTTTCTGGGATTTGATGCTTCACCTTCATTTTAAAAGACTCACCTTGGCAATAAACTGATAACTACGCAAAAAAGACGGCTTCATGAAAAAGATGCAAGGGTTGTGTCACCCTGAGCAGTGCTGTTTTTAAGTAAACTGGCCTCTAACCCATTCACTTTCTTTTTCAAGTATTATTCCCTGAAGGAACATTTTTAAAATGATGTAGGCTATAGCAATTGTAGAACCTCACTGCTAATGATTTTTCAGCTGCAGCAAACAATTTACTGTAACCATTTGCTCCTGGGTGTGTTGTGCCTCCTTTGTCTGACCATTTAAAATAGGTAAAAATCACTGTGAGGAGTTGGAAATAGAGATTTTGGAGCTAACCATAACCTTTCCCAGCCTTCTTAGCAGCTTTTGGTTATTTTTGTCTCCAAGAAGCAGACTTTTCTTTTGAAACAGGATAATATAGCTTAGCTTTCTTGTTACCTGTTCCTAAACTACTGACTTGATAATTGGGATCATATGGAAAATTTAGTAATATCGAGCAGTTTTGTATTGGTTTTTTTTTTAATCTAGATCTCAGGTGACTACAAATCTTGATTAATTCTCACAATACCCTTGTAAAGTACTCAGTGAAGTATTATTATGCCCATTTTACACATAAGATCTTCAACCTCGTTAAGACTGCTTTGCATCACTTGGAAATAATGATGACGATAAGAATAATAATATGTAACTACTTCACTGGCGTGTTGTAAAATTAACTCTGCAAACACATGTATAATTTCACTTTTGTGAGTAGTCCCACTGGAGTCAACTGCTATGAGTCAAGTTGTACATGTGGTTAAGTTTTTGTAGCATTGTATCCTTAGTTAGCACTTTGAAAATAGAAAGTGCTGTATATGTGCTAAATGAGATTATTAGTTGTTACTAAATTAAAAATGTCAGTAAGGAGGATGCATGAGTTGACGTTGCCCTAGGCCCAACCCTAGTGGTCAAGCTACCATATTAAGCAATTTTTATGTAACTCTTGGCCCTACTGTGCAGTTAAAAAAAAAAAAATCCTCAAAAGCCTTCTTTTTAACTTTATAAGCTGTATATATAAAATACACAATGTACCTTTACTCATATGCCAAAGATCTGCAGCAAAATTGTTTAGTACCAGCATAAGTCTCTCAGTAATTTAAGCCCTTAATCTTTTATGGTATTTTCTCTTGCTCTCTCGCTCGCTCTCTCTGTCTGGCCCTGCAGCTGTCTGAGAATTGCTATCCAAGCAACCTGATTTCAACAACTCAATGCTATCTCTTTATAAATATTATTTTTCTAAGAACCAAAGTTCAGTCATTTACTGTAATTGTAACCTGCTTGAAGGCAAATGCAGTAGTTTTACCTTTTTTAAAGCCACAGTACATGGTAACTACATATCCCTGTCTGAAGTTTTAGCGTTTGGGGTGGGGATATGGAGCATTATAACCTAATAAAAGATTTTACGTCATTAAGAATTACCAATTTAATCAGGCCTATCCACTGTTTGGGGGTTTTTTTTCCCTTCAAAAATCAGGTTATCAGATCTCTTGCCCATAATCTCTTAGTTTTTGCTAAGCACTGGGGGAGTTGTGAGCTTTCAGGAGTATCTATATATCTATATTTGCAATAGTAAGCCATTCTAGAAGAGAGGAATATGGGCACTAAGACTACCAACTGAGGCTAAGTAAAGTTTTTTCTTCTTAGCTCTGAGGTAATCATAGCTGTTTAAATTTCCCACACCATAACTTAATACTTGAAGTATGCATTTCTGGTAGGGTATAGAAACAGATCTAAATTAAACTGAAAAAAGCTGGTCAAGATCTTGGGACTATTAAATATGGAAGAACACTTCAAAGGTATTTGACATTCTGTATGCTACATACCATTGATTTCATTGATTGTTACCATTGTAAGTCGGATGTTATAACAGTATGGGTCACTATGCACTGGAGTTATGTCTGATTCTCTTTTTATGCAGGTTTAAGATTTTTAAGAGCCCTTAGACTGATACAGTTTTCAGAAATTTTGCAGTTTCTGAATATCCTAAAAACAAGGTAAGACTTTAATACCTACTTAACCTGTCTGTAGTCTGTCTTCTCCAGTTTATAGTCATAGTCAGAGGTAATTTCTCCTTTCATAATGCCATTAGAATGAATGGAAGTTATGGTTTGAATAGCACACACCAAAACGCAAATTTTTTATATGTATGCATGCGCGCACACACACCCACCCACCCACCCACCCCTTTTGACTTTTTTCCCTGATGTTATTTTCATCAAAGACACTAGACTCTAAGGCACATTCATGAGTCAAGTCATGTTTGAGCCTCATCCATGCAGCTATTCCATCTTTTAGTAAATCTGATTATTAGTGTGATTGGTGACTAGTTTCATTGGTGAACCTGCTGCATTGGTGAACTAAGTGCCTCCTAATATATGGTCTTATTTCTCATACAAATATATAGTCATCTCTTGTTTTCTAAATTCCCATTCCATCCTGTATTTCTGGTGAATGGTTTATCAATTTAAATGTCTCTTTGATATCATCTGTTGATATTTCACTTGATACATTTTTATACCTGTAATATTCAAGGGACTGAGTGATTATAAATGTAAAGGCAGAGTGATAGATCTACACATTGATTAAATAATCCATCCTTCCTCATTCTGGATCCCTACTTTGTCTCATTAAATTAGAAATAACTTGCCCAACAAAACACCCAACAGGGAGATGGCAGTTTAGAGATAATCATTATGGTTCTTCATCATTATGAAAATCTTAGATTTCAAAAACATTTTTTACATTGATTTTCCACTCTGGATATCTCATTCCGTTCATTGTCATAAGCGTTCCTTTAGAAGGATGTTTAAAATACTTCAGGTAACAACAGTGTTGTTCTCATTTTAACTGCTTTTGTGTGGCTGAACATACTTGGTATGGGAAGCAGAATGCACATTAGCTACTACTATGCGCATTAGTTAATCACCTTGAAGCACCAAAGGGACTGTGCCATGTTTCACAGCAGCAAAGGGATTAACTTTTTAACATGCATTAAAATACACCAGCTAAAATATTGAACTAATGTTCTAGTAATTATTTTTAAATACTAGAAGTTCAGTTCCACTTTAAAATCCCCCTTCTCTTTCCCTACTGATTCATCATCACATATTTGAGGGTGTGTAACTCAGGTGGAGTTTATTACCCTTAATGAGCAATGAACCCATGTAAATCACCCTACTGTTGGTGAGTAAATAGACCCTTCAGATGTGCACAGGTTCATGCCAACCAGCAGGCTCTGCAACCCTTTAAAACCTTAAAACTGTTCTCATTAGTCAACCTTTCATATTGAAAGAGATCCTAAATGACTCTGGAATTGGCTTAAGATCTGCCTGGAACTGTGTGAGCATGTAGCCAATGTAGTTTTTCTTCTTAAAATAATGAAACTAGTTTAATAAACACACAGAGAAACTCAGTCCTGTAGCCTTAAAATGCCACTGGTCCTGCAGAGAGAAAGTGTAATTGTTACAGAAACTCAGTGTATTAAAATCTCCTTGCAGAACACACAGAATCTTATCCAAAGCCCACTGAAGTCAGTAGAAGGACTCGCAATGACTTCAGTAGGCTTTGGATAAAGATTCAAATCCCCTTCAGGAGTGGTGGAATTTTAAGGCTCCAGAACAGTAAGTGAAGGGGAGATGCATTAATTAAATGTGTTCCATTTAAAGCTGGCTTAGGACTTGACCCCTTTGTTCATAACAACATTTGTCTGGTGCCAAACTTTCCTCCCAAATTAGATGCTCATCATCTTTGTAATTATTTACATGAATATGCAAGCATTCGTAAATCTCCTGTTCTGATTACTATAAAGCCCTTCAAATCCAGCTTACTTATGTGGCTGCCTTTCAGTTTTACTCAGTTGATTAACCCAAACTGGTTTATCACTAAACAATTCTTTTAATTTAAAAATCATCAAAGGCCTCAAAATAAATTGTTTCATGTGTCCCACCCTATTCTTGAGCATGCAGTAATCAGGCACATCTGATATCTCATGTCTCATTTAATAAACCTAAAGACAATTTAATAGTATAAAATACTACTGGTGTCCAAAAAGTATCATTGTATAAAATTTGTGGGCCAAACTGGAATGAATGGGTATTATTTTATTGACTTCAATGCAGTTGCCTTCAGTTATACTAGACCTGAAATTAGACCTGGAAGCTTTATTGTTGGTGGTGGTGTTTTTAAATGGATACAATGTGCAAAATTAACCCCATAACCTAAAAACAGAAAAAGAAAGAGGGAGGAAAATGTATCTGATAAGCATTAAGAATAATTAATAATGGAACAAAATGTGCAAATCATGCACTTAAGTATAACTTGTAACCAGACACACCTAGCATTAAAGCCCATTGTGATAGGCCATACATACAAAAATTGTGTGGAATTCTAGCCAGCACCAACAAACACTATTTCCATCAGCGATGCTCATAGGTGCTATATATCAAAATTATTCTGTAAATAAAATCAAATGTGGAAAAAGAAAGCTTTTCATAATATTTTTGTATTATAATCTTTCAGATGAGATGTAAAACCAAGGTGCTGACCACTTGTGGTTACTAATCATCCTTTAGCACTTTTGCAAGAGTTAGAACAGTTAACTCAGTTAATTCACTAAATTCCTTTTTTTGATTAAATACATTCTGCCTACATAAATTCTAACAGAAGTTTGTTATATACAGAGGTGTTCCTCACTTTCTGCCCTAAACTGTGATTTAGAACTGTATGCTGTAAAACAGCTGCTGCATTCTATCATGCAGATGACTTCACTTCAGCCACAGGTGAAGTGTCTCCTGGATAGAGAGAGCTGTAAAACATTGTAGGATCCTGTATTATGCTTCTGTAGACATTTTAAAATATTGTTGTTCATATCTGAATATGAAGGCCAAATACTGTTGAAGCCAATGGGAAATGCATGCACACATAGCAGCTGATTTGCAAGGCAAGCCAAATATCAGAAGGCTCAGGATAGAGCCTGAAATGTTCAGCTGCAATAATAAATACAATTTATCATTATCAACACTGAAATAATTATATTTTAAACATTAACTCTTTGGATTGTTTAAACAATTCTGAATGTATTATTTCATATTCCTCTCTTAAGTGATCCATGCTTGTGTGAAGAATGCTCTAAACAAATAACATAAGGGACCATTTTAGTATGTTGTGTGTTCAGCAGCAACATCTATTGACAAGTATGGTGTAATACTGATGGGTTATGCAGCACATCCCTTCTTCTCTATCTCATGTGCAAAGACAGTGCCTGTAATATCTGGTCTTGCTGGGAAGGAAGAGAATTCCCCTCCCTTGGAAAATATTATTGACTTTAACCCCTAAATTAAAATTACTGCCTGCAAGGTTTTATTTTCTATAATACAAAGTCAAAGAGAGACGCTGAGTGAATGTAGCAATTGAAGGACTCGGATTAAAGGAACAAATCTCATTCATACCATCAGCAGAAGGGCCATTCATAATACTGTGATCCACAGGAAGCAGCTAGAACACTTTACAAATGGAAAGGGAGTATATTAAACAGGTAGTTGTTGGGTGTTGTGTAATTATCAGACCATTTAAAAAATGCCTAACTGTTCTTTAGCAGACCCTCTATGGATGCAGAAAGAGTTTACAGCCTACTTGTGTAAACTGAACCTCTAGGAGGCTAACCATGGCCCTTACTAATTTAAAGTTTATGTACTTACCTATGAAATGTAATATATCTTTTTCAGAATTGTTAATGTCCCCCCCCCCCCATGTTTTAGAAGATTGAATATAGTTAGTTTTTTCCCTTCACCGTTTTATACAAGGTTTCAATAGAACTACAGGGCTTTAGGTAAGCCTCACAATAAGGGATTTTGCACAGATGTTGGAAAGAGCTTAAAGAGCAGGAAAATGTTTGTGACTAATCTTTCATCTATATTTAGTCTCTGGCAGAAAGATGGGGGTATTTCATAAAGGACAGACAAGGTACAATTATGAATAAACATGTAAAAAATAAAATAGACCTCAAGAAGAATCAAAGTAGTGCTTTAATACCATTTATTTATTTTTATATATCTATATATAAAAATAAAGATAGCACCTGGAGGCTGATTGACATATTATTGCATTATTGAGAAGCTTTTCCCCCCTGAAATTCATGGATGAGCAATATTCAGACTTTAATAACGAAGCACTGCATCCTTCTGAATGATGCCTTTTGGTCTAATCTAAGGACACAGAGGTTTGAATCCTATGTTATGATCAAATGTAACCACCAATAGGATATGATATGATATAATATGTTAACCATTTACCAGTCCAGTGGGACAACTGGCGTACTTAGTTATCCGCATGCAATATCAGAGTATGTATTGCTCAAAGACGTTCAGACAGCTGAATATGACTGTACTTAGCAAACTGAATGACAAGCATTTGATCGATCAGTAAATCACATTTTTTAATCCATTATCTTCTACCAGTGTGAAGGTTACTCTTAAAATAAAAAACACTAACAGTACTTGCACCCTCTTTTCTTTAAGAAGAGCCTTTTTAATTTAATTATAAAACAAAAAACAGATGTATAAAAATATATTTATAAATAAGTGTCAAAATCAAACCTTACCCCAGAGGTTCTCAACCTATTTACCATTGTGGGCTGCATATGCAGCTCTCTGTGTGTTATGCAGGCCACATCCACAAAATATATATACTACCTGTAGGGCCCTGAGGGTCACATGGGCCAAAGCTGAATTCTGGTTTGAACTAAAGAATATCTTTTAGAAAAAAACATCCAATCTTGATGGGGCAAAGTAACTTGACTCCAGTGTGGCTGCAGAGGTTCATCTGTACAGAGTAATTTGCAAAATGGGGTCTTATGTATGAACTGTAAATGTAAACATTATTTAATTTGGAAGCCTAATCTTTACCACATCTGGCCACTATCATTAGTGCACTGCCACATCCACAACTCCTTTTTCCCCCTAATGAAGCTGTGCCTTTAATAGCTACAATTTAGCCCCAAATTATATATGATTGGACAATTAAAAAACACCATATTATCCTCCTTGTCTACCTTCTATCGCTCAAGACCCAGTATAGCTACAGACCTGGGTTCTGATCCCATAAACATTCAAAGACATGCAAATACACATCCAGAAGGGACTGAAGGGTCAGGGCCATGATGTATCAGTCTGTAAAAGCTTTAGGAAAAAATACTTCCTACACAAGAACATCTTCCAACCTAGATTACTGCAGCCACTAATAAAGTTTTCCAAAACACTTCAAGAATATTTAAAATCAAAGCATTAAAATTAGGCTTGCTTATTAGCTGGGGGATTGTTATTAGCTGAAAATGAGATTGAATTACAGCAACATGGACTCTATGGATTCATAACATTTTTGTGTGTTTATAAAAAGGAAAAGTATCTTATCTGATACTTTATGTAAAGTTTTAGCTTGATGTTAGCTGAACTACTAATATCAAGAGTAGATGTGGTCAAATCATTTATAATATAATAATATTCATTGCTATTTAACCCTTTTTCCTATTTGCATATTGTTCTCTAACTGATCCTGATATCTATTCATGTATTTGATACTTGCAAACATTTAGTCAAATAATATTAAGAAAGTTTATGCTATGCATTCACATCAACTAGTCCTTATTCAGAATGTGCAATCCATCACCTGAGTCACGTGGTATTGTTTCTACTCTCTGGCTGGATGATTGAAACTTTTTAAACAGAAAAATAATTAATAATGCATTTTCTGGTACAAATTTTGGGATAAACCATGCACAAAAATAGGTGGAACTTTCAGGATTAACAAATATGTTCGCGCATACCTACTGACCACTTGAATGCTCAAGAATAATGAATAAAATAATCTCACAAAAGATAGCAAATTGACCTTCTTGCTTTTATTCCTTCATACAAGGAAGTGTTTTCACCAGCAATGTGTTGCAAAATCATAGCGTATATGGGGAAAACCCACAGAAGCACCAGTACACTGCAAGTTTCATCATCCTCTTGCAGAAGGAGAATGCCTCCCCTCTTCCCACAAAGGGGGCGGGACATTCACATGGAGACCTAACACCCTTACATTATCCTAATTCCCATGACAGCATAGCTCCAAATTTACCAGTCAGAATATAGCGCCTACAGATTAACTGCAATAATCTATTCATTGATTATTTTCCATATGTGCAGGATAAAATCTCCATCCCGCAACGATTTACACAGGTGTTTAACTTTATACGCAATGAGCTATTCCATTGAACTCAGTAAATGCATTTTTCATGAATGGGGCTGCTCACAATATATAAGGTCTCTGCAGAGATGGGGCTAAAAGCAAAAAGCATACTGAAGAAACACACCAAGCAGAAAAAATGAAATAGATTGGGAAAAAAGCAGAGATGTACAAATACATGTTATAAGGATAAAAGGTCTGTTTCCAAGATAATGTAAATTGATGTAGCTCCCGTGAGTTCTTTGGATCTACACCAGCTGAGAATCCGGCCCAAAGTATTTATGCTGAACTAATTGCTATTCCGAATCCAAATAGAAATAAGCAGAGGAAAAAAGCGGGAAAGAGGAATAAATAAAGAAAGGAAATGGTAATGTGACAATAGAGAAAGAATGGATGTTTTAGGCCTGTGGTATCTCCTATTTGATCATGATCAAATCTCTTAGAACTTTTCTAAAATATCATTCATTCTATTTAATAGCTTCACAAAAGCTGCATATAAAACCGTTTAAAATCTGTGAAAGCAGACATTGCAAGCTATAAGAACAGGAGTACTTGTGGCACCTTAGAGATAAGGTGCCGCAAGTACTCCTGTTCTTTTTGCGGATACAGACTAACACGGCTGCTACTCTGAAACCTGTCATATTGCAAGCTATGTAATAATGTTTTTTTGCATATATTTTTTCAGTATTTTTTAAATTCCCAGACAGCGCCTGCTCCTGTTCCCACAAAAATCTATATGAGGAACTTCAGGCCTAAAGTATATACACAGTAAACTCTCTTTCTGTGTACAGATACTCATTAAAAAGTGTGTTTATATAACTTGTGTTCCTGTTACAACTTACCTGTAGAATATAATATATATTTGTTTGTTTGTGCAGTAATTCCATCAAGCTGGTGAATCTGTGCTCTATATTTATCAGCACATGGCTGACAGCAGCTGGGTTCATACATTTGGTAAGTATACTTGAAAATACTTCATCAGGTTTTTTTCATGGATCAGCTCCTCTGCGCTGCTTTATTACCTGAAATTACCTTGCTTAGGATAATCCCTTGACACTGTTACAAAGAACAATAAAGAAAGGCATCACAGCTGCCTGACTTTCCAGCCTTGTACCCAAAACTAATTCTGAACAGTAAGTAATATTCACTTCATTAACCTCCCTGTTTAGGTTCAGTAATAGTTACGTAAGTCTGGGACTTGGATTTTAATAGAACTCTTTTAATAATCACATCCTACCACTAGGTGGCAATATTTCCTTAATAATTACCAAGAGTACTTGTCAAAAAAGGCTGGTACAGCATAAATGATAATGGCACCCTGTTTCTAAGAATGGCCATCCTGGGAAACACATGGCTTCGCCAAAAAAGCAGTTCTGTATTTTCAGAAGAATTAATCTGATTTACTAACATTTTAGAGTAGGGTTCTTAGAGATTAGTTCTCTGCCTTATTCATTTAAAAAAAAAAATCATATCACTTTCACCGCGACAAAAATATTATCTACATTTGATGGTTTAAGCTCTTATTCAGTATTGATTAGCTGTATGTTTTAAACACTTCTATAATTAAAAAAGATCTCAGTTGTAAAGTAATGGCATTAATCTGCATTTTAAAAGTTAAAAAAGCAATAGAAGTTTTGAAATGAATTGTTTACTGTCAATTATATTTTGTAAATACAATTTAATATGACTTTAGATGTACATTACGTAGCAGATAATTTTGCCTAACTCAAGGTCAATAAGATATCAGATTGTTAGTAGCATCAATCTATGCAACAATAGATTTCGGGCCAGATTCTGATTTCAGTTACATCAGTGTAAGTCTGGAGTAACTTCATTGACTTCAATTGAATTATTCTGAATTTACATTAGTGTACATGTGGTTAAAATTAGATCCTTGATCTTTTAATTATGGAAGGTAGTCATTTGTCCAAATGTCTGTTTTCCACGCTAAGAAAATATTCATATCGTATATACCATTTCAAAATTGGAATGCCCTATAATGTCCTTATTTCTGTTGATGACTACATTTCTAACACCTATATCACACAGGAAAATGATAAAAGACAAAAACATCCTAGCACTTGTGGGTGAACACTTCAAAAAGCGATCGCTCTGTATCTGACTTATCAGACCTCTTCCTCAAAGGAAATCTGCACAATACTTTCAAAAGATGCTTGTCTTTCACCATAGGCGCTGACTCCATGGTTGCTCCGGGGCTGGAGCATCCATGGAAAAAAAATTGTGGGTGCTCAGCACCCACCAGCTACAGCTGTTTGGCAGTGCCCCAAATCAGCTAATCTGGGGCACGGCTGATCAGCAGCACCGCCAAACAGCTTGATCGGCAGCTCAGGGAGGGGATTGGGTTAGGATGGAGATAAAGGAGCCGTGGGAGAGTGGGGACCTCGGGGAAGGGGCAGAGTGGGAAGAGGCGGAGCGAGGGCTGGGACTCAGGGGAGGGAGCGGAGCTAGTGTGGGAAGAGATGAAGAGAGGGTGGGGCCTTGGGGGAAGGGGCAAAGTTGGGGTGGGGCCTTAGGATGGAGTGGTGGTAGAGCACCCATGGGGAAAAATAAAAGTCAGCACCTATGTCTCTCCCCAACAGCAGTTGGTCCAATGAAATATATTCTCACCCACCTTGTCTCTCTCATATCACAAATATACTCCTCTGTGACTTTTGTGATACAAGCATCATCATAGACTTCAAAAGACCAGACTCAGGGTAGGTCTACACTACCGCTTAAGTCAATCTAACTTATGTTGCTCCGGGGTGTGAAAAAGACACCCCCTGAAGGATGCAAGTTACAGCGACCTCAGCGCTGTCCACACTGGCGCTATGCTGGCGGGAGATGTTATGTTGGCCGGAGATGGCCAAAACATGTTATAATTGTGCTATGCGTTGTTATTAATTATTTATTAGTAGTTCAGGTATTATTTTTCTAGATTTGAGAAGCAGGTTTTTAAAAGTTTAATAATCGTTGATATTCTGTTTCAGTGTTTTTCACACTTTCTTTGCATGCTTTTTAGTGCAGGTGGTCCAATTCTACTGCAGGGGTTTCTCAACTTTATAATTTCATAATGTGGACCGCATCTCATGGAAAGATTATCATAAGGATATTTTCCTTCCCATTCATAATCACATATCATCCCTGTGGTTACTGCAATAACTGGCTACATGGGGAAATAAAATCTGGAAATTACTTACTGTATTTTAGCTGCTTTTTAATAAAATTTAAGAGCTGGAAAATAAGAGGGGTGTGGGAGCAGACCCATGGAACCGCCAGTTCTCCTAGGACTACCAGCAAGTGATCCATAGATCACAGTTTGGGAATCTCTGCTCTATAGTAATTTTAAACACAGATCTCTGTGTTGCCTTGTTTGGAATTTGAAAGCATTTTATTTACCGTTCAGAAACAAGATAAAGTCACTCTGCTTTCTTCCCGTTCTTGTAGCCTGAAGTGTTCAGGAAGCTTAGGAGGAATGGTTAAAAATGGCAAGCTTATTTTTTTAATTGTTTTGTTTATTTCCATATTCAGAATTTTAAGAGACAACTTTTCAATTAGGTGCCTTTTAAATTTTGCCCAAATATTTTCAAGTGCTTCTATTTGTCTGCATGTACTTATGCATGAATTGAATAAAGGAGACTATAACTTGAGCATGCACAGAATTCTCCCAGAGTTTTGATTGCATAGATTAATGCACTTACTAGCATTGCAGGTTCACTTCAGGGATCCTTTTGAAAATTTGCTCCTTGATGAATTTTAGACTGGAACCAGTCTTTATAGTCAAACTAAGTTGTTACTGGTCACTGTCAGAGAAAGGATGCTGAACTAGATAGACCTCGTGTCTGATCTAGCATGGCAATTCCAGTCTTATAGATGCATGAAAATAGGGGGTTATAAAAGAACTGTAGCTTACAAGATCTCAACCAATTCATCGGTCAGGCCATAATGAACTCTTGATATGTGTAGCAGTTCTCTCTGCTGGGTATAGTGAGATCTGCTCAACTGTTTAGTCATTTGTAATTATCTTTCCCTCTGATGATTGGGCATAAATCATGTTCTGCTGATAGCTAGTAAAGACTTGAGTTTTGATTGTAGAAGCTTGTGCTTATGGAACAAAAAGTTATGAGTTTTTGGAGCCAGAGATCTGTTTCTCATGACGTATACATGTGGTTAACTAACGATCATTACTATGTACATGACATCATTGGCCGTGCGTTATTTTAGAAGGAAAAGGAAAGTGAGACAATCTGGATTCCATTATGAACTAAATACTCTAGTAATGATTAGTGATAGTGTTTTCCACAAGTAACGTAAGCAAGAAGACCCTGTATGGTAGCAGTGGAATTGTACAACTCTAATTAAGGCAGAATTTGGCTCTTTATTGGTTAAATGTTTCCAGCATTATATGCATGCCAATTAGACAAAAGTAAGTAATTACAACTAGTATTAATCTGTTATTGCCCTATTAAATCATTATATTTGTCCTTTTATGTTGTAGGTGGAGAACTCAGGGGATCCATGGGAAAATTTCCAAAATAACCAACCACTTACATATTGGGAATGTGTTTATTTACTAATGGTTACAATGTCCACTGTTGGCTATGGAGATGTTTATGCAAAAACAACCCTTGGTCGCCTTTTCATGGTCTTCTTCATCCTCGGGGGATTGGTAAAATCTCTTTATTGCTACTACTACTTTAATACCAGCTCTTTTATATCCCCTAAAGTTTATTAAGCAGCAACCTGAACTGTAGCATCTGGTTTAGTAAGTTAAAATCATAAGAATTTTAAACAACTCAGCTGCATATCTTTTTCTTTTTATAAGACAAGTATCTTGTTAAGCCAGATCTTGTCACATTTTTGTAGAGATTGTCATTAATCTACAGTAAGAATAACTCTAATATATTTAAGAAAGTAATGCATGTAAATACATGAAGTGCCTTAGCAATTCTATTTACAGTATTATTTACAGTCCATTACTTTTCAGTGACACTAACTGTGCATTGTTTGATGATGGTCATTGATATTTTGAAGGAAGTTTGCGGTTTCAAGAGCCCTCCCTCACCCTCTGTGTTCCTTCCCAGAATTCCAACAAACACTGTGGCTTAGTACTGCCTTAAAGAGCAGCATGCCGGATCCAGACATTAGCAAACCATGCTCTCTTTAATTTCAAACATGCAACCATGTCATAATGTTCACTCACAGTAGACTATGTTTAGTATAAACATAACAAATTTCCTTTTAACTCAGCAAATTGTATCACTCCTTTTCCTGTTCAAATAAGTATGTACACAGCACTAAAATTACTAATTGTTCTATGTCAAATTATCTTTTTTTATCATTGCTAGCACCACTACAGCAACTGCTGCATTTTGTCTTTTAAAAGAGCAGTTTATGTTAAGATTTATACTCTGTAAGGTAAGTGTGAATTAAAATTCATTCACAATATATGTATTGTACATTTACATGCATATATGTATTGTTATACACATATTTATTGTACATATGCATACGTCTCTCTGTAGGAGGTATATGTATAACAGATACATTATCAATGCAATATGTATAATATATATGCACTTACATACAAAAGACACACATATTTGCATACGGATAAAGAGACCAAGTTGACTGGCAGCAGCTCTTAGAAGTATCCAGCCACAAGCAAGATGTTTGTTGGACAAAACATGGCAGATCATTTTTTTTTCTCCTTACTACCTTTTTCTGTCAGGTGTTCTTACAAATCTTTTAAAAACAAAACTTTTGAAAAAGGTTGTTTTTGTTTTGGGTTTTTTGGGGGGAGTTGACATCATTTTGATTCTTGAGAGCGGGCAAATGCCTGGCACCATATTGTTTTTGTCTTCTTTTGAATCTTCATTAAGGGGAAAAAAGTCCACCTATCTTCCAAAAAAAAAAAAGAAATAAAAAAAAAAGTAACAATAGTAATATCCACTTTTGTTTTTTTCAGCATGTAATCTTTGAATAGTTTTTTCCCCCCTCTTCAGGAAGAATTAGACACAGCCAATATTTTACAATTAGATGCCAATTTGACTTTATTTTGTTCTTCTTTTGTTTTGTGTGCTTTTTTCCCTCTTTTGACCATTACTTTAGTTTACCAAGTGTACATCTTCTTCAAGACCAACTTTTACATTGAACCCTCTTATTTTGTTTTATAATTTGCTTTTTTTTTTTTTTAAATTTTAAAAATACTTTTAAAGGTCTAATTCTTTTGCATTTTCAGATCTTAAAAGATATATATCTTCTGAAAATATTCATCATCCCCCTTTCTTTGGCCTCTCTTTTTAGTCTTTTCTTCTGTCTCCTATCTTCTTCTTAGGCCATGTTTGCCAGCTACGTCCCTGAAATCATAGAGTTAATAGGAAACCGCAAGAAATATGGTGGTTCCTATAGTGCGGTTAGTGGAAGAAAGTAAGTATTCCAAGAGGCTCTGCTGCCTCTGCTGCAGTAGAACACTCTCTGCATGCCATTTTCTTTTTTTGTTTTTTTGTTTCATGCATGTAGGCAATGTTTGCTCGCTACGTGCCAGAAATTGCTGCTCTCATCCTTAATCGGAAGAAATACGGCGGGACTTTTAACTCAACCCGAGGCAGAAAGTAAGTCAAAAAAGACCAGGTGTGGTTGTGACACGCTAAAGAACCCCTGAATGTGGTGACATCTGACTCATGGACACTCCCTAATATGCTTGTGCTCTGTGACATCAAATGTCACCACCAGAGAGTTGTCACACTATGTTATTAGAGACCTGGGCCATGCTAAGGTACAAGTCACAATATTTTGCCCCTTTTTCTAGAGAGTCTCTGGATACCACTAGAACTAAACTGATATATTCTGGAAGGAACCCTGCTATTGCATCTGCAGTTAGCTTGTGGAACAAGGTCATATCACACTTTTCTAAGCATCAACCAGTTAGACATCACTTGATTGTCTCTTGAGCAAGTAATTATACTGGTCGTCATTTTGAAATTATTCAGTCCATGAGAAAATTGGGTATGGCAGAACACAACATGGGCCCTTTATGTTGTTCAGGTTATTTAATTATGATGGCCACACTGGAAGATGATATTGCTACTTTTCATTGATCAAATCCTAAGAGATGCTAACTACATGCAGCTCCAATTGACTTAATTTGGCGTTTGCAGGTGCTCGGCACTTCTCAGGATTTAGAACAGCCTTTTAAAAACCATTACACACCCTGCCCTGAAAAAAGATATGCTAATCCTAAAAAAAAAAAAAGAATTCATTATCAGAGTAGTGCTATAACCACATAAGAATAATTCTTTTTGGCTGGTAGCAACACTTATGCTTAAACAGGCCACATAAACCTTCAAAAATTAACTGCTTTACATTTCCATCGAATGCCTTTTTTTTCCATCTTGACCATGTTACAACCAAGTCTATCTGAAAGCCATGTTAGATCTGTTGGGAAATAGTCTCAAATAAGGTCTATGTACTGAGAGAATAATATTCTCTTTTCTGCCCCACTTTACTAGTTTTCCCATCTTCCCTTTAGTTCAGCTCATCCTTCTGCCATTCCAGTGAATACATGGAGAAAACTGGCCTGTTGTCCTCAAGACCTTTCACATACACCTTCCCACAGAACATAATAGAGGATACTCTGAATAATCCTTTTTAGTGGAATCAAATTGTTTGTCCCTCCCCTCATCTTTGAGAATTAAGCATTTCAGTTTAGTCCCTTTGAAACCATCACTTTACATATGATGTTCATGTGACATGAATATGGTAATATCAAGTTATTTCTCTTCCTTGTTGAGTTGAGAGTCTCTAAAGATCTGTAACCATTTACCAGCTAATTCCTGAGCACAGATTTACATCATGTGATCCACAAGTAAAAGCTTTTCCTTCACTGATTTCTTACACCACTGAGCATTACAATATGTCCCAGTGAAGCAGAGAACTCCTTAATCATTACCCACCTCCCCGCCCGGCTTTTTTTAAGATACTCTCAAATGCCTAAAATATACAACTACTACCAGTACCGGAATCTGCTAGCACAGTTCACTCGGAACAGTTGGGTCTATAATCCTCAAGATTAATAAAAACATTTTCATTGTCATTTGCCTTATCTGACCATGAGAGAGAGGCATCACTAGTTTCTCCCAAATGTTTACTCTTAATATCTGTCTATTCAGTTTCCTATATGCAGTCCCAGATTTCTTAAGTCTAGAAGCTTTTCAAACATAAAACCACAGCATTTGCTGGTGTAACTCTTATTGGAGTTTCATCAGCAGAGAATATGATCTAATAAATACAGTTATAAAAATACAGTTTTATTTCCCCCTAGTCTAGTCTTTTTTTGTCACTGGTACCCAGCATTGCTCTGTTGTCTCTAAACTTGGACCTGATCTTCAGTCAAACTCCAACACCCTGAAGGCCTCAACTCCCAGATCACAGGCTTCCCGCTAGCTTTGGGGCTTGCTTCATCTTATTTTATCATGGCTTTTTCTTTTTGCTTTATTTATACGTGCTCTATTTGTTTTTAGCTCTTTCTCTGTTGGTCTCTGCTGTCCATATCGCTTGTCAATTGTACTCACTCTGTCATCGGCACACAGACTGTTCAATTTACTTTACGCATTGTTTCCTGGTTCAAAAGCTAATTACTAAGTACTTTAAAGAAGTCCTTTGCTCACGTGGATCTATCATCAGAGAATATAAGCTTGGGAACTGCTCAGTAAAAAGCCATTAGCACCCCTTGTTTGATGTTGCTTTTGCAGTCAGTAGAACAAGATTGATGAAATGTTATGTTTGGCCAAAATTTGAGTTTTCATTTGGAATTCAGTGTTGAGAGAATGGGCTGTCAGAACCAATAAGTTTTCCTTCACTTGGGATATGGGCATGTGGAAGTAATTAGCAATGTAAGGTCTTTAGTTGAGCAACCAAGCATAGATTCTGGCAGCAAACATAATGAGAAACTACAGTTGTTCTATTTCTAATGTCAAAAAGTTTCCAGATAAAATTAAAAGTGTCTACAAAATGAAAGCAGCTAAACTTTGTTGAAAGATGTTGTTCAGACTCTTAAAATAGCATGTGTGTTTGATTTTCTCTTTGAGAAATAAATTATGTATGTGGGGTGTATGCGCACATGCGTGCACACATACACACACATCACAAATATTGTATATATAAAATAAGGTGTCTATCCAAATTACAGTATTACATATAGTAGGAAGTTAAAAAAATGATTTACCAGTTCTTATGTCAAAAATAATAGAAAATTGCATTATCCAATTTCAAGACTAAGGATATATTTTGGGAGAGTTTGCTGTCAAGTTATACGTATTGAAGTAGCTGGAACCTAGGCATATAAAGCATTCCCAATACCTTCAGTCATTCAAGAAAAAATATTAATTTTGACCTTGTTTACACAGTGACTTTCAACCAAAAAGATCCCAAAATGTTTTACAAACTATAAGACTCATTTTGCTTGTTACAGAAACACAATGCTTGGGATGAGATGCACAGATAGCTTGGGAATAGAAAGAGCTTTATGTTGCAAAATGTCCTATGAGTTTTTTTTAGTTACATCAAATGTGTAGGACCTCAGCTTTGCAACCTGTTCCAATAATGAGACCTCTAAGAGTACAGTCAATAGAACACCATGCAAGAGAATTTGTTCAATACTGACTTTGAGCAAAGTGTCGTTTACTGATAACCAACACTATTTATTTAGTATTTCATATGTCACAAAAAAGCACACTGAGGTTTCCCATATAAATACTGACCTTGTTCAAATGTTGCTTACCTCATGATATCTGATACAGTTACAACCCACTGTACTATGGCTGCAGCACACAAATGATTAAAAAAAAATCCTCAATCCATAATTATCTTTGCGTTTACAATTCTTCTCTATGGAGAATGAGAGCCATGTTTAATAACTGGAATGAAATGACCATAGATCCTGTAATGAGCATGCTGTAATCTGCATATTGTAAGAAAGGGACAATTTAAGTTTAAAATAAAAAAAACAAAGTTAATTCAGGGGGACAATCATAAAGGGAAACATATCTACTTTTCTAATGTTACTAATGGGAGTAATGATAAAAATATTATTATTCACTATACTTTCTATTTTCAATGTGAGTATATAAGGAACCTGTTTGTTCTGTCTCATAAGATAAAGCAACCGCCTATCCTCCCTCCTTTCCATTAATTTCTAGTGACCAGATTTTGTATGCTAAACTGTTCTGCCCTTTTTTGCAAATATTTTTTTAAAAGACCATTTAAGGTGGATAGATA
Organism: Emys orbicularis; assembly: GCF_028017835.1. Lineage (NCBI taxonomy): Eukaryota > Metazoa > Chordata > Testudines > Emydidae > Emys > Emys orbicularis. The sequence continues at coordinate 64,175,144 of NC_088689.1, forward strand.
CAAAGTACTATATATGACATTGCCTGTGGCATTCCCATTGATGTCTGTGGGAGTTTGGTTCTCATATTGAGAACTTTGGTTCTAATTTCTCTATTGCACCATCAGTCTGTAAAGTAAAGAATGGTCTAGTAGTTAGCAATCTGAATGCCTTGGTCCTGTTTTTGGTTCTGCCAGATTCCTTATTTGACTTTGGGTAATAACGTAATTTCTCTGTGACTCAGCTGACTTATTATTATAATTAATAGACTAATACCTACCCCAGAGGGATGTTGTGAGGATTAATTGATTCATGTTTATGCTTTCTGCAGATGAAAGGTGCTATCTAAGTGTGAAGCAGAGAGAAGTTTAAAGTCAGAGTTAAATATTATAGTCTGCTATGTGCAGTATTATATATGGTTTATTTCACTATAGACAAAGCAAGTACTGTACAAGAGCTGTGTTTTATGTATTCAAGCAATTTCATAGGTGGATTTCTAAATATAAAGTATATTTAGCAGACAATGTGGTATTGTACTGCTGAATAATATATTATGTTACAAATGGCAATGGTAACATATGATCCATTATAATATCTGGACATCAGGCACCTAGTGATATATTGCATGCTACAAAGGATGAGGGTGTGGAAGTAATTGTTAACTAAATTAGTAGCATGCTAGGATCATGAAGAACAGGCATAGTAGTTTGCAGTGATTAATACTGGACAAAAACAGATGGAGGGGGGAAAGTTAGATATAACATGAAGTGAGGAGGGAGAAAAAGCTGTGTGATCTGGGAAGTGCAATATAATAGAGGAACTGTAGATCAGGGAACAAAATAAGAAAGATTATAAACTCAAGAAAGCAGGCAGTCATTTTTTACCATGGGTATCACCAGTTACCAGATGATAATCTATATCTTGAATATTGTGATGTCATTATTTCCCCTTGGTGATTGCACTCTTCTGAGGAGTTCTGAGATTACCAACCAGTCCCTATACCCTATATATAGTCCTTCTCATTTTAAAACTTTCAGCTCAACAGAAACTACAAGGGGCTTCTTTTGGAGCCTGTCAGCAAGCACTCCTGGATTAGCCTGCAGGGGACATTTTAGAGCACAGTACAGCTGACCATATATGGATGAACAGGACACCACCAAGTCCAATGTCTGCAGGCTGATAGGGAAACAGACGAGGGACTCTAGATCAGTGGCTCTCAACCTTTCCAGATTACTGTACCCCTTTCAGGAGTCCAATTTGTCTTGTGTACCCCAAGTTTCACCTCACTTAAAAACGACTAGCTTACAAAATCAGACATAAAAATACAAAAGTGTCACAGCACACTAGTACTGAAAAATTGCTTACTTTCACATTTTTACCATATAATTATAAAATCAATTGGACTATAAATATTGTACTTACATTTCAGTGTATAGTATATAGAGCAGTATAAACAAGTCGTTGTATGAAATTTTAGTTTGTACTGACATCATTAATGCTTTTTATGTAGCCTGTTGTAAAACGAGGCAAATATGTAGATGAGTTGATGTAACCTCTATGTAGCCCCAGGAGTATGCATCCCCCTGGTTGAGAACCACTGCTCTAGAGTGCAGCCACTAGACCTCTAAGTCAGTCCATTTGTGCCAACCTCTGAAAGGTTGGGAGAGTCTCTTTGACAACTTAGTGTCTGGATGCTCTTCTGAACTTCTCCAACCAACTTTTTTACTATGAAATTCGGGCTGGAGTTCTCATGAGATCAGTTTTTCTCATTAGATTTTCAGAGATTCTTGGTTTTGTCTACACAAAATTCTGCAAATGTATTCTTCCTTGTGGTATTTTGGAACTTAAATTTCTAGTCCTAGCCAAAGTACAAATTATAGAGACATCTGAAGAAAAGAAAAAAAAAAAGCCCAAAAGCCAAATTAATGTTTCTGAAATTGTTAGTGCCAAGTTCTGTTTGAGTTTTGAATGAAGCTCGAAATCAGTTCTTCATTGATCTGAACTGATTTGCTCCTTCCTAAATTAACATGTTATTTTACATTTATGATGTCCTCATTAATCTTGGAATCAGAATGGCCCTTATTTATTTGTTTTCTGTATGTATGCACATGATTTGTAGCTCACATGATCAGAATTGATTCAAACACTGAAGAATAGTCTCCCAAAAGAAATTAGTGGGCCATTTAAAATGGGACTGGACAAAATACTAGAAAAAATACTGTAAGGAATAATCCTGCAGTGGAGAGGGATAGATCTTCTTTTCATCTCTGATTTCTATTTTATTATTAGTCTATAGTTCTTAGGGCCAAATCCTGCTTGCCTTACTCATACTAACTGCTATGGTTGTTTATGAAAAAAGTGAGCTAAATGTGACTCTGTATAAATACATATTATACACAAATCCCTTGATAGTAAAGATTAATGCAAGTTACTATTTTAAATTTTCAAATCAGAAACATTTTAATCATCCTGAGATATTGTTCTAGTTAAGACATGTGCTTAAGACTTTTATTTTAATCAAACCGCAGTGCTGTGTAAGCTATTAAAATCTCTTGTTTCTCCTCTCTCATGATCTGCTCTGCTTCTCAGAGATTTCTTACATTTATAAGCTATATATTAACAAATCATCAACATATCATCAGGAAGGATCATCTGTTAGAGATTCCTTCCAGAAGGAAACGTGGGACTCAATAACTGAACTTCACAGAGATAAAAAAAGAACTGTGGACAGACAGATACAGTAAACAGACAGACAAACAGATAATTTAAGTTGACAGGCCATCTTGGACTCATTAGACATATTGGTTTGATTAGGAATTAGAATGACTTTTTTTTTTTAACTTAGTTGAATACCTTGGCAAACATACCCTTGATTTTTTTTAGCTTCAATAATAAGTGGCATAGCTCCAGAGAAAGTGACATTAGATTATTATATTAAATAATTTGATACAACGTGTACGATTATTTTCCACTGGGATGTAAATGGTAATAAGAGAATGTGACATGGGTTGTTCTATGGACCTGGGGTGTGTATCATTTTCTGCTAAGCATTCTTCTAAGCCCCCAATTTCAAATGAAGACCTACTTAGAATTACAGAAAATGTGATGAGTGTGAAATAGTTCTTGTTGTGTCCTCATACTGCTTCCTGCCACATCCATTGACATGTGATTGCCCAATCGTTGTACTCTGCCAGGCCACTGGAAGAGCATTCCCAGTCAAGCAACTGGTATGGAAAGAAATGTTTCATATTTTGAGGCTCTGTGCTGAGTCACAGGTATTGGGGCCAGTGATGTAACCCCACTTGTTAAATAGATTAACAGATAGACTCTGTCCTATTTGTTCTTTCTTCAACTTTTCTTCTGTCTCCATTTTTTTCTGCATGCTTATTTAAAATCTATTAGTTGTTACAAAATCAAAAATGGAAATGTAGGCAGAGATATGTAACAATGTTTATGAGCCTCCTTAAAATCTTGTAGTCTGGGTCTCATAACTCATGCCCACTTCTTAGCCACAGTAAATTTAAATTTTTAGGTTCAAATCTAAAAATGCCGTCTTTTCCCGTCCCATCCCTATTTTTTTTAAAGTCTTTACTGTTTTGTTTTAGCACAAAAGTGGCAGCTGTTACTGTCCAAATTCTTGCCTAAGAAAATGAGTCTGGTCAATGAGGTATTCAAATTGCAGTGATTTCCCATGTTCCACAGAATATACAGGCTGTGATTTACTAAGCAAACATTCCACATGGAGCAACATGAGATGGCAGAAGTGCTGAAGAAAATCAGTGAGCTTTGGTAAATTATGACCTTTTATTTCCACACAAGCTCTATTGTGGAAAATTAGTCATGAAATTTTGGGGGTGATTTCACTTGTGAGAAATGCATTGTTTTCAATCATACATAAAATGCTTGAAGTCTTAAAGCTTTTGATAACTTAATGCCATGCAAACTGCACAAAAGTTGTCTTTTGACAGATTGAGCATTTTTTAAAAAAGTTTAAAACAATTCAGTGAAAGAGCACCTTAAATGGTGGAAGTGGGCTGGGAGCCTTTTATGTTCCTTACTGAACAATATACATACTGAATATACAAGAGCAAATAATTTCAGTTGATTGCAAAAGTAATAGTGGGGTATCTTCTGCACAGTAGCTCAAAAATATTGAGATTTGGAAGGATTAGAGCAGTAGACGGAAGTCTGGTTGATTCTGAAGTGCTGATGCTAGAGTTGTGGTTTACTCGTTTGTTGTCCTGTAAACCTTCTAGCATGCTCTCCTTTTGCATGTCACAGCACTCAACAGTTTTTACTAGTTTTGCTAAGCCTTGAATTTCTTTGTTATTATTATGCACGTGTGTTGTGTGTTTCAGTATATGACGTGAAAGCAAGAATATTCTAGTTCTATTAGTGTGGTATACTAAGTAAGATACTTATGATAATACTAATTACCATATTAGTGTGGTATCTAAGTAAGAAAGCAAGTATTCATCCCCTGCTTTGAGTTTAGGTAGAATCTGCTTAACTAACTCAGACCCTGGTGGAAACAGAAGCATGTCAATTATACACATTTTTCATTATCAGAGTTTCAGAGGTATACATCATGCTGGGGGATATTAATTTGCTTCATGACTTGTTTTAAATATAAGCCATGTACAAATCCTCGAGTCATTAAAAAAAGGTAAAATTAACTCATGGGAGCCAAAATTGAGCAAGGAAGCTGTCCAAAGTGAATAGGAGGACTCACAGTGGATCATTCATGCTAGCATACTGTTGTGAGTAGGCTTGCAAACAGCATCAGATATGCTATTTAAACAGACTAACTGTGCCATTTATCCAAGGTTAAAGTCTCTGAAATGTAGTCCTCTGCATCTGTTCCCTGGCAGTAATCCCAGTTAGGTGGGCATAATAACAGCGATTTCTCCTGCATTATAGAAGTGTTCCAGGTGGTTTTAGAGTGCATTGTCACATTTATAGAAAGTTCTCTGAGGTGGAAAAAAACATGTCCCACTTCTGCCAATCTTTATTCAAAGTACTCTGGGGAAGAAAGAGGATTTCCTGTTTACACATAGGACATGTTTGATGTATTCCAGTAAAATCCCTCAAGCAGATAGCTCACTGTACTTCTGGTAGGTTACAGCTGATCCAGTGTACATGGACTCTCACAGCTAGAAATTAAGCCTAAGTAAACTCCTATACTGATTATTCACCATATACTACCTAGTAAACCAAATCTGAGATACCTTTAAAAAGAGCTAGAAGCAGCTGGCTAGAAGTCAGGAGATCTCGGTTCTATTCCCAGCTGTGCTGCTGACTGTCTCATGCCTGGTCTATACTTAAAAATGAGATTGACCTAACAACGTCATCCAGGGTTGTAAAAAATCTTACACCCTGAGTACCAAAGGTAGGTTAACCTAACCCCCAGTGTAGATGCAGCTAGACTGATGGAAGAATTCTTCCACTTATCTACCTACTGCCTCTTGGAGGTGTGGATTAACTACATTGAAAGAACAACCCCTACTGTTGATGTAGAAAGCATCTGCGCGCTGGTGCAATAGCAGCACAGCTGCGACGGCTATAGTGTAAACATACCCACCGTGTAACTGGAGGCTGGTGAAGTCTTTCTGTACCTGTTTAAAATGGGGATAATATAGTCACTTTTGTAAAACGTTTTGAGATCTAGAGATGAAAAGGGCAATATGTAATACCATGTCTACACTTGGAGGGTTTTGCTAGTATAGCAATACCAGCAAAACCTCTAGTATGAACGCAGTTATAGCAACATAAAAGTGCGTATATCAGTGAAGATGCACTTATACTATATCTTTTACTAGCACAGTTATGTGTCAGGGCTGGGTTGTGAGCAGCCCGTGGGCATAAAGTGAGCTGCTCAGTACTGGGGCCAAAGGTCAGAGATCAGTCCAGTGCCAGGCTAGGTCAAAACTGCAAAGTCAAAGTCCATTACCAAATAGAGAGCATGAGGCAAGAATCAGGGTTGGGTTAAGCCAGGGTCTTTCATTGGGGTCAGCAGTGGTTTTAAGCCAAAGACAGTCCAAGCCTAGATTGAGAGCCAGAACTCTAGAATCAAGGCAAGTTGCAGCGAGGAGTGGTGAGAGCAGGTCTAAGGCAGAAGCACACTGGAGGACTGTGTTGCTCAGACAACACCATAAATGGCTTTCTGGTTTATACAGAGAGTGCCAGAGAATCAGGAAACCTCAGAGCTGTTGCAAGGCAGGACTTCCTGCAGAGCTTAGCTTCTCAGTACCTAATGGTGGCAGCTTTGCGGGCCCCTGGTGGCAACAAAGAAGCAGCACCTGCCTTGAACCCTACAGACCCCACTGCTAGGCCTGTGGTTCTTACACTATGTCAGTAAAAAACAATCATACCACTAACCAATATTATTATTAGACATCCATGCCTAGTAGGCTGGTTGGACCTTAAAATGACAGTGATGAACAATTAGGGCCAGCACATTTTAACAAGTCTTTTAAGCATATTTATGAGAAATAAGTACATAAAATTAATCCCTGATGAATGTCAATATTTCTGTCTGGGATGTGTGGTATGATGTAGCTGAACATACTCCTGGTAAGGGCAATGGGAGATGAAATAATCAGTACTGTCCAGGAGGTGCTGAGCTCCTAGCAAGATTGGTCCCTTGCAACCTGATCCTGCTGTCACTAAAATCAGTGACAAAACGTGCTGACTTCAATGTGAGCAGGATTGAGGCCTTGATAGGTACATTAATATGCTATAATAGTCTAGCTCAGGAGATATTCACAACTCTCAAGTAGCATATCAAGTATCCTATATATAACCATATATTTCTCTTATGCGTCAACATTTTGCAGTTCACTTTTCAAATATATTTTTATGCCAGAAGAATAAAGGAAGGCCTACATATTGGCAGGGCCGGTGCAAGGAAGTTTCGCGCCCTAGGCGAAACTTCCACCTTGCGCTTCCCTCCCCCCCCCGAGACAGCCCCCCGCGGCAGCTCCCCCCCCCTCCAGGGAGCCGTGCGGCAGCTCCCCACCCCAGCTCACCTCTGCTCCGCCTCCTCCCCGAGCACGCCGCCCCCGCTCTAATTCTCCCCTCCCAGGCTTGTGGCACCAAACAGCTGATTGGCGCCGCAAGCCTGGGAGGCGGGAGAAGTGGAGCGGCCACTGCGCTGGGAGAGGGAGTCTGAGCCGCACGTGTCAGCGCGCCGCCGGCAGCCCAGCCCAGGAACGCTGTAAAAAAAAAATTGGGGGCACCGCTTTTGGGTGCCCCCAAAAGCGGTGGCACCCAAAAATGGTAGCACCGGCCCTGCATATTGGCGGAATAGATATCAGTGGAAGTTCCCAGTTTCTAAATGTATTCAGGAGTGGAAAATGGCAAATGCACAGAAATAACGCATAAAATAATGCTTATCACAGTCTAAAAAGAATGGAAGTCCTCCATTTCTGAATAGATAGTATAGCAATATGGACTAAGAAAACCCACCTGTCTATTGAAGTCCTGCTTTTATAATGGAGAAAAGGAAGAGTTTGAGATTGTTCTTTCTTGGTTCTTAATTCTGCATTGATTTATTGGCCACAAAAATAAGTAAAATTCTGTATCAGAGGTAATATTTAATGTTGGTACCTGATATTTAAGATCTTGCTTTTTTTAAAAATTTTATTTCCAGCGCATGATCCATTGCTCGGTAATAATACACTGAATGTACTGTCTTATAGCACTTTTCACTTTCAGAGTGCTTCACAAATATTAATTAATTCCTAAATCACCCCAGTTGCTTTGGTAAGAACAAGAGATGATCTTAAAAATCTGTACCAGTTTGAAAGATTATACAGTTTTAGTAGAATTCATGATTACAGAGACCGAAAAGAAGCACTGGAAACAGGAAAAACTTCCAAGATGCTAAAAGTTTGCCCACATATAATTAGTATATATGTATGACTGATGGAAGAACTCTGACACCAAAAGTTAAGATCAACATTTCCAAAACTAGACTCTTCATTTAGGCACCTAAGTAAAAGTGGGCAGATGTTCAAAGATGCTGTTCACTTGCAGTTCCCAGTGATTTCAGTGGAGTCTAAAGGTGCTTAGCACCTCTGAAAATCAGGTCACTTATATTTAGGTGCCTAAATATGAATTTAGGACCTGAACTTTAAGCACCAGAGTTCAAAAATTTTTGCCCAAGTAACTAGTCCAGGCCAAATGGTGAGTTATTTAAAATCCCACTAAATACCTCTCAGCATCTTTAGGTGCCTAAAAACCTTTAAAAATGTAACTGTGAGTCACTTTTGAAAATGGGCTCCTAAGAAACTTAGCTTTTGAAAATTTTACTCTTTATTCATTAGAGCATGTTGTCTTTCTATGCACAGTGTTAGTGAAAAAGTTAGAGGGGCTCCGATGATGTTTACAAGTGTATGAATCACGTCGTGTAAATTCATGTTTTGAATTGAAGCATTATACACAGTACAACTTTCCTGGAGTTAGTAGTTTCAGAAACATTGAATTTCCTCATTTTTCTCCCCAATTACTTAGGGCCTTTAAAAAAAATTGGTTTTACTAGAAAAAATTTCAATAGCTCAATTCCTAAATACTCCATAGATACACTGCACACATGCCTCCCCTCCTCCACCATTACCTCAATGAGAAAAGAAGGGAGGAAATCAGTAGCCTCACATCCATGTTGAACAGACAAAGTGGCAGAATATCACACTGTCAAAACTCACTTGAAAGCCTTTGTGGCACATGAGCAATTGCCCAATAGTACAATCTGGAATATCTCTGACAAAATGATCCCCTCAAACACAGTTCCACATATCCCTTCCAGTTTCTTGTGGAGACATCAACTTGTGCACAGGAACATCAACACCATCTCATTGCCAATGGTATTAAATACTGTTGACTGACATAAAAGAATCAGTGTGAACACCTGCCCTTTGTGAAACCACAGGTGGAAATTAATGACTGTCTTATTCTCCAAGCCATAACCAGATTTGAAACAAGACCAAACAACGTAGGTGTGCTTCCAGTGGGGTTTTGCAGGGATCGGTTCTTGGCCTCACAGTATTTAACACTTTTTTTTAATGACCTGGAATAAAATATAAATTCATCACTGATAAAGTTTACAGATGATAGAAATTCAGGGAGTGCTAAATAATGAAGACGACAGGTCAATGATAAAGAGCTATCTCTGTTGCTTGATAAACTGGGAGTAAGCAAACTATATGTGTTGTTATATGGCTAACTGTATACCTTCAGTAACAAAGAATACAGGCCACAATGGGAGACTCTTTCCTGGAAAGCAGTGACTCTGAAAAAGATTTAGGGGTCGTGGTGGAGAATCAGCTGAACATGATCTCCCAGTACAATGCTGTGGCCAACTGGTCTAACATTCTAGCATGATGGACCTCAATCTATTTAGTTTAACAAAGAGAATGTGAAGGGGTGACTTGATGACAATCTATAATTATCTCTATGGGGAACAAGTATTTAATAATAGGCTCTTCAGTCTAGCAGAGAAAGGTATAACACAATCCAATGGCTGGAAATTGAAGCTAGAAAATTTTTAACAAGTGAGAGTAATTAATCATTGGAAAAACTTAGCAAGCATCATGGTAGATTCTCTGTCACTGACTATTTTAAATCAAGATTGGATGTTTTTCTAAAAGATCTGCTCTAGGAATTATTTTGGGGAAGTTTTATGGCCTGTGTTGTACAGGAGGTCAGACTACATGATCATAATGGCCCCTTCCGGCCTTGGAATCTGTGAATCGTGAAGGGGTTCAGAAAAATCTAAGAACCCCAGACGATGCCACAGCAGCCCCAATACAACCTTCTCAACAGCTGTTCCTAAATGGAAGATTAGCGGGTGATGAGACTGTTAGCGTCATTTGACTGCTAACTGGGCACAGGCCTATAAATTACTCATTTGAGGAAAGCTGATATATTGCCTTCCTGAAAGGAAACATTGGACAGTCTCTCCAATAAAGGACCCAATATCTCTTTGTTACAATGACTGTTGTTGTAAGTCACAATCTGAAGTTTACAGTCTAGAACCACAGAGAGCAGATGATGTTACCTTAGTACCTCTCCCACCAAATAAATATCTGCTGCCAAGGATATAGCCAATCCAGTCAGCATCCAATCAATTTTGTGTAGTAAGTAGACTGAAGACTACTCATAGTGGGAAAGACTACTCACCTCTGCTTCCAAGTAAAGACAGCCCAAGTTCACCAAACTCTCTACCATTAAAAAAAAAAAAAAGTCAGGGTGGCTAGATTTTATTATGATACACTGTTTACTATTGCATAAGATTTTATGACTGATCTGGCATTAAATGCTGTGGATTCTGTTAGTGATCAAGCATAGGGGAGATGTGATGCTAGTACTTCAATGCTTGTACAGAGGGAACATTCCTGCTGAAGGAATGACACTTTCAGAGTTCTTCAGGTTAAGCATGTATAGCCTACTATTACGTGGTAGGCTGTAGGCATCCAAGTGACTATATCTGAAGCTTAGGTGATAAAAGCTAAGCACACATGAAAAGGCTGCCCCCCTTGATCCTCTGTACATTTATAGTAAAACTTTAGATTTAGGCAGATATACGTAGTGGGCATTCTTCAGTCTCGAGAGATATACATCATTACTAAAGACCATCTGAACAGGATTAATTTTAAAATGAGGCGCACTTTCCATAACCACATGAATAGAGATATTTCAACCTGCCTAATAAGAGTATACTTGCAGGTCAGGAGACTGGGCAGTGCTATAGAAAGGTTTTATAATGAAAATCTATTTCATAACAAATAGCTGAAGGAGAACAGAGGCAGGTAAAAATAGTAGCTGTAATTCCACATGCTTGCAATAAAAATCAGTTAAGCAGGAACTTAAAAGCATCAGTGCATAATATTTTTAAGAAATACTACTCAAGCTTTGACTGTCACAAGATATGGTACAGTATACCAGCAGCATCTCTGCCAAAAATGAATTAGTAAGTGGTTCAGCAATAGCTAAGTTGTTTATAATGTCTGATAAAGATATATTTCCTGGTTAGCTCTGATTGCTTTGCCATGAAATGTAGAACCCTTATCTGAAAGTCCTGAGGCAGACAAAAATAGGGATTTTTGCCTGTGTCAGGACTATAGTTTTAGGTTCAAAGTAGTGTCATGCAAACTGCATTTTGTGGTACATTCTTGTGTTTTTCCATTATCCTTTTCTGCTAGAGGAGATCTTGGGCCTGATCTCGGCATCAGACCTTTAGCAGCATATTACATGTTACAAAGGTTTAGGAAATGCAAGTAATTTTTGAAGTTAAAATGCCATGCTCTGATTTGGTAGTATTTTATATCCTCATTTCACAGGGTTAATGGCTACATCAGATGCAAGACAGTGGAGAGTCAGGTCATTCGTTTCTTGTATCCTCTGCAGTATTAAAAATAAATAAAAGGCCAAACTCTGCTCTCTTAATATATGTAAGTGGGTCTTCTTTGTCCAATAATAATCGAAATTATCAGGTTCAGCTGAGCTCTGCTCAGTTCAGGAGCCCAAGAGAAAGAATGCAAAGGTGTCTTTTCACAACCTATTGCCCTTCTCTCCTACCTCGGAGAGGGGAGTATAATAAAATTAAGGACATGCTTAAGTGAATAGGGATGGACTTAAGTACATGCATAAAGGCTTTGCTGAATCAGAACCTGATTGAGTAAAGTCTTGAGGGATATTATGTAAGACATAAAAAGCAAAAGCACATCACAATGTAGTTTAGTTTATTTAGGGAGCATGTTCAGCTAACCTAGTATATAAAAAAAAAGAGTAGTATATCCAGTCTCTGATGAGAATCATAGATAGTTTTTACTGGAACAGAGTGATCCTGATATGTTTGAATAGGGAAAGTATAAATATTTGGTACTACCCGTCACCTTACAATGATAGAATACAGGTAGGCTCATCAAGCACCCCACTGTGTTTCCTTTCCAACTATATCGTCCTGCTACTATTGTGCAGAGAGAGGATGGTCAGTAGACAAAGGCATGACTAGAAGACTAAGCAGGAAGTTAGAAAAGAGATTAAAGCATATGCATTTGATATAAATATTATAGTTTTAAAGAGACATCTAGATCAATATCTGCCATATTTCATTAACTTACTTGACAAAGTGAACACAATATATTCAGAGAATGCTGAATGGAATTTTCAGTTCATTCTCTCTGATTTATTATGACAGAATAGGTAGGGTGATTTTCTCCCCCTCCAAGTTCTTTATATTTCTTCCAATAAAAATGGATATAACTTCTCCAACAATAAACAGCCAAGACGTTTCCATTTCATATTGGCTTCTCCGGAGGAGGCACAAGTAAAGAGAAAGGAGATGTGTTTTGCAGAATCTTTGTTTGGGATGGAGCTGTTTTCATTTACAGTGCAGTTTACATGGATTAAGTGTGTGTTCTTAATTATCTCACTTCAGGAATCTGGATGTTTTAGTTATCCTTTTTCTTTGCCTTAACCCACTGTACATTTGGTGATAATGGTACTGGTTTAAGGACCTTTTATCAGAATTTTAACTTATTTTGTAAGGAACCAGTGCCTCTCTAAAAGATAATATAACCAAGTGAACAAATATACATAAGTGAACAAATATACACAAGTGAACAAATTCCATCCCTGATCATGCAAAGGGATGCACCCATGCAGAGCCCTATCGTTCTGCAATGTACTATTTTTATAATGCTAATAATAATTTTGATATTGGAAATTCTGAGGAAATGAGAGGTGGTGAATTAGGCTATGTCCTTGTGAAAACAATGGACTCCCAGAGGCATAGAGAATCTGTGTAAAGGGAGTCTATAGCTCTAGCTGCTTGGCTCCTTCAGCCTCCAAGTAAGCCTTTGCTCTTTCCGCTACTTCCACCCCCAGAAGACTGCCAAAATTGCTTCATCCAAGTTTGAACTCCCACAGGCAGAACCTGCAAGAACTGCTCTAAAATAAGGTCCATGGCTTTCCCCAGAGAGTTTGTCTCCAGAGTCCGCCACCGATCAGCCAGGTCCTGCAACCTCTGGGCTACCACACAGGGTCGTGCTCCCCATGGAAATGGCTCAATGTGGAACTTATGCCAGTATGCTTCCGGTGTCAGTCCTAATCTATCTAATGTGGCTGCTTTCAATTCAGGGTACAAATTTGACTGTGGGCCACTCAGAGCTCTATAACCAGCTTGAGCCTCCCCAATGAGAAATGGTGTTATGCCGGCTGTGCAAGTGGAATCTTCCAAGCCTGCCACACAGGCGGCCCACTCAAAGACTCAGAGAAAGACCTCAGCATTGTTCTCAGGCCCAACTTTCCCAACACCAGGACAGGCCTGCCCTGTCCTAGTATTGGAAATATCTCTAGTTGCTGTAAAAACTGCTCCAGTTGTTAATGTTGAGACTCCTGATACTGCTGCTGGGTGGCAAACTGTACCTCAAACTGCTTTTGTTGACTTTTCAAAAGTTGCAGGAGGAGCGTCTGAGTCTGCCTTCTGCGAATAAGCGGACAATGTCCTCCTTCTCCATTGACTGTTACTCTTTCAGTTTCCATTTCCCTCCTGGGTGGGCAGAGGTCACGAATTCTGCGAAGTACACCAATTGCAGAGGAGCTGCCTCCTGCTGAGTGCCCCTTTGTGGCCAGGGGTCAGTTTGCAGGCACCCTTCCCCAGTTATCCCCCTCTTGCAGGGCCCATAAGAACTCCATGCAGTCTCTCTTGTGGCTAACAGTGCCTCCACCTGGGGCTGGTTTAATTACAGGAATGGCTCAAACAATCCTCAGAGTCCCAAAATAAAGCCCATGACCATAGCACAAACGTTCATACTTAGCCCTGGTTCTTCTGTCACACACAGACTTCTTCGGTCCCAGTCTGCTCCACCCAAAGCCACCAGTCCCAGTCCTCTGGCCCTGACTTCCTTCTCCTGTCAGCTCCACCCTGCAGCTTCCTGCTGCTCTGTATAAGGAAGCCCCTTATGCAACCCAGGGTTGGCTAGCCTCAGCCCTCCAGCCCTTATGGGGCAAGCCACCTTGTTACAGATCCTTTTGCAGGACAAGGACCTCACATGCTATGAAATTACATTGATTTATTAGAGCAGTTTCATCATTGGTCTAATTCCACTGAAGACACTGATATTACAGAAATAGGATGAATTTAATCTCCATGAACACTTAACAATAACACAGATATCTGAAATATTCAACCCACCCTTGTTTCTTTTTCAAAAATGTAAAGAATCAAAATAATTCGTTAAATTAATATTATGAGAAATGATATCAAAGCTTTAATTCAAACTTTAATTCAGGTTAAAAATCATGGCCCAAATTCTGGGATGCATCTGAGTTATCACAAGAAAAGTTGAAATCTGACTGTTACTTATAAAATAATTCTTTACTTGTGTTACTAATTGTTGAAAGGAAAATAGTTTTTAAAATCTAATTTACTTTTGACCCATTTATGGTGGTGTTTTACATTTCTGTGTTACTCAAAGAAATTTTATCGCTCCATTTATATAGCCAGGTTCAGTGCCTTGTTCTAATGCACTAGCCACTGCTCTCCTTTTATAATCTGATTCACTCAGACGCACATGGTATCCCTTTCAAGATGCTGCATGAGTGCTAGCATCTACCGGTGTAGATGAAATTGCAGGATCAGGACCTATAACATAGTGCTACAGTGCTTGAGTTTTCAGCACTGCAAGGTGAATTTTTAAATTGGGAAATTTTTAAAGTGGGAAACTTTTCCACTGAAACTTGGAAGTTTAATATGACAAAGTAATTTTGATTAATACTGTGTTAGATTTTGGCACTTTTTTTTAAATCAAAGCCTATATTTCAGACTAAATTTCTTGGTAATGCCTCTTAAAGCATATTCCCATCAAAGCAAGTCTGTTAGCCCAGATTCTGAATTACTACAACATTATTTTACTATCAATCAATTCTAACTGAATTCAAAACACTTTCAATATGTTGGCTTTTTAAAAAATTTTACTGTATGGAAAAAATGGGTGGTGTAGGGAAAGGAAATGATTATAGGCACAGAAAGGGGAAGCTGTAAATCTTCAAATCAGATATAGGACAGATTGGAACAATATGGGTTTTTCCAATGTTTCTAAGATAATGTACCTAATAACTCTCCTTGGGCAAGAAGGCAATCTGTTTTCAATCAATCTCTCTCCTAAGCAAAAATATCACTTATGTTAAAGGGAGATTTTTAGTTATTTATTTATTTATTCTGAAACCAGAAGATTCCCTATCCCAATTGCTCTGAATTGTATCTGACAACTAGTACAATATAAGAAAAAGCAAAGATGCAGGGGACAGATAATGAACTTGTGTGTGTAAGGAATAAATAGTTCCAATGCATTCTGCCACCTTTGCATGATCCCTGTCCTTGTGCTAACATACAAGAAATCTATGTTCCTGTTTCTCCACTGCCTTGAACCTTATGTACTACTATACACCAGGGTAAAGTGGGTGTAAAATGCTACTGAATCAGAATTTTGACACTTTATGCATGACTAAATGACCGTCCGACCTGCAAA
This sequence comes from Emys orbicularis, assembly GCF_028017835.1. NCBI lineage: Eukaryota > Metazoa > Chordata > Testudines > Emydidae > Emys > Emys orbicularis. The sequence goes on from NC_088689.1 coordinate 64,190,654, forward strand.
GCAATTGAGAATCTAACCTAATTCCTGAGTTTCTGCTGTAGTAGTCCACCTCCATATTGCAACCAAGTTGGCTGATGGCTTTACAGCTAGTATCTGGTCTTCAGTTTGCTCTTATAAAATGTGAAAGCTAATTAAAAACATAAAAAGTTACTGTTCTATGAATTAAAGTATGTCTTCAGTCCCACCTTTCATTCAGGAAGGAAATGTCTTTTTTGTGTGCAAGAACTCAATATTGTTCTATGGAATTGCCTCTGGAAGTCTTTGCAGAGCAAGTGGAATCTGAAGTGTTAAGGACTGTAAAAAGCAATAATAAAATGCAGTTACTTAAACAAAGAAATTTTCCTGTTACCATAAATATTATACCAATTAAACAAGATAAAAAATGCAACTCCTAAATAGGTATGGGCAAATAACTCCCGCTTACTGTAACTCTTAGGATCAAAATTACTTATTTTTTGCCATTACAGCTCTACCCCGATATAACGCTGTCCTCGGGAGCCAAAAAATCTTACCGCATTATAGGTGAAACCGCGTTATATCGAACTTGCTTTGATCTGCCAGAGCGCGCAACCCCTCCCCCCTGGAGCGCTGCTTTACCGCGTTATATCCGAATTTGTGTTATATTGGGTCGCGTTATATCGGGGTAGAGGTGTATTTTTCATTTTCTTGTGCCTTTGCAATTCCGGGTGCTTTTGGGGAATAGCTGCAGGAAGAGTGCCTGAATACCACAAGAAAAATACTTCTTCCAAAGCTGTTACTTCAATTTGGCAGACTCAGGATGTTCAGAATTTACATATAATGTTCTCTTAAGCATCAAGAATGAGTGTATCCAAACACAACCTCTGAAACTTTTGAGGTTTGCTCATCACAAATTTGTACGTTTTTTACTTATGAACTAGGTTCACCCAGATATTACGTGGTGGAAAGTCAGATTTTAGGTGATTTGCGCTGCGTAATTCATCTGTGACTCTTGCAAAGCTAACCTATGCAGCCTCAAAAGTGGCTAGGAAAGGGGCCTGGCTAAAGCAACCATGGATTGCTATTTAAAGCTGCCCTTCACTGGCAGAACCCCCAAGGAAGAACAGCAGTACAAACACCACATGGCAAATTTTGGAACAAAACCTTTGTGACAAGCTGTTGTGGGATTTACAAAACTGAGCATAGGCAGAATGGGAGAGGTGAGTCTTCCCCATTTACAGGCAGCCAGGCTGACCACATTCCCAGCATTGCTGGCAGAACTGCCAATCATGGGGTCTTGCAAACATAGGTGGGACCAATAAGAAAATCAAGCCCAACTATTAAGGAAGGAGAATAGAGAGAGATAAGGAGGCAGAAAGGCCTGGGAGAGGGGAGGGGCTACAGCCCCATTCCAAGCTGCCTCTAAATAATCTGACAGGGAGGCAAAGACTGCAAGCCCTGAATTTAGGGGTTTATAGACTCATTTTAGGTTAAGTTGAAAGAAACCAGTTAGATAAGCTGAGAGGGAGATATGATTGTTCTCTATATATGCATTAGAGCAGAAGTTCTCAACTAGGGGTCCGTGGCCCCCTGGGGGTCCGTGAGTCCTTTCAGGGGAGCCGCGGAGCCCCATGGCTGAAACCCGGTTCCCCGAACCCCAGCACTGAAGACGGGAGCAGTGCGGGGCTGAAGCCTACCTGCCCCCCCCCCCCCAAAGCCGGGAGCCGCGCCGGGCTGAAGCTGGTCAACACCCCCCTGCCACCCCCGAAGCTGGGAGTGGCGTGCAGCTGAAGCCGGCCGACCCCGTCCCGAAGCCAGGAGCAGCAGGGGGCTGAATCTGGGAGCCCCAGCACCACCTGCCCCACCTGCACCCTGAACTACTCCCCTGCCCGTACTCAGCCCCTAGCTACCCCCTCCCTGCACCCTGAGCAGTTTTCAAACTTTTTGAACTGTGTCCCCCCTTTGAGTTATATTTTTGGTTGCATCCCACCACAGTCTGGTCAGGCTGGGTGGCCTCCTGAGTGAATCAGGGTGGAGGTGGTGCTCCCTCCAGGGACCCTGCTGTGCAGAGCTGGCTCGAGCCCTGCCAGCCCTTGTCCCCCCAAAATAGAAGTAAAACCATGCCTATGCCCAAGGGTGTCCCCCACCCTACCCCGGCCCAGAGCCCTGAGTTCCCCCCACCCCTGCTGGGCCCTGGCATTTTTATAGCATGTTGAGGAGGGCCTCATCAAGAAAAAGGTTGAGAACCCCTGCATTAGAGGGATAAATAGAGGAAGGGAGAGGAGTTATTTAAGTTAAGTGGTCATGTGGTCACAAGAACAAATGGATATAAACTAGACATCAACAAGTTTAGGCTTGAAATTAAACAAGGGTATCTAACCATCAGAGGAGTGAAGTTCTGGAACAGCCTCCAGAGAGGAGGAGTGGGGGCAAAAAAACCCAACTGGCTTTAAGACTGAGCTTGATAAGTTTGTGTCAAGAGACTGCCTACAATGGCATGGAGCCAGTTTGCAACTGCTAGCAGCAAATATCTACAATGGTTGGTGAGGGATACTAGATGGGGAGATGATTTGAGGACTTCAGTGACTCAGTGAGAGGTTACGGGTCTATTACAGGAGTAGATGGGTGAGGTTCTGTGGCCTGCGAAGTTCAGGAGATCAGACTAGGTGATCATGATGGTCCCTTCTGGCCTTAAAGTCTATGACTGCCCCAAAAGCAATAGACAACATGGTACTAGAAGTGGAGTTGAGTTTAACTGTCCCTGTAAAAAAGGGAAGCCCTCCCCCCAACAAACTTCACATTTTTTGTTTTTGCTTATATATATGTAAGAGAATTATGGAGGTGAATCAGCTTCTACAATGGCTGGTTGATTCAGAAGCACAGCAACAACACAGGCAGCAACAACTGTTTGAACAGATGGCATTGCACCAACAACAGTTACATCAAATGGTGTACCTTGTGCTGGCTACTACTCCTGATGGTGTTGCTACTATAAGGAATGCATGTCCTGTTCTTCAGGGAACTGTGACATTTCCCCAGATGATGACCTGGAGTCATTCTTGGTAATTTTTAAAAGGTTTTCACAGTCTCTCATGGCTTGCTCCACTCCTCATTGGGGAAGCCCAGGCAACATACTGGGGACTTGACACAGCAGCCTAGGACTATGAATAGGTGAAGGCTGCCATATTGGACTGTGAAGAAATCTACCGTCAGCAGTTCCATCATGAGCAGTATCACACCCCACCTCCTCAAAAACATGGCCATGGATGATCGCCCAAAGGCTAAAGGACTTTTGCTGGTGTTCGTTAATGCCAGAGTCTCAAATGGAATCCTAGGTAGCAGAACTCATAGTTATGGAGCAGTTTGTACAGATTCCTCCACTGGCGGAGGAAGACTGGGTTTGCAGTCAGTGACCAGTAACCCTAGCAGATGCCACCCATAGGCCCTCTTGTGGAGAACTATATGGCTGCTCACACCATCCAGTGGCCCTCTGCTGCAGAAGTACCCACACCATGCACACTGAAGAAAGAAACTGAGTAACCATAGGTGGGGGTGGCCCATATTGAGTAAACCCAAGAAAATCCAAATGGTTGGCTGATTGTCGGGCAGCATAGGTAACTAGCATTCCTCTCAGGGTCCATGGGTAAGTTTCCCCTGAGACAGCAGGGTCTATGACTTTAAATGCCCTGTCCAGCCCCCTGCCCCACACCAACACAGGAACAAGTGCCCAGAGAAGTTCAGAAAGAGGACAAAGTCACTAGAAAGACAAGGGATAGACTTGATAGTTTTACTCCTATGGAGAACAGGCACATAGGTTTTGTGACTGCCTCTAGATGAAGTGTAATTTTGGGCAGGTCTGGACAGGAGAGAATAGGGCCCAGAAAAAAGCCCTATGGAAACTCACAATATCAGAGGTGAATGGCCAACAAACACTGGCCCTTGTAGACTTGGGGTGTGACCATACATTTGTATGGGAGTGGAAACTGGAACAGTAGGGAAGCTGGCAAAGGGGGAAATCCCCATTAAATGCACGCTTGGAGATATTCTTGGGTATCCCAGCATGACAGTAAAATTGACTGTTGATGGGAACAAAGGCGAAATGAAAGTATGTGTGTCTCCGGATCTCCTACCCAGTGATATTAGGCCAAGACGGGACATATTTCCTTGAACTATTACAGAAGCTTCCCTTAGCACAGGAGCCTGAGGATGACATTCCAAAAGAAATGTTAGGGATCCTGTTCTATTTTAAGGACTCTGACCTACTTCCCTCCCAGCCTAGAAGGAAAAAGTTCTGGAGAGAGAAGTGGATTGAAAGGAAAGAGCAGAGAGAGGTGGCCCCCCTCCATAGACATAATGGATACCACAGACTCTATAGTTGATCCAGGCAATTCAGAAGATTCCAAGGAAAGGCCTTCCATGGCCCAACATGAAACACCCCCTCAGCAACTGGACTCAAAGAAGCTAACAGACTTCTCAGATTTCCATGTGGAGCAAAAAAACAACAAGACTTTGAGATGGATCTTCAAACAAGTAGCAGCGATAGACGATGAGAAGGTGGACCCCCCCGAAGGCTGAATAGTACCCTTATTTTGCCGTTAAGACAGACTTGTTCTATTGCATATACCAGGACAGGCAGACACAAGAGATACAGATGCAGTTACTAGTGCCTCAGTACATCGTTGCAAGATCCTGCATTTTGCACACCCAATCCCATGTTCAGGACACCTTGGGAAAAATAAGACCCTGTCTAGAATCCTGGCCTGATGCTTTTGGCCAGGGGTCCTTAAACAAGCCAAGAATTTCTGTGCACCCTGTCCTGAATGCCAATTAATGGCCCCCCAAGAGTGTTCCATTGGTTTCATTAATATCCTTTCTCTGGGTGGAGACCCACTTTGAATGAATAGGAATCAACTTTATAGGCCCCCTAGAGAAGAGTGCCTCCGGAAACAACATGATAACAAGTACATTCTGTACATGACCTGATACCCAAAAGCTATATGACTCCGGTCAGGGAATGCCAGGACTGTCACTAATGAGCTACTGAAGGTCTTTGTGTGGGTAGGGATTCCCAAAGAGATCCTGACAGACCAGGGAACAAATTCCATTATGAGATCGGTCTGTGGCCTGCTGAAAATCAAAGCATTATGCACATCACATGTACCATCCACAGATGGATGGTCTAGTGGAAAGATTTAATGAGATGCTAAAGAGAATGCTCAAGAAATTCATTACCCAGGACCCTCAACATTGAAACCAAGTACTTCCAGCCCTATTCTTCACCAAAATATGTTTGGGAAGAATCAACATGACTTTTGTAAAGGGAAATCACACCTCTCCAATCTATTAGAATTCTTTGAGGGTGTCAACAAATGTGAGGACAAAGGTGATCTAATGGATTTAGTGTAGTTCCACTTTCAGAAAACCTTGGCAAGGTCTGTCACCAAAGGCTATTAAGCAAAGTAAGGAATAAGGGTAAGAGGGACGGTCCTCTCATGGATCAGTAATGGGTTAAAAGCTAGGAAACAAAGGGTATGAATAAATAGTCAGTTTTCACAGTGGAGAGAGGTAAATAATGAGATTCCCCCAAGGTTCTGTGCTGGAGCCAATGCTGTTCAATATATTCATAAATGATCTGAAAAAAGGGGTAAACAATGAAGAGCCTGGGCAGCAAAATGACAGATGAAATTCAGTGTTGATAAGGGCAAAGTAACGTACATTGGAAAACATAATCCCAACTATACATACAAAATGATGGGGTCTAAATTAAGCTGTTACCACTCAATAAAGAGATCTTGGTGTCACCATGGATAGTTCTCTGAAAACATCTGCTCAATGTGCAGTGGCAGTCAAAAAAACTAACAAAATGTTAGGAAACATTAGGAAAGGCATAGATAATATGACAGAAAATATCATAATGCCTCTATATAAATCTATGGTACACCCATGCCTTGAATACTCTGTGCAGTCTTGGTCACCCCATCTCAAAAAAGATATATTAGAATTGGGAAAAGTACAGAGAAGGGCAACACAAATGATTAGGCATATGGAACTGCTACCATAAGAAGAGAGATTAAAAAGTCCGGGACTGTTCAGTTTACAAAATTGATGACCAAGGGGGGATATGAGAGAGGTCTGTAAAATCATGAAGGGTGTGGAAAAAGTGAATAAGGAAGTGCCTTTTACACCTTCACATAAGACATGAGCCACAGTCACCAATGAAATTAATAGTCAGCAGGTTTAAAACAAACAAAAGGAAGTACTTCTTCACAGAACACAAAGTTAACTTGTGGAACTCATTGCCAGGGGATGTTGTGAAGGTCAAAAGTATAACAGCATTCAAAAAAAGAATCAGATAAGTTTATGGAGGATAGATTCATCAATGGCTATTAGCCAAATGGTCAGGAATGCAACCCCATGCTCGGGTGTCCCTAAACCTCTGACTGCCAGAAGTTGGAGCTGGATGACATGGGGTGGATAACTCAATAATTTCCCTCTTGTGTTCATTCCCTCTGAAGCATTAGGCACCAGCCATGGTCAGAAGACAGGATACTGGGCTAGGTGGACCATTGGTCTGACCCAATATGGCCATTCTTATTTTCTTAAGAAGCTCACAGAGAGACAAAGGAAGACTGCAAGCCTTGGAATTTAAAGGCAGGTTGACTCATTTTAGGTTTATTTGGTGGACTGGGCTAATTTGAGATGAATAGAAGGGGACCAGTTAGGAGAAAGCTGGGGTCTCTAGAGAGAACTGCTCCAAGAGCAGTTGACACAAGCCTTTCTGCTGTCAGAGCAGCCTTTTGTTGAGACCCTTCTTTGCTGCTCTTTCTGAAACCCAGAGATGGTCAGAAGAGTTAGTAAAAAAATCTGTGCAAATCTCTAAAAGTTTTGCTTACAAGTAACTTATTGACTTCATGCTACTGTGACCACGATTTGTGTCTCTCAAAGGAAATATTGACCACTGTGAATGCTAGCACTTACCTCTTTGTTCAATCATTCTTGTTTACCTCAACCAGGAGCATTGCCTGCCTAAGTCTGACTGCTTCCCCAAGAAATAACATGGAGATATCTGTTCTGCTATGCTTATGTTCACAAAGAGAGAGCCTACAGGATGAATCAGCCATGGGGACCTAGCCCTTAAAATCATATTTGTACTCTCCATTCATTTACATTGAGTAATGAGTTTGCTACACTTTCTGCTCTGATGCAATATCTGATTTTAGTGTGCTGTTGCATGCATATGAGAGAGACCGAGACTCTACTCTGTGCTGATTAGGCCTCCACTGGAGTATTGTGTCCAGTTCTGGGCGCCACATTTCAGGAAAGATGTGGAGATATTGGACAAAGTCCAGAGAAGAGCAACAAAAATGATTAAAGGTCTAGAAAACATGGCCTATGAGGGAAGATTTTAAAAAAATGGGTTTGTTTAGTCGGGAAAAGAGAAGATTGAGAGGGGACATAACAGTTTTCAAGTACATAAAAGGTTGTTGCAAGGAGGAGGGAGAAAAATTGTTGTTCTTAAGTGCTGAGGATAAGACAAGAACCAATGGGCTTAAATTGCAGCAAGGGAGATTTAGGTGGGACATTAGGAAAAATTTCCTAATTGTCAGGGTGGTTAAGCACTGGAATAAATTGCCTAGGGAGGTTGTGGAATCTCCACCATTGGAGATTTTTAAGAGCATATTAGACAAACATCTGTGAGGGATGGTCTAGATGATACTTAGTCCTGCCATGAGTTCAGGGGACCGGACTAGATGACCTTCCAGTCAGCTGAACCTTCATCTGCACCCGGCAAACACTGGGCAAAGCTGAAGGATGCTGCAGCCAAGAAGTAGTTTGCAGCTCCCCAACCAGTGACAATTTCTACACCAGCCCTGGCTCCAGCACAGAGGCTGCTATAAACTGCCAGGTTGTGAAGGCCCCACAGGGCAGCTCTCAAGTCTCTTTTTGCACCAAAAATGGGTCAAATATTTGGTTTATTATATTTGTTACTTATTGCATGCTGATACAGTGCTTGGTACCTTATGGAACAGGGGAGAAAGTTTTTGTTTCCTGCTTTGAGGAGTTCACCGTCTGAGAGTCCAGTGCTTCATCCATTTCTACCAAACATGTAGTTTATGATGTGATGAAATCCTATTGAAGCTAGAGCAACCACTCGCGGTAGCAAGCACTGCACCTGGCAAATAAGTATTTGTAGTACCAGGTCCTAATTAGACATAGTACAGCCTAAATATAATTGTATATAAACCATTAGAAATTGAAGAAAAAAACCAGTCTGTGATTTTTGTTGTTTATTTTCTAATACTCCATGCGCTCATGACTTGGTGGGTTGTCATTGAAAGGCCAGATAAGAAGTGTTTGAGATAATTGTCTTCCTAAATTCAGAGCTAAAGTCTTATGCTAATGTATTTGTAAAAACAAAGTGGTAATAGTAAAGCAGTCCCCTAGGGTGTGCTGGATTAGTATAATACTTCATTGTGCTTTGCTTTCCTAGTCACTACCTGCACCACTGCAAAAGTAGTAGTACATGATGGTGATATTATTAACTGCATCATGCATATTATTGATTTATTTTTTGTTCTGCATCATTATCCTTTCACCAATGAGTTCATTGCATTATTTTCATATACTTAGTCAAGCACCAAATTATGAAGCAAGGACAGGCTCCCATAATAGTCCCTTATGGTACATTACATAAGCGATTATTGCTGCTACCTATTATTTGTTGCTTCCAGCCAATGAGGTTTCTGCATTAATGGAATGCGCACAGAACAATTATGAAATAGGTAAGACTTGGGCAGTTTAAATTTAGCCCTTGAAATTACTTTGCTTCTTTTTGGCCACCTGCTGGCAGCTCAGATGCCAGCCAACAAATAAATTGTGCCTTTGTTGCAATCAGCATATAGACTCAATCAGCAGTAATCAGGTCAGATTACCGAATGACTCTTTGCTACCTTAATAATTAAATTGAATCCACACTTCTACTGCCCTCTCTTTCCCTGACAGCTGCAAGAAATGTGGCAAGGAACAACAGTAGCAATGGAAGTACCGTAAACACCAGCACCTCCCATGTACTCATCTGACTAATGAAAGCCATGCTTTTGTCTGTGTTGTGGTAGAAACACTGAGCCACTGTAGAGCATGCTAACACAAGTACTTGGACAATACTATATAATAAGTGGCTTAACAATCCATTAAGCAAGGAAGCAAAGAAAGGACACAACTTTAGACACTTCACTCGGCGTGTAAGAAATCAATATATAGAAGTGGACACTGTTTCTGTGTTGCATATTTGGGTTCTTCCCTTTGACCCTGCTGGAAATTGCATGGAGCATAAGTGTGATAGCACTCTCTGTACGGACTCTGGTTCTGTGGGGGTGTTCCATTGCATTGCAGAATTTAAAAATGTCCACTTATTGTAAAAGGCTCCTGCTGTAGGACTTATGGTAGAAAATGCAAGATTTCTCTTTTTATTGCTTATGGCTCATAACATGTCAAGTTTCTCACTGGCTTCACTGATATAACCAGTAAAATAAGTAGAATCATTTCAGGGAGATTTGTTGTCTTATTACATGATAAGCTTTATGTCATAAACAAAAAATTAAATAGTAAATCTTAGGAGAGGAGGTGGAAGGAGAAATATGACTCTGAAAGGGACTGGATAATACAGCATATAAGTGTATACATAAATAATAATATTTATTGTTAAATGCTTAAAAACACTTGGCCAAATGGTTTTGCTTGTAATAGTCTTTTGCAGCTTCAGGTGAGAGCCCATATGTATTTTCAATGTCAAAGTACCTTCTAGTATTGATGTTTTCCTTTGATGACTTCAGGGAATAGGTGTTAAAGAAGCATCAGGAAGAATGCTTCCCTTTTCAGCCAACAGCTCATTTTACCCTTTTTGTTTGCATGCTTGTTTGTTAGTTTTCCCTGCAAAAGTAACTGTAAGTTTTCTGTCACAGGCACATAGTTGTCTGTGGTCACATAACACTTGAAAGTGTGTCCAACTTCCTGAAGGACTTCCTGCACAAGGACAGGGATGATGTGAACGTGGAAATCGTCTTTCTGCATAAGTGAGTAATCTTTCCAACCAAAACCTTTCTTGCTGATCAAACAGGTCTGAATGTGTCCTAAAGTCTCCTTGGAGTCAGTGTTGGTTTGAGGGTAGAGCAGGGGATGATGGGACTGTTAGGGTCAAACTTATTCGGTGAAGTTAGACCAGAGATATATTTGACCCGTGGGGTGAAATCCTGTCCCCTTTGAAATTAATGGCCAATTAATGGATGTCAATTTGTGATGCTTCCACTAGCTTTTTATAAGTCTAAGGTCGGGATTTAAGGAGTCTTACTCCTATTGAATTTCAGTGGGATTTAGGTGCCTGACTCTCATAAACTCTTTTTGACGTTACCAGTCAAAATCTCTTTGAGCCTTGCTTTTCCCCTGTGTGAAATGTTAACATACTTACCTAACGTACAGCACAAACCAAACATGGATATAGTTGTGAACTACTATCTCTCCAGTTTATCATGATGACACAAAGGCCAAGATTGCATTATGAAGCCACATATTGCTGTTACAGTTTAAAAAGCCTTATTTCATCTTCCAATGAAGCTTTTTTAAGTGTGTAGTATCAATCCATGAATACTTCCCAGTCTTGCTGTCAGATGCTATTCTTCATTGGTTGCACATTATCTGGTAGTTCATTGCAATATATTTTGTTAGATTACTGAGGCCTAAAAATCAGTTTCTAGATATTTGTATCCATTATTAATCTAAATCAGTGTCTTTCCTAGGGCAAGTATCAGAGGGGTAGCCGTGTTAGTCTGAATCTGTAAAAAGCAACAGAGGGTCCTGTGGCACCTTTAAGACTAACAGAAGTATTGGGAGCATAAGCTTTTGTGGGTAAGAACCTCACTTCTTCAGATGCAAGTGTCATCATGATAAACTGGAGAGATAGTAGTTCACAACTATATACATGTTTGGTTTGTGCTGTATGTTAGGTAAGTATGTTAACATTTCACACAGGGGAAAAGCAAGGCTCAAAGAGATTTGGACTGGTCTTGCATCTGAAGAAGTGAGGTTCTTACCCACGAAAGCTTATGCTCCCAATACTTCTGTTAGTCTTAAAGGTGCCACAGGACCCTCTGTTGCTTTCCTAGGGCAGGCTCAATATCTTTCTATAAGAAAGTCTCAAGAACCTCCAGGCAGTTGCACAGAAATTTTTCATTTCTTTGCTGCTCAATGGGCCCAAATTCTGCCATCAGGTGCACAAAAGATCTCACATTGACTTAATTTGGAACCGTATGCATCAAAGGGTGATATTTGACCCTAACTGATTTTAGTTAAGCCTCAGCAAAGACTGCATTGGTCTGGTATACAATTGCTAGATTGTTCAATAGGTGTTTGTGTTGTGCTGCATCCTACAGCAAGTGGAAACAAGTCAGCACGGAAGAAAAAAGGAACAGATTGGCCCTGCCTTGTTAGTTAAAACTTGACACTTTAAAAAAATAAAATAAAATAAAATAAAGCTTCCTACCATTCTCAAAATAATGCTTCTGCAGAAGAAGAGGTCTGACCAAGGATATTTTATACATGCAGTTAATAAATTAAGGAAGCAAATGCTGTACAAAGAATGAGAAGCCTTGATCTAATAGGAGGTACAAGAGAAATAGTTTAAATAAATTTCAAATTAATTAAATAATTAGTGAATGATAGTTAATGAAGGATAATGAATTAAATACATATATCTGAATTTTTGAAGAAATAAATACCATGATAGATCAGATCATCCCTGGTTATCCTGATTTGAACAGCGTATTTGCCAACATTGAAAAACTAATGGAATGTTGAGAAATAAATCTTGTTTTCCTATTGGTTACCTCAATTGTTCCCACCTACTAGCATACTTAATAGTACTTGAAGCCACTGGACTTGAAGCCACTGGACTTTAGACTTGTGCTCCTTATATTAAAGAAAAACTCAATAGTTTGTCACTAGGTTAATAGATCAGTATATTTTAAAGAGTGCATGACACTCAGAAATAAGAAATAATATTCAACACATATTAATAAATACTGCAGAAGTTTTCTTTGGCCCTGGATAGTAGTTCTAAGTTTAGTTTATGGAGATTAATTTCTATCATGCAGTCTATGGGGAAAAACATGTTAGGAATGCCCATTCATAGGTATGTGTATTATCTATCTTCAGCTCCAATTTTTATCTCACAACTGTCTAACAGTTGCAAGCTAAATTGCAGTAAAGCTGTGTTTTCTGATTCTAACGACATATTTCAAATATGTGCTGAAACTTACCCAAAGATGTGCATAACTGGCTGCTTTTCCAAACACAAACATCATGAAAGAGATTCTGCTGCATTTAATCTTCTCTTCAGGAGATTACAAACTTGCAGAAGCTGAATACATTTTACCAGTTTTATGTAAATTAACAGAAATAGCCCATTCCAATGACTTTGTTAAAAGATTGTTGGATTCTAAAATTTTGAAAAATGACTGGCATTATCCTGTAACAAGAAGTGCTCCATGGTACACTGCCGTTTTCCACCACCCTTTTAGCTGCTCATAGAATCTGAACAGTTTGGAGAAGTCCAAGATGCACTCTGAATTGTAAAAATGAATGAGATGATGAGCACTGAATGATACAATCCATGTAGATCTATGAAATTGGTGCAGTCACCCCCAGGTATTGGGGCTCTCTGGTTTTACTGTATTAGACTATGACTGCTAGCAAAACAGCAGTACTACAAAAACAAAATGCTGTTGCACAGACATAGTGATGCTGCAAGCAGATAGAAACAGCAAATTGCTTTAAATTATTTAAAAATATATGTTATCTGGTAACATTAGTGATCGTGTTCAAGTCATTTCCTGTCAGTTAACGACTGACTGGGCCACAACTTCTCCAGCCAGTCATTAGTTGCCTGGGAATGCCCTTCCCATCAGCAATTTTGCTTAAAGGTAGTTGCTGTTTGTCACTAGCATCCCATTACACATAATTCAACATCAAATTGGCATGTCTTAGGGAGAGGCTATTAGAAATAGCTATTTGCTTGAGAGAAATATGGTGTTAACTGTCTTTTCCTATCAGGAGCAGCATGCATTTCTAAGTGCCATGAGCTGTTTTTGAATGAGTGATATTAATGCACTTAACAGCAAGCAATGCACTTTCCTTCCTGTCAAACAAAATGATTAAAAGGTTAAGAATCATTTGTGATGATTGGATAAAGGAAGTTGAAAATGCATAGAGTTGCTACCTGGCTGATTTTATAATATTGCCATTCAATTGGAGTAATGGATACAGTTGATATCCCCTGGTAACCGCTCATGTTTTATTAGGGTAGTGGAACTTAATTTCCAAAGGGAATCTGGAGGTTCCAGCACCAAAAAAAAGGTGTGACAAACTTGCACGTACAATTGCATATGCACTTTCAACAATAGTTTATAGAACTCTCGTAACTGCCCGTGCACAGGATGGGTGGCTAAGCAGTTACTACTCATTTGAGCATGCATTTGCAGTAAAAGCACACACAACTGCAAGTAAACATTTTTTTTATTTTATTGACGCTGTTTACCTGGCAAGTAAATGCTTGCTTTGTTACTAAGAGAGCTAGGTAGGTGTGGGCCACATTTTTATAATGGATTACTTTTCATTTGACTACCTGCTTATGTGAAAATGACCGCTGGTCAAAAATGACATGACAAAATTATAATGAATGCACTTAGTAACAGTTAATACAATCTAGAGGTATTATCAGGTCCTCTTGGTGGCTGTTAACCTACTGTATGAATTATACAGTCTGACTGTATGACTGGAATTACATCAAAGTGCAGGTAGATAACTGTGTGGTCTGGTCTGAGTGAGCAGCCCATACACTAGGCAGATTTTCCTTTCACTCAAATAATAAGCTGCTGCTTTTGCATCCTTTGGTCTTCAATTCACGTGCTGACAGGGACAAATTCCTAACGAAGCTGAGGAGATTTTAGGGCTCAGTATTGCTCTTGTATGTATGAATTGATGTTGCTAAGAGCACATCTTTGATGGACAATTTTGTTCCTATTTTCTAGTTTTGTTTGTGTTTCTTAATTAACCTGGGAGCAGTAGAGTTAATAAATAATGCTAGCTGCCAATACGGACCTTTTCTGTGCTGTTATTTATGATTCCTAGATCAAAGCTGTGCCAAGCAGTATGGATACTGCATCTATGTCAATGAGACAGAATAGTTACACATCAAAGAGTGTAAAGCACCTCACTGTGTTTGAATTGATGGGAGTTGCTGTCAAGGTTCCATGACTAGCTGCACCTCTGTCCCCTTTTCTGGTCTCTCTCAGTGCACTCCCTTCAGATGTTAGGCCTCATGCCTTTGTCTGTCCTTGGTGGAGTTCTCCAATTCTTCCTCTCTTAGACGGTCCCTGACCTACATTACCCTACATGCCAACTGTGATTACTCAGCAGGCTTGACCAGGTTAGGCATCTGTGAGTCTTCCCTTTGGGAGCTTCTGACCAGTGGTTAATATAGGCCACTGGACAGCTTTCTCAAACCAAAGTATTATTTACTCTTAAAAGCAGGAGCAAAGCACAAGATAAGAGAAAACAGCTAACCCTGTAACCCTGACAGCTGCAACATTCGGGGAAGCTGGTCTTACCTCCGTTTGGTAGGCCACATTCACATGTAAGTGAAAGGAATGGAGCTTTGCTAACAGTAGGTGAGGCCCACTGTTTTCACCCCACAAGAAAAGTATCGATGGAATTTCAAACAGTTTAAAAATGAATACAAGAGCGGGACAGAAATGTGCAAATTGATTTCTTGTTTGTTTTCCCCCCAATGCAGTATCTCCCCTAACCTTGAGCTGGAAGCTCTTTTTAAACGACATTTCACTCAGGTGGAATTTTATCAGGGTTCAGTTCTCAATCCGCATGACCTGGCAAGAGTAAAGGTAATGATTCTGTTGATTCTTTATTTCTACTAGCTGTCTTCTCTTAAATAAGCAGTTTCTAGCTCCGATCCAACGTCCACTGAAGTTAATGGGGATGTTTTAGTTGACTTTAATAGGAGAGGTCCTATGGTTAATTAATATTAATGTTTAACATTTTAGAACTTGATGTTATAAACATTATTGGCACGCTTGCATAGGGACAATTAGAAAACATTTTTTCACCATTTTTCTATTGTCAGGTGTCCTGAAAAAGTAAATACAATTTGAGATATTTGCTAACTATAATAAGATGGCTGTATTGGTTAAAGTACCATACTCCATGCTAAATAATTCTATCCTCTTAAAGCAAACCCTGAAGCTCAGAAGAGTAAAAGATACCAAACTTATATGCAGCATTACCCCATTTCATGTCTTTCTAATGGGACATGAACAAGCTTCTTAAATCATAAAGATCTTTGCCTAATGTTAAGCTGTTCTAGTGAGCAGAAATTAGTATTTTTGCCTGTTCTGGCTACAAAAGCTGTTCAGTCCATTTTTACACAACATACACTGAGCTGAGCTCTAATCAGCAGCATAAAATGATGTCCTTGTAATGGCTATAAAATTCAGTCTTGTTATCTTCTCTCTTCCATCCCCTGCTTTACTGTGTGGGATTTGCCCAAATGTACTGAAAAACAGTCATTTTGTTATATTTTAAATCTGCTGCTTTATGCTAACTAGACTAAGATTGATGATTGTAAGTTTTGCAAGTAGATTAACTTTGCTCCTAAAATCAGTTATCTATTATTACACCTCTACCCCGATATAACACTGTCCTCGGGAGCCAAAAAATACCGCGTTATATCCAAATTCGTGTTATACCGGGTTGCGTTATACCGGGGTAGAGATGTATTTTTATTATGTTATTTCCCAAGGACCCAAACAGCAGCTCTGGCCCTGTTGTAATAGCCACTGTACAAACAACAGAAAGACAGTTCCTGTCCCTCTGGGTTTAGGAGCCTGACCTGCAACATGGAGTTTTAAAACTTTGGCATTTAACCTGTTGGTGCTTCATTTTTGGTATCTCTGAAATAACATTAGTAATCGGTAGTAGTAATAACTAAAGTACTTACCTACAATGAGCACTGTAATGTTTAATGTTTGGAAAGTGTTTTGAGAAGTTAAAGTGATCAGCTCCATGTAAGTATTGGCACTGATATCGTAAAGAGTCAGAATCTACATTTATACTCAGCAAAAGCTATAAACTGTTGTTCTTGCTCCTGGAGGAAGAAGCTGATTTCTTAGCGGCCGGTGGCTGTGAGAAGAAGTTGGAAACAAAGGTTTCTATTTATGTTTGCTTTATTTTTTCGGTGTCTCAGATAGAGTCAGCAGATGCATGCCTAATCCTTGCCAATAAATACTGCGCTGACCCAGATGCTGAAGATGCCTCCAATATTATGAGGTAACCTGAAGAGTTTTTGAATATGGTTGTCATTCTCGTTTCTGACTAGCAAATTGCTGGTGTCTAGGTGGACCATACCCACATCTGTTACAGTTGAAAACTTCTCACAGAATTGCTTCCAGAGACAGGGAATTAAACTGGCGGAATGCGCAGGATTGCCTCAATAGTGTGGAGATGGAAGAAGTATAAGATGGAAGGGCTGGCTTGGGTATAGTGTGTCCATGAGGGTGAAATGATGAAAGGAGGAAGTGCTAGCCCAGGTAACCAGCGTAGGTCAGCTACAGATCTTTTTGCAGCCAGTACAACGTATGTGGCCTTGCACATTTTAATCTGGAGAATGAGGATAAAACGGATGCTCACATTAAAACTGCCTTTGTGTGCCCTGTACTTTCTACATGTTGCCAGCATCATAGGGACCTTAGTGTCCCAAACACATTATCCTGTGCATTGGGATCAAACATATTTTAGTTCAGAATCCAATATACAGATTGTCTCTTCCTACTTGCAGTCTTTCCTTCAACAAATATCATTATTGGTGTCCTTGCAAGGAAAGTCCAATTTTTCTTGGTATGAGTTCCTGTGCATTCCTCTCTGATCAGTAAGGGGAACGATAGCATACAGGATTTGGTTTCACATGGTGGGGCTTTTTTGTTAGGTTTTTTTTTGGGGGGGGGGGTGTTGAGGGAGCGCTTTCAGGATTCCAGTTTTATGGAGCAGGTAGTTGTGTTCATTGCTGTATTCTAAAAAGAATCCCTATATTCAGTGGGGGTCTGAAGTTCCCCTCTTTTTTTTTTCTTTGTTTGTCCCATCTTTTAGAAGAATGGAGCTGAAAGACCATATTAATGGTGTTGGCTCTCCCAAGCAACAGAGGTAGAATGCCCTGTACCTCTATGCCATAGGGGGGCGGGATAGCTCAGTGGTTTGAGCATTGGCCTGCTAAACCCAGAGTTGTGAGATCAATTCTTGAGGGGGCCATTTAGGGATCTGGGGCAAAAATCTGTCTGGGGATTGGTCCTGCTTTGAGCAGCAGGTTGGACTAGATGACCTCCTGAGGTCCCTTCTAGCCCTGATATTCTATAATTCTATGGGTATAAACAGTACTTACATAGCAGGGTCACTGGTTACTGTTCTCCAGCCCCATTAACAAATATCACCTGCTTTTCTAAAACCTAAGGAGAAAAGATGCCATTGTTAGTCTCATATAGTAGGGGAGAAGTAAGGAAATGGCAAAAGTAAGTTTAAAATAAGGTTGAGTCCTCCATTATTTGTATTTTGCTCATACAGCCTTAGTTTTAAGGAGACCAGTCTGCCCTTTTTAAAATTAAAATGTAAAAGATCCATTAAAAATTAGCTTATACAATGAATTGGCCAGTGTTAAAAGCCACTTTTTTTGGCCTGTTAGATGCTTGCATTCTATGAGTTGAAGGTAGATACAGGAATACAATTAAAAAAAAAAGAAACTTCACTGGAAAAAGCCCAGTATGCCTAGAGTGTGGGATGCCTGTGGAAGGAGCAGGGTTTAAGTAAGCTCATTTCATTTTCCAAAACAACATTTGGGATGTGTTGGGAAAAACCCTAGTTTGATTTTAATTGCAATACATAGATTAAAGAGTATTCCAGATGCAGATTAGTGTGTTCTTAAATGGATTCAATATGTTTTAATGTAATAAAATGTAAAAGTGTTATTGGGAATAGAATTATCTTATGTGATCTCACAATAAATGAATTTGATTCAATAAAACTGAATTAATTAAACAGTGGGAAATGGGACATTAATAGGGGGAGGGGAGCATCACACTCTTCTCTTTGCTCTTCAATTCTCCTCCCTACAAAAAGAGATTCAAACAACTTTATTGGACAACTTTATTCTCTAATATTGGGAATAAGTCAGCAATGCAAGTTTTCCCCTTATGCTTGCAATGCAACTTCTGGCAGCACACTATTGTAATAAGCTGTTGCTCTCAGAAGGTATGTGTACTCTGCACACTAAACCTGGGCTCTGACTCAGGTTGAAGCCCAAGTCCCCCTTTCACACACACAGATCAGTCTGACTTGAGTCAGCAAACATTGAGGACCCAGGTTCTTAGAACCCTGATGGAGGGGTAGATCAGAGCCCAAGTCCAGCTGTGGAATGGGTCCAAGCCCTGTCATTTTGCAGTGTGGATGCTGGTCAAGCCGCAGGTCTGAGTCAGAAGGTCTATGTACTGCCGTGTGTAGTGCAGTGTTAGCATGGCTGTGAGACCCAGGTCCAGAAATTGTAAACCCAGGTTTACAGTGCAGTGTGGATGCTCAAACAGAGGCTCAGAAACACCAGGTCCACAAGCCTGGGTCTATAGGAAAAATGGTAGAATGTCCAAGATGTCCACCAGCTAAAATGTTAATTTTTTCTTTCTTTCTTCATTTTTTAAAGAGTAATTTCCATAAAGAATTACCATCCGAAGATAAGAATTATCACTCAGATGCTGCAGTATCATAACAAGGTAATGAGAAGACCAAGGGGTCTCGCTCTTCAGAGCTACCGCAGTCTCCCACACCCACTTATTTTAGCTGCCTAAATGGGAAGCATTTTTCTTTCTCAGTAGGAACATGTGAATACGAGTTGTCATGGAATCCACTAAATAGTTAATTCTGTTGTATTTACATATGCCAGGGACCTTATCAGAACCCTAGGATGTTTGTTACCCTGGGGTGCTGAGCTTCCACAGCTCCCATCGATTTCAGTTGGGCTTGTAAGCACACATCTCCTGTGAAATAAGGCCCAACTTGATTCACTAAACCATGTATGATGCTTGTATTACCTATACAGATAGGAGAGTGTATGGGATTACTGTAGAACAGTGGTTTTCAACCTGCAGTCTGTGGAACCCTGGGATCTGCAGACTATGTTTAAGATTTCCAAAGGGGTTCACACCTTCATTTCACCTTGAATGGTCTCATGAAATATATGTTAACTTCTATGCTAAACAATCTGTTCTATGTTGTACTTTGTGACACTGATTAAGTTTCCCAGACCTGAAGAAGAGCTCTGTGTGGCTCAAAAGCTTGTCTCTCTCACCAGCAGAAGTTAGTACAGTAAAAGATATATTACATCACCCACCTTGTCTCTTTATAACCATAGCTAAAGAAGTTTAGGCCTGCTCAGGATCCACCTGGTTTTACACAGCGTGATTTTTACTGCCTGGGTTGTCCCCTGCACATATGTGAGTGGAGGACAGCTAACATACAGAATTTGGTCCACCTTCTTTGTGGAACAGAATCATGCTATTTCTGTATTTTAAACACCCTCAACGGGAAACATGTTTTTAAAACACATTTAAAAACACATTTTCTATTTATATTTCTAATGAAAATTAATGAGGAAATGAAGAAAAAATGATGAATGGTGATAATCAGATTATCAGGAGGAGGAAAGCATGAAGGACTCTGTTTGTGTTCATGTGCATGCACACGTGTGTGAGAGACAGAAGGATAAAAGTGACCACTAGAGTTTTGCATTTCACAAAAACCTCTAGAATGTTCTATAAAATTTTGAGTTTAAGGGTTTAGAGAGGGTCCCATATGAGGAAAGATTAAAGAGGCTAGGACTCTTCAGTTTGGAAAAGAGAAGACTAAGGGGGGACATGATAGAGGTATATAAAATCATGAGTGATGTTGAGAAAGTGGATAAGGAAAAGTTATTTACTTATTCCCATAATACAAGAACTAGGGGTCACCAAAAGAAATTAATAGGCAGCAGGTTTAAAACAAATAAAAGGAAGTTCTTCTTCACGCAGCGCACAGTCAACTTGTGGAACTCCTTACCTGAGGAGGTTGTGAAGGCTAGGACTATAACAATGTTTAAAAGGGGACTGGATAAATTCATGGTGGCTAAGTCCATAAATGGCTATTAGCCAGGATAGGTAAGAATGGTGTCCCTAGCCTCTGTTCGTCAGAGGATGGAGATGGATGGCAGGAGAGAGATCACTTGATCATTGCCTGTTAGGTTCACTCCCTCTAGGGCACCTGGCATTGGCCACTGTCGGTAGACAGATACTGGGCTAGATGGACCTTTGGTCTGACCCAGTACGGCCTTTCTTATGTTCTTATGTTCTTACGAGTTCTTAAAGTTTCTTTAAATTACTTTGAGTTTGGCAAAACATGTTTTTCTCGCGGTTTTTCCAAGGAAAATTTGATATGAAATCAATTATATATGGAAGTACCCATATAGGTACCTGGCTGATCGTTTTTGTCCACTATTTCACTGTGCACTAGTCCCATAATCAAAAGCCTGAGAGAAGAGACTCCTTACACCAGGCTCTGTACTTATTTGATTCTGAGGGTGGGAGAAACCAGAAAAGTACAGGTTATATCATACTGTTCGAGGGCTGGGCTAGATTAAAAACCTGTGGTTGATTTCTGGGGTTTATGTGTGTTTCTTATTTGTCAGGGAGTAGCTGAGATTGCTGTAAGAGGGTGTATACACAGACCTGGGTGCAATGAAAACTTCATAGCACTATGTAACAACTTCAGCTTTGTTGATGGGCCTTACAAAGCCTCCCATCCAGTTGACAGAAGGTCACCATAATATGAGATCTTGAGGGATGCTGGGAGATTTTAAACTGAAAGGTGTGAAAGTGGAGAAGTTCCTGATACAAAATCTCTTTTGGAAATATTTTGGTTTGCAGGAATATTGATTTAAACCCCCTAGTCAGGGCCGGCTCCAGGCACCAGCCGAGCAAGCTCGTGCTTGGGGCGGCAGATTCTACAGGGCAGCATTCCACCCAATCCTAGGGAGGCACGGCCGCTTTTTTTTGTTTTGTTTTTTGTTTTGTTCGCCGATCCGGCCGCCCTGTAGGGGGCGGCGGCGCGGAGGAGGGGAGCGCCCTGCTGGGAGCGGGCTGCGCACTCCATCTGCCCCAGCCAGTGCCAGGTCTGTAGCAAGCCCGGCAGGGCAGCCCGCGTCCTTCCCTCCCCGCCGAGTGGAGCGGCGCGGAGCCCTCCCGGCAGGCGATGTGGTGGTCGGGGCCGCGTGGCGAGCGCCCCGCTGAAGCCCTGGCCGCCCCCCTTCTCTCTCTCCCCCCCCCCCCGCTAGCCGGGGCACGTCTGCAGTGCAGGGAGTCCCCCTGGCTCTGGCCGCCCCGCAGGTTTTTTATTTTTTCCTGCTTTGCTGCTCTGGCCGTGCCGCACGTTCCTTCCCCCCCCCCCCCCCCCCCCCGCTTTGCCGCTCTGGCCGCGCCGCAGGTTTTTTTTTTTGCTTGGGGCAGCAAAAAAGCCAGAGCCAGCCCTGCCCCTAGTCCAGTGATGCTCAGACTGAGGCTTGGAAGCTGCAAGTGGCTCTTTAATGTGTCTCCCGTGGCTTTTTGCAGCACGTGATATTAAAACACTATGTGATTTTACTATGTTATTAACCAATTGTAGAATACTTGGTCAGTCATTTTCCTGCGAGAATAATTTATGAAACAATTAATTCACACTACTGTAGCTCTTTTTGGTAATGTTGTTCACTGAAGTCTGAGTATCACTGCCCTAACTATATTTTTACCTTCTACAGGAAAAGGAAGTCCAGCACTAAAGGAAAAATTAGCTATCACTTGCTTGGCTATTTCCTGTGTTAGCAGAATGCAGGGAAAGTATTTGGGGTCCTTTACCTGTGTTTCTTCCTTCAGGCCCATCTGCTAAATATCCCAAGCTGGAATTGGAAAGAAGGGGATGACGCAATCTGTCTTGCTGAGCTCAAGCTGGGTTTCATAGCCCAGAGCTGCCTGGCACCGGGCCTCTCGACAATGCTAGCCAACCTCTTCTCTATGAGGTCATTCATAAAGGTAATGTCTTGTCTCATTAGAGTGTGTTAGCCTGGGATTCAATTTGGCACGGGGTTGAGTAGAGAGCACAGCTTAAATTCAAAACAGATAGGGACACATTAACCAGTTTAGTGAAACACACACATACATACACACACAAATTCTGTTATAAATTGGGCAGTGGGCCAGGTTCTTAAAAAATTATGTTTTTATTTTTATTTGGCACATCTATGGCCATTAAATGATTGTTCAAAGCACAATCCATTTCAATCCCTTTTTTAGATAAACCACATGTTTATCTATCAGGAAAGCCTCTGCTGTTAAAACAAAAATATGATTTATATGCATCCCATATGGCAACAAAGCGCCTAGAGAAAAAGAATGATCATTTTGCTCTTTTACATAAAGTGGCTAGTGGACCTCTCACTGTGAGAATAAATATGGACCATGTGTTTGTACTTAAGCCGAAACCTCCTACAACATAATTCCTTTATTTATTTCTCCTCAGTCAAAGAGCCCCTTAGGGCTTTATTTGCAAAAACTTGTAGTGCTGTTGTTCCCACCCTTTTGGGGCAACAGTACCATCTCACTAGACTAAGACCTCACCTGAGTTAGGCCATGTCTACACTAGCACTTTTGTTGATAAAACTTTTGTCGGTCAGGGTGTGAAAAAACACACTCCTCATGACATAAGTTTCACCGACAAAAGCTCCAGTGTGGACAGCACTATGTCGGTGGGAGACACTCTCCTGCTGACGTAGCTACTGCTGCTTATTGGGGGTGGTTTAATTATGCCGGCGGGAGAGCTCTCTACCATCGGCATAGAGCGGCTACACAGGAGAACTTACAGTGGCGCAGCTGCAGTGAGGTCTGTAATGTAGACATAGCCTTAGTCAGTGTTCCTTTCCTCTTATTCTGTTTTCAGGCATTCTTGCTAGACATAGAAGTTGGCCAGTTTCCAATCCTGTATTTGTGATCAGGGGCCAGGACACGATGGAATGTGAGGTGGGCCATGGCTCCTGAAGTCCATCATGAAAGTGGGCAGGGGTTTCCTGGAGTACCAGGTGGGAAAGCCAGGAGGACTGTGGCCAGTTTGGGTGCACGTTCCAGTGGTTGGGAGCCTTCGGTGCAGTGCCATCTGATATTTATTCTCTTGGCATGAGATAGAAGCTGGGGTTTCTGAGGCTGCTGTGAGAAACTTTTTTTGAAGCCCCCAGAAAGTCATCATAGATCCTCAGGGGCTGCAGACTCTAGTGCGAGAAGCCATCTTAGGTAAGTATATGTGGTCAGAAGAATTCAGCTTTTCAATATGGAAGCCAAATTATATGAAAGCAAGCTTGGCCTCCTCACTTTAACATGTGCAGTTAGACCCTTTGCTTCTTTTATCAAACCATGAACTTTAACTCCTTTGTCTTCACAAGCTCAGTTTTGCTGAACTCTCTCTAGTTCATTGGCATGCTGCAGCTCTGAAGTTAACCACCCCCCTTCTTTTATCCCCAAAAGAAAGTGTAGCAAACACAAAGCAGGTGGTTGTCTCTTCCTTTAATTATATTCTTTAGGACTGCTGTTCACTCGAGGGTCACTGTGTTGTCCCTTGCTCTGCTGCTAATATTTGTAACCGGAATCTGGCACACTCAAGGGTGTTGAGCTTTCTCTGCACCCACACTGGCATATACCAGCTTCCTTGTGGCACCTTTCTAGGGACGGGCCCTTCTGTGCCCTTGCTTTTGACCCCTCGTGTAGGCCAGCACCTCTGTTCAGTTTCTGCATTCCTCAGGGTCGGAGGTGAGTCAGCCTCTCTCAGGAAGGGCATGTGTGTATCCTCAGTAACCACTAACCCAATGCAGGTTACTTTAAATTTAAACAGATTTCACTGAGAAAATTGGGGACAGCATCAACAAGTAAAAATCCTGGCTTGGGAGGAAACTGTACCACCTAGATCTTGTAGTTACAATCTTTCAATTAAGCAGGATTAAAAATTGTGCATCTTGACATTAATTTGTCCCTCTTGCCATCAGCATATGTCTCTTTTAAGGCTCAGTGGGACACCAGCAACCTGTTCTGCCAGTCTCTTGTCCCTTTTCAAGCCACCCATTCTGTATTTCCTTCATTTCATAATGTATTTCTTCCATTCGTACACTCCTTTTCAGCAGTGTAATGAGATGGGGCTGACTGATCAACACTGGGTTACCCTTTATGATTTCCACTACAACCTACAGGCCTGATTCTGCAAGGCTCTGAGGACTTTCACTGAGGGTTTACAGCATTCTGAACTTCCATTGGAGTCAGATGGAGTCTTGCTGATTCTGACCAGGTGTTTCTAGTTGTATAGTATAATAATGGGAAGATTGCCTAATTTGGTTTATACCAAGGCAGCAATGTTGCTGATTCTTATTGTACCTGGCACTTAGATACTATTTTGCTGTGCATAGTACAATGAGTGGATAGATCATAATTTCTGTTATTCAGTTTCTGGGAGGCCAACGGGCAAAGAGAATATTTCTGTGCCCTTATCAGCAGGCTATTCAGATACTGCATAAGCAGTGTTTTAGGATTATAACAAAAATATATCGTTTTATCAATGTTTTGAGAGAAAATAGTTAATATTGGTTAACATCAATTTCTGCCATCACGACTCAAGAACAATGGATTATTCATGTGGGTAACTGGGTGTAGATATTATCAGGGAGTTCAGATTTCTGAGTTTGTTAATATCTGGGGCAAAACAAACACATGAGAATTGATGCATATGAACTAAAATCAAAATCCCCACTCTGTCAATGCCAAGATGATGTTGACTGTTTTTAATTAAAATAACGTTCTCCCCCAACACAAACAAATTTGTTTGATCTCAGTAACCATTAATTGATGGAAATTGTGAACCAATACAACACTCAGAGCCTTTGCAACTGCAAGTGGACTGTGCTGATATGGATTGTCAGGAAGGGCTATATAGGAAAGGAAGAAATACATTCATAAGCTGCTAACTGGGAGTCCCTTTCCTTCCATTGCAAAGTAGCACTCTTTCTAGAACATTTAATTTAAGAACTGTCAGACCTTTACAAATTCTTTAGGCAAACATTATTAGTGGAGTTTTGTACATATATTAGAACATTGCCAAAAAATCTTACTGAAACTTCTGTATTAAAAAAAAAAAAAGTTTGAGGTGTGTTCCCCATTCTTCCTAACATGATTAGAAAGTTATTTAATGTGTTGTAAATGTTTGGTCAGTCAAAGACAAATGAACTTCACTGGTGGTGATCCCACACACATTTAACTTGTTATACCTTAGTCTGCAGCAAAATGATTTGTGTAAACTGTCTGCCCAGCATTAAAGATAAAACAAATTTATAAACCTCAAAATGTTATATTTAAATCTAATATTTTCCTTTTGGTTTTATAACTGTAATCTCATATGGAATATTTTAGTTTGCTCTTGGCACTAAATTGAACCAAGGGAAAATCAGTTCAAAAATGTTGCATAACATGCAGTTGTAACAGAAATAGTTCTGTAAATACTTACAAGGAAGAAGGAAAAAATGCACAATAAAAAGATTTAAGAGAAAACAAATCAAAACCATACAGTAAGGTACATTTTAATAGGCCCATTCTTTTTATTATGTTGAAAATTCTCCGGGTTATATAAAAAAATGAAATGATATGCCTGTTCATTGTATACATGATCTCAGCACTAGATTGAAATATTGCTCTATAGAGCAATTAGAGCAATTACTGTTTATGGTTTGGATTAACAAACATTTGTTTACCATTGTAAAAATATTTTTAAAAGTAAGTAAATAAACCATGGGATTACGAAGGGCCAAATTTTGCCCTTGGATACAAGCATGCAACCTCATTGAAGTCACAGTGCTACATGATGCATTTGATTCATTTGTTTTACAGAGTAGAATTTGGCTGCTGATCTCAATAGGAGTCTGTAAATTATGAACCATCTTTGTACCTCCCTGATGCTTGAGTCACTGGGCATCATTTTGGTCATGAGGAACAATTTAGAACAGCTAGCATTGGTGATGCCCAGCCATGCCTCCCAGCCTAGTCAGGGCTGAGCTGGGTGTGGTAGAGACGGCATAACCAGCTCTATGCCACCCAGGCACTTACCTGCTCCAGAGGAAACCCCAAGCTGGCTTTCAGGTTACTGTTTGCCCCCAGAGCAGCACAAAGCAGTCTTGGCGTGGGGGTGAGGATCTGGCCCTAAAACTTCATTCATCACCAGGAGATCATCAGTCAACACCACCAGGGCAGTCTCAATTACTATACCCAGGCATAAACCCAAGCTGAGTGGGGCTGAGGAGATGATGCTGGAGTAATTTCATCAGAAATTTCTTGGCAAAATTTGAGACAGGTCGACAGACTCTTGTCATCTTTAGGGTGTGATGCAAGATTCCTTTGTTTTGGAGAGTCTTCTGTTGAGTTGAGGAATGTCGCAGGCCATGTATGGTGGAAAATAAACCATTTAGATCGGATTCATCTAAAGGATGTGGCTTCAGTTTGTGTGCATGGGGACATCTGTTCCTCTTTCTTGAACTGAAGTACATCAAAATGTATATAACGTATCCAGATACTGTAGGGAGGGGACCTTAGAAATATGTACAAAATTTTAGCAAAAACCAGCTTGAGTTGCAACATTTTATTTGCTGAGAGACCCTCAGGATGAGAGAATGATGAACAAAACTCATGGTAGTTAACTTTTGTATGCTATGCCTAATATGTCCAGTACAGTACTTAGGGAAAAAATAACCTAAGGTATTTCCCTAAGTGCCATATATGTGTGTTCTGACATGCCTAAATCAGTTCAGGATCTATTCATTGAGACAGGCCTTTGAAAATTGGTGTGAGAGTCAACTATGAATATAGTACATTGAAACTGCCCTCAGATGGGAGTAAGAGCCACACATGCTCTTTGGTCATGTTGTCCTCTCCTAAAGTATATCGTTACTAAGCCAGTTAATCATTTGAATACATTACCAACAATTTACATTAACAAGTGTATTTTTGTTCGATGTGTTACCTCCTCTCCTCCCCACCCCGCAACCTGGCTAATGCCCTCCCTGCATTGTAAATTTTGTGGTTAAGACTAAAATAAATTCTATGGGCCTATTCTCCTCTTAGTTGCATGGGGGCAAGTCTCACTACTGTCAGTAACTGAGGGGAGATCTGGTTATCATAGTATTTCAGTAGTTGTTTGGTGTAGTATAAGACTCCACATAAGCACGTACAGATCATTTCCGTGTACCATGAAAAATGCACATACATTTAATCCTGTCCAATGTTAGAGCTAACCTTGATTTACACATTTGATGTTAGATACAACACACCCAGGTTTCATTTTTACATCTGGTTCTGTAAAAAAAATCCAGCATTTACATCTGATTCTAGAAAAAAGATCCCGTTAGTAGGAGTATTTGGCTCTCACTATGGAATTTATATTGCTATTGATGTTTGTTAGCTCTGATTAACACAGACAAATGCAATTGAGTAAAAAGTAGTGGTTATTGTATAATACTTAGTACTAGTCAGTTTACTTCCAGGATTCTAAATATGATGAGTTTCAGTCTCAGCTACAAATATGTGAACTATTTTCGCCAAACAACGTATTAGTCAGTTTTTGCCCTTTTTCCTGATGATGAACAAACAGCATTATATCCATGCTTAATATATAATAAATCTATAATCACACAGCCAGCTCTGTTAGATTGAAGGAAATTTTGTGGGATGTTCAAACATGTTGCCCTGCCTTTTTAGTACTTACCAATATGGGGTAAAGATAGAGGTGAATTGATTAACTGGTGCTCTTGAGGAGGAAAGTGTCTTACGGTAGAGAACAAATTGATTGGAGCTTGAGAAACTTGACTGGAGCGTCCAGGCAGTTCTAGAACATAATCTCACTGGGAGGTAAAGGCCTGATTCTGAGTGACATTGGGCACCTCTTAGATCCAGGCCATGCATTTATTTTAGAAAAAATTGCACATAGTAAAAACATTCCCGGTTGTTTTTACTAGTCATCTAGTTTGTAAACACAGGTTCCATCTTTTGGGTACCTATTTGGATCATAGGAGGTTCATGCATCTCAGCAGAATCCCACACATTTGGTCATTTATATTGAACAAATACATTAGGCCAAAGGTACCAAACTTGCTAATTCTAATAGCACAAAATATAAATATTTAAAAGTTATTTTGAAGCTACAATAATCCGAATCCATCATATTTATTTTCCATGTTTAATATAGTTAAAATGTTTAGCAACTTGGTATATCATTTTTTTCCCCTTGTGAAGTAGGGTTGATTGTCAATATGTGTTCAGGACAAATGTATGACAAAGGATGAGAGAC
The DNA here is from genome assembly GCF_028017835.1 of Emys orbicularis. NCBI lineage: Eukaryota > Metazoa > Chordata > Testudines > Emydidae > Emys > Emys orbicularis. Next base: position 64,219,136 of record NC_088689.1, read on the forward strand.
ATCTTTTCCTCTTCAAAATGGTTGAACTGATTCTCAGCAGTGTTAGTGAGGTGTGTTCTTTTCTGCATCATGGTGGACTGAGCTGACATTATAGCTGGCCCTGTAGCTATAAAAGAATTTCAGATTGGTGCTTCCTTAATCTTTATGAGAGGCTTATTTTTTGATTAAATGCAAAATACCACACAATATCCCAAATCAAACCAACTCCATCCTCAGTCTCTTCCCTGCTGTTGGTTCCTATTCCTTGACAGCACTGAAGATATTAGATAGGATCATTAAGTTCAGGTATACTTGATCTCTTTGATGTAACTATTTATTTCATTACATTGAGAAGTAAGTGCTATGAACAAGATAGATCAGTTGAAAGTGCAGAGCTGCTGATAATTACACTCCACAATGTGGGGCTGGGTGGCTTTTTTAACAATATTAATGGTCATACTTGTGATACTTGCATCATTTTTTCATCCCACTGTCACTATTTATCACTGGTAAGTGACAGCACTATGTAAATATGTTTGATGATATCAAGATTGTATCTATATATGGATAGAGAAGAAGGTAGAAACATTGCCATTTATTTTAAAAAATGATTCAGAGGAAAATTAAATTTCTTCTCCTGGGGCATACTATGTCACTTTCCAGCTATTCTTCAGATGGGCTATTGAATCGATGGATAAGGTGTATTACTATTATCCAGGAAACCAGAGTCGTAATGTAATAGAGAGAGGAAAGATGGGCTTGTAGTTAAGGCACTTAATTAGAACTCAGGAGATCTGGGTTCAAATCTCGGTTATACAACCGTCTTCCTCTGTGACTGTAGGAAAGTCACATAATCTCTTCTCTTCTCAGTTCCCCATCTGTAAAATGATGGTATTTCCTTTTTATCACCTTTTACTTATTTTTTTCTATTTAGATTGTAATCTCTTTGGGGCAGAGACTGCTTCTTATGTATGTACATACAAAGCACAGCACAGTGGGGCACCAATCTCAGTTGGGGCATGTAGGCACTACCATAATGCAAATAATAAAGAAGAAAATGTGTATCGCCGAATCTGCAGTTTGGACACTGTTTGGGGGGAGTTACAGATGATTCCTTGTTGGTTCAAATTAGTTAACAACTTATTTATCAGAAACAGTTAATTGTGTGCACCCTCTTTGTGTCTCTAGGATCTTTGTAGTATCTGTCTGAAGTGTGTTATACTCACTTAGCTGCAATGATAAAAATGACAGGGTGACCTCTGAATGCTTTTCTTGAGCTCACTTGGGGCAGGCTCTTTCAAGCCGTGATACTCTCATTCTCCATAGGAACAGGGCAATGCAGTGCATTCTGTCATCATCCCTGGATATGACAGTGTATAGATGAGTGAAGGAGGAAGTACACATTCAAAAAGAGAAAAGCAATGATGAAACCCCTCCTTGACACTCTTAAGTAACTATTAATGTTGCTTTTAATACCACCGTTAGCCCTGGTTAGAAATGGAAAGATTGAGCATTTGTAGCTTCAGCACAACAAAAACACATTCTTTCCCAACTGATACTTTTTCTTTTGGCTGTAAATTACTCTTTTACATAAATTGCATTGTCACAAGTGCCAGTAGACTATCTTTAAAAGGTAATAAGCCAGACTTCTCCTAATTTATCCATCTCATGAAGTCTCCTTCAGGTTGCATCTGTAGTTAATGCTAATGAGCCATCCTTTTTGGTTGCACCATGTTGGCCTTACTTACATGATTAGGTGCCCAATAAACACTGGACATGCTATGGAAGAGAATACTATGTCATCACTATGGGGTAAAAGCGATTCTCTGCTGCTAGACGTTGTGGAAGTGTACAACTCCCATTGACTTCCAAGGAGCATTTGCACCCACAGATCTGTGAGGCTGGGCCTTTAACTGTGCCTAGAGGACTCAGGTCAGGATAGCTTTTAGCATGTGACAAGCCAAATCAATCTGCAGCATTCAAGGGGTTAAACAGTTGTTTTTCTGTGTGACTGGAAAGGAAGAAATTAGACCATTCAAGCTTTTGTCCATTGAAAGTGCCAAGTTTTTTCTCATTTTGTATCTCAGAGCAGCTAGCAACTTGTTGGGGGAAAAGGTTCTGTTTAATTCTTAGGCTATCAGATTCTTGAGTAATGAGTAAATATGCTGGTGTGGTCTCTTGAGTCTCTCCAACAAAAAAATAAAACATAAAATTAAAAGACAGCTTGATTTCTAGTGCAGATCTGCCCTTCTCTCCCCCCCCCCCACTCCCCCCAGCTTCCTAACTAATCTTTCTTTCTGAACACTTAAGAAAGGCCAAATTAGCTCATCTGAAAATGCATGCAAGAACAAACTACATCTGTTTGGCTCAATCTAAAACCAGGCAGTTAATGACAATAGCAACTAATTCCATCAATTAACAAATATCCCCTAAATCAAATACCCACTTTTCTCCCCCTAGGGCAACACAGTGAATAGGGGTGACATGAATGGGGTTCTAGTTAGAAATGACTCTAAAAATACGTTGAGCTAGATTACACAATCAGCATAAAGCTCTTGTTATGGAAGAGTGGGAAGCTGCCTCCCTCCTGGAGAAGCAGCAGAATGGATTTTGCCTTAGGATACCATCTCTTCTGAGCCTGATCAGTGTGCACTGGGGATGTACATTCAGCACTGGCAGTCAAGATAACTAGTCTTACTTGAGGACTGGTCAAAGAGGGGATTGGGGCCATAATACATACTCTCCTCTATTCTTTCCTAGCTCAATGTTGGGTCTTTTGTTTCCTGAAGGTGCAAAAAGCAAACAGGTCCTACTCACAAGGACCACGATTGTGATCAGCCCTTGAATGAGCCATACAAGGGAGGAGAAGCTTCTTGTATCTCTCTCAAGTGTCAATCCCAGTCTGGCCCAGAGAACTGAATAGAAAATGCTGTCCCTGCTATAAAATTCTACAGTGTGATTTTAAAATTCCAACAAAAGATTGTCATTCCTAATCCAATCTATACATTGAATCCTCTCTCTGAAAGGAGGCAGGAAGGCTGGATAGGATGCACTAAGCTGGTTTTACAGAATTCAGAGTCTCTGAAGACACAAAAGCCCACAAGAGGTGACTTTAAACAAATATTGACTTTTTATGCAAAGTAACTATTAGTTAAAAACAACGAGGAGCCGGTGGCACCTTAAAGACTAACAGATTTATTTGCGCATAAGCTTTCGTGGTAAAAAACCCCACTTCTTCAGATGCATCTGAATCTCACCTGGTAAGCTGATCAGGAATATAGGATACACAAGAATTATGAGTAAATATTCCATTGCAGGGTTTCTAACTAATACAAGTATCAGAGGGGTAGCTGTGTTAGTCTGTATCCACAAAAACAACGAGGAGTCCAGTGGCACCTTAAAGACTAACAGATTTATTTGGGCATAAGCTTTCATGGGTAAAAAACCCCAAAAGTTGACTCAAAGGAAAGTTTAGAGCCCGTAAAACACACCTACTTTTGCAGTCGTAAACATGAGATATTTCTTCCTAACCCTCAGTCAGTAATCATCTCATGCTCCGAAGCTTGAGTCCTTGTAGGTGTGTGCATGTGTTTTTGCGGTGCATTTCTTATTTATTTAAAAACAAACAAACAAAAAGGGCTCAACCCCTAGATTGGGGGGGAGGGGAGAAAAGTGTTCATGGTTCGCCAAAAAAGATATGGTCAAGGTCTGAATTTGGCCCATGATGCAGAAAATAAAGGAACAAATTAAGGGGAATAGCATTTGAGAGAAAGTGATAGTCACAAGAAGGAAAGAGAATAAATAACACTGCTCTACAGCCAAAATGCTTCTGAAATAAATGTAGTCAAACTTTACTAATTCTGGGTCATGAGAACGAAAATGATGCTTGTTGATTGGCTCTAGTTTTCAAGATATGCTATTGGGTCAGTATATACGACCCTTGACTTGGGAATGGCGGAGGATAAGTGAATTATAAAGGGAAGGGATCTCAATTTAAACCAGAAATGACTAAAATACATCTTTGACTGGATCTATGAATAAATCTATGACTGGGTTTGGACAGTACTTGCTTTTTAGGCAAAACAATGAATGATGCAATCTGAAGCTGGTATTGCGTCATACATGATATGAATTGCATCATGTTATTCCTAGAAGTCATGGATGATGCAATCATAACGAAGCTTACATCACTCTGCTGAACAAATTGCCCTATATCAGCTCTAGAAATCATACAGTGTCGTGCTCTCTTATTTGTCAGTGTTTGATTTTGCAAAGGGACACATTTCTGTTTAGCCAAAGTGAGCAGAGATGCCTCGTACTTGTGTGAACAGTGCAGATAACTTCTGCTATGTTTGTGGTGAAGTGACTTTTGCATCACAAAAGCGCAGTCTAACCACTATGGTTAAGAAAGCCTATCACCTTTATTTTGGCTGCAAAATTGGAGATCAGGACAAGAGGTGGGCCCCACACATATGCTGCAACACTTGTGCAACAAATCTTGGCCAGTGGTTGAACAGGAAAAGGAAATCTATGCCTTTTGCAGTGCCAATGATTTGGAGAGAGCCAACAGATCATACCAGCAATTGTTACTTCTGCATGGTGCCCCCAGTTGGGAAAGGTGTGTCAAAGAAGAAAAAGTGGACTGTGCATTATTCAAACATTCCATCAGCTATACGCCCAGTACCCCACGGAGAAGGACTGCCGGTTCCTGATGCACCAGAATCATTCTCACTTGAGTCAGACGAGGAAGAGGATAAAACTTCTGGTCCTGAACCATCAATGTCACAGGACCCACATTTTCTCCCATCCTCCTCCTCTGAACCACACCTCATAACACAAGGTGAACTGAATGACCTTGTCAGGGATTTGGAACTACCCAAGAGTAAGGCAGAGCTGTTGGGCTCCAGACTACAGCAGTGGAATCCCCTGGCAGGTGATGTTAGGGTTTCCATGTTCTGTGACCGTCAAAAGGATCTTGTCCCATTCTTCTTCATGGAAGGTGATCTTGTAGCCTGCAACAACATCGATGGGGTGATGGCAGCCCTCAACATCGTTCACGATCCAGATGAGTGGAGACTGTTCATTGATTCATCGAAGACGAGTCTTAAAGCTGTTTTACTGCATAATGGCAATGTTTTGCCATCAATTCCAGTTGGTCATGCAGTCCATATGAAGGAAACCTATGACAACATGAAACAACTTTTGAGGTGCATAAACTATGACCAACATCAGTGGCAGCTTTGTGGCAATTTGAAGGTTGTTGCTCTCTTGCTTGGTCTGCAGACTGGATACACAAAGTACTGCTGTTTTCTCTGTGAATGGGATAGTCGTGCAAGAGATTCCCACTACATCAAGAAAGATTGGCCACTCCGACAGTCATTGGAGCCTGGGAGGAAAAGTGTTCAACATCCACCACTTGTTGAATCAAGGAAGATTTTCTTACCACCCTTACACATCAAGCTGGGTCTGATGAAGAACTTTGTCAAGGCCATTGACAAAACACAAGCAGCTTTCAAGTACCTCCATGGAAAATTTCCAAGGTTAAGTGAAGCTAAGATAAAGGAAGGTGTCTTTGTTGGTCCTCAGATTCGTGAACTTCTTCGAGATGATGCATTTGACCATGCACTGCGTGGCAAGGAAAAGACGGCATGGGAAGCCTTCCAGTTAGTGGCAATAAATTTTCTCGGAAACAACAAGGCAGACAACTACAGGTTGTTGGTGGAAAACCTCCTCAAGGCATACAAAAGCCTTGGTTGCAACATGTCACTAAAGATACATTTTTTGCACTCTCATCTAGATTTTTTTCCACCGAACTGCGGAGCAGTGAGCGATGAGCACGGCGAGCGATTTCACCAGGACATTGCAACAATGGAGAAACGCTATCAGGGCAAATGGAGCCCATCAATGCTTGCAGACTATTGCTGGACAGTGACAAGAGATGCTCCATTTAATGAATACAAGAGACAAGCCAAGAAGCGCCGAGTAGACACTGAATAGGACTAAACTATGTACAGAATAGTTTTTTGCCTTTTGTTTCATAATAAATTTTATTTATATAACCCTTTTGCTGATTTTTAAAGTGTTACATAAACAGGACATGTGAAATATTATCATGTAAAGCAACCATAAACACATGAAAAGACCTAGGTTTACAATTTATGATTAAAACTCTACTATCTACACAATATACATAGACATAAAATGTAAAAACTTAAATATCTTAGAAACAGTAGCCAATCAGTTGTTTTAATTGTCATATTTGAATTCAGCACATCAAAATACATAATAAATAGCACATTTTATCTCTGAAGCAGACGACTTCTCAACAATTGTAGACCAGTCTAATGGGATCTAACACGATCTGCTTTGCTCTGAAATGCTCACTGCAACTGTAATATGTACCCCTTGTACTCTGCTTTTTAGTTTAGAGCATCATAGGAATTCTCCTGCATTTCCCTTGCTTTTAACATGGGGTGGTGATAACTTTTGTAGTACTCAGCTACTGAAGCAAATTACCCAATCTCCACAAAGAACTAAGTTTTTGCCCGATGTGCTTCACCCATTCTGTCATCAATAGAGAACATCAGAGAGACTCTCTCTGAGAGTTTTTATCAAGGACACAAGGTATTATCTAAATTCCAAACTTCTCAAACTGTCAACACTCCACACAGATAACTATGAACAGGAGATAAAACCTGGGACTCAGTCTTTGATATGAGAATAAAGTATCAATTTGGCTTTTTGGACTCCCAAATACTTAATAGAGAGAGATTTGTGCCTTCTGCTGGAATGCATTGTTTGGCAAACAAGCAGAGGTTTATTGCTGAAACCATTTGCTCTGAAATGAATTCTCTTCTCATTGGCTCAACTTTAGTAGTCTACATAATATAGAGATAGAAGATATAAGTATCCAAAATCTGCTGTTAGGTTGTTGTTTTCAATAACGAGATGCTATCTTTATAACAGGAAGGCTGAACCTGAAAGATTTTAATTTATCTTTTTTAAAATTTTAAAATCAAAGCTCTTTCCATCACTGGGAATGCACTAATAATTATAATTAGGCTAAATTCAGTGTATTTATTTGATTACAGAAGTAATTACTATAGTCTGGTTTCACACAGTGAGATGCTGATTGTCTACAGGATATGGGGAAATCACCGTGGTTAGTATATTAGTAGTTATACACACTTGATTCACTCTCATCACCTAGTGAGTGTGTATTTCACACTAACCATTGTTCAAGACCCAACTTTGTCAAAACTTCGGAGTCAACAATATTACATTCGGAGTCCAATGACTCAGTACCCTGTCTGTCAGTGCAAAACCCCTGCTCTGGTCCCTCGGGGAGGGAAGGATACATGGCTATTCTTCTTTCTCTCAGCTCAAAATGGTAACCAGAACCATAAAGAGGAGGAAGCAATGGATAGAGGGACACAGATAGAAAAGGCAAAATGCAATGTTCCTTTGACTTTCTTCAGGCTGAGCAGATCAAGGAAAAGAGCCAGACTGAGGAGCATTTTTATAGTTTGAAAACCTAAAAAATGTTGCCATAAAAAAAGCCCTTTTTGATTTTGAAGGCATGGTCACCTTACTTCTATAATACGTCACACCTGGGGCATATTGGCATGATGCTTTGGGGAAACCAGATGATATTGCTTATTACCCCACCTGGGATGTATTTGTTTTGTGCATAGACAGAAAACTTCTAGTTTCCAGAGCTGCTAGTCCAGCATCATTCACCAACCCTAACTAAAGAGAAAGGATTAGGAAAAATGCAAGATGACCTCTCTGTGTGTGACGGAATGTCATACAATGGAAATCCCCTTTTAGAGCCTCACATGGCTTTGGAATGGTAAAACAATCTTTGTGGAAGAAATTTTATTTGATTGCTTGCAGCCTACTTCTCAGGGAGCATGAGATTTGGACCATATCCACCATGCAAATTATTTTTTTGCAATTGTTTGTTTGCATCTCCAGAAGTAAAGTCACTGGTTACCTGGCAGCCCACCAAGAGAACAATGATTTGTTTTAATTGATATCTCAGTGGAAAGTTCTTAGAAAGTCTGTAATCCTTCTGTTCCATTAGTGCCTTTTGAAGGATTCAATACGAGAACGAGATTGCTGAATTCTGAGTTAATTTTTATCCTTGGGGCTTAATACTATGCACACACAAAGTACAGTATAAGTCCTGTTCAAAAGGCTGTACAAAGTAGAGCACATTTTAAAATCTAGGAAAGCTTGGAATATAGCCATAGGTTTTAATTCATTCTTAATATCACCAGCATCCAATGAAAAATAAAGTTAATTTCATTCTCCTAATTTGAACTACTATGCCTGAGTACTGAGATGTCTTTTTTTCTTTATGTCCCACTTAGGTTCTCATCCAAAGCCTGTCAAAATCAATGGAAAGATTTCCATTGACATCGGTGAGCTCTGGATAAGGCCCATATAGACAGGAGACCCTTGTATGTTGTGAAGCAGTTTACAAAACTGGGCATTATTTTGAAATCTCCTTTCAATAAAGGCCATGTGTCGGACCTGGTATGAATATGTTTAAGATGTGCAATTAGCACTTAGCTCTTATTTAAGCTGTAAAGACCTTGCAACAGTAACATATGCCTCTGCAACCACAAAGCTCAAGTATAATTCCTTCTCTGAAAGGGTTTCATCAGGACCTCCTGCTCCACTTGCTGCTAGTGAATAATGCAGCAATGGCCCTGCTGACTGGACTAAGCAGCTGTGATAATAATAGGGCGGCTTTTGGTTCTTTATACCGTCTAGGTATAAAGAACAAGTTTGATAAGTTAAAAAGGGCTCTAGAGGTGATCCCGGCAATTACAGACCGGTAAGTCTAACGTCTGTACCGGGCAAATTAGTCGAAACAATAGTTAAGAATAAAATTGTCCGACACATAGAAAAACATAAACTGTTGAGCAATAGTCAACATGGTTTCTGTAAAGGGAAATCGTGTCTTACTAATCTATTAGAATTCTTTGAAGGGGTCAACAAACATGTGGACAAGGGGGATCCAGTGGACATAGTGTACTTAGATTTCCAGAAAGCCTTTGACAAGGTCCCTCACCAAAGGCTCTTATGAAAATTAAGCTGCCATGGGATAAAAGGGAAGGTGCTTTCATGGATTGAGAACTGGTTAAAAGACAGGGAACAAAGGGTAGGAATTAATGGTAAATTCTCAGAATGGAGAGGGGTAACTAGTGGTATTCCCCAAGGGTCAGTCCTCGGACCGATCCTATTCAACTTATTCATAAATGATCTGGAGAAAGGGGTAAACAGTGAGGTGGCAAAGTTTGCAGATGATACTAAACTGCTAAAGATAGTTAAGTCCAAAGCAGACTGTGAAGAACTTCAAAAAGATCTCACAAAACTAAGTGATTGGGCAACAAAATGGCAAATGAAATTTAATGTGGATAAATGTAAAGTAATGCACATTGGAAAAAATAACCCCAACTATACATACAATATGATGGGGGCTAATTTAGCTACAACAAGTCAGGAAAAAGATCTTGGAGTCATCGTGGATAGTTCTCTGAAAATGTCCACGCAGTGTGCAGAGGCGGTCAAAAAAGCAAACAGGATGTTAGGAATCATTAAAAAGGGGATAGAGAATAAGACTGAGAATATATTATTGCCCTTATATAAATCGATGGTACGCCCTCATCTCGAATACTGCGTACAGATGTGGTCTCCTCATCTCAAAAAAGATATACTGGCACTAGAAAAGGTTCAGAAAAGGGCAACTAAAATGATTAAGGGTTTGGAACGGGTCCCATATGAGGAGAGATTAAAGAGGCTAGAACTCTTCAGCTTGGAAAAGAGACTAAGGGGGGATATGATAGAGGTATATAAAATCATGAGTGATGTGGAGAAAGTGGATAAGGAAAAGTTATTTACTTATTCCCATAATACAAGAACTAGGGGTCATCAAATGAAATTGATAGGCAGCAGGTTTAAAACAAATAAAAGGAAGTTCTTCTTCACGCAGCGCACAGTCAACTTGTGGAACTCCTTACCTGAGGAGGTTGTGAAGGCTAGGACTATAACAGAGTTTAAAAGAGAACTGGATAAATTCATGGTGGTTAAGTCCATTAATGGCTATTAGCCAGGACGGGTAAGGAATGGTGTCCCTAGCCTCTGTCTGTCAGAGGGTGGAGATGGATGGCAGGAGAGAGATCACTTGATCATTGCCTGTTAGGTTCACTCCCTCTGGGGCACCTGGCATTGGCCACTGTCGGTAGACAGGATACTGGGCTAGATGGACCTTTGGTCTGACCCGGTATGGCCTTTCTTATGTTCTTATGATATTAAACTGACCTTTGGGGATTCTAAAGTCTTTAATGGGAAAGCTATATTCATGGCTTCTTCCCAAAGCTTTATACTGCATTGTTCAAGCCATGTATGTATACCTCTTTCAGAGATTCCACTGTCAAGCCTCAGATCAGCAGGTGAACAAAGCTTTAACTGAAATCATGCAGAAAACGTGGGAGTCACCTAGTCATCCTCTTTCTCTCCAGCCTTCCTCACTTCTTAAAAACATCTGCTATATTTTCAGAGTTGTCTTCAGTTTCAGTCAATGGTGGGCTCATGATAGGACCTTTCTCTTACTGCCCATCCACCTTTCCTTGCTTAATTTTTAATAAAGCCATACCTCATCCTTCTAGATATTTTAGCTCATTTTCTGCTGCTTTTCAATCTGATTGTATTTATTATTATTTTATTACCTTAGTGTCTATGAGCTCGTCATTGACCAGGACCTCATTGTGCAAGGTGCTGTACAAACACAGAACAGAAAGCCAGTCCCTGCCCCAAAGAGCTTGCAATCTAAGTATAAGACAATGCACAACACATAGAGATAGATGGGAGAATACATGGAAACATTGGGATACTGTTGGTCCGTGTGGTGGGCAGTGGTACCAGTGACCTAACCATTGTAAAGATTTTTATAAGCATCATGACAAAGGAGAAATTTAAGGAGTTTTTGCAGCATCTTGGCTGACTTTGTTGGGGTGGATATTCTTTTATTATCATTCATATGAATTAGTGACTGTATAAAATTATTAATATATCTACATACAGACACACAATTGTGAGATTACACATACCCAATCTTGGGGAGTGTTCAAAATCAAAGCCCAGATCTAGAATTTGCAAATGATCCCCTGTATTTGTAACAGGCCAAAACTAAAACCCTGAATTGAAATACTCCTATACTTTGGATTATTTGAAATCCTGTTCTAAATTCTGAATAGTTTTAAATTCATTTCTGAATTTTTTGTCTATAGCCTGTCTCTAACTATATATTTTCTTCCCTTTTTCTTGGTACAGAATGGGTCAGATCTTCAACTGGGCAAATGTGCACAGCTCCACTGAAGTCAATGGTGCTATACCAGTTTATACCAATTGAGGATCTGGCACAATATGTTGCTCTGATTTCAGAACTTCTTTCATACTTATATGCAGACAGATTAAAAACAAAGAGTCAGCAGTGTTCATTCTGTAACAAGAAAAGTACAGGTGTGGGGGGTGGTTTTGTGTGTATGATGATTATTAAATAGGCAAGATAAAAACAACTGAATATTAAAATAGGGAAGATAAATAAGAATCAATCAGAGATAAAGTGTGCCCATATCCATCTTGGGTTTATAAACTTGCCCATGGAATCTCTATATAATGACTGTTACTTGTATTTGAATATGACTATGACTGTAAATCAGTTTCCACATGTAGGGTCCAGGAAACATGCTGAGGCAAGTTGGTGTCTATGTTCCTTCCTACTGTCAGTCAAACTAGGACAACGATATTCTATTGCACATTCTGCTCCCTTTGTAGCAGGATGCCAAGCTCACCTGTCATGGGCTGTATCCTCCCAGGTCATCAAGTCCACCCCGGCAGACTGTATGTGCCGCTTGATGCAATCCTTGTAGTGGAGTTTGGGATGGCCAACCTTCCTATTGCCTTTTTTAAAGAACTCTCTTAGGCAGTCTACTGTTATCCATACGTATGACATGGCCGACCCAAGTCATTTGCCTCCACGCTTAGCTTAGCTTAGCATGGCTGCCAGCTGTAGTACCTCACAATGAAGTACTACCGATGGGATCTCTATGTGTAACATATAAGCTCTAATTGTACTTTATTTGGCCATTGAACTATCTAGCCTTTTCTGAATTGGTTTTTAATGTATCTACCACCCTTTTGTATGGCTGAAAGGTTATTTTTATGTATTTCAGTGTTTGGCATTGGAATAAGACTAAGGACCACAGGGCTATAACTTAATATCTTTGGATAATATTAGGTATTTTCTAAATGTTTTGGCCACTGAAACCAAGTACAAGAGAAATTTGAATGTTCTGAAGCTTTACACATTGATTTGGGTCAATTAGCCAATGTGTCAATGGACAGTATTTTAATTTTTGTTGTGTAAATGTAGTACATTTTAACACTTCTGTTGAATTCATTTCAGTTCCTAACAAATTTGGACTTTTGAAAATCAGGCCACTTTTATGTAATCTAAATATAGGTTTACCTAAAGCCATTAGGTAGCTAGGTTTGAAAATTTTGATCAATAATTAGCAGACACTTTACTGATTATACTTTTATTTTAGAAGCAGTGTTTGGCATAGAATAATATGGCATACAGTTATAGTTAAGATCAATATAATTGTATTCATGAAAGTAACATTTAAGATTAATATCCAGGAAAAATCCTGAATTGCAAGTATTAAACTGAGAAAAGTTGTGGAAATCCCATTTCTTGGAACATTACAAACTTGACTGGAAAAAAAATGTTTGCAATGTATGGTAGATAGCAATCCTAAATTGGCTAGGAGATGGACTCAATACAAGTCTTTTCTACCTCCAGCTTGTTTGACTTTTTGACTCTACAGTGAAAGACTTCATTAAAGCCCTGCATTTTGTTCAAGAAGCTCTTGCTTTAATGCTCTTCTAAAACAGCGGTAGTTTGACATGACAGGCAGAGATATATTGTTGCCTCGGGATGCTTTTCTTCTTTTGATTGATTGCTGAATGGGTGAAAAATTAATTTTGGCATCTTTCCCTGAATCGCTTGATGTGCATTAATTTCGTTGCTTGAATTCATATTATGATAAGGAATATATATTCAAGACAGAAATGTATGCCACAGCTTAAAAAAACCAAAACTCTTAAATATACTGTAGTGCTTTTTACATAAAAATATACAATCCTCTACCACCTTCAGGGTGTAAAGCTTTACACATAGTCTCAAAACAAGTTGGCTGGATTCTAGTCAAGCCATTTGATATGGTGGGCCAGTACTTCAATCACATATTTTACAGCAGTGATAAGTTGTTTACCTTGTTGGGTATCTTATTGAATCTGGCTCACGTATAGCTGATGGAAGTGGTATAAATGCCATTTATGTTCCCCTGCCATCCCACCTCCAGCAGAAGGGGGAGAAAGGAGAAGGCATGGCAGAGCCAAGTTCCACAAACCCAAATCCTCGGTTGATAAGGGAGCTTATTCCATTAGTGCCAGCAATGTAGATTAGAGCAGAACCCCTCCTATTGTAATTTACACTAGGGCTGGGCATCCCTGAATCAGGAAGTCACAACCAACTCTCTGCAACTGCCCTCTCAGTTGTGCATGAGCAGCTCAGTGTAGCAAAGAATCAGGGTTATTGTTCTTTGCAGCATGTGTGTAATGAACCCCAAGAAAATATAACATTTTATGAATCAATACTGAGATTTTGAAAGCTGTCTAAGGGAATTCGATATCCCAGTCCTACTAAAATCAATCAGAACTTGCCACCCAAATTCCCTAGGTGGCTTTGAAAATCTCAGCCAAAGAGCTTCACAAAAATGCCTTCTACTTCATCTCATATCAAAGCTTTTCTGTACCCATTGGCCATTACATCTGAAAATCTCTCTGTTCTCATAGTCTCTGCTGTGTGATGCATATCATAATAGGGATGCCGGTAAGAATGGAGTTAGGTGTTCATATTTGCTTATTAATGTTTCATTGCAACATGACCAGAATTTTCTTGCGGCACAGGCTCAGTTTAAAAGAAATGTTTCCATGATCTGTAAAAATGCATGTTGGATCATTAGTTTTAAATCCACCCTTTCTCAAAAGGCATGAAATTGCTACTTTCTGTTTCCTTGTGTATTGTGCAATTGCATATCCTCCGGTTAGTGACAGTAACTTGCTGCGATGTCAAAAAAAATGTTTCATATATCATTTCCCCTACTCTGGTGTAGCTGGCAAGTTATTTTGGTTACTCTTGTGTCACAGCTTATTAATCTCACCCCCAAGGAGCATATGTTCTCACTGTTCATTATTACTGTGTTGATGATATGTCATGTGTATAATTCTTGCAATCATGAAAGGCTCTGTTTTTGATAACACAATTCGCTAATAGTCAAAGGACTAATTATATGAAGGGATGTCCTATTGTAATTGAAACTTTTAAATATTTTAATGGAAAGTGATAAACAAACTATGCAAATAGACGTTTTGGTAGTGGTGCCTATGATTTACATACACAGGTATGAGGAGGTGGCGTACCAGGTGCAAAAAAAAGACCCAAGTTATCTGATTCACCTCTCTGGTCCATATGGACCTGAATTTTAGAGGCGCTGAGTCCCTGCAACTCCCACTGAAGGCATGCAATTTTGGCCAAAGGCTGCAGGAGCATCTTTGGGGAACCGTGTCTGTAGCCCCCCTTCTCAGTTTCTGTGGGCAAACCTCAGTTTGAATGGCAGGCCATTTCCAACAAACGTTATATATGGGGTCAGACTGTGGGTTCTGCTACTGAGATTTCAGCAGGGATAGAGAGTTTGAAGGGATGCTCTCCCACCACCAGAGAGTAACTTTGTATTTGGGCCCCAAAATTCTAAAAATATTTCTGAAAGCATACCTTCCTAAGAGCTCCTTAGGAGAATCTGCTGTTGGACACAGGTCATAGCACCTATCTTTATTATTGAACTGTCCAAGTGTAAAAGTGTTGTTTGCAATGTTGTTTTAGCCATGTTGATCCCAGAATATTAGAGAGACAAGGAGGGTGAGGTAATATATTTTATTGGAACAACTTTTGTTGGTGAAAGTTTTCAAGTTACACAGAGTTCTTCTTCAGGTCTGGGACAGGGAACCAGAATGTCACAGCTAAATATAAGGTGGAATAGATTGTTTATGCTAAATCTGTTCCACCTAGTATTTAGCTGAGTACTTTTCCCAGACCTAAAGAAGAGCTCTCTGTAGCTCAAAAGCTTGTCTCTCACCAACAGAAGTTGGTCCAATAAAAGACATTACCTCACCCACCTTGTCTCTCAAGAGTCAAAGGTCTTTTGTGCAGTATCAAAGTTTCTCTCACACTGCAGTACCAAAACAATGGACACACTTTTTTTTAAATTTTATTGATCTAGTTGTTCAGACAGTTCATGATGCAGCAGCGAGATGGGGGAGGGGGGGGGGTTGGGGAAAGAAAAGCATTAGAAATTATGGTGATGGTTGATAAATACTGGCCAAGTACTAAAATCTTCTGAAAACAAGTGAAACTTTACACAAACATGGTCAAATTATAAAATATTTCCACATATTCGCAGAATTTTCACAAAACAAAATCAGGAACTTTTTTGCCTAACTCTTTCCACAACTTTAATTCAGCCACTATTGTAATGTATTTGCACAAAATCCCAAAGAAATCTAAGTAGACCAGTACTTAATTTTTACTTTGCATTGTTTATTGGTGTTCAATGGAACCCTGCTAACCAAGTATTAATTGTCAAAAAAAAAAAAAAAAAAAACTGGACTACCAAATTCAACTAACTAAAAATTGATTCATGTGAAATCCACTGGTTATATTTTTGCAGAAAGCATTTTTTTATTCACGATGCTGCATCTGTGTTTCTTTTTCTTAGATTGAGGAGGATACGTGGCAGAAATACTATCTAGAAGGAGTCTCAAATGAAATGTATACAGAATATCTATCTAGTGCCTTTGTGGGTCTGTCTTTCCCTGCAGTTTGTGAGTAAGTAGATATATATTAATTGTCATAAATTCCTTGCCTGCTCTCAAGTGAAATCAAAGGTTTCCATAGGAGGCATTTCCACTCTGTTACAATCTCAATATCATTGCCTCCTCAGATGGGATCCAGTAAAATAAACATTAAAGCAATCACTGTATGGAAGTACTCCAAACATTTTAATGTCTGTTTCCAGAAGAGACTTAGAACTAAGTGAACATTAACGAAAGACTAAATGCCAAGTGTGTTTGAAAAAATGAATCAGCAATCCGTTTAAAGGGAATTATTTGTTCATAACTGGTGTCCAATTGTTTCTTCTAATAGTTCCCATTCTTTGGATGGTGCTTGTCAGCGTCACCCTCTTGATTCTTGCCCAATCTCAAAAAAATTATTCATTAATGTGAACAGCTGTAAAGGAGTTGTATATACTGTAGGAAGAGAGTCATTTAACACATCATAGAACTGCCTGAAAAATACTTTGAACAAACATAACTTCTGCCAGCAAAAAGAGATCTATCTTACAATGAAAGGGGAACATGTGGGGCATTGACTGAATAGCCATGCATAGTCCGTAGGACAGTCTTATGCCTTACTCCTACTGAGGACTGAGTAACCTTTTATCTATCCAGGACGTGCTCTGTCAGAAAGAAATGAAAGTGCACAAGGCCACAATGATAGACATATCCACTCCAAACACTTGCAGAATAATTTAGGCCCATCAGGTTTCTATTATTGATGATGATGATATTTTCTATTTGAGTCACATCAAGAGGTCCCACTGTGTTAGGCACTGTTTACAGTCTAACTAGACAAGAGTTTACAGTCTAACTAGACAAGACAGACAGGGTGGGAGGGGAGATAGAGTCACAGAGAGGTGAAGTGACTTGGCCCAAGGTTACGTAAGAGATCAGCATCAACAGATCCTCAGGGTATCTGAGTCCCAGTCCAGTCTGGCCTTATCCAGTAGGCTATGATGACTCTCAGACCTAAATCTCATGATGACTCCATTCTTTCAGTTGAGACCAGGAGAGAGTGGGAGGGGCCAGGTTTCCAGGGAGTCACTTGCTCTTCTCCTCTAAGGTAGAGTGACATTCTTTTTACAGCCTTGCTTCTTTTCATGTAGAGTAATATCACCATAGTTTACAATAATACCCATGAGTGAGAGAAGCAGCATGATAAACAAGTGATGGAGCTTTGGTCATAAATAATTTCTGAGCGTATGTAGATTTAAACTAATCCAGACCACAAGTCAATGGGGATTTGTGTGAGGAAGGGGTTCACAATCCAGCCCTTAGTTTCCAGGGCTTGTGACTGGCTTATTAATAGCTAGTGTTTGTTTACCCTGAAAATTGTATCAGAAAATGTCTTCCCCTACGTCAAATGCACTAAACAGAAAATCACAAAAGCTACCATTCTACATGGTATTGAGCGAAGCCTAATGTGCACTGTCCCCATGAACCAAGTTACAGGAACAAAATCTCCAAGCAAAAGCTTTGCCAAACCCAGTCAAGTTTCTATATGGTTCCTAGAAAAAGGTAACAGAGAATGTATTCAGCATAGAGCTATCATTCATTCAACACACCGATAGAGCGGAGGTAGAATAATCAATAAAGAAAGGCTATTTAATGAGATTTAGGAACATCCCAAAACATTTGAGCTCTACTCAGGCATTTGATTATCTAGAGGCTTAATTATCTGTGTTTCCTAGTTTAAATTAAAGAAAAAGATATAACTCAAATATACCAGCAGTATAATGATAACACTATTCAATTCAGGTTAATTAAAGCATAGTGGTAATTAGAGTGTAGTGTTGTATATCACTGCGCTTGGCACATAAGTATTTTCATTACAGTAAAAAGTGTCTATTCAATTTCAGATGACACATAGGACACCAAAATGTGCTTAAAACTGGTTTGTGAAAAGGAAAAAGAATTGGTGGACACTCTGAGTACAATCAACTATCTGCAAAATATAGAGACATTTAGAGCAATGTGTCCCATCATGCAGGGATCTTAAACAGCATGCAGCTAATGACATTTTAAAACATGGAAACTGGATGCAATGTGCTGCCCTTGTGGGCTCTTGGTTTTCATTACTAGTTTGGTAGATTTTCAGCAAACCAGAAACATAACTGCTTGGTGGATGGTGTGACAGGGTGCTATCAGCAGCACCCTGATCACTGGCATAGCTACAGCCTGGAGAAGGCTGCCGGCCCAGCTGAGGGCAATTCCACACTTTCTGGTGGGGATTGTGAGCACCTGGGTAATAATCACAGAGCTAACAAGGTAATGGGGGAGCGAGGGCTGTAGGGAAGCCTGTCTTTGCGCTAAGCCTGTTGCATGGTATTGTTATGTCCGAGAGAAATAAATGCACACCGTGGTGAAAGACAAACAGCCGAGTGTGCGTTTGTGACTGCAAAACTATCGAACCTGGCTAGGCAGCAAGGTTCACCAGGTAGCGACAGAGGTGCCCTGTGGCAAATGGGCTGCCACTCAGTCCAGACAACTGTATGCAAAAGGATGCAGAATTATTAGTAGTTTCTATGGAGATAGGACATTAAACATTTTAGAAGCATCGCCAGCTTTTTCCATTATTGTAAATGGACCTTCCAAGTCAGAAGGGGAGGGTATTCATAACTCATTGTGGAGGCTTTACCTGCTAAAAGATGGTGGCTAGATGCTACTGCACAAGTTTTATTCAATCTAGGGATATCCCAAGACTTGAACAAACAGAGATTCATAGCTGTAGGATTCTCCAACATTTTGCTCTTCAGTAGATTTCTTAATGCATCTTCTCTTCTTGTTTGCCATGAGGGTCCTGTGAGTTCTCACTTCTCTCACAAGATTGGAGCCCATACATAGAAATTGCCATTAAAAAGTCAGTGTTTTCCAGTACTTTCTGCAACAGGGTATCTGACATACGGTGGTATGTCCCTACATTTAGGGTCTTCACTGCTCTACAGCCAAAATGCTTCTGAAATAAATGTAGTCAAACTTTACTAATTCTGGGTCACTGAGAACGAAAATGATGCTTAAAATTGTTGATTGGCTCTAGTTTTCAAGATATGCTATTGGGTCAGTATATACGACCCTTGACTTGGGAATGGCGGAGGATAAGTGAGTTATAAAGGGAAGGGATCTCAATTTAAACCAGAAATGACTAAAATACATCTTTGACTGGATCTATGAATAAATCTATGACTGGGTTTGGACAGTACTTGCTTTTTAGGCAAAACAATGAATGATGCAATCTGGAGATGGTATTGCGTCATACATGATATGAATTGCATCATGTTATTCCTAGAAGTCATGGATGATGCAATCATAACGAAGCTAACATCACTCTGCTGAACAAAGTGCCCTATATCAGCTCTAGAAATCATACAGTGTCGTGCTCTCTTATTTGTCAGTGTTTGATTTTGCAAAGGGACACATTTCTGTTTAGCCAAAGTGAGCAGAGATGCCTCGTACTTGTGTGAACAGTGCAGATAACTTCTGCTATGTTTGTGGTGAAGTGACTTTTGCATCACAAAAGCGCAGTCTAACCACTATGGTTAAGAAAGCCTATCACCTTTATTTTGGCTGCAAAATTGGAGATCAGGACAAGAGGTGGGCCCCACACATATGCTGCAACACTTGTGCAACAAATCTTCGCCAGTGGTTGAACAGGAAAAGGAAATCTATGCCTTTTGCAGTGCCAATGATTTGGAGAGAGCCAACAGATCATACCTGCAATTGTTACTTCTGCATGGTGCCTCCAGTTGGGAAAGGTGTGTCAAAGAAGAAAAAGTGGACTGTGCATTATCCAAACATTCCATCAGCTATACGCCCAGTACCCCACGGAGAAGGACTGCCGGTTCCTGATGCACCAGAATCATTCTCATTTGAGTCAGACGAGGAAGAGGATGAAACTTCTGGTCCTGAACCATCAATGTCACAGGACCCACATTTTCTCCCATCCTCCTCCTCTGAACCACACCTCATAATACAAGGTGAACTGAATGACCTTGTCAGGGATTTGGAACTACCCAAGAGTAAGGCAGAGCTGTTGGGCTCCAGACTACAGCAGTGGAATCTCCTGGCAGGTGATGTTAGGGTTTCCATGTTCCGTGACCGTCAAAAGGATCTTGTCCCATTCTTCTTCATGGAAGGTGATCTTGTAGCCTGCAACAACATCGATGGTGTGATGGCAGCCCTCAACATCGTTCACGATCCAGATGAGTGGAGACTGTTCATTGATTCATCGAAGACGAGTCTTAAAGCTGTTTTACTGCATAATGGCAATGTTTTGCCATCAATTCCAGTTGGTCATGCAGTCCATATGAAGGAAACCTATGACAACATGAAACAACTTTTGAGGTGCATAAACTATGACCAACATCAGTGGCAGCTTTGTGGCGATTTGAAGGTTGTTGCTCTCTTGCTTGGTCTGCAGACTGGATACACAAAGTACTGCTGTTTTCTCTGCAAATGGGATAGTCGTGCAAGAGATTCCCACTACATCAAGAAAGATTGGCCACTCCGACAGTCATTGGAGCCTGGGAGGAAAAGTGTTCAGCATCCACCACTTGTTGAATCAAGGAAGATTTTGTTACCACCCTTACACATCAAGCTGGGTCTGATGAAGAACTTTGTCAAGGCCATTGACAAAACACAAGCAGCTTTCAAGTACCTCTGTGGAAAATTTCCAAGGTTAAGTGAAGCTAAGATAAAGGAAGGTGTCTTTGTTGGTCCTCAGATTCGTGAACTTCTTCGAGATGATGCATTTGACCATGCACTGCGTGGCAAGGAAAAGACGGTATGGGAAGCCTTCCAGTTAGTGGCAATAAATTTTCTCGGAAACAACAAGGCAGACAACTACAGGTTGTTGGTGGAAAACCTCCTCAAGGCATACAAAAGCCTTGGTTGCAACATGTCACTAAAGATACATTTTTTGCACTCTCATCTAGAATTTTTTCCACCGAACTGCAGAGCAGTGAGCGATGAGCACGGCAAGTGATTTCACCAGGACATTGCAACAATGGAGAAATGCTATCAGGGCAAATGGAGCCCATCAATGCTTGCAGACTATTGCTGGACAGTGACAAGAGATGCTCCATTTAATGAATACAAGAGACAAGCCAAGAAGCGCCGAGTAGACACTGAATAGGACTAAACTATGTACAGAATAGTTTTTTGCCTTTTGTTTCATAATAAATTTTATTTATATAACCCTTTTGCTGATTTTTAAAGTGTTACATAAACAGGACAGGTGAAATATTATCATGTAAAGCAACCATAAACACATGAAAAGACCTAGGTTTACAATTTATGATTAAAACTCTACTATCTACACAATATACATAGACATAAAATGTAAAAACTTAAATATCTTAGAAACAGTAGCCAATCAGTTGTTTTAATTGTCATATTTGAATTCGGCACATCAAAATACATAATAAATAGCACATTTTATCTCTGAAGCAGACGACTTCTCAAAAATTGTAGACCAATGTTATCTTAACTGCAGTGTCTCAGATACTGTGGGGTAAGAAACACTGACCAAATGCTGTGCTGTTAATGGCAACCCCTGTACATACCGTACAAACAGCTCCCATGTCCCTGACCTGTTGCTTATTCAACCTCGGTTTGATAGTGCCTGTTCCTGTATCACCAGCACAGTCACTATGGGTATGTCTTCACTGAAGCTGGGAGTGTGCCTCCCATCTGGAATAGACAGACTGTTGCTAGCTCAGTTCAAGCTCAGACCCACCCAAATCCTTTGATCTGAGCTTGGAGGACTATCCTGAGCCCCCATCAGTGCCACAACATCCACACGGCTATTTTTAATGTGCTGACTCAAGCCAAGGTAGCGTGAATCTGTCTACCCGGGCTGAGAGGCATGCTCTCAGCTTTCAGTGTAGACATACCCTAAGTGCGTAACTCTTCCCAATAGGTGGAGTCATAGAGCTGTGCCTTCTCCCAGCAGCTGTACCCTGAGTCAATATACCTACTCCACTCCTACTTGCTTTAATTGGAGCTAGAAAGAGTTGTTCAACAACAGCCCCATAAATCAATTTGAGAATATGTAGAGGTCTTGGAAGACAGATATTCAATATATGGAACTCCCCCTTTTTGAATATATTACATCTGTTTGTGGAACCTATTACTTTACCTAAATATGAATGAGAGGGGGACTAGATTCCCCCACATTTCCCTTCATTTTTAGCCTCAAACTTACCAACCACATTTGCAGGGAAATGGTTAGCTAAGATTGTAAATTCTTTGGGACAGGGACTGTCATTTATTATTTGTTGCTCCTTTTTAACCACAGTGCTGAGTCAAAATTTTGGTTCCCGGGGTGTTCCAGTAGGAAGTAGAAATTGGTGATAGCCAATTATTTTTTTGATATGATTTTGTTTATTTACAAGGAATCTACAAAGTCCTGTGTCTCTGAACGCAGAAGGAATCAAAAAGCCAGAAACTGCTTTTTCTTACAGCACCGAGAGAACAGTTTTCAGCTTGCACCCTGTGACATCAGGCATCAGCTCTGCTAGCTGGTGCACCCTCTTCTGGTGGTGTCTTGCCGCAGTCACTTATGCTCCAGAGACCCATGTCACTCCCAGGACCACGGCATCCTCTTCATGACACAGCCCTCTGGCTGTGCTGCACTCTGTGCTCCCCCCTTCCAGGGGACAGTATTGCAGTCCCTTAGTCCAGCCACTTCCTCAGTGGTGAGTGGAGGTGGGGTGGGGATCCGGGTGTGCCCACTACTCCGGGTCCCGGCACAGGGACCCTGTAGATGGCCGCTGCTTGCGGCGCTTCCTCCGACTCCTCAGTAGATTTCCCTGGTCACTTCCCCGTGGCCCTAGCATCCTCTTTGCCCTTGCCTGCAGATCCCTGCAACCTGCCAGGAGTTGCCTTTGGCTCCCCAGATCTCTGCCTGCAGCACTGCTCTGTCCGGGGTGCTTGCTATCTTCAGCCTGCAAGGCAGCCAATCTATCTCCCTCCTCAAGGTCCAGGGAGTGACTGAAGCTGTTCTGCTCTGTAGCACTTCTTATATGGGCCAGCCCATCCCGGTGTGGGGCAGGCGCCTCAACACACACCCCAACCCAAAACCTTTCTCCAGGGTCAGCCACTGTGCTTTCAGCTGCTCCTTAAGGCTGTCTCTCTCCCTCAGTCTGTTTGTGTCCAACCTCAGGCCAGTTCTACACTATACACTTACTTTGGTATTACTGCATTGCTCAGGGATGTGAAAAATCCACACCCCTAAGTGATGTAGTTATACCAACCTTAATCCCCCCAGGGTAGACAGCGCTATGTTGGTGGGAGAGCTTCTCCTGCCAACATAACTATCGCCTCTGGCAGAGGTGGAGTTATTAAGCTGGCAGCAGAGTTCTTTCCCGTCGGCTTAAGGCATTTTCACCAGAAACATTTCAGTGGCGCAGCTGCATCAGCACAGCCAATGCAAGTTTGTAGTGTAGACCTGTCGTCAGTTTCTTTGTGATCTCCTTCTCCCTGCCCATCCATACCAACTCAAAACAACACATAGCAAAAGCTCCTGGGTGGATTCACGCACACCTTTTGTTTTAGGTGCGGGTTTATATTTACAGTCATGTTAATTGAAGGGTGAGTTCACACCTACCAATGTCAATGGGGTTTTAACTCAACCCATAACAAGGTTTCACCCAGTCATAACAATATGTTTGTATAATGCCTAGCACAATGGAGCTCAGCCTGGTTGTGGCCTACAGGCATTACTGCAATATATAAACATTATTAATAAAAATGAATAATAACTTTTATAGATAATAATATACTACACTATCATTGCCTGACAGTGGTTAAAGCTGTGTGAAACTCAGTGATTTCACATCACAAAGGTGCATGCAAATATTTTTCTGCAATTTCAATTTTCATGGATTTGTACCCTGCCTCCCCTTTTAATTTCCTTATGAGCTTAAAAGAACTCAACCCTCCCCCCTGCCCCACATAAAAAGAGAAACTCATTCAAAGCTACCAAATTTTAACTGATTTTTGTGGGTGTGAAACCACACAAAATTACATAAGTAGCTGGAAAGGTGTGTTGGATTTTTTTCTGTCTCATGCACCAGCAAATCTGTCAGCTAAATTTGGACTTCAGAAACATCATTGTTGCTGATGGTGCAAAAAGGCCAAATGAATACAGTTTGATTTTCATTGCAGAGCTGGTGGATAGAAAAAATAATCTTTTGACTTGTAAACTGAGATAATATTTGATCTGGAAATTATGGAGAGAAAATGAATATGAAACCCTACAATGTCATTTTTTAGATTCCCTTTTCTGACTAATAGCACTGCCAGATAAGACACCAAATATGCTTACTGTGCAGGCATCATTCTTACCACCCACCAAATGACAGCCTTTTCTCAGATTCATGACTGCTGGCTGCAAATGTCTCTACTCACCTACTCGTGCCCTTGCCAACCACCACTGATTTAACTGAAACTTTTAAAATATATATTTATGATGACTTGTGGAACCCCTTGAATATGGCTGCAGATTTGGGTTGTCTTGAAAATGTGATTCTCTACACTTATTTGTGTAGCGTTAATGAAAGTGGACTCAGATTTACATCTGGGTGTGTAAGGTCCCTTCCAAGGCCACCCACTTTTCTCATCACCATGGATCAATCCCCCATTTACCTTTAATATCTTTAAATAGCGACCCTTTCCACTCTCCATGATTTAAAGAGGCTAGTTCTTTGGCTCCTTGGGGCCACATTCTGTGGATCACTTACCACCATCGCTTACCACCACATATAAAATAGTTTTATATGGGGATGGAGTATGATCCAAACCTCCCTGAAGCCAACAAAAAAACTTCCATTGATTTTTTTGGGTTCTGGATCAGGCCCAGAGAATGTGGGCCTCCTTCTCCTATCATTGAAACTAACAGGAAAATGACTGTTTCCCCTGCCAGATGCTAGTTATGTGAAGAACAGGACCTGATAGGTGCTCTGTGATCCCCAGAGTGCAAACTGATCCCTGGTTGCAAATCAGTCCCTCGGGAACCCATCAGTGCTTCCTTTGTAAACATGCCTTCTCAGTCACTGCACACCATCGTGCTGATAGCTGTTTTCTGCTCCCGTTGCATGATTATAGCTGGGTTATGTTGCATATGTCCCTGAGCCAGAAGACCTTTTTAAGAGTGGGGGACAGTGCCCTCTACTAGGTGGCCCCTACAGTGAGCCTGCAGGGATGAAGCTACTTGGCATTATCGTGAGTTTTAGCAATAACGCCATGAAAGGAATGAGAATTTGTGTATTATCTCCCAAGACATCAGGGAAAGTATTAACTGAAGTGCTAAATTACATTTAAAATGTTGCTGTGCGAAGCCATTCAACTTTGTTTGTAGAAAAATATTTTGACCAATTTCAAATAATTTATCTCCAAATCATCTATTGGATTCAGGCTGTGGAAATGAAAAGTTGCATACTTCCATTCTTTGGCTGTGAACATGAACAACATTTTCCATGCACTGACTCTGTCAATGGGTATTTTTTTTTCAGTCAGCCATTCATCACTTGCAAAATATAAAAGCTAATTGTGTTTCATTTTATTGGTCAGAGGGGATTAGGACAGAAGACGTGCCTTGAAAATATGGCATTTCTGTGTCTCTCACAGCTGAGACTGTAGTTAAAATTCTAATTTGACATGGAACTGCTAATGTCCCATTAACTAAGGTCTGTATAATAGATTATATTGAACTCCCCAGTAGACTGATTCACCTCTCATTTACCTTGGTGTAACTCCAGTGACTTCAGTGGCACTGCTACTGATTTACACCAGTTTAAAATGCATGGGAATCAGGTCTTTTGTATGACTACACGTCAATACAGATAGGCTTACATATTTCTTGATCCACCTCATCGTATGTCCCTTGTTTGGGGTTTTTTGTTTTCCCCTCACCTCTTGTCAGGATATATGGAAATTTCTGTTTTGCCTCTTATAATTCTCAGTTTAACCACTTTTCCCATTTAGACTTCAGTAATGCATGTTTTGAACAAATTTGTGATAATGTGATGAACAAGGTTGTATAATTGTGAAGTATTATTGATTATTAAAAATTATTGAGGCAATGGAATAACCCTCTTCTCCCCCTTATAACCCCCCTGCAAAAAAAGGTAAGCTTCAAAACAACAGTGGAGCTGCTCCATGGCCATTACTCTAACCTCAATGATGCAGTAGTGTTTGTGTCTCCTGTACTGTCCTTGCGTTGTGGATTTTGACAAGTGGCTCCACATAGTCATTCATTGGCCATGCCCCTGCCTCACTCCATCTGCAAAAATTGCCATAGATGAGAAACTGAGTGCCCCGTCCCAGGGAGGTTCTGCTCCTTATGACCCTTCCCATTCACAAGTGGAAGGGAGGACATATAATTTGTCTTGATATTAATAAAAATGATATAGTTAATGACATACTGCACAGTATCTCTCACATATTGAAGCATAGACATCTAGAAATCCACCACCCTCTGCATTTGCTGGAAATATATGGGATGTGCTCACATAGAGCTGTCTTCAAGGTGCTGAAAACTCTTGTGTGATCCAATAAATCACCTAAGCAGGTGCTTACCTTTAAGCATGTGATTAGTTCCATGAAGTCAGTGGATCTACTTGCTTGCTTGAAGTACCTGCTTAAGTGCTTTGCTACATCTAGCTAGAATGTGCTACAGTGTACAGGTTTGAGCCCCTAATCAGAATGTCGGATCTCAGTTCATTGATTTAGAGGACAGAAGAAAACTCCCATACTCCCTGTCAGTATAAAGTAGTGGGTTGCTGACCCTGCATTTAATAAGCTGTCCATAGTATTTTTTCATGGATTGTATGCAATTGGTAATTTCCACTCCACTATACAAGCCTTGCTGAACTCACAATATTTTCAGACAATGTCTTTATCCAGCAGGAAAGAAGCATTTGAAATTTCTGTTTATCAGACTCTTAAAGGACACAAAGTACTTGGAAATGCCTGTGTTAAGTGATAAAAGGGAAAGCAGCAGTCACTAGACCTACTTTAACATCCGGAATTATCCACACAGCGTACAATCAATTTCAAATAACAAAAAATAATATATATACAAAATAATTCCAGTATTTCTAAATGCTTTATTTAATTTAGGAGACTACTGTAAATCTGTTTATCAATTGGAAATTTATTCATGTGTTATTAATATTAGAAAATAAAATATAAAAAATAAAATCTCAATGCACATATTTTTGATAACTGTGACAGGATTTCTGGATAAAAGTAAATGGGAGATGCTCTCATTTTTTCTGAGGGTAGCATCTGGTTCTTAGTCAAAAGTAGCTTGGAGAAAATGTAAATGGCCAGAGCTGGCTTTGAGAAAAAAGATACTGTATACCAAAAGAAAAACCCTTTCCTATCCAATAGCTTGTTATATAAAATACGTTTTGTGTATATGTTAGTGTTCTGTGTATATGAATAGCTCACAAAGATTATATCTTTGTGTTCCACTGCTCAGATACTGTGGTAAAAAGTGCCTTAGAAATAGGAGATATTTGTACATATACACATACCCATACATATCCCAATACTTTAATGTACAAAGAGTACAGCAGGTTTCCATGTCTAATTTATGCCAATTACTAGCCTTACCAGTCAAGAGGGCTGATTTAATGGCAAGAACAATTTATTTCCCTCTGGGTAGGTAGAAACAGTTGGACTCAGCTTCTTAAGAGCCTTTGTTCATGAACATCTGTGTTCAAACTCCTGTAGTTAACAGATGATGCTCGCAGTAAAAAAAAAAAAAAAAAAAAAGATTAAGGCTTCCTGTAAATGTCATTGTCAAATTTTGTGGACCTCTACATAATCGTTATTGGGAGGGAACGTGATCTAACTTGTTGTTACAGCACTTTTATTGAGGTGATTGCTAGTATAAGACCTTTGTGTGACAAATGGCATTTTTCTGTTTCTGACATTATTTTGCAGCCAGCAACATACTTTATGTTAGTATATCAGGCTAAGTTTCCAGAAGTGGTCAGACAGTAAGATTTGCCTGGGCAGTTGTTGAATTGCACAAGCAAGTACATGTAACAAAATATTTATTGTTACAGCTTAAAAACACTTTTAGCCATGCAAGTTGATTTGAATATTAAGTACTGTGAATGTGAACTGTATACTGATGCTAATACACTATGCCACTTTCCACCTTACAGGGAGCTAATTGTAGTCTCAACCACCTAGCCCCTGCATAAGTTAAAGCTTGTGGGCTGGGGTGGGGTCCGATCACAGTTTTAATTTACACCAGTGGAGAATTGGGCACAGCTCTGCTCTTGAACGGCTTCTCCAGCATCCTCTCCGACCTCAACACACACATTCCCTTCACTTACAGTGGGAGAAGTGGGATGTTCCAGCATAGGAAGCTGCAGAGCCACCTCTTCCAGCTTTGTGCTGGTCAGAAATTCTCCCTATATAAGGGGAATTCTCTACCACAATTTTCTCTTTGCTTGTGGTTCACTTTATGCAACTTAAGCAGTATGGACAGGTAAACTCTGTAACGTAGTGTCTAGTAGCCTCCCCTCATGTTGCATCTTTCTGCTTGGAGGTTTGATTTGTGGGAGTCTAAAGATCTCCGTACTTTTACAATTATGTACTTAGTGCCTTGTCCACTTAGTTTACTTAGTATACTGTCCATGTTTTCCACATTTACTGTACAAGAATAGTGTACTAAGTACGTTCATTGTACACGGTCGTAAGTACATAATTGTAAAAGGGTAAAGTTCTCTAAACTGTATAAACCCATAAAAGAAATACTCCAAGAAAAATACGTGAATCACATTCCACAAGTTAATAGCATAAGGAGGCATGTAACTTAGTATTCACTTACATTTGAGTGATGAAAACGGAATGCAAATACTTTCTAGCTAAGAATTTTAGTTGGTTTTCCATATGTTTTATAATTCTGATATTGTCTGCATTTAGGAAGATAGTTGATCGGGTGTTGGACTCAGTGGGGACACACTGGTGTAAAGCTGGTGCTTCCTGGAATGTATTGCTAAATAATGGCTTTCACAGATTTTCACAATTATAGTGGTGTTTGTTAAAAAGTCAGTATTTGCCTTTCCACATATTTCCCCCTACATTTAGAACAGGAGATAATTTTGATAACTGAGGTAATAATTGGCAAATATTGACTTTTTAGTATATCCTTCTGTGTTTAGGGTTTTAATACTGGAAAGTACATTGTCTAATGAATGTGCAGTACTGGCAACAGGAATCCTATAGCTAAATTCCAACACAGATTTGAAAACTTGGCCCTAGATATCCACAATACAAAACAAGCACATGTTTGGTTTTGAGTATTGTACCCTTTACTAGCTAATAAAAGTGATGCTGGTACTGTCAACTTGCTAGAGTGATATATGAATGAGGGTGACTGTTGTTAACCTTCACAATGGAAAGGCCTTGATAAGTGCTATATCTACAGCCAGTTGAGAAATTTTTTAGGTTTTTAGCAAAAAATCTCATGAAAAATGTGTCCGTTTTTCATCACAAAATGTGGAATTTTGAAATGTTTTGACCAATACTAGATGTATGATAACAATCACGAAAAAGCACTGAATTTTGACTTCTTTTCTTCCTGCAGACTGGTGTTTGCGAAGCTAAAGCTCTTAATGATAGCCATAGAATACAAGTCAGAAAAACGGGAAAGCAGGTACGTTAATGACTACAAAATTTGACAGCTTTTCAGTATGCACCATGGACAATTTGGTCTTCTCATTTTTTTTTCTGAATGAACATAGCTCTTTTATGCATGTGAAAGCATTTCAAAGCATAATTAATATGGCATCACTTTACACCAGTTCACATAATACTGGCAGGCTCTGCCTCTCTCCCCCTCTGCACCTGAATTAACATTATATCAAATACTTTGTTGGAAGAAAGGCTGGTAGTTTTATGTACAACTTACTTCAATAAGTGTCACTTGGTATCAGTGAAACAAATAGCTTCCACCTTTTTTTTGCCCAGGCTGACCTCACGAGGGAGCCAGTCTGCTCTAATCAGAAAAGTAGTGTATTTTACTGGACTGTCAGGAATGAAAGATAGCAACAATCTCATGATAATATGCGCTGTATTATGTACTGCATGCATTTCTCTGCATCACAGTTTTAAATGAATGAGATGAGAAAGCTATTTTTAGAATAAACATGGAAGGTTTGGACAGTATAGATACAATAGATAGATATAGATAGATATATATGTGCGTAAGAGTGTATAAATAATATGATTGAGCTGGGAAGGATTTGTTTTAGTTAGAAAATCTGAATATGCCAATTTCACTCTCCATCCAAAAATTGAAGGAAAAAATCTTTATAGCTAATAACAAAAATTTACAGACAGAAAAAGAGTTGTTTTGTGTATGAAAGCTAAAAAGAGTCCCAGCTTAATGTGCATTGGTGTCAAAATTCTATCTAATTTATCAATACCTCCATCTGTGCATTCACACCACATTCATTGTTACCTGAGATGGTAACAAAACCTCCTGGTCTGTTGCCAGTGTGCTCTAAAAGGGCATGATGCAAAGTAATTGTGGACTTACAAACTGTATTAAATATTTCTGAAATATATTATCAACATACTGTAGACAAATCTATTACAAGATTCTGTAGTAAAACTGTTAACATACGCAGAAGTCTGTCATCTTATCTTTTTGGTAACTGGTCACCTAAACCTAAGATGGAGGTGATATTGAGTTTATACAGCGTTAGACCATGTCTACACTACCACTTCTGTCGGCAAAGCGTATGTTGGGCAAGGGTGTGAAAAAACACACCCTTGTGCGACATAAGTTTCACCAGCATAAGTGGTAGTGTGCACAGCATTATGACAGCAGGAGAGCTTCTTCCACCAACATAGTTACCACCGATTGTTGGGGGCGGTTTAATTATGTCAACAGGCAAGCTCTCGCCTGTTGGCATAGAGCAACTACACAAAAGATCTTACAGTGGCGCAGCTGCATCGGTACAGCTGTGCCACTGTAAAGTCTTTAGTGTAGATATAGCCTTAACTTTCACCCGAACAACCAGTTCAGTTCTTAAACCATGTATCACAACTTTGGACATGTTTTTATATTTTTTTAATTATTTGTTTAAAGAATGTTTAATCATCCCTAAGTATCCATTTTTCTGATTATAAAGAATCTATTAAAAAAGTCCTGGGGTATCCAAGACAGTCTGAATGTTTCCACTTGGTAAGTGGATAGTTGAAATATAGCTCCCATTGAATGTTTGATTTTACATCCCTCTTTTTTTTACAGTCCTCTGACAAATGATATGTGAAATGGTGTATGTGACGCTGGATTTTCTTTTTGTCCAATACCACTGCAAATTAAGGGGATCCTTCTTTTAAGTCAGAATTTTGAAATGTTTTCAACTCCCATGGGCTTATCTTAAAATAGATACCTTCCAATGAATAGCCTCATTCTGCATTAGCAGGTGTAGAGCGAGCAATTTATTGTTTTCGTGTTTGATCAGTTTCATCCATTACTAGAAAGGACAATACAATAGATACATTATCGGTAACTATTTACATGAAGTTCTTGGTTAATACTGCTTCTCAATAAGAATTCATACTCAGCTCTTTGCTGTCATTGCTTCCATTGTCATTCTGTGATATAAGTGTTGATATCGTAGTTTTTCTTCAATAATTTAGGAGAGGATCCATCTCCCATGTAGGTCAATTGGAGCCCTTCCACCAACTTCAATGGGAGTTGGATTGGTCCTTATTCACATGATGGTACAGAAAAGTCAAATAAAGTAACACAGCATGATAGAGCATCCACATATATATATTCATTACTTAATGTCAAAAGTTAAAAGTTCATAGTAAAGAAATACGGTAGAAAGTGAGGACAACAGAATTTCTAGGAAAAAATAAAATACTAATGAAGATGAGTTAACAGTTTGAGACTGTGATAGCACAGTATTTGTTATACAACAGTAGAGAAATCCATTAGTTGGAGGGCCAGCTTTTGCTCTTTTAAAGTAGTGCCAAAATAGTACTGTTGGTCTGATGAACCAGGGACTGTTTTAAGGTTAATTATCTTGTGAACCACCATAGCTGGAATATTTACATTTTGTTAGAAAGCTTGGAATAATCACTTTCCTGTGACATATGATGTTAATTTATAGTTCTGCTTGTCCGTGTGATACTGGACCTCAGTATCACATACTTCTGATACCGTCCTGAATTTCTACCATATGCTTTGGCCCCAGTTAACCAGAGCACTTAAGCATATGCTTAAAAATACCAGTAAATAATTAATGTAATAAATTAAATGAAACCTATGCTTTAAAACCAGGGAAAGTCCCATTGAGTTTAATGGGACTTCAAAGTTAAGCACGGGCTTAAGTGCATTGCTGAATTGGAACATGTTAGTCTAACCAGAAATGTAATGGTAGAAACCATTCATTTCTCACTTTTTAGGGTTTCTTGAGAATTTTGGCTCCTAGAGTCATGCCTGAATTGAAGCAGAGAGATGAGAAAGCAAGACAGTGATCAGAATAACCTGATTTTAAGCATGGGGAGTCAGTTTATTGCATTCATTATTCACCAATATTTTTTGTTGCTGTTGATTGTGGTGAAAATATCAGACCTTTTCCCCTCCAATTCTAATGTCTTCAGCATTTAACTGGGCCTTAATTGGTAGTTCCTCTTCAATGTGAATAGGGAAGCTGCCTATACCATGGGCTTCACACACTTCGTGGGCGAGGGGTCCACAGTGGAGGAATACAAATTAACTTGCCTCCTTGTATTGTGAAACTTTTGAGAAGTTCTCCATAGTTTACATTCGATGGCAACAAAAATGTTCAGAGGAAAAAATATTTAACTAGATGCCCTTGCTTCGAGGACCAGTATAGCATGATGTTCCTGAGTCCAGAAACATTTTGAAGCTCCAGTACCAATTTTTTCAGGGCCAGTGAAAGATTACTTCTTTGAATAGTGTCCCTGTGGGTGCTCCACTTCAGGTGTGCATATACCCCTGAGATTTGATCAGAAATTTTTGGTAGCAGTGCTCGTTCAGCCGACGCATACACCCTACACACCCTCGTGCCCCATACCGAGGCTATATAGGGCTTCGCGGGCAAACCGCACTCAGTTTCTTTTCAACCTCCTTCAGCCAGAGACAGAATTTAGTGTGCACCTGTTTCCTCTTTTATTATTATTCTTAGCATTAATAGTTCTTAGTAGTAGTAGATTTAGTGTCATGTAGATGTTGGAACGTTTGTTCCCACTTGTTTTTCTCTTTTCTTTCAAAAAAATTATATATTCATATTTTTGTTTGTTTGTTTTTCCCTCTACTGAGGGGCCCTAACAAATTTTCTTCTGTCTGGGCTGCTGGGCTCCCTGGGATTTAAAAGGTGCCTCTCTTGTCAAGAAGTAATCCCCATGAGTGACAGGTACTCCCAGTGCATTTGTTGTTTGAGAGACGCTCATATTCCCAGCAAGCACTAGATCTACACTTCTTTTAAGGGAAGGTTCCCATAAAAACAGGGAAATAAAGGATAGGCTCTTAATAATAGAGCTAACCTTAAGACTGGCTTCTGACCAGATGCAGAAAACCCACCTGTACAAGCTATTAGTGCCGTGTCGACATTGAGATTACAGTCACTGAAAGCTTCCAAGGTGAAGATGGCATAGAAACCCTGATCTCTGACAATCTCTATGAGCGAGGTACCAACAACTGTGCTGGTGGTACCAAGAGCTTCCCACTCTAACACAAAGGAGGGGATAAGATGAGAAGAACAGCAAGTTCCTCCTTGAAGAAGATTCAGTCACTGGAGGCCCTGAGATGGCTGCTTGTGAGGCTCTGAGCACTTCAGGTACTATGAAGCACTTCAACTAAGTCCCATGCTACAGCGGTAAAGACCTCAGCACTAAAGACTACTATTACCAAGAAATAGTGGAATCCACTATCCCCTTGGTACTCACATCAATGCCTTGGACAATGGCATCTGGAACATTATCAGTGCCTGTATCAAGTTCTGTTGTGCTCCTGGTATCACAGACATTCTGGTACCCGAAAGACCTCATGGTACCGAATGAGCCTGAGTCTCCACTCCTTGTGACTTCTGGACACCTCTCAGTACTGAGGTCTGCTGAGTCCCTGACTGCTCATGTTTCTGTGAGACCTACGTCTTCTCTAACTTCTACTATCCATGAAGCGGGGTTGCCACCTCTCATACAATATGTGGAGGAGCATTCTGACTCAGACTCTGAACTTTCAGTTCAAGGGTCTCCACTTTATTCCAGTATCAGAGGGGTAGCCGTGTTAGTCCGGATCTGTAAAAAGCAACAAAGAGTCCTGTGGCACCTTATAGACTAACAGACGTATTGGAGCATAAGCTTTCATGGGTGAATACCCACTTCGTCAGATGCATTTTATTCCAGAAGACATTATTCCCTGATGCAGATGCAACAAAGCAGGATATCAGACCCCTGCCTACAAATATTTTGGATGATCAACGTTGGATACCTCCCCCCACCATGCCTTTTAGTTCCCCTCACTGGCCTTACTGAGTGGCACACTGTCTGAAGTGGTTCACGACCATGAGTGCCAACCCATGGGGAGACTGTCAAAAAACAGGGCAGATACCCCAAACTGTCCGTATGTTCTATAATTAGATTTCCCCAGCCCAGTAACAAATGTGAACTTAAGCACTATAATTGTCCTACCATGGAATCACAAACAGACTGAAATGCCCAGGAGGACTATCTTGCAACTGAGGCAAGCTAGATTTTGTAATAGTTGGTTGCTATATACCAAAGATCACTAAAGATTCAGGTGGCTTCCACTCCCAAGAGACCAGTCACTTACCTCAAGTCAATTTGTACCTCAGATCTGGCATCAAAGACAATGCTTGTAGCCAATCCTATAGTAAACTAACTAACGATTTATTAATTAGGAAAAAGAAATACAGTTTAAAGCAGACAAACATATATACACGAATGAGTTACAGTCTGTGGTTCGAAAAGGTAACAGAATTGTAGCAATCTGTCAGCACTGAATGTCTTTTAGGGCTAACCCAGGTTCATTCTGGGGGTCTCTGCTTCTGTTTCATAGCTCCAACCCTGTCAAAGTCCAAAAAGCAAAAGAGATGAAAAATTTTCTTGTTCACCATCTTTATTTCCTCCTTCCAGAATCCAAGCTGATGGGATGATCCTTTTTTCATTTGGACCGCTACATGGGTGTGAAGGGGCAATTAACAAAGGCTTTGTATTGTGATGTCCCACAATGGCCCATTTAGTTTTGATGGCCTTCTTAATCAACAGGAGACAATCTCATCTGACAGATTGATGGTTTCAGGGCAACCATTTTTTACAGTTATAAAGCAAAAACTTAAAGCATGTGATAAAGATATTATAAATGAGATTAATGCATGCAGCAATTTACAAGCATTTCATAAAATCTAAACACTAAACACATTGTTATAAGTTCAATATCCATACTGACACACAGGTGAAAAGAATGGTTCACAGCAATGAATTTCAATCCTTGGCTGGGGCCTAAAGCCTCGACAAGAGCTGGCACCTGGTTTGCCAGTGTCACACTGGGATCCTTTGGCAATGTACCACCAGCGATTTCAAGGGACCATGATTCCCAGGAACACAGAATCCCTTGTTCCTGGATACTACCCATCCGTCCTCCCCATTCTGAGCCAAAGGAGACCTTAAAGGAGCAAGAGGCAAGGGCAGAGAAGGAGTCGTCCCCCCCCACACACACAAATATTTCTTGTCATCACCTGACAAGGCAGTAATGCCACAACTGCCTTCATTAGCCAAAAGACTTTAGGCAATTCCAGGACCTGATGAAAACAGGTCGCTGACACCCTGCAAATTCCCCTGGAAGAAGTCCAGGGTTCCCAGCACAGACTTCTGGACATATAGCACAGTTCTACCCCAGCACGGGCATCACTGCCAATTAATGAAGCCCTTTTTGAGCCAGCCAAGACCATCTGGCAAACTCCAGCAATGCCCCCCACCCCTGCAATTGGGCTGATTAAAAAAAAAAAATACTACGTTCCAAACAGGGATTCTGAGTTTTTATTTTCTTGCCCAGTACCAAATTCTCTGGTAGTGGACAGTCAATGAAAGGGGCAGGCAACATACCCCAAAAGCCACCTCTTATAATAAGGGCCAGAAATGTCTGGACCTTTTTGGTTATAAAAGCTACTTATCAGCAACCTCCTAGTTCATGATAGCTAACCACCAGGTGCTGAGGTCAAAACATGACTATCTGAACTACCTGACCTTTTGCCACAGGAACACTGAGAACAGTTTGAGCAGAATAATAACGGAGTGTCAGCTCTTTGTAAAAGTATCACTGCAGGCTTCACTCGATACAATGGACCCTACAGCTGGATCTATTTCCACAGCAGTGGTGATGAGACAAGCTTCCTGGCTTCAGTTGTCTAGATTCCTGTGGGAAGTACAATCTATAATAGAAGGTTTACCTTTCAATGGCCACAAGCTTTTTGCAGACTCCATAGATGACTCGCTTCATACCTAAAGGATTTTAGGGCGACACTTTAGGTCTTTTGGGATATACACACCTGCAAACAAGGGAAAATTTAGCAGATCTCAATCAGCACAAAGATCTCACCCTGTTCGATTTTCCATCTTCCATAGGCCACCATAACCACTAGCTAAGAGATTGATATTTTCAAAGAAGAAGCCTACAACTACATTGACTGTTTCATCCCAACCGTCAACATCATCCATATGCCAATTTTGATGGTTTGGTCAAGAGTCTAAACCATGCAGTGACCAGAATTTCTCAGG
The DNA here is from genome assembly GCF_028017835.1 of Emys orbicularis. NCBI lineage: Eukaryota > Metazoa > Chordata > Testudines > Emydidae > Emys > Emys orbicularis. The sequence continues at coordinate 64,255,952 of NC_088689.1, forward strand.
TGCATTACACAACCCCCCTACTCAATTTGGGGTACCGCCTCTCTCTATTCCATTGAGTATGGGAGGCTATAACATTGGACAAATGGGTATTGGAGGCCATTACATTGGGTTATAGTATCCAATTTACCTTAATCCCACTTCCCACCCCCCATCCCCGTCCCTCTTCATGGACCCCTCTTACGATCAATTACTGACACAGGAGATCTCATTGCTCCTATGTCTTGGAGACATAGAACCAGTTCCACTTCAACACAGGAGAAAAGGGTTCATTCAAAATATTTTCTGATACGTAAGAAAAACAGGGATTGGAGGCTGATACTAGATCTCAGACAATTAAACAAGCATGTCAGACATCTGAAATTCAGGATGGTGTCCCTAGTAGCTATAATGCCCTCCCTGGAATTAGGGGACTGGTTTTTGACCCTTGACTTCAAAGATGCCTATTTCCACATAGCAATTCATCCCTCTCAAAAAAGATTTCTTCATTTCACAGTCACAATTATTACCAGTATCGGGCCCTACCCTTTGGCCTGTCATCCACCCCACGGGTGTTCTCAAAGATCACGGTGGTTGTAGCAACCTAGTCCATCATCTAGGAATAAGCCTTTCCCTACCTTGACAACTGGCTCCTCAAGGGACAGTGATATCACGAGGCATGGTTGGCAGTTGAAACAACAACTTTACTATTCTAAAGTCTAGGCCTGCAGATAAATCTTGAGAAATCGTTTTTGACCTTACACAGCAAATTCTCTTTATAGGAGAATTTTTAGATTTGATAATGAGCAGAATTTCTCTCCCTCTCGACAGGTTCCTTGCTCTAAAGGACCTTATCTAAAGAGTGCAGCTGAACCCTCAAGTTCCAGCAAGGACATATCTGCAACTGCTGAGACATGTTGCAGCTTGCATTTTTGTGACACAGGTTGCATCCTTGATGTCTCCAGGGGAGGCATAGAACAGTTTATGTACCGAAAAAACACAGTCTGAACAAACAAGTATCTGTACCCAACTGGCTCCTTCAGTCACGCACCTGGTGGCAGAATCCTTCCAAGGTTTGTGCAGGAATCCTGTTCACCCAGAATCCCCCTATTATTATGTTAACATCAGATGCTTCCCTCTTGGGATGGGGAGCACATTTGGGTCCTCACATAGACCAGTGCAAATGGTCATGACAGGAACAATGCTTGCACATCAATATGTTGGAGTTAAGAGTTGTCAGAACTGCTTGCCTTCACTTTCTTCCCCTACTCAAAAACAAGTCCATAAAGATCATGACAGACAACGTAGCTTGCATGTATTATATCAGTCATCAGTGGGGTGTGCGCTCCCCCCACACTGAAGTGAAGCGATAAAGCTGGAACTGGTGCATAGCCAATCAGATAATCATCTCGGCTTCTTACCTCCTGGGTACACAAAACAACATGGCAGAGAACCTCAGCAGACATTTCTCCCTAAATTACAAATGGGAGTTGGATTCTTGAGTCTTCAAAAAGAATTCCTAGCTTGAGAATGTCCACAGGTTGACCTTTTAGCCAAGGCAGCCAACACGCAGTACAGGAAATTCTGTTGCAGAGGGGGACTTGATCCCCAATCTCTAAGAGACATTCTCCTTATTACATGCACAAAAGGTCTTTTTTATACATATCTTCCAACTCCATCGCCTTTAAATGTCCTCATCAAGATCAAGCAAGACCAAGCCAAGATCATTTTGATTGCGCCAACTTGGCCAAGACAAGTTTGGTTTCTTACCTCATTAAACTCACCTCTTGCCCTGCATGGCGGCTCTCAATCAAACCCTCGACTATTGTCTCAGGATGCAGGTCAGACACTTCATCCCAATCTGAACATTCTTCAACTACAAACATGGTTCCTCAGTGGTTCTCCAGACCAGAGGCCACCTGTTCATCGGAAGTACAAAATGTACTTTTAAATAGCAGAAAGAGATTTACCAGACACACTTGCCTTCAGAAATAGAGAAGATATAATCTTTGGTGCATCTGGTGCCATCTTTCTCCTATCTAGTCATCTTGTTCCACAATCTTGAATTACCTGTTGGAATTGAAAGCTTCAGGTCTTTCTATGGGTTCCATTCAAGTTCATTTAGCAGCAATAACAGCTTTCCATGTGCAAGTAGTAGGTTTCTTAATATTCGCTCAGCAAAACAGAGCAAGATTCCTGAAAGGCTTTATGAGTCTTTTCCCTCAGATTAGAGCCCTGACACTGCTTTGGGATCTCAACCTGGTTCTTAACTGTCTCATGAAACAACCCTTTGAGCCACTGGCTATGTGCTCACTGTTACATCTGTCTATGAAGATGGCCTTTTTGGTGGCCATTACTTCTGCTCAAAGGTTTGCAGAGATGGGGGCTTTAATTGCAGGCCCTCCGTTTACTGTGTTCTCCAAGGGGAAGGTATCATTAGGACCCCATCCAAAGTTTTATCTAAGATTTCTGCTGAGTTTCACATTAACCCCAAACTAGTCACCTTTTGTTTTGTTTTTTCCCTAAGCCGCATCGGCCTACCCAGGAGTCTATCTTCTATACATTAGATGTTAAGAGGGCATTAGCCTTTTACTTCGACAGAGCCAGGCCATTCAAGAAGACCCGTAGACTCTTTGTTTCTATTGCAGATAGGTCAAGGGGGAGCCTCTGTTTCCACTCATTGACTTTCTATACGGATTTCTGGATGCATTATTGCCTCTTATTGTTTTGCTGAGGTTCCGCCTCCACTACAAGTGACTGTGCGCTCTACTAGATCATAGTCTATGTTGGTAGCCCACACAAAAACGTTCCAGTTGCTGAAATCTGCAAGGTTGCAACGTGGTCATTGGTGCACATGTTTTCTGCCCACTATGTCTTGGTTCACAATGCAAGATCAGATGCTGCAGTAGGTCACACAATTCCTTCTTCACCGATGGACTCTGTTCCAAAACTCCCACCTCCTTGAGGGATTACTGCTAGGGAGTCACCTGAAGTGGAGCACTCACAGGCATGCTACTTGAAGGAGAAGAAGAATTTACACAGCTTGTGTAGTAAGACGAGTTTTTTGAGATTTGTGTCCCTGCAGGTGCTCCACTACCCATCCTCCTTCCCCTCTGCTTCAAAGCTACCTCTGTGGGACTTTGTGGTAGAGAAGGAAATGAGGGCAGTTCACTCATGTGGCCTTATATAGCCTTGTTACAAGGTTCAAGGATTTGCAGGGCTCATATGCAGGCCAAATGGGCACTGCTACCAAAAAATCTCCGCTTAAAGGCGCACGAGCGCATGCACATCTGAAGTGGAGCACCCACAGGGACACAGATCTCGAAGAACTCCAGTCACTGCACAAAGTGAGTAAGCTCTCTTTGTGTACTGGGCCTGCACAACAAACCAGATGATAACGTTTGTTGTCCCTGATTTCCATTATTATTTTTAATAATACATGTTATTTATCTGTTTTTATAAGCAAATTATATACCTGTTCCTATAGTTGCACAGAAAAGCTCCCTCTAAAGTCAGTGATAGTTTTCCGGTGCAAGAACCATAGGATGAGACATACTAGTGTATGCATTTTTACAGAGATACATAGTGAAATCCCGGCACCACTGTAATCAATAGCAAAGCTCCCATTGACTTCAGTAGAGCCACAATTTCAGCCATAATGTAAACATCCATTTCCCTAAGCAATCATTTGCTGTGTACATATTTCATGATCCTTTTTTACCTTTGTTTCTTATTTTTCACACTGAAATTTAAAGATCTATTTTATTTTGTGAAGAATATGATTAAATCCTCTTTTTTTAAATGTAGATCTTTTCAAAAGCTTTTCATTAAAAAAAGAAACCCAATAGTTTATGCAAATCCAACTATAAATAATACAGCCATATACACGGTGAATGTAAAATATAATTTATGAAACAGATATTATGAAGCTACATAGACCATATTTTATGCTGATTACAAATTCTTCATATTAGATCTAATGCATAATTATATTTTACCTTATGGCATTTTAAAAGTCACATAATATATTACAGTTAGGTTCAGTTTTTAAGAGAGAGCTCAATTTAAAATTTTGATCCTGATTTGGAATCCACTAACATAGATCCCTGCACCTGTGCAGAATCTCACTTAAGTAAATGGAATTCCCTAGAGGTGCACTCTAGCCGATTCCAGTGTCAGATCAGAATCTGAGTTAGCTGCTAGTGTATTTGAAATAATGTATTCTACTCTTGGTCTAATAATCCTGGATACGGTTGGTGTTAACACGCTTGAGAAACACTTCTTTAGATTTACTGTTGTTTCTATGATGCAGCCCCAAAGTTTATTTCTGAAATACTATTTCTTAAACCAGTTGCAGAAACGCATAATCTCCTGTGTTAAAAAAAATTAGTCCAAAGGGGCATGTAGAGAATCTGTCTGAGATCATGACAGAAAAAAAGTTATTGAATATACAGAAACCACATCAATGCAAATTGCAAAGATACACACAAAATCCCCCTCCTAATCCCTCAATGCCATTTGGAGTTTTCCGTTGCCCCCCCCCTTTTTTTTCTTCCTACAAGAGTAAGCAAGAATGAAGGCCTAACCAACATTCTTCCCTCACGCACCCTGTGTTTTACTCCTCTGTTAAATATTCTCTTTGTCTCTCCATTTATTTGTCCTCATTCTCAGCAGAAAAACCTTTTTTTAATGTTATGGTCATTGAAGAATTTTAAATAAAGGGTTTTTTTGCTTTTGTTTTGGTGTCAGTTGATTTCTTATCAAAGTGTTTGATTTGCAATTTTTTTCTTGTCGTTTGCAGAAGCCGAAAGCGGTATGCCCTCTTCGTTACCTTTCCTTCCAACCTCAACCCTACCTTCACTCCTTCTAACTTCAGGACTAATTCCTTGCCAAGAACTCAGGAAGATAACACCTTTGTCTATCTTTCTCTCTATATATGTACATATATATATATATTCATGTGTCTATGTGTGTGTGTATATATATATATATGCATATTTATATATGAGCCCCAGTTTCAAAGAGGAGAGAAAATAGAATCATTTTGTTTCTTTATTGGTTCTTGTGACTCATGCACTAACTTCTTTGCAGGAATTATAACATTAAATAAAAGCATTAGACTTTTATTTCATCGTGGAACCATTGATGTATCCAATTATTACATTTGGAAATCAAACTTGGTCTGCTGTTCACCATCCTTTTTTCTCTTTTTGTTAATTTGTTTTGTATTGTGACATGTCCTCTGTGTCTACCAGTCTTTGTGCTGCCATTTTATCTCCATATTCACAACCTTATTGATAGCCTCTCTTCCCACAGAGTCTTTCTGTAAAATACATGTTTCACAATACAATACTTTGTGCTCTTGTAGTTTCGCCTCCTATTAACAATGACCAAATGCCTGATTTTTTTGCATTGCTGATCCAGATTAATTATAATACAGTACTCATTAAAGCTACTGTACTGTTCCAGTGAAGTACCTATAGGTAGTTTAGGCTGTATGTTCATATTCATTTTATTACATGAGCTCATTTATTGAAACAACTCAAATGAAAGAGTTTGCTTCGTTTGTTTTTTCTTTGTGTTGGCATGTTTTGCATATTCTTTTAATAACCACGTTACAGGCCTCATCTCTAGCCTACATTCCATTTTGTTGTTTTTGGTTTGAATGAAATAAACAAGGCGGGACCTACCACGTCCCTATTTTTTAACAATTTATCACAGTCTGACTCTTTGTGGTGTCCTTTGGAGACTCCTCATTGTCAAGATGTATTTCAGTTTCCTACTTAATCACATACTCCAACCTTAATTTCCACATTTGTTCTGTTGTGTGTGTTCTGTGTGTTGTGTTTATTTTCTTTATAGTCTTACTCTACTGTGTTTTTTGAGTCGATGTGTGAAAAGAGAGGTGGCTTCCTGTCAGTTTGGCATTGTTGATATGATCCAACTGCAGAGAAGTTACTGCAACACAGCATCTTCAAGGATCTGCAGTTGTTGCTCCTCTACTTGGCTTCTTGCTTTTGAGTATATTTACCTTGTGGTGAAGGCATGCTGATTCTGGCATGTTGAGCAGTGTGAAAAAGTGTGGTACAAAGTGCAGTTGCTTGCTCCCAGAATAAAGTACATTATGCTGCTGAGTTCATTTATTTCCATTGTATTCCTAGTCGATTCACATCTTAAACCAAAAACACTAATTGAACTATTTTACAGTGTATTAATTTCAGCGCAATTATTGAACTAGTGCTAGCATATCCCTGGTAAAGTACCTTATGCACGCATGGCGCACTTAGTAGTCATTCTTATTAAGAACTTAATTCCTGGGAGCAACATTTTGTGATTCTGTTTGCTTGTAGTAACTAAGCTTTCATATACTGTAGCATGTAATGTTGCAATGTGTCTTTTGCCTTGTATCCTTTTTAGTGTCATAATAGAATTTTCTATGTATAGCTATATGGAATTTGTACTCATGTCAGTCATAGAGCCCAGAAGAAAGAAGCAATGCCTATGAGTTACAAGCGGTGTGCAGCTGGTATTCACACAGATCCCACACGCTGGTTTGTGCACCAACCCTCACACGTGCTTTCAAAATATATTCTGAAAAGCCATAATGGTTCAAATTAAATCTATAATTTATAGTTGTTTTCATGACATGGCACAATTAAAGAGGCCATTGCACTAATATTGTGCATTTCATCTGGGCACAGCATGAACCAGTTTAAAATGGTAGCTGTGTTTATATGTGTGATAGCTATAGTCAATAACATCCCATTATCTCGTTTCAGTTAATATAAGTATTATAATATGACTATTATAATATGTGACTGATGAATATATTAGAGTTTCTATTTTAGTTGCCTGGGGAATGGTACAGTACATCTACCACAAGGTTTAAACCAGAGTTGTCATGGCCTTTTGTCACTGATTTAGTTCAAAGTTTGCCATTTTTGCTTCATTGAGTTAAAAAACGGACCCATATTTTTAGACCAGGATCAATGGCAGGTAGGAGCGTATCTGAAAAATATGAAGGGGAATACCGCTGGGTCAGAACGGGTCTCTTGGCATGGATCTCCATGAGTGTTCTGTTATTTATTTATGTGTACATATTACATGTTACCTGGTGGGGTTAGATATTAGCAATTAGGGATTAAATTTTCATAAGTCACTTAGAAGAACAAATCCTGTTTTACAAAGCTCCTAAGTCACTTAGTGCTTTTGCAAATTTATCCTAATGAAAGTAAAACATAAAGTATTAATAATACTGTAGAATGAGACATAGTTTGGCTCATACTGTGGGAGTTTCCCAACAAAGCTCTACCAATACACCTCCATTCTGACCTACGTCATCCCTTTGTCTTCCAGTCTTGGGGCTCCACACAAGGTTCCTGTTAAGGTGCCTTGCCTTGATCTGCTGTCTTCTCTGCTATTTCCATTCTGGTTTCCATCTGCCAGTGCATCTTAAACTAATTCCTGTCCTGTGTCATCCCTGGTAATCGAGTTTGAGGTCTTTCCCGAACAAATCTGACAGTCACACGAGACTTGGAGGTAGCTTTGTGATATGGAACCATTGCCCAGTCTAGGGACCCAAACTTGTGTTCATTTGTGATCTGATCAGAGGTTTCACTTGGGCAAAAGGCCAATAAATTAATGCACTATGACACATTCTTTTTCATAAATTCATTTTCAATAACTATATGCAAACTAATATATAAAACTCAATAGGAATGCAGACAACAAATCTTATGGTTCACTTTTTCTATGAGTGAGACTGAAGGTAGCTGGACAGTATGAGAAGATGGAAAAAGTTTTCTCCTCCTTCTCTTCTCAAATGTATGAACGAGGGTTTTTTAATATATTCTAATAGCATAACAAAAAATTATCTCGTAGTAAGCTTTCTACCAAGTCAAGTAATTGAAAGAAACTATTCTCACCAAAAAGTGGCTGATCACTTTTTTACAATGATCATTTGTAAACTGAAATTCAGGCCATCCCAGGCCTGGCGTAGACATCAGACAATGCAACAGTAGTAAAGATGAGCACCCCAAGAAAGTCTCACAGATGGTTATAAAAACAGTACTAGATTTTGATGCCTATAGAGAAGGCATTTATACAAGTAACAGTAACATCATGCAAACATACTGTATTTAATATTTTATGCAAACCACTGTATTGATACACTGTGTAACCAGTCCTATCCATGTAAAGTGAGAGGTAATATACACATGGCTCATGGTCTATTACTGTGACTCTGAGCTATTAGGATATTTTCTGGTGAGTTTCTGCTTAGATACTGGCAGTGGATGGTTTGTACATTTAAAACACCAGAACAGAAACTATGTGGTTCTCAATACCTTGGGAGTTCAATTAACACCCCAGAAGCTACTGTTGGGTATCTCTTTCTCATGTAGGTACTTATAGACCACAACCAAGTCATGTCTTAATGTTCTCTTGGAAAAACTAAATAGAATGAACTGTACACAGTATTCCAGTAATATTCTCACTACCCTATTCATCTCCCTCCTTGATAGTCTCCTGCTTGTACATCCAAGGATTGTTCTAGCCCTCTTAACTACTTCATCACACTGGGAGCTCATGCCCACTTGTTACCTGCCATGACTCTAAATCCTTTAGAGAGTCACTGCATTCAAGGATATGCTTCCTCATCTTGTAAATGTGACCTACATTCTCTGTTGCTAGATGTATGACCTTGCATTTTGCTGTATTAAAATGTAGGTTATTCAAATGAGCCCACTTTACCAAGTGACCCAGATTATACTAGAGCAAAAGTTTTCAAACTATGGTCTGAGGGCCACAGAGAAATTGCTTGTGGTCCATGGAGAATTGACTGGTCACATGGTACTGCCTCCTTCTCCCTATTTTCAACTGCTAAATTGCATTAAACTGCAGCTAAAAATATATTAAATACTTTCCTAATATTTTTTTTCTATGTAAAGATGGAACAACAGCTGCCACATGACCCACACATTTATGAATGGTAGGGCAGGTTGCCAATGAAAGAATCTTTGTATTGAAATGTTGTCCATGTTGTGAAAAAAATTGAGATCCTTATGCCAGAGGAATATACTCCTGAAAGTGAGGACTGCCAAAGAAACTACATATCAAAAGTGTTCTAGCTAGCTACTTCTTCATTAGCGCTGAAGCTAACCTAAACTGGAAATATAATAAAATAGGGAAATTTGATTCTCTCTTTAAAAGTTCAAAATTATATGATGTTCTTTGTCTGATTTCATAGGTTGGTATTAGATTAAAAAATGATCAAATGACTTTGTGATATCAGTGAATATTTGGAAAAATCAGGAGATGTTCATTTTTCATAGCATTGTTCCAATGCATGGCATACAATGCATTTCATAGTTTGTTCCATTCACTGCTACTCACTGTGTATAAAAGGCTAGGGATACATAAAGGAGATGTTGAGACTAGATGAAGTTCTGGTAGAAGTCCTCCTCTTCTAGAGCCCCAAGTTTACTATACCACACCATCTTCTCCTCTGTTGAGAAACAAAGTAATTCAAAAAGTTGGTATTATGGTTGGCTTGTTATTCAGATACATGTCATTGTGATGATAATTAAGTTATTGTGAAGTTCACAGGTTCATTTTTTTCCAAGTCACCAGGGCCGGCTCCAGCATTTCTGCCGCCCCAAGCAAAAAAAAAAAAAAAAAAAAAGCCGCAATCGCGGTCGGCGGCAACAATTGGAAAAAAAAAAAAAAAGCTGCGATCAGCGGCGGCAGTTCAGCGGCAGGTCCTTCGCTCCTAGAGGGAGTGAGGGACCTGCCACCCCCGAATTGCCACTGGTGCTGCCCCTCTCCCTTGGCCGCCCCAAGCACCTGCTTGTTAAACTGGTGCCTGGAGCCGGCCCTGCAAGTCACTCAAAAATCTTTTACCCCTATACCTACTTGAATCAATACTTAGCATCACTAGCCTGAGCTATGTTTTGATAGCCTTTTGTAAGATAGCTGTCCCATCAGAAGTACCTTCTTTTAGTTGCTTTTATAAGCCATGCAAACTGGGTAGAATTTGCTTGTGAGTAGCCGATGCTTGTATTGCTTGTACATCAGAGGGTGAGAATAAAATCAAACCTGTGTGAGCCTCTGCTGTTATTTATTGTTAATAACACTGATAAGATCGATTTCTTTTTATTCCCATCACATACACAGTCACAAATCCTTATTTTGTGGTTAAGACCTAGTGCAATACAAGATCTTCTGACAGATATGAAATCAATTCATGTGAGTTAATATTACGCATATATATTAAAGGTGAAACTGGAAATGCCACCTAAAGTTAAGTTTGCCTGGCACTTCCCATTATAAGACCCTGTTTTCAGGTGCTTGTCAGCTTGTTAAATTTTTACTATTTGGGAGAAAATTTTCCATAGTGGGTGTCTGCCTCAGGCTGATCAATTTCCAAAAATGAGATTAAGGAAAAATATGTTCTTTTGCTCATTAAAAACATTTTTACAGCCATTTCATCTAGCATCTCCATGCTTTGGAACAAGGGCTTGACGTTTGTCGTAGGGATTACTAATGTGTCAGGGATATACCTTTTGCTCTTTCTTTGAAAAAACACACAGATTTATTAACATTTGAAAAATCCATTTGCATATGGTCAGTAGAGATTTGTTACCATTTGGCAGCTGAATTCTCAGATTACTCCATCTGCACTGAGCATGCTCTATCCCAGGACTGTCAGGGCTATCTAGGACTTTCCCTGAATTGCTTCTTTTCGCTTCTGCGGCTGCTTTGGCACTGGGTACCAGTACTGAGAGCAGGCAAAATGCCACTCAGTTTGGAGGAGTAAGCAACCTGACTCAAATGCAGAGGGGCCAAGAACCTGATGTCGCAGGGAGGAGAGTCGCTTAGGACAAGGAACCTCCGGTGGGAAGGCTGGGACTGGAAATTGTGGGGGGGAGGAAGAATGAGTGGGACTGGCTGGGCAAGGAGACTGTGACTGAGATGAAGAGTGTGGGAGTTGGAGACTGGAACTGGCTAGGTGAGGAGACTGGTCTAGGATGAGGAGTTAAGGGCAAAACTAAGACAAGGAGCTGTGAGGAAGGGGAAAAGATAGGACAGGGACAGGCTTGAGAGGGTGGGCAGAATGGGTCAGGTTTGGGTGGGACAGGAGCAGCAAGGTCTGTGACCTCAAGGGAACACTGCCCTCCAGAATCTGGAATGGAACCCATGATTCCTGAGTCTCAACATTTTTTCTGTTAGCAAATATCTGTGAAACCCAGCCACTAGCAAAGTATGTGTCTCATCCACCTCTAGTGGATGACGACTTACTGTTGCTATCAGTTTCTCTGTTAGCTTGAGTAGCAGAGGTCTGTGCAGTAGTTCTAAAGATTCCAGCCATGCAGGTGTCAATATGATTCCATGTAATGGAATTTCTGATTTTTTCAGTTTGCTTTTTTAAAACCTAGAAAATTGTATTAATCCCTCCGACCTCAAGTTAAAAAAAACATTGAAGTTGCCAAGTCAAGCACTCAAAAGTTAGGAAATGTCAGATTTAAGGTTACTTGTGCATCTTTAATTCATTCCCCTTGTGCACATGTATTATGATACGGTCTTTAATTACATACTTTTTTCAGGACCTCTTGCTTCTTTCGTTGCACAGGATGGACTGTATTTTAGGAACAAATTCTGGTTGTGTAGTGATGAAGTCTATTGTCTGTAGGATCCAAGCCTCGTTTGTTGCCAAAGTAGGAGCTGTGTCATGAATGAGGCAAGGGAGACTTTGTACATACAAAGTGCTATAAAATGCTAAGTACTCTGAAAAATCAGGCTGTTTAGGAAGTACTCAGCTACTATAGTGCTGAAAAACCCATGAGCCAATGAATAACTCTAGAGCAGGGTTTCCTGCACAGGGCCACAGGTCAAGCAATAAGGATAAAACAAACTATTGAATAGCTTTTTGTTCACTGAGCATCATCCATCCTATGCAGTGCATAAGGGAAGGGTCCTGAGCTACAGATAATATATGATCATGACAATGAGGACTGTGTCATAAAACATATGCACCAGGGACTGAATTAAGGTTGCACAGGCAGCCTTAAATCTGACATCACCTGACTTCTAAATGCTGATTTTGCAAGCTTAATATTCTTGTCACATAGGACTTTAATGTGTACATATATATGTGTGTGTGTGTGTATGTATAAGTATATGTGCAGATGCACACGCACAAGTACATACACATTCAGTATATAAAATACAGCATATGAAAATGTTCTCTATTTAACAAAAACATTCTATACTTACCAGCATTATCCAACTCAACAATTTATCAGTAACTAAGACTATCTAAACATTTGATCCTATATTTTCCCCAAAATAATAAGGCTACAAATCTTTAGCATTGCATGCACTTGCAATGTTAGCTCCTTATGTCCATTCATATATACATCTTATCTACTGCTACGTTGGCATCTTTCCTAAAAGTCAGTGTCTGATATAAGCCTGCAAGCATCATAGTTTCTTTTAGTCCTTGTGTACTGTAAGTCTTGCATGTGTACTCTTATTACTCTTTAACTTACAAAGATTAAACTTGACTAAAACAAAAAACAAAAACAAAAAAAGTGAAACATTTGACAAGCTTTATTAAGTGTTTTGTCAAGTTAAGAGCTTAGTTATATTACACTTCAAAGTAAAAGAAGATGAAGAATAAATATGGCTACCTGATACCTTATAATATTGCCTGAACCAAAAATACTCTGGTGCTAAACCTTTATGACAATACAGCAAATATTTTACACATAAGCAGAGATCAACACACACCATGTTAACTTACAATTTCCTCCATCAAACTGAGTTGCAATCACTCTGTTAGGGTGGCTGGATTATTATTTTTTTCTTCCAGGGGATGCATAGCAATGGTTTTTTTAAAATGTTATATTCATTTTATGTTTTCGTCAGCAATAGCGACTGGTTGTCATGTACCATTCCCCTTGAGTGTATGTGTGTATTTATTATATTATGTACAATAATATAATATATACAGATAGGGGTCCCATTATTTCTCATTTCAAAAGAAATTGGCACAAGGATGTTTAAAATGGTTTAATTTTACAAATGACTCTTTGTACTGGTATCAAGTGGTGGTTTCCTTGGGGGATCTCTTCCCTTTTCACCATATCATGAACTTTTTCATCAGCCTGAATAATAGCGCAAGAAAGCTAAACTGCTCCGCTTCACACGTGGTTTTTCTGAGATGCTTTTTTTGCTTTGTTTTGGTAAAAGATGCTAATTATTTGATGGCTAGAACATAAGAAAGTAGTGACTTAAGAGCTGAAATGGTGATATGATTTTAAGGGAAGATACATGGTTGTTGCAAATTTAAGTTCTGTAATGATACCCATTGTTGATGTTTAAGCGTTGATCTGATTGGAAATGTCAAAGAAGAAAATGGCTTCAAATTTCCTTATAGCCTTTCCTGACTAGTGGGTCCCCTAGAATAAAACAAAAATAGAGCATTTTGGAGCACTCAATTAAAAGTGATATAAACTCATAGCTTTGTCTTTTTGTTTGTTTGTGTTTCATTGAGCAGTATATTAATCAATCCTGGAAACCATGTCAAGATTCAAGAAGGTACTTTAGGATTCTTCATTGCAAGTGATGCCAAAGAAGTGAAAAGGTAATTTGTTTATTGCATCTTTTTAATTAAAAAAATGCAGTCTCTTCCTTGTTTTATTCTTTACATTTAGAGCTTCGCCCCAACTCCCATAGAAGTCAGCAGAAGGATTCATATTTCTTCAGTGGGGGTTGAATTGGACCAAATGTACATGCTTCTCATGTTGGACTTTTTCCCATGGCGAAAAAACTTTAACTGAAATAAAATGAAATAATAATTTTGCAGCACCTATGAAAAAGAACCAAAGAGAGAAACATTAAGTTTGGGGGTGAGGAGGGGTTAACCTCAAAAAACCCATTTTGGATATGGGCCAGATTATCTACTGTTGTAACGTAATTGACCCTAGTGGAGTTATTTGAGCAGAGAACGGGGTCCCTAGTTTTGGCCTAAGGTTTAGGTGTTTAGAGAAATTCTTTTATATAGGGACAGTTTCAGCAACCTCAACAAATAATTGTTGTGGGCAAACTGAGCAGTATTCATTCAGCATTACATTGGCGGTATGACATCCCCTTGTTACTCTTCTTTATCAGAACTATATACTGTGTAGGCACATAATAATGAATCAAACTAAAACAGAGCAGTACTTCCCATCCAATGTGGGCTACTTTACCTGTTTAGCAGTCTAAGAACTTGGCTGTATCAGTGAGATTAGGGTTTGGAGTATTCAAGCTACAGTTATACAAGAAAACTTTGGTCTCATGCCTAGCAGCCACCAAGGTGTGTCATTATTAGACCCCAGTGCACACCCAGTGTCTCGTGATTATGAAGTCTTTAGAAAGATAAAGTGATGTCAGAAAATAATTTCTAAGATAAAGAAATAACTTTTTAAAACATTTTGAAGGTAAATAGATTTTTAAAAAGCTAAAAAAGTAATTTGTTGCCTGGTTGTCCCTCCCAAATGTGTTACTCCAAAATGAAAAAGAAGACACTCCAATGTGCAAGAAATAGAGTTGGCTGCAATTTTTATTTTTTAAATCATGCTGAACTTGAGTTCAAGAATCAGATTATTATCTCAGAGCTGGCCACCTTCTCCCTCCATAACCATTCCATCTTATAGGCCATGAAGACTTTCTTCCAAGGTGCAGCTGTGCCCATCCAAACAGTGGGAAGCTGTCTCCCAGAACCATCCTCCCCTCTTCAGCCCTATTGTGTTAGTCAATCCACAAGGGCAGGTCCCATATCTGTATACGGTACAGAGGTCTAACCACCTCCTCCTCCTCTGCTCTTACCACAGATTCCTGGGTTCTTGCAGATATACCTGCTCTGATTCTGGCTCATAGATATCAGGCCTGCTTAGCACCTGCTCAACTACAGGGCCCCTTCCAGCCAGCTGCAACATGTCAGAATTATTATAAACATTCCAACCTCCAGCTGCCTGCAAACCCAATTCTGCCAAATGATACCTGTGGGTTCCATCAGTGTCAAATGGCGCAGAAGTGATGCACTGAGAGAGGTGAAAATCAGCCCTTGACTAAGCCTACTCTGCCAAAGAAGGAACATTCTTTTCCAACTCCAAAGCTAGCAGTCTCTGCAAGCCAGGGAATACTACCTACCCCTAGCAAAGTGACCCTACCTGCTCCTTCCCAAATAAACATTCCCCAACAGCCAAGCCAGCCACAGAGGGAGAAGGGGCACCTCTTCTGGTCTCCCTCCCCTTGTAGCTGGCCTCTAATGGAATGTCTCCTAATTTGCACAGGTGCCAGTGAATTAGGCCTTTGAGTCTCCTTCCCTATCTGTAAAATAAACAGAATAATACTGAGGTATCTCAAAGGGATAACATGCAGATTGCTTAATATTTGTTCAGTGCTATACAAGTGCTGCATATCACAAGAGCTAAACTCTCGATTTAAGCCCCAGCCCTGCAAGAGGCACATGATTCCAACAGGTGCTCACAGTTTCCTCATCTCCCTTACACCAATTTTAGACTGATGTAAGCATGTCGACATCAGTCTTGTTACCCCTCAAAAGGGCACTGCATGCATTCTCGCTGGTGTAACATGGTGGCCTGCCCTTGGGCTGGAGAGCCTGGGCTAAGCCAAGCCAAGCCTGATTACACCTGAGGGAAATCAAGCAATCCCAGGCTAAAAGACAGCAGGAAGCTTCAGTAGGAGGGGCTGAGAGAATAACTGAGCCTGACATTAAGAGGAAGAAAGTTGTCTAGATAGGGTCCTGGGAGACACCATGCCCAAGAAGCAGGGCAGAGTCTGACAGACAGACCCTTTGGAAGCAAGGGGCTGTGCCAACCTGACATTGGGATAAAGTCGAGTATGAGTTGTTCTGTTTTTCAAAGACTTAGTGTTATTTTGGCCTGCTGGGTGAGCGATGGACTGGGGCTGCAGCCTGTGTGTTCCTAGAAGTCTAAATAAGTAAGACCCCTTTTGGGGATTGTTTGACCTTTTTGAACTGGAGGAGTTCTTAAAGGGTCCTGATGAGGTGGAAACACAGGCAGGGTGCTGACGAGCAATCTCTGGCCCAAAGGGAGACACAGGAGGCAGCTGCCCCTACTACAGCTGGGCCCTGCCCTTTCCCATCTCCAGCACCGCCTTTGTGAAAGCTATTACAGTGGGCACTAGCCTCTCAAGCAACCTTTGAGCCCAGCAGGCAGTTCTTGTTCTCTCTCTTGCCTCTTTCCTTTTCCATGTGCACAAGGCTATTCACATGGTAGCACCAAGACACTAACCTGTGTATTTACAAAGTGTTTTAGCCATGCAGTTCCCCATTAAAGTTAATGGAGACCACACCGGGAGAAACCTGGCATGGCCTTTTTGAAATGATAGAAGTTGAATAGTGAAGATATATTTAGAGTAAATTTACTCAGCACTTGTATATCAATTTCCATCCATGACAACAGCAAGTTGAAGCAGAAGCTCTGACTTGCCTTTTCCAGAAAGCTTTGGCCAGAAGTATGCAAGGTTGCTGCCTCTCTTCCCATATTCCCTAACCATTCTGTACAAAGCAGATCTTTATCAGATGTGCTTCAGCTAACGTAGCCATTTATGAAAATTGCCAATTTCACCTTTGTAACTTGATGAATCAGAGTCAGAAAAAATCTTCCAAAATTGAGAGAAACTGAATCCCCCTCCATGAACTCTCTGCCTTTGTTTTCAAACAAGTGATGGATGCTTTAATGGGATCTGAATGGCAATAAAAAAGATTCTAGGAGAGTAAAAAACAGGATTTTTACCTAAGTACAATAAAACAAAAGCAAACATATGTTATATACTTGTAGCTCAAATTAAATGTTTTTGTTTATGTGTTATGTGCTTTAAGAGATGCTGGCAAGTCTTTTAGGTTAGAACTATACCATATTGCAATGCATATTTAACACTGTTTATGCACCATAATTTGTAGTAGAGTAATTTTGTATATTGCTAAAACAATGATTTTTTTATGTTTTTTTAAATAATAGGTACATATTACACACCTTTATGTTAAGGATTTATTGAAGAGAATAGCTGTATATAAAAGGTTGAATGCTAATAATGTGTCATAGGTACAATATGAGTGGTGTCTTTTTATCATTCTTTATCCACTTACATTTTATTATGCATTATGGAAATCTATTTGTTTTAATTCTTTTTATCAATATGGTAATTTCATTTTTAAAAGCATCTGAGTCACTTATTCTTGGTCTTGCACCTAGGGTATGCCTGCACTGCAATCTGCAGTGTGATTGGAGCATGGGTAGACATACCTAAGATAGCTTTCCTCATGCTTCAGTGCAGCCTAGCAACATGGGTCCCTGGCATGCTTATACAGCCCCTGCTGAGGCTCATGCCTCTGTATCGATGTTGCTGTTTTTAGCCATCTAGTGCAGGTATGTCTATCCAAACATCAATCACACCTCAGATTGCAGTGTAAACATGCCCAGAGAGTATCATGGGCATGTCTAGTTCAGCAATGGGATCTGGCAGAATGGACCCCACACCTGTGCAGTGTCTCTCTAAACTCGTAGGGATTTGGGGAAGGGTCTGTGCTAAAGGATCCTGCTTCAGAAGTGGGATCTAGAGCTGGATTAAATGTCTAAAGGGGGAACTGCAAAAACTGGAGAGGAAATTTTGGCCAACAGAAATAGTAGGAAAATCCCATAGTCAGGAGAGAGGTGCCTCCCTGGAGTCCACATGGTCCATAGAAGAGTAGAGACTGCCACTCCTGAGTCCCAATCCTATCTCTGACAGTGACTGGCTTGAATATATTATTTAGATAGTCCCCATAGCAGGTTTAGAACTCAAGACGGCTAGTGCCATGCTGACTCCACTAAACCCTGCTGCTTTCCTGGCAGGTCACTTAAACTCCCTGGACCAAATTCAGACATTTGAATTAAATTAGTTTCAATTGTTTTGTGTAGATTAAATTCACAATTGTTTGAATTAGACCCTCTTATACTAGCTTGAATCCATGTACCTTCCCATTAAACTAATCACACCAGCTGTACAGGTAGGTAAAGGAGTCTACAGACATATCTACACTACAAGTTAAGTGGGGAGCCGGGAGCCCAGATGGCAGCCTGGCCCAGAGCAGGGAGCCAGGAGCACGGGTAGCAGCCTGGCTCGGAGCCGGGATCCTGGGCAACAGCCCATCTCAGAGCCAGAAGTGGGAACACTAACTCTGCAGTGTAGACCAAGCCTACATGGATATCAAACAGCAAGAAGAATGTATAAGTTTAAGTAGAGAGGGGACTACTTGTAGCTCTGATATAACTGCAAAATATTTTTGTGATTAAAATTTAAAAGCCCACTGAACCTTTACTCAATACTCAAAATGAAGAAAAAAGTTTCATTTCTCTTTCATTCTATTTTTACCCCAGCTTTGTCTGTGCTTGGGGTTCCAATCTAAAGTATTTAAATGTTCTCAATAGACTTCTAGCCAGGCCATTAGCAGGAAGTAGCAGATGTGGCTTTCTGGCAAGGCTTCCAGCCCAGTTTTGTAGACACAAGAGGTTTGGATGGTCTACAGAGAAGTAACCAAATATTGAGGCTGGTATCTGAACCACATCTTTAGATATTGTCAGGTTCCCCATTCCTAATTAAAAACACCAGCCATAGGTCAAACCTGGAAAATATCCATTGACTCCACGTAGCCTGGCAGTTAAATCACAAGCCTGAGAGCTTGGACATATGTGACAGACTGGCTCTTTGACCTTGGACAAGTCCCTTGATTTCTCTAGGCTCCAATTCCCCCTTTTGTACAGAGAGGATCATAACACCCACCTTTAGATAATGCCCTGCGATGGAGCACAGGAAAACACCTAGAAATAACTCTGCAGGCCTTGTCACCCCTGCACATAGTCCTAGTCACTCCCTCTTTACTTGTGCTTCTGGGATCTGGAAGATGGATTATGTTTTTCCTTACATCAGGAAAGTACCATGCTCCCTGTGCCCTCACCCTTTCTATAACATCCCCGCACAGTGTGAAACATTCATAAACCCTTGATATTTTTGTCTAAATGAATTAATAGCCCTTTCATTTACACTGGAACCAAGACTATATTCATCCATGTCCCTGTGTATTTGTTGCTTATTTTTCTTTCCAGTACCCAAGGACTGTAGGTTCTTCTGTTCCCATGGCCTCTCCTATTTCTGGAACCTTCAGGCCACCTCAAGTGCACGAGCAGTATTACCTGCAAGACGTGTGGTGTGACCTCAAGTCACCCCTCATTTCCATCTGCCTGAATTTGTAGAGAGGAGTCTGGGTCAGAGGAGGCAGGCAATGGGGGAAATTTGGCAGATGCTGAAGTGTGGTATGGCCCAGTTGTCATGCCAGCAAAAATATGTGTATATTATAGCAGCCCAGATTGGCTCAGTTAGAGGCTAGCTGTGTGATCTTCATGAAATATACATGTGTCACAGCACTAGTGTGTGACATACTGATTTGACAGGCTTGTGAAATCTCCTGTGGGCAGTTTGATGTATGTTTATTAAAACATAATTTTATTTTAATGATATGTAAAGTGTTATTGCACACTTACCCTTCCTCACTTACCCTACATTCTGCATACTTCACCTAGCAATCTGCTCTTTGATACACAGTAACAGGCAATGTGTAAAAGCCTAAATAGACAGAGAGTTAGGTAGGTCATCTTGTGAATTACATAGTTTTGTTTGCTTAGGGATTTTTGCTAAGGGTTTATAATACAGTCAAAACTAGTGTGATTCTTCTCTAATTGAACCCTGATGGCAAACGAAAAGAAGTCTGAACCAAGAGGACAGTAGTCCCCATGTTTGTTCACTGCTTTTTAAGAACCTGATTTTCAGACACTGGCTTCCATTTTTACAGGTGCAAATAATAGCATGCATGATATTATTGACCACAATTTAGGTCACAATGACATTGAAATCACCACTATGGAGGTCCAGTGTAGGCTAGACTGCAAACTTGGCCTTAAAACCTTAGCTGGCTCTGAATTCGTGACTTTCAGGTCAAGAACAGTGAACTCATTTCATATGTGCCTTGACGATGAGACTCATTGGATGCTGCTTTCAAAGATGAAAGGCAAATGATCTGATCCACTGTGTCATATTTATCAACCCTTCTCCTAATTATTTTTCAAATGAAAGTTTATTAAAAGAAGCACTAACTTGAATCATAGTCTTGTGTTTGAAATTAATGGTCTTGCAGCAAATATTTCCTCCTTTAAATGTCTAAACCTTTCCAAAGATTAAAGGAAATTAGTGCTGGCATGTTTCATTAATTTGGCAATGTAGCAGGAGGAAATGTGGGACTAATTTCATTTGTGTGGATTAAGAAATGTGTCAGTTTTTCCATTCTGTCTCTCCAGGGCATATTTTTACTGCAAGGCCTGTCATGATGACATCACAGATCCCAAAAGGATAAAAAAATGTGGCTGCAAACGGCGTAAGTAATATTTCTTCCCCCTCCCTTTTCCTCCCCCCTCCCCCTTCAGGAACTGCTCAGCCTTAAGGAATCTCTTTAAATGCATTTATGTGTTTTACACAATGGTGCAGAAAGGGTAGGAAATAAATACATGGCAATGCAGTTAAATGTCATTTGTAATTCTGATGTGAATATTTTTAAAATTAAATTTCACACCACTCACTCACACCTGCAGCTTCATTAAAATGCCTGTTTGTGTCCAAAGTTAACAACGTTCAGATAATTAAATCAAGATGAATCTGTGCCCACGGTATTTATTTGTGGGCAGTGGGACGTTCTGAGTCTGAGTAGATGAACAATCTTATCCACATGGGGCCAAATTCTGCCCTGACTTGCACCCTGTAAAACCCATTACTTGCAATGGGCTTCCGTGAGGCATAAGGGCAGAATTTGGGCCTTGTATAATATAATGTAACATGTATAGTAAGCTAAGAAACAACACTGAGCTACATAACAATGCTGAAATAAAATATTATGATGAGTCCCATAGGCTCCATCCTGCTGTCATTCTGCAGAGGAAGTCCAAAAGTCGATGGGAGTTCTGTGCGCAGAAGAAATGCTGGACTGGTCCCTTTAAATAGGACAAAATTCTGCTTTCAGAGGTGTTCAGCAGACTTCAGTGTTTATCACCTGCTTTACCCAGGTTAATAGAACTGTGGTTGAAGTCAGCAGGAGATTTGTGAGTGCAGGGAGAGCAGAACATTGGAGTAGAGACCTGGTTTTGTTTTTTCTTTATATTTATGCAGGAATATATCTGGCTCTTTAATTTTGGTGGACTTTCTGCAGTCAGGTTACCCAAACCAAATGCCCACACAGTAGATTTGACCAGTGAAATATTTGCAGTATAGATTTCAAATGTAGGCATGTAGGATTCCTTCTCTTAATGGATATTTGAATATCATGTGTACACTTACATGGTTTAGATGATATTCTGCCATTAAAAACCACATGACCCTGTTTAGAGTCACAAGAAAAGTGGGTTGGACTGTCTCAGCAGAGTCTGCCCATGCTTCTGCTCCTGCTACTTTTATGATTCCCAAAACACTGTGGCCTACTGATTGCTGTTGTCTCACTACAGTCTTGGCATTTGGAAGAAAGGGCTAGACTTGGACCTTCACACACACCAGGAAAAGGGTACTTCTACTCAAACCATACCAGAAAATGAAATTCTCTGTAGAGAAAAACAATACTATTAGAGTCCGTAAGGACAGCCTTCCTCTTCTCTCCCAAAAAAAGACACGATCAAGGAGAACAAGGTTTCTACATTGTTTCCTTAAGGTAGCATAATAGAGACAGAGGAGCTGAGACTTTAATGGAGAATGGTAGCCACAATAGTCACAGTGAATGCAAAGTTCATGGAAATCAAAGATATGCATGCATGTGTGGAAGGAACGCATGCATTTGCCTAACATATTGAAAAAAATTGTTCAAGAACAGCTTCTCCATGTGAGAATGTTACTTTGGAACTGCTGCCAAGGTCAGTGAGACTGCTGAGTAAGTTCTGGTCAAGCAAGTGAAAACTACCCGCGGGTTCCTGCAACTCACAAAGCTAATTTCCCCCCAAGATTTCCCAAAACACTAGGGAAGGGGAAACATATAACCAACATAGGGGAGCTGTTGTTGCCTCCCTACCCTTTATGTATTTTTATTTTCCCCCACCCCACCTTTCATACCTGTAAATACTATGCTGTGCTCATGTGTACAGGCTTCTATCAAATTCTCCAAGAGACTTGGTATCATTTGGATTCAAGACCTACATAGATGGGCCACATTTAACTCAAATATATTGCAACATATGAACAAGCAACTACAATGTAAAGGGCAGAAGCATGAAACGGAATAAAATGTTCAATTTTGGGAAGCCAGGGAGAAGAAAACTCCTTGGAAAGAGACCAACCAACGCAGTATAAAACAGCAGTAAGGCCGTGTCAGGGCTAGAATGACAGCCTCTGCATGTAGCACTAGGAAATGCTCTAAACGACATAGTCACACACATCAGTCTAATGCATTAAAGGGTGTTGGACAGATGTGGAATGAAATGATGGAGTTAGTGAGGCTGAAGAAGGAGCCTGTCAGAGCCACCACACTGAGCACTGAACACCAAGGGGGTAATCGTCCGAGTCAGGTGGAGGGAAAAAAGGCAATGATGGCAAAGTCTAATATGTACTCAGAATATTTTCTTGGTTTGGTTTCTCTCTCTCTCTCTCTCTCTCTCTCTCTCACACACACACACACACACACACACACTTGTCAGAACAGCTGATAACAGCTTAAACAGCTGCATGTTCATAACTATTAACAATAATTCAATACCTTTGTTTTTAAAGTCCTGTCAATCAGTGAATGATATAAACCAAGATTTTCAAAGGTAATGGGTGATTTTTGGTCAATCGATTTTTGGATGCCCAACTTTGAGACACCTTTAAAAGGTCTGATTTTTAGAGGGCAGATGCTCAGTAGTGTCTGCAAATCAAGTCCCTTGAAGGTGTCAAACTTTGGCCCTCAAAATCACTAGTCACTTTCGAATATCTTAGCCATCATATCCACATATATGGTGCCCGAATTGTTTGTCTTAAAAACACAATCTAACTAAAACAAAGCAGAAATTACAACAAAACATTACCTTCTAAATTGTGGGGCTTGGCTGTCAACTTAATTTACAATGAGATTGTGAACAGTTCAGATATATTTTTTTTAATTAATGAGCAACATAATCAAAATTAGAGACAGTGGATTGCAGATGACATGTAAGATGAAATGAAGGGATGAAGATAAAACTATCAGCATGTACAGGTGAATGAAATGTGAAAGAATGTCTTCTTTACATGGAAATCTTAATTATTATGGCATTAATTACATGCAGCTTCCTGGGACAGTTGAAAGCCATGTTCTTTAATAATGCATCTGAGGTTTCATGTCCCTTTAGATATTGTCTGAATATTAACTGTGGTATTGTCAGGGTCTATAAGTGAGCCTGACCTACATAGCCATTTGTCCAAACCTGTTAGGCCTAGTATTAATAATTCAAGTAAGAACTATGCATCTCCACAAGGCTAGGGATAATTAAAGTAACTATGCTTTCCTTTCACAGTTTTCAGCCATCCGTCCTTCTCCCTCCTCTCCTTACTGCCTGAATAATCTGTAAATGTTCACATTACATTGTCGAGAGAGAGATATAGAAATTCTATTCACAAACCATTGATAATTTTGTGGTATATTTAGCTTATGTTTTCAATTTCTTTCTTATTTAATTTCATTGTATCTTTTCAGCAAAGGGCCAAATGTATATACGTATATATTAAATGCAGCCATGCTGGGATGAAATCTCTAACCTGGATGATTCACACTTCCTGTTTCTTTCATTCTGTATAACAACTCTTGTCTAATTCTCTATACATTTTTTCCAGCCACTTGCTTGCTGCAAAGGGTGGGGGTTGAACCCCGGAGGGACAGATCATGTGTACTTTGATGTTTTTAAAGGAATGTGTTGTAACCTGTGAAAATTGACAAATTTTTGATTTATTTTTCCTCTTGCTGCCTTGGAACACGGTCCCTACTATATTTTAACTGCACACTGATAGTGATCTATTGTGAGTAAAAACGGGTTCCCTGTAGCCCAGAGTGCGGTCCAACCTGTCTTTCTCTAGCAGAGACTTTTTTTTTGTTTTGTTTAGTAGTTTGGTTCTTTTCTTTAATATTTATGTTGCATGTAGCAGTGACGTCATATCCCCACCTTTCTCATCCTTTACACTCACACGGATCAGGGCGACGTTGAAGAAAATACAGCAGTTTCCTCCACCTCCCTCTTTCCTCCCCAATCTTATTTTTATCTCCAATGGAAAATGAAGCCTTGACAATGGCATTTCCTTTAAATGACTTTGGACTTCTCATTACTTTTTAGGGATGCCAGTTAGGCTGGAGTAATTACCACTATAGCACTGTTTGCCTAGTTAAGTGGAATTCATTGTTGGGCTTGTATTCAAGGTCTTGGGCTTGTATTCTCTGCTGCTCAGCTTCATTTCATGACAGAAAGGGCATACAGCAATTCCCCACTGTCCCTTCCCTCCACCCCCAGCACCAAAAAAAATAAGCCAGGCAATGAATTAATTGTGTGATCAACTTCTGATGCATAAACCTAAACCTATCCTTAACTGGAGACAAGTGACTCTACAGTGGTAATTATTTCCCCCCAGTCTATGAAATTTCCATTGCTGTAAAATTAATGATACATGTGTATGGCCCAATTATGCTTTCAGTAGCATAACTCTGAAGCTTATTACAGACCCAGTATGAACTTTATAGACCACTCCGTCTGAATCTGAGCCACAGCATTGTTAATTCTACAGTATCTATGGAGGCCCTCAGTCATCAACCATTTCTTAGTGCACACATGGTCCTGGTAGTTAAAATAAATACAGCATTTGGGAGGTGGAGAACAGTTTACATTTGCACTCATTCGATGTACAGGCACTCCAAAGAAAATACATTGGTGAGGGGTGGGGTACTGCTACCATACTTACAGGATTATTCAGAGCTTCTCAGTATGACTAAACTGTTCCCCAAGAGTTTCAGGGACCAGGATTAGATAGCTCAAGGGTATAATGAGCCACAGTGGTACCACTGGGAGCCCACTAACCACTCATTTTAACCGTGGCTACTCCAAACCTGTGAGGTTACCATTTTTTTTACTATTCCCCCAAATGTTACTCTTGTTAATTTGTTTTAAGATAGCAAAAGCTTCTGGCGTTCTTGTGCTAAGTGCTACACAGTCACACAGGAACACAAGGACCTAAAGAATCCAGGAAAGGCAGTACTTCTGGGAATAACGTCACAGTGTTAGCCAATCAGCATATCCAAATGCTGTAATACCATTTATTGTTGGGAGGTACACTGAGGGAATGGGAATCTACCACTCCACATAAGGTGCTGAACAACACAGTTGAAAGCATTAACTAGCTTAGGAGCCAAGTTCACCAACCTGCCTATTTGAGATCATTAGTGATGACAGAATTGACCACTTGCATTTTAACTATTTACAGTTCAGCCACATAAAACCTTCCGCCTTGTTCTTGGACATAGATTTATAAGTGATTTTTATATGCACACTGCTTCCAGGATTAAGACCCAGAAACTTAGTACTCTGAATGAGGATTTTATTGCTGACATTAGTAACTCTGGGACTTAACCCAGCATCCTCAGGGTCTTGCCCTGATGTCAGCTAAAGGCAGTGATCTGATAGGCCTGCCTGGTTCCCCAGTCTCTGTTTTGTTTTTTATTTCAGTTCCTATCCTCAGTAAATCAGGATTTGAAAACAAATGTCCAGTTCCCACTGTAATAATCTTTGGTCCAGTAGAGATCAATTAGCAGTATCAGGACTATTAAGACAAAAATAAATAGGTTTAAAAGTGAGATTATAATCAGAAGAGTGAGACTGTAAAAATGACAAAATGGGGGATTTGTTTATTATTTCTCAGTTATTTCCATATCAAATTTGTCCTTATTTTACAAGATAAGACTATTTTTCTTTCTTTGCACTCTGCATATGCCATATAGGATCTAGGATTCAATCTGTGTTCTTTCTGTAGTGTACATCATCACCACTAATAAAGATTCTGCAGTCAGAACTTAGGTGACTATTTAGCTAATGATGCAAAAGTTACAATATGATCCTTCATTTTTGCAATTGCAAATTAGTTTGATTGCCATCGAACTACTAATATTACTGCCCACAATTCATATGGGGAATAATTTTTCACAGACACAAAATTGTTCCAAGAAAAAGAGGGCTAGGTTGAGTCCGGCTTGGAAGACCAAAGCCACAGAGATATTGAAGAATCCATGTTTACATAGTCACTTTTCTGAGTATAATTCACCTTGAGCTGAAAGAGAAGATTCAAAGAAGAATTTTTTTTTTAAATAAATACGCAACTTTGCCTTAGTTCTTCTAGTAGTTTCAGCCCCCTTAGAAATGAATGGAGGAAGTATTAAGAACACATTGGCTGAGTGTCCCCTGAAATTTAATGAAGAAAGGGTCATGAAGATGTATGAAAATAAAAATGAATTGGTCTATAAAAATGTCATTAATTCAAAACATGCAAGTCTTTTCTAAAGTTACTGAAATACAGTAGAATGTGCAGATTGTCCACTCACTTCACCTGCTGCTCCTGCGGTTTTGGCTGAAGAACAAGAACACCCTGTGAATTTCAGGAAACAGCTAACAAATTGCCTATGACTGACATCACTTAAAGACAGAAATTTGCAAAACTTGCAAAATAGCTTGCAGGCTGCATTTGGTGGTCTTGAAATTGCCCTGGAACACAGTGAAACGACGGAGAGCTAGCTTTGTCTGTTGTGTTAAGAGAAAATCAATTGTCACCAGTTTGACATGCTGCTGTATTTTTAAGAAAACTGAAATTGTGCTGTGGGAAGCCCTTTCAATTTTTTAGACTGATAATGTTAACCAACGTCGCCAAAAGGCAATCAAATAAATATGGTCTTCCTTTAATGCTGCTAGTTGCTTTATACCATAATTTATTTGTAAAGTTCCCCTTTGTTGTCATTTTACTTGTTGTGGATCATGAGAACTTGATGAATTGAAATGACATCATATCTATTTCAATTCTTAATGGTAGTTGGGTGCTTTTTTACTCACTGCCAATCAAGTGACCTCCAGTCCACATTCTACTTAACCAGCTGTTGTTTGATAGAGATCCACTAGGTGTCCTCATAGATCTACTTTTTGTTACCATTGAGGTCCATGAGTAAAGCTACTGTTAGTGATGGGTGGAGCAATGAGTTCAGGATCACTGTATGGTAACATAAAACATACAAACAAACAAAAAGCAATCAGCAGAGAAGAAGGGGTGCTTTGTCCTGCTTGCTCTAGACAAGGAACTGTTATTTGACAACTTATTTAAAGAACAATTGGCAATTTCCCTTGCTTTCTTTTGTGGCTGGAAATATTCCCCATTACTCTTTGTGAATTTTAAATGACACCTCACTCAGACAATCCTAGGTACTTTCTTCTAGACATTTTGACAGGGCTTGGGGGACTTTGTGATCAGAAAATGAGGTGTTGCCAGAGTGCTAGACACTCAGCTTTCTCCTCTAAAGTAAAAATGAAGAATGTCAGTCTGTTTTTAAAACTGCAGCAAAAAACATTTGTGCCAATTTTAAAATTATAAAATAAATGAAAACTGAGATTTTTCAGTCTAAAATGTTGATAGTTTTGGAAACGTTTTTTCCAAATAGCTTAAAAATCTTGCCTTAGTTTCCTGCTTTTATCAAATAGTTTGTGTCAGTGGAACAGCTACATTTTGATTCATTAGCAGAAACCAGATTTCACTGGCTTGAATTCAGATACATAGGAATGCCCTCTGGGTTTGTTTTGTTTTGTTTTGTTTTAGGGGCACGGGGGTTATGCCAAGAAGAGGGAGCTGCCATTCCCTTCTATCCATTTATTTTTCAAGAACCTAAAATGGGAAATTAAGTTGTGTTATGTTCTGTTTTTATTTTCACCAGAACTGCAAATAACAGTTCCATTCTGCATCCTGATCATTTCTACAAGGGTATGGTAGAGAATGATTGGATTTTTATGCAGCTGCTACAGGTATCATATGAATTTAGCATCCATCCAAAAGGCTGTACAAAAAGAGCCCCTTATCCCCTGCTGATTACCATTTTTTATTAATATTTATGGAAGTTTAACAGGAAACAGTATGTGTGTGGCTGAACCATCTTTAATCATTTCTGTCTTGTCTTTGATCTTCTCACTAATCATCCTTACTAATATTCCATGTTTTAATTTAAATTTATTTCGATATTGTATTTGGTATGAATGTAAAATGACTGTGTAACAGGAATGAAGAGTTACAGCATGTTTTCTTTACAAAATGTATTGCTTTAATATGTGATTGCTTAAATACTGGTTTAAACCCTTATAGCGAGTCTTTTTTGTTACATTTATTGCCAGGTTAAAGCCTGTTTCTTGCATGTTAACAATGTGAAATATCAAAAAATGATGCATGGTCTCCAGAACAACCAATAATAATAGTTAAAAACAGTCCCTGAAAGGTGTGGGTTTTAAGATGTACCTGACAAAGTTTCCCTTATTGAATAGAAGGATTTAAATTGTCCACATCATTGGTTTAAGTCTGATTAAAATGGTTCAAAAAGTTTTCCTTCCCATCCTTCCCTGCCCTTAACAATGATTTTTTTTTATTTTAATAAATGTGTCATAGTTTATTATTTTCTGTTGACAAAATATGGCTATAAGTAACTGAAAACCAGGGACTGTTACTAACCAACAACATAGTATTACAGAATTTTCAGATACTGTGTTTCACTACAGCATTTGATTAGAAAAAATCCTTCAAAAGAGCTGTATTTTAAACCCAAAACAAGTCTTTTTTTCCCCTCACCTAGTATTACTTTCTGGCAAGTACCCTTTATCTTTTTTCTATGGAACTCCACATGTTGTTAGAGTGAAAAACAAAATAATAAAATAAAAAGAGGTGTAATGGAAACATCTAATCAGTTTATGAGCAAATGTCTCCCCTACTTTGTCCCCAACTTTTAGTTTTAAAAGTACATGCTGGGGAGAATTAGGAGAGGGAAACATGGATGAACCAAATGCTGTTTTGAATTTTCTGTGTTGTCTAAATTTGTATGCATCAAAAGCTGCAGTGGAACCCTTTATACTAAAAGCCAAGCTCTGAGGAATGATGTACCATGCACTGAACGGGCCTGATGCTGCATGATGACTTTCTGAACAGCTGCAAGATAACTTGACTAAGATGCTAAAAGAACATGCCACTAGAAATGCAATTAACGTTTTAGAGGAATGGAGTCACTGCTGAAGAGATCACTCATTCATCTCCCTCAATGCCTGTTTTCCACAATCATAACGTTACCCTTGCTTGACAAATATACTGTATGGCAAGTCACAAAGGTCTTAGAACAGGACTTGACCCATTTGAGAGAGATAAATCCCTTTTTCCTGGTGACTGTAGCATTCAAAAATGGCAAAACTGAGGGGAAATAATTTAAATAACACCACCATTGTAACATAAAAAAGACTTCCTAATGGAAGCTACAGGCCAAAGAAACGTTACCTTTTTGGCTACTTTTATATTTGAAGGTTTTGCTTTTGGCTGTCAATGTTCTGTTTAAGTGGCAGTATAACTAAGCCAGTTCATGCTAAGGCATTACCAACAATAATGGTTCAGTGCAACATCTGAAACTATTTTCAAGTGGCATTTATTTTCATCTTCAGATTCAAATTGTGAATAAGATAAAATTGGGCAATGATACTTTCGAGTAATTTTTAAATTAAACGTGTTACGTTTATAGCAAATACACATCGAAGATAGTATCACCGTTTTGGGTCCATTGCTTAAAAGATACAAATGGATTTTGCTGATGCTAGCACATCTTTTTGAGTTGGTTTCTAAGTAAGCATTTATTTATTTGCTTTCTGAATTGACATCTGAAGACAGTTGTGATGTTCAATCACAGTTCCACTTGGAGCAGAAAATATGCCGATGATTGGTTCAGCATGTTCCAATGGACCAATGTTCTGTGTGCTTTTGGTGATGCCTTATTTGTGAATTGACTTTAATGTCAAGCATATTTGCCATTATTAGCTGAATCTCTCATGTGAACAAATTTTGGTATTCTGTCGAGAGTCAATTTCAGTTCCTGAAGGCATAATGTAAAGTCACTAAATCTTTCAGGAAGTTTTGTGAAGATGTCTTGTAACTCTCCAATAACATGTAATTTAATGCAACAAAGAAACTTCTCAGGCACTGTTTAATACTGAGAAATTATTAGCACTTTTGAGAGGCTCTCTGTCTGTTTTTTTTTTTAAATAACTTTGATGTTTGCCACAAGCAATGTAGGTCCAAATTATATGATTGATTAACATCTTTACATTTTTCTCTCTCTTTTTGGCCCAGCAGTGTTAATTGTGCCAGGGGAAAAAAATGTTGTTAGGATTTTCTGTTTTTACTTTTGTTCTTTTTTTAATCCAAAAATCTGATTGTAATTAGCAATTCTTCCCTATGTCTGTGGTCACCCTATAAGACTTAGGGAGAATATAAAGAGTAATTTATCTTTTCCCTACTTTTGATGTGCAGCCAAACTGTTATCAATAATCACATTGCATTTTTTTCCTGGGTCAAGACTGTTAAACATAAACTAAGGCCTGTATTAAATCCCTTAAGTTACCTTCCAGCTGCCTTGTTATATATATATAACCTTGCCATTAACCTGCTGCTCTTCCTCTCCTCCCATCCAACATATGGTTATAGCCAAGATGTCCATCTACAAGAGAATGAAACTGGCATGTTGTTTTG
This sequence comes from Emys orbicularis, assembly GCF_028017835.1. Taxonomy (NCBI): domain Eukaryota; kingdom Metazoa; phylum Chordata; order Testudines; family Emydidae; genus Emys; species Emys orbicularis. Next base: position 64,286,819 of record NC_088689.1, read on the forward strand.
ATTGCGGACGCTCTGAGCGTGACTGCTCTTGCATGTCAGGCAGTGTACATAGTAACATGGACACCCTTGAGAGAGCCTTCCCACTTTCTTCTGTCTCTGTTAATGATTGCTCCACCAGTTTACGTGCCTGTAAGTTTTAACACCAACACATGCTGTTCCATGTCTGTGGTGTCTGTGGTATCATCCCTGTCTTGTGTTGTACATTGTAGTTCTGTGAGTTTTACTGGGCTGATGCTTTTTTCAGAATTAGTTTTAATATAGCTCTATATTTATGTATGATCTGGTTTGGGGTTTTTTAATACCAACATTTAATTTATTAATTAATTTGCTTAATGTGCTTCTTAAATAGTGCGTCTTTGCGGCAGCATGTGGGACCTTAATAGTGCAGCTTGGTGATGTTTTTGTTTTTATTTCATGCATACAGTATAAATTGTCATTAATTACACAGTAAAGTAAATGCCTTATTAATGGGGGGGGGGGGAGTCTGTGTCTAAATCTGTGACTACAAACTGGTTTTAAAAAAAAACCTATAAATTCAGTGGGCAGTTATGATAGCAGTGTGGTTGAATGGCATACAGTAGGCAGTGGAAGTCTCCAACAGAGGATACAATTTGTAGCTGAAGCTGGGGTTGTTTTTGTTTTTTTCCCATTAGCCTTGCTCTTTGTAACCCTTCATTTGCTGCAAGGAAGGAAGTCCTCATTCAAGACGGACACCCCAGAAGGCTTAGTAGAGATGGATGTACCCAGTGTAGAGCTATTTCATCATAAGCTGCTCTACCCTGACGCGAGCTCCTGTCACGTAGTCCATCGCAAAGTACCCCTGAATAGAGGGGGAGCGTGTCACTCTTTAAAAATGCACCTCTAGCAGGTGACAGTGATTAGCACCTATCATGAACAAACCACAAATGCTCTTCTGAAGACATAGAGCAAAGAGGGAGGAGCAATGCAAGTGATTGTTAACTACATTATTGGGAGCCTGAGCACAACTGTTCCTTCAGTGATTTGTAAGCAGTCGAGGAAGATTATTATTGACAATAACTGCCACCCTGTTCAAATATCCATAACAGGCAAAACTATGTCTCAGGCAGGGATTGTTTTCTTTCTCCCTATCCAAATGGATGGGCAAAATCAGAGTATCTGGTAGGAAAGACATAGTTTTGATCAGGAAGAGCAATCACCTGAGATGTATGGCATGGCACACAGGAACTCCACCAAGTGCTGAGTACAATGGGATTAGTGGATGTTGCATCCAGTAGCTTTTTGATACAACATAAATACAGTGTTTAGTCACACCTGCTGAATGCCTTAGCTCCAGCTATTTTGGTCTGTGATCCATTGATCCAGAGAGACAGACTCTTGGCACATAATTGTAAAAGCCTTGTCATTTGAAGTTTTATCTAGTGGGGTTTCTTGGTGATGCAAACCCTCTCTGTGTACCAGTGGTGTAGGTATAAACACTCTGAGGCTATGTTTATACTGCACACCACTGGCAGCGATATGTGGGCTACATGCCACAGTGAAACAGAGGCTGTGTCCACATTGCAGCATGTAGCTACACATGTCAATGAAAGGCTCTGGCAGGGGAGATGCAGCAGAGAAAGGCTCCAGCAGCTCCCTATGGCATGGAAAGGCTCTGGCAGTGGGGTACCACTGGAGCCCTTCCCCGCTGTCTCCCCCTTCCCCACCGCCTCCCACCTCCCTGCCAGAGCCTTTCCCCACTGCTAGAGTCTTTCCCTGCAATGGGGAAAGACTTGAGCAGTAGGGAGGCAGTGGGACACTACACTGCTCAAATAGCAGTATAGATGAGGGAGGTGTTGCTTTGGCATGTAGAGAGCTGTGTAGGGTGTGTACCCTAAGGCTTTAGGCGTGTCTTTACTCAACTCACCCAAGCAATGTCTCACCATCTACACTGTTATTTATACGCATGCTGGGGGGATTTGACCTGTATGTACTCTACATACAGCCATAAGGAGCATGCAGCATAGCTGTTGTGTCTTTCTTTTTCCAAGTATCAGGGGGTAGCCGTGTTAGTCTGTATCCACAAAAACAACAAGGTGCCCGGTGGCACCTTAAAGACTAACAGATTTATTTGGGCATAAGCTTTCAAGGGTAAAAAACCTCACTTCTTTTTCCAGTTAGTCATCTCTAATGCATCACCTCCAATGGGTGACAATTTCCACTAGTAACTCCTTTGCTCTATACTAAGAGGTTGCACCCTTTATTGAGCCCTGTGTCACTACCGTGTACAGTAAAACTAACTTCCCTGTGCTTAGAACAGTGAATAAGAATCTTCCAGTACCGAGAGTTACTGCAGACGCATTTACTTATATAATCTCTTAGTCTCTGCAACACAGCACACAATATTTTTTACATTAATGCAGTCTCGTGCAAAGAGATTATGTGGTTGAGTCCTTGCACGGCTGTTAACAGCAAACAGACAGCACTAAATGAATACGTCCCCTACAAATGGGTGACATTTCTACCATTAGTATCATCTGGCAAGCAAAGAGAAACCCTAATTTGAAGAGTTAGTGTAGCTTTCCAGTTCACTTAAGGCTGTAGAGGGGAAAAACCCTGGTTTTGATTTCATTGCCTATTCAACCAAAAACATCCTGTGTATGATATCATTGCCCTCAACAGCACCACTTTTGGAAACATGTTAGACCCATGTTGCATTCTGAAATCTAAGGGATATTGACAGCTTTAGGGATTTTTAGAATCCTCTGTTTCATCGGCCTTTTCCCCCCCGTCGTCACTCCATCAAATCAAGAGATCTCATTCTTCCCCATGTGAGACCACTCACCTTTGACCGTTAATAATAAGTAAGAAAAATCAATATCAATTCAAGCCCTTAACAAACCAGCGTAGGCCTTTCTTTTGTATATATACATACACACACACACTCTCACACACAAAATTCCACTGGCAGGGCTTCAATAGAAATCACCATGTTTTCTTTGCTGTGCAGAGGGGTCAGATGATGCCCATCTTGACAGAGCTAGTTAACTCAAAGAATGGTGGTGAGAGTCGGCTTTTCATTAAATATGAGCAGATGTGAAATTTAGAGTGTTTGACAATTAGAAATGGCAGCAGCAGGGCCCTGGAATCAAAGTGAGGTCAGATTGGTAGATCAGATTACCTCTCTTACATTCTTTAGTTGTTCAGAAAATCATTTTGAATTAGTGTCAGTGCAGCCATGATGAGTTTTGCCCTTTGTCTTTTATGCTAGAACTGTATTGTTTCCCAAGACACTCGTTAAAGGTCATTATACTATTACAGGGCTTGCTTTGGTCATGGTTCCCCTGTTGAGCTGGTGTGCTTCTAAGATTGCTTAATGTGTTTTTATTTTATTTTATTTATATTTTATTTTTAAAAGCAGGCTTTCCATTTTCAAGGTAAATAAAATCAGAGACCATTGTCTGTCGTGTCTTCAAACAGTGAATAATGGTTATGAGAATTAACCGTGTTTATAGGAATCTGGTGCTAAGTAGAAGCTTATGGCTGTATCAAGTTACATATTCATTGATGTACATAGGAGTTTTGTGTGCTAATTGTATGCCCCTGTAGAGGAAGTGGAGTTTACAGTATATGTTGCACTGTAAGTGAAAGAGATTATTTCTCTGTTTATTTACTAGACTGAATTTTACTGAACTTTCAGTTTATGAAAATCACATTTTGATTAGCTATAAATACACTAAAATCTCTTTTGGTATTGGTGGGAACCATCTAAAAGGAAAGAGGTGTTTTTTTGCAAATGTAGGGAGATATAAGGTGAGCAGCAGTTTTTTGTTTGTTTTTTTGTTTTAGCTGCATTTTGTAGGTAGAAACACTATACGGCAATTCAGTGTTGCTTCCAAATCTTGGTTTGGAGGTGCAGCAACACTGAGGTGAAGAGTGGCACCTGGAAACCTGGGCTAATTCAGAAGGAAGAAACCACTTCCTTGATGGAACAGATTATTGGGTGATGTTCACAGAATTAGTTACTATGTACAAAGTCCTAAATGGAAGAGGAACAGGCTAACCTAAGGACCATCTCACTATCTCCAAATCACAGTATGACTGATATTCCTCAGAAATCGATGGTCCAAGAGTAAAGGTTTACTGCTCTGCTCTAATCTGTGTAGGTTATTTTACCATGCCCATCTCCATGGTATCTAGGCTTGCAGGTGCTCAAGGAAGGGCATTCATGGAAGTGGGTCGATATCTGTGTAATTCCGTTTCTCGGGAAATACACTTCAGCATGCACCTGGCTATGTTTAGAAATATTTGTGTGATCACAGCAATCTTGGCTACCATCCTGGATTGGGGACCTACAAAGAAAAGCATGGGTCTCAGCAGCTTGAACTAAAGAGCCAGGCTCTGTAACCGGGGTTGTAACAGATTGACATCTTCTGTGGATCAGGCACAAAGAGGAACACGTAACACGTATTGACCAGTGGGTTATAGTTAGAAGATGCATGTCTTTGCCTAGGTTTACCAAACTGATTAAACTTTGAAATCCTGGGTTCCTAACTGACCAGTTAGATTAAAACCTCTGGGCAGTAAGAAGGAGGCGTAGTTTTTTGTTCCTCTTATTTGGAATATTAATGATTCAGTGACTTCTAAATGAGTGCACATATCATTGCGTGGGAGTGGCTGCTGTCTGAGGTCCAGATCCTCTGCTTTCCATGTTAAAAGGCGGGACTTGATGCCTAAAATCCACAGTTCCTAGTCTGCTGCCATTTCATCCATGAAACAGCCTAAGGACAGAAATACCTGCTCTTGTGGAGGGCTAGGAGCCATGCTGGCCCATGCTTGCTGTGACATGGAGCATGCATCAGTAGTAGCATGGTTATTTCATTCTATAATGGCAATGGATTTCCCTTGCTAGACACTAATGTATACCCCCTCTGTAGCATGGAAAAGCTATGGTCTGAGGAGTTAGTGCTGCTCAAGGCAGCCATAACTTATGATCCAGATTTCATGTAACTTACACTGCTCTGAAAGGGAATATGCCGGATACTATGCTGTTCTCCAGACGCCTTCCCCAGCTGTGTGAGCTTCACTACAGCCACAGAAGGGATAGAGGTGCATGTGCTGTTGGGGATACTAGTATTATTATTATTGTTACCCCATAGACACCTTTCCCCTCCACATGGCCCAGTGACCCTCTCTCTGCTCATGCTGTCTGCTCTCTGTATTGCACAAAAAGCAGATTATATGCTATCAGTGTATTGGGAAAGGAGAGGTTGAGGGGGGAAATTGATGGGATCTGTTGAGGGAGGAAAGATGGATTTGATTTAGATCCCCCAGGATATGCTTGTTAGGTGTTGAGCAAGTAATTATGATAAGATGGGTATGTTTTTCTAACTCGGTTTTATGAAATGACCCAACCGCTCTGTGTTGGAGAATGTTAGTGTTAGCTTGTTCTATCCTGACATTCCTTTAATGAGACTAATATAAAAGGACAATTAAAATGAGGGCATAGTGACACAATAAAAAGCTTATTAATTCAAACCCAGAGAGAAGACAAATCATGCAGTGTTTGTCACGAATATCCAACATTTGTGAAGTAACCCAGTGAACCACTCTGTGGGGAGGAAATTGACTTACATAAAGCTATTTCCAAAAAAATTATTCCTTCCTCCAGTGGGACAAATTTTTCCTTCAGTTACTATTGAAATTGATAGAGTTACTCTGGATCTATTCTTGTGTAACTGAGGGCCAAAATGTGTGTGATGTTTCCCCTAGATAAATCTACAGGATTGTACGCATCTTCTTCAAAAATCCTAGAAATAATTTTAAAACATACTTATGTATGTTATAATAAGCATTCAATTTTACCAAGGAAATAATCAATTTTAAATAACATAATTATGGTAAAAAGTCCAGCACAATAAAAATCAAGGCACCATACAGCACAGCATCTTAAATGTAATCTTTAGTGCTACTGGATAATAAACAAAACCAATTTATTTTCATTAGCTCTATGCACAGACTAAGTTACTGTCAACAAAGCTGATGTCACCTAAATGCCCTTTTAAGTATGCAAAACAAGACAATGGAAAGAAATGACACAAAGGGAAAATACCTATGTAGGTCCCAGTGCTGTTCTGTTCTATGTAGGTTCTTATACTATGCTCCTCACTGTGGCACCTGAGTTTGTAGGTGCTGGAGGCAGGGCATTCTTGATAGTAGTCCCAGGCCCCTGGAGTTCTTGCAAACCACAAAACCAGTTTCCATGAGATGTATATTTCAGACATATAAGAACCCCATAATTACTCTTTGGTTTTATGCTTAAGGGTTTTTTGGGGGGGTGGGATGATTTTCCCCCTAGCTCCATTTGTATATTTTTGTAGGCTGTCATGCTGTACTGCCTGAAGCTGCCCCCACTGATAGAGTTTTAATCATCATTCCAGAGCTGAATGTTGGAACAATGATTTCTCTGAACCAGTTCTCAGCCTAGTTGTCTGCACCTCTATCACATGCTAGACATTTGCACTTACTGCTTTTGCGTAATCCTTCCACCACTGCCTCAGTATATTTCCTCCCTCACTAACTTCCTAATATATAGCTAGAGGTACATGCAGACGTTGAAATATTTTCTTTCTGGTCACTGGTCCAGTGCTTGGAATGGTATACCGGTCCTCTGCGATGATAATGAGGCTTTGGACTTTAGAATCATATCAATCAGTCTGCCATCTTCTATCCCTCTTCATTCACAAGATTTTAGTGGCCACTGAAAACAAAAGCTGGAGCTAAAATCGTGAATCTACATACTCTGAAATGTTGGAAATATGAGATATTCAATACAAAAGTCATACAAGAATTAAAGTAGGAAGTAAAAGCAGGATGGTGCTCAGAATGAAGTGATTGTGTAAGGCCTGCTTTCTCAAGGTTAGGAATGTTTTGGCAGAGCAGTGTGAATGCTTTCAGACAAAACCAGTGGTTGTAAAGAATTATTTAGTATCAGTGAACAGAAGGGAAAATAATTCCAGCCCTATATACTCTATATTGTTTATAAGAGAGAGTGCAAAAGGGAGAAGACACTGCTGCTCTGAAGTTTTTGTCCCTCTTTTAAGAGCAAATAGTTGCTGTCCATATGTGTGCATGTTTGAAAGAGGGATGTGAAAGAGTACATGTGAGCGAGTCTGTTGATGCACATGTACAAGAAGCTCAGCATTTGTGTGGCCTAGGGCATTCATTTCTAGTTCATGAGTTAGCTGACCTTAAAATTATCACTGGTCCCTCAGTCTAGCAGTGTTTTTCCATTACTGGACCAATCCTGGATACATACTGTATGAACTAAACCTTGTACCAGTGTGATCTTTGTTCCTTGCACACTATGTGCAGTGTGTTTGTGTGCATGCGTGCGCACATGGTGCATATGTTCAGATAAAAAAAGAATTAGAAGTTTAAAATCATATAGTGTGCTGTCTCTAAAGTTTAGCAACATAGAGTTTAGCTCTCTCACCACACCTTGCTCTCATCCAGCTTAAAGGATATTAACCAATAGTTTAAATATTACTTGTTATTTTAGACTAATTACAAGACAAAAAAGTAAGATGAAACAATGTTTTTCAAATATCTGACTTCCAGTACACAATCAGTGTTGGATGCTCATAAAGATGGAAAATGAATCCTTTTTATAGGTGCATATTTTAATTTAAACCTGAGCAATGCTAAATGATTTGGCTTTCCGTTAATTTGAGGATAATATGAGGATATAGATTAATAGTGATTTGTAGAAATGCAGGAGCAGAAAAAAACAACAACCCAGCTGTTCCTTGTCAACCAGTAGAATAGTAAAAGCAAGACAACCTGACTAGTTGTTCTACATGACCAGAATATATGAATAATGAAACAGATGCCTTTTCAAATGAGTTTTGTGGCGCAGTGTTTACCAGTGGGCTGGTGTGAGGGTGCTCTGCCTGACTCATGATGTCTGTGCAGCAAAGAAATACATACAGTAGCTTCAACACAGGACTCAGGCACTGCTAAGTTTAGCAGCAAATCTTTTTTGAAGAGTTGAGAGGGGAGGAAAAGAGACCAAAAAGTCTTTTTTAATTCCTTTAGGCCTTTCCATTGGGTAGTGTTTCTTACCAGGGTCACAGGGAAGTGACTAGTGAGGGGCTTGCCTTGATGGGGACAAGCTAGGAAAGATGCTGTCTGCATCCTGTGGAGTGAGTTTAGCAGAGGACCTTATGCAAGGTGACATGGAAATTATGTTTGCATTTTTATTTCCTGAGTGTGGCTGGTTGTCATGAAACTCACCCTGACAGTTTCTTACCACCAGGCAGCAGATTCTTCCTGTTACCTCCTTGGTGTAGGACAGATGCTAGCCAGTTAGCTCTCCGTCTCTCCTGCTTCTGAGCTATCTCAAGCGACAGATGCCAGGGCCAGCTCGGTTTCCACTTGAGCATTTCTGTCATAGCCCTGCCTTGAGCCCAAATTCTGACCTTTACTATATGAAATAAAGTACTTATGAACAAGCAGAGGCTTGATCCAGAGCAGGCTTAGAGCAAATGTCAAGTCAGTCTTCTGCCTCCTTGTTCCACCTGCATTAGGAACCTAGCTTAGACCCTAGACTAGAGCGTTGAATGCCTTAGGCTTTATGGGTCTAAAGAGACATAACTTATTAACAAAGAGTTATTAAATTTTTATCAGTTTTACAACACAATGTAAATGTCTCTTATGAATCCACACTGTATTCATTATCATTTATAACGTTAATTAAGTCAAAGTTGCATTTAATTTAGTTCTAAATGTGCCTTTGGGAGGAAGCTTTTAGAAACAGCTGCAGGATTGAGAAGCACATCAGTGATGGGAAGTTCTTAGTTCCACTTTCAGGATAGGCCCCCAACTTGATTACCATTTTGTGTCTGAAACTAATTTGTTGTGATGTGATTGGGCATGGTCTTAGGTTAATATTGGACCAAAATCAGTGGAAAACTATTCCATAAAACCTTATGCTGGTCACAGAGACACTTGATAGTGTGATCTTGCCCTCCTTTCAAATTGTCTCCAAATTCAATTGAACACATAATCTAGAATGACTGCATTCCTAATATATTATAATACTTTTTCACATGATGCAGCTGTCATTGGTTGAGTATTTTCCTACTCTTAGGAAAGATTTTAATAATTTATTTGCATAGATTCAGAATGTTTTCAATCAAATATATAGGAAAACACATCTCTTGGCCTTGAGTCTTCCAAATTGTGCTTGAAGTGCAATGTTTTATGATCAAAATCCAGTACAGAATGGAATATGGTGCAGTATAACGAACTATAAGGGAAGCCATCTAAATCAGAATAATAAACAAACATGCATGTATTTGCTAATGTATCTAGTATTGATAATGCAAAATGCCTCTTTATATTGTACTGACTGTGTCAAACACATATCACCACTGGAATTAGAAGTATAGATCTCTGAAGAAAATAGCTCAAAAATCATCTGTAGTTTTTAGTCCCTTTTTCAACTCTAATTGAAATACAGAACATCTTTCCTGTGAAAGAACTGCCACCAGAAATCTTAGAAAACCTTATAGCTTTTCTGAGCTTTGTCATGCAATTTCCTTTGTTTGTTCTTGTCCAAAAGATTTTGTTTGCATTAAATGTATCACCATTTGCATTGCAATGTGCATGGCATTATCTTTATTCTCTAAACTCCAGTGGTGATGTTTGTCGTCTGACATAGTTGGTACAATATGGAGAGGCATTTTGCATTACGGTAGCTATGCTGCTAGAGGAAACAATGGCAACCAGAAGCAAATGTTATCTCCTGTTAATATACCATGAGATCATTGGTCTTGCACTGTTTTTAGCAAACCATTTACAGAACAGATTAGCATTTCTCATTTATTTCTTCTTTCAGTTCCTTTTATAATTAGCCTCTTCCTTGAATAGTATGTATTTGAGGAGACATCTTCCTCAAACTTTTGATAATGATTGTAGCTGTGACATGTGAATCACAACTTAGAAATCAAGTAAAATATCAGCCTAGCTGGGGGTAAATCCTCATGGACTACTAAAACTAAGATTATTTTAGCAAAGAATAAATGCACTGCTACATTAAAAGGGATGGGTACCTCCCATCTGTGAGTAACATTCAAATTCACTCCCACAAACCTATATGTTATTGGTAAATTTATTTCTCCCCTAATTGTTTTTATTGACACTGGTATAATACCATTGGAATAATTCCTGATGTTCCCCTGTGTGAGTGAGAGAGAGATCAGGCTCATTCAATGTGAACTGGTGAGGATATTAGTGGAAGTGGTAAAAAGTGTCAGTTGCACTCATTTGGCATACAAAGATTAAACTTACATCCTTAGAGGGCAGAAGGGTGGAGCGAGGTGTATATCAATGCAGAACAGGCTGTACTTTGTTGGCTTCCACATCCAGTTAGTCTTTTGAAATGTGTGAAATAATTCCCAGAATCGTCAAAGGGCCTTGTAATAATTGTGGAGTTTACACAAGCTAGTGGAATTGGTGTTGTATCCATTCTTCTATCAATTTGTCTTACTAAAAACTGTCCAAACAAAATCTCTGTACAAACACAAAAGAAGGTATAGCCCCTGCCCTGAAAAGCTTACAATCAAGGAACTGACTATTAACAATGTTTTACAGGAATCTATGTACTGTGTACACATTTACTTTAATATCTGCTAGCAAAAAAACAGTAATTCCTTCTGTATTATAAAATCCAAAGATTGCCTCTTTGGTATCAAATGCTATCTTTGTCTGGCCCTGCACTTAATGTCTTCTCACTTTGACTGTAAAGAGAGAGCGAATCAACAAGTTTTCCGCTATTCGGGAAAGAGCAGACTTGTGCTAAATCCACATTTTATTTGTTTTTATATTTTTGGGTGCAGAATGTTTTTGAATTGTTCATCCTATTATGTGATTTCAAATTATTTTTTATTTAAACTGACTTGTTACTGTTGCACTGAAACATGAATTTTTGCTTGATTTTTGATGCAAAAGCCAACTCTGCGCAAATGTGAACCTATTTTTGCTTTTTAAAAGGCCTGATTGTGCTCAAAAACTGGCCCTTGAAAATGGGCCCATTTGGCTCCAAATATTTGCATGCCAAAGAAAAAGTTTCTTTGAAAATATGTAATCTTTAAATTTTAGGCATTTAATTACAAATACTTTGCACAACTCTAGTCAGTAGTACTTCTGGCTGTGGTAACAGGATGTGCCTTATTGTTTCCCTCATTCAGATGTAAGTAGTATTTCTCCCTGGGGACAGATACAAAGTTGATAAGCGCAATATAAGAATTTACATAGAATAGACTAGTCTACTCACATCTACTCTACAATACCCTTCCTGGCAATTCACCATTGCCCTGCACTTTGTGTGGCAAACCACTTACACTGCTTTGAACTGGTGTAAATGACTACAAAAGGTGGAGGGCAAAGGTGAATCAAGCCCAAGATCTAAAATGGATTTTCTTGGTCTTATATGATTCCATATTTCTTTACCTGCTATCACTGTGACATTTTATATGATGAAATATTGTTATTCTTATGACTAACTGGCACTGGCCCCTTCAGCATGTTTTTGATGTATTTATCAGTCCTGTGCATCCATGATTTACTGTCCCTGATCCAAAATACACCTGCAATCCTTAGTATTCCCTTAGCTGGGCTAAACATAAATTTGCTGCTTTCCTTAAGAGGATATCATTTTAATTCTTGCATAAGATCTCCTCCACTCCACACACACATGGTCTTTATTACAGTATCTTATTTGATACTCAATTCTCTTTACTCCATGAGTGCTTCCAGTTATCACCACCCCATACTGCCCTCTTCTTCTCCCCCTGTATTTTGGCTTTCCTGTCCAGCAGAACCATCACTGAAGAGATGAAGCATACCAATTTCTAGCCCGGATAGCATGGCGATAAATTGTCACCTTTGCTGTGGTTGCGGATCCCTGCCTGTGGTGTAGATAATCAGCATATCAAGTCATTCCACTCATTATAGTGGTATCACACCTTCAGATTTGTCTTGCTAGGGGGTACTATCATGACTTTTCCAGTTGTAATCCCAAGCACGCACATTCTCTCCCAATGGGGTGAAGATTAAATGTTCAGTCTTTGGATTCTGGATTTCTAGTGTTTCCATCTCTAGGACCAGATCAAGAGCTGAAGCTTATTTTGATTGATGGCTTGATTCCTTTTGATACCGCAGTTCTCACCCACAGTTGCACCAAGCACTCTCCTCCTCCCAAATAGGTCAGCAACTGGTTTTGAGTCAATACATCTCTAGTCTTAGGCATTTCTTGAGGAAATGCATAAGCAGAACCTTTAGGCTTATGCAGCCCGCTCCAAGGTCCCACATATCCCTCAGAGAATATTGATATCCTTAAGGTTCTTCCCACAAGGAATTATAAAGTCTATAAGTATACAAAATAGCTTTCACCTGTCTTCAGCACATGATTCTTTGGTCTGTCCTCTTCCACCTCCTCTAACAGGAGCAAATAAATACTGCAGAGCTAGAACTCCAAGCAACATGCTCTTGGAAGATGACTTTCTTGACAGCTGTCAGTGTCCCTTGAGAGCTGGATTTCTGGATGCTTTCGGAATCTCACTCTCAAAACATCTGGCAGCAACACTCTAAACCTATTGGCATCCTGTGGCGTTTGCACTTGCTATAGATTACTTTTAGGGAGGAGCCCTACCCACAAATCTCATTAAAGCTAGCATAGTTCCTTTCTTTGTGTTGGAAACAGCTACTGCTTCTCCCTGTTGACCTCCTGATCCCACTGAAATAAGTAGCAAAATTCCCATTCACTTCAGTGGGAGCAAGATCAGGTCCTATGTAGTGGCCAAAGATCTTATAGGGTTTCCTCATAGACTTCTGTTGTGTTGGTTTGGTCAGTCTTCTTTTCCCCATCTCGTGCTGCCTGCTCTGCAAATGAGTGTTTCTAAGTTTGAATACTCAGATACCTAACTCTCAGTGCTTACAGACCATATGGGCCTTTTCTAGCAGCTGTAATACTGAGAACTGAAGTGTTCTCTTAGGATCTGTCTAGACAGCCTGAGCTGCTAATTCAGTTCCATGGCAATCCTGTGCCCTGCCACAATTCCACACACACACACTGCCCCTTTCCTCTCCCACTCTTTCAATGCCTTGTTTTCAGCTTGGCCATACTACCACCTTGTCTCCTTCAATTCCTGATGCTCTTGGCCAAACTTTCACCCCAACTTGATTAATGAAACCAAACTCTGTTCCATGTAACACAGATCTTTAATGAACTTTCCTTCCTGAATCTGCTCCTTTTGAAGAGACGTGACTTGGCCAGATAGTCCCACTCGTGCCCATGGCCAGTCAAATAAGCAGGTTTGAGTTCCTTGCATAACTGCAATAACAAAAGAAAAAATAATAATCCATTCTAATACTGTACTTTGGCAGTGGTTTCAGTATTACATTGTTTTTTGCTGTTTGCCATATAGAGATGTAATCTCCATATTATAAAATTATGGTTAGCTCCCCATTAGATATCTGTGAAATGACATCCATTTCCTTCATGTAACAACACTAAGTAGTCTGGTCCTACCCTCTGTAGGTACTTGAGTGTTATCAGTGTAATATTTTTGTTAGAGATCTAATCAGTGGGAATGTATAACAGTAATTTGTTATTTCACAGAGGCATCTTGATTCTGTTTTGTTTTTGTAAGAAAAATATGATCCCTGCTACACACATCCATCCTTTAGAGTACTTTTTCTGTTAGAGATCAAATCACCATTGTAAGTAACGTTGTCATTAGTTATCACCACTAGATTTCTTAGCTTACACTTTATTTTCCACTCTTAAGAAATTGTGAGCCTTTGCTCCCCCGCAACAATCAATTGTAGCCAAACTACAGTCTACTTTGGCAGATGTTTTAGCATTAATTCTTTGTGCAGTTGCTTTTGCAGCTATAATCGGAGTTAGCTATCACATATCCATTTCTTATTATTATTGTGTTACTTTGCCTCCTCTCTTTTGCCATCGTTTACCTAAAAATGACATGCAGAACTTCTCTAATACTCCATAGCAATGAATTATGTTCCAGCTTTACTTCGTGATTGCCATTTTTTTACTATGATTTTATAGATTTAATCTTAGTTATGTGTATCTTGGGTGTTCATTATATTAGTAAATTTACTAAATGACACTTCTATTTTAGGTGTGTTTGTTTAGAAGACAACATAACATCATAATACTGAAGTCTGTAAAATATATCACTGGAATCACTAATAAAGAGAGTGCTCTTTCTTAGCGGTATATTTTACTGATTTCTTCATGTTGTGAACTGTATTTAACTTTATTTCTGTAAGCGATCAAGTCAACATATATAATAAGCTATTGATGCAACATAATCATTCCTTTTGATTTATTTGGATGTTTACTCAATGACTTATGGTGTTTTACATATTAGAATTGGTCTGTCAACAATTAACATTCACTGCTTATGAAAGTCATACTTCAGGCAATGGAGTGTTATTAAACTGCAACCAATGTGCTAGAAATCTGTCTTCTGATAATAAAATTTCTATGTATAACAGCAACTGAGAAATACTGCTATATATTTATGCATAGATTCTAGGATAGCTGGGGAGTAAAACCACAGAGGGGCTTGAAACTCAGTACAGCCAGCAGATGGGGCTGCTAGCTTACAAATAAAATAGCAACTGAGAAGGACCCAAGATCCTGTAAGTTTTTAAAAAAAATAGTTTAAGAAATACATTTTGTTTAGAGAAAAACAATTTCTAATATTTCAGATGCTACTTGGCAATTGTATAAAAGTACATGCAAGTTGAATATATGTTCAATATATGTATATGTACATAAAACAACAAGCCTATATGTATTATATAAACATGTACAGAAGCTTACACTTGGCTAATATATGTTTATGAAAAACACATATTATCCACACATGATTAAGAAAAAAATTATTAAGTCCTACATCCCAAAAGTGTTGCAGCTCAGCCTGCGCGCACCCTGGAGTCATAGAGTTTGATCTTGCCCTATTCCACTTAAAGGGAGTTTTTCCATTGACTTGAATGAGAACAGGATCCTAGTGAGAAAGCCAGAGTGAAGTGTCAAGAAGCTTTCCTTACCCCTTGTTGCTGATGTGAACCATAGCATGGGAGTCTCTGTGAGATATAGTCATTTATCTGCCCTTCAATATGGCAACAAGGAGCTGCAGAAGGGGAAGGAAAAATTTGGGGTGGGAAACATGTTACTACAAAGGCAAAATCAGAGACTCTGGGGCATTGGGAAACTTTGGGGCAAGAACCGAGGCAGAGTTCTCTAAATAGAGATGTTTGAAAACAGACATGAAAATTTCCCTATATCTCAGGGCTTTGTCTGAAGTGCCTAAGGAAGGTAGGAGCACAAACCCATAAATCCCTTAAGTTCTCTTGAAACTCCCCATATTGAACGGTCTTGTACTGTCAAGAGAATGGTAAGATGGTTTAATAGGACATATCCATTAAATTTGTTAAAGAAAACCCCCTCAGCACAAACAAATTAAAGCGTCCTTTAAATGAGACTGAAATAATCAGAGTAAATAAAAGGTTATTTCCTCAGTTTATAAATTCCAGAAGATATTGATTGGAATTTTACTGGAAATGTATATTTTAAAAAATAGATAAAAATTGACACTTGGCACCGGAAAACAAAGTAATGACTCTAATTAGGTTTCTCTAGGGCGAAATCTACACTTCCCATTGCTCTTAGAAAGGAAACAATTTCATCCAGTGTCTAGATTAGATTTATAGGGCTCTGCTATGAAGAAGTAAGCATGTGAATATTGCAGAATCCCTTTCCTATGCACTACATAACCTTCTTTCCTGTCAAATGTGCTATACACAATAAACACAAGATTTCTCAATCTAGAGGAGTAAAGCAATCACCAAGGGCCCTGTTCTCATTTTTAGTTTAGTACCCGGCATACAAGTATATTATATTTTTCCCACTGAACTTTAATGTAGCTACACCACAGGCACTGATCTGGGTGTGGTTTAAGAGACTCATTTTAAATATAGGCTACTCTTTGTTTGGTTTTTGACCATGTAGGAACTGCACTGGTCTTAACAGTGATTGATCACTCTGCAGTGTATTCAGCCACACAGGGGCAACCTCCATTAATGTGTAGTTCACAAAAACAACAGGACAGATTCCTAGTACAGTTTGACAGAATGACATAATTGTAGTCTATTCTTGCTAATGCTGCTACTTCTTCCTCCATGTCCTCTGTAACTGGTGTCAAAACCCTCTCTTAGGCAGTAGGTCAAAGGGTGCTATGCTTTGGCTTGTAACATATTAAGACAAGGACAATCTGTGCCAATGCACTAAACCCAGAACTATGGGTGTGGAAAAGCTTAACACTACAGTTTGCCCTATGATACTACTCTTAAGAAGGGACCCAAAAAAGACATGGCTTTTGGCTTAATATGTTTCACCTTAAAGGAACTGTCGGAGGACCACTCAAAAAGGAATGGCAATTTCCTTTATCTATACTGTATGTTTCTTTAAGAAGAAAAGCACAGAAGTAAAAAATCATATTTATATTGTTTTATATTAAGAAGAAACCTCTGTGTATCCAGTACATCAAAGAAAGTGACCAATATCAACTTATCCTTATCACACATTCTTTTCATGTGCCTTTCATCTCAAGGTACTTCACAAAGAGGGGTATTAATATGACTATCTTATATATAGGGAAATTGAGATACAGAGAAATTACTGGCCCACTTACTTCCATGGGTGATGTGAGTGCTCAGCACAACTGAACATCAGGGCATATGGGACCTGATCAAGTTCTCATAATAAATCAGTGGTATAGCTGCAACTAAAATCCCAGATCTCTCAACTCCCGGTCACCAACTTGTAACCATTAAACCATCAAGCATCCCTTATCAAAAGCATCCCTTACCATGATGCTGTCAATGTCAGGCTTTGAGCGATCCACTTGCAGATTTCTCTCTGTCACTTTTGCTCCTTCCTATCATTTAAGATACCAGGATAACATGACCCTATATAACACCAGTGTGTAAAATCTACTTGAGAGGATACTTAATCCCAATGTATCTGATTGGATAATTTGTGTTTCAGCATTATCTAGCTGCAATGCCTTCTGTGCTTCTCTTCATTTTATTAGTCCTCTCAAAAGAGGTGGACCTGGAACAGAATGCCTGTAGGTGTTGAGGGAGTTCTGTTCTAATCCCTGGAACTTTGGCCCTTGTCTAATCATTCTTCTTTCCCCATCCCTATCTTAAAAGTCTTGGAATAAAAGCTCCTTTTTCAGACCCCAGTGATATTTCACATAGCTGCGATGTGTGGAGAAGTCACGTGGACTGTTAAATCGAAAGAGGAAAATATCCTCTGGGTTTTTTTAACTTTTCATTCAAGAGTTTGCCAATAACAGTTTAATGGCTTGAATAAATAGTTACAGAGTGAATAGTAAAATGAGAAGGCAATGTGGAATGGGGTATCTGAAAAACGGAGCTAAATGAATGGGAGAGGACTAAAATCTGAACCAAAAATAATACATACAAGGTTCAGGAGAACCATAAATAAACCTGACTATAAATTAAGATTTGATTATGGATTTCACAAATTAGCTCTTAGTTTTCACTGTGTGCCTGTGTCGGGGGAAAGGGAGGATGGTTACTGCATACAGCAGCGCCATGTTGTACATCACTATGTCAGAACATACCATTTGCTGTACCGGGCCCATCAAGTCTGGCGTCCTTCCTCTGGCATTGTCCTATACCCGAAGTCTGTATAGGCACCCAAGCAGTTGTGCAATGCTGTGCATGTATGTAAAGCTTTCTTCCTGTCCTGTTTCATCAGCTCGCTCCCTGAAGCATGAAATATGAACAGCTTAATGCTCCAGATCTAAAGCCTACTAAGTTCAATAAAAATATTTTCTGTGATTTCCATAGGCTTTAATATGAACAGCCTTAACCTAATTCCTCACTTCGCTTTGCTGACATTATGGTAACAGAGAGTAGGAGTGATAACAACAGGTATCTGTGGGAAAGCATTGATAACATGCTGCCCTTGGATTAAACTGGAAAAGCAAGGAAAAATCAAAGCTCTACAGTTCCCTCAGAGGGTTACTGTATCCCTAAAGAAATATCTTAAAGGCAGTGTAAAATCTCAGCCTGGCCTTCTTTTTATCAAAAGACTAAGGTTAAACCAAGTGTCTTTACAGCATATCCTTCATTGTGCCAAAGTATGTACCTGCCTTACCCTAAAAGCCCATATATTTTAACTTTATCTTGGTTTAATAGAAGATCAGAGCAGCCATCTATAATACATAACAGGATTCCACCTACCAGCATTTCACACGTTGCGTTAACTGCTTATATAGAGCATTCAAGTAAAAAAAAAAAAAATCTAGCTCTCATACAATCACTTTCGTGCTGTGAGAATTAGAAGAGGGAAGACCACTGTAGTGTTAATACAAAATTTAAACAGCAGATGCCTGCTTAAAAAAAAGTTGGAGTGATTCATTTGAAGGTCAATCAATTTTATATGCTTTTAGTCAAAAGATAAAAGCCTCCAAAAAAAACAAACCCCAAGTGACTGGCTCCTTGGGTCTTGTTGTTTCATAGAGAATACCTTATGAAAAGGTTCAAAGTGCATTCAGTATTTCCAGCCATTTGTAAAACATATAGAACCCTTACATGCCTGACATTCTTGGATCTTTATGTTTTCTTATCTTCTTGCACGTGACACAAACTGAAACTGATTGCCAGTAAGCCTCATCTGCTTTTATATTGGCAGCACTGTCCAATATGCCTGATATCTGTTTCCCTTTACACAAACAAAAAAAATTAAATGCATCTCCATGAATTCTGAAGACGTAGGCAACAAGGCTGCAATCCTTTCCTTTCATGCAAAATTACCATTTCAGACACCAAACAAATACTGCTCTGCAGTTTTCTGAAATTAATATTCTTGTATCTAGTCAGGCACCATTGCCTTGTAGTCTCTAGTCAATGATTTCATTGCATATGCTACTGAAAAAAAATCAAGCCATAATTATAAATTCATAAAATAAATAATTCATTGGTATAAAATGATTTTTAAAGGGATTTAATAAGATTTATTTTCCAGACAAATAACACAAATGTTCTGATTAAACCATGTTTCAGTGTATGTTAAACTCCAGCCCAAACTGATTGGGTACATTTTCTTTTTTGAAACTACCTTTGATAAGAAATACATTACAAACTCATCAGTTTAGCTTCCTGTTAACAAAGAGACAGCAGCCGTCTGGATTATTCTAGATCCGCAGTGAAACTGCCACACTATGTACGCTCAAACTAAAGCTGTGCAAGTTTGACAAGGGGCAGATGAATCCAGGAGTTATTGTGCAGGGGTTTAAGTCTATGCGGCAGCTGACGGTTGAAATAATCATCTATACATTGCTCTGAGCTAGCTGGGGAAAGGTTGAAGCTGTATATTTTCAACATATCTAGTCTAATGGTTAATCTGTTGTCTTGTACAGGGGGTGCTGGGTGGAATCACAGCAATAGCTGACAGTTTGGAGGAATTGCAGTGGGTATCTTGGGTTGCCTGATTCACAAAGTGGTAGGTAGAAAAATAAACAGGCTTGCAATTGAAAGAGGAAAGTCATGTTCACTGTCACTCAGACCAAAAGAATTTTGGTACCCAGAAGCTCAATCAACATATTGATTATTTGCATTCAGCAATAGGGAGCTCCATGTTGTTGTATTCCACAACCCCAGGAGTTTGAGGTACATAAAGCATGTTCATAAAGCATGCCAGATTACAGAATAACAGTGATTGCTGTGTTTGGTGATAAATGGAGAACTTGCTTAAGAGAAAAGGAAAGTTGAAGGGGGGGAAATCAACTAGTTATTCAAACCAGGGATTGGTAGACTGCTAAAAACTCCTTGTACTTCAAGTGCTGATGTGGTTTATCTGTATAGTGATGTAGTATCACCCTTTACAGAGATTAAGAGGATGTAGTATGGGTTAGAATGAAACCAAAAATGAGGTATCTGCAAGGTATCTGATAGCTGGCTGTGAGGAAAAATGCTATGTTAGATTCTGATGAAGCGATGGTATTGAAAGCCTAACAATTCCAATTGATTATTTTATTTTATTTTATTTTAGGTATTGTTTTGGTTTGTCGTCGTCATCTTCTTTTAAACACATCTTTATCTCCCCTTCCAGGCAAATCACACTGAAGCCAGATCCAGCCATTTATTTGAAAGAACTGTACTGGTAGTCTGCCTTGTTACATTTAAGTTAAAGCTGAGAATAAAACAGGGAGTGCCATGGGCATGGAATTAAGCACATGGGCTGTTTTTAAAAATGTTCAGTATTTGCTGGTTATTGTTCAAATTAATTTGATTATAACAAATATAATGTATAGAAATAGAACAAGTAAATCTGCAGATATGATTTGATAATATAGTCTTTAGGCAAAACCTTGTATTTTCTTCCCAGGGTGCAGCTTGCTGAGACCTTTTGTGAGGCTGCATGTTACTATCTTGAAAATAAACCTGTGTATAAATCAGTTGATACCTTGACATTTGA
This sequence comes from Emys orbicularis, assembly GCF_028017835.1. Lineage (NCBI taxonomy): Eukaryota > Metazoa > Chordata > Testudines > Emydidae > Emys > Emys orbicularis. The sequence continues at coordinate 64,307,385 of NC_088689.1, forward strand.
TAGGCATTATTACCACTTAAGATAATGCTAGTAGGATTTCTGGTCAAGAGACGTAAAGTGGTTGCCATTAAATAGACATTTGCCTACAGTTACCACACAGATGTATTAGAGATGCTAGCTTCTTATGCTTAGATTAGGAAATATCACACTGTCTAATCCTGAGTGTGGTAAAGGTTGACTGACTTGTGATGACCACTCTGTATATCCCAGTTTTATCTTCCCATTTTCTCTCATTCACTGCCCTTCTGTCTGCAATCCTCAAAAATCCATTGATCTTCTCTACAAAAGACAGATTTATGGATCCATGGCAAAGGCCCTGTGTTTTTATAATTAGCAATGGTAACAGACACTACAGATGCGGTGGTCATCATCAGAGATGGAGCATTTGACTTTTAGCACTAAAATCACAGGCCTCTACTAATTTGAGCTAATTTGGCTGTAAGTGAAAGGGGGTTGTTCTTTAATTCAAATGGTAGAGTCATTGGGGCTAACCACAAAATAAAGACTTGATCACGTATACACTACACTGGATGATGTTAGCTTGAAAACTATGCAGTGTTTCAGAGAAGAAAAGGCCCCAATACAAGTAGGTTGGGTGCCAAGCCTGCTGAAGCATAGAAGGTCTGTAATGACATACTTAGCTCTATATAATTAACAGTGATATTTTCCCCATATGTGTGTCACATCAAAATCAGTATCATGTCCATGCAATAGGTCAAAAACCCTAGCCAGATAAAAAATGAATTATGTAAATAAGAGATTTCAGCTTTTATTGTACAGTAGGACACATTTTAAAACATACGTGCTTAATTCATGCACATAGAAGTATTTTTATGCACATACAGAGGTACTTGAATTTGCAAACTATGGAATTGCACATGTAAAATTTAATTATGTGTGCAGCAGTAGTTAGCCATGAGGCTCAAATATATACTTTGTCCACAACATTGCTTCTTTATGTCTGTTCATGTATTTCAATATGTAAGTTAGGTGCCCTGTTTTTTGAAAATTTGGCCCCACAGGATTGTACATTTTGCCATGCTATCTAGACTAAAAATACCAAATCTGAATATCTCCCAGATGGACTTCTAGTCTGGTAATTTCTGTGTTTCTAGAAGAATTAAATTAAAAATGGGAACTCTTTCACTTCTCCCCGGTTACTAAGTTTGTAATATTTATTTTGATGGTATAGTGGGTAATCAGGGTATACGAGGTAGAGCTAGAAGTCATAAAGTGAATTTGAGCCAAGGAAAATCTAGGCTGAATATCAGAAGATAAATCCCTAATGATAAGATCTATATGGGCATTTATACTACCCAGTAACATGGTATCTGAGCACCCAAGGCCTACTATGCCCTGGAATTGTCTCCCAAAAAAAACTGGGCTGGTCCTCACATGAGTTGATTGGAAAGGTTTGAGAAGCATATTGGTAGATTTTTCCCTCTCTCCTTTTTACTTCAAGTGTTTTGATGCAAAATGGTAGTTTTTTATGGATTATTTTCACCATTATAGACTGTGAAAAAAAATTGAAATGAGATCGTTGTATTTCAGAAAGTGTTCAAATAAGCACATGGCTCACTGGACCTGTGTAGAGAAGTAGGCTATGTGGATAGTTTTTATTATTTGAAAATTTGTCACTGGATAAATTCCAGAAGTAGAAGCATAAGGTTTGAGAAACAGCAACAATCTGTCCAATGCAAGGCTGATGATTCCCTGAGAATGTATTCATTCCGTGTGGTACATTTCAACGTTTTGTGTGTGATTTTAGTTAATCGAGGTCACAAATTGCCTTCCAGTAATTTAGGATCCCTTTGAAATCTTATCTATTAGTACTTGACCATATTTTATTAGTAATAGCAAACAGTAGAAAAATACTGCAAGTTAGGTTCTGATCCAGCTTTCATTGATATAAATATTTTCATCCACATCAAAGGGAGTTGGATCAAGCCGTTAATGTAGAGACCCTTCTCGGACTAATAGGTACTTCATTCAATTCACTGTGGTTGAATCTTGATGATCAGTGCATACTCAGTCTGTCATAGGTCATGTATGATAAGCTTTTTGGAATCATGACAGAGTCCTTATTTCTTGGAAACAATTGGCAGGTATCTGAGTGCCTCATATGTATCCCATTTCCAGCTGACGGTAAACTGAGCAAAGAGGTCAAAAACATGTTGACCTCTGAAACTGCCTTTGAGCTACTGCTTATTCACTTTTACTGGAGAATTTTGTAAACCAGTAGAAACAGGTGGAAATAGTGCTGCAAGATGAGCCCATATATTCCTCCCTCCAGACCTTCTTCACCTATGACAATGTAATAATGCAACATAGACCTTTACCAGCTCAAGGGTCTATTCACCTACTTTTCTATAATGTATGCAGTATTCTCGTAGCTGTGTTGGTCCCAGGATATTAGAGAGACAAGGTGGGTGGGATCATATCTCTTATTGGACCAACTTTTGTTGGTGAGAGAGAGACGTTTTTGAGCTTACACAGAGCTCTTCTTCAGGAAGCTCTGTGTAAGCTTGAAAGCTTGCCTCTTTCCAACAGAAGCTGGTCCAATATAAGATATGATCCCACCCCCACTTTGTCTCTCTACTTTTGCATCAGATTGAAACCAGCAATAGGAGATCATAGCTGCATAATTTTATTGCAAGGCTGACACATGTTTTACCCTGTCTTCTGCAGAAGGTTATATTCATTAAAGGTTTTATTTAATGTGTTGTTTTTGTTAAGTTACCTTCTGCTCCTTAGAAAAGGAAAGATTAAGGCTGACAATTTCAAACTGAAACCACATTCAGGCACTTAAATTGGTTGGTCTTGTTTTTAGAGGTGCTGTGCATTGACCTTGGTGAAATTTGCCAGTACTGAGCTCCTCTGAAAATCAGGCCACTTTTATTTAGTTGCTTAAATATGGATTTAAGTCCATAACTATAGGCACACAAGTTTGAAACTTTTGACCTTGCCTCTTTTCTGATTCCTTCTTTACTTTAATAGCAACAGAGTACTGTATCTTCCCTGACACTTTCAGCAGGTTCAAGGGAATAAACATCATAGACAAGCTAACAAATCTTGAGATCATTATCAACTTTTGGGAAATAGGCTTGGCTTCAAACACTCTTACTTTAGGATTATTGCTTAAATATGATGATAATATGGAATAATCCTTTTATAAGGGTTGATTATATATAGAGAGAGAGCCATTTTTTGAAAATGTTAATAAGGCTGCAGATATAAACCTATACTTCAGCTACAGAAACTGATAGTTTAAGCTTTAAAGCTATAATTCCACATAATATTAAAATTGATTTATCCTGTGGTTTGAAACCTTTTTTTAATACACAAAACATTAATTTACATTTTTTCTTATTATTTAGAAGTAAAGAATGAAGCTAGATCAAGTTATCCAAAATGTTCATTTCAGTTCAAGAATGCAACTACTAATGCACTCGTTGGTGCCAAGCCCACTGAAGGAATCCCGGAACCTGTTCCACTTGTTAATAACCGTAAAGGGAGCCTCTTTCTACCCAACAATCCCTCGCTGCTGCACCTTAACTTGTTGAGCTCTGTTGAGCATGGAAAATCTACCTACTGTAGATTGCAAAGGGCACTCAGTTTGCCTGTAAAATACTGCTATCACCCTCAAAATCCTGGGTTGAACCAAGATCTCCGTAGGTAGCCCCTTAGTTGGATGCATAAGGCAGTACAGATTGGTTTGTGCATGGTTTTACAGTTTGAGTGTTTTCAATGTGAAAATGACATTACTAATGCTCTGTTAAGTGCTTACAGATGTGGGTTTCTTGAGATGTGGTGATTAATAACTTAAACAAGATAGTAACTAATGTTTCTGGGTGGTTGATGTTTTATCTTTCTTATGTTTTATTTGCTTTCAAACACTTACATTCTAGACAATGAGTTTACTAGGTGTTCCATTTCATGAAGTATTTGGTAGCTGAAAGGTTGTTAGATAATCCAGCTCATTTTGGGGATCCACAAAAGGGAAGCACCCATAAACTATGTTGTTAGTGACCTTGCAGAGGCAATGAAAGAGACCGATGTATTTAAAAAAATAGTAACAAAATAATAAAAGAAAAGTTATGAACTTGTCCAATGTTTCTGGAAGACATTTCCTTTATTTGGCTTAAAAACTAAATGAGGATAAAAGTCAAGTAATATGTTGTTACAGATGTTCGGCTCTGCATTAAGGCTGTTAAAATTACCAGCACATCTTAAATCAATTCATGGAACATTGTCTGGAGGTTATGTCATTGAAATAATGAATCCTTTTTACTCAAGAATAAGAAAACATGTTAGAACATCAGTGTAACTTCAAATTAAACTCCAGCATAAACCAGAATATCTGAAGCCTCATTAGACTTGCCTGACATTTTTCTAGCACTGAGTCTTCCCGAACTGTAAAACTGTTAGATTCTGTGCCTATTAGACAAGCGAGCACTGGGTTGTTACAACAGTACATTAAGTGTTATACTTAGGGATGTGCAAAAACAAGTTTTTGAATTTTATGAGAACTCAAAGGCTGGATTGAGTTCACATTCTATAAAATTCTGTGTTGAATTCCTGAACTTGTCTGTACTTTCATGAAAGCTGGTAAAGAAGGTCTGCATTAATATAGTATGACTGTATTGTAATACAACTCCCACAGCATTAAATAAATTGAAAATATTAAAAATAGGGCCACATTCTCATTAGCAGAAGCAGTAGGTCAAATGTATAGCATTAGTGTTCAGTTGTTATAAATCACAGCCTGTTACTCAAATACAGTTGTCTTTCATGAAAGCGAGTAAATTTAAGATTCCCTTTTATTTTAATTTTTATTCCTCTCATGCAGAAACAGGAACCATGAAATGAAAATGATATTTTATAGCTTAACTAAAAGTTTTGCTAGATTTACTTTCTTTAAATATACAGGAAATTAATAGAATATATTAAAGCTAATAATTAAATATGGTTTATATCCTACTTGTGACTAAGAATCCACCTGTGAGTTAGCATTGCAACACTTTTGGGAACCAAGCCATAGGTAATGGTCTCCATTACACACCATTTGTATATTTCAGCTTCAGACAATTCTCCCCTCCCTCTCCCCCCCCCCCCCAATCCCCACCCACACACATACATGTTTAGGGAATAAAACTGCATTTCCAAACTGCAGATGCACTATAAACTCTTTGCATACAGATTTCATTTAAAAACAAAATCCCGATTCAAATGTGACATGTTTAAAATAGGTGATCTTTCATTGCCACAATGAAAATAAATGGCTCCCTTGCTTGAGCAAGGCATGGCTTTAGTACAGAAATGAGGTGTCTCCGAGGGCTTTGCTAATAGGTATTAACTTGTGAGCCATGTAACCCTAGAACATTGCAGGTGAACACAGACAGTAATACGGCATAAAGATGATGGGCACTTAATGAAGAAAAGAGCTTGTTTATTGTAGGTACAACACTAAAAGAAACTGTACACTTTGTCAGGAAATCCAGCTGTGGAGATCGTCATTCTGGAAGGTAATAATAATAATAAGGCCTAGTTTTACAATTGGCCAGTATGATAGTAACATCTGGTAAGGTTGGAGAAAGCAAATGCTAGACCATGTAGGATGAAAGATCCTCATTGGACTTACCTTTTACATTTGAAACAGCAAGCATAACTCATTTTAACCACCTGAAGGCTTGGAAAAATACTTTTTTATAGCATTTTGCACTGTTAATAGAAATATTTCTGTATATAATATCATTACAGCTAGTCTATATCAAAATAAGACTTTACAAATGCTCCTACTGGGTACAGAGCTTCTTATACTAGTGAAAAAGGTATAAAAATGCACTCCACTTGTACTATGTTACTGAATTTCTTATAAACGTTTTCTAGCCCCAGGGGGGCACATTAATTTAGATGAACTTTGAGCTTTTATTTACTGGCAGAGAGAAACATTATTTGTAGGTGATTTCTGCAAGCAACATTGTGCATGGTTATTTCCTTTAATCTCTTAAGTGGTGAGTCCATATGATTTGGACTGACTTTATATCAAATAAAGAACAAGGGAGTCCTGTGTATGCATTAAAAGCAAATTATTGCCTGTGTAGAATAGCATGTGAATAACTATTTTTGACAGACAAGTTTAAAACAAGATTACACCATTTTCCAGAGAATGACTTGCCAGAGAGTGTTATGGAACGAATAAAGAACCCCACACTTTATTATAAGTAGAGCTGGGCAGATACTGCTAAAAAAAAATTCGGAGAGTTTACAAACAACTGAATAGTGAAGTGATTAAGTTTTATTGCAACTAACTCTCCCAGAAAGTGGGTTTTAAATTTGCACATTTGAGTATTCGTTGAGGAAATGTTTACACTCTCAGCCAATCAAAGAACAGTAATTGCACTATGTAATTTATCTAACAAATCACAAGTAGGCAGTACAGCTAGAAATTTGAATGTCAAATATATAACAAATTTCACGATTATGCTATGGATTTCTAAAACAAAAAATGAAATAGTCAAATATTGAGGAAATTTCATATGCTTTATGGATGTTCTCTAAGCAGAAAAAATGGCTGAACTAGTCCAATAAATTATTTGTTGTAAGTTGATCATAGCTCAGTTCTAATTACAACTCCTTTTGCATCACTCTTTGAAGCTTTTAAAAAAAAAAATCCAGGATTTGTTAGCCAATGCCAGGTCATTTAAGAAGACAGCAATGTTGCCTTTCCAGTGTCCAGTCCTGTAAACTTGATGAAGGCAAAATGAAGTTCCATAACATACTCCGGAAAACAGACAGACATGACAAGCTAGAATGCGGGCTGTAAGAAAATAGTGTCAGAAGAGGATTGTAGCAGGAGGATATTGCTTAATTCATTCTCAGATAAATCTAGAGCAGATGACACATGTCCAGGTCTGCTTTTTTCTTCCTATATAGTTCATTGCAAATAGATTTTTTTTCCAGCTGCTGCTTGTGCACTGCTAATGTGTATTAAGCTCCTTTAATGTAGCTGCTACTACTAATCTCTTTCTTTTTATCTTTAAGGTAAAAGCTACTTAGGCCTCAGTTACATTGTCTTCTAGTCTGTTTTTCAATTAACTATAGGATGGAAATGAGACTATTTTTCATTCTTGATATTACAGCATTAGTCTGAATTTGAGAAATCACCATTCACAGATGATTCCCTTTGATAGCAAACATAATACTTATGTGTGCTAATTATCAAGTACAGTAGCTGTCCTTTAAACAGTAATGATGAAGGTTAATATTAACACACAACTTATTAGAAAACTGTGCTTGTTTAAAGCAAATAGTGTTATGTTATAGGTAATCCACTGATGTACACTTTACAGTAATCGCAAGTGATTTTACATTTGGAAAATGATCTTTCATTTAAAATGCACTCTGTCCTCATTAAAAGCTCCTTTGCTATAACACATCCTCTGTTATACAGGTACTATCCCCCACTTCCATTCAACCATACTCTGCTCATTCCTGTTATAACAGCTCCCCTTTGTGAGAAAGGTGGAGTGATGAGGTCTGAGTTGTGCTGGAGATCTGTGCACAATTGCAGGCAATGTTCACAATCCTGACTAACTGAAACATTAAACATCAAGGCATTGAATATTTTACATCTCTTCGTGAAGATTCTGTTGTCTGGCATGTGAGACGCAAGAACCAATTTGTATCTGGTTCATTAGCAAAAGCAGGCTGGCAGCTATTATGTTGGTATTTCAAATAGCACTTTATCTTTCTGTGTATATAGCAGAGCACTAATTCTACTCTTCAGTAGCACAGATTAATTGAAAATAACTCAGAGAATAACATAAATGCTGTTCCCTCCCACTTTTTTTTTGTTTTAAAAGTATGAAACCAATTTGAACTTCTGTGTTCAAAACCCTGGTTTTCTTCCCTTCTCCAGCTCCTCCTCCTCCAAACCAATCTCTTTGACTAACATATTTGATTTTTTTTTATTTATTTTACTGTTGGGCCTAAAAAGTTAGTAATGAAGTATCAGTGCGTGAATGGACGTTGAGTGTGTGTTCTTTGCTATGTCACTTGTATTTCGTATAGCGCTTAGAGGGGTCCTTAATCTCATGAGTTGCCTCTATTTCCAGTTGAAGATGAACATCCGTCGACACTGTCACCCAAAAAAAAGCAGCGAAATGGAGGCATGAGAAATTCACCCAACTCCTCGCCCAAACTGATGAGGTAAGACTGTAAGAAACTCATATCTTTATCTTCTTTCCTTCCTCTACACCTCCCCCTCCTCAAAAAGGGGTGGGGGTTTGAAGAAAAAGATTGTTAGATGGTTTCTGAAAGGCTGAAGTATTTATTCTGTCAGCTTGTCAGCAGTTAATGATAGAGCTGAAAAAAATTCTGTCATGAAAAACAGTTTGAAAAGCTGTTTGAAAAATACATAGGCTTTAAAGTCTTAGCTGTCACCCTGTCCTGTCCATGTGTAGTTCTTAAACAGCAGTGGCACTAATGATAGCACTAACCAATCAGAGGAACTCATGTGGTTAGTTTGCCTCAGGCAATTCTCTTTTTGTTGGAATCCCTCTGAGTTCTGTTTTCTGTACTTAAGGCCATATGTGAGATGTATCATCACAATCAAAAATGAACCTGAATATTACCTTCCTTTTATCCTGTCGATTGAAATCAAATTTCTGTTAATTGATTTTGACTGATTAAAAAAAAAGTCTAATAATCTATGTACTTGCCAAAGCAAAGTTCAAAACGAATGCAATTTTACTCAGGCTAAAAGCAATATTAATTATGAAATACAGGGATTTTTTTAAGAATAGTACCTACTCTGAAAGTGGATGATAAAAACATCTTCTGGTTGTTAATGAAATTTCCCCGCTATTGTTGGACATATAGTATTTTACAATAAGGGAACCCTCAGATATTTAAGTCATTTCTTTCCATCAAATTTCTCTTTAAGCAAAGGTTCTCTGTAATTGGAATTGCAATTGGGACATTGTACTATATTGAAGCAATATAGCACTTTTATTCTACTTCTCTCTCTGCCTTACCCTTCTCCTGTTGTAGTCAATGGGTGCAGGATCAGGCATGCATCACTTAGCACCTTTCTCTGCTTACTGGAAGCAGCCATGTTCCTCTAACGGCTATGGATATAGCCAGATGATTTTCCCCTCTCAACTTCAATCAGTGCAGTGGGAATTTCCTTAGCCAATTCAATAAGCATCCTTTTTCTGTTTATCGTTCCTACAATCTAGGGCATATTCAAGGGCATAACTTCTTTAAGTCTTCGTCATCTGCGTTTAGACTGCAGGACCAAAAGTGAGATTGATTCACTGAAGAAAATGCACCCAGCTGTGTCTTTTTTTTCCCCCCATTGACCATCTATTTCTGTTAAATGTATCGTTAAAAGTTCTCTGCCTTCCTGCTACCTCAGCCTTGCCTGTGTGACACTGATTTACATGCTTGTTTACAGTTTCTGAGGAAGAATAAAATGAGCATACTGCCAAGCTTCTCATTTTTATGATGCCAGTTGTCATGTTAGCATCATTTTCAATTTACTCACCTTTGGGTAATCTTCTTATCTGGCACTAATAGTTTTATCTGTTTAAAGTTTGAAAAATGTGGGAGCTTCCCCTTTCAGCCCCTAAATTTGGGGAAGTAAAACATTTTTTTAAAAAAAGAGAGCTGAAACATTTGTAGCTGAGTGCACTGTCCCTGTTTGCTATGTAAAGTATGCCTCATTTCTTTGATCTTGAGTAATAATAATTCTGGGGAGTTATACTGTTTTCATATGCTTCAAAGCTGTGTCAAAGTTTTGCTGCTTAAGGGTACTTCTTTATTCTACTGGCTCTTGGGTACTGAGATGACAGGTCCTCTGTACTAGGTGCAGGCTTTTTCAAGTCATAGCCTTCAGCAAAACATCAAATTACCAAATACAGGGTAACATACTTCTACACAAATGCCTTTCCCGTAGATATATTATACCATATATATTAAATACTTTAGTGTTACACGGTGCATTTTATGTGCAATGGAAAGTGATGGTTTGAGGTAGCCTTAGGGGTACTTTTTTTCCACAAGCAGAAAAAGCTAGTGTATACCCTATCAAGTATGGTTTTTACAGGACTTTCTGCCCGAAGGCCTTTGTAAATAAGTAATGATCAACAGATTGGCTGTGGGTTTTTGAAAAGCATGCCTGTGTCAGTTTGCATGATGGGGGGAAATTTTCAAAGGGGAGCCTGCTTTCATTGCCTGCCGAAGAGGGACTGAGGGAGCGTAGTCATCCCAAGCTCGAGCTGTCTGCTCAGTAGCACATCAGAATTGCTAAACGTGGGTCGAGCAATGAGTGGAGAACTTGCCAAGCCTCTGAATCCACACTGTTTTCTTTCTCCTCTGTCTTGCTGCTGAATTTACTTACCAACCCTATGCCCCCCACCCTCACCCCTTTCCCATACCCCCTAGCCTCTCTGCTTTATATGTCAGGAACATAGTGGCAGCCTGAATTGTAGCTCAGAGCTCTTAAACCCGAGAAAATGGAATGAATCGGAATAAATATCTATTTTCCATGCAAGCTGTGCAGTGGTCAAATCCTCCTCTATGCACAGCAAGTTAGGCTCCATTGCCTATTTTTTTAATACTTTCATGACTGAAATTGAAATTTCTTGACCGCCCCTCCTGTCCCCCCTGAGGTCTTTGGCTAATATCAATTAGAAGTATACAATGTTTCCTCCTAGGTAAAAGCACTGTGATGTCCAAAGCTGATACTTTAAAAATATTTTTCTCCTAAGTTTTGATGAAAAGTACTTTGACAGGGCAGATAGGACTCACACTGGCCACAAGGGGGTTGAAGAGAGCCTGTGGGCCCCTGCCCGGCTAAACCTGCAGACAGTGTCGCACATGGAGAAGTGAGTTAAAAGGAGGAGACCCAGCCCAAGACGGACCAGGAAGGAGAGCAGAGTTGTGCTGCTTCCTCGGCGAGGGAAGCCTGGTTCCAGCCAAGAGCTTAAGACGGCTTGCTACCTAGATGAGCCATTTTGTGAATAGGATGAGTAGGTTCAGGAAGATGGACAAGAAGGGACTAGCCACATGGAGACAACCCTGGAGCAGAAGGGCATGCTCTGACTGATGAATCCCCAGCTGACCCAGATTTTTAATTCTCTGTTTTCCTTTTTGTTTTTGGACTCTTAACACCCCGGACAGTGTAGAACTCTAGTGTGCCTTAACCAGACCGTGGCTGTGGTCCTATGAGTGGTTACATCCAACTGTCAGGGCCCCCAGCAGGGAAGTCATGCCTTTAAGTCCGGGGGGGGGGGGCACTTAGATGACCCAGTTACATTGCATAAGCCAGCTCTTTTTCAGTTAACAGACTAGTCCATAAGATTCATTCCTGCTGTGCCTGGGATAAACGGTTGGAAGGAGTGAGCATATGGAGTGGGAAGAGTATGCACAAAATTCCATCTGAGAATTTAATCATAGCTCTATAGAGTCACTTCCTGCTCAACCTTACAGGTAACATAGGGTCCAAAATTCTACAGCAATACTGTGTTTCTACTGTACAGAGGGCAAACCAGTGGAAGCTCATGCAAGGAAGAGGTCACTGTGCTTCCCTGTGTGCCGTGGGCAAAATACCCACGATAGCTCTTTCCACTGGAACACAAAGGATAAGAAGGGATGTGTCGTGAGCATGGCCAGCAGGTGCATGAGCAGAGCGCTTTGGACAGTTCAACTAATTCTTAATTTGAAGTGAACCTAAGCTCAGATGTTTTTGAGGTTCACCCAGCACTATACAAATCCATATTACCTAATATGATGGAGAACACAAAAGCTCTAAAACTCTATTTTTACAATGCAAGAAGCAAACTAAATTACTAGCTGAAGTAAATAATTATGAAATTTGCAAATGTCCTGTAGACACTAGAAATGTTTTAGCTGTATATGCCGAGATTCAGGAAACTGAATATTATGCCAATATTATGCTAGTGTACATCCAGTGAAAGTCAGTGGAGTCACATTGATATAAAACTGGAGGTTTGTGGTGGCGAATCAGGAACAGAATACCTGCATTATAACACTGGGCATATACACTAATAGACTGGGTAAACATTTAGACAATAAAATGAAAAACACATATTGAGCCAGATCCTAAGCTGCTGTAAATTGGCAGTTTAAAACAAAACAAAACAAAAACTCTAAAAAGGAAGAGAGCAGGCTTCTTATAAAGACATATCCTAGACCCGGTAAGACCTCCTATGACGCCGCCTCACAAAATGAAAAGGGAGAGTGAGGGGGAGGAAAAGGAAAGGAAAGAAACAATATACAGCAGAGTAACAGTCACATAAGGCATATCGGGTTTTCCTTTTCATGAGACGTTTGCAGAAAGGAAATGTGGAAACATTTGGTGCCCCCAGGTCATTAACAGACATAAATTCACTTGCTCATCATCTCAGGGTCTCTTTTTTTGTTGCATGTCCCTGGTGAATAACACGTTAAATGTGACCAGGCTCTCGCACCCACTGTATGTGGTAGCCAAGCTGGTCGAAAAGTAGCCCCTCTGGATTCAAGGGTGACCAGTAAAAATTTTGAAAAGTCCTGGACCCAAACCAACAAGCCACTTAAACTGTTGACAGGGTCCAAGTCCTCACTTAATGATTTGATAACTGCTGCTGCATGAGTGGAATGCACTGAGTAGCAGAAAATGTCAACCCAGCTGAGTCAAGCTACCTATTAATGTAAGAACAAATGGCATGTGACAGGGCCCAAGGGGCCTGAAGAGCAAACAAATAGTTTGTCCCTGTCCACTCTGAACTGAGTGGTATTCTTGACACAGGCCTCTAGACAAGTAGCATACTCAGCAAAGGGTCATTATCATTAGTGTCCCTGATCATATAAGAATCAGAGGCATCAGGAAGCTGAGTTTTCACTTGGTTACCAAGGAGAATTTCATAAGCCTTGAAGATTTTTCTTGATCCAAGATCCAGAAAAATACCCAGCCAAACAGTAAACTTGTTCAGAGGCTGTCAAGGTCCAGCAAAGTGACATGGAAAAAGTCAACTTTTCTGCCGGGCTTCCAAAAACCTAGTGGGCCTGTTTATCTGATAAAAATAAATAGGAAAACATCCACAGTCTATTTTAATGATAAGACGTATGTTAATCTAGGCATAGTATGGGCAGTGGCTGTACAACATCCCCATTGCCGCTCCTCAGCGTCCGTCCCCCCCGCTATGTCTACACAACAAGCTAAGGGTGTGATTCCCCTGCTTACATACACATACCTAGCTCTCATCGAGCTAGTGCAAGTATAAATAGCAGTGTAGCCATAGTAACATGAGTAGTGGCAGCGGCAGCATGGCTTAGCCGGGCTGAATACATACTCATGGTGAGTACAGTCTCAATATGGCTAAGCTGTGCGTCTGCTGCTGCTGCCAGGGCTATAGTGCTATTTATATTTGCACTCGCTTGATGAGAGCTAGCATGTATGTGTGAGCAGGGGAATTGCACCCATAGCTTGTTGTGTAGACGTAACCTCTTACACACACACTCTGTTCTACCAGTGCTATTCAGTGTTGACCTGCATTATCCCTGCCATTCCAGTTGAGATGCTTAGTTATTTGTGTCTGTACCAAATAAAGCAATAGTGGGGTTTTATGGGGACACCTGTCAATTAAGAACTAGTGAAATGAGTTTACTCATCTTTACCTTGTGACTTAAGTTAGATATGAATCCCAGGTCTGCAGAGGTGAAAGCTTACTGTGTTAACCATAATAATGGCTTACATTTATATAGTACCTTTCATCTTTAAGAATCCCAAAGCACTTTATAAACTTTGCAAGTACTATAGTGTATGTACAAGAATCACTTGACACTGCACTAATATGCAAGCCATCTCTAAGGTTGTTTAACAGCATAAACCAACTCCATGCAACCATTTAGGAATCCCATTATATTAAGAGGCAGCAACAGTAGTAGTGTAGGTTTTAGGCTGTCCACTGACATTAAAACCTCCATGTTGTCTAGACCTGGAGATATACCTATCTCATAGAGCTAGAAGGGACCCTGAAAGGTCATCGAGTCCAGCCCCCTGCCTTCACTAGCAGGACCAAGTACTGATTTTTGCCCCAGATCCATAAGTGGCCCCCTCAAGGATTGAACTCACAACCCTAGGTTTAGCAGGCCAATGCTCAAAGCACTGAGCTATCCCACCCCCCTGCTCTTAACAAAGTTAAATGACAGTAGTTTAAATGGTAGGGAACAGTCTATTCTAGACCTCCAACTTTTGCTAAAATTGGGGAACCTACACTAGTGATGTTTACAAACCGTGGTAATAAGAAAGTGTCAGATTTTACCCAGAGTTTTGTGACATCTTGCACAAATTTATCTGAGTTTAGAGAAGGGCTTTCAGGACGAATTAGGAGAGTCTGCCAGCAGAGAAAACAAGCAACTTCTTTTATAATGTACAGGCTAACCCTGAATACACTAAGGTCAAGGCAAAAGAATGTTGGAAGGAAAAGAGTAAAATCTTTAAACCAGGTGAGCAGAAGAGAATTTTTTCCTTCACCGATGACTTAGAGAAAAATAAGTCTCTAAAAGTTGTGACTTTTACCTTGAGGTGTGAAACGTAGAATTCATTTAGGTGGAAAAGACTACCTCATCATCTTAGCTGCTAGTTTATTTTCCATAGATTGCTTTTGTCAGGTACTTTCCACCATCCCCAATTTCCCCCCCCCACACACACACACACCCATAAATTCTTAAATCCTAGGTGTGCAGCTTGATAGAATCCAAATGAAAAATGCTAAAAACTAAGGACACACTTTCTGGCCCCCACGCTCTCTTCTTTGATTTGCTTATATGCAAGAATGAGAACAAGTGACCATTTCAGAACTCTTCTGTGTGGGAATTTGAGGAGTATATTTTGAGCAGCTCTTTGCATACCCAAGATGTTCCAAGTGGAAAATATGTTTACTCAGCAGATTCCTAAAAGAAGATACTCTGCGTTTACACCAGGTTCCTTAGTAATCATGATAAATTAACCCTTTGGAATGGCTTCTTAAAGTAGAATATTGCGACATTAGGCAACAGAGATACGAGCAATATTTTAGATGGAGGTGGAAGAAATTCATACTAGTTCTCAGAAGTATACCTCAGCCAGAACATATATTACATGATCAACTACTTGTCCAATGGTGATCACAAGACATTGGGTACCACCGGCTGTATTAGTTAAGTTCTTGCCATAGTAGTTTCAGGAGGATAGTGCAAGAAGAGTGGGACTATAGATTCCATTGACTTTAGACTCCATTGGCAATGATTTTGAGTATGACAAGAAAGAGATTCATTGAAAATATTCCGGTAGGTTTTCTTTCTGTTACTGTGCCATTTTTTCCCTATAAAGCTTCTTTCAGCTGTGCACTAAATCTGTAGAAATTCCATTGCTGATTAACTTGTGAAAGTAAAGGTCAGCTAAAGAGTGTCATTAGTGTAACACACACATTGGCAACAAATTCTCATTACAACTTAATGCCATCCACACAGACTGCAGAGGGTCATAGGGAATGGCTAATGGTAGCCGACAAATGGTGGGTTTATTAGTCACAAAACATTTGCTGAATTCCACCAGAGCGGCGTGACAACCTTCACAGCTAGTCCCAGCGAGCTGCAGTAGTCAGTGGAGTTTGCCTGTGACAAGCCGTCACTCTATCTTGGTAGAGCTTTATAGCACCAGTCAAAGCAGTCAGGGAAGATTGAAGTGACAGAGGCCCACTGAGTAAATAGTGAAACATGCAGCACATCATGAAATATTCAACCCGGGTGTAAAAGCTCTAAATGCTTTTTCAATTATTAGCACCTGCACTGGCTGCATACATCTAACACTAACAGCATGTTAATTGCCACCATTTGTTAGGGTGGTTGTAAAAGATATTTGAAAGGCAAGAGACATTTTGCAGTGCATCTTTGCTTGGCATCTCATCCTTCACAAACCCTTCCCTTCCCCCTTTAAAAAAAAAAAGTACATTCATGTATGAAAACTGAAAACCACTGGCAAAGGGCACAAGATGGTTTCCAAACCTTTCAGTCTCTAGGGGGGAACTCTGCCATTCATGTCTTCTTACCAAAATACAGCCCATCAGGTACCCAGGGAAAGTCTGTATTTCCAGACTTATGCATGCCTAGTGAGGCTAAAAGGTCTACTGCTGTTGAGGGAGTTTTGCCACTGATTCAGTATGGGTAGGATTGTTCTCTAGATGAGACTAAAAAGGAGCTTCATCCATAGGCAAAGATTTACATAGCACAGCTTCAGTCTTATCACTGTGATGGCCACCATAGGTTGTATATTGCCCTTGTTCCCTCTGCTTGGCTGCTGTGGGAGATCCAGCATGGATCCATGGGAGTCTATGGCCCTGATATAAAGAAGCATATGACAGATAGCAAGAGGTTTGACATGAAGGTGAGAAAATCCAAGGAAATACTAATGCTTAATTAAAGAGACAGCAATTTTCACCCTTTTTCTTTTTTAAAATTATTTTTATTCCATTTCCACATTTGTTCCAAAGTTGAAAACACCAATTGAATATGTTTGGAGTGGTTATAAATGTCTACAACAAAAGCAGTGCATTTTAAAATATAATGCTGGCTCCCTCGCAGCAGGTTTGCTGGAACAGGGATTTGTGGTTTTGCTTTAGGCTGTTGTCTTCAAGGCAGGCTTTTTTGGTTTGTTGCTGTAGCATGGCATTTAGTGTCATTTCCAAGTTTAATTGATGATAAGTGGCATTATATGCTCTGCAAAACCTTGAAAAGATTGTGTTTATTCTTCATTTTAAGTCATGCACACATAATTTTTGCCATAAGAACTAGAGAAGCTATTTATAAACTGGAGAATATAGATATGAGAAACTTGACTTGGTTGCTTTTCTGACATGTACTGTAGGTGCCTGTATTCTCAATGCAGGACTGACCAAATCTCTTTGGTCATTGCTGGCAGTAAAAGGCCAAATTCTTTGGACATCCAGTTTAAAACAGACCCTTTTAAATTGATAGATAATTCTCCCCCCCTCCCCCCAGCTAATGGGAATTTGTTTGTAAGCTGCTGACTTCACAGACTTGGACGGCGCACTGGCCACAGCACTAATGCAAGGTTCTTCACCCTAATCTTCTTTTGTGACTCCAAGCTTACCTTGACAGTCAGATTTAAGGGTAACACTCAACGTTTGACTTAGTAGCTAAGAACAACAATTGCAATGTTTTTGTAATGTGGATTGTAATGGGAATTGGGTATTCAAACTCCACAGGTAGCTTTGAAAATCTCAGCTTGTATGTGTCTGTCTGTAAAATGTCTTAATTAATTAGTATTAGTTGAGATCCCCAGCTTAAAGGAGCTGTATACGTCCAAAGTAATAATAGTAGTATTTAATTAATACACTATTTCATAAAGTTGTCATGGTCCAAAGAAAAATTAGTCCATATATCTAAATAGCTGGAACCCTATTCTGTCCTTAAATGCATGTGCTCATGTCCGAGGGCAGAGTTTGACCCGAGTTCTAAACAATTCTTGAACTACTATAGAAATCTTCAGGTAATGCTTTATTTAGGACGAAGAGACAAATTATAAGAGACCGGAAAATGGCAGTATACACACTTCGATACAGATTTCCAAACGGTAGGTTTATCAGAAGCCACTGTCGTTAGAGTTTACCAAGGTAAATTTCTGTTCTCCGATGATCACATGCAATTCCCATGAGAGTTGTACAATGGTATCGGCTGGCATATGTTAGCCATTTGTTAATAAATGGTAATATTAGACTTTAAGACAATTACTCTCCATTTATTATATCTGTCTTTTATTTTTTCCTATTGGGTCTCTCATTATCAGAGGTTGAAAAGGTTAAATTAGAGAAACAAAGTACCTGATAGTGGTGTAAATAAGTGCATTTGTAGTTACAGAATTATACACTTCCTAAAAGCTTCATTAACACAGAGTTAAGATTGACCAGCACTGCCTTGTACCTCCCAGAATATTGAATGTACTTATACTTAAACCTGTGAAAACCATAAAAGAGCAAGTTAAGATGCACACCAGCCCACCCCACAGCCTTAACTCTGCCCCCAGGAGCTGGCAAGATCTTCAGGGGATACACTGTAGGTATATTTCATCCAGGGCAGCCCTAAAATAAAGCAGACATGAGGAATGACTAAGTAAAATGAGCCATTTTATATAACAGGTTGTGGGCCACAGAATCATATTCTTTCGTTTGTCTGCATGTGTTCCAATTGCCCTTCACTGTGTTAGGGATAGCAGCATTGACTTGGTGAAAGGATTACTTGGAGCTGGTCACCACAGCTCACATGACCATATGAGGAGAGGTGCAGGTGCACCCAGAAATCATGGACCCCTTGTGGCTGGGCTGAGTTATATGAGTTGTGCAGATAGAGGAGTATGACGGTCTGTTCTTGACATGGGGATTTGTAGCAGCCTGGTAGTGTAGAGGAGCGGACTCACCCCTGCGGCACCTCCTGCTGGTGACTCTGGGAATCAGCTTGTTCAGCATCTGGAGCGCCCTCTACAGGCTGGTGGTCCACCTTGTCCCTCGCACTGGCCCCCCGTGTACCTCCCAGGACCCCGGTGCCCCTTGCTCTGGGTGCTGCCCCCTGGCAGTACCCCACAGATCTGGGTCTCCCCTCCCTGGGGAACCCCCACCCACTATCCCCACCTTGCCTCAGTACTAGGCCACTGCCAGTCACCAACTAGCCCCCGCTCCCTGGGGCAGACTGCAGTATAGGCCACTCATCACTGGCAAGGGGGGGTTGGACCTGCTGCCTTGGCCTAGCCCTGAGCTGCCCTCTGCAACCCCCAGTACCTGTTGGCCTTATGCTAGGCCACAGCCTGGGGCTTTCCAGGCTGGAGCTCCCCAGCTCCTCAGCCTTTCCCCAGCCCTGCTCCACTCAGGTACCCTACCTCTAGATCCCTGCAGCCAGGCCCTTCTCTCTCTGAAGGCAGAGAGAGACTGCTTGGCCTCTGGCTCACAGCCTTTTTATATAAGGTCAGCTATGGCCTGATTGGGGCGTGGCCCAGCTGCGGCTGCTTCCCCAATCAGCCCAGCTTTTAGAGCTGCAGCCCTTCCACAGCCCTCCTCCAGGGCAGTTTTAAACCCCTCAGAGCAGGAGCAGGTAACCATCCCGCTACACACACCCCACCTCAAGATCCCCTCCACTGGGGGGAGTGGGGGGTGTCTATCCCTAACGCCCCAGCATTCTTCTCAGCTGGGCCCGCAGGGAATCCCTCTCTGCTCGCAGGCTCTCCAGTGCCAGGAGCAGCCGGCTCCCTTCCTCCATAGTTTGGGTTCCCATGGTAGCCCTTCCAGCTCCCCCATGGGATCCCAGGTTTGTCTGGGGCCTCCCTACCCCTGACAATCCCCTCTTTTGGGCCCTGGTCATCACCACCCCCTTCTTCGGGGCAGTCTCAGACCCAGCCTGATCCTCTGGGCTCCCCCTCCGTCTCTGGGGGCTAGGCCGCTTTCCCCAGCACCCCTTGTGGCAGAGGAGGCACAGCCAGTGCTCACTCCTGACCACCTCAGGGCTAGCCTGGGCCCTGCAAGCTCCATGAGGGCACTCCCTCTTCTTGTGCCCCAGCTCCCCACAGGCCCAACACATTTGGAGCCCCCCTGTTGGCTTCACAGGGGGCACTCGAGTCTGTCCATGGTCTGTCTCTGGCATAGCCCTTCCTTCAGGGCTCACCTGGGCTCTGCGAGTTCCGTGGGGGCACTCCTTCTTCAAGTGCCCTGGTTCCCCACAGGCCCAACAGTTCCTTGGCACCGGCCTCCTGCCCGAGGTGCCTGGCCTCCATTGAGGTCCATGTGCCCGCCCCTGCAGCAGCTGAAGCAGCCCTGCTTGCTGCTCGACGAGCCGGGCCACACAGGCTCTCCAATAATAATCCTTCATTCCATCCTGCGTCTCCACCTTCCGTTCCTCCCCTCAGACCTGGGCAACTGTCCAACAGTCCTAGCCCTGGCCCCTTGTATTAGGGGTGGACCACTATTCCTGCATTCTCCACCACGTGTAGAGGAGCAGACTCACCCCTGCGGCGCCTCCTGCTGGTGACTCTGGGAATCAGCTCATTCAGCATCTGGAGCACCCTCTACAGGCCAGTGATCCACCTTGTCCCTCACACTGCCCCCCCCATGTCCCTTCCAGGACCCTGGTGTCCCTTGCTCTGGGTGCTGCCCCCTGGCAGTACCCCACAGCTCTGGGTCTCCCCTCCCTGGGGAACCCCCACCCACTATCCCCACCTTGCCTCAGTACTAGGCCACTGCCAGTCACCAACTAGCCCCCGCTCCCTGGGGCAGACTGCAGTATAGGCTACTCATCACTGGCAAGGGGGGTTTGGACCTGCTGCCTTGGCCTAGCCCTGAGCTGCCCTCTGCAACCCCCAGTACCTGTTGGCCTTATGCTAGGCCACAGCCTGGGGCTTTCCAGGCTGGAGCGCCTCAGCCTTTCCCCAGCCCTGATCCACTCAGGTACCCTACCTCTAGATCCCTACAGCCAGACCCTTCTGTCTCTGAAGGCAGAGAGAGACTACTTGGCCTCTGCCTCACAGCCTTTTTATATAGGGCCAGTTGTGGCCTGATTGGGGCGTGGCCCAGCTGCGGCTGCTTCCCCAATCAGCCCAGCTTTTAGAGCTGCAGCCCTTCCGCAGCCCTCCTCCAGGGCAGTTTTAAACCCCTCAGGGCAGGAGCGGGTAACCATCCCGCTACAGGTAGCAATCATGATAGTGCACTGGAGAGCAGAGGAAGTGAAGCTGATGTTCCTGAGAGAATCCTTAGGACACGGGCCATAGAGTGGTTATATCTAGTAGCTCTGGGTTGATTTGTACATAGTAGGTGAAGTGGTTGAATACAGGCCAGGTATAGCCAGGTGAAGTATGCTCTAAATGCAGTTTTTGCTGTAGAACACAGTCTGACAGATTCTCCTATTGTACCCACGTGCTGTGTCCCTGCACTTTCCTATATCCTCTGGAAGGATAGAATGCTACAATGTCTGTCATGGGTGGGCTGGGGTATCATTCAAAGACAGGAGAGTTAAGGTTGTGGGATGATGCTGGTATATACTTTAACTCTATATATCCTGGTTTTAAGAGGTTTGAGAATAGGTGCATTTGATGTTCTGGAAGCAGGAACTGGTGGTCAACCTCAGTTCTGCAGTAACCAAGTTTTTGGGTTACAAATTTCCCTTGTTTTTTGAGGAGGTGGGTTGTAGTTAAGTGGCACCTATGGAGGGGCACAAAGAGGCTTCCTGGGAACACCTCACTGCTATTCAACTACTAGCTTTGCCTTTCTCCTGACTCCTCCAGACCCTCAGTCTGGGAGGGAGGCTCCGTACTCCATTTCAGGGTGAGGGTAGGGGAAGGAGCTCTGCACAACCCTCTACATCATGAGAGATTTGCAAAGGAATTAAGTGGTTCATTCGTCTCCATGGGTTGTTCTCAAATGAATCGGAACACCCCATGGAGATTGAATTAATCTGACACAATCGCTCTGAGAGTTGTGAACTGACCCATTCATCTCAATGGGAGTTCTTCCCCCTGTTGTGGATTACTAGTTTTCAAGACAATCTCACTATGCACATGGCTTTTAGAGTAATTTGAATATTAAAAGCAGCTCCTTAGTTGGGGAGAGGGCGGTATCTGATTACAAGTAAGGGGTTCTTCACCATGGCTAGGGCCCCCTAAGTGCTACAGTAATACAAACAATAAAAAATGGTGGTATACCCAATCAGAGAGCAAAAACAAAACCACATGCCTTAATTGCCCAGTTACACACCGCAAATAGCAAAAGACCTACTCTAAGTCAACAGCCTATTGGCTGAAATATATTTACATAAGGTTTTAATCAAACAATTATCAATAACAAATAAATCCATAAAAATCCAAGTCTGTTAGCAGATAATTCACAAACAGAAAAAGGGGCTACATTCCTCAGTTAAATTGTTTACTATGAGTACTTCATTTAGCTCTAGTTGTAAGTTTCTGTCACAAACTCATATGAATGCTCTTGTACAGGGCCGCCCGGGGGGGGAGGGGCAAGTGGGGCAATTTGCCCCAGGCCCCGCAGGGGCCCCCACAAGAATGTCGGAGGCTCCCCCCGCCTCTGCCTGCCCCCATCCCCCTCAGCGCGCCGTGTCCAGGAGCGGCCCTGGACCGATGATAGAGTCTCTCCCACTATGGACACTGTTAAACCATCCGCAATAGAGATGACTTATCATTGAAATTCATAAAAGAACTTCTGAAGACCAAATAGCAGGTACCTTTGCCAAGCAGGGTGCTTCCTGGGCTGGTATTCACCCCACTCCACACTCTTACCAATTACACAACTTCTGCGGCTATCGATATATTTCGTATTTCCATCTACAAAATCTCAGGAGTTGTGTTCCTCTTGGACAAAGTGCAGATTACAAAGCCTGGAATGAGACGCAAGATGGTTGGGGACACAGCACCATCAATTGAGGGGATCAAGCTGTGGTACAAACTTCCAGAAGAGATTAGATGAATCCACAGTCTGACCACTTTTAGGAAATTCTGCACAACATTCCTACTTGATACAGCTTCTACACCATAAGAAGAATGGCACTCACAGCATCAACCACCCCTTTCTAACCCCACATTCCTCCTCTCTCCCCTATCCCAAAAGTGAGACCCTACCCTAAGCAGAGCTTTCTATAACTTGAAAGGGGGCAGAGCCAGTCTCCATGAAGATCTGTAGGGACATCCCTGCTGCCAATCTGATTAATATAGAAGGCACTCCTCAGATATTATGGTGCTGAGTGACAGTACAAAACCATTCACGTGATTAATGTTTTTTCACGTGAAGTTCACTAACTACATGTGTGTTTGCCACATGGTGAACTGCTTCCCTCCTTGGGAGATAGCATGGAAGTACTTTGTTTTAAATGGGTAACCAAATGAGTAGATTCTCCAGTCCTGCTCACTCTCTCTCTGGGTTTGTGCCTGCGAAATGAATAGGAATATTGCCATGGACTTCAGTGGGAGGACAATCAGGCACTGTAAGCATTATGTGTTATCCCTGTTACGTTGGACTGATCGCTGCCAAAGTGGGTAAGTTTTATAGAAGCCACCTTCAGGCACCTACTTGTGAGCATGTTTAGCATAGTATCACATTATGCTGGCTATGCAATTCAGGGAGAGATAACCTGTGCTTATACACGGTCAGAATTTTGCCCATATAGACTATTCTAGAGGCAGAGTCTTACCATAGTCTGTTGGTTCAAAGAAATTAAAAGCCGGGCTAAATTTTCAAATATGGTCTCCTATGTAGATGCTGCCAAATAATAATAATGTGTGTGCATCCATGTCCTGCACAAAACATGCAGTCATGTGCATGGACCAATATTTCTGAGCACATTTAGCTCATTTCTTTGGCATGACAGTGCAGGCTTTGTGTGTGTAACAAATATGCAGGCACTTTTTTTTTTTCAAGGGCTCAACTTGGACAACTACATTTGAATATCTGGCCTTTGAGTAGGTGTCTTTTTTTCACATTACTAATTTCTTCCTCTGAAATGAAAACTCATTCCTGGAGCTTCATGACAGAAAGTTCTGTGCAAAAACATGGGGAACATGTGGGCTTTGTTAGACAAAACTCTGTCCCCTGTTTTTTTTAATGTTCAGTTCCCCCTGTGTCTTATAGAGGCTATACTGATTCTAATGATGCCATATGATGCTTATGACTAAGACTTCTCTTATTTAGCATCTTGTAGGTCCTTGATAGCTCACTTACCCTCTTCCCTCAATAATTGTTTTTTTCAGCAAATAAATTAATGAAGTGTGTGTGTATGTGTGTGTGTGTGTATGCAAGTGCATACACAATTATATTTGTTGGAGGGCAGTTAATTAAAATGTCTCTTATTTGTGGCTCCTTTGAGAAGCCTTGGGTTTTAAAATCCTGCTACAGAAACACTTAGAAGGTTACCACAGATACAGTTGTCACAGAAAATGGACACTGTTGTTTAGTATTAAAATCATGTATTCCAGATGTGGGCATTTGTTAGTCAGTCTACTCTAAAATGACATACTGCTGAATCTTTAAAGGGCTTCAGTTTGGGAAAGCAAAATATGATTGGGCAAATTGCTAAAATATTTAAAGTGCAGCCTGTTAAAGCTTTTACTGTGAAGAGCATCACGTCAGAAGTTGTATGTGGTAAAAGCAAGTAATTGGCTTTCCATACTTCTGCCAGTCAGTCAGCATGGGGCTCTGTTCCAATCCCTTCTACTTCATTGCAGATGCTAATAGCAACTCTTTTGATATTATTTTTTGGAGGGATGGTAGCGGGAAGAAAGAATATTTATGAACATGAATGTGACAAACCATTTTAAAATCAACTGAAAAGCTTATTGAAAATCTTCCAGGCCCCAACCCAACATTTAAAAACTTTTTTTCTTATTTTATTAGCTTTTTTTCCCTAAGGCAGGTGTGTTGAAAACATCTGTTTAAACGTAAATAAATTTCATTTTTGACTTTTATCCCTGTTTCGATATAGCTCTTGGGATGTTTTCCCATCCATAATTCATAATATTTTCCACTTACATTATCTGTGACTTGTTTTTTTTTTTCCCTAGGCATGACCCCTTGTTAATTCCCGGCAATGAGCAGATTGACAACATGGATGCCAGTGTGAAAAAATATGACTCCACGGGGATGTTTCATTGGTGTCCAGGAAAGGACATTGAAAAGGTCATTTTGGTGGGTGCCTTAAAAGAATGTCTTACAAAGTTCCATCCAAAGAGAGCCCATTTAGACAATAGGAATGTGAGATGTTTAATGGGTTAACATAGTTATCTATATCATTTTAAAAAAACATTGTACTGAAATCAGAAATGCAATATGGATGGATTTTGAGCCATCATTCTGGCAAACCCTGGTGGGTATATTAGCCTATAACCCTACATACTTCACTGAAAATTGGCCCCAAATCCTGAGACTACATTTTCATATGGGTTAATGGGACTACTCAGAAGCTTAAAATTATACATGTGCTTCAGATCTTTGTAGGATCAGAGCTATGGTGACCATTCACCATGTACCATTCATCTCTTTGAAACAAGGTGCTAATGCATTATTCCTTATTAGTCAATGGGAATTTTCCCCTATTTAAATTTATCGCTTGGTTTTCAACGTGTTAAAGCACTCAAACAAGCCTGAGTAAATGGTACTGCTATTCTACCCATCTAACATAGTGTACTGGGTCTAGTGTGTATTCATTTCATTTGTTAAAGTGGGAGGGCCATCAAACTGACTCAAGTAATTAAAAATAATTAGAAGGCCTATCACAATCTGTTACATTCAGTGAAAGTTTGTGCTGTTTGTGTTCATGTACTCATACCTAAGAGTAACAAGTAACTAACTCCAGATCTCAAACACAAAACTGATGATATATGAAATGAGTTCCCTGGTGGATCTTCACTTTGTCGCAGTTTATAAAGCTTTTCTTGAGATTGCTGTCTTCGTTTCCCCTGTGCTATTGCATGGTGTAACCAATAATGGTGACAGCCCTGGTTTATTCTAACGATCGGGGCATAAAAGGTTGTTTCCTGTGCTCCTCAGGGGTTGCTATAATAACCGTGACATTGTTTGGAACTGCAATATTGGCATTTAAACAATCAATAAACTAGTCAATTCCAGTGACTAACTTGTTAGCCAGAGTTTGGTCTGAACATTTTAAATTAATATTCATTCCAGGGTATTCAGTAGGCCATGAGGGGCAACCTTACTGTCCATTACTTCATAACACAGAGGGATCACTATGTATTGCTTTATAACAGAGGGAGACAGAGATCAGCTGTAATATTTTAAATATTTTTAACAGATCAGTCAGGGATGACCTTAACATGTTCTACTGTGAAAAGTGTTCCTATACAAATGGCATTGTGGGGTTTCCTCATTTATTATTTCTTCTTGACTCCATATCAGTTTTTCTCTGTTTGCAAGTAAATAGATGTGGGTTTTTCCCCCATAACTGTCTGCTCTGTAAACTCAACCTGGGATCTACAAGTTTGGCTGAGTTATTTCTTGTTCCATGCATCATCACCAGTGATAAAGATCCTGCGAGCAAAAGACTGCCCTCACTTACTCCTGTCCACTGTCCACAAATTATGTCTGTGCGTACGTCGGTGCAACCTTACTGCATAAGTGCAAATGAGGGCATAATTTGAAGATGATGGGGTTGCGCAGATTGTCCTATAATTGGAAGTTGTTTAAACAATTGTGTTGATGATGCCTGAACCAGAAAAGAATTCACTTCTCTGCCCCAGAGCTGTGTTGGCTGTGCAGGGCTGACAGCAGTATAAGGCATGTGTCACTCAAGTAAGTGGACATGACTTTGAACCTACCTAGGGATTAGGTTTGTCAAGTGGGAAAGTACCATTTTTACATACATATCTTTCAGACAAGAACCATAGTTTGGGTTCAGTCTTGTAAGGTCCTGATTCAGCAAAGCACTTATGCACATGCATGGGACTACTCATGTGCTTTAAGTTAAGTGCATGTTTAAATGTTTTGCAGTATCAAAGCCAAGGTGCTCAGCATCTTGCAGGATTGAGTCCTTAAATATTTTTAATGTGAAAGCCCCATCCTGCTCTCACTTACCTGAAAATTAATGGAGTTGTAGCAGTGCAACTGAAAGCAGAATATGTTTTTTTTTAAACTGACGAGAAACCTTTTGGCCAAAACTGCTCCATAGTGAGTACCTCTGCACTATATTCTACATTTGCATTCCATGCAGTCTGTGTAAAGAATAAGCAGCAGGGAGCCACAGCTTAGTGAAAACATTTACTCTATGGATTAACAAAAAGAAAAATTTACTGTTTGCTGGCTTCAATAAATGTGCTACTTTGAACATAAGAACGACCATACCGAGTCAGACTCATGGTCTATCTAGTCCACCCTATCTTCTGACAGTGGACAGTATCAGAGGCTTCAGAGGGAATGAACAGAACAGACCAGGACAGTTTATTGAGTGACCCATCCCTTGTCGTCCAGTCCCAGCTTCTGACCGTCAGAGGTTTTGGGACCCAGAGCATGGGGTTGCATACCTGACCATCTTGGCTAATAACCATTGATGGACCTATACTCCATTAAATGTTTTTATTCATCAATTCTTCACAGCCCATAGCTAAGTTTTGTTGAATATCCACCTCACTGGCATCATAATTTTGATGCACATAGGATGATATCCATTAGTGGAATGCAACAGCACCAAGACTGGATCCAGATATGAAAGTCATCATCAGCTAATGACTTTACTTAATAGTCATCTGAATGTGTGAGCTGCCTTCAAGACTGACTGGGATTACAGCACAAATGTAACCTCTCTCATTGAGATAAGCAGATAATTCTGAACACCATTTAGAAGTGCTTCATCAGATTCTTCCTTCCATCCCCTCAGTTGCTCTTGTCAATGAAAAGTCACTATTAGTCAAGTTCTTGCACCATGGCTATTTCTGACTTCCAGAAGAACCCTCTGGTGTAAACTAAAACAGCACAGAGGCTACTCCAATTTACACTAAGGATGGTGCTGGTGGCAGCTTGTCCAAGGACATAGGGGAGATCTTTGAGTCCTCCCCTGAGCTGCACCAAGCACAGCTCAGTCACAGGCTCAGATCCTGGACTATAGTCTTAAAACATTTACACACACAAAAATCTGTAAATCTACAAGAACAGCTTAAAACATTTGGGGCCTGATTCTCATTTACACTAAGGCTCCTTACATTGCTGGGTCAAGGGATGTGCAAGAGGCTGAAAATTCCATTAGCTCAGACCCACCAACACTGCTATGAAATGGCAGTGAGCTGGAAAAGCATTCTGGGTTTTGACATTCTCATTTTGCTACAGGAGCTTTAGAACGACTCCTGGCAGTCCAAGAAAAACACTTTGGACCAGGGAATATTTTACTTATGCCAGCTATAAACTTTGGAAGCAAACCGAAAACTCTGGGTGTGGACAAATAGAATCCTTTTCAATATGCTTTTGCAGCCAGAGTTGTTGGAAGTGTTTCCCCACATCTAGGGGGATCTGATTCTGCTCTCACACCAGTGTCAATCAGGAGTTACTGCATTAAAGTCAGCGGAGTCAGAGTGATGTAAGTATAACCAATGAGAGAGGAGACTCAGACCTTTAGCCTCCAGACCTTATTGTGTTTGAGTTGTGGTTTGTTTCCCACACTCCCTCCATTTATACCCTCATTCTCCAGTTGTGGACACATTATCCTGAATATAGTCACTTTATTCTTTTTCAGGTTGACCACTGTTTGCTTCTTAACTGGTTGTATTTTACAATTCACAACTATTCTTTTTACTCCTCGTACTAGAACATAAAGATTTGCTGTGCTAGAGCAGTGCAGATTTGAATACCAAAGTTAAGCCATCAGTATCCCGAACAGGTCCCTTTGCACCAAAATGAGAGTGGCAGAAAGATACATTCTTCCATGCTTCTCATTAGGTTAGAACCTCCCTCATCCCCCCAGTCTGCCTTTTCTCTTAGTTTTTAATTACTAGTTCATCTTAAATGCAAAAAAGAAGCTTACAAGAAGTGGAAGATTGGACAAATGACCAGGGAGGAGTATAAAAATATTGCTCAGGCATGCAGGAGTGAAATCAGGAAGGCCAAATCACACTTGGAGTTGCAGCTAGCAAGAGATGTTAAGAGTAACAAGAAGGGTTTCTTCAGGTATGTTAGCAACAAGAAGAAAGTCAAGGAAAGTGTGGGCCCCTTACTGAATGAGGGAGGCAACCTAGTGACAGAGGATGTGGAAAAAGCTAATGTACTCAATTATTTTTTTGCCTCTGTCTTCACGAACAAGGTCAGCTCCCAGACTACTGCACTGAGCAGCACAGTATGGGGAGAAGGTGACCAGCCCTCTGTGGAGAAAGAAGTGGTTCGGGACTATTTAGAAAAACTGGACGTGCACAAGTCCATGGGGCCGGATGCGCTGCATCCAAGGGTGCTAAAGGAGTTGGCGGATGAGATTGCAAAGCCATTAGCCATTATTTTTGAAAACTCATGGCGATCGGGGGAGGTCCCGGATGACTGGAAAAAGGCTAATGTAGTGCCCATCTTTAAAAAAGGGAAGAAGGAGGATCCGGGGAACTACAGGCCAGTCAGCCTCACCTCAGTCCCTGGAAAAATCATGGAGCAGGTCCTCAAGGAATCAATTATGAAACACTTAGAGGAGAGGAAAGTGATCAGGAACAGTCAGCATGGATTCACCAAGGGCAAGTCATGCCTGACTAACCTAATTGCCTTCTATGATGAGATAACTGGCTCTGTGGATGAGGGGAAAGCAGTGGATGTGTTATTCCTTGACTTTAGCAAAGCTTTTGATACGGTCTCCCACAGTATTCTTGCCGCCAAGTTAAAGAACTATGGGCTGGATGAATGGACTGTAAGGTGGATAGAAAGCTGGCTAGATCGTCGGGCTCAATGGGTAGTGATCAATGGCTCCATGTCTAGTTGGCAGCCGGTTTCAAGCGGAGTGCCCCAAGGGTCGGTCCTGGGGCCGGTTTTGTTTAATATCTTTATTAATGATCTGGAGGATGGTGTGGACTGCACTCTCAGCAAGTTTGCAGATGACACTAAACTGGGAGGCGTGGTAGGTAGACTAGAGGGTAGGTACACTAGAGGGTAGGGATCGGATACAGAGGGACCTAGACAAATTAGAGGATTGGGCCAAAAAAAACCTGATGAGGTTCAACAAGGACAAGTGCAGAGTCCTGCACTTAGGACGGAAGAATCCCATGCACTGCTACAGACTAGGGACCGAATGGCTGGGTAGCAGTTCTGCAGAAAAGGACCTAGGGGTCACAGTGGACGAGAAGCTGGATATGAGTCAACAGTGTGCTCTTGTTGCCAAGAAGGCTAACGGCATTTTGGGCTGTATAAGTAGGGGCATTGCCAGCAGATCGAGGAACATGATCGTTCCCCTTTATTCGACATTGGTGAGGCCTCATCTGGAATACTGTGTCCAGTTTTGGGCCCCACACTACAAGAAGGATGTGGAAAAATTGGAAAGAGTCCAGCGGAGGGCAACAAAAATGATTAGGGGTCTGGAGCACATGACTTATGAGGAGAGGCTGAGGGAACTGGGATTGTTTAGTCTCCAGAAGAGAAGAATGAGGGGGGATTTGATAGCTGCTTTCAACTACCTGAGGGGGGTTCAAAAAAGGATGGAGCTCGGCTGTTCTCAGTGGTGGCAGATGACAGAACAAGGAGCAATGGTCTCAAGTTGCAGTGGGGGAGGTCTAGGTTGGATATTAGGAAAAACTTTTTCACTAGGAGGGTGGTGAAGCACTGGAATGCGTTACCTAGGGAGGTGGTGGAGTCTCCTTCTTTGGAGGTTTTTAAGGCCCGGCTTGACAAAGCCCTGGCTGGGATGATTTAGTTGGGAATTGGTCCTGCTTTGAGCAGGGGGTTGGACTAGATGACCTCCTGAGGTCCCTTCCAACCCTGATATTCTATGATTCTATGATTCATACAGTAGAGTGTCCTGAACTCTGAAATAAATCCACCATCAAATCACCAAATGCATGATGGGGGAAATTTAGCCCTCAGTTAAATCCAGAGTAACTCCAATCAATAGAGTGCTACAGGTTTATACCAACATATCTGAGCCCAGAATTTGATCATATATGTCTGCATTATACTGTCTGGGCTTGTCTACCTTTAAAATGCTACAGCAGCATAGCTGTAGCAGTTCAGTGTAAGCACTGTTTATGCCCATTGGAGAGGTTCTCTCATTGGCATAGGTAATCCACTTCTGTAAGTGGCAGTAGCTAGGTTGAGGAAAGAATTTTTCCATCGACCTAGCACTTTTTACATGGGGACTTAGGTCAGCTTAACTATGCCGCTCAGGGGTGTGGCATAGTTTACACTGGTCACATCTTTGACCGATGTAGTTAAACCGACCTAATTTTCTGATGTAGACCAGGCCTCTGCCTGTGAACTGCAAGCTCCTGGTGGCAAGGATCATGTCTCCCTCTGTCTATACAGCACTGACCACACTCCATGCAAGATAAATAATAAATATAATAATGAATTACTAATGTCATCCTGCTTCACTGTGCATGAATGATAGTGACAGGAAAGTACATTTTTCTTGGTTTAGAATTCAGTTTATGATTTATGCTTCTTTTTGCTTTATCTCCCCCTTCCCTTATTGTTTTTTTTCCCCCAGACACGGAGTGAAGCAGCGATGACAGTTTTAAGTGGTCATGTGGTCGTTTGCATATTCGGGGATGCTAAGTCTGCATTGATTGGAGTAAGAAATCTAGTGATGCCATTACGAGCCAGCAACTTTCACTACCATGAACTCAAGCACATTGTGTTTGTGGGTTCACTTGAATATTTGAAAAGGGAATGGGAGACGCTACATAACTTCCCCAAGGTTTCAATCTTGCCTGTAAGTCCAAAACCACGATATTGATACTTTTTTTTTTTACTTAGACACCAACTGGACAGATTCATATTGACTTTGATCATAGGCTTTTACTTTTGTCTGTTTATAGGCCTCAGGACTTAGCCCTTCCCCTTTACTATATCTATGAAAACTGAGCCCTGAGAGACCTTATTAGAAGAAATTTGCAGCACTGTTCAGTCCCTTGTCAAGGATGAATTTCAGCTGCTATCAAATGTATTAGCTGCGTTATCTATTGAACATTCACTCTAGTGCCCTGCGTGTAGCCAGTTCTGATGTTGTGATTTTTCTGACAGAATGACAGTACTTACTTATGACATTATTTATGCCTGGAAAACCTTTGAAAACAATTTTTATTATTTGTCTATCTATCTATAACTGTAAAGGCTTGATACATGCTGGCCTGCTAGCTCTCTTGTATATAAGAGAATGATCATCGCATTTTCATTAAGAGCCCTTCCTTTTAAAAAGGGTTCACAGTTTGGTGGTAAGCATTTACTAAATACAGTGCGTGAAAACCTGGTCCCTTTAATAATAATGGTAAAACACCCATTGACTTCAGTGGGGTCAAGATTTCATCCTCTGAGTCCAAAATTCAAAGGGCCTGATTCTCCACTCTCTCATATCATCATTCACACTTGTGCAGTGAGTGCAGAATGCTACCTCCAGTGTAAGTGAATGATTAATTCCAGTTCAGTATGGTTTTACCACCCACGGGTGTAAATGACTTCACAAAGCACAAGCAATGGAGACTCAGGCCCTCGGTTTGATAGCAGAAGTGATGCTCTGTGCTTTACAAAAGTTCAGTAAAGCAAGCTTGGCTGTTGTATTGTTTCAGCTTTTGGAATTCTTTAATCCTTACTTACCAGAATAAAAAAGTAGAATACAAATTCACCGTTTCTTAGAATTTTTTTTTTTTTACTAACAAAAATGCAAAGCCCAGAAGCTCTCAGAGACCAGTGATACATTTAGCCTAATGTGGGTACGGATGACAGCATTTATTGAATGGAAAGGCAGCTTTGCCCAATATATGCTGCAATTCATGGTTACTCCAAAGCTAAGATTTGTTGTTAATCTTTGTTTCTGTTCTGCAATTGCTGTACAGCGACATGGCATAGTTCTGTATTTAGTGCCTCACAAATGGCTTCAAGATCAAATTTTCCCTGTGAAAGATTTTTTTCCCCCATAACTGCCAGCCCTGCAAATTCAGCCTGACATCTGAAAGTCAAGCCTCTTACCAGTAATAAAGATTCAGCAATCAGAACTTAGATGATAATATTCTTGATGATGTGTGAGAGAGCAGAATCCAGCTGTTACTACAGACCTATCCAATGTGAAATGTTATTTTTGTTAACAAAATAAGGAGATATTGTAAGGTTTTGATCCTTAGATCAAAAGACTCAAATTTTGCTCCCTTGTACATATGCTTTATGATTCGGTTTTGAATTACGTGATTACACACTACTTTTTTTTCTATGGGACCACTGCCTCATTTAGTATGAAGGATGGACACACGTTGGGCAGAATTAACGTTGCATGAAAACTTTAAATCAGGCATTTCCTAACTTTTGAGTGCCTGACTTTGCAATGTAAATAACGTTCTTCCAATGTATGTGTGGGAGGGGAGGGAAGATATGTAGTATGAATAAAGGACTGCAGCAGTAGGCCCATGTTCTTGTGTGAAAGCTCAGATAGTCGGCCTTGTGCCTGAAACTAGTACAGACACAAACATTGAATTAGTTTTCCTTTACAAGCTTCTTGGAGTTGTGCACTGGACTGTGACTTGGGCTCTGCAAACTAGGCACCATGCTTTTCACCAGGCTTAAAATTCAGTCATCTTGTTTCTCCTAGAAGACGCTGTGGCTATGATCTGCAGCAGGTTGCTGCTGATCTGCCTTGGAGAACCACCTCCCTTTGGGAGATGTTGGTGAGGGATTTGGGGGGAGATTTTCAAGGGCACAAACAGGAGTTGGGTGCCTAAATTCTATTGATTTTGAATGGAGTTGGGGCTCCTAACTGCCCTTTGTGCCATTCAAAATCTTCTTCTTGAAAATGCTCCATGGAGATCAACAGATATCATCCTTCCTGACTGTTCTGCATGAATGACCATGAGGTGAGGGGTTGGGGTCTTGTCACTCAGTGTTTAAGGAAGTTGGGGCTGGGCTCTGGGGACCCAGGGACACAACTCAGACAAAGGGAATGTTTAGTGTCTCCATCAGCATTAGGGTCTGTGGGTACCAATCTGTGGAAGCTGACTGAGCTGTGCCTGGCACACATATAAACCCACTTTTTATTGCACGGGGCTCTGAGTACTGCCCCTGGTACCTAGACATAGTACCTTTTGCCTTAAATAGTCCATATCTTAAGTTTCAGAGTAAGTATTGTCTTGTGTATAAAATGTAGCAGGTTAAGTGTTGTATCTTGGTTGCCTTAGTTATGAAAAAAAAAAAAACCCACTAACTACCACAACATTTCATTTTAAATACTGCATTCTCTGATAGGTAATTGTAGCTCCAGGAAATATTATATGAATTGTGCACATTAACTTAACATCCTGTTTCTGTTTCAAAGGGTTTAATCACATAACTTTAAATATCAGTGTGTTTTGTTGGTAGAAGCACCAAAAACATGTATTGGAAAGGATTAACCTTTCTTGTGTATTGCTCCAGGTAGTACACATTTTAGAAAAATAGCTTCATCTTGATTGCAGTTAGAATGTGTAGGACACACAAAGCTTTCCTGTTTAAATTGTTATTTTTTTTTTTGCCCGAGACCTGTATGACCTGATATTAGATAAACAGACATTTAGAACATACCCCTCATTATGTTCAGAAAGCCAGAGGTTGCCACATGATAGTGACTTAAATCAAGACAATTTCAAGTCACAGATGAGATGTAGAATGCTGGCATTATTCCTATTTCTTGTTTGTTAGTAATAGCTTGACTGAGTATTGAGACTGAACCTAAAATGCTGCCATCAGCACCAACTACCCTTTAGATTAGCACACATCTCCTATTCCCTGGCACATAGTTAGACCAGCTTAATGTCAGAGCATAAAGAAGATACTTGTTAAATAATTTCCCAAAGCTCCTTCTCAATCTTTAATTTGTTTTTCTTTTTTTCCCTCTCTCTCTCCCCCCTCCCCCTCTTTTTTTTCACTATGCCGAAGGGTACGCCATTAAGTCGGGCTGATTTAAGGGCTGTCAACATCAACCTCTGCGACATGTGCGTTATCCTGTCAGCCAATCAGAATAATATTGATGATGCTTCGCTGCAGGACAAGGAATGCATCTTGGCGTCACTCAACATCAAATCTATGCAGTTTGATGACAGCATTGGGGTCTTGCAGGCTAATTCCCAAGGTAAGGACTGCCCTATAATACTTCTCTGCCATGCCTACAGGGGACAGGACCTGGCAGGAAGAATATCCCTCACTCAGTAATTCAAAGAATCTTACATCAGCTTGCTTGACAGTTAAACCTGCTGATTGGTATGATGGCTTTTAAAGGGACAGTCACATAGTTTCCCTGCTGTATCACAAAGGAAATCTGGAGCAGTGGGGAATGAATGAACCAAGATTTTAATTTTTAAATGTGTTGATCTTTCCTTTTTTCTTTTTTTCCCTTTCATCGCTGATTGCTAAATCCACATGATTCTTGCTTTTTAGTTCCACCAAATAAAGTTGCATTGTTACACATGACATAGCCAGAGATGGCTTATGTTCACTCTGGATGCAAAGTGGCATGATGGCAAATGCTGGCTGACAGGGTTGTTAGCTGTGTACGCCAGACAAAAAATAGCCAAATGCCACACGGCAAAAAAGAAAAGGAAAAAAAAGACAATTTAAACAGAGGTTTCTTTACATTTTTTGTGCTTTCTTGCTCAAAAAGCCCCCCAGAATGAACTCAAAACTGATTTCTGCCCTTGGATTGGCAAGCACAGCTCCCATAAAGGCATGGAACAAATCCTACAGTCTTCACTGAAGTCTACGGGCCTGATTCATAAGTACCCCAAGGCCATTTTACACCAACTATGCTGGTAAGCAGGCCTAAGACACCCTATCTAATACCCTCAGTGTAGATCCAGCCATCTTTAGTCCCTGCAGAAGTGCAGGCAAGAGTGGCCTCTGTTAAACCTTTTAAAATGATGCAGTGAGTTATCCTGTAAGCACCAACCTTGTGCAGTACTTACCCTCGAGGTACACAAGAACTGAGATTAAGACTCATCCGTGCATAGAGAGCATGGCTGGAAGGAAGGCCTCTTGTGACCTCTCCTTGCTGCTCTGTACAGTTTAGCACAAAATCCATACTTGGGCTGAACTGTCAGCGAAGTTAATGCAGTTAAGCCTGAACAAGGAGTGCGGGATTAGGCCCCATAGGAGTGTCCCTCAAGAGCCTAATGACAGAATGAAAACCTAAAGCACATTGGTAAACTGATAGATTTAGAACCATGTTCTCAAATGGTGGGATTGTGAATGCTGGCACAAGAACCACTTGCTCATCTCAAATGTCATCAGCAGCAGTGGAGGAAGGAGTTCTGAATCAGATCCAAACCTTTGTAACTCCTTGTACATGGGCTAGCAAATATACCCTGTGTGAAAAAGTAATTACACTGTGGAACTCATTACCACAGGATATCACAGAGGCCAAGAATTTAGCACGATTCAGAGGGATTGGATATTTATATGGTTCACAAGCGGGGGAGATGAAATTTCATGCTCCAGAGTTTAAGCCAATCTCTAACTATTAGTCATTAGGATAAGACCTCCCTAGTGGGGCTGCCTGCTGTGGGGTTTCTTACACCTTTGTCCGAAACATCTGCTGCTGGCTGGGATATTGGACTAGCGGGACCACAGGTGTGATCTGGTATGGCAGTTCCTTCCAGAAGGTGTGCAAATAGTAATGGAGGGGACCAGTGTTTGTTTTGATGTATTTGTTTGTTTTTTAATGGTCATAGAGCAGATAGTTTTTCCCCTGTGATCTGGCCTCCTTCCATAGGCTGGTGCAGAAGGGAACAGTTTGGTTATAACACATGGCCCTCCCGAACAATGTGCTGATCAGGAGCAAACAGGGGAAATTTCTTCCCAGCCTTGTGCGCAAGACCGGGGGTTCACAATCTGGGACTTAAAGTGTAGACTCAATGGAAGCTTATCATAGCTCTCAGCTGGCACACACCTTTGTTTGCTGTGTGCATGAATCAGTCAGCATTCCCATCAAATGTTCCCTGGATCATGTAGCTCCTGAGCGACAACATCCAAAGGAACAGAAAATATCTGATCAGTCTGGTGCAGTCACAGACACATAACGTCACATGACACCAAGACAGGAAAAGGATATCCAGAGGGAAGAATCTGGGCAAGAGGGACCAGGCAAACTAGGAAAAACAATGTTCACCGGAGGCAAATCAACTGAAGATAGCTGCAGAGGAGAAATCAAACTAACACACAGCCATAGCTTTTTCGAATTTCCATCACTGCAAGCACAACAAACTTCCAATCAGTTAGCAACATCACAGTAACTCACTGGCCACTCACAGTGCCAGCTGTCCAGAAATAACCCATGCCACCCAGTGAAAACAGTAGAAAAGTGGCACAGTGACATGGAAGAAAGGACTATGCCCTGCCAAGAGTTCCTTGCAGGCAGTAGAAGACAACAAAGGTCCCAGGACCCCAAACATCACTGTTAACCAGCTTTTATCATTCTACAGCCCTTTAAACTCATCCGTGAATCCATCATTACCAACATCTGAGCCTGACGCTGCAATGGTAGCATTACTTCTCAGCATCTGGGGCTGTCGGGGAAGGCTTGCTTTCCTATCCCACTGAATGGTTTTTTTCATTTGTGGCTCATATAGATTATTGGGACATGTGGAAGCTCCATTTTTAAAATCAGGCCTCCTTTCTGATTGCACCCACAATCTAAATAGTTGTGTTTCATGCACGTCACCTTAGCTCCATGTTGCTATGCTTATTGTGCTTATGTGTATATTATTACATAAGCTAAGCAAGCTCACATCCTTATCCTTCTCTAATCATGCTTGGGTTTGTTTTATTTTTATTTTAAATTCTATCTCTCTCCCTGCTGTAAGAGACCCCCTCCGTTTTGGCTAGCCCTATTTAGGATGGCTAAACAGCAGAAGCCTCCCCGTTGTGTCCCAGCATTGAGGTTAGCAACAATCCCAGACCTTGTATTCTTTGCGTGGAAAGATTCTGCCAGTGTAGAGAGGAATTTTCCCTCCCAGCAGGAACCACAAAAGCCCCAAATAAGGGGATACAAAGTTGGCTTTTTCAGAACAGAACTTCAGCCACAGTGCCATGACCGCGAGTCAGAAATGGTGGAGTGGGGTCATAGTCTAACCCTTCTTGGCACCATTCAGTGGAGGAGGAGTGGATTATGCTGTCTTTTATAAAAGGCTTGGGGGAGTTCGCACTGCAGCACACACTCCCCAGTGCCCCTGGACACATTCTTCAGGCAAAGATCCATGTGCATTTTAAACACGTGGCAGGTTTATACAGCTTTTCCATGGAAGCAGACTTTTCTATGCATGCTGACTGCAGAATTTGGCCAATGACTTATTCCTCTGGCAACATATTTTAGGAAGGGTGAGAGGGGGTATTTTAAAAGCAAACTACTGGGTTGGAAAACAGTTACCGTCTCAGTGGGTTGCACCATTTACGTATCTACAACTTCTGAATTGGTTACATTGCTTTCAACACAGGAGGTTTTCTTGAAAGATCTTGAATACTATGGCTAGGTTGTCAGACACAATTAGATCAATAGGTGGCATAAACTTTGCAGGGAATTGTATCCAATGTGACATTTTGCCTATGAGATGCAGTTTTAATGTAGAGTAGGCACAACTACGGTGACAATTATATAAAGCAGGTGATCCAGCTTCTGCTGGTCAGCAAACAGTATAACAACCACTTTGCGGCTCCTTGTTGGCAACGAAGTGCCTTTATTTATAGTGAGTTGTCACTAGTTTTGCTTAAACATTCGTGTATTATTTAACACACTCATTTATCCAGGAAAACATTTCAATTCACATCAGCCTGTACAACCCCTCATCATTGCCAAACTGGACTTTTCTAGTTCTGAATATATGGTGTTTGAATTCATACCCAAATAAAGATTACCTTTGATACAGTATTGAAGAGGGAAGAGATAGCTACATATGGATTAGGCGTCCCAATTTTTGACCAGGGAATTTACTTATTAGTTTTTGCAATGCTGTTTAAATAGCATCTGGGGTGTTGCCATGTAATCAGTACAATTCTGTGGTTAATGTTAAGTGCAATCTCACATGCAAAGCTGATGTATAATTTATGCTTGTCCCATCTAAAAAGAAAACAATATAGCAATAATTTCATTGATAGGTTTTTCTATGAGCAAAGAATGCCACCTGTTTGTTCATGTGAGGTTTTCCCACCACCTCTGACCCCTAGCTCTCCCCCTTCACACAACGACCTTTTCTTTTTAAGTTCTTGGCCTCCCAGAGATTTATTGGAGCAAATATGTTCTGTCTAGGGTGAAGGAGCTTTTGTGACCCAGAAAGAGAACTGAATGTGGTATGCGAGTATCTATCATGTCTTCAGTACATTATTTAAGACATATTTGTATGCAAATACTGCTCAAGTTTAGTGCGGTGTGAATGCTGAGGTACCCACTGCCATTGCAAGTAGTCTTTTTTCTGACAGCAGTGTCACTAGAATAAATGTTCATGAGTGGACTTTCAATTTTTTTTTTAATTGACAAAGCTTACAGTTAAATGTTCCCAGGCTTTGAACTTAACCAGGAAGTCTTTAAACAGCGTGACTAAAAAATCAGCTTAAAAAGGGGGCAGAGGATATTTAATAATTGTTTGTGCATGTAACGTGTGAATAAATGTAAACACATACTCTATAATCTCAATATTATATATGTGATGGTCCTTGGCCCTCAAATTCAGATCTGGACTCAGGCACAAACTTCCCAAAGTTTCTGGGTATTTTGGATCCAGAGTTATATTTGGGCTTAACTTTTGTAGCACCATCGATAAGTAAGGTTGCCCAACTCTTCTCATTACAAAGACCCTGTTCTGAGCTGCTTATAACTTTGCCAAGCTTTAATCATTTGGGCAGAAATCACCTATGCCAGGTGTCTGCCTGAGGCTGAACTGCTTTGGAAAGTTTCAGCGAAAACTATTTAACTGCTTCTGAGAACAAGGTGAGGGGAAAAAATATGCTGATGACATTTTCTAGCACCTTCATGCTTTGAAGCAAGAATATAAAAATTGGTAGGGCATGGATGTGTGCGGATCTTGTGAAAATCTGCCCAAATTTGGCCAAGTTATAAGCCTTTTAGAAATGTCAGTTTACACATGCTCAGTAGACTTCTTAGCGTTTAGCAGCTAAAATATCCAAAGATTCCATCCTCACTGAACATGCTGCATCCCCTCACAGTCCCTACATGTGCTACACTCACTGAAGATTCCATCCTCACTGCAAGACTGCATATGTGCTATCCCCACAGAGTGACTGTGCATGCTCAATTCCCTTCACCTCTCCTATGTGTGACAGCACTGCATATGCACCATACCCACTCATTGACTGAGCACCCTTCAACTCAGGGCTAGAGGGGCAAAGCCAGGCTTTCCCTGTAATCACTGCTTCTGGTTGCTTTGGACAGGGGGTGCTGGGAGCCTGTTTCTCCTGTGGTCTCAATTTCTGGGTGCACCCCCACAAAGAAGCCTATGAAACGGGTGTTGCAGAGCCAGCTACGATAGCCCTGTGCCAGCCAGGGCTTCCCCCACAGTGAGACAACTCCTCAACTAGCTACCATTTAAGCCAAAATTACAGTCACTCTTCAGAGCTGAGGTGCATTCAACTAAACCAAAGGCAGACCACATAAGACCTGTCTTTTTATAAATGGGGCTTCAGTTACGAAGGGATTATATGTTTAATATACATTTTATCTGAAGCCTCATATATCCAATAAAGCTCTATGTGACCTGTTTGGTTTAGCTCGATGGCATTCTAATGTATGCTACAATTTGTATTGCAAAGGTTCAAGTTATTCCTATGGATACTTGCACACTTATTTAGTGTCATTTTTCCATAGCAGCTTATCTAGGAGTGTGGTGGTTCTCCAGCATTTAAAGTCTTCAAGCTAGATCTTTGTTTTTGGGGGGAGAAAGGGGAGTTATAAACAGATGGTTTCAGTAGAGGCCATGAAGGCCTGCTCAGGTAATTGAAGATTCCATTCTTCCCCTGATTCAGTGCTTAATTTGTGCCATGGCTTGCCAAACCTGAGCCCCAGCACCTCTAGGCTTGGCAGTTCATAGCCATGGCACCTCTAGGCTTGCTGCATCAATTATGAATGTAAAAAAAATTGTTTGAACCACAACACCTAATTCTTTGAGCTCCGGCACCTTTTTTATTACAAATGAAGCACTGCTCTGATTTGCCTGACTGGTTCTGGTCTGCTTCCTTAAAGTTTCTGACCACATGCCATTGGGCTTCCCCTGTGGTTTGAGTTCCTAGTGTGCTTATATCAGTGTTCTTTTGCCCAGTTCTCACTGCTGCAAATGCTGGGGTAATGTGGCCCACTTGTGTATATTGGTTTTTATTGCAGGACCATCCTCAAGAACCAAGGATGTTTGTGAGCTTCCTAGGACTTCCCCTTAACTAGAGTCAGACTAAAATTCATCATTCCCAGGAAGGGTTTGGTCCATCTCAGAGATGGTCTTTTGAACTCTGGGGTGGGGAAGAAGAGGGTCAGATAATGGAGGAGGTTCCTGGGGCATCATCTCCCCTAATTGCTTCTTCCTCCTTTCCTCTCTGTGTAACAACTGTGAAAGTGCAATTGACTGCTGCTGTATATTGGCCCATCACTTTGATATTTAGGGCTCTAGCCGATTTTGGACTGCTGCATATTTATCCTCCTACATATCTTCCTGTGACATTGAGTGCTCTAAATCTGGTTTTACCAGATTGCATGCTTCTTCTGAGCAACTGAAAGATTGTCCTTTGCTTTTCCTTGTACCCAGTACAGCATTTTAAATGGCCATTTCCTCAGTGAGGAGAGTAAGTGATCGCCAAGCCCTGTTTGTAGATTTGTCTCCTAGGTTATTTCACAAAGCTAATATTGTGCTACACCCAGATCCTAAATCCTGAACATGCTATTGGATTTACAGCTAATCCAGTCTACATCATTGCCAGTTTTCCTCTAAGCCTCACATTATGCCAGAGGAGGCTACACTGCATTGTCTGACTGTCAAAGATGCCTTCCCCTACTATTTGAATATCCTTTTAAGAAATCACCATGGCTGTTTCTGGCCCTTTAGGAAAAGCCCAAGGGAATAGTGATCTCTGGTTATCCACATGTTAATCCAAATGGCCCAGACATTTTCCAAATGGCCCAAAACCTATATGCAAACCTGTTATAAATGAGCCCAAATGCCAAGGCCAGGAGGGCTTAAAGTATATCCCACTAGAGAAGCAGCTGCCTCTATGGCTTCCCTTCAAAATGTCTCAATTGCTAAAATGAATAAAGCTGTGAGTTCACATTTAGAAAGCATTATTCTCTCAGCACACAGACTCATCCTATGCCTGATTTGGGACAGCAGTGGCCCAGTCATTATCTGACTAACTCCTCCTGTTGACTGCTTGTTAGTCTCCATAAATGGAGCTGTGCAGAGGTACTTCCATGATGGAGAAAGAAGTTCCTCATATGTATTGCTTTCGCAGATCCCTGCTGACTCTCACTCCATCCCCCTTTATTCACAGTGTCTTTATTTTATAGATAAATATTTTGTAGAAAGGACCATGAAAAATTCGATCCATGATGAATGTGCATGCACCCCAAACAGTCATACTGCTTCCAAACCTCCAGGGTGCATGACTCTTAAAGTGTGGATCTCCACTGGCAATGTATTGCAATAACTCCAGTAACCCTGGTTTCTCCTCCCTCTGTTCCCCACTCTCCCTCCCTCCCCCCAGGAATATTTATCGAGTGCTCCCACACAGCATTTCACTTTCACAATATTTTCCTTTTGAAATTTCACATGGTGGGAATTTCACTTGTTGTTTTACCAACCAGACAAACCAAGCTGAACACAGAATATTTGTCTTCAGTTGTAACTAAAACTGTTATTTGGCTTCCTTCCCAAAAACCAGGAAGACAATTATACTTAACTGTTTAGAGATTTATAAATGCTGTACTAGAGTAGCCTCTGGGTAGTAACTTAAGATACTTGGCCCAATAATTTTCTTTTATTGGTTAGTGATTTAGGTCTTATTTTGACTCCTATATAATAAGAGCAGCACATTTCATTAAAACCGCTTACTAAACAATAAAGAAAAGCCAGCTTATGGCTCCAAGCAGGTCTAAAGTACTGAAAGGAAAGCTATACAATAGCATTTCTTCCATGGATATTACAAGACAGATAACTGTAGCAGTGCAGATGTATTTCAGCATAGCAATCATTGCAGCTGTTTTCTGAATGACTTCAACTTATGAGAATTTTCCCTAGGAACAGTATTTCACCACATGAGAGATCTTTGTAAGGCCTCCATTTACAATCCTGGTAATGGATCCTCAAACAAAAAAGAATCAAGGAAAAAAATAAAGTAAAGAGGAGGGAACTCCTGAGTAATATGTTTCTCATTCATCATGGAAATGATGGGGGGGAAATCATACAAAATTGAGTAAATATATTCAAAAAATTTACACGTGCTTTACAATGTAGCAGATTACACAGGTTAAAATAACTTTGAATAGGAAAAGCTTAAGGTTTTGATCTAGTTCTTTTTGAAGTTAGTGGTGTTTTCACCATCAATTTCCATGGAAGCAGGAGCAGGATCTGATTGAGAGGACAGAAATACAGCTTGGAGTTGTTTGTTAGTCACTGAGTTAGATTTCACTAGATTTGTTTCACAATGACTAGATACAGTAGTTGTAAAATTACTGCCCCCTTTTGGGGCCCAATCTTGCACCCTGTATGCAGGAAAACTCCCATTAAAACTAACATCAGGTTAAAGTTATATCCCATTGGTAATTAGTGTTTTCTTTTTTCTACTACACATCAATGATTGTTGATCTTTTTTTATCCCAGAATTGTTAAATGAAAATCATCTACAGTATTACCAGTATTAGAAGTGAGAAAATGTCTTTACTTATCCCTTCAACATTGTCTAAAAATACTTGGTCAGTAAAGGTTCTCTATCAGTTCCAAGCATTGCAATGGTGAATATGTAACACTTGCATGCAATGTTGAATTGCAATATGTTGGATATGTTTCTGAGAAGGTCAAAAAACAAATGGTTGGGAATTAATTTGTATCATCAATATTTATAGAAGATGCTTTTTTGCTGCATGTTGAATATTGCTACTTTCTTGTATTGTGTCTTAGTTTAATGTTGTGAAGTACAGAATAGCCAAACATATAAGACAAACACAAGACATCCTTCAGAACCTATAACACTGATAATCAGCATATCAAGTTTGCCATGGGAACTTTGTATATAACAACCAAATTCCATTCCCCACACAAAGTAAGGGGGACCTGTGCAACTAATCGGGGAATGGAATTTCCCCCTTAACCAATAGCCAGTGTATACAGCAGCTGAATTTTATCTATAATAGAAGCTGCAGCCCTCTATGGACCTTGATTGTTCACGTATCCACCAGCCATGTTCACTCACCAGCATGCCCCAAAGCCAGATATATCCACCCTATGGTGCTCTGCAGAGAGCAACTATGAAGCAGAGCGAGTGCTTCAGGGCATGCAGGAATGTGGATTAACTCTAGATAGCCTCTCTGTGGTTTCCACATACAATCAAAGGTGAAAAGTTAAAAAAAAAAACCCCTGAGAACATGACATCTGATCAGCCCTGAGAATCTATTTTTAAATACCTGGGTTTCAATGTTAATAAAGCAATTTTATTACTCAGTTCCAAAGATGAGAAAAAGTCACCTCTGGCCAGTTTTAAAAATAATTCTGTAGTTTTTGCGAGGGATTGCTGGATGCAGCTGGTTCTTATAATGTCTGTTGAGTAGACTCTGCAGTCATAAACGTGATGAAGTTAGTGTGAAAGTTCATGATATAAAAAGATCAATGATGTTTATTGTGCAGAAGTACCGTAAACCACTGGCTACAAATCTGATCCATCCTAAACCTAGAATTGACCTTTACTTTAGGGTGAGGGAAATGGTTACTCTTAGAAGGGTTTGTGATTTCCTACTGGGCAAAGTTTTTTTAATTTCCAAGAGTTTAGATATCTATCATCCTTTCCTATGTCTAATAACCATAGACATGTGGATAAGGGGTGTGTATAAATGAATCTCTCTTTTGGATGGCACATATAC
Organism: Emys orbicularis; assembly: GCF_028017835.1. Classification (NCBI taxonomy): domain Eukaryota; kingdom Metazoa; phylum Chordata; order Testudines; family Emydidae; genus Emys; species Emys orbicularis. The sequence goes on from NC_088689.1 coordinate 64,352,190, forward strand.
GAATACATCTAAAATGTAAGAGTGGAATATTCGAAAGGGCTCGTCTGTAGCCCAACTATGTTCCCATTCAAGCCAACAGGAGTTGTACCATTGACTTCAGTGGGAGAACAGTTAGGCCAAAGCTGAACACTTCTGAATCTCACATTAAAATGTCAACTATTTATTATGTATTCAGATTTATCCCACATTATAGAAAAGTGCACTTATCCCAGGTAGAGGGAATATAAAAACAAACGAATAAAGTAACCAAACACTAAAATGCTTGGGATCAATTTTCAAAAGGCCCTAAGTGAGTTAGGAACCTTTATCCCATTTTCAAAAGTGACTTACACACTTAAAAGCTTGGTCTCGTTGAAAGTCATAAGTGCTTAAGGTCTCTTGAAAAATGGGAGTTAGGCTCCTAAATCACTCAGGCCATTTTGAAAATTATATCCATAACCAAAACCAGAATGTCCCTATACCCTTACTGGCAAAAATGCTAGGATCACACATGAATGATTCTAGGCACTTTAATTCGAGGATCGTGCCTAGTTAAGAACATTCTTGCATTGCATATTTCATGGCTGATCCTGGAACATTTGCTGCCATGGATGTCTTCCCTTTTCCTTAAGGCATCCCAAAACACTCTGACAGGGATCTCCTGCTGAGTTTACTGATTAATCCCGCACTGGCCAGCTGAAGTTGGGCTGAGGTTGGGTTTTTTTCAATAGTCAATTGGCAGTTCCTTTTTGACAAACATATCACAAGTCTTGAGCTGGGCATCCTCAATGAAATAAAATGTGAGGGGTGCTCAAAATTTCTCAGCACTACCCCACTTCAGCACTTTGCTCACATAATACTATTCAGGTTCCAGGGCTTCTAAATAGCAATAAAATAACAGAGCATTAACTGCCTACAAGACAAAAGTAAAAATAAGCCCAGATAGTTTTGGCATCGTCCTTATTCTAGATGGTGAGTTGGTTGGCTATTATTATTTTATTTATTTATAGTAAAGACTGCAGCTGGGATCAGGGCCCCATCGTGCTAGGCATTGAATACACACATAGTAAGAGAGAGCATTTGCCCTGAAGCATTTACCAGTCTAAGGCCCCAGTCCTACCAAGACTTAAGTATGGGTTTAAATTTACACACGAGTGATCCCATTGACTTCAGTGGAACTAGTCAAATGTGTGAAGTTAAACATGTGCAAGTCTTTGCAAGATTTGGGGCCTAAACTGATAAGACAGACAAAGTGTGGAAGGAGGCTATACATTCAGCCAGGCTAACTTCCTGCTTTATAGCCATTTTCTTTTTTCAAACAGGATGTCCTGGTCCTCCAGCCCTACAAGGAACCCTAGGGAGGAGGGAAGTTTCCATCCAGGACCCTTATCCCTTCTTTATACTTTCCCCGCAGCTTGCACTCTAGTATATTGGTGCCTGAACTCAGGTACCCTGAGAACTGTTTCATGCCTTCTGTAAATATTTCCTTGGAGAGAAAGGCGGGGGGGGGAAATGTAGATCAGGAAGTTTTCGATCCTGCTGGTGTGTTGGGGGAAGGAGGGAGGGATATGTTACATTGACACCCTTTCATTGCCTGTATTTGAGGAATGCAGCTAAATCCTGGCCCAAATGCCTTCTAACTTTCACAGCCACCACATCGCTTCCCCTAGTTTCAGACTCCTTCTGCTAGGTCTATAGGAAGATAAAACCGGACAAAGGAGGTAAATAATACAGTACGTGAAATGTGATTTCACACTTAAACTATAAACATGATTAATAGTCCCAGGACCATTATAAATTCACTGTGGCTCACTTACTATTATTATTTCTTGTTCAAAGTCTCCAAAACAAGCCCCATATTATGCAAGGGTAGGTGTGTTTGCATGCTTGCGCAGGCGCATTACTGATGCTGAGAAATAAAAAAATGAAAATAAAAACCTCTCTTTTTATGAGCATTAATTATACACCAGGCAAGGAAGCAATTGCCTCTGTGTTATGAAATATTAAATCAAAATGCTTCCTGCTCCCAGATGTCCTAGAGATAAATACAGCAGTATTTTGAAGCCCCACTTGGAGCTGTTTTGCCTGCAAATTTATAGTTTTGTGTCCATTTTCAGAAAACCCTGTTTTATGTGAAGAATAGCACTCTTGGTAGTTTTTAAGGAGCAAACTCCTCTGGAGTTGCCTATGTAGGCAACAACTCTTATGTAGATTGCACACAAGGGATCTGAAGTTGAAAGGCTCCTTTAAGATGACAAATGGGTTGAAAGTGTTATTGTCTTTGATTGCATGCTTTACATCATCCGTATGTAGGAATAAGAGGGCTATACTTTATCTTTAGCCATTTTATAAATATTTAAGTCCTTATAGTTGCCTAAAGATATTAAAGCATATTTTAGAGTAGCTGGAATATAAATATTATATATAGCACAAGGTACCAAAGTAGTTTAATGAATTCATAATTTTCTGTTCACTTTTATTGGAATGTGTTTTATGTTCTAAAAGTTCCATTTAAAGAATAAGATACTATTCTGCTCATGGACAACATATGAACTAACAGTAAATGTCATTAGGGCTGCTTTAAATGAAGATTATGAGGCTTCAATTAGCAGGAAGAAAGGGAGTATTGGCATTAGGGTGTATTTGCTTTCCTCATGTTTCAACAAAAAATAAATATCTTTTTTGAATAAACAATTTTGTTGTTTAAATTTTAAATAGTTTCCAAAACTGGAAGTTTTGTATTAGGTAGTTTTTGTTGTTTTTGCACTGTCCCTATATTTGTAAAAGCTGCTTATTTTCAGGGGGAGAGACCTATTTAGATCCAATTATGTAGGAGCATTTCTGTTTAAACTGGCAATTAACTTTCCAAAATAGTCCTGTATCACCAATCTTTTTGGTCACATTAAAACCCTTTAAAGGCAGTATTGTTCAGCTCTGTAAATACAAATGTATGCTCTGGGCATACCTGTGAATATTTTGAATTTCCAGTGAAATATAAAGAGTTTCTCTTTAATATTTCACAAAGTTTCTCTAGTTCCCAGTGGGAGTCCTTGCTGGGTAATGCTTGCTAATTACCAACAACAAAACTAGACATACAAAGCTGGTAAATTACCTGACCCCTTACATTTTAATGAGACAACAAGGATTTCATGAAGTTATGTTGTTTCAGTGGTTAATGGTGTCAGCAATGTTGTAATTGTAGGTTGAGGCACATTAGCTGAACAACCACATGTAGGAAGGGTTTCTCTCGCCAGGCCCTTTGGAGAATAGAACCGTATTATCATTAAGCCTATGTCATTTGCATGCTGCTAATCTCTTACTTTATTATCCTGTGTATCCATTGTCTTTCTTTAATTGCTCTTTAAATTAAAATTAAAAATAGTTCCAATGCCCACGATGGTAGTGATATCTTGATTATGAAGATAACTTCAAGAAAATGAAACATATAGATAATATAATACAGGATTACGAGATAGTTATGTGCAGTCCCTCATGAGCCTCATAAGCATAATTTTGGTATCTTTCCTTGCTTTGGCACATATTGTTTGTTTAATAAATGGTTATTTATATCCATTGGAGCAATTGTTTTAGAAAAGTACAGTGTCACTGTTATACTTGTCTTTAGTTTGGAAGGCTGAAGAGAGACTAACTTAGTTAGTGCCACATCAAGGACAGTCCATCCAATCCATTAAATATCCATAGGCAATCAAAAGACTTTAATCCAGTCATCTGTCCTTTTAATTCTTTGGTCTGTTATCCAGTGTTGGGAGTGAATCATAATACCTGCTATTTGGCTGTAGAACTTCCACTGAACCTTAATAAGTTCAGTGCAAACCCTTTGAAAGAGGGGACATTTTTTCCAAAGGTCTTATTTGAATTAACCAAGTTTACAATGATCAAATGTCACTAGGAACCAGAGACAAGGTTTGGCTTGCAAGAACCACAATTTGAACTAATGGCAATATTGGAAAAAGCCATGTGATTTGACCATGCTGATTTTTACAGCAAAATATGGTTTGAATCTGAATTTCATTGGTAAGCAGCCACCTCAAAATGTTTATAGCTAATGTTCATTAAAAAAAAAAAAACCTTTGATGAACAAATCATAGATAAGAAAGAACGATCCAATGAGCCATTGCAGATTTGTGTATGCAGACTGAACGCAAACCAAAGCTCAACCTGTATTTGCAAATCAACTTCTTTTGTGCTTTGAATCAAGCATTTTCCAGAGCTCAGTATTCTTGCAAACCAAAACTGAAATCAATTCCTATACCGTTATAAAACAGCTTCTTTAAAGCAGTAGGAGGAATGGAGTGTGCTGTTGATTCGTATTTCTGGGTATCTGATTATTCTTATTCAACTTAATCTGGTATTATTGCTGTTAATGGAAATTTTGCTTTTGAATTCAGTTGGTCCAGAATTAATCTAATTGTTTTTATATGTAATTTATACAGTGCCATTGGTATACCTGAACCTTTACAGACATACTACCTGGCTCTGAAGAGCTTACACTTTGATTTAGACCTTACACAAGTGCAAAGTAGAGATGGATTGTTTCATTTAGGCATTCTTGTTGATTCTAGGTTTGGCTGTTTTGATTTGTTGTTTTTAACTTTTTATGTAACATTAAATAATTCAGTGTTTTCTGGTGTCAGCAGGGGAGCATGACTGGAGGTTAGTGATGAAAGGCAAGAGAGTATACATGTGTTTGACAGACAAAACTTAACAGCATGTATTTTCTTTACATTTTATTTTTGGTGAGCCCCTACCCACACACAGTAGCAGAGATAGTATCAACAACAGCATGCCCTTCTCACATGGGTTGATGCGCCCATAGGGGTTGACTGGCTCCATTATGTTTGAGCAGCAGCTAATAGGGCTTGGAAGAATTACAGGGCCCACAGAGAAAATGTGTTGAAGTAAAAATACCACTAGATGATCAACACGCCTAAAAGAAAATAAGCAACTTCAACAGAGACAATCAGATATATAGAAATGAAAGAGAGACGACAAACCCACTGGTATTTTGGCTATGGAGCCTTTCTCAAGCATTTGAGATGGGAATGGAGTTTTTCTTTAATTAATTTATTTTTTGCATCCAACACCTTAGGCATATATGCCATCAAGGAATAAACTTTCAAAAGAGAGGTGCACTCTGAGTACAATATTGGGAGTCGGGAACTCCTTGGTTCTATTACCAACTCTTACCATGACTTTCTCTGTGGCCTAGGGCAAGTCACAAACTGCAGGCAAAGGTAGCCAGGAAACTTTAAAAAGAACAAGTTATGGGGAAAAAAATTGACTGAAATCAGTCAAAGTTGATCATTGTAATTAAGGTTTTATCAGATATTCTTTGTAACAAATATTGTATCCATTCAGAAAATGACTGTAAAATGATCCTATACTAGAACCATCTGATATTTTAAATCATAAGCTAAGTATTCAAAAAACTATCTATCTACATTGGAAGAGGTCAAAGATTTGTGAAGTGCTCCTGTTCCTGTTTCCTTCTAAAAAGAGGTCCTTCTGTAAAGAGTAACTTTGGCCTGGTGAGAAGTAACTTTGGCCATGTCAAAATCATTGTTGAATTGACATATGTAATTTTTCCTCATTTTGAAATCAATTCTCAACAGAGCCTTTAAACTAAATTTTATTTAAACTGATCTGCTTCTTAGAGGAAGAATTAAATCAAACATTTCTGTGATATGTGACTATAATTTACCAAATTGCCTATTTTTAAATGTGTGTAGGGAAGTAGATAAACCTCAGATACCATTAAAACCCTATTTTGTTCCCCTGTTTACACCCTCATTGCACAGACATGCGTACATGGACACACACACACACTTTAAGTTTCACAAAAATCCCATCAGCTTCATCACTTAGGTACAATTTTACCACAAAATCTGATCAAAGATTCCAGAATTATGACATTATTTGTAATTATGCCATTGCTAAAAATTGAGCTTTAACAGTCCTAAAGACAGTTCTGAAGTTTTCATTTTTCAGTATTTTTGTAGCAGAAAATGAGAGAGAGAGAGAGAGAGAGAGAGACTACTTTACTGGATTCCCCTTACTTATTTCTTGTGCCCAGAACCTAAATTTGTTTGATTAAAGACTAATTTTAAAAGTTATGAATTTTTAAATTTGTAACAGTGCTATCGAATGTAGGCAAAGTAGGCTTTAGTGAGCTTAGTATAGGACCAAGGTCTGCTGGAAACCTAAAATTTAGTTAAAGAAAAACATGTCTCTAGCCATTTTCTTTGTGCAAATAGATTTCACAATGTAACTTGATTGTAAGGTGACATGCGAATAAGGAAGAAGAGCATTGCCACCCAAAGGATCACATGGGGGATGTGTGGAATGAACCTCCTGAGGCTCACCGGGGGTTCTCTCCCACAGACCTGAGTGTGGCGGCAGGAAGGAAAGGGAAGGGGTGCCTTTCTGAACTTCTTATCCAAGCCTAGTTCTAACCTAGTCCCTTGTCCATGCAGAGCTGCTGACTAGAGCTGGTTGGAAATTTTTCAGCTAAAAGTTGTTGTTTTTTGTCAGAAAATGGCAGTTCATCAAAATCAAAACTTTTCCTGGGAACATATATTTCAACAAAACTTTAGTTGGGAGGGTGTCTTGGGTCCAGGATGGAATTTCTGGTGGTGGAAGAAAGGGGGCACCGGCCTAGAATAACCAATAGCCCACGGGTTAGGATACTCACCTGGGAGACAGGAGGCCCAGGTTCAGGTCCCTACTCCGAATCAAGCAGAGCAGGAACCTGAAGCTGGGTGTCCCCCATCCAGGTGAGTGCCCTAGCCCCTAGGCCGTTGGCTATTCTGGGGTGGCACAAGCTCACTGTCTCTGAATTTTTTCAAAAGGTCTTGGTTTCATTTCATTGCAGAATGGAAACAGATTTTGAAACCTCAACATTTTTTGTGAAATGGAATTCTTATTTTCTGGCCAGCCCTACTCCTGACGTCCTGTTATGAGCCACAAAAGGATAACTTCCCTCTGACAAACCACAGGAAGTTTTTTTCGGTGGAAAAGGCAAGGAAGCACTATTCATAGATTCATAGATTCACAGATTCTAGGACTGGAAGGGACCTCGAGAGGTCATCGAGTCCAGTCCCCTGCCCGCATGGCAGGACCAAATACTGTCTAGACCATCCCTGATAGACATTTATCTAACCTACTCTTAAATATCTCCAGAGATGGAGATTCCACAACCTCCCTAGGCAATTTATTCCAGTGTTTAACCACCCTGACAGTTAGGAACTTTTTCCTAATGTCCAACCTAGACCTCCCTTGCTGCAGTTTAAGCCCATTGCTTCTTGTTCTATCCTTAGAGGCTAAGGTGAACAAGTTTTCTCCCTCCTCCTTATGTTTTAGATACCTGAAAACTGCTATCATGTCCCCTCTCAGTCTTCTCTTTTCCAAACTAAACAAACCCAATTCTTTCAGCCTTCCTTCATAGGTCATGTTCTCAAGACCTTTAATCATTCTTGTTGCTCTTCTCTGGACCCTTTCCAATTTCTCCACATCTTTCTTGAAATGCGGTGCCCAGAACTGGACACACTACTCCAGCTGAGGCCTAACCAGAGCAGAGTCGAGCGGAAGAATGACTTCTCGTGTCTTGCTCACAACACACCTGTTAATACATCCCAGAATCATGTTTGCTTTTTTTGCAACAGCATCACACTGTTGACTCATATTTAGCTTGTGGTCCACTATAACCCCTAGATCCCTTTCTGCCATACTCCTTCCTAGACAGTCTCTTCCCATTCTGTATGTGTGAAACTGATTTTTTCAGTTTCAGATTTTTATTCCTGAGTGCTCCCCTCTCTACCTGGATGCCGCTGGATACCACAGCTCCCTTGCCCCCTACCAAGACACTTGCTGTCTCCACATTACTCAATAGGCCTGCTGCCCTCCATCTCCTATTGCCTGTCCCACCAAAGACCTGGGGTAAAATCCCAGCCACATTTATGTCAATGGGAGTTTTGTCATTAACTTCAGGGGACCAGGATTTAATCCCTGATGACTTGAAAAGGGGCTCTCAGGAAGAAGGAAAGTGCTAACATGTCCCTTGCAGCACCATCCAACAAAGAGCTTGATAAACCATAGGAGGTTCTTTGGGGGAAAAGAAGGAGAAGTGCTAGTGCATTCCCCTCAGCCTTTTGCTCCTGCAACCCAAACTGGCTCCTGGGTGCGTCCCTCTGCTCTTGGCAGCCCCCTATCAAATCTTTGGGTCTCTGGTGTGGGAAGTAATAATGGGAGCAAATTTCTGGAGAAGGGATATGGGGGTATGAGAACTTCCATGGGAACAGGCCTCTGTCTGAGAGTCGTGAGAGGATAGGCACTCCGAAGCTACCCGGGGTGCAGCAGGAGAAGGAAAAGGGGAAGGTCTAGCATTTGCCAAGCTTCTCCACCCAAGACACCACCTGTGCTTCATCACAGGGGACTTTCACTGGTGTCTACCACAGAAAGTTCATCTGCTTTGGAAGTCAAGGAAGCACTGCTTCTCTCCACCTTCTGTGCAGCACTGAGCTGCTTCTCAACCCCCCCGCCCCACTCTCCCACATACCCCCTCCCAATATCGTGGGGCTAGCATGGGGACCCAAACTTAAAGCTCTACAAGAGCAAGGGGGTTGGAGGTCTCCTACAAACCAAATGATTGGAGAGATTGTAAGACACCTCACAAGTCTCTCAGAATTAGGCAGGGGGTTGATAGGTCTGCAAGAGATGTGCATTAGCGAGCCTTTCCTCCCACCCACTTCAGAAGGGACAAGAAGGCTCCATGTCCATCCCTTGCCAAGCTTCCTTCACTCCCTAGTCCCAAGGGAGTTCCAACACCAAAGAACTCCATTAAGGAGCAGTTAAAGTTGCAGGCACAGATCATTAATTTGAGTGCTTATTACTACTCAAGAACGTTAGAGTTTAAAACAGCAGCCTTGCCCAGAAAAAACAAAGAAACAAAGTTAAGATTGCACTTTTCAAATGAGGCTCCCCAAATACCCTTTTCTCTACCCCCAGAGTGAAGCAGTTCAAAAATCAGAAATTCTCACTCCCTTATCTGGCCATGACCAAGTTTGATGTGATCAATGAACACAAAACCCAGAATGCCTTCATTCTAATCATAGAATGTTTGTGCCATTTTATGTCCTTCTTCACACCCAGGGATTGGGTCAGCATACCTATGGCGCTGAGGGGTGTGAATTTTTCACACCTCTGAGCACTGTAGCTATGTCAGCCTAACTTTTAAGCATAGACCAGGCCTAAGTTTCACAAGACACAGAGCTAGTATGCTTCCAAATCACATGTGCCCAGATCACAGAATTACAGCACTTACAAGAAAGGAACAAATGTTAGTGTGGTGACAAAGCAACACGTTTGGTATTAGAGCTATGAACACCATGTATGAAACAAATGTTTTAAACTATCTTGTGGTGCACATTTCCCAATACGCTATCTGCAGAAGGGGAAACATAAAGGCTTACATATCTCTGAAGGTACAGTTTAAGGTGGTTTGGCTGGCTTGTTTGAGAAGTGCAGCCTTAACTCTGAATTCCCCAGCTTTCTAACATGTAAGGACTTTTCTTTTTCTTTTCTTTTTTTAACTCCCCAATTCTTGAAAGGTAATATGCCCTCAAAGCACTGATATGTGCCTGCAGCCTTAACATATGTTTTGCATGTGGGATGGAGGATTAGCTAGATAAGGGCTACGTAGATTAAATTTGGGATTTACTTTTTTCTTCAGCTGTGTTTGAGTTATGCCAATAACATGCTGTAAAAGTGTTGGATTTTGTTTTATATTTTTTCACCCTCCAAAAATTCAAAAATGGCTGGAGGAATTTTCTCAAACTTAAAAAGAGAGTGAGAGAGAGAAATTTGTGAGCTGTGGTCTAAGGACAGTTGGTTTGGTTTGTTTGTTTAAATGAAAAATGTGAAAAAATAGTTAAAATAAAATCTTAGTGTAATCTTAATTGTAACTTTCTATATAGATATATACAAACAAATATGTATAATTATTTAATTTGACACTCTGGGCACATGTCTTCATCTTACATAATTAAAATAGCTATTTACAGCTGTGTATCTTATACACACCGACACACTTATATGTGTTTATAATTATTTGTATAGTGGCAACAATATGCATGGTGTGAAGACAAAGAGTGAAATCCTAACCCCACTAAAGTCCATGGCAAAACTCCAAAGGTCTTTGCCCCCCTGGTCCAGCCAACTCTGAAACTCCAGGGTGGGAATGCAAATGGTTAGAGATATAATCAAGATGCTGGAGAAATCTCATTCCTTCAGGCACCAGATAATAATTCTACATTTGCCCTATCAAAAATCCAATTCCATTCAGCCAGACTAACTCCATGATGCCTTTTACATTTCTGGGCTACAAGTTACAGCTATCTTTACAAGTAATTAGGCTTTGAAATGAAAGCTTAAATGATAGAAAAACAGAAAAATCCGCAGGAAAACAATAAGTCTGCATTTATTTATATGGCCTCCGTCATGCATCCAACCTAGATTTCCAGGAATAATGTGGGTTTTATGGCAGCCATCCTTGCCCTTTGATTTATGGTGGTAACTTACATATTAGTACAGTATGACTAGACTAAGCATGAGCCAAAATCCCAGTGTAGAGCTTTGGTTTCTAAATTTCTAAATTTTACATTTTGCCCTTTTTCTCAAACAGGCCATTCCAAAATTCCAAATCCAAACACTCCTGAAATTTCTCCTAACACATGAAAATCCACATTTGGATCTGAATTTTGCAGATCCAGCCCATCTCTAAATTTTATTCTTATAGTTGTATCAAATAATGGGAATATGGACAATGAAATTCAGAAACATTAGAAATCCCTACTTTAAAAGACAAATGTCTCCACTTGCGTTTGTCATTACTGTAAGTAAAACAAGCAAGCTAACACACATTTAGCTATCCATTTTCCTCTCCAGTTAACACATTAGGTGCTATAAATAATAATAGATACATAGGTGAATATGTGTAGTTTAAAGCTTTATAGAGATTATGCTGGTGTACGTTTTTAAACTCTATGTTAGTATTTAGACGCATAAGTGATAGCCGATACTTTTATAATAAATTCAAAAATTGCTTGTTGGGAAAGTGTTTTCAATATGATGTTATTGTGCTTGATACCTTGGCAAATATTTTATTGCTGTCAGTTAATTTTCACTACATTAAGAATATAGTATGGCTTTTTTTGTTGTTGTCATTTACCAGTTTGATTTCTACTACATTGGTTATTGAACGCCCTACACTTTTAAGCAGGGGGGGGAAGGGAGAGAGGGGGACGATATTTGGCGATGGGGTTCCCTGTAAAGCTTTGGACCCCATTTGTTTTGGCCAATATAAAAGGGGGCAGTAAAAAATGTCTGGGAACCTGACCGGGTTTAGGGAGGAGGCAGCCAAGCTAATTGTTGGCGCCTCCTTGTGGCAGATGTCCATTGGAGGTACTCCATAGGAAAGGTATACAGTGACTGAATAAATGGCTTGGAAAAGGACTTTAAAAGGCTTTTAAAAGGACTTAAAGGAACAAACGGGGGGTGGTTGGGGACTCCTATGATTGGTACGGCAGGGAGCCAACCCCCCATTCTTATAGCCCACTTTTACCCTCCTATGAGTGGGGTGGATGGTAAGGTGCCAGCAATAAATTTGCAGGAGGGACCTGGATGAAAAAAGAGGGGGAGCTGGTAAAAGCCCCCTGGATAATTACAGAATAAACATGGGGTTACCTGCACTGTACACTTTTATCTGCCAGGTAGTCCCAGATATCTAATAATAAAGATGCGGCCTAATTAAACCCATGTCAAATGTCTCCTGTCCTTCTTTCGGTATTGCCAGACAATGGATCCCATATACGCGAAACAATTGGGGAGCTGATGCAGAGACATTTTTGCATGCACTTTTTAAATGTAAAAAGTTATTTGAACTGCATGACAGATGCTAAGAAACCCAACCCATAAAGATATTAGGAAACTCTTTATAATTTCAGTCACTCTATCATGTTCATGAGCTACATGAATTTCTGTGATTAATGTTCAGTGAAGATGGGAAAAATTAACATAATGGAAACCAAAATAGTGTGAATTTAGCAATATAAGGTCTCCTGTTTACTTTATTAGTAGACATTCTATTACAGGCTTAAGTGTTATGCTTTTCTCTTTGTCTTGTTATAACTGAGCAAATTTTGCATTCATTTACACTGGTGCAACTCCATTGATATGTGTAATGGAAACCAGAATTTGGCCCAGTGTATCATACCTGTCATTTACTCCATGTGTGATCAAGCATAAGGTTGAAAGTTTTAACTGCTAAATTAGATTTAATCATAAAGTTATGGTTATAGTCAGAAAAGTTACTTTGCAAAAGTGATATGTTCTTAGCAGACATATCAGTTCCCGATGTAACATGTCATCTCAATATATTGACAGAAACGAGTTTTGACAACTGTTAGCACTTGCAGAGATAATACATATATGGATGAGTGACCTTGAACAATTTCACTAGAGCAGTTCAGTGTTGTCACTGCACCAAATAATTGATGATAAACCATCATTTGCAAAGTACAATATAAGAAATTACACTTGTTCAATAATAGCTATTATTCTTCATCACAGCAGATCCATCACCAGACTACATAGATCCGTATTCCAAATAATATGTCCATGCAAAAGGCATGCCTCTGATGGGAAGCAAATGTCACAAATGTCCTAGGAGAGAATTTATGTAGTGCATTTTTTTCCAATCTCCTTATAAAATAGAGCTGAAATTTTGTTGTCATGGCTACGGTTATGTTCTGTACCTTGAAATTTCCAATTTAACATTCAGATGTCAGGAATTTATCATAAAACAAACAAGTTCCAACAGTAGTCTAGGTAAACTGGTGTGTTATCCTAGGGCAAACATCACTGAGATATGGGTATAGCCTGGGTATGAAATGATAGAGCCTCCTGGCTTTCTCCCTGACATTAGTCCCACAACTGCAGCATCTCAATAGTGGGAGGTGTAAATCTCAGCTAAATCTGTCTGCTATCAGAAGCGTAGGGCCAGAAATCCAGTTGGGGCCTTTGAGGGCTATCATAATATAAATAATTACGGATTACTTTAATACTGAATTCACTTCTGATTTTACATCATGAGCAAAATTGTAGCTATGCTGTGGTTGTAGGATGTTCATTAAGATTGTCTGACGCAGAAAGAACACTGCTTGATTTTCAGATCTAGTGGGGAGTTTGCAACACAAGCTGTTAGAAACATTGGGCCCGATTCTTGAATGCTTTGAGCCACTGAATGAGGGAAACAGATGCTAAAGCCAGCAAATAATGCCATCTGTGAATACTATTTTATGGTCTGGCTGCTCCTTGGAGATGGTACCCTTCTTACTCCCTGATTCTAGGGCCAGTGTAGATTAGATCACCCTTAAGGCTACTCTAGTATATGCCCAGCTGCCCACAGAGGGCATAACTGTATAATCTTCATAGTCACATTTTAGACTTTAAGCTTTAAAAAAAACCTGCTTTATGTGCTATTTCTATGTTGCAGTCAGTAATAATCAACAGTTACTGTAGCTAACATCAATTTTAGTATTTGGTATTGAGACTGGAGTTTTCCAGAACTGTGGAATATGATCCAATGTACAGAGATATTATATTGGGCTGAACAATACAGGACAAGGTTAGAGCAAACATGAGGGTTTAGCCAAAAGTGTGCACTTCTGTAGTAGAGGATGGGCATCATTTCTTTTCATGGAGATCACTTCTTGTCTGTATACTGCTATATTATCTTTGACAGAGCGAGCTTTTATACATGGAGGTTATAAAAATACTTTGGAAGTGCAAATATCTTTGCCTTTGGAATGCACCTTGTGTCAGATATTGCGAAAATATTCCCTGACTCTCGTTACATCCATTCCAAATTGTGTACGTTTCCATGACCAAATTGAAGTTTTCACAAAAGCACTCATTTTCCATGTGGTGGTGCCTCCTGCAATGCTTCCTCAGGGAGTTCAAGGCTCTGAGTCAACTTACCCCCTGCCTTAGCGAGAGAGAGAGACTTGTTGGAGCTAATCTCTGATCCCCAATACTCCAGTCTGTTAGCTCCCCTTGCAGGTTAACTTCAGGTGCTGTCCAATCCCTGAACCGTCTTGAAAAGTGTTCCTCTGCAGTACGCAGCCCCTGTCACTGGACACGCACAGAAATTGCCAAATCCGCTGTCTCCACAGATACAGAATACACTGTCATACAGCCTATTAGATCAGCTGAGGATTCACACTTTAATGTATTGCACTGGGAAGAACTTATGGTAAAACCAAGCATAAGTTTATTAAACAGAACAGAGATTTAAGTGATACTAAGCAAAGATAGTAGAAACAGAAAATGGTTACAAATAAAACAAAACTATAACATGCTTCTAGTGACCAGAACTTAACAGGTTACAATCCCTGTCTAAGGCAGTTTCTCACCTAAAGTCACCAACCCACATGGCTGGACATCCTCCATTCATGTTACAAAAGGTGCTGCTGATCTCTTTGTTCCGTCAGTGATGGATAACCACAATGTCTTCCCCCACCCCCTTCTTACATTCCAGTAACTCTTCAAAGGTATTCTTGCTGTTTGTTCCCCTTTTCTCATCCTCTTATTAATTTTCTTTTATTGTTGACTTCAGATGCAAATGTAATTTCCATTGTCTTTGGCCTACCCTGCTACAATTACATTTGAGACCTAAGCAGACAGGCAAATCAACATTCCTTTGGCTGGGGCAAACTTGTTTACCAGCCCTGCCTGGTTTTATGGTTTGAGCATATTTTTAGTATGTGCATACAACTTTTTAATTGTTACCCATATAGACATCTGACAATGATTATGATGACTGATATGAATTTTCATATGATACCTTATACAATGTTCTTTACCCCGGCAAAGACCATGACAGCATTGTTAAGTGTAGTGAATTTCTTAGGCATAGTAGGAGTTGCTGTTCTGATTCCAGTGGGCATTGAGGGGCTCTTAGAGTCACACCTCCATTCTTGAGCAAGAAGTTTTTAGTTTAAAGAGGACGACAAATAAATTTCCCCATCCTTCCTCGTTCCTGTCTGCAGTACATCCACCTGATTTATCATAGGCTATGTGAAAATATTCTGTGATAGCACTATGTTAAAGTATTGGGATTGTATCATTGACATAGCTCAGAAAGCCTTAGCATTAGTTTTCACGTAAATAACATAATGTTAAATGCCCTAGTCAGCACAGACGTTCTGAAGCCTTTGTGTTATGTAAGCCGGTATCTGAGTGGAAAAGGCCATGGGATGTATTTCTCTAAACTATGACAGCAGGTCTGTAGGAATTCTGGCTATGTGCAAAATCTTTGTTTTAGGCCAACCAATACACTGAAAGCTAAAGTGATGGGGATAAATACTGAATCATTGTGCCTTCCTTTACAAATACTCCCACACAAAAGCGCATCACTAAATCCATGTCCTTTTTGTATAATCATTTAGCTTTAGGGAACAATATTTGGGTGTTTCAAGCTGGGCCTTTTATCTCATGGTCTAAAAATTCTTGACTGGCACTTGACTATGTGCTTGCATATCTTGTCTACCAAAACTTGGTCACAGTGTTTGGCTGAGACATAGGTACAAAGCAAAGAACAATTTAGACGCTCGGCCTAATCTCCGACAGAACGGAAATATTGGTGCTATGCACTGTTTTGTAGGGAACATTTGCTGGCAGTTTTATAATACAACTGCAGGTTGGAGAAGTTTTGGAACCCTGTATATAGATTATAGTAAGTGTGCCAGGAACCCTATGAAGAATAGTTGGCGTACATATTAGAAGTTATCTTGCTCTGAATCCAAACTGTCCCAAAATCTGAGCAGGCTTGGATCTGGGATTTTGGTTCCGACCCATCAAATATGGCACATAATAGGGTTTTACTCTAGGATTCCAGCTTAGTTCTGCCTCTAGTAATTTACAAGTCTGCTATTTCACCCATGCAGACCAAGAAGTCAACCATAAAGTCAACCATAAATAAGTCCAAATTGATGGAAAAACAATATTGCTAGCATAAAATGACAGATGTTGATGTTCACAAAATGTCTGTTTAAGCACTTTGTAAGAATCCATTTCCCAATTGCATACACCTGAAATTTTTGCAGAAGTTACAAAGTAATTGTACTCGGAGACGTGGAGTTTTCTTAATTTCATCTGCTAAGGAAATTGTTGGAATACACGTTGCAAAAAATGACTGCTGTGGTTATTACTGTTGCTGCTCAGGGGAGCTATTCAGATTCCTCATTTATTGGAGCTTAATAGATTAAAAATCCAAATTGAGTCTCATGATATAAGCCTAATCAAATGCTAATCTGCATAATTTTCCCATAAACAGCTATGGGAAATTTGTATAATTTATGTTTCAGCAGTTGCCAATCATAAGTGAAATAGCAGTTACATTTATTTATCAAAATATTTTTATTGATCTTAGCTTGCTATCACATCTGGCTTTGCCCCTCTTTTTCACTAAGGAGACATTTACTTTCTCTGGTACATAATGTAATGTAGGATGTTTCCTGAACATGTATTTATAGGTCATTTTTAACTGGGAGCTTTCTATTTTACAACTTCTTATTGAATACCTGTCTCTGCAAACCTGCTGATATGGCTTAATTTATTTGACTAGTTTAACATAGCACACTGGTTTCCAACACCAGAGCTAAATGTGACAGAATTACATATGTGAGTAAAGCAGGGTGGATTTGGTCCATAAGCAATATAGCTGCAAATCTCTTTAAACCCAGTAAAAACTTAAATAACAGTGTTCACAGCCCACATGCAATGGACCCCAATCTCTAGAAACCCAATATATGTTAAAAGGGGAGTGAGAGGAAAAACTACAGATTCAACATTAAGGTTGAGAATTTATATAGGAAAAAAGTGAGGGATTCTGATTTTCTCACAGTAATGTTAAATCAACAACCACGTGGCATATATAGGATTTTGAATTACTGCATTTGCTGCTGGTCCAAGGAAAGTTTGAATGGCCATGTGGTACTGGCTCTCCTCCTTGTTTCCAGCTACTTCTACAGCTCTTGGGGTTCTTCATGGCAAAAAAGAACCTGGGTGTGTGTAAAAACAGCTGGTGCCAATCCAGCGTCACTGGCACATGGGTGGTGAGGAAATAGGAGCTGTCCACAGCGAATGCATCCACCAGAAAGCAGACCCCAACAAGAGAGAAAAGGCCAGGAGGAGAAAGGGACCACAGTGTTAGAGAAGCAGGTACAGGGTAGTAGAAAGGGGAACAGAACAGACTGGAAAGGAATTACATGAAAAGGCAATAGTGCAATTAACTTTCTTCAAAAAGTGTAACATCATTAGTGCATCTAAGACTGTGCAACTACCTAAATACTGTGCTTTTCCATGAAGGCAACAGCTGTAGTTGGCAGAGGGGTATTACCTCATTGTGAATAGGAAGCAGATCATGGGATTGCAAATGGGAGGGGGAAATAGCCACAAGCCAATCTTACTATTAAGATGTGATCCAGACTGTGCTATAGTTTGGAAACGCCCTAGTCTTTCATCTTTCTTGTGGCCTGCTTGCACCAGCAATCTTACAATCTTCCCTCTGCATTATGAAAATACTTGCATTTCTGTGGTGCCTTACATTAGAGATACTCAGTGTACTTTACAAATAACTTTGCCTCACAAGATGTGTCTCCCATTCTGTCTGCAGATTTCCATAAGAGATTTGCTGTACTTGTAAAAGACATGGCGGGGATGCAGCTACGTGGTGGAGGGGTACAAGCAATATAAGCATCATTTCCCTCCTTATGACTTCATGGGTTCCTGCAGTTTTGCTCTTCATGCAATGCAGAGACTGTTTAAAACAATTGTATTTCCAGGTTTTATTATTGCAAAAGTGTTTGCTTATTACCTTAGACATTAGAAACCGAATAAGACGACACTAATAAGAAGACACTGATTAGGACTCTCAAAGTACATTTTTGTATGCCAATGCACATACTGTATTGTGTATTAGGAGTTATCAAGTAAAAAAAACAAACATTCTAGGGCAAAGAAATTCAGTAACCTAGACAAAACTGTGATCAGTTTCAAAAATTGCCGTAGCATTGAAAAATCTGGATGAGAAAGTCAACAAGTGAACTTTCACTTGGTTTTCTTTTTACCAAAAAGAATTATAATTTCAGTAAAATTGTGCTTGGCGCCACAGTGTGTTGAAATTTCATCTGGGGGAACATTGGTCGTGTTTGCCATTTCCAGAAATAATAATCCTATCCTAGCAGACATCAGAGAATTGCATCTCATCTTAGTTAAATTAGTGTGTGGGGAAGGGAGCAGTAGAGAGCAGACAGAGAGCTCCAAAATGGAGCTCTGCAAATCTAAACCCTTCCTGTGGTTTTACGTTTTGTGTAAACTTGTGGTAAACCTGACCTGCTCTATGGCTCCAGGTGGATATTATGTGTGGTTTTGCATGGTTTTGAGCCAAAATCAGACAAAACTTGGGCAGTTTCAGATGGGTTTTGCTTTGAATTTTGGTGTGTTTGAACCTGAAACTCAAAGTGAAACTCATGAAGGACAACGTTATGTAAATGTAAACTGAGAAAAGACTTCCTTGGAGCCTATGACCTTCACAGCCAAATGTGACGCTGTTCTGTCCCACCGTAAAAACATAAAGTAAAACTTCTGTGTTTGTAGTTTCTACCACTTCAATTAGAGATGGCCTGACTGAGTGACTTCCAGACTTCAGAGGTGTTGAAATCCCAGCCCAGATTCTCATCTTTGTTTTATAGCTGAACCCTGTCTAAATACGAAGCTCCACCAAAACTGTTTAGATCAGAACTCAAGATTTCCTGGTGCTGTGCTCAAACCAAAACTCTGTCTCAGGCCCCAGGGGACACTGCAGCTAGAGTTGTTTCTAAATTGAATGGTTGTAACAGGTTCCCATGAATGTCAGCAGCTCTTTAGCTGCACGACTGCTGCTGAACTTTTCAGATATGCCCAAATGGCTGTACTTTGGAGACTAAAAGGTAAAGTCTATCATTCCATTGAATTCAATGGAATTTTACTGTGCAGTGTCAGCAAACAGTAGCAAACGGTGAGGTCCCATTGTAAGACAATTCTGTCTGTTTGTCTCTGGTTAATGGCTCTCGCTCTCTTTTCTCACATAACCTGCATGGTATCTTGTCCATCCACTGCTTAGAAGCTCACCACTTGCATGCTGATTATCTATATTCAAAATATGATTGTTGTTTTTTACTTCTCAGAGTTCTCAATAGTTATAACTTATTTTTTTTAAAATTACGCTTCTGCAGTCTTTAATCTATTACCTCATAAATCCCAAGCACCTTTCACTAGAGTATTATTTTTTAATCAGCACCATAGGTATGCCTGGCATTTTAATGACAAGCAAGAGTATAGCCTTTAGCCCTGGCAATCTAGTTAAATTTCAGTTTGGAAAACTGAATCCTGCTTACCTGCAGTTGCAGTTAAATTAACATTCATCTTAAAAACCATGTTGTGTTACTGTGCGCTGTTAAACACTTGCATCATTCCACCCTAGAACTGACTGTACCTCAGTTCTGGATTAAATGATTACTTGACTGGAGAGTTAGTAAAATCAGTTTGTAAGGCACTATGTGATCCTTCTGAATGGAAAGCATGTTATAAATTAAAAGGGCCAAATTGTGCCCCTGGACATGCGCTCACCCCAATGAAGTCAGTGGAAGCCTTGCAGTGTACATCCAAGGGCCAAATTTATTACTGAATTCAAATTCTGGCAAACCTTCTGCAAGCAGGTCTATAAATCCAACAGAAAGGGCATGTTTATTGCCCCATGGGGAAGGACGCTCCTGTAAGTTGCTCACTGGAAGATCTCTCTCCAGGAATATGTAGTGATGGATTGTGGGCAGACTGAGGAGTAGCTGGAATACATCCACTGGGTCATCTACTGTTGATTCAGTGGCCCCAAACCCTGCATAAGCTAGGCAGGCTATGATGACTGCTACTGCTGGTTCATAGTTAGGTGTAGAAGCTGCCATGAACTAGTTGCACAATAGCACCCTACCTCCTAGTTGTGGGGAAGAGAATTTCATCCTCCTCCATCTGCCATTACGTTGTCTCACACAGATTTCATGTACTCATGGGCAATGTGAATTTCACCCTATCCTGCAATTGTAGGTCAGGCCCCTGGTGGTGTTTGTAGAACAAGTATGGCACTGCAGTTACGAAGATCACTATAACCACCTGCCCTGGTTCACTGGGTTTATGAATGTCAATGGAACACGATTTGGAGAACCGAAGGAGAAAATGCAATATGAAAAGGAAAGTGAAAAGGGGCTGTGAGGAAAGCAGGTCATTTCTAAATGAAGGCTCTGTGCAAAGAAATTGAATCTTTTCACAGCCGAAAATGGATCTTAAATCTGGTGCCTTAGCTTGTTTCTGGTTCTGTAATAAAATAGTTTTCCTAATACCCTGTGACCTGAATTTCTCCCTGCTTTATGGGTGCTATTCCTTGACGTACAACCTGTATTTTCTCAAGTCAGCATTTGATGATGGATGTCAAAATACAGGCCATGTATTATGCATATAGCATTACCGATTTAAGGTGTTTACTTGTCAAATTGAAGAAATTCAAAAACATCACATTCACTGAATCCGCACAGCTGTCACTTGTAGTTTTCCATGCCTTTAAATGAAAGTTCTGATAAAACAGTTTAGTTTTCCTTCACTTTTTTTTGGGTGGAAAAAAATAGACAGCATCTAAAATTTATGTTGTGGGTGGGAGGCAGGCTGCAAAAAGGACATGTCCTGAAGGTTGGAATAAGGACTTGGTGGATAGACAGATACAGACCCCAAATCCCTACATTTTCTGATTTTTCTTTTGCTGAAAATATTCCAGATTTGTTAGTTGTGTAAACAGCCAATTCAAATTAAGCACTGTCAGGGAAATAAAGTTGTGGATATTTCTCACATCTTCCAAAACCATCGAGGAAAAAATATTAAGGCTCAGGATTATTTTTCATTCATGGAGAAAACAAAATCCCTTTAACATGCTTCCTGCATTTCATACAGAATGCACTGTGTGTGCAATGTGCAATTACAGAGCTCCTGACAGTCTGTGCCTAACAGAAATGCCACCTTTATTTCAATCTCCTAACACCATCCTAGGAAGACAAATATTTGAGGGGTTAGAGAGAGGTGGCTACAAATAGCCTTCTAGGGAGAGTGGAGGGAGTCATGCATTTAGAGGCATGTTACACTGAGTCTTTACATTTTCCTCGGAGCTGGCAGGAAGCTACCGACTAGTTCTACAATCTGAAGGGCCTGATTCATTGAAAAATGTGTAGTAGACACAGTGTTGGACTGGGAAGAAAAGCCTCTAGGGAAATGAGAGAAAAGAAGCCTTTGAGGATGGTCTGAACAGTGGTGTCTCATGCTAACACTACCCACTACCAATGCCTCAAGGGCTTGTGGGGAGAAGGTTAGCCTTTTCTACCCTCAAATCAGTGTGAGGTTGGAAGGCTTGCTGCCAGTCACGCTGAGTTGTAATTCTCCAGTGGCCCCAGCTGCCTCAGTGCACATACAGAGCTCTCTCATTGTCTGTCGCCGCTTGTGTTTTGAAGAGCTGATGTCTCGCATCATGCCCCCTACTGCAGAACATAAAAGTATACAAAACACCAACAGAGGAGTCGACAACAGACAGCAGCCCAATCCCAGCGTCCACGTCTCCAAAAAATACCACTCCTGCCCCTTGCAAAGTACTGAGACAGGACTCTCAATCCATAATTAATCTGCCAGCTCTTTTGAATCTTGAGAGGGCTCCTCGGAAAAGTCTGGGTAGGCCAGTATGAGTCAGAGCACAGCATAGATCTGCGATGCAGCACGGAGTGGGTGAGGTATCATGTCAATAAAAGTTCTTGAATGGCTGTTACTCATACATGGGATTTGGCCATGATAGAGACTATCATACAGAAATCAACTGGGCATGCAATCTGCTCTTTTCCATGGTGGCATAGTAGAACTGATTTCAATACAATGAGTAAGGAGTACATTGAGTAAAACTAAACACTCTGACATACTCATCACTTCCACCTGCCTTGAAGAAATCTGTTTTTATAGTATTATCCGAATCACCATTGTTGACTGGAATTGTATTGCTGTGCTTAAATTCCCACGTGGGAATTTGTGCCTTTCAAATCTGTGGAAGGCATTGAGACGACTTTGCCTCCCCTCCCCATCACCATTCAGAGCCTCTCGCCACAGTTTTCCCTCCCTTTTACACAGGGGTGAAAGTAAGTTAGGCCACTTACCGGTATGGGCCGGGAGGGAGGGGTGGGGGCCTCTGGCCCCCTTAAGGGGTGGGGCCTCGGGCGGAAGGGGGTGGGCTGGGGTCAGCATCCCCCAACCAGCCCTTTCAGGCTGCCTGGCCCGCGCTGCCTGGGGCTCCCGTGTTGATTTAAAGGGCCCGGGGCTCCGGACGCCACTGCTGTGCCCTTTTAAATCACCGGCCACAGGGCAACTGCTCCCTTTGCCCCCCCGGCCCATCGGAGGCTGCGGGGGGCTGTGGGGGAGGGGGGAGCAATGACATTAAAGCGCTGCAGGGCCCTTTGCTGCGGCAGCGCTTTAACGTTGCTGCATGCCCCCCGCCGACGTTAAAGCGCTGCTGCGGCAAAGGACCGTCCTTAATGCGCTGCTGTGGCAGTGCTTTAATGTCCCTGCCCCTTTTGCCTCCCGTCGGTGGCCCTGCCGGTATGGACCCTACCAGCAGGGCCGCCGATGGGGGGAAGGGGCAGCGACGTTTGAGGATCCTTAAAGCGCCGCCGCAGCAAAGGACCGTCCTTAAAGCACTGCCGTGGCAGTGCTTTAACGTCGCTGCCCTCTCTCTCTGGGTATGGGCCGGTGCGGGTTCTTACTGGTACCTACCGGCTCACTTTCACCCCTGCTTTTACATAGCCCATCCTCACAGGCCTTGTGCTGCTGGGAGCTTTCTTCCAGATGGCAGGGCACAGTTCATACTGGAGTCTCCTGGAGGATCACAAGAGTTAGAAGTGGAGAAGGCCTACAGTAGAAAATCCATCTCCCTGCAGGGGTAGGATGGTCTTTCAGCAATATTTGTTGCATCAGAGTGTGTGTTAAATTGACACCACACTTGATCTTAGACAAAAGGCCAAAGTAGCTTCAGAACAAAACAGAGTTCTATCCCCCCTTCCCAGAAGGGTGAGTGCAGTAATTCCTACAGCTCTCCCAAGCTCTGCTAACTCAGGAGCACAGAGCTCAACTGGAGATCCTCCCCGTGTGCCAAACCGGTGTTAGACTGAGAGGACAATTGAGGGGCCAAAATTAGTGCACTTAATATTTTAAAATAGTTAAAGCTAGTTTGATAGTGGTGATTATTACTTCCAAGAAAGGGGCAAAAATCCAGGTAAGGGACTGACATCGCATTTTGAAGTGCTATAAATTTATGAAAGGATTCTCTGATAGCTCATGACTTATTTATACTGCCAAAATTGAGGACAGGGCAGACGGAAATACAGTATCAACTCATTTTGGAGTCAATAGCAGATGAATGTATGAATGACTTTAGCTGAGTGGACCAATTTGTATGCTGTGAGAAGGCAATGGAGTTACACCAGGAATAAATTTGACTCTGGGGGGTGGGGGCTTGGTGGCATCTAGATGATTCAAATCTAGTCCAGGCAAGTAATAACAAAAAGTCAAAAATCTGTCTGTGGATCTCAGACATAAAGTTAGTCTGGGCAGAATTTGCCCAAAGTCTAATGGCTGTTCAACAATTTATAATGCAAAAATAGTTTGGCCTCATGGATAGACAAATAGCTGCTTAAAAAATACTGCCATAGCAAGGAGGAAATGGAGTCCTTGAGTCTAACTGCAACAATGGTGACGTTAAATGCATGCTTCTATTTTTCCTACTTTTTTCGAAGCTGGGAGACTTAAGTATATATCATATCAATGAATTTCCAGGCCAACTTTTTGTGAGAGTGTTTTGGTTTACTTAAATCATTGACAGATTCAGCACTTACATTGTAACTCCAGCTTAGCAAAATAGTGTGCCTGGGTATTACCTTTTTATGTTTACGAACTGTTCAGTGACAGGTGTTCCTCCAGAACTTGCAGGGACTCAGGTGGAGCATGCAAGCTGCATAAGGAGGCCCTTGCTCCACCCCAGACCATCCCTTCACCTCCCATGTGACTCTTCCACACTTTCTCTCTATGCCATCCTCTCCCCAAGTGTGTGCACCTCTCTCCTGTTTATCTCCAGATGTCCTTCCCCTCTCTCCTGCCCACCTGCCATATGTCAGTCTCGCTCCCCATTCCTTCCACACTAGTGCTTCCTGCTCTTTCTGACTCACGGTGGCTCTGAATGGAAGCCATGAGGATTCTGCAAGATCAGCATGGAAATTAATAATTCTATGGGCTTCATAATGCTTTTGGAAACTTCTTAAAGTAACTAAATCCTTCAGTGGTCTTTGCAGCTCCACCCTAAATCTTATGAATCAGACCCATCAGCTCCTGAAAGCTGCAAACATGGTGATTTAACAAGCCTTAGAATGCAGTGTGAGGCTTAAGTAAGGATGCTTATTACTAGTGTTCTTTGAAATACTGATAGCAAGAAAAAAACCCTCAAATATTAATGGCTTTGGATTTTGTTCCCAGTTTTTTAAACAAGGATCACATTTTGTACCGAAAGTTTTAGCATGTTTTGATGTAAAAACTGCTGTTTCACAAGTTTAGCAGAAGTGCGTTGGCTTTAATTGTTGCCAGCTGTCTTATAGCATAAACTGCCTGTAATATTGATAGGCTTGAGGGGCTGTATTTCAGCAATGCTGAATGTTAAGTAAAATAGTTTATAGCAGATTTCTACCTGTAGCTCTCTGAACAATAATCTACCACAGGAGATGCATGCAATGTTAACGTCTGTTGTCATCATTTGCATCAGTCTGAAATGACTTGTTACATTCTTTTCTGTTTGCCTTGCTACTTGAAGTTCATCCTGTAACTGTCTGACATTCCTTCCTTAGGGTTTACGCCACCAGGAATGGATAGGTCATCTCCAGACAACAGTCCAGTCCATGGTCTGTTACGTCAACCCTCAATCACAACAGGAGCCAACATACCTATTATAACAGAGCTAGGTAAGGAAAACAAAAATACTCCTTTCATGTCCATTCCCATATATTTTTCCATCTCCTTTTACAGGCCTCAGGAGAGTTACCTATTTCATAGCCAAGGACACCATGTTAACTTTTCAATTAACTGTTTTGATTTACTCTTGCTGAGGAAACATTAGGGGAAACTTTCTACTTGGATAAATAACTAAATTAGTTCTTCCCTATGTGTTTTCACCTTGTGTGTTCTTGAACACACACTACATTAGGCAAGAGGTTGTTCTTAATGTATTGTACCAAGCAGGCATGGTTCTTTGGGACAATCTCTTTTAAAAAAAAGAAAAGTTGTGTAAGATGCCAGCAGACTTCCCTTCTGCATTTAAAAGGCTACTTGGTTAACCCTTCATGCTCCAAAACTTGTTTAATATTGCATAATCACTGCATAGTGACATGACACTTGTTACCCTTGAGAATGGGGCAACTGGTTACCTGGGTATGATTTCCACTCTAGCTGTGGATATTCATGTTGTCAAGTTGTTGTGATGTGAAGTGCAGAAGCTTTCATGGCAAATACAAACTGGATTTGTGGTCCTTTGTCCTTTTTATTTTTCAGTTTTATTTTTTTTAGAGCCTTACCTGTCTTACTCCCTTATTTTATTCTCTTTCTGTACTTTCTTTCCCCCCCTAAATACTTTACTTATTAGCTAAGCCTGGCAAACTTCTGCCTTTGGTTTCAATCAGTCAGGAAAAAAACAGTGGAACCCACATACTAATGATAACTGAACTGGGTAAGAAGTGCCTTTTTCCTTCACATCACTGTCCTTTTTTTGTTGTTGGTGGTGTTGTTCCTACCATCATCAGCTTTTTCTTTATTTATCTGGCTGTATCAGAGGGGCTACCCTCATGGCACTGCTTTGAATGGGTTTTATTTGTGGTTTTAGTAGAAATTGACTGTCTTGTTCTGGCCTTTCTTAATGATTTCTTTTTCACGCAGCATCAGTAAACCTTTGATCGCACTGGTCTGACCTGCCGGCTGTTTCCATAGCATCTTCTCACCAATTCATTTTCTTTGGCCTCCCCCCCCCCCCTTTTTATTTCAGTCTATTGTCAATTTGACTGACATGCCTTAGCTCTCACAGGAAGTAAAAAAAGAAATAAAAGATTTTGAAAAAGAAACCCCGGTATCATACCTTCCCTTAAGCTGTTTGTTTTATTTTTTTTGTGGGTAGACCTTTTCTCAGGCTCTGAAGCTAAAGCAGCAAAGCTTCTATGCTGCACTCTCTCAATAAAATGAGATTTCACAGGGGGCTCAGAGCGGGGTTTGATTAGCATTTCCTGTGGTGCAGTGCTGCGCTCTTAAACCTACCCCCATCTAGCCAGGAGACCTTTCAAAAAAATCATAGCAGGCTAACTTGCATCAGGAAGATAAAGATATATTCAGGCTTAAACTGCACTTGTAGAATTCACAGAAGATTTGGTGTAAGTTGGAAACTGACACTACGTACTGTTAGAAAGTCTGTGTCAAAGTCAGGTATTAGTCTTACAAGTCTGCCAGATAGAAGTGGAAAAAGAGTACTGCTGTTTATAGTTCCTCTCTTCAGCTAGCAAATTAAACAAAGGCACAGTCTTTTCAAAAAGTGAATTTTGAAATGGTACAACAGGCTTTCAACAATATTTTGCTTAGGAGCCCAAGAATAAATTGACAGCCACTGGGCAAGATATAGTGTAGATGGAGCTATTTACCAGGATGAAATTCATCTACACCATATAATGTAACCTGTGACTGTATATAGCTCTGAGAGATGTTACTTTTTAGTGGTTATGGCAGGGGATGAGGAATCAGGAATTGTATGTTCTATTCCCAACTCTGCTACTGACTCAGTTTGACCTTGGTTATGTCACAGCCAATTGGTGCCTTAATTTACCCATCTGTAAAATGGGGATAATAATGCTTATCTTCTTCACAGGGCTGTTATATTATAGGCATTGTTCATACCTGTAGAGCTCTTTGAGGCCCTTGCATGAACAGTGCTATACTATACTAGTAGACGATAGCTGTTGAATAATGGGTAGTTTGATCAAATAAAAGTAACTGTCTCAAGATGATAGTTCAGAATGGCAGGCATATTTCTAGATAGAGAGTGATCCATTTGAAGTCAATGGCACTAGGATTTGGCTTTTTAGGAGCATCCTTGTCTACTAAAAAGTAAATACAGGGAATTTCCAATAACTATGAGACAAGAAAAGTATTCAAGATCCACACTATCAGATGCTGCAAAAACTGATAATTTCTCAGACCTGGATGGGAATTGAAAGTAATTTGTCATTTAATTTTTAATAATTTCAAAAGCATCTTTGGTAACACAAATGATCAGTCTGCACTTTTATGACTGAGGAGTCCTAATATGGAAAAGAAAAGACTTAATCAAGTATAAGATTTATATCAAGCTGTGTGTAGTGGCATGGGGCGGGGTGGGGAGATGAACTCTGGGAACTCAATGAGAATCTAAATGTCAAATGTTACCTTGTTTGGTCTTTTCTGCAAAGCAACCTGATGTGGATACTTCCTCACACTGCATGGAATAGAATTCATGGCTAGGGCGGTGAGGCTGTGGCTGAAACCATACTGTAGGATAGTAGTAGAATTGCAATGTATTGCTTTTGTATGACAAGCTTGATGCAAGCTGAATGGGGAGCTTCCCTCTTTGGAGCTGCAATTGCATTAACACAGGTCCATCAGAAAAGAATCACAGTAGCAGATGCCTTTGGGTTGAACCAGTGTTTTTGTGGACGAGGTTTATATCAAAAGTGGACCTGACATTAACTGCTCACGGCATATCTGCGCAGCCCTACCCATTGTATCTTGCCTGTACGGATGGAAAATGTATGTCAGCACCGTGGCAAATGAGCAGGTGGTGCCAAGACGGTCGTTTTTATGGCACAGGGATATTCACCTTTCATACAAGCAAAATAAGAATCAACAGATTTTTAAGTGCATATTTTCACATCCACTTTGATTTCATTTTAAGTGATGTCAAAGACACAAGTCTGTGTTTCCAGACACATGCCGTTGCTTTTTCTTTCTGATTGTGTAGTATGTAAGGTCACATGCTATGGGCCAAGAAGCATATTATGATATTTTTGTATTATTATTTTCAGTAAACGATTCAAACGTTCAGTTTTTGGACCAAGATGATGACGACGACCCAGACACAGAATTGTATCTTACACAGCCATTTGCATGTGGAACCGCATTCGCCGTCAGTGTATTGGACTCCCTCATGAGCGCTGTAAGCAAATCAAAACTTTCTCCCCCTTCCCCATCAGACAGACTATGGGAGACTGATGCTGTGTAGCAGCTCCGTTGCCACCATGCAGCCTGAAGAACAAGATACCTTCCCTTAGACCTTCATACATCATCATTACTTGGGATGTGGACTGAGCCCCAGTTTCCCTCAAAGGTATTTAAGTGCATAACTCCTGTTGTCCGTTGGAGTTATGCGCTGAAATGCCTTTGAGGATCTCGATCTGAGACTCTGTAGCAACTAATCTCTCAGACCATAGGGTATGTATATTGGCCTAAGTCTTCAAAAGCAACTGATAATTTTGGATGCACACTATTTTCAGAAAGAGTTGAAAGTCTGGTGGCTTGCAGCGGGGTGTCTCAAACTGGCCTTCCAAAAATGGAAGCACTCAAAATCACTAGTCACCCTTGGAAATTTAGGGCATTATCTCTAAAATATGGAAATTGTCGTCTTGCATAACATAACTACCTTGACAGTTCAGTGTTTTACACATTTTACAGCTTCTAATTATTTTTTGTACTCCTTCATCCATAAAGTGATAGTTCATAGTGACAGGTAACAAACAAAAGGTTTGGATGTTTAGATCAGATCAGAGGACAAAAGCTTGGATGCTTCTGCAAAGCTTAATTAAACCAGCTGACCCTCTTGGGTCTGCAAAGTGGGCTGGAAATCAATGGGAATGGGATTTCTTGAAAGAGTGGATACATCACAGTTCTGGGTCTGAATTTGCACAAGAGCATGCTGTCAGGTTATTCCAATATTTCTGCTTGTATCTGGGACCAAGAATGCAAAAATATAAGAAATTGACATGGGTGTTTTGTTTTTAACCAATTTCAAACCTTGAAACAAGTTTGTATAAGGTTTATTTTGAGTTTCAGTGGAGTTCAAAGTAAGTAGCTATTTTGCCTAAACCAGTTTTTGGCCATCCATAGCAAATAAATAGTCTTCCTCTTTTATTTTATTTTAAAAACAGGCAGAGAATACTCTCTCAATACATACAGTCTCTACTTTAACCTAGAGTGGGTCCATTTTTAACTGGTTTAAGCACTCAATTAAAGGACTTCCATTTAAAAACGTTGTACTCTTTATGTGCCAGCAGATTAATGTTGGAGCAGCTTTCTGCAAATGGACCAAATGGAAAGCAAGCAGTCTAGGGGTTTTTATAGAAACACGGGGAAACTAACACTAGCAATTTACAGATTGATATTTTTCAATGGAAATAGACCTCTCGGGGTAGATGACTAAGATGCAAGAGAGATGTAATTAATGGAGGAGAATATGAAATGTTGTTTATGATAAGCTCCATTAAGCAGGCCTGTTATACTATACCTCTGATTTTAAAGTGTTCAAATGAGCATCCCTTTGGAGACCTTGTTTACTCCTGATTATCCTAACTACAGCTGTTTCAGAAGACTCTTTTGTTGCAGTATCAGCTGTTATAATATGATTACTTTGTAAATTATGTTTTTTAATAGTGCCTTTCATGATCCTGATGGGGGTCTGTTGAAAAAAGTTAGTTTCCAGCCTTGATTTAAAAATAGAATTTAAACAGATCAAACTCACTTACGGCCTCCTGATTTACATGTGGGAAAGACAGTTTGTCCATGTGAAAGGCAAGTTGTGCACATAAACTGATATTTACCTGTGTGACCAATATGCTGTTTGTGCACATAAAATCTTTTTTGTGGGTAAAAATGACTGTGCAAACTTAGGGGCTGGTTGAGAGTCTTTTGTAAAGTTGAACCTAAACTTTCAGACCATCCCACTGAATTTAGTTTCATGACACTGGAGATCAGTTGGCTTAAGCCCCAAATAATACTAGAGATAGGCAAACCAATATTTTTTTTTAATAAGAGCCAACGCTAAGCTTCACCTAAAAGTGAAACCAAACTTTTGATGGTTCAAAAAAGTTCAGTTAACCTTTTTTTTTTTTTTAACTTTCTACTACACTTCTGTCCATTCCAGCCACAGCTTGAGACAGATGTAATGAGGAAATCTATTCTCATGGTATTTTATTCCAATAAGGAGCATGAAGTAACAGTAATCTTATGAGATACCTTGTTCTTGTGAGTCATCAGCCAAATTTTGCAGACTTGACACATTTAGAAAGTCCAGATAAGTATCCAACCAAACTCTAACTCTAAACCATCACTAATAAAAATTTTATGGGTAAAAGGTTTAGCGTTTCCATGTAATACATTGGATCTCTTAAATATGAAGGTCCCAAACTGGCATTTTGAAAGTTTTTTCACCTTACCAGACTAAGAAGATTCCTGAATGAAACTGAGTTTTAGTATTAAGAGGACACTGAGGAGTTCTATTGTAATTAAAAGCAGCTAATGAGAGGCTAGAATGAAAATATGATTGAGAGCTTTCTAGACAATGGAAGCCAAAAGATCCAAGTCATTTTCAGACAACATTTAAACATTGGGTCCATTTAGGTTTCACTGATTTCTTTTCTCCTGTAGCTCCCTTCCCAAAATTGCCATTTAATCAGGTGTCTAAGCATCCTCATCCAAAGACTGTCTCATAATTCAACCCCTGCTGTTTGTTGCTTCACTTATTGAAAGGCTAATCCTTCTATTTATTACAGGCATTCCCAGAGTAACAGATAGCAATGTTGCAGACACGACGCCATTGCTTTATTGTGCAAACACTAGAAAGATAAATTATAAGAGAGAATAATTGTGTTTATGCTTAGATAACTCACAATGGACTATTACAATTTAGAAACATTTCCTTTGAGCACAGTCAGTTTATTCTTCAGAAAGTAAATGGGACGATTTTCCCCTCTAAATATCTAGCTACCGATGACATATCTGTTCATGATCTCTGTCTTCTTTCTTCTGCAAAGATTCTTTGTCAAACTTCATTCATTCTTAAGTGGTTAAACAATATAATGGGTCACCACCATCTGCAGTCAGGGAAATTACTGTGATGCCAGAAATAGAGAATTCTGATTAAGAGTGAATCCCTGTTTCTTTCCCTAGATTAGGATTTCTTCTATTAGAATTATTTGCTAGTCTTCATTTGCCATACCAATGCTGTCTCCACTTCCTACTGCTTTGCTGATGTGGGCAAGGTCACTCTCTCCTCCACTCCTGGAAGGCTTTCCACTGTCCAAGCTATAGGGTGGAAAAGGAACTCTCCCTCCTCCGCCTAGCTGTCAGATGGGTGAGGTGTCCATCCTTCCTTTTCTCCTACGCCTCTATTGGGGTGATGGGAAGAAGAGATGCTCCACATTTTTTTTCTCTACCCAAAAAAATGGCATCCTGTCATTTCCCACACCACCTGATCCACTGGCTCGGTAGTATCCACTTTGTCTGGCAGTTTGCTTTTTGTGACCCGACCTCTACTTGTACTGCAGGAATTCAAGCATTGATTCCAAAATATTCTACAGGATTGTGGGACCAGCATGAGTCATACTTTCACTACACCAGCAATTCTATCAGAGGGAAGTCCTTTGTCACGTGCCATCTCACTTTGAGACTTGAATAGGGTCTTCAGGATTACATCAACCATATTGATTCAATTACTAAGTTGACTGCAACTAAGTCTATGGGGAAAGCCCATCAAGTTAGTAGGTCTGTAATTGGTGTTTGTTGTGTAGCATGGTTGGGCAAAAGCTATATTAGCAGGGGAGAGGCTGGGATTAGCAGAGGAATAGTCAAGGAGGTTACAGGAGGTACACGTTGTTTTCTCCCACTGTGCGCTTTGCTGTGAAGTTTTTCATTGTGAAAGGGGGAAGCAGTGCGCCTTTTTTTAGTTGCTTTTTAGAATTAAATGTTACTCCTTGATCTCCGCAGAATGTAATTAAATTCTTAGTAATGCAAACCCACTGCACTGGGTGCAACACATGTATGTGAACTGCTCACATTCTCCTCTCACTTACCCAGTGGAAGTCTGGCATATGATGTAAATGGAGTTAATGCCAGTGTAAAAGAGGGATTAAATAAGAGAGTAATAAGCCCCATCCATCTGCATTTCTTTCTTATCTGTAGCAGCAATGGAACTCTGCACAAGACAACTTCATTTATAGCTACACAATATATAGCTCCTCCGCACGCTAATCCTGCCTATGCAGGTTTCTTAGCATCTTCAGCGAACATGGGGTGGGCAGACAAGAATGGTTTGGTTATTGATGATGAGGAACTACTTTTTACTTTAGGACTTATGCTAAACAGAGAAATGGGTCTGTAGCCAGGTGCGACTCAGCAGTGTGGCACCTCCTACTGGTTGTCCTGGAAATTAGCTCTTTACCAGCCTTTGAGCACCCTCTGCTGGCCACCTGCCTCAGATCCCCTGCCTCACCATGTCCCTCCTGAACCCCAGTGCCCCTTTACCTGGGGGTTCTTCCCCAGCAGTACCCCCACACTCTGGGTCTCCCCTCCCAGGGGAACCCCAACCCTCTATACCCGCCTTGCCTCAGTGGCTTCTGCCAGTCATCACCTAGCCCCCTTTCACTGGGGCCAGACTGCAGTCTCTAATGGACACTCATCATTGGCAAGGGGGTTGGACCTGCTGCCTTTCCCTGCAGCCCCAGTACCTCCCTAGGCATTCCTGTCAGGCCTCAGCTCAGCCTGTCTCTTCCCCAGCACTGCTCTGTCCAAGATACCCTTTGCTCCTCTAGGCAGTTAGATCCATCTCTCTCCACAGCTAGAGAGAGACTCTGACCCAGCACCTCCCTTAGGCCTGCTTATACTCCCAACCCTGCCCTGATTGGCTGCCTCAAGCCCACTCCTGATTGGCTCCCCGGGGCAGCCCTTTCCCAGGGCTGTTTTTAACCCCTTCCACACTGGAATGGGGTGACTGTTCCGCTACTGGGTCCCATCCCAAACTCCCAAGCATTTCACCTGACACAGATTTTAAGTATGATAATAGCTATTCTTAAACAAGGCTGCCTAACCTTTACTATGTCTCTGGAATAGACATCAGCCTCTGCTAGAGTTTTTCATTATATTTCCAGGGCCGCCCGGGGGGGGCCAGTGGGGCAATTTGCCCCATGCCCCGGGCCCCGCAGGGGCCCCCACGAACATATAGTATTCTATAGTATTGCAACTTTTTTTTATGGAAGGGGCCCCCGAAATTGCTTTGCCCCAGGCCCCCTGAATCCTCTGGGCGGCCCTGTATATTTCGTTCTAAGTATTTGATTTGCCTTAAACATCTACAAACAAATACAAATGCATGGAAAGCTATATACATATACTGCTCTTCTTGTAGTGGGGCTGCCCCTGTTAATCAAAGCACGTTCTCACAATATGCTTGTTTATAGCAAAATGTAAGTTGGTTAGAAAGCCAAGGTTACAAATAACCTCTCAGACACAGTTCATTTAACAAAGCTTTACTCTTGTGATGAGGTATATATGCTAAGATTTTCAAAAATCATGAAACTTAAGATATCTTAAAGGAATCTGAAAATCAGGCCACCTCTAAGATGTGCCAAGTTGAGCACCCAAAATCACTAGTGACTTTTGAAACTCTTGGCCATCGTCTGTAGCTATAGAAGGCAAAAGAAAGTGCAGGATGCAAAAATGCCACTTGCCCCAACAAGCATCTTTTATCGCTGTGAAGTGATTCCCAGACATCTTGATTCTGGATGGCATTCATTTTGGTAATGAGGCTACAAAAAATACTCCCATACAGAGCTTCCAGTGCTTTAGCATCATTTCTATACATACCACTGGTAGCGGGATTGGTGTAGCTTCAGGGAATGTCAGTAGTACAAAAGCATCTATTCAGAGCCAGATCATGAGACTTAACTTTGAATTTCCTGGCATCTATTGGGCTCTGTTAGAACCTTAATTTTTTAAAAAATATATTCTATTAACATCAGTCCTTTTTTCCTTATACAAACAGAAAGATCACATGGGGGCGGGGAGGGGTGAAGAGTTAGGGGCAACTTTGCAGTAGAACCCCCAAGGTCCTTTACAATCTCATTTATTTAGAAAAGGAAATGTTTTAACTTATGAGATGGACATTTTGAAACATAAGACTTTTCTATTTTTGTATCCTGCTGTTCAGAAGGATTAGCAGGTAGTAAAACATCCCCTTACCCAGAGGACTCACAATATCCCTTAATAGTCTGGGAGGTATTTTTAAAATGTAGTACAATATAAAACATTGTTCTTTCACCTTTGCTTTGGACCTCTCCCAAGGGCCTGTTCAGGAGTTGGTTAATGAGTTTAGCTCTGTAATTCCCCATATCTGGATATGCATTCACTTGAAACAAATGCTATTCATTTGACAGAATGCATCATGTAAGGAAAAACAAGCAAGTTAAAATATCTGCCTGAAATGGAAGCAAAATAACTATTATATTTTTTTCCTTTAAAAAAAATTACCAAAGTAGCAAACATAAAAAAATGGCAGCTATGACATGGAAAATGATAATTTTAGAGTAGTTATAAACGAAAGGCAAAGTGTCATTAAAGTTAAAGCAATGTTATTAAAAGATGTGTTAATTTTCAGTTAAATTTTCTGTAAAAGACCAATTAGTTTAAAAGGCTTGACAGCATTAACTGCGAAACATAAGCTTTGGTAATTATGCTTTAAAAATGGTTGAACAAACTGGAAAGCAGTCCCAGCACACTTACACTCAAAAACAGCTGCAACAGAATTCAGTCGCATGGGCTAGGTGGCACTGCTAGCTCAGATATCCATTTGCTTGTCAATTACCCATGGTGTAGCGTCTATGATGCATTTCCTTTTTTCATTACTCAGCACTGTATCCAGTGCATGTTCTCAGACTGCTATAATAATGTTATCACGTCATCCAATGCAGGGTACAGTTAGTAATAGCAGCACAGAAGTGTTTTTCAGTGATGATTATACAATTAACAAAAGGAATTTGCGTTTCTTACTGAAAAGTAGCCTGTTACTTGGAATGCTACAGCATTGTTCCAACAACATTCAACACATTGTTCCCGTACAAGTACTGGCGTATCCGCCCTCAGAGTGAGCAGATCACACTCACATTACTTTTTAGTGTATTATTATTTCAAAGGAAACGGAGATCAGCCAGGCCAGATTTTTTTTTTTTAACCCTTTAGATTCTGATTCTATGAGGTGAAGCGTGCTCCACAGTGGAAAGGTTTGAAGGAGGGCCTGCGTCTCATGGGAGTTGAGAGCATGCAAGCTTAGGCAATGTTAACAATCTCTAACCATCCAGAAGGCATGCTAGACTCCTGTTCACCTAGGATGTTTTCTGCTTGGTGGCAGGACAGGAGGAGTCCATTCTCAAAATTAGAATATTTTTATTCAACGACGGCAGCATGAACAAAAACTGCACTCATCTATCAGATTAAATGATAACATCCGCAACAGTCATGGTGTGAAACCCAAAGTAAACTATTGTTCCAAGATAAATGTTGTCTGCTTTCCAAATAAATGTCTTAGCTTTGCCTTGACATTTGTCTAGCAGTGGGAGACCGCTCTCCTGTGACAGCATTCTGTTCCATTGACAGGGGGCCTAATTCCCCTCTGAATTGGATCAATTTTACATCACTGTAAATCCATTGAGTCCCATGGGCTTCCTCCTGGGATCAGAATAAGGCCTATTATCTCTTATTTTGACGCATTTAATGATTTTGTGACAGGTGCAATACTTAATATATTCTTTTGCGATTGCTTTACAGTTTAACGTGAGTTCTTTAGTGAAGTGAATGTTGTGTTCTCAGCCTAATGTTATCAGTTCCTCCCTCTCCCCCACCCCCCAGTCTTCTTTTCTCAAAATTAAAAATGCCCAGTTTTTTTTTAATCCTTTCCTCAAAAGTCCAGCTTTCTAGACCTGGTATCATTCTTGTAGCTGTCCTCTCGCCGCGCTCCAATTGGCCTCTCCCCTTTCTTAAAATGTGGTGCCTAAAACTGGACACAGTACTGTAGCTAAGGCTTCACCAGTGCCAAGTAGAGTAGAACTAATACCTCCCGTGTCTTACATGTGACTCTCCTAGAACTATATTGCTCTTTTCAGCAGCTGCATCACATTGTTGGATCATAGAAAATCTGTGATCCACGAGAACCCCCAGATCCTTTTCAGCAGTACTACCACTAGCCAGTTATTCCCCATTTTGTAGTTGTGCATTTGATTTTTCCTTCCTAAGTTTAGGACTTGTCTTTTACTGAACATCATCTTGTTGATTTCAGACCAATTCTCCAATTTGTCAAGGTCATTTTTTACTTCTAATCCTGTCCTCCAAATTGCTTGCAACTCCTTCCAGCTTGGTGTCATCTGTAAACTTTATAAGTATAATTACCATGTTATTATTCACGTAATTAATGAAAATATTGACTAGTACCACATCCAGGACAGACCCCTGCAGGACCCCACTCAATACAACTTCCCCACCTCCCAATTTGACGGCAAACCCTTGGTAGCTACTCTTTGGTCTTTGAGCCAGTTCTGCACCCACCTTATAGAAATTACATCTAGACCACATTTGCTAGTTTGCTTATGAATGTGTCATGTTGGACGATGGCAAAGGCCTTAATAAAATCAAGAGCTATCATGTCTACTGCTTCCCCGCATTCATTAGGCCAGTAATCTTGTCAAAGATGGAAAATTGGTTGGTTTGGCATGTTTTGTTCTTGACAAAGTCATGCTGGCTATGCCTTATAACCTTATTATCCTCTAGGCAGGGCCGGCTCCAGGCACCAGGCAACCAAGCACGTGCTTGGGGCGGCACCTGGTAAGGGGCGGCCAATCTTGGGGTGGCGGGGGGCAGCGCGGCGTGGCGCTCGGCGGGGTTCCGGCGGCGCAGCGCTCGGCGGAGGGTGTTCGGCGGCGCGGCGCTCCGCGGGGAGGGGTTCGGCAGCACGGCGCTCGGCGGGGGGTGTTTGGCGGTGCTCCATGGGCGGGGGATTTCAGCAGAGCGGCGCTCCGGGGGGGGTGTTTGGCAGCGCGGCACTCCGCGGGGGGTGTTTGGCGGTGCTCCGCGCGGGGGGGGCTTCAGCAGTGCGGCGCTCCGCGGTGGGCAGAGGTGTTCGGCGGCGCGGCGCTTGGCGGGGGTTTCGGCGGCACGGCGCTCCATGGGGGGCAGGGGGTGTTCGGCAGCGTGGCGCTCGGCGGGGGGTGTTCGGCAGTGCGGCGGGGGGTGTGGGGGCTGTTCGGCAGCGCGGCGCTCCGCGGGGGACAGGGGTGTTCGGCCGCCCTCAGCGGGGTTTCGGCGGCGCGCAGCAGCGCGGCGCGGGATGGGGGTGTTCGGCGGCACTCCGCGCGGGCGGGTTCAGCTACACGGCGCTCGGCAGGGGGTGTTCGGCAGCGCGGCAGCACGGCAGGGGGGCGGGGGCTGTTCAGCGGCGCGGCGCTCGGTGGGGGTTTTGGTGGCGCGGCACTTTGCGGGGGGTGGGGGTGTTCGGCAGTGCGGCGCTCGGCGGGGGGTGTTCGGCGGCGCTCCGCGCGGGGGGGTTCAACAGCACTCGGCCGGGGGGCGGCGGCTGTTCGGCGGCGTGGCGCTCGGCGGGGGGGGGGGGTTCGGCGGCGCGGCGCGGCGCTCAGCGGGGGGGGGGGGTGTTTCAGCGGGGCGGCGCTTTTTTTTGCTGCTTGGGGCGGCAAAAAAGTTAGAGCCGGCCCTGCCTCTAGGTGCTTACAAACTGATTGTTTAAAAATTTGCTCCAATATCTTTCCAGGTATCAAAGTTAGGCTGACTGATCTATAATTCCCCCAGTCCCTTTTTTAAAAGATAGGTGCATATTTGCCCTTCTCCAGTCCTCTAGGACCTCACGTGTCTTTCAAAGAGTTGCTAATGGTTCCGAGATTACCTCAGCTAAGTTTTATAAGTACTCTAGGGTGAATTTCATCAGGCCCTCCCAATTTGAATAGGTCTAAATGTTCTTTAACCTGTTCTTTCCCTATTTTGGATTGTGAGTCTTCCTCCTTGTTATTAAGGTCACCATTACCCTTTATAGTAATGATTGAAGCAAAGTAAGCATTAAACACCTCAGTCTTTAGTTATGAGCACTCCTTAAGTAGTGGACCTACACTTTTCTTGGTCTTTCTCCTAATGTATTGCTTTTTATGTCCCTTGATAGTTGTAATTCATTTTGTACTTTAGCCTTTCTGATTTTGTCCCTACATGCTTGTGCTATTCTTTTGTAACCAGCCTTAGCAAATTGTCCATATTTACACTTTTTGTAGGATTCCTTTTTAGGTCATCCTGATGGAGACATGTTGGTCTCTTCCTTCACACCTGGAGCGTTTGCCATTAATAAGAAACTTCCAGCTTTCCTCAACTCCTTTTTCTCTTACATTTTCTTCCCATGGGACCTTAGCTAGCAGTTAATCTGAAGGCTGTTGTCCTTATTCTGCTGCTCTAATGCCTTCCTTTCCTTAAAATCATTTTATGGTCACTTTCACCCAAATTGTCTTCAACTTTCAGATTCGCAAACGATTTCTTCCTAGTCAGAATCAAGTCATAATTTATCATATGTACTAATACTATCACTGTAATCCTATCATTCAGGATTCTCCCCGTCCGATATTCTCCTTTGCTTCCGATTACTCCTTTGGAAGTGATCATAAAATGTTCTTCATTGCTTCCAGGTTTTAAACATTTAAGTATATGCCCCACTTCCCCTTAGATTAGTAAACAAATATCACATTTAGGGGCAATTCTGATCAATCAGGTAAATACATGCATACAGTAGGCAAAACACAGTAATAATTGTCTAGGAGTATGTAATTACTAAAAGGACAATTCTGGTTATTTTGTTCCACTAGATAAATTGTATTTATCTAGACTGGCTTTTTTTGTAATTTAGACAACAGCAGGGGCCTGAAGTCATGAAAATGAAGCTTTCATAGCAATCACAACTCAGTATTGAGAAGAAAAATGTTTCATGGTGGTCAAATCTGAACAATAAAACTGAGATTATGAGAGTCCGTGAGAGATGCTGAAGGTAATGAGAATAAGGCACTGGTCTGGAAGCTAACTCTACTCTCTGACCTGCTGTGTGACCTAAGACAAGTCACTTCACCTCTATGTGTCTCTGTTTCCCCATCAGTGAAATGTAAATAGTGGTGCTTCCCTGTCTTTGTAGTTAGCACTGAGATCTGTGGATGAAAAGTACAATTTGAGGACTAAGTATTAATAGCCATCTGGTCTAACTTCCACAGTAGGCAATAAGGCAAGTCCTTTGCCCCCAGGATATGTATATGAATCTTTTTCTCCTAATCTGCTTCTTTATGTGCAAGTCTTCTAAAAACACTAGACATCAGTAGGATTGGAAGTAATAGTGGCTGATTTTTGGGGGTGGTCATTTTTTGTGTATTCTGTTTTTTAACAGTGCATGTTGTCAGTACACATTGTATAGTGTAGATATTTAACTGAGTATCTTTGAACTAGACCAGTATACTTTTAAATGAACTTGAAAATCATTCATCTGGCATTAAATTAATATTTTAAATGCCCATTGTTTGCCTGACAGACAATGCTATAGATGCTGGCAAAATGTCAGTGTGGAGTAAATCTTCCCTAATAAACCACACTTACCCTATACCCTAGAGTTTTTTAAAAGGACCACCAGGATCCCAAACTCATCATACATTTATCTGGAATGAACTCAAAATGTTTAATTGATACATGCTTATGTCTGAACACTGTCAAGTCTCGTAATAAGATGTTTAGTGCAATACATCGGTTAGACTGCTAGAGTCCAGCCACAGTAATAAGTAATGACATTTGCAGCACAAAGGCAGCTCCCCAACGAATTGGTGACAAGTATAAAAAGGCAATCTAGCCCATGTATGCTTTAAATGTGGTCTGAATTTTACAATTACATGTCCTAAAGCCTGTTATTAGACATGAAGGCAATGAGAAGGAAAGCAGTCATTGCATCACTACTAACACCAATTATGGGAAACATAAATCATTCAAATTTTTGTTCTTTAATAAAAATCAGCCTGAATTGGTGTTTAAAAGGCAGGATCTAGTGTAGGAGCCTAATGGGATAGAAGAAAATAGAGTAATTGGAGGCTGCTGTCTTTTCATTTTCTATGTAAAATTATTTGAAGAGACAGCCAAGAACTTTAAACAGCAGAAACCCAGAAAAGTTGTAATTTGGATGTCTTCAGTTGTGACTTTAATGGTGTTTGCTTAAAGAGCTTTCTTTTATCTCTGCAGACATACTTCAATGACAATATCCTCACACTGATACGGACGTTGGTAACAGGAGGAGCCACACCAGAGCTGGAAGCGCTGATTGCTGAGGAGAATGCACTGAGAGGAGGCTACAGCACGCCCCAGACACTTGCAAACAGGGACAGGTGTCGAGTTGCTCAGTTGGCTTTGTATGATGGGCCATTTGCAGACCTAGGGGTAAGATCATAAAAGAAAAGTAATATCAAGGCAGCCGTTCCGTAACTGTTTCATCGTCTGCTGAATTTTTTAAAAATCGTTTCCATAACAATGAACACGGTGTTCCTCTTTTTTAATTTCTCCCCTGAAAGCCATGGAGTCCACTTGAAATTTTGGGCAGATCTGGTGATACATTGCTGCTCTGAGTACCAAACTGCCCCTACCCTGATTAAGAAGCGGCTCTATAGGCCAGAAACGACAATATAAAAGATATAGTTTCTGTAAGGAGTTCCTCAGGTCCCTTCAGTGGCTGCATCCTCCAAATCTACTCTGCTAAATTTTTTTCAGAAAGACACTAAAATTGCTTCATAGAGCCAGTCCCATTAAAAAAAACAAATGTGTAGTTCTTCACAGTGTCCAAAGGAATGGGTGAGACAGTTTGGATAAAATAAGAGCTGACACGAAACCCTCTTTCTAAAGGTGAACTAAACCTGAATCTTTGTGGTGATTTGATAGGGTTATTAACATTTTTTTTTCTGTGTGTGCCCCTGAACTTCCTGGTTTTTGCTAAGACCATAAACATCAGCTTGAATATACAGCAAGGAAGTTTATATTGTGTTGTTTCCAACCTATCTGAAATCCACAGATGCAAAAAATCATGCGAGAACCTCTTTTTCTGATTTTCCCATCCCAGTACCCAAAATTTTAAAAGTTCTGAGTTTCAATAAGCATCTAGACATATAGAGACATTTATTTGAACCAAACCGAATTGCCATATCTTATAAATCTTGCTCATGCTTTTCCGAAGCATCCATTTCACCATTCATGGTGTTACAGGGTTGACCTTCATTATAAATTAATCAGATTTTCTGTGATTTCATGGAACACAGTACTCCATTCTCCATGATCAGAACTGGTAAATGCAATCTTAAATCAATGGACAGGCTACAGAATTACACACACTCAGCCAATCACCCATCATTTACTGCAAAAGTCAAAGGAGGATGAAAAAAAGATTTTTAAACTTGATCATCTTGATAGGATGAACAGATCCTTAATTTGGATACTCAGATTAACATTTAGGCAAGTAAAACAGCATTTCCTGCCAAAGTATTGATATTTGGGTAGTTAATTTCAGCCTACCTTGAATATCAATAAAATAACAAT
This sequence comes from Emys orbicularis, assembly GCF_028017835.1. Lineage (NCBI taxonomy): Eukaryota > Metazoa > Chordata > Testudines > Emydidae > Emys > Emys orbicularis. Next base: position 64,394,097 of record NC_088689.1, read on the forward strand.
TAACAAAGTTATTTCTGTAATTTCCCTTATACAAACTCTGGAGTTGCTGCTATTGTGTTCCACCTCTGAACTGACTACATTTCACTGACCCATTGAACTGACCCACACACTGTTGGGTGAATAAGCCCCATTAGTGTGTGGGTCATAGTCATACTGTTGCATTGGCCAGCTGCCTGAAATGTTCATTAATTTGGTCAAAGTAATAATTCTTCTTGAACATTTAATAAAATAACTAGAGCTACTAGGCAAAGGAAAGATGTGAACAAATTGGAGAAGGTCCAGAGCATAGCAACAAAAATGATTAAAGGTCTAGAAAACATGACCTATAAAGGAAGATTGAAAACATTAGGTTCTTTTAGTCTGGAGAAGAGAAGACTGAGGGGGGACATGATAACAGTTTTTAAGTACATAAAAGGTTGTTACAAGGAGGAGGCAGAAAAATCGTTCTTTTTAACCTGTGAGGATATGACAAGAAGTAATAGGCTCAAATTGCAGCAAGGGCAGTTTATGTTGGACATTAGGAAAAACTTCCTGTCAGGGTAGTTAGCACCAGGAAAAATTGCCTAGGGAGGTTGTGGAAAGTCTTTCATTGGAAATTTTTTAAGAGCAGGTTAGACAAACACCTGTCAGGGATGGTCTAGGTAATATTTATTCCTGCCTTGAATGCAGGGAAGTGGACTAGAAGACCTCTCGAGGTCTCTTCCAGTCCTATGATTCTATGATTTAATGGTCAAATGTTTGAAAGTGGGGATCAAGCCTTTGACCAAATGCTGCAGCATTCAGCTAAAGTTGGCCATTAAATTAAGTAACCTAAACATATCTTATTTTCAAATACTAGAGAACATCTTTCACTCAGAAACTACAAATATTGTTGCAGCTCCAGCTCTACATTAAGCTAACTTCCCCAGGAGGGTTACATTAGATAAGAGAAAAAATAGTTTTTAGAAGGGATATAAACTCTTAAACTGGCATAAGACAGACACTAATGGATGGATTAGGAATTTCTGATATAGTCAAGTTATTCTATCACAGTCCACCATACACCTCCCTTGGAAGCACTAGAGATAGGCTTTTGGACAAGACAGACCCCTTGTCTTCTGCAGTATGGCAATTGAGATGTTGTTGTTATATTCTGAGAGTTCCAAGACACTGGGATTCCATGGCTATTTGACAAAATTGAATGAATTTGACATCATAATTGTACTGTAATTTTACTAAATACACATACCATGCAATAGTTTTTATATGAATATTTTAGCTGCAGCCAATATTGTGTCATGTGATGCAACAGAATTCTGGATTGTCTAAGTCACCGTACAGTATTATAAACAGGGTCTTCATTCATAGGAGTCCTGAGTTCTGTTCCAAGCTCTGCCACTGTCTCCATATGGGAGAATCTACAACAATCAGTGAACTCATCTGTAGAATGGGTATACTAATTACTTAGACTCACCCTATCTGTATTAGAAGTGCAATTAATATCACAAGATACCAGGAAAACACTGAGTTAGGTTTTGGAGGCTCAATTGTTTTTCCTGCCTCCATATAACTGCTCTTAACTAGCACCCTTCACTCATAGCTCTCAAAGTGTAGACACGCAAACTGGAAAGAATTAATACCAATTCTCAATATGGTACTGATCTTGAACTTCAGCTGGAGTGCATCAGTGGAGCTAAGCCAATTTACAGTAGCTGAAATCTGCCCCATCATGTCTAAGAGCCAATGAATTATATCTACCCAAATGAAGCTTAATTGTTAACTCATGATAATCCAATGGATTACTTATGAAATTAACAGAATTTTAAAAGGGTGACTATTTTATTAGAGCCAATTAATTCAGTATTTTGAACCAGAACTTGTGGGGAAATTTCCCCCTTCATCTCCATCATCTACAAATTATGCTTTTTGCAAGGTTCTAAAGCAGCACCACTTTGCTCTCCATACTGATTTTCTTTCACAACATGCATACTCTCAAAATCGGAGCAAAAAATGTCACACATTCTTAATCATCATTTTGTTGAGACCATGTTTCTCTCAAATGATAGAACATCTATTCTCTGTCCCCAAATCTTATTCTTCCAGTTAAAATCAGAGTCACTCAATGATCACAAGTTCCCATCAAATAAAATCACTGGACAATAACATCCTATACATACACAGTTTTGCAATTCAACATTTAGATTAGGGATTTTCTTGACTAATTGTTTCTCAGCTGTGACAGGTAAACAACAGATTGTGATTCTGTGCCAAGTCATGAAACAGACTGAAAATACCCTCCCCCCCCCACTTTGTTTTGTCTCCTAGGATGGTGGTTGTTATGGAGATCTGTTTTGTAAAGCACTGAAAACATACAATATGCTTTGTTTTGGAATTTACCGATTGAGGGATGCACATCTAAGCACACCTAGCCAATGCACTAAACGGTATGTCTAGACTTTTACTTCATTCTTCCTGCTGTGGACAATCCAGATGCCTTTTACAGGGCACAAATGATGTTTAAACAGTTTTCTCCGTTCCCCAACCACTTTCTGTATCACTGTGACACGAATACCTCTTCCAATTCTTTGGTGAGCCTTAGTGATAAGCCCTTAGTGGAACTCTAACCAATTCAAACCATACCATAGAATATTGTTTTATTTGACAAAAATGAAGTGGCGGTGTAGCCCTGGCGGTTACACAGACAAGGTGGGTGAGGTAATATCTTTTATTGGCCCAACTTCTGTTGGTGAAAGAGAAGCGCTTTTGAGCTCTTCTAATGACGTGGTAATTTAAATGCTCAGACAGCACCATATCTTTAATTGCATCCTTACTTAGTCTCATTTATGATAACCCAAGATATTTTACTTACAATTCGGGAGTGGGGGCTATATTTACTGTTTGCTATATTTAATCAGCAGTAAATTAGTGTCATTAATATAGTCCTGATGATGTTATAACCTACTTTATTACATAACTTTAACCTCTTCTGTACTTAGATAATAGTAGCCACAGTTTTCTCTGTGATGGGGCTCAGACTGTGAGAAGCACTGTTCTCAGAGCAATATCATATTGCATAGCCGACATCCTCAGTAAAACTTTCCCATTGGTTTTCTATTTGGGCTAGGTGCATTTTCTCATCATTGCCTTCAGTTAATGGATCAAGACTTGGCTTCTGCGCAATGAAAAACATATAGATCCCCATCTTAATGCCATATTCTGATTGCACAGAAGTTGTCAAGACAACATTTCCATGGGCTTCAGTGGGAGCAGGATCTGGGCCAATGTATGCATCAAAGAGGACCATAGTCACTTAGGCCACTACATCATTTGGCCATCAGTTTGCTAAGCTTCTATGAGTAGAGGGTTTTACTTTACTAGACGATAACTACATCACACAAACCCCACTGTAACAGGCCCTAATCTACTCATTCACAAATGCTGCAGAAAGACTCACAACTGAATGGGTATGGCAAATAAGCAACCCTCTCTGAGGTGGTTCCTCCAAGTTTGGACTTTGGATAGAGCAGTGCAGTGAAACTTTGGTTGTCACTTTGCTAGCTATTCTGTGGATAAGGAAGATACTTCAGTCTCCAAGCTGGGCCGGTTCTAGCGTTTTTGCCGCCCCAAGCAGAAAAAGGAAAAAAAAAAAAAGCCGCGATCGCAAGCGGTGGCAGCTCTACCGCCACTTCATTCTACGGCGGCAGGTCCTTTGCTCCGAGAGGGAGTGACGGCCCCGCCGCCGAACAGCCGGACCTGCCGCCCCAGGCACCTACTTGCTAGGCTGGTGCCTGGAGCCGGTCCTGTCTCCAAGACTGCCAAGCCAGATCTCTCATAGGCACTAAATTCACTTGGAGAGAAAAAAAAACGGTAGGGCCAAATTTTGGCATTCTTGATCAGTTTGTAATGATTTCTTACATAAGCAAAAAATTCCCATTGACTTACTCACATAAAATGCTTACTGAATAGTTGTGGACTGAGTAAGGGTCAATCTACGATTATCAGTGATGTAAAAGAAAAAACATAATTCTGCTGTTGGATACAGGGTGGGGCCTGCCTTCTGAAGTCAGTGAGCACCACATGCATGCAGAATTTCATTGAGAGAGTTTGTAAGCTACCCTGGCCTTGTACGGAGTTGTTTGACATTGTGAGGCTTCAGGTTAATTGGCAGTTTTTGTTTGCATCTGCAAATGTAGGTGTTGTTTTTCTTGCATTTATAAATGCGCCTCGAGATCACGGAGACAATGTTTAGCCTTACTGCAGTGTTTATTAATTTATTTTTCATACATTGTATATACACATTCATTGTAAAAGAACATCTTTTTTTTCCCCTGTAGTGCTCCTTGACAATACTTAAATAGCCCACCATGGACCACACTTAATTTTTTAATTGTTTTTGCTAGTGCATTACTGCTGTTTCTTGAGGCCGCTAGACTTCCCCACCACAGTGTCCAAGGTGGTAGAATGAGTTTCAAAGATGAGGGGACCATGTGGAGAATATTTGGCTCAGAAGCCTCCACTGATTGTGGCAGCCTGACACAGGTGATCTCTGAGTAGGTTCCCAGGTCGTTATACAAGCTGAATACGTATGACAACTAAGGAGGTAGAAGTGCAAAATTTCAGATAAATGTTGCTAGAGGAGATTTTAATGCAAATCTAAAGCCACTTTCTTTTTTTCTTTTCCAGCTATGTTATCACAAATCCACCCTATGAGTTTGAGCTTGTGCCCACAGACCTGATCTTCTGTTTGATGCAATTTGACCACAATGCTGGCCAGTCCCGGGCCAGTCTCTCTCATTCATCCCATTCTTCCTACTCCTCCAGCAAAAAGAGCTCATCGGTACACTCTATCCCATCGACAGCAAACCGACAGAACCGCACCAAGACTCGGGACTCCCGGGAAAAACAGAAGTATGTGCAAGAAGATAGACTTTGATATGTGTACCCACCCCTACTGTGTGTGACACTTGCATCTGCCACCCATTCCTCCCAGTTGGTGTTTCCCTGTTTTCCTATGGAGTTCTTCTCCCTCCTTTTTTGTACACATATTTTACATATCTATGACAGTGTGCATGTAATTATCATTTTTATTTCACCACCATAAAACCCTTAAGCACAACAGCAACAAAGCAGACGGACCAATGATGCTAAGGGGGAAAAAAACCTAAACCCATAGGCATGCCAAAAACATAAATAACTCACCATAGCAACTACTCTACCTATCAGAAGGTGTTTGGCATGAACACTTTTTGTAAGAGTTACACAAAGAAAGTTATTTAATGCAGAAGTGTTGCTGTATTGGGGTTTTTGTTAAGTTAGTACCTTTATTTGAAGCTTAGAAGGCTTACCCATTGAAAAAAACCAAACTACTGATTGTTTCATGTCAAAGCTGAAATAGCATAAGGCTTTCACCATTTGTATAGATTATTAAGCACCTGCTCTATACCAAAGTAACAACATCACAGACTTGTATAAGGACATTCTTTAAAATACTGTCCTTTTAGAGAGAACATCTCCTCCCTTTAACTCTGAAATTTTCCAGGCATGGAGTTGTAAAACTCTAAGTTTTAAAAAAGTGTCTAATAGCATGTTAAATTATTATTCTTTCTATTTATACTGCCACATGAGTAGCTATATTTTCTTTCACTTTTGACATTTGGGATGAAAAGCCATATGTTTCTTGGATGTAAGTCATTAAAAACTGCTTTCCCAGTACTTTTACATCTTTGAAAAGGTAACTAATTCACCTTATATACAGAGAAGAGAAAGTATTTTTCCATGTTTAAGTATCATCCCCTAAGTATCAGTCTTCAGGGGACTTTAACTTAGTCAAGTTTGGTATAGACCCTTCATTAAATGTCCTAATTAATAGGAGGAAATCCTGGACCGTGTTCTGGTTTGTGAAGGATGCATGCCAGCAATGCTTTTGGAGGAGTACAGGGGAGAAGGGGCTCCTCTGTGGGCCTTCAGCATTGTGAAGGGGTGTGTAATGGAGGATGTCCCACACATTAACCTATATGTATTCCCAAACCCAGTAGTGGCTACTCATGGACTAGAGGGGAGCAGAAGGAAAGATGCTGTGTGCTAGGCTGCTCCTAACCACAATATTGGAGGCAGGGGAGGAGTACTGTAATACTTGCAGTACAGCCACGTCACCTTCCCTGCACTTGCCAGAATTTGGATTGCTTACCAGTTATTCAGTTAGCTACGCTAAAATTGTGGCAGAAAATTAAATACAATAAAGAAAGGACGCCTAAGATAGAAAGCCACAAAAATGTATTTTTCAAACCTATTTTAAATGCTGTGGGGAAGAGGATGCCATGAAATCATACCCCTACTTCATTTGTGATTGGCTGCCCAGCACAGAAGGTGTGTCTCTAGGAAACATATGCAAACCAGGCAGAGGAGGAGTAGCATGGTAGCTGCCAAACCGCAAGAGGTGTTTTTATGGTTAGTGCTGTTTTCTCCCCTCTCCCCTCCCCAAGCATGGTAATTTTGGAGCTTTGCTTGCTGTGTGAATTGACAATGAAGTCAAGCACTTTTACTGACAAAACCTGGTATGGTACAACTGGGGCTACCCACAGTGCGTCGGTGCTGCGTTAAGAATAATGATTGGAATGAGAAATTATTGTGTGTGTGCGTGTGTGTGTAATCAAATGCAGCTGCAAGTCCTATCAAGGGCAGGTGTTTCAAATTATGTTTGTCCCCCATCCCAAAAATTCTTGCATATGAAGACAAATTCAGGTATTCTTTGAAAATAGTTACAAAGTTTTGCCCTAAGAACAGTCATAACTACAAGGCTGTGCCAGTTAAAGTGCTCAACAGGAAATTTGACAGTTTAAAAGCATTGTAAAACTTACATAGCTTACTTCTCTTTCTAAAGTGCAACAAGGATGAATAGAATGGGCCAAGGTATGACAATTAATGGTTCTGCATGACCTAGCAACTGCTGTGGGTTTCCTTCTATAACGTTGTCCTTGTGAAAACTTGTGGAATTAAAAAAAAAATTACAAACTTTATTCAGTTATTGGTTTATTTTTTTAATTGTTTTGCTTTTTTTCCTAAATCAAAAGTAAAACTGGCTGCTGCTGCTGTTGCTCAACCCTATTTTATTTTTATCCTCTCATCTGCTTGCCTTTTAATTGCACGTGTCCTCTACTAACCATCTATGTACCTGCACAGTAAAAATGTTTACCTATTGCAGACATCATTTCAACTTGCCAAATCCTCACTTCCATTCCACTTCTCTCCCACACTCTTTAACCAAGTTCACGAACATTTTTATGTTTACATTGACTGAGTTTTATTTGATACCAATTATACACTTTTAGCAGCTTTAACATGCTTTTCTGTTACCATTTCATTTTCCTCTGAATAGGGAGTTAATATGGAATCAGTTGTGGCAGACTTCTATGCATGCACAATTATGCAAATACTATTTTTCAGATATGATCATTTCTGTCTTAGACAGAAAAGCGAGAGACAATTAGAGAACCAATTTGTCCACTTTGGGAACAGAGCAGAAAAGGAAACACTAAATATGAGATCCTCCATGGCATTACTAAGGACTAATTCTCCATGGGAATTTTGCCTAAGGCAGGAGGAGTGAAAAAGGACTTGAGGATTGGGCCAAATACATTTATATTGATGTCAAGATACAAGCAGGTTGAATCATATATAGGAAACTATGAGGATTTTTTTTTACAGTGGACAACAGAGACTGTTTTTCTTTGTATATGACAAATAGCAGAGTGTTTAAACCAGATTAGGGCTCTCTAGCCTCAAAAATATTTTATAACATTTTCAATGACACTATGGAAATTTTCCATCACCCCAGAGATCCAGAGCTACCCAAAGTCAAGAATTGCTGTCACCCCCCATTTCTAACTGCTACTCCTGGTAAACTCATTGTTTACTTTTACAAATATAAGGACCACATTATCTATTGGTGTAAGACAGCATAATTCCATTGATTTAAGTTGAGTTACGGCAGCATTGAATGAATTTGTCCCAGAATATATACATAAAAATGTTTGGTTTAAAGTACTCTGCTCCACCCCAAAGGTGAAAAATTGTACAAAAGGTAGAAGATTACAATGTTGTGTGTCTTGTATTTGAAAGCCATAAGACAACCTTTGGTTAAAGAATACTCCTGTAAAGGAAAAGCCAGAGGGAGTTGTATTCCTATAGGAACAATTACGTGAAACTCTCAAGTTTCTATGGTAACAGGCCTTTCCATGGTTCAGATACTGAGCTTGTTTAGGTGCTTTCTGTAAATTCCATAGTTTTTGCTGTACTCTCTCTTTCCCCCACAGCAAGTTAGGCACATACGCCCATCAAATACAAAAGTGCCCCATCCATTATACCACCACCCTGCAAAAGCTGAAATTTCCTTCCTATTCTTCATTGCCAACTAGAGTCTGAATAACTTGTATCACGCTATAAAGAAGTAATTATTAGGTACCAATGTACATTCATTAGGCTGACAGACAAAGGGCCAAGATCCTGACACTGGCTGAGCAGGCCTCAACTCCCCCTGAAGTCAGCAGGCCCAACCTTGCCTTCCCTATAAAGGCAAAGCTGCCATTAACACCAGAGGGAATTATGCTGATTAGCCCCAAAACACATCTGCTCCCAAACGCATGATTTTTTTTTATAAAATATGTGTGTGTGCATAAATTGACAGCAAGTTTGTATCATCTATTCAACCATTAGCGAATCCCTTAAACCTTGTAGTATATTTGCAAGGAGAGCTGCATTAGAACCAGTCAAAAAAATTCACAAATAATGAGAGCAGTTTCACCGAGCTGCAAATTGATCATCATAAAATACTCCCCTGCCAAACTAACAATCCTGGGTGGGTGGGGAAAGTTCTAGTATTTCCTAGTTAGGAAGCAATTGCATGCAAGATTGTCTAACACCACAATTTAATTTTAAGTAGGCTGCCTATATTGTTACCTTTTTGTTATGCTCTCAGCTGTTTTTTCTGTATCAGCTGAGAAACTATTTTGCTTTAACACATTAGCTCCAAACCACAGCTTGCAACAAGTGTATGCTCTGACTTACTCCCTATGGCTGTTCAGTATCTTCCTTGCCTCGCCTCGCCTCTGGGGATGGAGTCTTTTGAAGGCATGCTCATGGATTTAGGGATTAGCACTTTCACAACTAAAAGTGAACACGCCAACATAACCACAATCATCAGTGCCAGTCCCTGACACCATATGCTAACTAAATGTGGGTGAACCCTGCACGGGTCCATTCATGTAACACACTTGAACCACATTTTTCAGGGTCAATTTGAAGCAGATGGCATCAACCCCAAACCTACTGGCTCATTTGGGGGAATCCATAGATCTCAAGCCTCCAAAGAAACCTAATGCTAATGCCCAGACACCCCCACCCCCACTTCCCTAGCACCTACCTTTGTAGAGGGTCCGCTTCCCCTGGCCTGGGTCTGGTGATGGTCTCCAGGAAGTATCACTTTTCCCTGGCAGGCAATTTTTTTTATAGAGCCTGTAGCGACAGAAACAGGAAGAGCCCCCAAGTTAGAACACTGGAAATGCCCTTGCAGCTCCACAATAATAAGAATTATGAGGTATTCCATGTTTTGCCGGCTACGGTGCTGGGGATTCTGGGACATCTACCTCCCTGGCCAGCTGCCAGAGCAGTAGCATGTTCCCCACCATATTACAAGGGGGGGGGGGAGTGAGACACACCTATCTGAAGCGTATTTGGATTGGGGGGCGGGGGGAAGCACTTGAGCAGCCACCAAGCTGTAGAACCTACTGTGAGCTAAGGGGCTATTCTGCACCCCCCTGGAGACTGAAAAGTGGGCCAGCAGGCATTGTTAAGGAACATAAAGGGGTCAGACCACTCTACCCTTGACAGCGTCAACACCCAAATATCAGCGTCTTCAGCGTATTTTATTGCAGGTGGCATCAGGGGCTGTTTCTAACTAGCTCCCCAGTTGACACTCCCTTCTTCAAGCTACAGATTTTATTGATGAAGTAAGATTACTACATGCACACACAACATATTCTGTCAGACTGGCTATGGGCCAGGATGCTCAGCCACTGTGTTACAGCATTTTCTTTTAGACAGATTTACGACTCCCAGAAACACTAGTGAAAACTTTTATCACTGAAAATTCCTTTTACACAGATACATACAGCCATACAGCTTGCAGGTGAGTGTAGTGGTCAGTGTCTTTAATAAAACCCATGTCCCAGCCAAAGGATGCTCAGGAACAACAACAAAAGTAAGTCTCTAGCAAGGAGGGATACGTGAATGGTGTGAGCCAACAGACCTAATCTGAACACCAATCCGTAACCAAAATCAAAAAGTGGTTTTGGTTTGCGAAAGTAATTGTATTATTTGTCTTCAAAATTAAAAAGGCCATAGTTGCTCATGTTTCTATAGCAAACTGATCACTAGCTAGGGGCAAGAAGAAATCCACTCTGCACTATTATGTGTACTAGGGAACTTTAGGCCTTCCTTTGAAACATTCACTACTACAGGCCGTTGGACTACCTGAGCCAGTGAGTTGTTTTGTATGGCAACTGTTATTCAATCTAGCTAGACAGCTGTGTATATGGCCCTCTAACTGAGCACCTCAGATTTAACACTCAACACACACATATGGTATAAAGAACATCCCCATTTGGAACTGAGAGACAGAGAAGATTAATTGACTTGCCCAAGAGGTTACACAGGAAGTCTATGGTGAGAACTGAACTCAGATCCCCCAAGTCCTGTACTTTAACCACTAACCTAGCCTTCCTCCCCACTTTTGTTAGCCTTACACTATTATAAATGTTCTTCAGGCCAATGCCAGAGGCACAAATTGAAAAATACCATGAGAAAGCCTAGTCTTATGAAATTGCCAGCCCACCTGAGCAGAGCCAAAGGGTTCAAATAGCTTTGGATCAAACTTCTAGGTGCTTTATCTGAACCAAATGTAAGGGCTGTCACCAGTTCTATGCTACAGCTAAAAGAAAAGCTACCTTTGGTCTTTTGTCACAATAAAACGGTCGCCCTTAAAGAGGCAGCATTTGCTCTGAGTAGCCGTGAAGTGGGTACTGGTCTCAGACTCCCACTGTGCAACAACTATGGGAAATGTTTAATGGAAGCTAATGTGTTTTATGTAGCTAGATTTCAATATTAGTAAAATAAATATGTATTTTAAGCACCAGACTCTAGAAATAGCTGTTTCGATAGAGCAAGTTCCTTAGGAACATGACAATAGCCCTTTTGCCTTCACTGGGACTACTCACAGAGTTATAACCTTGCTGAACTGAGGGCTTGCAACACATTTCTGACTCTTTATTTTCTTATTGCCCTTTTCTGCATATTACATATACCCTTTATAAGTGGCTGTTTCCATTATGGGTGCTGGTAGCCCTTTAAAAAAAAACAACTAGCATTTCATAGCAGAGGTAAATCCCTTCTGTCTCATGCCACAAGACATTAGTTGGCCATTCCAGTGTCTTTTATTACAGACTGACCAACACACTGCTGTTTTGGCCTGAATTCATAGAGCATACAGGGTACTTTAAACAGGACCTACAAAATCATTCCCTGACCCAAGGCTCTCACTTAGACAAATGTGACACATGGACAAATGTTCAAGTGCCAAGAAGTGCCACATTGGTGGAGAACTCAATATATGAAGACTTCTGAAAGTAGAGGATTTTATGGATGGATTTAAGGAAAGGCAGGGTGTGTCATTTAGGGAGAGCAGGAGGCTGTTCCAAGCACAAGCGATTGTGAAGCCAAGACTGAGAGAAATCAAAGAAAAGAATATAATCACTGAGAGAGGGTGTAGGATGAGATGAGAGGAGAATAGCACAGAGGCCTGAAGATAAGGCTGAGGAGAGCTCGAACCTGGTTCTGAAGGAGAGAGAAGGTGGCTTTCAAGGCAGTCCGGCCATAATGTGGTCGGAGAAGGCAGATGATCAGAGCAGTAGAGACATAAAAGGTAAGGAGCGAGGATGCCAAGAAGGAGCTGATGAGTCCCAGCACCTGAAACAAGAGAGCACCATGCAAGGGCCAGAGTTTCAGCATTAAGGAGTGATGGAATTAAAAAGCAAAAAAAAGCAAAAATAAATAAAAAAAATGTGGAATGTACAAGTAATTTTCTATATTTTATATACAGAGTGAATGCAAAAGGGAATTGACAGTGCCTGTACTCGTAAAGGTCAACATGAATTGTACTGTGAAGACTAATATATTAGCAATTACCTAGTGTAGCTGTTGCAAATTTCAGGGAAAGCTGGGTAGATGGAAAAGCTTTTCATCTGCTGCTGGAAGGAGAGGGGATGCAGTTCATTCTCATCCTTCGCACCACCACCACCACTTCCTCCTTCTGACACCAGGCGATTGAAATAACTTTCACCAAGTTCTCTTTGTAAACAAAGTGTGTGCAGCGGTATGCAAAAAAGTCAGATAAAAGTACACAATGCTTAACTTGCCTCAAAATCATTTTAAACACAAACCATTTGAAAACTGTTAGTTTGAAATTGTTTAGGTGATCTTGCAAGGCTTTTAAAACATGATAACCATCACACTTTACACCTCTCTGAAAGGTTAGTTTAATCGTAGATCACGCAAAATTGGTTTCCACAAATGCATAATGGTTCATGTGTCACACTTGAACTAAATGGTTTTTTAAATGGAGCTGAAATTATTTTGATGTGTACACATTCCCAGATTTTTTCCCCTACACCCTTTCGTAAACCAGCCCCCATCAGGCTTTCCCTTAAAGTCTCATTAATAATTCAAATGTTCTGATGACTTTAAAAGATCTATGGAATTGAAGCTTTTTTTTAAAAAAAAAAATACTGCTTGACAAAAAGATAAATGAATGTAGAAAGAAGCAGTAGGAGTCTGGCAAGCTGTAGATCATTTCAGAACAGATTGTAACTTTATCATTCTGTCAGGAAGAATAATTTAAAGCACTTAATCAGTTAGCTTCACTGTGCAGGATGTAACATTATGAATTCCTATCGTTCAATCTGTTCAAATCAAAGGGAGCTTAATTATAATAGGTAAGGGGAGGGTGATTGAACATTGTTCAGACTCAGACAACTTTACTAGGGAAGGGAATGAGCACCCTGACCTCCAATGAGTATGACTTTTTAAAAGGATCTTAGATGACAGGAGAAAACAATATATTAGCCTTGACTTGCCTTCAATGGCAGGGCATAAATAACTACTTTTATAATCATTTAAGGTTTTAATTAAAAGTTCTAAAAGAATACACAAGCATCAAATCCACTAGAAAAAAAAATTCAGACATGGATGGATGTCTACTGATAGGTACCCAAAAGCTGTATCCATTGGGTGAGCGGCACTTCTGGAACTCTGCCCACCTATTTAGGTGCCTAAATTTAGGTATCCATGTTTGAAAATGTTGTCCTTATTTCCTGCTGTTCCATTTGAATAGCGTCGTCTCTGCTTCCTCTCCTGAGCTCTTTAGTGTTCCTGTGCTGCTGCTTTTTTTTTAAACAGCCACCACGTTCCAGTCCAGGCTGCCTTTCCATGATAAGCAAAGTGTTAGTTTGTATAGTACACTCTGGCAGTGAAGTCAGGGGGATCCCCTTTGGGAGGAAAGGGCTACATACATGTAAGCCCACCGTCAACATAAGAAACAAGAATACATAAACACCACACAAATATGCCATATCTAAATTCCATCCCTACGGCCAAACCCCTCATTTATCTCAGGGGAAAACAAAAGAGTGGGGAGAGGAGAGATATGACACAAAAAAGCTTCCCTGTAATTAAGAAGTGACATTAGCAGCTCTGCTCTATAAACAATTTAAGGAAAAAGTCTAGCTATATTTAGGATTTTCTCATACAGGACTTTTAACAAGTTTTATTCACGGCTGAACAGTGCAAGGGGTGGATCTACCACAGCAGAGACATCAAAAAGTCTTATGCAAGTAAACAGCAAACTGCACTTTTTTGGTCTCCCAATATTCCCCCATTCCCTCAAATTTAAACTCTAAAATTGTTACTATATTCATGCAAATGGATACTGAACACAGAGAAAGGAAAAGCCTCCCCATTTCTCTTCCCATTCTTTGCCTGTTGGTCCCCCCGCTTCATCTGCCATGCTACCATTCACCATCAACAATCCATTCAGACTAATGTAATATTGGGGCTGGCACCTGGTCCAGTCATCTAAACCATCTGTATCTGTATATAATTGGATAGGTCAGCAGCACTCAAGCAGCCAGGTTGACAATATCAAAACATCAGCTGTTACATCCAGGTACCCAATCCCCACTTTGAACCTCTTTGTATTCTAGTGCCAAACCCCAAGGAAGGATCTGAAATGTTTCCCACATCACTAACATGTTTTTTCAGATTTATCCAGCTCTGAATTTCTAGTAAGGGCTGGAAGCAGAAGTGCAAGAAATCCTGGGCTTGTATGATTTCTGAGCCAGTTGTGCAGACTTCCGTGAACCAAACAAACCTCCCAAACCTTAGTAGAGTATCCCAGCACTAACCACATCATGCTCCCAGCTTCTAATTTCATCCTTTTTATTTCTGAGCATACTTTAAAAATCTTGTACATTCAAACAACCCAGCAAACTGCCAGTTTTCTTTAACCCTTTACTACCAACGCTGCAAACATCTCCTCCTCCTTTTATAATATGTGTTTTCAGGTGTATTAATCTACCGCACTCTGCTGCTAGCAATTATTCAATGTTACCCTCTATTGATTGCCTTTCCACTATGAACTTTACTGACTGCTTTTTGCACTGCACTAATTAAACTTCTCATTTTCCCTCCTTGTTCTGTCTCTATCCATTTTGCTCTTTAGCAGAAAAGAAATGGTTTACAGATGAGACGGATAATGCCTATCCCAGAAACATTCAAATCAAGCCCATGAGCACTCACATGGCCAATCAGATCAATCAGTATAAATCTACAAGCAGCTTGATACCACCAATCAGAGAAGTTGAAGATGAATGTTGACTCACAGGAGGCCAGAACTATTTTTTTAAAAGCCTGACAAACTTCATGAATGGTGATGTGACATTTATTCCTCTTACATGCCGACCCACTGGTGGAAAAGTTATGAAGGGCGAGTGTTATGGAAAAATAAAGTAGACAGATCTTTGTTTGTCTGCCTTTAATATTGCTTCCATGTATTTTGGAAACTATTTCATTTATAAATGAACATAATCAAAAATAGTCATGTATAGCCTCTAGCATTTTAAATTATTTTTATTTATTAGAAAGAAAATATATTTTTCTTTTTGTTTTTTTTCATTGTCAAGGTTTTTTTTCCCCTAAAACAGCTGCATATGTGGCCAGACTCCTAAAAATTAAAAAAAAAAAAATCTGCTCTTGCTATCTCTCATCTTTGAGGAGAATGATGGTCACAATTATGAGGAAATGTAACCAAGGGAGATAAATAATATATTAAAAAATACAAGGTCCAACTTGTATTTTAATAAATCAAAAAAGAAGAAAAAAAAGAACAGTTCACCAACATGTTTCTTTACTGGAGACTATGTATTTTGTTCAGCATTGACACCAGCTCTTAATAAACTGAAACGTATTTATTTTCAACGCTGAAAGTCATATTTTTGTAGAATTAACATTCTTTCTGAACTATTCATCGTTTTATTACCATATACAGTGAAGACCTTCCTAACAATCATCTTAAGCGCCGGTAAATTTAAGGTCCAAAACAACCAAAACCATGCATTGGTAACTTTCTATGACAATAGGGTAGTGAACATTAGTGTAAAACAAAGGGCATGCAGATAAGATGCTCATAGTGGCACTTTCTTATAGGTTGCAAAATGTGCAATTCTGCTTTGCTTCATGTTGCATATTATCAATCAGCACTCGCCGACTCAAGGAGTTCAACCTTGGAAAATCCTTTTCTTTTGCCAGGTTTCTGAGTATTTTAATGCAGGGTGTCTAAACAGCGCATCAGATCATGATATTCTTAACCCACTCATCTACTGTATTTAACTGAGTTCTTGTTTAAAACTACTGGAGTTGTACCTGAACCAATCTCTATCTGAGCCAAACACTTCTTGAAATGTGGCGAAGTTTGGGTCCATAGCACAATTTTGCTGAGGGCCCATGTTTCAGCAACAGATAGAATCAAAACCCCAGCTCTGAGCACACCTGCACTTTAGGTGAGTTCAGATCAGGGTAGAAACTTTGCAGCTCAGGCTCGTGTCTCAACTTGTTGTTGCCAGTTAATTTCTGTAAAAATGTTTTAAATGTTATTGTTTGCTTATTTCTTTAAGTTGCTGGGACTCCACTCATAAAGGTACAGTGATAACCAAAACAAAACAAAAGTAATGAATGTATTTAATATAACTTACAAAAAGCCTTTGAAAAGCTGCCTACAGTGAAATCAATTGTATCAGCAGTTTCACAAAGTGGCCAACAAGCTTTATAGCCATCAGACAAAATTGTGATGTTTCATATCTGTGCTGCAGTATGTATTCACCCAGGCATTTGATGTTCTAAGCGATTTAGCAACTCTCTCAATTTCAAATTAACATTTGATACAACTGGATGAAAGGGTGAGTTAGAGGATAAAAAAGGCCCCGCAGGAAAAGAAAGGTAGGGTCCCATTGCACAAGTTAACTTTAGGCTTTGTACTTTTGCAGAGTTGCAAAACACCAAGATAAAACATACTGTGGTACTATTATCGTTAGAAAAATATCAGTGAATCAGAAACGTACAAAGCTGCTGAATTTACTGTGAAAAGAACATCCACTATATAATCCAACATTTAAGCTAAACTATCTCAGCTTCAATGTTTGTTCTGGCTGCAGTACAAATATAACCATACTGCCACCTAAACAGGCTTTATTCTGGAGTGACTTTTTGGACTGTGACTACTTTGTTGTTACATTTTGTAGATTAGTTATTTAAAAAAAAAATTAACAAGAATTGTGAATATAATGTATGTAAAATTGGATTGTTTAAAAATATTTATAATCACTATCCTACGAAGAAACAAAATAACTTGAGCAGTTTTTATTCATATTTAACCCATTTCACAATACCCAAAATAAAGGAAGAATCTGGTGGTTTTGATTTGTTACCACTTTAGCTAATGGCAGGCTATAATTTGCATTCTGGTTTTGCATTGGGTCACTTTAAACCTTTCCTTTAAAGTCAGTACTCCTTTTTCATTCATGAACTGCAATAATTTTATTACCAGAGTAAAAAGTTGGCCTCAATCCCAATAGAATTGTTGAAATTTGTGTCAATCTTAGCCATATGCATTTGATTTTTATAGGTCACTTGTTTTATGGCAGGCATAGGAAATTATTTCTGTAACATTCAACTTAAGAGTACTTAAAATGATTGTGCACAGTGCCGTTTCTTAGCATCCTTCCTTTCAATAAAAACTTTACATGAGAATAAAAAATAAAAAAAAACACCAGCATTGCTGAGGCCTGTGTGTCTGTGTCTGCTGTTTAACTAATACCCCATAACAGCGTGATTGCCACTATAACTAAGTCTTGGGCAACACAAGAACCAAATCTATTAATACAGGTAATTGCCATAGCATCCATTTATACAAACAGATGTGGGGGCTGTAAATAATTAACAACAAACATTTCCTACTCTTTCCTTTGATTCCTAAAGAGTTTTTGAGGCAAAGGTTTGGATTTGGTAAGTTTTTGACAGACATGTAGAACAGCTGTGGCTCATGTTCACTCTAGTAATACTGTATTCAGTAGAACAATGTATAGTGAGTTATATGGAGGACAGGAAAGTTCCAGTTTTTAGATCTTTTGCAATTAAAAACAATGGTCAAATGGAGGCAATGTGTGTGCTCTGTCCTCTCTACCCATCCTGCCATTTATTCAGTGTTGTAGGTCCATAGTGCAGTAATGTCACAGGGCCTAATTCTCATTTGAGATAGACATGCCCAACTCGTGCTGTCTTGAATGGGAGCCCAGTGCACACAGCTAAGGGCAGAGAGATAGATCGGAATCACTGAAGGTGTTAATCACCTTGAGGCAGAGGGCTAGCAAAAAAGCTCTCAGAACTACTTAGGCCCTGCACTGGGGGAGCAGCTGCTCATCTGCATCTCTACATTAGCAGGGATATAGGGAGAAGGCCACGTGATCTGCAGTAATGAGGACCCAGAGCAGACCTAACAAGCCACACAAGTTGCATGGAGGAGCTGATGTCTCTATTCCAGCCCTAAGGCTGGAGAAGCAGCTGCAGGTGGGTAGGCGGACTGCACCAGCCCATGTTGAAGGTGAGGGTGAATTTTGCCTTATCCCAACTGACAGCATATTTAGCCAAATAAAGCCCCATGACTCAGGCTTTATGCATGTGACACCATATGACAAGAATTTTTCACCCTTAACAAAATAGATGACTGGATAAATGAGGCATGCTGGTTTATAAGGGAAACACCTTTTCCTCTCCACACACATCTTGGTAATGTGCAATGATGAGGAAGGAAGTACAGAAAAATATATTATATTTTAAATGAAGTTTTGATAAAATATTACATTTCTAAAAATTTGCCAGAGGACAACTTGGGTCCTTTAGGGGTCTGAAGTACACAGAGAAAAAACAAATAAAGCAAACGACCTCTATTTGTGCCCTTAGAAATTTTGCAATAATCGGATGCATAAATTACTGCACAACAAGAGCAATAACTTACACATGAGTAATTATGCATGTTTTCACTGCCTTTTGCATGCTCTACAATCCATACCTATGTTAGCAACGGCCCCATTATAGATATCCCAGTCTCAAAGTTACTGTACAAAGCCATACCTCCTTAACCGGAAGCACATTGACAACGGCTTCAAGAAGCCAAGGAGTTTTGAAATATACTTGTATTCAGTGTTGTAGCAATTATTACTGCACATTCCCCTACCCCCATATAAGTTCATGTCCCCTGCTTTGTTTCTATTTTTTTTAATTATGTTCTGAAAGCAAAACAAATAAGAGGGAGGGAGAGAGGGAGAGTGCAAAGGCTCTTAGAGTGTCTTTGCATGGCCCACATAGCTTTCCTTGGTTTGGGCAGAAAACTCTTATCAAAGTCTATGGGAGCTGTATGGGAAAAGAGTGTGTTCCTCATGGTTCACAGTTTGCTAGCTTTCTTCCACAGCACCAGTCTGTAAAATTTTGATGCTGCTTTTAAATCAAGTACTAAGATAGGAGCCCAACTGATACATAAAAATCCTGATAACTAAGGCCCTGATACAGCAAAGCATTTAAGTGCGTAGATAGTTCCACTGTATTAGCCACATTCAAGTAAATGAGACTATGCACTTGCTTAAAGTTAAGCACGTGCTTCGAGTCCTCTGTTGGATCTGGGCCAAACTGAAGACATCTTTAACCAGGTTTTTTATAGGGTCTGTTATAATTTATTTTGTGTGTTTTCAGATCTTCAACGGAAACAAATGTTTTTACTTTAAATATGACCCACTACAAGTCGTGGGTACTAACAATGTTCACAAAGGTATAACACAATATTAGCATAATTCGGGTGTGTTCAGTATGAGTGAAATTCTCCTCTGTGCAGAGTTGTCAACACAAGGCCCATGGTACAACTTAAGCTTTGAGATGTTAAGTGGCATTATACTAAAATCCAGAAGTTAGCAATTCTGTACCTTTGCAAAAATACCATATGGTTATATCCTTTAAAAGCCTTTGGCCACAGAGATCCGCGACCAATCTCAATCTTTGCTTTCACAAGAAGTAAAATTTACACCTACTTTTATTCTGTACAGTGGGATAGTTTTTTCATCTCTTATTTTTCCTTCAATGTGTGTTTACAGTCCAGTTTTTAGGTCTTTTTCTGTTCAACATATATAAGCTTCTTTTCTAGGTTCTCTGATATTTAGCAGGCATATTCATTTGCAGTTTTTTCTAATTAACAGCATTATGTATACTCTCACCCCTTGCACAGACATCCAATGATATGGAACATAAAACCAAGTAAAAACTAGCTACTGAATAATCTATAAACTGCAATAGTCTATACGTCCAAATAAACTCTAGTAGAGTATATACCAAAAGGATGAGTACCTATCTACCTAACCTATTTTTGAACTACTAAAATTGATGTTCAGCTTCAGACTTAGCAAAAAAATTAGAATAAACCTCTTTTATTACTTTGTTCCTCGTTATGATAAATATCCATACAATACTGCCCCATTCATACGTCTAATCCAGAACCTGTTGAAGTTGACAGAAGACTCCCATTGATTCAATGACTTCAGAGGAGGCCCGCATGAACAAAAGAATGTAGGCACTCAGGCACATAAGAGTAAATGGAGAAATTTCTGCAATTTTTATTTCATTGAGATTGAAAAGTGAGAATGGGAAGTTTTCTGGTAACTAGAAGATGAGTTTAGGGAATCTCACCAAAATGTCAGCTGAAAGGAATCCTGTCCTACATTTCTTTTAAGCAGCACTTAAAATTTTCTCTCTCTCTCTCTGGATATTGTTTGAGACACATATATCTAGCAACTGCAACATCTAAAATATCTGCCTCAAAAATAGTGGAATTAAAATTCTAAATTCTTGTGAAATTCAAAGTTGGCCTTTCTCCTTCCCCTACCCCACAGAAAACACATACAGTACATATATATATAATGTATGAAAGCATTTGCCATTATAACCATTCCTTGAAAACAATTCCTTTAAACTACCTATGGTGTTAAGTCTTACGGTTCAGAAAGAAAAAGGAGTACGACTTCATCATTTTTCTTTTTACCAAGGATCGATGAGAGAGAAAAAATGCTGGTGCTCAGAAATGATCTACCTGACTTTGTCATATGTAATATCCAGTGATAAATATATTGTCTTGTAAAAAGGGTTTGTACATAACTTGTACATGGTTTCATTTTGTATTTTTCTCAGATTAAAATTTATGTATTTGTGTTCTAAAACGAGGAGTGATCTCTGCGTTTTTGTCATAGGAATGGATATCTCACAAAGTATTATGCAACATTATATATCAAACCTACCGGTAACAGTGCAACCTGACAGGTAATATTATTCTATATTTACATAGCAGCTTTAACCTGGGAATCACAAAAGGCACTACCAAACTAGGAACTAACAGAACTAACTGCTCATACCAGTCGTCCAACTAGCCTGGCACCCTGTGTCCACTAATGGTCAGTAGCAGATACTTTGGAGGAAGATGTGAAAACCCTATGGACAAATTCACCCCAAACCATGCCTATGAGATAAATTTCCTTCCAATCCCAATATATTTGAGAGATTTATATCCTGGAGTAATTTAGCTAAACTAACTATAGAAGACATTCTCTCCTCTCATCTTTAATAGTTCTGATAGTTAAGTGAATGCTAGGTTTGCACACATGGTGATGAATTTGAAGGATGTCTAATCTCTCCATGCCCCAGTGGTTAAAAGTCACAGATACACTTTGGAGTGTGCTTATCTCCTTATATAGCTATCAAAAGAGGAATCAAAATTTGGCCCCAATCCTGAAAGCACCTACACAGGTGCTTAACTTAAAAAAGGTAAATAGTCCCTTTGAAGTCAACAGAACTACTCATGGGCTTCAAGATACGCACAGTTTCCAGGATGAGGCCCTGGTATTTTAAAAATTAGCTTAGTGACTATATAAGAAGTTACACCTTGGATGGACATCATACCAGTCCCAGATGCATAATTAAGAACAATCCAGTATTATCTTGTTTGATATTGAAATGCAGTCAATTCATTAAAGAAAGATTCACACAGCTCAGTGCAAAAGAAATTCACCTCAATGACAGGCCTGCAAAAGCTCATCTGCACTGAACATTTACCACAGGGCTTAAATGGTTTGAAGGACCTGGTATGGGACCTCAGCACTGTGTTGAATTTCACCCTATATTGATAAGTCATTACAGAAAAGAATAGGTGGATGGTCTGGAGGAACTGAGCAACAAAATGGTTCAGTGCACTAGCTTCTAGAGCCACATTCAAATCAAGATGGCCTCTCATTTTAGCTCCTAATGAATGTTGGTCCATGTCACAAACCCGCAACATTATTTGGCAAACTTGGAAGCCTGTTTCCAGGACTGGAATAGCATGAATGCTGAAGGGAAGAACTGAAGTATATTAGCAAAGCTGTGTGGCGAAATTTATAGAGTTTATCGACCTACCCATTGCCAAAGACTCTAGCCAATGACAATGAATCCTTCACTTTCACGGCATCAGATTCCACCCACCAAGCTTTTCCTTTTAGGAAGCATTTGCCTTGCACAGGAATAGCAGTACATGGATCATAGGAAGGACGTTGAGAGAACCGGCTTAAAATAGGATGTTCAATTAATAACAATATTTTAAAAGTCTAAAGAACTGATGGGAGGAAGAAAGAAAAGCACTTACTTTTGAAGGTCAAAATCCAAACTGATATGATAACAGTTTTCAAGTACATAAAAGGTTGTTACAAGGAGGAGGGAGAAAAAATGTTCTTCTTAACCTCTGAGGATAGGACAAGAAGCAATGGGCTTAAATTGCAGCAAAGGAGGTTTAGGTTGGACATTAGGAAAAACTTCCTAACTGTCAGAGTGGTTAAGCACTGGAATAAATTGCCTAGGGAGGTTGTGGAATCTCCATCATTGGGAATTTTTAAGAGCAGGTTGGACAAACACATGTCAGGGATGGTCTAGATAATACTTAGCCCTGCCTTGAGTGCAGGGGACTGGACTAGATGACCTCTCGAGGTCCCTTCCAGTTCTATGATTCGATGAACACATTTACATATAATATTCAAATATTTAAATAAGAAACACACAAACATCAAAAGGTAAGCTATGTCTTCCTACACATGAAGAATATAAGGTTCACATGCCCACCTCCTGTCTACAACCATGTCTCCAAAGCCTCATTGCTTCTATACAGTTATGTTTCCTAGGACAGGTTCTAGGATTTGAGGAGCTCATCTGCAAGGAGTGAGTTTGAGGCCCTGACAAAGCATTAACATTATAATGATATAACATGCAAAAAGCCTGCAAATATATATATATATAAAATTACAGCAAGTTGGCATAATCAGCAATGCAAAAATATGTAGCCCTCCCGACATACACACACACACACACACACACACACACACACACACAGTTTTTCTAACCAATTAAATTTCCTTACTAAAGCCTGATCCTGCAAACACTTAAATACATGGGTATCTTTAGTCACATAGTTAAGCATATGCAGGCTCAAGGCTTTTGGACAAGTTGTCAACCCCAACCATTCAAAAATCATGACTCAGACCTCAAAAAATCAGGAGCTTTAAAAAAAGATACTATATTTTGGGGGATTCTGCTTGCTAAGCTTTTAGGGTACATTTGGATCAAATGTTCAGGCTTTTCTCCACAACAGTGGGGGCTAGAAGCTTGCTATTTTTTTTTAATGAAAGCTGAGGTTCTCATATATTCATTTATCTCCAGAAGTTAGAGTTTTAAGAAAACCTCAAATATCATGAGAACTGGCAACACTGCCTATTCTCCATCCTTAAACAGTTGCCCGATCACAAAGCTCTAAGGACGTGAAACAGAAGTGTGCGGTAATACTTACTCCACTCTGTTATAAAAGTGCCACCTCATTCTCCATTCCTATATAAGTCTCAATCCAACAAAAAATTGTGCATCCGAGTAAGTTAAATTCAGTGGGACTACTCACGTCCGTAAAGCTTACTCACACACGTCTTGGCCGGTTTGAGAGCTAAAATTGCTAGGACTCACATTTTGTAGAATGCTTCAAATAGCTGTACTAACCAATCAGTCGTGCTTAATGCATTATTGGACCTAATACACATATACACACCAAAGGAAAGAAAAGAAAGAGAGCATCCAACTTGAAATAAATACAAAGATAGATACATACCAGTGGGCTACTTTGTTTTAGCTCCTTGCACCATAACCCCAAGGTTAGCCCAGCTTTAAACCATTGC
Organism: Emys orbicularis; assembly: GCF_028017835.1. Taxonomy (NCBI): domain Eukaryota; kingdom Metazoa; phylum Chordata; order Testudines; family Emydidae; genus Emys; species Emys orbicularis. The sequence goes on from NC_088689.1 coordinate 64,418,012, forward strand.
AAATAGGAAAATACCCTGGCTCATGAACTACTATGAAAAGCCACCTGGTGTCTTGTGTTTGAGACCTCTCCCCTCTCCTTCCTAATCTCTGCCCTGCAACAAAGCTTCCGCGTACCTCTGAACATGAAGAATCTCCAGCAGATGGCCATTTCAGGAATGTGTTTCCAAACTGCCAGGTGTCAGGTCTTGTGGATAAGAACAGGACATATAGCAGATGCTAAACATTTGCTCCCTTTGGTTGAATTTCTTCTTGTCTTTACTCTCCAGGCCAATGCATTTAATCCTGATTTATACCAGTGTAAATGACAACAGAATTTGGTCCTTTGTTTCGAGGGTAATAAAATAACTGGTAAGTCAAGTACCTGGATCACTATTGCTCCACCACACAAAGCTGCTGGATTAGGACTATTATTCTGTGTTGATGTTTTCAGAAACCTGAAACAGTAGTCATACTAGCCATCACTACCAGATGGCTTTGCATGAGCTAGGCAAGAATGTGTGGACTAGCTACAAAGCCCACAGGGGGGATACTGAGTCAGATTCTGGGCCTCCCCAACCCACCCCCACAGCTACTTTGTGCTGCTCCCAGGAACAGAAAGCAGCTAGAAAGCAATTGGATTGGGCCACCCAAGGATCCCGCTGCAGAGGAGAATCTTCAAGTGGCATAGGATTGTGGAATAACTCTTATCCCACCCTCCCTGCCAAGATACTAGAGTAGGGCGCATGTGTGGGAGAAAGTGGATGTGGCTAGGGCATGTTTAAGGGTGATCCCCAGCTAACAGAATGGCACTTAGTGGCCATTGACAGCCAGAAACAACACAAAAGTCCTAAGGCTGCTTTACTTTCTATCAGATGTCAAATGGCCCCAGAGTGGGCGCACATAAAGGTGGCTTAATGTCACCTGCGTCCTCCCTCTCCCCTGTGCTGTGCTGAGCCCAGCGTCTGTGACATCTATGTTTGATGGCACACATGCAGAGTCTAGTAAAGTACAAAGAGGCTATTGCACCTCTGTCTTTAAATAAGCAACTTCTGTTAGTACAGTTTCTTATGCAGAAAAATGAACAACAGAAAGAGCTGAGAGTGGTACTATACAGAGGATGCTCAAACACTTTGGTCCAAAAACAAAGCCTCCACTTAACTTTCAATTTTTCCAATCTCATACTAAGCAAAGAGGGAAGTTTATAAGTGTCACTGAAAGCACAGCTGCGGGAAATATGGCTCCGGGTTCCACACTTTGTACCTGTAATTGATTATGTTAATCAGAGGTACAAAGCTCCCATCAGTTTCAAAATAAGCAGAACCTGGCCTGAAACTGTTTACTCCTAATCAGCAAGTGGTTTAACAGACTGACAGACAGCTCACACCTTTATGGCCTGTGTGTCAGACTATAATTACTCAACTTGCCATTTCCAATATTTGCTGACCAAATACAAATTTTGCTATTGAATTTAATTGCAGACCATATGGTCTATGGCAGGTAGGCAGATTAGATGGCAAAACTTGCTCCATGAACAGCTGAGACATAAAGAATGAAGTATTTTAAGAGGGCTGATACTGACAGGTAGAATAAGTAAATTAAGACCCTAATCTGCAACACACATGAGAATTCCACTGATGTCAATTGACTACTCATGAGCGTAATGTTAAGCATGTGCCTAAATCTTTGAAGAATGAGGGCGTTAGGTTGTTGGCTACAACATCATAAGCACACCATAAATGTGCCAAGTATTTTTCCTTTTAGTGATTTTTTTAAAATAGATTTGTATTAAATTTCCTTGTGCCAAAAGTGAAAGTAAAGCATTTAAAAAGCCAATGTTAAATGTTTGAAATGGTATGGTATATTTTGCCCACGAACGTTGATTAGAAGCAACAAAATAGATTGTGCACTCTACATGGAGATGGGCATGAAACAGGACTGTGATGCAGTTATGGATTCTGAAGACAAAAACCCAAAGTTCAGGTGCACGGGTTTGATTCAAGTCATTATAGAAAAAAGGGTCTAGCTACAAAATTCTGATCCACATCTACATTTTGAATCTCACATCATTTCCCATCCCAAACTTTAGAAATAGGCCTGAGCATCCCTGCTTTGATGATAAGAGGTAAGTGAAATCAAACAACATGTTAAACAGATTCCATAAACTATTCATGTATATGGTGCATTGCAATAGTCTCATCCTTAATTGTCACAAATCCATGAGGCTTAACAGTAATGGTAAAATAGCCATTCAGTTAGTTAATGACTGCACTTTAAATGTAAACTACTGTACACCAATGTATTGCATGCAACAATTACCACATTATATTTCCAGTGTGTTTAAGAATTGTGATTCACAACTACCCCCTATATTCCACTCTCATGGGTCATGGATCAGTGTTCACATCACACTCCCTGTCAGCACCTAGGCCGGGAAAGCCCATCATCCAACCAGTGGGCCAAATTTGGTGATGAACCCTGGGCACATGCCATCTGAGGCATGTTGTGCATACACTAAGAAGAACTCCACTCTCAAGGGCTGGAGATCATACTTTCCATACGATCTGTACAACGCTTGTCCTAAAAATGATGTCTGCCCACATTCCTCCCAGGAAGTGATAAACTCCTGTCAAAGAATTGTTCATATGCAGCTTATTGCTAGTATGAAAATTCAGGGGGTGGAGTCTCGTATTTGCCATGATGCAGCCTTGAAGACAGAAACCTACATCTCCCTTGCATGGCCTTGCAGCAGCAGTGGGCAACCTGTGGGCCACAAGCCACACACGGCCTGTGCAAATGTAAACAAACTGTCTGGCGGCCCACCAGCGGATTACCCGAACAGGCCGCGTGCGGCCCGCCGGCCACAGGTTGCCCACCACTGCCTTGCAGCCACTGGCTTTATCAACATTTAAACTGTGTCAGTTACATACTGTAGTTGCCCCATATGTTGATCATGTCACACAAACAGCCTACATCAGATCACAGGGCTAACATACATATACAGACCTTTTTTTTTCTATTTTAATATTCATAGTAAAAGGGCTGGAATGGTGCAAATTTAGGCTTGGCAAAATGTGATTTTTTTAATAATTTCAACAAAATATTTGTTTATTTTAAGCTTCTTTCTATTTTTTAATTGCTTTACATTTTCACAGATGTGCAAAATTATGCATTTTAAGTCTTTTAGCTTACTATCAATTTAAATTTTCACAGTTGTGGGACATTATGGGGGGATGGCTCAGAAGCTAAATATTTAATGACACTAGATGTTGCGCTTCGAAGAGTTAAAGCATTATAATTGTTAAATCACAAATTGTCATCATCACATGTCAAAATATACCAAGTAAATATCCTTAAATCAAACTCTTTTTTTCTTACTTTGCCTAGCTGTAAACTTTGATTATCAATGGAAATTTTCTGTCATCGGTTTGTGTGGATATGCTGAACTTGATGTCTACCAAGATTTATTGATAAAAATCCTTCCAAATCTAGGTATATTATTGAGGGGGCCTGTAGAGCATGTGAATTTTTAAAACCAACTTTTCACCTTGGTGTGAATTTTGGATGTGCAGTGAATGGCTGGGGGGTGTGTGTGTGTGTGTGTGTGTGTGTAGAGAGAGAGAGATAATGGGCTACTGAATCTTTCATTTCTAGTTGGAATCCAGCCCAAGCCAGCAGTGACCAAGAGTCATTACAATCAGATAGCTGTTTTGTGACCTGTCTGAAATGAGCTTTAATCTATAAATCAACACGTATGGTGGCATAATCAGCAGAAAAGTCAATAGCTAAATGGACAGGACGCCTGCATTATCCCCACCCGCACCCCAATTAGTATTTATTATGTATTACAACAGTGCCTAGATGCCCCAACCACGATGGGGACCCTGTTGTGCTAGTCAGTGTACAAACACAAACAGTATGAGCCTGTCTCTGCTTGAACACGCTGGATGTAAACAGACAAAGCCAGACAAAGTATGGGAGGGGAAAGAGAGAGGTGAAGTGCCTCGCTGAGTGAGAAGGGGGTTACTGAGGATCTGACTCTTCTTTGGGGAGAATGGAAGTACTGAGTGATAGGGATGGTGATCCTCTCTCTCTCTCTCTCTCTCTCACACACACACACACACACACACACACAAAGTGGAGGTGAGTGTGTGTGTATAGAATATATTTGTGAATACATCTATAGTAAAGCAGGCAGACAGTCCTCAACCATCCTGAAGGATCCGCACCACTTTGCCTGGAAAGCCATATACAGAATAGCACCACAACTAGAGCAAGAATGTGACACACCCCTGCTACTCATTCAGAAAGGGGTGGTGACAGAGTCTTGCAGGGACTAAATATGCTGCCTCTACTGCTTGTATGACAGTAAACTGGTCAGAGAACAATAAACTGGGACATAAACCAAACACAACCCCTATTGAAATGAAAAGGCAGAAAAGGATGGTTTCATTGTGACATTCTGCAGCTGCTATACAATGAACCTTCAGTGAGGGATGACATCCCTCATATTAGGAGGTGTCCAAGTCTTCATGGGATGCTCTTTTAATGTTACCTGTATTTCTTTATTAATTGGGTTGTGCTAGATGAGGTGTGTGCAATTACCATAACTTCTAGAAGGATCCCTGGAATGCTTTGGAGTCTATTTGCTTTTCAGAGAAGCAGTCTGTCTTCGATATGCCAGGTGATGTGAAGCCAAAATTATGACATGTGTTTCAAGTACCTGGCCTGAAGGAATTTTAAAGACTGCACCTTTTTGTGTGTGTGTATACTGTATCTAATTTCCATGCATGTTATTTCATGATCAATAGGCAGGGAGAGGAGTGACAATTCCTTTTCATTCGCAATCGTTTTTAAGGACTGGTGATATATGTGAGTTAGTGCCTCATCAGGCAGACGGTTTTCGAGATGTTTGTTTGAAAAGCAGGTCCTATAGCTTCATTGTGCTCACAGCAGAGAATTAAATCTTATACCACAGGTGCAAGTGGATGCCAACACACTGAGACTTCTGCGTGCTGTTGAAAGCAGCACGGTTCTTCCAAGTATGTAAGAGAAACACAAACATATATATAAAATGTTCTCAGTGTTTCAGGAGCAATCTTCTGAGAATTTAGGAACCATGGGCTGTTCTTTGCAACCTCGCACGTGGCTCTAATGAGGGCAATAGGTCTGGATGGAGGCTCCTAACATACTTGTTTTCTCCTAGGCAAATCCATCAGGGTGCTGATCACAGAAATTGTTACACATGCTGTCTGACACATATAAGTCTGTGCTGGGGAGTATTGAAGAAATGAACAGCAGTCAGTAGGTTCCTTCCCCATTCTTTACATTAATTAGGAAAGAGATGAGGGAAGGGAGGGGAGACAGAGATTATACAAAACAATCATAGCACAAGGCATCCTAACATTGTGTTGCTAGGTGGTTGTTTTTTTTTTCTCTATCATGTTGCATCAATATGTGATTTGCAATAAAATAATGACATGACACAATATCACTTTTTTTATTTTGTGGCTCTGGATTATATTCAGTGATAAAGTGGCTTCCGCAGGTTGACACATCACTGATCAAACTGCATCTGTGAATCTTGCATAAATTATGGAAGCACATTAAAAACCTTATCTGGACCTCTCCAGTTCAGGTATCCAAGTATGCCCTACCTAACACAAGATTATTATTTGCTATGTTAAATGAGAGGGGAGAGGAAGTATGGTCCAGTGGTTAAGGTTTTAGCCTAGGATTTCAGAGATCAAAGTTCAAATCCCTCCAAACTTTCTGTATGACTTTGGGCAAGTCACTTCAGTCTCTCTGTGCCTCAGTTCTCCATGTGTAAAATGGGGATAAGTACTTTCCAACCTCAAAGAGGCATTGTGTTAACTAAAGATTGTGTAATACCTTAGCTAGCCAACACCTACGCTTATTACTATTTTTGGCCCTGAATGAGATTTTAGTAAAAGGTATTAAACAGAATTGTGATGCCTGCAAACATAAACATTTTTAATATTTTTTTTCTTTTCTCCTCCCTTCCCAAAGTCTCAAGTGCTTGTGTTTGTCAACATAACATTTGGGAAGTTTTATTAAAAGAAAAACAAACAACACCAGCCCCATTTTGAACTTTCTAGCACCTTTCAGCCAAGGATCCTAAAGAACTTTATATATAAAAATAAATAAAAGAGTCAAATGCAGCACTGGAGCTAATTGAAAATTTTAAAACCATTGGTGAAAATTTTCATTAACATTTTGAATTTTGACCAAAGGGAAAAAAGGAGGTAAACATTTTTACAAAAACTTCCTCCTGTTTTTCAACCACCATGCACCAGTGCACCTGAAGGCAAGGGGAGGTGGTTGTCTATATATCTAAGGTTATTATTTGCCCTTAATTTATTAAGGCTTGCAACACATCTTTGAAGTACTCCATTACCTCCATGTTACTGATAACTGAGGCACCAGTTATAATGTCTTGTGGAAGGGTAAGCCAAGGCATACCCACAAGTACAAGTTTAATATAATTTTATTGGGAGAATGAAAGCAGTGAGCAGCCTGTGCACTTCTAAACCTCTGCACTCCACTCCCAGAAGGTTGTAACTCAGAGTGCCTCTTTAAGGACCTCCAGATACTGTAACTTATTACAAACAGGAAATGTAAGTGACTTGACCAAGGGTAAATAGGATGTCAATAACGGAGCCAGGAATAGAACCAAGAAGCATGATCTCTCAATCTTGTGCTCTAACCTCTAGCAACACTGGTTCAATAAAGAGAAAATCCATAAGAGAAGCAATCAGCAATAATACAGCAATAAAAAATCAGAGTCTGCAAATAAAGAAATAAATAATAATTCATTACACCCTAGTAAGAATGAATTTACGCTAGTCTGATACAAATGACTAACTTCATTATAGTGTTTATAGTGGCTGGATATGATGCTCTGAGTTCAGCTCACAGAAACATTTCACTTAAGACTGAGTGAGACACGCCAATAAGTAAGGATTCATTTCCTTTAAGTACACTTCATTATCCATTCTCAGGGCCCATCATGGATGGAGAACCATCCATTTTGTCTGATGCTATCTTTTTTTTAAGCCAAAACAAAGATCACAAAAATACTCTGTGTCTAGCATATCATCAGTTCAGGTTTGCCTCAGTTGGGGTAACACATAGAACGCTCTGCACGAGGCCACTGAATATGTGACAGAGATGCACATTTGGGCAATATCAGTCATGTCAGCTGATTCATCAACAGCCAGTGTATGGCAGCTCACGTTTCACTTCACTGACAAGCTTGTCTGCCACTACTGATGCCAATAACTCAGTCCTTCGAACAGCAGACATGCATGACAAAGGAATCCTTTTAAATTCACTGAGCACTTCAGCATTCATCTCTCCCTCTAACATTGGATCAATTGCTGCAAGGATACATTCCTTCATCATTTCAGAGTCTGCAGATGCTTTCTTGTGCTTGGCCTCTATCCAAGGGATGCATGGAGAGGCTCCTATGGCACGCTGTCAAGCAATGAAGCTCCTCACAACCCTCTGATTCAATCTGCTGTAGTTGGACTCCCTTGAAACGATTTTATCCATGTGCAGTGGAAGGCCTGGAGGGTGTTTGGCAGCGAAAATCAGCAGGGTTGGCTTCATAACGCTGCTTTACATTTCCAGTTTCAATTAAAAGCAACTACTATACCCACAAAGAATCCCACCACTACTGGGTTGCAGCAGAACTCTGAATGAAAGAGCATCGTCTGTCCTTTCTTGTTGTAGTCCCTAGTCAAGTCATTATCACCTTTTATTCATTGATTTGCTCTCCCAAGCTGCTAGTAAAAAATATTCTTACCAGAAACAAAACAAAAAAAATCTACATTCATTATAAATTACTTTTGTTCATTTGATTTCATTACAAGTTTCCAAAGTTTTCTCAGACAGTCTTTAAAAAAGAATTCCGTAGAAAGGGGAACTGGTATGAAGCATCTTGCTCTCTAGGCGCTATTCTAACACAAAACAATACTAACAATAAACAGCAAAAGATTTTTGATGTTGTGGATAGCAACCATCACATAAAAGCACTTGCTTGTAAATAGAATGGACTCAATTGGCTAGTTTATATGTGTGCCATAGCCCTCCACTGGATTAGATCATAACGATTTAGCTGTTTCGATTTCATAGACCCTATACTGTTAATAGCAATGGAGATTCTCCTCAATCTCAAATTATACAATGCTGGATTTTTGGAACAGAAGATTCTGAATTCTCTACCCATTGCTGCTGTGAAGTTGTGAGTGATCTTGGTGTGCTGTACAGTGACAGCTGAGAATTACTTCATGATGTGTGTTACAATAAGAAACACACAATCATGCAAGACAGACATCTCTGAAGAACCATAATGGTGACTGTGAGGGTTTACGCCCCTCGTTACAGGGTAGCACGGCCTAGTGGCCAGAGTCCATAGGATAAACCCTTGTCACAGGGCAACATGGCCTAGCGGCCAGAGTCCATATAACCGTCCCTGGTTACAGGGCAGCACAGCCTAGCGGCCAGAGTCCATATAACCGCCCCTGGTTACAGGGCAGCACAGCCTAGCGGCCAGAGTCCATATAACCGCCCCTGGTTACAGGGCAACACAGCCTAGCGGCCAGAGTCCATGGAACCGCCCCTGGTTGCAGGGCAGCACGGCCTAGCGGCCAGAGTCCATGTAACCGCCCCTGGTTGCAGGGCAGCATGGCCTAGTGGCCAGAGTCCATGTAACCGCCCCTGGTTGCAGGGCAGCACGGCCTAGTGGCCAGAGTCCATGTAACCGCCCCTGGTTGCAGGGCAACACGGCCTAGCGGCCAGAGTCCATGTAACCGCCCCTGGTTGCAGGGCAGCACGGCCTAGCGGCCAGAGTCCATGTAACCGCCCCTGGTTGCAGGGCAGCACGGCCTAGTGGCCAGAGTCCATGTAACTGCCCCTGGTTGCAGGGCAGCACGGCCTAGTGGCCAGAGTCCATGGAACAAGCCCTCATTACAGGGCCGTAGGACCTTACTACTGGCTCAGCGGGGGGGTCCTACTGAAACACACTGAGGCTTACCGGGGTCAAGGTACCAGTCCGTCACCTCCCCCGGGTCGTTTCCTACCGGCTTGGGAGTTGGGGTCTCCCACGTATCCCAAGGTTCTCCGCGGGTCTCCGGATCCGTCGCCTCTCCTGGTTCCTCCCGCAGTAGGGTTCGTGCCGGCCTGTAGAAGCCTCTGTTCCTGGCAGCTTCAAGAGCGTCGGCTGGTCCTCTACAGGAGCTTCCCAGTTAGGTCCTTCCCCTGCGGCCGCCAGCCCCGACTGAGCTGAGCTCCCTCCTTTTATACTCAGTGAGCATCTGGAGCATGCCCAGTATGAACGGGGCAGGACTTCCTCCGTCAGAGCTACTGGTCTGATGCCGCTGGGGCTAGTGCGGGGCGGGGCTGCCCCGTCACAGTGACATTTAGCCAAAATGTTTGGCTACAGTTTGTTTTTGTTTTTCCTATGAATTCAATGTGGTTAGAAGGTGCTAAGTTGACAAAGTTCTCAGGAGAAGAAATGATATTGGGAAAGTGTCTTTAGACTTACCCACCATCACGTCTAAACACTGACCTAAATTTTTGGCCTTTTTGCCATGTCTGCCAATAAAGTGAGGATTATAGTGTTTTGGATGCCTGCCCCATTAGGAACTGAATTGAAACCACCAATTAATTTCATTTGGTTCAATAAAGGTTTGGGCTTGCTTTCAGATTTGAGTGAAGATTCACTCAAAGATTCACTTCTCTCATACAAATCAGACTGTGCTTACTAAATTCATTGATTAAAGAGGGAAAGCTTTGCAGGCAACAATAAGAACTCAAATACCTATGAGACAAAGTCATTGAATATTACGGTGAAGTCACTTTAAAGTTCCAGCCACAATACTCGGCTTCTTGGTATGAGAGTAACCGTGTTTCAGAGAGCACAGAAGGAGAAGGCAGGGCGTCACCAACTCTTGGTGTGGTCCTTCGGAGGGTCGCTGCTGCCCTCTCTGGGACCCCCTTAGTTTGCTTCTTGTCAGGGCATTTCTTTGACTCTGATCTTTGAGTCTGCAAGCATGCATCAGTCTCTCAGCTGTGCTTAGGGAGGCAGCCTGGGCAGGGAGTGTTACCCCTCTGCTGTCCCAAGCCTTTCTGCCTCCCACTCCTTCTCTGCACTCCCTCCTTTATAGTATGCCTTGTCTCCTCTATTGGGTGCAGCTGTGAGTGCCTGCCTCCATGATTGGCAGACAGAAGAGGTTCCCCTCTCCCTCCTGCCTAAGCTCAGTATGGGGTTTGTAGACCTCATTACACAGGGTTACCAGTCATAAGACCCGTTTCCCTTTGTAGGCACATCTGTGCGCTGTCCCAAGATGCTAAGAACGTGGGAGTCACCTTCGTTGTGTACTGAATGCCACTTGGATTTCCTTTACACAATGCTTAGCTTTCAGTAAACAAAGATTGCCATTCAGATAAAAGCAGCAGCCTTACCAGCCCCCAGAACGTACTCCCTACTATGGCTTCTGCAGACAAAAACCAGACTCTGATATATAAAGCACAGTTCAGGCTGAAATTGATTTCAAACATTTTTCTTTCAATGACTCCAGATACCTCTGTACTTGTACAGGGCCTGGTCTTGTGCCAGGGACTTTCATAGATTCCCAGGTCTGAAGGGACCATTATGATCATCTACTTTGACCTCCTGTATAACATAGGCCATAGAACTTTCCCAAAATAATTCCTAGAGCAGATCTTTTAGAAAAAACATCCATCTGGATTTTAAAATTGTCAGGGATGAAGAATCCACCATGACCCCTGGTAAATTGTTCCAGTGGTTAATTACCCTCACTGTTAAAAATTTATGAAATATTTCCATTCTGAATTTATCTAGCTTCAACTTCCAGCCATTGGACTGTGTTATGCCTTTCTCTGCTAGATTGAAGAGCCCATTATTAAAATGTTTTTTTCCCTATGTAGACACTTACAGACTAAACAAGTCACCCTTAACCTTTTCTTTGTTAGGACAAACAGATTGAGCTTGTTGAGTCTATTATAATAAGGCATGTTTTCTAATCCTTTAATCATTCTCATGGCTCTTCTCTGAACCCTCTCCAATTTATCAACATTCTTCTTGAATTGTAGACTGTGAAATGGACTCAGTATTCCAGCAGCGGTCACACCAGTGCCAAATATAGAGGTAAAATAACCTCTCTACTCCTATTTGAGATTCCCGTTTATGCATCCAAGGATCTCATTAGCTCTTTTGGCCACATTGTCACACGGGGAGCTCAAGTTCAGCTGGTTATCCACTATGATCATTGCTTCCTAGGATGGAGTCCTTCCCCCCGCTCCCTCCAATCCTGTAATTATGGCCTACATTATTTGTTCCTAGATGTATACATTTACATGTAGCCATATCAAATCATATATTGTTTGACCGTGCCTTGTTTACCAAGCTATCCACAGTGATCTGTCCTATTCATTATTTACCACATCCCTTATTTTTGTGTCATCTGCAAACTTATCAATAATAATTATGTTTTCTTCCAGGTCATTGATAAAAATGTTAGATAGCATTGGGCCAAGAACTGATCCCTGTGGGACCCCGGCTGGAAACAAACCCGCTCAATGACAATTCTCCATTTACATTTTGAGACCTACCAATTAGCCAGTTTTTAATCCATGTAATGTATGCCAGTTAATTTTATATCATTCTAGGGTTTTTTTTTAAATCAAAATGTCATGCGGTACCAAGTCAAACACCTTATCAAAGTCTAAGTATATTATGTCAACACTATTACCTTTATCAACAAAACTTGTAATCTCATAAAAAAAAAGGTATCAGTTAGTTTGACAGGATCTATTTTCCATAAAACCATGTTGATTTGCATTAATTATATTACCCTCCTTTAATCCTTTATGAATTGAGCCCAGCATCAGCTGCTGCATTATCGTGCCAAGGATCAATGTCTGGCTGACAGGTCTATAATTACATGGGTCATCCAATTTACCCTTTTTAAAAATTGGCACATTAGCATTCTTCCAGTCTTCTAGAACTTCCCTAGTGCTCTAAGACTTATTGAAAATTTACGTTAACAGTCCAGTGAGCTCCTCAGCGTGCTCTTTTAAAACTCTTGTGTGCAATTTATCTGGACCTGCTGATTTTAAAATGTCTACTGTTAGCAGTCACTGGTTAATATCCTTAAACTTGTGCAACAGAAAGTGTTATCACAATATGTTACAATATGTTATCACATCTGTTTTCCACCACATATAAGTATTCATTGAATTCTTCTGCCTGTTCTCTGTTATTACTGATAATCTTACCATTTCCATCTGGTAATGGACCAATAAAATTGTAAGGATTCTTTTTGTTCCCAATATATTTAAAAACTCCTTCTTAGTTTCCTTAACTCCGCTAGCCATAGATTTCTCTTTGTGTCCCTTTGCTTCCCTTATCAATTTTCTACAATTCCTAGCTTCTGATTTATATTCAGTAATATCAACTTCTCCATTCTTCCATTTGTTTTATTTATTTATTTATAGCTGCCTGCACTTCCCCTCTACACTAGGTCAGTTTTTTAACCAGAATGCCTTTATCTCTCAGTTGTGGGATTGTGGCTTTTGGGGGTATCTAATAAGGTGTACTTAAATGATTCCCAGTGATCATTCATATTTTTCTGATTAAATTCTTCCTCACAGCTTATTTGGCTCATAATTGTTTTCAGCCTTGTGAAATTGGCCCTATTAAAGCACCAAGTATATATATAAAAAACTGGTCTGGATTTCATTCTGATTGCACAGTTTAAATATGATCAAGTCATGATCACTTGTTCCTAAAGTTACCACTAATTTTTAGTTCTGTGATCAATCCCTCTCATTCTGTTAGGACAAGGTTTAATAAAGTATTTCTGCAGGTTGGCTGAAACAATTTTTGAGTTAGGAAATTGTCATCTGTAATGTTTAGTAGTTCCAAGGATGTTTTAGTACTGGCAGCATGAAACCTCCAGCATATGCCACTAGAATGGAAGTCCCCCATGATCATGCAGGTTTTATTCACACACTTTATATATAGGTGTGTAAGGAGGCGGTCATCCTGTTCTCTAGTGTAATTTGGTGGTCTGTAGAAGACACCAATTAATACCCCATCCTGTGCTTTATTTGTTAGAACAGTGACCCATAAGGATTCAAGGTCATTTTTTTCTGAGTTATCAGTGACTCGTAAACAGTCATTTTCGACATAGAGTGTGACTCCCCCTCCCCTTTTGCCTACTGAAACTTGCTAAATCGGTTATAACCATTGACTTTAACAGTATAATTGTGTGAATCATCCCCACCGGGTTTCAGTTATACCAACTAGATGGAATTTATGCTCATAAATGACAAAATTATGTTACCCAGGCTCCTAGTATTGGTGTACAGGCAATTCAATAATTTCTTCTCTTGATGTCCTTTGGTTCCTTGATTAAATTTTCTCAACAAAATTTGATTTTGTGCTGAGTGCGCAAATCTTCTCTCTTTTTACCCTGCCTTTTTGCTATTACACCTCTACCCCGATATAACGCTGTCCTCGGGAGCCAAAAAATCTTACCGCCTTATAGGTGAAACCGCGTTATATCGAACTTGCTTTGATCCCCCGGAGCACTGCTTTACCACATTATATCAGAATTCGTGTTATATCGGGTCGCGTTATATTGGGGTAGAGGTGTAGTTTAACCTCCTCCTGACTACTCTAGCCAGCCCTTCCCCGAAGAGAGTGGCCCCTACTTCTGCTTAGGTAGAGGCCATCTAAACTATACAGCCCCTTCTCCCCACAGAAGGTGGACCAATGTTACATAAAATCAAACCCCTCTAACCTACACCACTTAGCCAGCCAGCAGTTCTCTTCCAGAATGTTCTGCATTCTGTCTTCCGTCAGCTGTGGGACAGAGAAGATCACTTGGGCATTCTCCTTCTTCAGCATGCTTCCAAATTCCTTGAAATCCTCCACTATTTGTGAGATATCACATGATGCAGTATCATTTTTGCTGATATGAACAATCACAAATGGATCCTTGCCCATCGACTTCAGACCCCTATCCACGTTAGTAGCGTAGGATTGTGTCCTTGGGCTCTAGTGTGCACATGGGCTAAACAGCCCAGAATTCATTAATCCTGTAGTTAGTGGATTAAATTTGTGTAAAACACATTTCTAACAATATTAGTGGTCAAATTGAAGTGTATAAAGCATTTTTATACGCATACACAACATAAACCACAAAGCACAGATTCAATTTTTCCCTACTCAGGATCTTTCAATTAAAGTATTTTAAAGAGCCAGAATTTAAACTGGGGGGTGGGGTGGGGGGGTAGAGCGTGACAGGAGTGCTGAGTGCCTGTAACACCAATCAAAACAAACAAGGTCAACACAAAAGAGAGGCTAACCACAAAACTGCAAACTGTTGGGGGTATTTTATCTGCCACACCCTGAGTTTAGGGTTCTGTGTTTCTTCTGCATGAACTGATAACATCAAACTTAAAACTGGGGAGGAGGATGCCTTCCTTATACCTTGCTATGTAATTAGGGAAAGGACAGGGAAATAAAGAAGGAATGAGAGATGGGTCCAAATCACACCAATATGGGGATTTAGGCTCTGATCCCACAAGCTGCTTTACATGGGATGGCTCCTACACTTATGTGCAGCCCCACTGAAGTCAATGAGGTTCCATTCATGCACAGGGGTAGTCAGGGGCCTTAGTCTGTGCCTACTTCTAGGAGGAATATAGTCAAAACCATTGTGTTTTAAAATGCATTTTCTTACCCATTTTAAGTGTATCATATTAATGATTTGGGCTAGTCAGCAACTGATACCTGAAAAGATAGGTTTCAATTCTCCTTTAGGGAAAACTCACCTCAAGACCAACAAAGAAATAAATATTGTTAAAAGCAGTCCAGGAATGGCAGGGGAGGGGCAGCATAACATAAAAGGTACCACTAAAAAAAGATGAGAGATGTGAAATGGCCAAACACCAAAAAGCCATCTCAGTTCTATACATATACAGGTGCAACTAGATGATCCCAATGGTCCCTTCTCACCTTGGAATCTATGAAATCTATGAAAGAGAAACCAACCTAAATAATGCCTAGAAAGACCAACTCAAAACAACCGAAGACTGGTACAGAACGCTCTGGCCAAAACTAATGAGCTTTTGTGAGACTCTAAAATCGACAGATCTACCACGTGCTACAGTGAACAGAGGTTTCTTTTCATAGCAAGGCGGATGACTTTTTATCAGATGTGTCACTTGGTGAAATAATTGCCAGCAATAATGGTGCGATAGCAGCATACTCAGAGCACAATTTATCCATGTCTGTTCTATCTTTCAACTTCAAAGCTTCTACTGCCTCATAGATCACATCAAAATGACAACCCTGTTGTTAATGACAGTGGTCTAATGCAATACAGAGAAGTCAAATCACTCCTCCAGATAGGCAAAAAGCTCTTATACAGAAACGAGGCATCTGCACGGGTCCTGACATTCATATTCAGATGTTATCTGAGGAGAGGAGGGTGAGTTTGACATTTAGATTTATTCATATTTGTAAGAAGCCTGAGTTTAGAAAGCACAAAATCCATGAGAATTACATGGAAAAAGAGATAATTGAGCAGTGTGTGAAGCTTTAATTAACGTAAGGCTAACTCCTGGATGTAGGAAACATCAATTTCCTTTGGCTACATCAAGGTTTGCCTATGTCACAAGGCCACAGATACGAGTCATCTAATAAAAACACAAGCCATTGTGATTATAAAAAGCACCATTTGGGGTGTGTCAGGCAATAGTAACTATCCATGCTGCTCCTCTGGCTATGCTGGTTTGGGTTAGTCACCTCAGGAGGACAGCCTGTTATAAAATACAATCCTAAAAAACAGAATTGTCTGTTTGTACTCAAATCTTGGCTTTGAACTACTCTTATGTGGGAAAATAGCTAGTGAGATAGAATGTAATGATTCGACAAATTGGACTCAATTGAGATATGCTGTTAGAACAGGATTAAAATACCTATATTTCTCACCGTCGTGACTGAATTTAGCATCAAAGAGTTATACTACGATTATCAGACGATAATTGATTTTTAGTAACATTTACTAACTTTTGCAAAGGGAACATTTTAAAATGACCATTTTTACAAATCTGGCCCTGACCCACAAACCTTTTATTTGATTCCTTCCAGCTGAAAACAGAGCTGGCTAAAAAAATGCCAATTATTTTTCATAGGAAATTTGTTTTTATTGTCTAGTTTGAAATATTCCACATATGTATTTTGGTATGTAGACAAAACAAAAAAGAGGAAAGTGAAAAAAAATCCACTTTTGAAAAAGTAAAGGGGAAAAAAAAGGTTGTTGCAGAGATCGCGATTGTGTTGGGTGTCACAATGTGTGAATGGAAATACATGTGAGGGGCTGATGGTGTGGAGGAGAATTTTGGCCTATCTGCTGGTTTCCTTGATTTTTACTGACTGTAGTGACAGGAAATGGATTTACTTTAACTTCAAAGTTAATAAAAGTTTTCTGTGTGTATGTATATAATAAGGCCCTGCTCCTGCTCCTATTAAACTTAACCTATTATAGGTACTTATATGGTCCACACTCCAATAGTATCTGAGCACATCCTAATCTTCAATGTCTTTATCCACACAACATCCCTGTGAGTAGGGAAGTGCCATGATCTCGATTTCACAAGTGGGGCACTGCAGCAGAGAGAAACTGAAGGATTTGCCTATGGGCAAACAGGGAGTCTATGGCAGAGCAAGAACTGAATCCAAGTCTTCCAAGATCCAGGCTAACACCCTAACTACTGGATCATTCTCCTTCTCTAATTTGAACTATGTTAATAAGAATGTTTGCACTCATGTCAGCTGGACAAGGAGTAGGACCAATATGTACACGAAAAATAAAATTTTAGTCCCTCATGCTCTGACAAATGCTGCCTTTCACAGGACAGCTTTTCAGCCACAACCTTGGTGTATGAAAATCAGCAGAGGCAAGTTCATTTTACAGATTTAAGATGCTTCCTTTTCCCTTGACTGTCCAAAGTCCTGCCTCTGCAGGATTTTATTTTAAATTGGGACATACCCTTTGAAATTACGGTATCGCTTCTGGAGAAATTCTAGAGAAAAAGAGACCATACCTGCTCAATGTGCTGTTCACACGGGTGCTTCTGTTGGTGTAACTTATGTCACCCAGGGGGTGTTTGTTTCACATCCATGAGCAACATAAGTTATGCCAACAAAAGTGCTAGTGTAGACATGGCCATAGAGCAGGGGTTCTCAAACTGGGGGTTGGGACCCCTCAGGGGGTGACGAGGTTATTACATGGGGGGTTGCGAGCTGTCAGCCTCCACCCCAAACCCCGCTTTGCCTCCAGCATTTATAATGCTGTTAAATATATAAAAAAATGTTTTTAATTTATGAGGGAGGGTCGCACTCAGAGGCTTGCTATGTGAAAGGGGTCACCACTACAAAAGTTTGAGAACCACTGCCAGAGAGAGAGATTTGGAATAAGGGCAGAACCCTTTACAGTCCTCATCACCAAGCTATTTACCTAACCTAGCAGACTGTTTCTAGCAAGTCTGGCTTGTTGTGCCACCCTCTAATGAAGGCTGGAGTCTTTAGACACATTAAATCTTTGTAAACAGAATTAGAGGTGAAGTTTTGTCTTGAATACTGTTTACTCCCACTAATGACTCTTGACAAACCCAGGACATTACAAGGGCTCACTATGTCGTTCCCTGTCCCTTGAGCTCTTTTTTATTTCTGCCTTCTCTCTCCTCATTCCTCAGCCCCGTATATCTCCTGTTTTTAGTTATCCATATATCCAGCACAGATGAGAGAAGGGCAAGCTTCCTCCCACATTAACTCATAAATGTTCCTCGATACAGAATGGATAGAATCAACTTTACAGGTTCGGTTTCCTGAACCATTCAATCCTTGTTCTGTGAGTCTCAGTACCAGTCACAATGCTCTGGTTCTGACACAGGTCCACTAGGCACTGGATTGAGACTACCATATATAATAAGGTCACGGGCCACCAAACAGCTACAAATTTCAGTGACTACTGATATGGGCTAAATGAAAACCAACAAACTATACACAAAATTCTGTACTCTTAGGACCAGTCTCCTCTGGAACCCTGCCTTCTAGAGCTTTCCTATCAGCCTGCCAAAGCTTAAATGTTACAACACAGGCCAAAGATCCAAATGCAAGTTCACAAGGAAAACAGTAGCGCGGGAAACTTAAAATGAGGAGGAAGCAACCAGGGCCGGCTCCAGGCACCAGCCGAGCAAGCTGGTGCTTGGGGTGGCAGCTTGTAGGAAGCGGCATTCCGCCCAATCCTAGGGCGGCACGGCCGCTTTTTTTTTTTGTTTTTGTTCCGCTCCGGCCGCCCTGTAGGGGGCAGCGACGTGGAGGACGGGAGCACCCTGCAGCAAGCCCGGCAGGGCAGCCCGCGTCCTTCCCTCCCCGCCGACCGGAGCGGTGCGGAGCCCTCCCGGCAGGGGGCACGGCGGGAGGGGCCGCGTGGCAGCGCCCCACTGAAGCCCTGGCCGCCCCCCTTCTCTCTCTCCCCCTGCTCCCTCCCCCTCCCCCCGCTAGCCGGGGCACATCTGCAGGGCAGGGAGTCCCCCTGCACCCTGGCTCCGGCCGCGCCGCAGGTTTTTTTTTTTTTTGCTTTGCTGTTCTGGCCGCCGCAGGGTTTTTTGGGGTTTTTTTTTTGCGCTTGGGATGGCCAGAAAGCCAGAGCAGGCCCTGGAAGCAACTCACTTCTGATTGCTACTTCTTGTCCATAAATTCACAAAGCTATTTCAATGCACGCATCCACAAACACACTTCTCTCCTCCCCACATGCATACCAACCTAATAGCCAAAATGGCAGCAAGCAGTAAATTCAGTCTTCTTGGGCCTTTAAGTTATTGCTTACATTTGAGGAGTGAGCGGGAAAGGGTGTGTGAAATGCATATAACAGGAAAAGCAGTAGAGTCTATATGAGTCTGGAGGTGTATGAATGAATGGGTTGGATGCCTTTTGTTTGTTCTTTTCAGGGCCAACACTCTTCCCCCTCCCATGTCCCTCTTGTTTTGGGTGTGCCTTTGAGTTTTACCTGGTGGCAAGGAAAATAGCAGGGACAGGGGATATTTAAAGGATTCTTGCACATTTGAGCTTAAAAGGAATGTAATTTTTACTGGGGATGAGTAAATAAAGAAGTTGTCTATACAATTAACAAGAGGAATAGTATATAATCTATTGTTTATTACTAATCAGGTACCTTGTATTGGTGCTTCTGATTTATGAAAGTTGGCTTCATTTATGAAGCACCTCAATCCCTGAGCACAGGGAAGCTGCTATTGACCCTGGTGCCCTTCCAGCTGTCTGTGTTTCCCTAAATGGAAATGTGGCTAGAAGCTGAGAGTTTTATAGCTCTGCTGGGGTGGGGCTGTTTAGAAACTTAGGCCTGTAGCCTTTTGGAAATGTAGTTTGAGGACTGAGCAGCTATTTTGTTGGAATCATTTTTGTTTGTCACTGGATAAATTAAAGAATGTTGTAAGCAAGAAACAAAAACTCAGACTGAGCAATGACATTTATCCCACACCTTAGTTCCACGATTATTATTTTTAAATCAGTAATGATTTATAGTCATTTCGTTTGTTAACACTTGCCTTGGGGCTCGATAAAGGAGGAAAGGACCTTTGGAAGAAATGAGGATTGGGCAGATTTAATGTAGGAGAGAGGCATGGAAGGGTGGGTCAGAGTGGGCGCTCCTTAGGCTGCCTAAAAGAAGGCGTGGAGGTGAGAGAGAATGTTAATGGCACAATCATACAATATTAATGCTAGCTTGTGCTCTATCTTTCCAGAGACCTTCACATTTGGTAGCTTGTTTCTGTAATGGACTTTTTTTATTCCTTTATCTTTTCAACTAGATGTTTTTACATCCTCCTCCTTTGGTCTTACAGTGTAAGGAGACTGTTGCCCCCTTACTAACATTCAGTGGGGGTGTTTTGGTTGGCTAGCTCCCAGCACTAAAAGGGGAAGGGTCGATGGCAAATCAGGAGCCTGAGACTGACAGCCCCCAGGAATAATGGGGAGAGGCCAATGCTCCAGATCAGCCTGATTGACAGGGCGGGCAGGCTAATCAGAGAGTCAGGAGGCGGCGGGGGGGGGGACACGTCCCGTCCTCCTGTGAACTGGAATTACCTGGGTCAGACAGAGTGGGGCCCAGCTAAGGAGAGAGCAGGGGCCCAAGCTAAGTTGCTGGGAGCAGAGCTGCAGCCCCAAAGCCAGAGCACAGCCCAGAGAGAGCAGACCTGTCCTGTGAACAGAGCTGTAGCAACCAGAGCCAGAGGGGCCAGAGAAGCAGCCCAGGGAGCTGAAGGCAGAGCAGCAGCAGCAGCCGTGCTGAGGCAGAGTGGAGCTGGAGCAGTCCGGAGCTGGGTGCGGTGAGCAGCTGGGGAGAGTGAGGGGGACCCTGGGCAGTGGGCCCAGCACAGGGAGACGCCTCAGCCAAGAGGCCTTGCAGGCCAGACTTGGAGGGGGATCATAACCCCGACCGGGCAGGGGCGACGCTGGGAAAAAGGGTCCTGCCACCTAGAGCCTGAGAGCGTGTGGCCACCGCCAGAGCAAGTGTCCAACCCACAGCGTCTCTGCAGCACAGACAGGGCCTGAGAAGGAGCCTGGGACCTACAAGGAACAGACTGTGAACTGCCCTGACGTTCCAGAGACACTGTTCGTAATGTTCCCTGCCACAGAGCAGGGTGATGTGTTTTCCTTTAACCTTTCCCATTTTTCCTTATTCTTTTTTAAAGTTAATTGTTAATTAAACAACTTGTATTAATTTAAATTGTATGAAATGATCAGTGGGTCAGGGAGGTGCCCAGTGCAAAGAGAGTACCCCGGAGTGGGGACACCCTAGCCCCTGTCCTGGGTGACCACAGCAGGGTTGGGGGTCAAGCCCCACAGGAATCCTGGGCCCAGCCTTGTCGGGGTTTACAAGGACTCTGCCAGACAGGAGAGTGGAAGGAGAGTCCTCAAGGGCAGGGAGGCCTCTGGGTAAAGGAAGTGGGAGCGAGGACTCAGATCCTTTCGCTAGCCCACTTCACCGGGGTAGTGCAGAAGCCAGGAAAGTTCCCCACAATAGCGGGACCATTCCCCCGCTTACAACAGTAACACAGTCCAATCCCTTTCTGTACCCACTACTCCCACCTTCTCTTTCTCAGCAAGTAGATGCCACCCATATTGTTGGGGGGTTGTATTGTGGTTTTTTTTGTCCTTAATTATTCTTAATTAATCATTTCTGATAAATCTCTCTCATGTGACTCTTCATCTGGGCTCATTTTGCACCATTTCTCTTTCCACAAGAGCAATCTCACTTTCGTTATCCTACAGTACAGCTGGGACCACCTCTTTCTATCCACAGATTCTTCTCTGGTGGTGTCATAACTATAAAGGGAAGGGTGACAGCCATACTGTGTACAGTACTAAAGTCCCTCCTGGTCAGAGACTCTAAAATCCTTTTACCTGTAAAGGGTTAAGAAGCTCGGGTAACCTGGCTGACACCTGACCCAGAGGACCAATAAGGGGACAAGATACTTTCAAATCTTGGGGGGGGAAAGGCTTTTGTGTGTGTCCTTTGTTTAAGGGGTGGTTCGCTCTTGGGACTGAGAGGGACCAGACATCAATCCAGGTTCTCCCCATCTTTCTAAACAAGTCTCTCTTATTTCAAAATTGTAAGTAAAAGCCAGGCAAGGCGTCTTAGATTTACTTTGTTTTCTCAACTTGTAAATGTACCTTTTACCAGAGTGCTTATCTTGTTTGCTATACTTTGAACCTAAGACAGAGGGGATTCCTCTGAGCTCTTTAAGTTTGATTACCCTGTAAAGTTATTTTCCATACTGATTTTGCAGAGATGATTTTTACCTTTTGCTTTAATTAAAAGCCTTCTTTTTAAGAACCTGATTGATTTCTCCTTGTTTTAAGATCCAAAGGGGGTTTGGATCTGTATTCACCAGGAGTTGGTGAAAGGTAGGAGGGGGGAAGGGTCAATCTCTCCTTGTTTAAGATCCAAACAGTTTGGATCTGTATTCACCAGGAAATTGGTGAAAGGTTTCTCAAGGCTTCCCAGGGAGGGAATCCATCGAGAATGGTGGCAGCGGGACCAGAGCTAAGCTGGTAGATAAGCTTAGCAGTTTTCATGCAGGCCCCTACATTTGTACCCTAAAGTTCAAAGTAGGGATACAGCCTTGACAGGTGGTGATAGTTATCAACTGTGCTAGGAATAGAGCAGCCATCTCCGAAGTTCACATCACAAGTTCTGCATAGTCAGTAAGCGTATCAGTAAGAAATATTCTGGGTAACAATTTTCCTAAAATGCCCAGCAGTCTAAATGCACAAAGATTGCCTTCGGTTTTTACCTGCATTATCCTGCTTGCCATTCTCTTCCACACAATACCTGAACCTCTGCAGTTTCATGCCTATTTCATTAGTGATAAGTAATGCAGCAGGCAGGTAGACCTGTAGGGAAGAGATCTATAATGAACATGCACTGAAGCCAGAGTTACAAGCCTGTGCTAGTTTGGAAGCAGTACAACCCAGCTTGCACTGGTGTCACACCAAACTAGGCCCCTCCTGAAACCTCTTTCACCAGTCCCACTCATCATCCTGCAGTGCCCATTTCATGTATAAGGACTAAATAAACTCCTCTGACTTTCATCTTGCTACTCAATGGAGATGAAGCAAATCAACCTTGAACACTCTCCCTGTTCTCCCAACATACTATTTCTATCACCAGTGTGCTACAGCCGATCATTATTAGCCTAGGGAGCAAAGGGACATTCTGGTCATTCCTGAAACCAAGGGCTGCACTCAAAGAAATAACAAGTGGAGCTTTTTAATTTTTTTCACAGTAAAGTGCACTTAACTTTGAGAGGGGATTGAAGTCTACAAGGCTATCAGGTATCTTATTTTTCCAGAGGACAAATACAGCAAACACAAAAATCAATGTAAACTTCCCCAAAATGCCCTACCAATGCAATGTGGATCATCCATGACCTCTTCTAAGGCTGAAAGGATATGTCATTCTCTGTTCCTATTTAGGTCTCAGAATATATAATGAAACCGCTAACTAGGGTGTCAGTGGTGACTGAGGGCTCTTGTAATCCCATGATATCTGTCAACTACAAACTGGACTGTTATGACCAGCTCATTTCATATCAGCCGTCATGAAATTATCAGGCAGTAATAATTTTCTATCACTACCACCCCAGGCTACATTTTAAGCAGTGAGCTACAGAGAAAAGTCTTTGCATCCTAATACCAACCCCTTGAGCTATCTAGCTGTCCCTACCATAAATTGGAATTCCTGTTTGCTAGGTGTATATATATATATTTTCTGCATTTTTAAGAGACAGTTTTTGCATTTTTAATATAGAAAAGCAGCACAGATGCAGACAATGGCAAAATGCAATACTAATGAATTGCAGGTTTTGTATAAACTCAGTACTTATCACTAGAACAGGCTCTCAACATTTAAAGAAGAGAAATAATCAACAGGACACCCATTTTTTCATTAAAATTCAAAATGCTGTAGCTGAACTTGTATAACAATTGTGAAATCTCTCTTCTTAGTACTGCAAAGAGACAGCATAACAAACCAGAACAAAAAATGCAAAACTACTTCAGTTGAGAAGGACTTGATCTAAAACCTAATGACATCAATGAAAATTGTTCTATTGATTTCAGTAGGCTTTCAGTCAGGCCCCAACTGAACAATTTAAACAGACTACAGAGTTTCTCTCTGTAATCATCCGATTGAAAGCTAGCTGTTCATATTTTTCCTCTTATGTTTTGCATAGAGCCCATATTTTAAAGACAAATGAAAACAACTGACCCATTATCCTCTTGAGTCTAACTCCAGATCTTCTGCAGGTCAATGAAACTCATATATATGCCAGGCCACAAAGCAGGTATATTTTATACCAGGTTCTATCCCTGCAGCACATTACCCCCCCACACACACACAACCTCCCATGTTTTAAAATCTGACTGTCTTACCTGTATCTGGGCAAGCATTAGATGCTGACTTACATACACCATGATTGGCCATCAGTTCCTGCTGGAAAGGAGTTCTCGGTTATCTCCTCCAGACCCTGTAACAAAGTTATTTTTGCATTAAAATGTCACTTAAAAACATTAAAATGAAGACACAAGAGACCATTAGTTTCATTTTCTAGTAATCGGAATAGAAATGTTTTTCTCCTTCTGATGTCTTTTCCTTACAACTCTGCCCCAAAGTCTTCTAAAGGCCTTAACTAAAGAGCAGTCTAGACATTCCAAAGACATTACAATACCAAGATGAATCTGCCCTGCAGTTCCTCAGAGCCTTTTTGCCACACAAACCTTTGGGAGCTTATCATTGAAGCCACATTAGTCTTGATTTAAGGTCTTTTGACACATTATTACAGCACTCTGCCATCACTTCACACCTGCCATCCTGTCAATCAGAAGGGGGGGGGAAACCAATTTTGATGTCAATCAACAAATCCTCAGGGAGGTGTAACCTGTTAAAATGGATTACCCTTTGCCCATTGCGATTTGCAGGCTTTGAATTTAAAGGACATATGCCAGAAATAATTAAAGACTAATCTTTATTGTACTCACATATAAATGAAGGCATTTAGCACCAGCACATTTATATTGTCTGGAAAAAGAATACGGATGAGTAGCTGATTCTTGTAGTACTACTGTTTCCATTTCTATTAATCAAATGTGTTGGCTGGAGGTTAAGATCCGTTGCCCTCACAGTGCAAATATTTAGAGCAGTAGATATGACTATAACACCTGTATTAAATGTCCCGCCACAAGTACAAATGATACCAGCATGGTATACTGCCTAATCTGCAAAATCCTTAGCATTCATTGCTTCTGGGGAGAGAGACAATGTTTTTAATAGAAACAATGAAATGAATCTACTATTGGAAAAAATAACAACCGAACAATATACAGAACTTGGGTTCTACCCTTACGCATTTTACTGGTTAGGGGGGAAAAAAGTCTGTAACTCTGATCTTACCCAAGCCCTGCACTGAATCACCTTATCTTACTCAGTAACTACTCTGTTTTGCCTTACTCGTGGCATTCATTTGAATAACATCAACCTCGAAATCTGAATTCAGGACCTAAATCCTGAGCTGTGTAGATTTTTCTTTCCATACTAGGTTTTCAGAAAAATGCAGAAGTAAAGAAGCACTAACACAGCTTACTTGTACT
Organism: Emys orbicularis; assembly: GCF_028017835.1. Taxonomy (NCBI): domain Eukaryota; kingdom Metazoa; phylum Chordata; order Testudines; family Emydidae; genus Emys; species Emys orbicularis. The sequence continues at coordinate 64,443,280 of NC_088689.1, forward strand.
TGTTCACAACTCATCTCTGGGAAGCAACATCTTGTCCTTAGACTGACCTTAGAGTTTACATGCTAAAGGGAATAGCTACAAAATGAGACTAGCTCTGAAGTAAATAACACAGCAGGCGGGGGCTATATAGCCCCGACAGAACTAGAATAAAACAAATTAATTATACTGTAAATTTTTTAAGCTATTGCACTTTATTACTTTACATCTACAGCTTGTTTGGACTAGAAATGGGATAATATTGGACTACCTTTTACTTGCAGATGCAAGCACGTTAGGTACCACTGTTATGGTACCTAATCTGAAAAAGTGAGGGTGCATTGTTCAATGCCTGGATTTATTTACTCAATATATGACTCGCATTAGCATTCAGCATCACTGCCACAGAATGAGACACACTCCTCCCTCCAAAGAAAGCATGACCCCTTGCTGCCTCTCTCTCCCAAACACCCATGATATGTGAAACCTACAGTGATGTGTTAGGAAGAAGGAAGCAATTGCTCTTAAACTGTGATGTGAACCTTTAGAGATTAATACATCACACTCCTGGAGAAGCAAATACAATGTGGCAGGAGAAAGTGAGTGTTTCAAGATCACTCTGGTGATTAGGAGCCGCATACTGCACTCAGCCTGTGTTCACATCACACTGTCACCCAGAGGAGGTAAGTCCACACATGGAGTGAAGGCATTATAAAGGTCCTAGCTAGCCAGGATAGATTTGGGGGATGGGGGTAGGAATTACCTTAATTGGTTACACTGAAAGAGTGATTCACTGTTAATTGCCCTTATTTCTTTTTAGGCAAATTAGTTCATAACAAATAGAACGAGGAGTACTTGTGGCACCTTAGAGACTAACAAATTTATTTGAGCATAAGCTTTCGTGAGCTAAAACCCACTTCATCGGATGCATGCAGTGGGTTTTAGCCCATGAAAGCTTATGCTCCAATAAATTTGTTAGTCTCTAAGGTGCCACAAGTACTCCTCATTCTTTTTGCTGATACAGACTAACACGGCTACCACTCTGAAACCTGATTCATAACAAATGACCATCATCTGCACCTGGAAAGCGATTCCCATGTCCTGAAGGCTTATTCGGGATGGGGGGTGATAAAGGGGGGACTTCTTTGTTAGGTTCAGGTTCACATTTTAAACAAAGATGAGTGAAACTGCATTGAGCCGTGTGTTTTTCCTCCCTTCTTCTTGTGCCATCTATCTGTCTAGATACTCTGATTCCTTCCTTCCAGCATCACAGCATCTCAGCACATCCAGCGGATACTTATTTCCCCCCCATTTCTGCTTCTTTCTATCTCCATCTCTCTCTCTCTGGAAGTGACTGAGATGTCATCCTTCTGTGCACACCTGTCATACCTTTCACCTCTCAGATCCAGCCAGCTGCACCTGGTGTAAGCATATAGAACATGGGCAAGTGGACAGACCCAGATTTTAAACCGGGGTTAAAATGTAAAACAGTGCCCCAATTTCCATCCAAAATACAAAGACTTTTCTGAGAAGCATTCCCCAGTTCCCCCTAGAGGGGCATGTCACATTTGCATAAGCACTTTCAGTTATCACCAGCCTTTCCTGCTTGGGGAAAAGCCCCAATCTAAACGGTTGTAGCTACTACAACTGGCACTTACGGGCTGATTCTGCTTTCACTTACACAGCAGTAAGTCAGGAGTAGCCCCATTGCAGTAACACTGGTGTAAATGAGATCTGAATCAGGCTCTTGGTTTGAAGCTGAACAGAGCAAAATCTTGTCATCCTAGAAGATTGCCCAATATGCTGTGACATTTAATCAACTGTTTGACTATGGGTTCACCTCCAGTGTCTGTAGCAAAGTGAACATGATTCCCCTCACCTTGCTTCAAATCACACATCACTTTTCAGTGCAGTCTTATAGAGCTGGGTTATAGCCTTTTTTCTGAGAAGAACACAGTAACAGAGGTCAGCTCCAGTCATGAATTTTATGAAAGGTTTGCTGGGAAACCACATTAAATGGCAACATCTGTCCATACATCAGCTGTGCAGTGCTCTTATTCCAAGACTGTGCAGCTGAGTGATTTGCAAGGTCCTTGCATTTCATGGCCATCATTTTCAAACAATGTCACTTGCCTTTGTATCAGACACTTGAGCTGCTTCAGAGCACATCCGGCTTTCCCTGTGATAAAATATCAGCCCAAAAATGTTTTCTCTGGAGATGGGCCAGAAACCACCCCCCTCAAAAATATCCAAACAATCTCCAGCTTTGGAAAAGATTGGATCTGAACTTGACAGCTCCAGCCTGACTCAAGTTTCTGTTCATGGGGTTACTCCAAAGCACAGGGAGGTTTGGAGGTTAAAACAGAAAAGAAAATACAGTCGCTATTCCAGGATTCAGAAATATAACAATTTTGTGCCAATTCCTTATACTCATCACTGGAGTCAGCCTCTTCCACAACCAGGCCAATCTAGCAAATATCTAATTGCTCCCTTGCACCAGACAAGTACATATTTTGCACAAATGAGTAAAAGTACATTGCTATTTGTATTATTATTTACTATATCTTGCATCTTGCTATTCATATTTATTATTCCTAGTCTGATAGCATCCAGATGGGTGATCATTGTGCGAGCCTCCACATACATAATAGAAAGATAATCCCTGAAAGAATTTACAATCTCTATATATGACAAGACAACAGGAAGTGATTAAGACAAACAAATGGGGAAGGCAGTAGATAAACAGTGAAACAATCCTGATTGGCTTACTAAGCAGAAGTGTCAGCAAACCCTGCATCCAGCCATTATTGTAATCATTGTGGTCACAATCCTGCAACTGAGACCCAGGGCCTTCCCTAGGTGGGTGCGGGGCCCGGGACGTAGGCGCTGGGTTTCTAATCTGCTGGGGGGTGCTCCCCCCTGGCTTCGCCCAGGCCCCACCCCCTCTCCACCCCTTCCCTGCTTCCCACCCCTGTTCCACACCCTCCCCCGAGTGCCATGCGCCCTCGCTGCTCTCTCCCTCCCCCGCACCCACTGCCTCCTGACGCTGCGAAACATCTGATCCGCGGCAGGCAGTAGGTGCTGAGAGGGAGGGTGAGGCAGTGATCAGCAGGGCCCACCGGCGAGCAGGAAGTGCTGGGGGGGAGGGGGAGGTTCTGGTAGGGGAGGTCCTCCTCGTCCTCCCCTGCTTGCTTGCCAGCCTGCCGCTCATCTCCTCACCCTGCTCGCCTCTCTGCCCTCCTCCTCATGATTTTATCGAAACGCGGGAGCCCCCAGAGCACAGGGCCCGGGGCAGTCGCCCCGATTTGCCATACCCAAGAGACGGCTCTGCTGAGAGCACACGGCCAGACTAGTGTGCTTGTGCAATGCCTTGCTGGCTTCAACAGGCCACCACTCCATCTCAGCAGTCCTCCCATGAGCAGTTAATGGCAGACTCAAGGCCTGTAGTTATCATCTTTGCTAGGGCAGGCAAGTACACTGTGCTGAGAAATGTTCCTGTTGCATTTTTAAGGCAGAATCAGCAAGAGGTGGTATTTCTTGTCTCCGAATACTTATTTTAGGGATAAACTTTGCTCTGTGCTCATCATGATGTCATTGGTTGCTACGGACATGGAATGGCAATGGACCCTATCCAGGCAATATTATATAACATTTCTATGGAATAAGCATCGAGATGCAAAGCAGGTCAGGGTTCTCCTGTGTTAATGCTGTACAAATGTATTGAAAATTACAGTCCCTGTGCCTAAAGGATTTGTCTGGATTGTGGGAAAAGTATAGATCAGCGGTTCTCAAACTGTAGGTTGCGACCCCATTTTAATGGGCTCGCCAGGGCTGGCATTAGACTTGCTGGGGCCCAGGCCGAAGCCCCACCGCCCGGGGCTGAACCTGAAGCCCAAGGGCTCCAGCCCTGGGTGGCAGGGCTCAGGTTACAGGCCCTCACCATACCTGGGAATGAAGCCTTTGGGCTTCGGCTTCAGCCCCCTTGTCCAGGGTGGTGAGACTCATGCTGGGTGGTGGGGCTTGCGTGGGCTCAGGCTTGAATCCCCCCTCCTGGAGTCGTGTAGTAATTTTTGTTGTCAGAGTGGAGTCACAGTGCAATTAAGTTTGAGAACCCCGGTATAGATGATCCCATGAAAATCCTACATCTTGCACTAGTGTGCTGGCACAGTCATGCGAGGGAAATTAATTCCCGTCACCACCGTTATGTTAATAACAAAATAAATTCAACACCTCATGCTTCTGGGTTTAATTCAGTCTCTAACTAGTAGGGATTAGGGTGAGAGATTCAAGGAGACATGTTTCAGCCTACATCATCCTGCTGGGGAGTTTCTTGCACCTTCTTCTGAAGCATCTGGCACCTGTCACTGCCAGAGACAGGATACCGGACTAGATGGACCACCAGATTGATCCAGTATGGCAATTTGTGTGTTCCTAAATCTGAGTTTTTGGGGGATTATCACCCAGGTTGGGTATATGTTTTCCCATCGCTATTTTTAATCCCTAATGATTATTCCCAGTACATATTTTGGGGCTTCAGTAGACTAGTAGAATTAATATATTTGAAGGAATCTTGCACCTTTCTGAAACCTGTCATTGTGGCTGGTAGCACCTGCTGAGATCCTGTCATTTAGTTTCATCAAGTGGTTGTCTGTTGGCCCCATCATTTAGCACACCTCGTCTCCCCAGGGTCATTTTCAAGTACAAATTAGGGCTAGAAATCAATGTTACTATAAAAACGATGTGAAGAATTTGCTGATGAGATGCACACAACAGAACACTGCTGATCAAATGACCCTCAGTGGGACTGAATGTGGCAAGGAATCACTAACAAAATATTTCTCAGCAAAGTTACACGGACTCCCTTGCTAATGTTGACAACTCTTGCAATTTTATCATAAGCCTAGTGATATTCTGTTTTTCATAAAGCCTCAGCTCCCAGAGTCAGGGTGATTACATAAGGATTAAAAAGAATAAGTAAGTTTCTAGTCCACGTAGTTGTGGAGAGGAACACTGGAAGATGGGCACTCCAAAGGCTTACAAACCAGAAGCAAATAAAAATAACCCCAAAATTATTGTTTTTAAATGTAATGATTTTTAAGCCAATCAAGATTTTGACTGATGATCTGTGAACACCTTGGGTTAGGAATCCTGTATTATTAACTGCAGTTATTGAAATGATAACATGAGAATGGATCTGCCTATGAGGCTGTGAGATACATTGCATGTTTTTTTTATAAGAAGTTACTCTGGAAGTTGTAGAGGTTAATTGCTTGTCCGGCCCCCCTCTCACTGCCCTCCCAAGTGATCACCAATAGTGCTTAGTCCCAGTGTCGAGGATAGGTAGGTAAAACAACACTTATGGACAATTTATAGTGTTAGGGCCCGATCCTGACTTCAGTATGAGCTGCACATGCACAGGACTTGTAGTACCCAGCTCTTAGAGTTTCCCAGGAAAGGATCAGTGCAGTTTTCTGAAGTCATTCTGAGTTAACAATAAGAAAGACCTCGATGAAAGGCTGAAATCTGAGAGAATTAGAGCTGTCATGATCTAAGAATGACCAAACTTTGGGTTTGTTTTTATGAAATCAAAACTATCTGCCAATCTTGCAAGCCCAGAAAAGCTTAATTTATAGTTAATGGAGAAATTAATAGGGAGAAAATATCAATAACAATATCAAGGCATCACACAGAGCAGCACCCTATGCCCCTCTGGTTCCTTGTCAACTACCAGAGACTCCCCAGCTTATCATTGTGGCCTTAAGAGAAGTTCCATCAGCATGGAGAGGCCTGTGGGCAATTTTAATGTATTGTCTTAACATATAGCAATTTAAATTAATAACTGGCCATGCTAAAAATAGCATCGTGGCCATGGCAGCATGGGCAGTGGCTTGGGCTAGCCACCTGAGTATGACCCGGAGATTGGGCAGGATTGTACATGGGTGACTAGGCTGGCCACACTGCTGTTTTTAGGTGCTAGCTTGAGCAGAACTAGCTCGCTTATCTCAACCCAAACTGGGATTTACACTTCCCAGCTGCTGTGTGGAAAAAGGCTATGGCCTGGTCTACACTACCTGCCTGAATCGGCGGGTAGAAATCGATCTCTTGGGGATCGACTTATCGCGTCTCGTCAGGACGCGACAATCGATCCCCGAATCGACGCGCTTACTCCACCAGCGGAGGTGGGAGTAAGCGCCGTCGACTGGGAGCCGCGGCAGTCGATTTTGCCGCCGTCCTCACAACAGGGTAAGTCAGATCTGATACGTCGAATTCAGCTACGCTATTCGCGTAGCTGAATTTGCGTATCTTAAATCGACCCCCCCCTGTAATGTAGATGTAGCCTTAGCCTACACTGCCCTGCCGTTTGGACTACAGAGGTGGGAATAGCAGGGCGCACAAAAGGGTTACGCTGTGACTTCCCTGAATGGATGCTGCGGCCATGAACTAAAAGGTTCCTACTTTGCATTAATGTAGTCCTGTTTGGAGAGGACTACGCTAACCGAAAGTAGGAACCTTTTAGCCCACATCCACATGGGGGAGTTACAGCACAGCACCTTGGCATACACTGCCATTCACACCCCCGTAGTCCGAACTCTGGGGCATTGTAGATAAGCCCAGAGACTTAGATTGCATCAACTTTCCCTGGTTTCCTGCAGGGTTGATAGGGGAACACTGAACTTCTCTCCCAGCCTTTTACAGATCCCATTCACAGGCCCACAGGGCTCTATCAAGTGTCAAGGGGTAGGGAACACAAGGCTGCAAGTATAATACCAGTGCACCATCTGTCTCCGGGGTTTGGAATGAGTTTTAGTTTTCCTATTCGAAGGAATGGGAGGAGGAAGTTTCCCCATGCACTCTCACTCCTAACCGAGGCAGCTGTGCATTACCCTCCCAGCTTCCTTCCTGTTTGTACATTTGACATTTCTTATGCAGATTTTCCAGTAATTACTACAGGTGCCTCTAAAAATAATCTTCTACTTCCCATGGCACCATTTTAAGAGAGTCATGGGTATTGTTGTTAAGCTTTGGTCTACCTCACCAACTTAGACAAATTACAGGCATTTTAGGCTGGCTTTTCACCAGGAGCAGAGAGTTTGTGAGCTGCTGCATGGCAGAGTTGCCATCTCTGGAGCCTGGAGTGCATATTTAGAATGCAAAATCCTATTTCCTACCTATGAACACAGAATGGGAAGATAGGAAGGATCGAGGTCCACCAATGCTCACCTTTCCACCAATGCTCACCTTGTGACAGCATAGAAACTACTTGTGTGTAGAATATGAGTCTCTTATCCTAACCAAAGATACCCCTACTCATTTCAGCAGAGGAAGGTAAAAAATACCCAAGGTCCAACAGATATGATGTGGGATAATATACCAGTTGAGTAAACTGGGTACTTAGTTTAATCATGAGCAAGAATCACAACAGACATCTAACCCCATTTATACTTTAAGAATCCAGGAATTCTTATTGTCCTTGAATCCTACTTGGATTGAACTTGCAATACCTCCTGGGATCAAAAAATATCAAGACAAGATGGGATTTGCTATCTCATAAGACCTTTAGGACTTCTGATGTCCCTAATCATCTACAAAAGTTGATGATCAAGCCTGAATGAAGTATTTGAAACAAAAGTAGGTATTTGAGTGGGATAACTTGGGTAAATTTCAGTGCAATAAAGGGTCTCTCACAGTTGTAACTTAGTATCTAGCCCAGAAGAGTACTAAAGTCCAAAAGCTGTTATTTTCTGATGATGCCTGTTGGGTGTCCTAGTTGTAATGAGTTGTTGGTCTCAATCTAGCTCTTAGTGCACAAGTGTCCACATGACATAACCATCACCAGAATTAGGGCAGGTCTACACTACGGAGTTCAATCTACCTAAGTTACAAAACTCCAGCTACGTGAATAATGTAGCTGGAGTCGATATAGCTTAGGTCGACCTTTTGGGGTGTGTACGCAGTGCTGGGTCGACAGAAGAAACTCTCCCATTGACTTACCTTATGCTTCTTGTTCCGGTGGAGTACTGGAGTCGACGGGAGAGTGATCGGCAGTCAATTTAGCGGGTCTTCACTAGACCCACTAAATTGACCCCCAGTGGATCGATCACTGCATGTCAATCCCCCGGTAAGTGGAGACAAGTCCTTAGCATTAGTTGGTGTGCTTGCTGTTAGTCAGCACAGAGCAGGAAAAGGCTGAATATATATGGATATTTCATTACCTTCTTGCATCGATAGGTGAGCCCTCCAAGTCATGGACAGGGCACCTTGATAGTGGAGTTTGAGGATAATTGCTCCACTGCTACCTGTGCTGTAGCTTTGCTGTGGATACATAGACAATTTGTATCCAGGACCGGTGCCCTTTGCAAGCGTCTAAAAAAGAAAATGTGCTAGTGTAAATGTAAGTAGCGGAAAAAAGTTTAAAAGGTGCTATTATCTCTTTGGTGATATGTATGGCTTGAAACATAAGGAAGAGAGTGAGTGAGTGTTCCTTGTAACACCATTGGGCATTCTGTGCTCAGCCTTCCCTCCTGAAATAAAATACAACACTGAGTTGTTCACATTGGTTGTTTGATGTATGCTTCTGCTCTCCCTCATCATTCTAGTATGATTCAACAAACATTACAGAGAATTTTTTCTGTTTAAATTCTTTACTGCAACAGAAGTAAATATCTTACTTTTATAAAATACATTTCTTAAAGATAAAATACAATTCTACAACACTCTTTCAGATAGATTTTCTATAAGTCACATAGCCTTGTTCAAATAATGGACTCTGAACATAATCCATCTTGAGCCTTCACAAAGTACAGAACTTGCTCTTATTAAGGTACTCCGTTATGAGGCTTAGTGACTGATACAATGAAGAGTTTTTCAGCTGTGCAGTGGTTGCTACTATATGTCTTCTGGTTGAATGAAAAGGCAATTAAGAAGGGAACTATTGAACAAGAGACCAAAATGAAATTATACTACTTTAAAGACAGAGCATCATTGCAATGGCATTTACACTGTCACTTGATTACAATAAAATAACAAAGTAAAATTAAATGGGACACTGCCTAGGCTGATGGAATCAACCTTTAAACTAAGAAGTCCCTATTTTTATAGCACTTCCTTTGATCTAGCAACATTTATTCACCAAGAAAAAACAAAACCAAACCAACCCCAACAAACAAAAACAACTCCCTCATACCCCAAACACGTTACAGTTGCAAAAGGGATTAAATACCAGCTTCTCATCAGGTTGACCTGCTCAGGTCTAGAGCTGGGGAAAATTTTCCAAATTTTGAAGAAAAAAATGGACAAAAATGTTTTCCATTTTTCTAGCTCTACTCATAATAAACCCTGAAAACCCATCTGTGTTCATGTGCACTTCAGAGTCACGCCATGCTGTCCTTTCTGAGCAACCAGCCCTCTGGTCTGTACAGATGTAAATGACTTGTACCAGGTACAAGCTAGTGGAGAATCAGAGACACATATGGTAAGGTAAAATGAAGACAAAAATAGGGGAAATAAAAACCAAAATGTGACATACCATTTGTAATATCTGGGTTTTGTTGCTATGTGCTCATTTGAGCTATGTATTGTAAACAGTAGGTCTCCTGAGTCATAGAAAGCTGAGTTTTTCTATAGTTTTTCACAAAGGTGTAAAGAAATAATGCCTAACAGTTGCTCTTGGAGGCCTTGATTCAGCAAGGTACTTAAGCACGGGAGTTGAGTTCAACGGAACTGCTCATATGCTTAAGTACTGTGATGAATCAGGGCCTTAATCTAGTTGTTTGTTCAGTTTTGTTTCACATTTTAATTTTGCTTGTTCCTTTAATTTTACATTGATGACTGAACCAAAATCCCAGATCCAAGCACCTGTGAATTTTAAGCTCATCTCCGGCTTGGTTTCTGCCACCTTTAGTCACATTGATTCATTTCTTGGGAAGTCCTACTGGAAGTCCAACACAAAGGGGTGACAGAACTGGAGCCTCTTATTTAGGTCTTTGATTACAGTTAAGTAGAAATTAGGGTTGATTGTGAAATTCCTTCTTTGCCAGTTGTCTTAACATTGTTATTGTCATGAAACCCCAGTTAGCTTTTCCTTTTCCAAATGACGGACAGAAAATGATAATTAAGCACAGCCAGGCATAGAGCTTACTACCATGCGCAATGCCATTGAGCATTTAATGCTTTATAGCCCCAGGTCTGCCTCTCTTACTCAAGCTGAATAATACTTTATTCCACAAAAATTCCCACTAATCTAAAAAGGATTCCTTGTCAAGTAAATTATTCAATGTGAGTAAAAATGGCAGAACTGTGTCCTTTGTTTAAAGGCTTATCAACACCCCCCCCCCCCAAAACACACACACACACACTTTTGCTTTAAAAAGTATACCCTTCAATAGAGTCTTCAATTCTTCATCACATATCTGTTGATGAAAGTTTCACCTTACAGATCCTTAACATGAATTCTTATGGAGTGTATTAAAGGCTAATTCATTTATGTCCTCACATAAGCATTTGGGGCCAAATCCTCAATTGACCTCACTCAACATAGCTCCATTGAAACCAATGGAGATATGGCCATTAACACCAGCAGAGGCTCCTATTCTACATTTCACAGCTAATCATATCAGATCACACCTTATTTTTTCTATATTGTTTAAAAGTTATTTTTAGTACACAAATAAAAGACATCTTTATGCAGTAAACGTACCTTTTTATTTTTGAAAATGGTAGTGAGGGAAAGGGGGAGCTGGTATTTTATTTAATTTTATTAAGAAAAGGATACATTTAAAATTAGTTTTCTAATTATGTAAGGACATAACATACTGATGTAATGGTTGTTAAAGCTCAGAAATTAAATGGCAAAAGCCAAAACACAACCCAGAGTTTTTAGAGCAATCTTAGAGCTTGGAGAATTCATAAACCAAGTAAACCTCCTGACATAACTATAAAATGTGGTATAAACCCTAGGAAAAAATAGCCATCTTGAAAGGGTAACAGCACTTTTATGAGAATTTCAACTGCACCATGGCAACATCAACCCGTCAAAGCAAATGAAGGGCAGTAAAAGTAAAATTAAAAATGATGAAGGGGACACCAGCTTGCTAACAGCTTTCCAAGCTGTAAAGCTTTCAAATGTTATCTCTTCATTGGTTTGTTCAATCACACATGCCGGCAACCAAGCTTTATCATATTATGTATCTTTCCCATCACTGCAGGCTGCCAGGTTTTGATGGACCTGTGCTTAAAAAAAAAAAAATCCTTTCCCTCTTCCTGCTGCCTCCCCCCCCCCCCTTTCTTTATTCCCTTCCCTATTCTTATTGGCTCCTCTATACCGGTGCCAATAGTGTCACCTACCGGCAACAACAAATACAGCAACAAGGACTGGAAATTGTTCAAGAGGTTATTCGCCAGCCTGCCTCCTCCTCCCCAGTACGTTCACAAACACTCACGGATCTATCCTTTTTTGTTTTTCTCCCCAACCCTGGATACAGCGGTGGCTGCTATGACATTCTCATAGCCCAGCCTACAGGAGCCAAGGAATTCTTTGTTAGTCCCTGTCTGTGCCCTATTAATTGCAGAATCAAATGGTAACCTGTTTTGTAACTATGCTATTCAATTCTATGAAGTATTTTGGGATACAGTTGGTATGAAAGAATGTGCAAATTAAAAGCCTAATCACACAGCTGTTCTATATATGAAACCCCTATTGACTTCAATGGAAATTTCATGCAGGATCAGCGCCTAAATTTTTATTTTATTGTATTATACATGAAGGCCTGTATTAAGGAATGGCAAAATTCAAGCTGTTCTTCTGGACCTTTGCTATTGTCATTTCTTTCTTCTTCTCCCCTGTCCCCCATAATTAGCTACACAATGATTCTTTCACCTCATTTTTGAATATCCATATAACCCAAATGGCATTAAATCAGATCTTAAATATTAAGCATATTTTGTTGTTGTGTTGAAGAGATCATATGCACCAAAAACAGAGGCATTGGGGGAAAGAGTTAATAAAGACAAAGTTATGAATGGAAACCTTATTTAATTAAAGCCATATTTTGAAGGACCTTTAATGGAAAGTTTTAGCTTTCAAACAACCAGACTTATTAAAATGTAGATTCTTCTAAAATGTACCCGTGACAGCTCCCTCTCTTGGGGGAGAAAATCCTTGGTGTCTTTTACAATTCTGGTCTCACTGCAGAAACTGTACATTATGCATTTGGGGGCAGGGGGCTTCTGAGAATTTTGTTACCAAAAATGCACTATATGTGATTTGATCTGTTTAATAAATGGAATTAAATAGCACTGTATATCTGGCACAGTTGCATCAAACCCAAAATCGTGGGAGAGGGGTTTTTCAGGTGCCACAGAAAGACACATTGGTAATCTGGAGGAATGTATACTCTGATTGAGCATAGCCCTGTAGAGAGGATAACACCTTGAAGAGCTCTGGCTGTGGTTCTGCCTCTTGGGGATGCCTTTAAACCTGAGTTTTGCTATAACAGGTTTTACTTAGCTAAGGCAAGGAGGGTGCTTTTCAAGGCAAACCAACAAAAGACGTGTGATTTAGACTCGAAATAGCCTTAATGAGACCCCCACTTGCAGTAGGAGACTGTGCCTCCCTCACTGTTCCATTCACTACCCTAAACATTCTCTTTTTCTTAGCTTCAGTTGTAGTGACACACGGTTGGGGCCTGCCCCACAGACCACTGAAGTCATTGCCTTCAAAGGCTCATTGAAGATGATTGCTTTCAATGGGTTTTTCAATCAGGCACTTAGGAAGTCTGTTCACTAAAGAGGAGAAAGGAAGAGACATTCTCATATCAGCATGCCTTGTTGAGGCTACCCTTCTTAGTGGTAAAGGATGTTTTAAATAAGGATATCTAAGGACAATGACAGTTTTAATTGTTGCAACTGGTAGTAAAGCAAAAGGAAACATACATGGTAGAATCTAGTCCAAGTTTGTTTTGCTATGGACTTCAAACTGAGTCAAACTGGCCCATTCTATATAGAAGGTCCAAGGGGTCACTGACATTCATATTTTGACATCATGTTCAACATGCGCCACGATCAGAAAGGCGAACTGTCACGCAGAAGAAAAGCTGGATGGTGCGCATTCAACGACATCAGGGACATCCTCCAAGGAAAGATCAGCAAAATAACTCATGCGAATCTTTTTAACTCGACCATGCTTCCAGCGATGCTATATTGCAGCAAAACATGGTTGCTGATGAAGACTGAAGAACATCAACTGTCTGTCACACAGAGGGCGATGGAACAAACATTTTTGGGCATTTCGCTCTGCGATCACATCCCTAATGAAATAATTAGGCAGCAGTCTGGAGTGCTAGATGTTGTTGAAAGCAGGCTCAGCAAAATGCGGTGGGCAGGACATGTGGCCCGACTCAGTGACAACAGATGGACTGCAGCTATATCTGAGTGGTATCCGCGAGAACTGAAATGGCCATGCGGTCAGCCTCCAAAGAGGTGGGATGATTTCCTAACAAGGAGATATGGACAAGCATGGTGAAGGATGGCCAGAGCGAGAGAAGATTGGAAGACGTGTTGTGATTGGCTCAGTCTTAACTGATGAAGGACCGACAGTCTATGCAGTCTACACAGTTCAATACATCCTGAGGAAGCAATCAGCACATAATTAATTTGGGAGGCACACTTTATATTCTCATGATCAGGGAGAAATGTACTGTTTATATTTGACATCCGTGGCAAATCTCAGCTCAGCCATGGTCCTTTCTCTGGTATCTATCCAAAATGAAACCATCATGCTTCAAAATTACGTTATGCATTCTATTTTAATGTGTTACCCAATAATATTTTGTGCATTTATCATCAGTTTGTCAACAAGGAGAGGCATTTTACTTATTCTTCCACAATTCATAGACTCATAGACTTTAAGGTCAGAAGGGACTATTATGATCTTCTAGTCTGACCTCCTGCACAATGCAGGCCACAGAATCTCACCCACCCACTCCTGTAACAAACCCTTGACCTATGTCTAAGCTACTGAAGTCCTCAACTTGTGGTTTAAAGACTTCAAGGTGCAGAGAATCCTCCAGCAAGTGACCCGTGCCCCAAGCTGCAGAGGAAAGCGAAAAAAACCCAGGGCCTCTGCCAATCTGCCCTGGAGGAAAATTCCTTCCCGACCCCAAATATGGCGATCAGCTAAACCCTGAACATGTGGGCAAGACTCACCAGCCAGACACCCAGGAAAGAATTCTCTGTAGTAACTCAGATCCCCCGCTGTCTAGTGTCCCATCACAGGCCATTGGGCATATTTATTGCTAATAATCAAAGATCAATTAATTGCCAAAATTAGGCTATCCCGTCATACCATCCCCTCCATAAACTTATCAAGCTTAGTCTTGAAGCCAGATATGTCTTTTGCCTCCACTGCTCCCCTCGGAAGGCTATTCCAGAACTTCACTCCTCTGATGGTTAGAAACCTTCATCTAATTTCAAGTCTAAACTTCCTGATAGGCAATTTATATCCATTTGTTCTTGTGTCCACATTGGTACTGAGCTTAAATAATTCCTCTTCCTCCCTGGTATTTATCCCTCTGATATATTTATAGAGAGCAATCATATCTTCTTTTGGTTAGGCTAAACAAGCCAAGCTCTTTGAGTCTCCTTTCATAAGGCAGGTTTTCCATTTCTCGTAGTAGATCTTCCTAGTAGCCCTTCTCTGTACCTGTTCCAGTTTTAATTCATTCTTCTTAAACATGGGAGACCAGAACTGCACACAATATTCCAGATGAGGTCTCACCAATGCCTTGTATAACGGTACTAACACCTCCTTATCTCTACTGGAAATACCTCACCTGATGCATCCCAAGACCGCATTAGCTTTTTTCACAGCCATATCACATTGGCGGCTCATAGTCATCCTGTGACCAACCAATACTCCGAGGTCCTTCTCCTCCTCTGTTACTTCCTAGTGATGCGTCCCCAGTTTATAACAAAACTTCTTGTTATTAATCCCTAAATGCATGACCTTGCACTTTTCACTATTAAATTTCATCCTATTACTATAACTCCAGTTTACAAAGAGTAATTTCATCCAAATCTTCCTATAGGATATCCCGGTCCCTCTCTGTATTGGCAATACCTCCCAGCTTCGTGTCATCCGCAAACTTTATTAGCACATTCCCACTTTTTGTGCCAAGGTCAGTAATAAAAAGATTAAATAAGATTAGTCCCAAAACCGATCCCTGAGGAACTCCACTAGTAACCTCCTTCCAGCCTGACAGTTCACCTTTCAGTATGACCCGTTGTAGTCTCCCCTTTAACCAGCTCCTTATCCACCTTTCAATTTTCATATTGATCCCCATCTTTTCCAATTTAGCTAATAATTCCCCATGTGGAACCGTATCAAATGCCTTACTGAAATCGAGGTAAATTAGATCCACTGCATTTCTTTTGTCTAAAAAATCTGTTACCTTCTCAAAGAAGGAGATCAGGAAGGTATTGATCTACCTTCTGTAAAACCATGTTGTATTTTGTCCCAATTACCATTGACCTCAATGCCCTTAACTACTTTCTCCTTCAAATTTTTTTCCAAGACCTTGCATACTACAGATGTCAAACTAACAGGCCTGTAGTTACCCAGATCACTTTTTTTTCCCCTTTCTTAAAAATAGAAACTATGTTAGCAATTGTCCAGTCATACGGTACAACCCCTGATTTTACAGATTCATTAAAAATTCTTGCTAATGGGCTTGCAATTTCATGTGCCAGTTCCTTTAATATTCTTGGATGAAGATTATCTGGGGCCCACGGTTTAGTCCCATTAAGCTGTTTGAGTTTGGCTTCTACCTCAGATGTGGTAATATCTACCTCCATATCCTCATTCCCATTTGTCATCCTACCATTATCCCTAAGCTCTCATTAAAGACTGAGGCACAGTATTTGTTTAGATATTGGGCCATGCCTAAATTATCCTTAACCTCCATTCCATCCTCAGTGTTTAGCGGTCCCACTTCTTTTTTCTTTGTTTTCTTCTTATTTATATGGCTATAGAACCTTTTACTATTGCTTTTAATTCCCTTTGCAAGGTCCAACTCTACATGGCTTTTGGCCTTTCTCACTTTATCCCTACATGTTCTGACCTCAATAAGGTAGCTTTCCTTGCTGATCCCTCCCATCTTCCACTCCTTGTAGGCTTTCTGCTTTTTCTTAATCACCTTTCTGAGATGCTTGCTCATCCAGCTTGGTCTACAACTCCTGCCTATGAGTTTTTCCCCCTTTCTTGGGATGCAGGCTTCTGATAGTTTCTGCAACCTTGACTTGAAGTAAATCCAGGCTGCCTTTAGATCCACAAGTTCTTCAGTCCAATCCACTTCCCTAACTAATTTCCTTAATTTTTTAAAGTTAGCCCTTTTGAAATCAAAAACCCTAATCACAGATCTATTTTTGTTTATCCTTCCATTTAGTTTGAACTGAATTAGCTGATGATCGCTCGAACCAAGGTTGTCCCCTACAACCATTTCTTCTATGAGGTCCTCACTACTCACCAAAACCAAATCTAAAATGGCATCCCCTCTTGTTGGTTCAGCAACTACTTGGTGAAGGTTTCAGAGTAGCAGCCGTGTTAGTCTGTATCCGCAAAAATAACAGGAGTACTTGTGGCACCTTAGAGACTAACAAATTTGTTAGTCTCTAAGGTGCCACAAGTACTCCTGTTATTTTTACTTGGTGAAGGAATCCATCAGCTATCACATCCAGGAAAATCTGAGCCCTATTATTACTAGCACTTGTCCTCCAGTCTATATCTGGGAAGTTAAAATCTCCCATGATCACACAATTCCCATTAGTATTTACTTCATTAAAACATTAAAGAGGTCTCTATCCATATCCAAATCGGATCCCGGCGGTCTATAGCACACCCCAAGCACTATCCCAGGGGAGGCTCTAGTAGCTTTCTTCCCCAAAGTGATTTTTGCCCAGACTCTGTTTTATCCATTCCATCACTTCTTATTTCTTTACAGTCTATATCATCGATATACGATGCTGCTACACCACCTTTGCCTTTATTTCTGTCTTTTCTAAACAGCACATACCCTTCAGTACCTGTACTCCAGTCATGACTACTATTCCACCATGTTTCCATTATCCCTATAATATCTGGTTTCACTTCCTGTACCAATAGCTCTAGTTCCTCCATTTTGTTACCTAGGCTCCTAACAATAGTGTACAAACATCTTAATTTTTGCTGTTTGGTTTCGCTCACATTCTTTACCCGATTAGGCACAGACATTCTACTGTCAGTATCACCTATTAGACTGTTATCAACACTACCCTTCCTCCTTATGTCCGTTCTCCTACCCACGGCAGTATCCTTTCTTACTTCGTTTTCTTCCCTCTCAATGTTAAAATCCGGTATGGAGATTACCTGGACATCTCCCAACCATCTCCCCCAAATTCCTAGTTTAAAGCTTTCAATCAGTTGTGCCAGCCTCCATCCTTGAAGGCTATTCCCCTCCCTACTCAGGTGAAGTCCATCCCGAGAGAACAGTCCTCTGTCCATGAATGCCTCCCAGTGGCCATCCATCCCAAAGCCCTCCTTATAGCACCACTGCCTGAGCCATAATCTTGTCACATCTTTGTTGCCCTCCTCTAGGAACAGGCAGAATCCCACTGAAAATCACCTGAGCCTCGATTTTCTCAAGCGTCTTCTCCAGTCTGGCATAGTCTCCCTTGATACGTTCCAGCAAGAAGCTAGCCGTATCATTTGTTCCCACATGAAGGACAATCAGCGGATTCTTTCCCGCTCCCATTAGGATCCTCGTCAGCCTCAGGTCCACATCCCGTATCTTAGCACCTGGCAGACAGCACACCCTTCTGTTCTCTGGATCAGCTCTGGTTACAGGCCTGTCTATTCTTCTCAGTGAGGAGTCCCCAATCACGTAGAGCTGCCTTTTCCTGGTGATGATGCGATTCTCCGGTCTATTCACTGTTCTCTCTGGCTGCAAGTCCTCTCGAAATACAAATACAAATACCTACAAATACCTTCTCCTCCAACAGAACTCCCACTCAAACTCCCCTGTTTACAGCTCTGTTTGCTGGCTCCTGTTGATGATGCAGCCAGATGAAAGAAATCAAGATGAGCTAAATAAAAATGTGTTAATTTCAATTTACTCTTTCACTAAAGTGCATATGGAAGGGGACAGAGCTAGGACACCTGGGTTCCATTTCTGACTCTATGACTGAATCACTGTGTTACTTTGGGCATGCCACATAACTTCTTTGTGCTTGTCTCTCCATCTGTAAAATAGCCTTTGTAAAGCACTTTGAGATTCTCAGATGAAAGGTGCTGTGTCTATGCAAAGTATTTTGTATTATTATTATTATTATTAACACAGAGACCGTTGATGTATTGTCTAGAAATTAGCTAGTGTTCAATTGACGATTTTAAAGTGAGATCCTGGAAAATGTCCTTTGACCCAGCATTGAGCTCAGTGTACTATAATATACACCCCATGATAAATGCCAGTCTGTTTTTCAGCCAGGCCACAATTACGGGGACTGCCTTCATCAGGATTTACAATTATCGCCATTTCCCACTTCACATATTGGTTTTCCCATCTGTAAAATGGGAATAATGAGACTTACCTTCCTTTGTAAAGCATTTTGAGGTCTGTGGAGAAAAAACTCAGAATAAATAGGACACATGCTGTGGCAGTGCAAACTACCCCATTTTGCCCTCCTAATATGCCTCAACCTTGACTTAGGGAGGGATCACTATGAGGGGAAGAGGAGAGGACTGTTCATTTTCCATGCCTGTTAAGTTCTTGGACTAGTAAATGTGAGATTGGTAGTGTCAGTTGTGGTGATAGCTTCTGCGGTGTGGACACTTCTCCACCAGATAAGAGCTGTTGGTCAGTACCAACATGGGCTGGATTCAGAGTTGCAACCTATTAGCAAAAGGTTCCAAGTCCCATTACCAACAACTTCAGCCATATGCCCATGGCAATGAGCTATTAATTATCCCTAACAGGATTTCATAGACTGATTATGACTGATACCTTAGCAGCCTTTAATACCACACTGCAGACCACACACATTTACTATAATGTCTAAAGACTTGAATGTTTCTGTCAGCATCTTCACTTTCTCAGCAGTCTCAGTTTACTACTTTAGGAAACCACACAGCTATTCCTACCACCAGTCTATGAGGTGGTCCTCAGGGCTTCATTTTTGTACCAGTTCCTTTCAGCTTCTCTGTTTTACTGCTCTGAGCCATCATTATAGAATATGGTCGGGGCTCCCACTGTGTCACAGATAATAACTGGGTCTATTTGTCCTTTATGTCAGTTTCCGGCAAGGCAGCCTCCATGCTGTCTAGATGCATAAGTGAAACTCAGACTTGGAGGTCCAGAAACTGGCTTTGTTTTAATCTAGCTAAAGACTGAATTGCTGTTGCTAGACATTAGGTGAAATATAAAGTTATGTTTAAGGAAGTATTAGCTGATGGTTATGTTAGACATTTTAGGATTATTTTGGACCCTTCACATTTCCTAACCAAGCATATTACTGGCCTCAACAGCTCAAAATTTATCATATCAGAAATGTGACCAAGTGACATTCACTTTCCATGGCTGATGAGGAAATCCTTATTTATGCATTAATTGTTAGCAATAGAACTACTGTAAATGACCTGTATGCTGTTCCCCCTTAACTCCATAGCTGTATACATTTGCTTTCCAGCAAGAACAGAAAACAGCAGATAGAATTCTTTCAATAATCAAATTTTTCTCACATTACAACTGGTGCAGCATTGGCACCTGTTAAATTATGTGCATTTAAATTTTAGTATCGTAACAAAACCAATCTTACTTAATGATTAAAGAGTTGGTCAAAAACTCTGATTACTATCCTTATTAATATGTTGCTTGAACCCTCCCCATGGGATTTCAGAAGAGTTTTTTTCTAAATTTAAACACAAATGCTTGGTGGCAAAGATCAATAATCATGTTTTATGTATTCAGAAGTGGTGGCAGGAAAGTAAAACCTAAGTGTCATATTATACACACACAAGAGATTTGGGTTTTTTAAGGAAAACTTGAGGTTTGCTATTAACAATCCTCCATGCTTTTATTTCTCACTCTCCAAAACACAGACATACCCTGTTAATGGGTAATGCAATTCAATATTTTCTTGTACTAAGAATTATTAAAATTACAATTACCATTGGTGGGTATTTATAACACAGTCCAGGACATTGCAATAAGTAATAGTCTTTAAAGACCGGCATCTCTTTATTTGGAGATGTGAGATGCATAGATATTAAACAATGCCTTAAGATATATTTTAACAACTTCTGTCTATCTCTGCCCATTTAACTGTCTGGAGGCAATCACCCTCTTCATATTCCAAACCTTAGCTTCCGCTAGGAGTTAAAGGTAATGTGAGTCAATAGGCCCAACCCAAGGTGAGACATCTTGTCTGGAAAGCATTAATTAAACTAAGGCAAAAATACACAATTCCAAGGAATTTTCCAACTGTTGTTAGTTTCTCAAACCAAAGACTCGGACGATTTACTCACGGAGGAGATTTCCATCTTTTTAAGTCTAGCTAAGAACCATCCCTGCCAGGGTGTCAGACAAGAATAACTGCCCCCTTTCCTTTGCAGAGTGCCCTATTGTCTCCTATATGTCAATTAAGAATTAGAGGAGAGGACAAACAAAATGTAGATTTAAACCAGTTAGAAATAACTTGATGGTGATCCAAGAACCTAAAAGTTACACAGGTCAAACTTCATGATATCTGAAGAAGCCTAGATCTGTGTGTGCGTGACATACCAGGGTACAATCCAGACTAATGAGTATCTGTATCACCCCTGCCATGTAACCTGAGGTGCCTTTTACACAGCCTTGCTACTGTTGTCTCCAACCTGGGCTGGTCACAAACAGTCTCCAGCATGTAAGTCACTCCCAACTATATGTGTGTGTGCTACAGCCAGCCAGCCACACCTTGGCTCATACCAACCTTAAAAATTATCACAGGGTGACCCCAGCACACTCCCAGTTCCAGAGTTTCCCCCAGAAATGTATGTACTGCACTGGCCTGCCCTCTCCTGGATAGTACACATATCCTGAGTCTGTTATACCTTTCAGGGAATAATATGCACACAACTTGTTACCCCAAATGGAGTTATCCAGACACTGCACTGGATTAGATAAAACATTAAAATAAATTTAACTACAAAGAAATAGATTTAAAGTGAGTACAAATAAGGAGGCATCAAAATCAGAAGTGGTTACAAGAAAATTAAAGATAAAATGCTTACTGGTGCCTAACTTAACAAACAATATTAGATTCAAAGCAAAGTTTTCTTACCACATGCTTTCAGCAGTATTACTGACCAAACTTTAGGTCAGGACTCCTCCCCCAGAGTCCAATGGCTGCTTCCTTTGTCACTTCAGGTACAATGAATACAATGGGCAGGAAGAGAGAGAGGTGTTTCTTGGGGTGTCTGCCCCTTTTTTTAATAGTCCTGTCCCCCCTTTGAGAAGCATTCCCAGCTGGGAACAAGGTGACAGCAGTCTGTGTGGAAGGAAACGCAACACTTTTTCTTCGGTAAGATATAGATTTTTGCCCTGCCCCCTTTCCTGCCAAAGAATGGGCACTTAGCAGGTAAGGGTCCATCAGCCTTGTTTACACCTGGCTGAGGCATCAGCTCGCCCTTTGTCTCCGAGGAACTCGCCAGACTTATTTGGAAAGCATACTTTTAGTCATGATTTCAGCGTATGTTTATAACTTCACATAACACTCCTACGTGCATTTTGCCATGATATTATAGATCAGCAAATTATGAGTTTTTTAAAATTATACCTCACAAGACATGCCTTGTACAAAAAGTATTACAACAGTGTGAACACGGGTATATTCTGTCACAAGATATATAAAATCTTTCACCTTAACTTAGAAATTGTACATTTGTTTGCCTGGTGAATCAGATATAAATTTCTCTATGTGAATGATCGGACTTCTTCCTCTAATGTTATGTCTCATCACCTTGATCAATCGGTCCATCAGCCCTCACAGAGAGGGCACCAATCACAACACATCATTCGTGTTGTTCTATCCAGTCCTTCAGCTACCCACTGGCCAGGCTCTCAGTGGCACCGGACACCCAACTGGCATAGCACACCGCAGCCCAGATCCCCTGAGTGATCCGCCAGCCTCAGCCTTCAAATAGCTGGGATTACAGGTGCGTGCCACGGTGCCCGGTCGGTAATGTCTCATATCCTATGATAAGCCATAAAAGATGTGAAGTAAACAGTATTCGATATAATCAAAGAATGTATGGATTGTATCCACTGGATATAGACGACTATAAGGGATTTTGTTTGTTTACTTTGTAAATTATTCTTGCATTCTAGAAGTGATAAGAATTTAGAGGGCACTAGAAGGAAATAAGGAATGTTAAAAAAATATAATCACCTAACCAGGTTATAGCTTTGGAATATTAAGAGAAATTGCTTCAGAAGGGGAATCCAACTGATAATCAGGGCTAATAATGAAATACAGTCCATGAAATGAAGCAAATCCTCTGACAAAAAGAAACATTGCAGAAATGTATTATATACTGACACCATCTGCTGAATATTTACGGAAACAACAGAGAAATGGAGAAGGCATAAAGCTGAGACACACTTGGCCAATAGGAATTAGTGGGTTTCTGTCTCCAGTGAGCTCAGAAATCAGGGTACATAAAACTGAGATTACTATGTGGGACCCTAGAGTTTTCTAAGCCCCTTGTGGATAGTTTCTTCCCTTGTTCAGGGTCACAGGACTAAGAAGAGTTTTCTTAGAATTGAGTGGACACCCAACCCAGCCATGTGGCAAAGACACTCCCCACATTCTGGGGTTAACAGGAAAAGAAGTGGTGACATTTCATTTCAAAGATTGTGTTTCTTCTTCTATTCTTTAATATAAATAACTGAAGGTTACCTTGCTAAGTTGACACTCTCCAGTGAGACCTCAGGTAACCATATTTTAGATTTTAACTAATGCTATATGCATGCCCTTCTTTATAAATCCAAACAAATTGGCCTAAGAGAGATTTGAACCATAACTTGAAGCAACTGTTTTTGATATGCTAAACTTGTCCCTTTTGGACTAATCCATTCCAATAGCGGGGACCACACTCTTAACAGTGCCTTTAAGCCAAGTACATCCTTACTCCTTGGAGAAATACTGAACGGTTGATAAATGTGTTAGGTCCCAAATAATTGATTATCATAAGTAAATGTAATATGAAATCTTAATAATTTGCAATGCTCCTTGGTGTAACTGCTGAACTCAACCTTAGAATTTGACAACTGCTTGAAAGTACATACCTAGAACATTGATTGTTTCTGCACTTGAGTGGTAAACTGCTGACTGTATATTGATGTGATTCTGGGTGAATTAATAAATTGTTGATTGGATAAGAATAACCAGATGTTCTGATCTAAGAAATACTATTAAAGTTAAAAGTTGACCTGAAAAAAAACACAACCCACTAGCATTAATTTAGAAAGCTAATACTCCCTGGACTCAATTTGATGAGCGTTATAGACAGGAGTGGAATAGAATAGAATAACCCCTTTTTATTGAGAAATATAGTTCATTAGATTTCAGCTTTAAAATCTAACTGGTGACTTGGCAAATTCACAAAATTGATCCACTTTCATCCTTACACAGGACAAGAATTGGGATTTAGAATTATAAAGTCGTCTCAAATTTTAAGTATACTAACTACATCCTGCTTGAAGAATAGATAATTAGCATTCATATATAAACCTATACCCCGATATAACGCTGTCCTCGGGAGCCAAAAAATCTTACTGCATTATAGGTGAAACTGTGTTATATCACACTTGCTTTGATACGCCGGAGTGCGCAGCCCACCCCAGGAGCGCTGCTTTACTGTGTTATATCCGAATTCGTGTTATATCAGGTCGCGTTATATCGGGGTAGAGGTGTACTCTTATTTCCGTTCCTGTTTATGGCACGACTCTGTATACATGTTATGTATATTTTTGCTTTATATTTTCTAATGGTAAAATGTGCTTAATATTTTAAATATTAAACCAAAAAAATCTGGTTCCTACATACTAAGCTTTTCATTGCCTAAGGGGGTCATTTTTAAACTGGTATTTGAGACTCACTTATGTATCTCAGGGAAGCAATAACAGACCTCTTTTTTTTCCTGTGCACATATGTTAGCAACCAGTACTGGAAAGTGGAGTTGGTACTGACATTTGCTTTACTTCAGATGTCTGCCATGAGTGAAACTAACTACACACAATCATAGAGATGGACATATGCACTCATATAGCATCTCATTTAAATTAATGGGTTTCCACACAAGAGCAAGGGTCCACACCACAGGATCCTGATGGAGGATAGGAGATTAGTTAGCTTCATTCCGAACACTGACATGGGGTATTCCTCACTGTAAGTACAGGCAATATTGCTGGAACCAATAATATTACTAAAACCACAATTAATATTTTAAGTGTGACCACTCTACTCCTTAAATCAGATTTCACTCCACTGTTCTAGTGATCAATGGCCCAATTCCATGCCATACCAGAGTAAATCTGCAGTAACAGAAGACAGAAATCTGTTCCAGATCATTTGTGTCAGACCCCCAAAGCTTAGGAAATGAGATCGCAGGGATGAAGTTTCCTTTCATAGTGCTTTTAGGAATAAGGTTCAAAGATTTCCTTTCAATCAACCCCACAGTGGTTGATTTCATTTTCTTATGTTTTTATTGTATAGCACCTTGAGATGTTCATTTGATAAAGTGCCCTATAAATGGGAATTTTTATTGCTATTGTCATTGCACTTCTTGGGTTCCAAACTATATGTTATTGTCACATCAGTGTTTTAGACTGGCTGGTTTCTTGTTGTTGAGGTAAGATTGATCAGTTCTGTTATTCTTCCCAGTGAGAACAATATATTTTGTAATTATTATAGAAATCTTTTGCAGCGCTCTACATTTGGGCTGTGTGCCTAAGCACAGAGTTATGCCTCTTCATACATGAGTCTGTGTTTCAGACTGGGGGAAATTATATCCTAGAGATAAGTAATAACAGAATGCAACTCCACTCAAGGCCAACTTTTTTTTTTAATTCAGTAAGCAGCCCACAATGAAAATTACACCTGGTCTTACAAAATGTATTTTTCTTAGACAAGCAAATCAAAAGTCTTTGATGAGATGTGCAATCAACACAAACTATCACCAGGCACTATCAAAATGGATTTGGATTTAAATTATAAACAAGGAACTTGACAGAAGTGTTTTAAAAATCTTTATACATTAAGCGGAATGGGTTTTTGATGGGTTTTTTTTTTTTTGCCCTTTATCCCCACATTTCCTGTACTTTATTCATCATGGTATCACTTGTTTAACTCTTTAAGCTGCTTCTTGAAAAAACAAGGGGCGAAACTGATTATTGGTATCTTTCAACGCGTCCAAATTTGACTCTGTTACACCAGCACAACTCCATGATAGCAGTGGAGAACATGGACAAATTTGGCCCACTGTGAGCCACATTCAGTTAAATTCAACCTGGAAGAATTGGGTAAATGCCATGCAGTTTCGGGGTCAAATTTAATAGGGATGTAAATAGTGTGGTAAAATCCATGTCAAGTGCATATTGCTCAGAGAAATAGTGTAAGGGACAAAGTAGTTTAACTTATCCAGCCATTTATGCTAGTGCTGAGGCTCACCCATTGGCAAAGAGTTGTATCTTAGTTATACTAGGATAAGTCCACAGTAGTTCCATCTAAATCAAATGAGTAACTCAAGATTTATACCAAGGTAACAGAGTCAAATCCCAAATAGAATTGCCTGGGAATTTTCTGAGAAAACAGGTTTTCATCAGAAAATGTCCACTAGTCAAAACCAAAATGTTTTGTGCACACACATCGGTTTTGATGAAATTCAACAAAAATCAGGCAGATTTCAGCCAGAAACCTGCCTGCTTTCCTACCAGCTTATCTAATGGGCTCCTGGTGACCCCAGAGCTTCCAGGGTCTGTGGCTCCATGGCAGCTCCCCGATCATGTAGACTGGAACTGAGGATGGAAGGGTTTCTAGGGTTTGGGAGTCCAGAGCAGGCCCACTATGCAGACTATCCCCATGGTCACAGACCTTATGGTTTCCAGGCTCAGTGGAGGATGGGAGCCTCAGAGCTTGGGATCCCAGGCTCAATTTCATTTTGAAATTTTCTGGGGGGAAAAAGTGTGTCAAATATTTCAAAATGTACTTTTTTCAATGTACTTTTTCAGTGGGAAATTTAAATTTCAGTGGGATTTTTTCAGCATTTCCAATGGAATGGAAATTCTAATGTTTGATGTGCTCAAATTCCATATGATCTCTGCCCAGTTGACAGACAAATATACTTTTATTACTTTTTTATTCTTGTACCTCTACTGGCTCTGAAATGCCACGGTGGATGGAGCAGATTTCTTTCTGATTCATGCATCATCTATAGTATTTTGAAATCAGTTCTAAATTCAGATTGGGCTTGATTCTCAGTTGTTAGCATCTCTCTCTATTGACATCAGTGGAGTTATGCCAATTTACACCAGCTGAGAATCTTTACTTCTGGTATTGAAACATGATTCAGAATGGAAAGCTTCATTCTGAGATCTGAGGTTGAGCTTGAGGTGCTGGCCAATTAAAAAATCTTTTTTTTACTTGCAAACTGAGCACTTTTGATATGAAAGACAGTTGGAGACAAATACAAAGCCCTCCTTTCAGAGATGCTTTTCAGAGCATTGCCATATTCTCATCCTAGAGCGTGTAGGTGAGTTATAGCAGAAGGAATTCCAAGGATTGACTGGCAGAAGAAATACAGGTTAAAAAAAGCATTTGACTTTTCATCACAGTTCTAGCATTTATTTCCTGCTGGAAGGTGGAGCAGCACCAAGAGGAACACACATTTCATAAGAACGGCTATACTGGGTCAGACCAAAGGTCCATCTAGCCCAGTATCCTGCCTTCCGACAGTGGCCAATGCCAAGTTCTTCAGAGGGAATGAACAGAACAGGTAATCATCAAGTGATCCATCTCCTGTTGCCCATTCCCAGCTTCTGGCAAACAGAGGCTAGGGACACCATCCCTGTCTACTAAATTTCCAACTAAATTTAATAGGAAACTTGTGACCCTGCTTCAGGCCCCAGATATGGATGAAGAGCAAATACGGTATGATTTCACTTTTCATCAGTGCTGCATAGTTGTGACCTGGGAAAATCTTACACACACCCCTGGGCGACTCAAAGAGGCAATACTTCCCCTCTCGCAAGCACAGAGTCTCGGTGTAGCAGAAAAATTTTAACAACATGAGGTAAACGACATCAGCATTAAATTGGGAAAACACCACAACTAGGGTTCATAGACCAAACCATGAGCAAAGACCCACCCCAGCAAATTGGGCGTGTCCTTTCCCTTTGGTTCTTGAGTCCAGCAACCCAAAAATCACCCAAAGTCCCAAAAGTCCAACACCCCAAAAGTCTCTGTCCCTGGTCAGTGTAGCCCCAGCGTTCAAAAGTTTATCTGCAGAGTTTTACCCTCCCCCCCAGCCTGGGTGGAAATGGGGGGGGCCGCGCAGGGCATTAAGGGGCACCTTACATGGTCTGAGGCTGACTGCCCTGCCTCTCCGTGGGATTCTGCAGCCGCCTTCACCGCGAGCCGCTCCACTCCACCAGCCGTCCCGTGAGCCGCTCCAGCCATCCTGCGAACTGCTCAGCTCCGCTCCGCTTCACTCCACTTAACCAGCCGTCCTGTGAGCCGCTCCAGCCATCCCACAAACTGCTCAGCTCCGCTCCCCTTCACTCCACCAGCCATCCCATGAGCCACTCCAACCGTCCCACAAACTGCTCTGCTCTGCCAGCCGCTTAGCAATATATCTTCACCCCCCCACTAGTTAACACAGCACTCAGTGATTTCAGCTCTTAGTAATTTTAGCTCTTTAGTGATTTCAGCTTGTAGCAGGGGAGCCCTAGTGCTGGTGCAAAGTGAATTCAGCTCAGCAGCCTGTAACTGGACTCCTAATGGAATCAAAATTAGGTCTGATATTCAACAGTGGAGAGAGGAGGAGGTGCAATTGGTGTTTCAGGCCCTCAAAAGGGGCCCATACTACCAGCTTCTCTCGATTCACTGGGTTTTGGAACCTTGTCTAGCGAGTGCTACTTAGTTGATGGCGAGTCCCTCTGTCATAAAACAGTTCCACTGGCCTTGAATCACATAATCAGGGTAACAACATTTTATTCGTCCTGCCTCAATAACAGAGAAACTGGGGATCCCACAGCAGCCAAAGTGACCATTTGAGCTGCTGTGGGCTTATGCTAGGCGGGGTGGGTGTGCCTATGCAAACAAGATCAGCCCCTGAAGTTCTTTTGCACAACTCACCACAATTCACCACCAGATGTCACGGTAGAGCTCATCCTGACTCTGTGTACATTATTAATAACCATGCAACAGTCATTGAGTGCCCTATAGTGCATGTTGTACCCAGTCTTGTATGCATACTATAATCCCATTAAAATTTCCTTCTCTTATAAGAAGATCATTAGTATAGAAGTGCTGGACAACCCTTTGTCTGGTTCACTGTTCCATTAATTTCACAGTATTTTCAATTGCTTGCACTGTCCCTTTCTATGGCATTACTTATGGATAGGCATGGCACAATGTGATTTTTTTTTTAAAAAAAATTCAACTGGTAATATAAATGGTTATTGTAAAGCTTTTCTCTTTTTTTCAATGTTTATTTATTTAAATTTTCACAGTTGTGGGAAATTTTGGAGGGGTTAGACAATCATTGTTTAATGACAGCAGACACAGATTCAAAAAGTTAGTTTTCTAACCATTAAAATGCAAATTGTCAATATCACGTGTCAAAACATACAAAGTAAATATCCTTAAATCAAACTCAAATAAGTCCTCAAGCAGCATTTTTCTTACTTTACTTATTTGTAAATTTCTATCATATATGGAAATACGTTTTCATCAGTTTGTGTGGGGTCAGAGAAATTGATGTTTACTGACATTTACCAATAAAAATCTAATCCTGCCATACCTACCTATGGCTATATCTTAGCTGTTCACTGATTAAATTTAGACAGGTGTGCACCAAATCATTTTGGTACTTTACGTTTTAAACAACCACTGGCTTAGCTATTTTTCTTAACCCCCTCTCATTTTAGCATTGACTTCCTAATTCTCTATCTGGTGTTGACCTCTTGGGGACAAGGCACACTCTATAGTCTGCTAACAACTCTGGCATCTGATCCAATATATGTGGGGATCTGCTGTAATTCTGCCATGGTCTTTGGAGATAGAGCTGGGTCTTTTGTTGAGTGACAGCAAGGAGCAGCACAGATGCATCCTGCTGGTGGGCTCATGGGGATCAGGGCAGAAAGCACGGGGATCAGTCCCATGGAAAAAATAACTAGAAGCTAGTTTTCTTTCCAAGGGGCTAAGAGGGAGCAGGAGACAACACAAAGTGCAGTTGTGTTATTCACACTCTGGAGTGATAGGTCACAGGTTCAGTCAATAGCCAATACTGCTCAACTTCTATCATGTAATCATTCCCAGTTCCAAACTGACCATTAAAAGTACACCTTGAAAAGCTGACTCCGTGGTTTTGCTGACACTCTGATAGTGCAAAATGAATAAAATAAAAACTGAAACCAACGCTGACAAAAATTAACTGGTGTGGAAAGTTTCATACAAGCCCTGCATATACATGGACATGCTATAGACTCAAACAGAGGCAAATGCCAGTGCTTCAAATTTTGCACTGACTACTTCACACAGTGCTAGATATAGAAGTGGGAATTCACCCACGAAAGCTTATGCTCCAATACCTCTGTTAGTCTATAAGGTGCCACAGGACTCTTTGTTGCTTTTTAGTGCTAGATATAACGGGTCTGATCCAAAACCCATTATAATCAATGGGATTATATGACATCAATGGGAGTTGGAGCAGGTCCAGTCTCACCTAGATATAAAATGGGTTTCCATACTATTTGGTTTTACTGAACTTTTATTTTGACAATATTTCCATTAGCAGAACTATTATGTTTGTGAATTTGAGATTAATAACTAAGCAATTACTCTGAAAAGCACACTGTGTTGAGAGTGCAATCAAATGGCCACATGTAATTACAGCACATAATTTTGCACATACGGTTTTTCACTGCACCTTGCAAACTAAAGTGCTGCCATTTTTTTTCATGCTGAATAAGACTCCAGAGCTTCCAAACAATGCACTCAACTTCAAAACATGATTCTCACAGCTTTTGTGTTGACATAAGTGAAATGTCCAGACAGGCCAATAAAAAAGCGGAATATACCTTTTCCATTCTCTTTTATTTAGGATAGTTTGAAATGTCTTAAAGGAAGAGTTTGGAGACCAAACCATATATCTGTATGCCTCCCCTGGGGCAGCTTCTCCAACCACTGCCAGTTGGAAGATCCACTATGTGCACAGTCAAAATTTAGCAATTTATCATGTCAAAGAATAAGGAGAGCTTCTCTGACTCCAGGGATCGATCTTAACACCCAAGGGGCACAAGGGCAGAACATAAAGTCTCTGAGTTACTGTTAATGCTGCCTTCTAGTAATAAAGGCCATCTATTCCATCCACTGTTGTTAGAATTCCCAACCTACTGTTTTTTTCTCTCACAAAACCAAAACAAAACAAAAAACTCAAGAAAAGCAAAAACCTCATTTTTGTGGTGTCTGAAAATTGATCCTGAAGTTACAGAGGGGGGGGGGGGGAAGAACCCACAAACAAAGAAAAAATAGTTACCAGTTATGGTTAAAAATAACTTCTCCATAATTTTTGAATAAATGTTTGTTGCACTCCTAATTTGCAGAGTGCTTGAGACAGACAGTTTAAATTGATGGCTTGTTAGTGAGGGCTGGCCCCTTTGTGAGATGTTTTCAGAATGAATGATTTACAATAAAGTGGCTCCTGGTGGGTGCACGCAGGTGGAACTGATTCAGATCGATTCCACAGAAGCTGACTAATCAGCTGTTTAAACTGGCAGAGTGCTCAATGACAGAAACAGTGCAGCTATCATTTTCTAACTAAGATTACAAATTAACTTGTTCTGTTTATCCTGTATGCCATCAATATGGATGCAAGCAGCTGAAGGAGGTGGGATTCCAGAATGATGGGATAAAGCCTTCCCTGCAAATGTGTTTTGCAACACTGACAATAAGTGCACAGGGGGAAATGTTATATATTTATGAAACTGCTGTAAAACAGAACACTAAAATGAGCACTTGTTTAGTTAATTAATGTGGGCCCTTCAATTAATTTGTGCAGAGGGGATGTGGTGCTCTTTAAATATAGGGATGAAAAGGCTAAATAAATGCCAAAGGCCAAAAGTACCCCACTTTCCTCTTCCCATTGCTCACCCTGCTTCTCTGTAAATTATATTCACAACACCACTGGACTAGTATCTTTGGAAATTGATACCTCCTGGAGTGATTAATTGCCATTTCATATCCGCAACCATTTCTCTGAAAGTGCCACTTTTATAATGACATGAAAACCCTATGAGGATCACAAAAGAGTCCTGTGGCACCTTATAGACTAACAGACGTATTGAAGCATAAGCTTTTGTGGGTGAATACCCACTTTGTCAGATGCATGACTTTTTACAGATCCAGACTAACATGGCTACCCCTCTGATACTTGAGTAGCAAAACAGACTCTCTTCCTCCTGGGTTAAAAGTGCTTTTACCAAAACTAGTCTGCCAATCTCCACTTCAGAATGCTCTCTTCATAAAACATTTGTGGCATATGAAAAATAAAACACTTCTAATCAGGATTTTTTTCTCCCCCATACAATACTGTCATTGAATTTACAGTACTGATAAAATGTTCTATGTTCACATTACTGGAAACTGAGCTTTCTCAATTTATTCGCAGCAGAGGGTTGGCAATGGAAACTTTGCCAAACTACCTAACAAATGTGCCTCATGGAGTCCCCTCTAATCGGGAGAAAGTAAACTGGAGTTCAGCCTCTATGATTCATTCAGTCCTTAAATTTTCTGCTGAGTTTGCAAACTATTCCAATCAGTGCCAATTTTGATGGCATTTTTTGTGATGTAAAAACAGGTCCGATAGCTCGAGACCAACTCATTTCACATTCTGTAGCGTAGATTACCAGGAAGCTACCTAATACCTCTCAATAACTACCAATCTGATTCAGATTAAAATCAATGATCCAGAAGTGATGGACTCCTCTCCTGACGCCAGTATCTCGAGGTACCCAGTTCCCTAATTTATTTCCACCATATCTGTAATTAATACTGGACAAAGGAAAGCAGTTGTGCATCTTAAAGAAAAATAGCACTAAGGTGTGCATCAATCCTACAGACATTGAGAAGAATATCGGCCACAGTGATAATTAGTTACATGCATCAAAGGAAAGAGAGAACCCAATGCATCATCAGGTGAAATAACCTCTGGCCAAAATTTAAACTGCTATTTCAATGGTAAGGTGTGACATGCATAATATGCTGTCTTTCTACCATCTGTTTTCCTGATATATAACCATTACAGTGAAAATAATTAGCAAACATTGACTTCAAATGTAGTGACCTGAGAGGTACATATATTCACTGATGCAATGCCAAAGCCAGTATTTACTGAAAGGGAAAGCAAAACCTGATTGTCATTGATAGATAATATATTCTATGCTTTGTTATGGACATGTTAAATGTCTTCATCAAACTAGGTGAAAAATCTCTTCATTATGGCATGACCTTCTGGAGTGTACGGGGTTTGTTGTAATGGCAAGGACCAGCCAGATGCCATTTGATCCCTGCAGGATCTGAGAACGACAGCTACAGTACATAGGGGGAATGGAGCCCAGCCAAGGTGCTACTTTCTCCGATGCCTCCTCACACCTTTGCAGCTTCAGGACCCTGCTGATGTCATCAGACTCCTGCTATAGATATATATGGAATCAATGAATTGATAAAGCCAAAAGGGACCATTGTGAACATCTAGTCTGATCTCCTGTGTAACACAGGCCGGTGGACTTCCCTGAATAAATTCCTGTTTGAACTACAGCACAGCTTTTAGAAAAAACATCCCAACTTGGTTTAAAAAATTCCAGTGATATCACAGCCCTGGCTAACTTGCTCCAATTGTCAATGGCATTCACTGTTAAAAATGTGTCCTATTGCTAGTCTAAACCTGTCCAGCTTCAACTTCCAGCCATTGTTGTACCTTTGTCTGCTAGATTGAAGAGCCTATCATCATCAAATTTCTGTTTCCCATGTCCGTACTTAAAGACTGATCAAGTCACCCCTTAGCCTTCTCTTTGTTAAACCAAAGAAATTGAGATCCTTAAGCCTATCACTCTCAGGCATATTTTCCAATCCTTAATTTATGATTTTTACTCTTCTCGGGACCCTCTTCACTCTTCAACATCCTTCTTGAATTGTGGACATCAGAACTGGACACAGTATTCTGGCAATGGTCACACCAGTGCCAAATACAGAGGTAATATAATCTCTCAACTCCTACTTACTAATCCTTTATTTACATACCCAAGGACTGCATTAGCCTAAGCATCACACTGGAAGCTCACATTCACATGATTATTCACCATGATTCTTTTTCAGAGTCACTCTTTCAAGGACAGAGTCCCCCATCCTGTAAACATGGCCTGATTCTTTGTTCCTAGAGGTAGGAGTGTACATTTGGCTGTATTAAAATGCATACTGTTTGCTTGCACCCAGCTTATCGAGTGATCCAGATTCCTCTGTATCAGTGACTTGTCATCCATTACTCGTTTAAATATTTTCACAAACATGAACTTTCTTCCTAGCCTCTGGAAGTTACCCAGTGTTCCACAACTTACTGAAAAGCAACACAAATGGTTCAGAGAGCTCCTCGGGCAGCTCTTTTAAAAATCCTGGATGCCAGTTAGAAAATCTCTATATTTTTATTATGGATACATTAATTGTGAGTGAATTTGGCTGCCATAATAAAATGGGCCTTTCAGCACTGACTTTAGCCTAGGATCATGCAAGGGAGGTGCTTTTTCCACACAGCCCTCCAATGGACATTAGTGTTGTATCTGTCTTGAAAGGAGATTGTCAGATAGGCTGAAGTGCGCCAAGTCATGTGGCAATTTTGTGCAATACACAAATTCTTCTGTCAGATGCCAATGGCAACAACAAGGGTGCCACCTGAGCCCCCATCCAGAGCCATACTCCTACTTCTGGATTAAGTTATATTAAAATATAACTTCCCTAGTCACCTTTGCAGGTAGTTCTTGCCCATTCACAAGCACTCAGGAATCCTTTCCTTGAGAGGAAAACAAGCAAAAGAAACACAATAACCATAACCATGCACTGTCGCACACAGTTTACAAACAACAAAATGAGCAAATCCCAATCTGTGTATCAGGAGTACAGTCAGCACCAGAGTTTCAAGTATCCGGCTAGTTGAAGAGCAGAACTCAGTCAAAAAGCAGGACCTCCACTCACAGGTCCAATCAGACTCGGTGGTATGGCTTTCCTCCTCCAGTCTACTACACGCAGGAGATGTCTGAGCCATGAGATTCTGTTTCAATGTGAAGCTACCTAATCCAGTTCTTTGTCACCAGCTCTGCCACTGTTGGTCTGGTCAGGCCTTATGAAGTCAGCTCTGAGCCACCACGGCTATCTGGCAGGGCACTGGGAAGTCAGCTCTGCACCATTGGTCTGGTTATGTCTTCCTGAGAAGCAGTGCTGCCAGTTCAGCTTGATCTAGTCCCACACAATCGCTCCAGAAACAGTTCTGGATCTGCAGGAACGGGACTCCTTGGATAGAGTCCCTTCTCCATAAATTAAGCTCCCAGTCTCTCGGACAGAGCCCTCTATCCTGTTTTTTTGTTTAACCTAAATCCCATTCCAAAACCAGGGTCCACTATCTGTAAGTGCAGGGTTACCCACTTATTCCATCCAGGGTACACAGTTCCTGAGTACAGCTGGAGTCTGTTAACACTTATGTAAGCAGAGCAAAAACAAATTCCAACTAAAGCAACAAAACATGCTTCATACCTATGTTTGTGGAACTATGAATAAGCAAAACCGATTCACATAAATGAGGCTGGCCAGAACTGGCTTCTTCCCCTTCAGATGGAGCAGAGATCCACTAAGTCTTTTAGCTCGGGGCTTACAAAAAACAATGATGAGACCTGAAACAGTGCATGTCTGCACTGCATCTAGATCCACCAGCACTTTCTGTGTTTCACGTTCATGAACTTCAGATGCAAAGGTATTAAGAAGGTAGCATTTGGCCCATAGAAGTGGAGGTCCTCTTAGTGGGAGGCCAAAATACATGGTCATTTAAAAACATAACTACGGATTAAATACCTGGGTACTTGGATCTACACCCTTGCAAGTTACACAGCAATTGTTTTCTTTGCTGCACAATGTAATTGCTATGAAAACCACAAGATTAATTACTCTGTAGTTACCTGCTATTTACTAAGCAAAATGAACTGAATGTGGTTAGTGTATGAGAACAAAACTAATTACACACTAATAATGTCCTGCAATACAGGATCCCTAAGAAACTAGCGGAATCGTCCTCAGTAAAAGTCTCTTCCCTAACTGGCCCCTGAGCTGGCCAGTCTTAGCAGTGCTTCTCTACATTTGGTTAACTTCTCACGTCTCCTCCTCCATTTCCTCTCATCTCTGCCATGGAAATCATTGTTGTTATTCAGCAGAAGTTTCCCTGCCCACTCACAATCACTCAGGAGTCCAGGGAAATATGGAAGCACAACTACCTTTTTTCGTGGGAGGAAAGCCAAACAAAAGAAACACAATAACCATAACCATATGCTCTCTCACACGATTTACATACAACAAAATGAGCAAAATCCCAATCTTGCACCCCCCTTTTCCCTTTCTATCCCAAATAGAATCAATAGAATCATAGGAGTGGAAGGGACTTAGAGAGGTCAACTAGTCCAGTCCCCTGCACTCATGGCAGGACTAAGTATTATCTAGACTATCCCTGAAAGGTGTTTGTCTAACCTGCTCTTTAAAATCTCCAATGATAGAGACTCCACAGTCTCCTTAGGCAATTTATTTCAGTGCTTAACTATCCTCACAGTTAGGAAGTTTTTCCCAATGTCCAACCTATACCGCCCTTGCTGCAATTTAAGCCCATTGCTTCTTGTCCTAACTTCAGTGGTTAAGGAGCATTTTTCTCCCTCCTCCTTGTAACAACCTTTTATGTACTTGAAAACTGTCACCATGTCCCCTCTCAGTCTTCTCTTCTCCAGACTAAACAAACCCAATTTTTTCAGTCTTCCCTCATAGGTCATGTTTTCTAGACCTTAAACCATTTTTGTTGCTCTCCTTGGACTTTCTCCAATTTGTCCACATTTTTCCTGAAATGTGGCACCCAGTTGAGGCCTACTCAGCACAGAGTAGAGCGGAAGAATTACTTCTCATGTCTTGCTTACAACACTGCTGCTAATACATCCCAGAATGATGTTTGCTTTTTTTTGCAACAGCATTACACTGTTGGTTCATATTTAACTTGTGATCCGCTATGACCCTCCAATCACTTTCCTCAGTACTCCTTCTTAAGCAGTCATTTCCCATTTTGTATGACTGTTCCTTCCTAAGTGGAATACTTTGAATTTGTCCTTATTGAATTTCATCCTGTTTACTTCAGACCATTTCTCCAGATCATTATGAATTTTAACCCTATCCTCCAAAGCACTTGCAACCCCTCCCAGCTGGGTATCGTCCACAAAATCTTATAAGCATATTCTATGCCATTATCTAAGGCTAGGTCTACACTACCCGCCTGAATCGGCGGGTAGAAATCGACCTCTCGGGGATCGATTAATCGCGTCCCGTCGGGACGCGACAATCGATCCTCGAATCGACGCTCTTATTCCACCAGCGAAGGTGGGAGTAAGCGCCGTCGACAGGAAGCCGCAGAGGTCGATTTTGCCACCGTCCATACAGCGGGGTAAGTCGGCTGCGATACGTCGAATTCAGCTACGCTATTCGCGTAGCTGAATTTGCGTATCTTAAATCGACCCCCCCCCCTGTAGTGAAGACGTAGCCTAAATCATTGATGAAGATATTGAACAGAAGCAGACACAGAACTGATCCCTGCAGGACCCCACTTGATATGCCCTTCCAGCTTGACTGTGAATCACTGATAACTACTCTCTGGGAATGGTTTTCTAATCAATTATGCACATTTTCACTCCCATCTCTGCCAAACTACAATTGCAGTTCTAAATGCCAGAGATTTGTGCACATTGCACCTGTCTGCCCAGTGATCTATTTGTAAAACTCTCCCAGAGTAGGGTGTGTGTGTGTGTGCACAAAGGACTCCTAACATCTGCTGCTGACCAAGGAGAATGGAATGCAGGGGCGGCTCCAGGCACCAGCGCAGCAAGTGCGTGCCTGGGGCGGCAAGCTGAGGGGGGCGGCTTGCCGGTCGCTGTGAGGGCAGCAGGCAGGCCGCTTTTGGCGGCATGCCTGCGGGAGGTCCACCGGTCCCGCGGCTTCAGCGGCAATTCGGCAGCGGGTACGCCGATGGCGTGGCACCGGTGGCCCTCCCGCAGGCATGCTGCCGAATCCGCGTGGCCAGCGGACCGCCCGCAGGTGCGCTGCCGAAAGCCACCTGACTGCCGTGCTTGGGGCGGCAAAAAACATAGAGCTGCCCCTGATGGAATGTCTTAATATATTTAGCAAACCATAATGCAAGCCATGCAAATCATAATGCAGGCCACTGAAAAACTATATAGAGGGGTAAAACACATTCCCTGGCTCTGAAGTTATTGAATATTTAGAACCAGGAAACATATTTTAGAGCTGACTCTAAAAGGGTATGGGGGGGGTCCCCTCGATGTCTCTCAGGTGAATAAATAAGCCTTCTGTATCTGTAGAAGTGAACTGGTGGCCATATTTGTAATTAACTGAGGCCTTCGTGGACTCAGTACCCTTTGTTATAAAAGGAAAGGGGCTGCTGTCAGATCATTCCCTATAAGGGAGGCCCCCTTCTTTTGAGATGATCTGCTCCAACTAAGGCTTGTAATAATCTGAATTTCTTGACCTTTATTGCAAAGACTAGGAATAAGCCCATCCATATGAGCAGGGACAAGTGGAGACCAAAGGCAGTTGACGGTGGGATTTCTGTCTGGTTTGAAAGTGAGATGTGGAGTTCTAAAACTGGACTGGGCACATGACTAGATATCAAATGTGAGTAGCAAGATAAAAATAAGCAGGGCTCCTGCTTTGGTCAAGTCTTACTTTAATCTTCTGTTCCTTAAATGCATGTCAAAGGCATTCTTTGAGATCCTTTAAGAACAAATTCTAAATAAATACGTGGAAGGGCTTAAAAATGGAGATACTAAAGACAAAGAAAGAGCAAGTGTAAGATGTTACGACTTTGGTGGGACCTTTACTAATCTATGTAGGGATCAGCTCAGGAAAATAAGGCCAAGGAAATTCAGCAGCTTAAACCTGTAAGTCATGTCTCTATGCAGAGGCAGTCAAAACAGAAAGGAAGTGATTAATCTGACGGAGATCAGTGATAGATTAAGGGAAGAAAATGCTGGTCAGGTAAAACAAATATGGAAAGTGATCAAGGAATTTAGTTTTGAATCACCAGAGTTTGAAAACTAAAAAGATAACAATGGACTGCTATATTTCTCTGATATATTTAGTTAATAACAGAAAGTTAATAAAAAAGTTTCTGGGACTTTTCCCCCCCCAGAAGAAAGAGATAAGTTAAAGATTATCCTTGAAGTAGTAGAAAGACAACTGGATATCAAAGATATTTCTTTAGAAGTAGAGTATAAACTGTTAAGCAGTCAATCATGAGTGGGTTTTCAATGGGGCTTTTAATCTCAAAATGGAATGTGTACAGCTTAATTGCCCCTGGGCAAGAAATGAAGGAATTTATTTTTTCACTTAAAGAGAGACTAGATGTCATATGTATTCAAGAAACGTTGGTGAAACCAAACCTTTCATTTAATATTTCTAACTGTGCTGTATGTACAAATGACAGAAGTGAGGGAAGAGTAAGAAGTTAGAGAATTTTTATCAGAGATTCTTGCTTCAGGGAGCCATCTTTAGATCTAGATCTAGACAGGAAAGCAATAGGGGTTTCTTCCCAGGTGGGGAAGATCATAATTAACATAATTCAAGGAAGAAAATTAATTGTGATAGATTAGAATACTTTATACCAAAAGCAAACTTCCCATTGATTCTGGTACAGGGATTCTAACAGCTGTAATATATTGAAGATAGGTAAGTATAATAATGATGACAGTGATAGCACTCTGGTGTAAAGCGTTATTAAGACTTAAATGTGGTAGTTTTCAATAATGATGGATGAATTAAATTTAAGGCATTTTCAAGGAAAGTTTCATGTATTGATTTAATTGCGTTTTATACACAGAAGATGATAAATGCGATTGGGCTCGGATCATTTCACTATGCTTAAAATTGTTCCATTGGATTCGTTCCCAATAAGAGGCCCCGAAAGTAGAAAATTTAGGAAAATGGAATGGAATTTTTTCTAGGATTTACAAGTTGTATTATTTCTGAACAATGGTGAATATTTAACATTTGTATTACACCTACAGGATTCAGCCAGGTCAGGGATCTATTGTTCTGGGCACTGCACAAACTTATGGTGAATGACAGTTCTTGGACAAAAGATGTTACAATCTAAAGGGTCTTGTATTTTTTATATTGAAGTTTCCGTATTTTTTAGCTGGCAAACGCTATTTTGTAGTATAACAGGCAACAAAAGCCAAAGTAGTTCCTTTATGATTACTATTTTGTCACTTACTCCAAGAAATATAACCATCTCACCACCAGACACTGTACAGGGTTTACATACCTATGACCTAAGAACCCCTCAATGCCAACTGGCAAAGGGTTCACTACTCTGTAACAGAAACTCGTACCAGGCCTGACAACCTCATTACAGCTAACACGCTGCTTTCAAAGTATTTATCCGTAAAGGGTTGTGTGAGGTGTCTAACTGAAGTTTACATCATACTGATCCTCCTGATTGTTGTGTGAA
The DNA here is from genome assembly GCF_028017835.1 of Emys orbicularis. Taxonomy (NCBI): domain Eukaryota; kingdom Metazoa; phylum Chordata; order Testudines; family Emydidae; genus Emys; species Emys orbicularis. The sequence continues at coordinate 64,483,355 of NC_088689.1, forward strand.
GTATATAGGGCAGGGGTCGGCAACGTTTGGCACACGGCTCGCCAGGGTAAGAACCCTAGCAGGCCGGGCCAGTTTATTTACCTGCTGATGCGGCAGGTTCGGCCGATCGCGGCCCCCACTGGCCACGGTTCGCCGTCCCGGGCCAATGGGGGCGGCGGGAAGCCGCGGCCAGCACATCCCTCACCCGCGCTGCTTCCTGCCGCCCCCATTGGCCCGGGACGGTGAACCGCAGCCACTGGGGGCCGCAATCGGCTGAACCTGCCGCGTCAGCAGGTAAATAAACTGGCCCGGCCCGCCAGGGTGCTTACCCTGGCGAGCCGCATGCCAAACATTGCCGACCCCAGATATAGGGTAATATTTAAGAAGTTGTATGTATGTACTGAAAATATGTTTAGACTTGTGTCCCAGGCAGGGTTGACAAGCAGCTTTCGCCAAACAAAAGGATGTGGAATCACCTATCTGCCCAGGTCTCCAATGTAAATTATGAATTGTAAAGCCAAACACAAATAACCCCATTTATATTTGAAGTCAACAGGAAAACCAGGGGTGGGTGGGGGGATGTGAAACAAAGAGGAATATGGGAGAAACCTTGGAGCCAGCAGCAAAACTGAAACTACAGGGGGGGAGTCATTACTCTGGGGACAAAAACAATTGGGATATAAAAGGAAAGCACAAGGACCCCTCTTTTATCCTGCACTTGAGGGGGTAACTGGGCAGTGCGGTCATGCCTGTGAAAACAGGATCTCAACCAACCAACCAGTTGGCGGTTAGAGTTAAATTTTAGTCTATTGTGAGTGTGCATTTGCATCCTCTTATTATTACCCTTTCTCACTCTCTCTTAAAATCTTTGTTAATAAACATAATTGTTTTCACTATAAATAGATTACAGTGCTGTGTAGTTATGTTATAGCTGATATTCAGTTGAACAAACAAGCTGGTGTGTGTATACTATTCCCTTGGGAGTAGCAAACCTAGTAGTTACTGTGAGTGTCAGGTGACTGGTCTGGACACTACCGGGACACCTCTGAGGTGTTCGGGGACTGGGCAGTATTTACCTGTAAGGCAAAGCTGACAGAGCCCAGAGGACAGTACTTAAGTGGGTAAAAGGCTGGGCAGCAGACCCGCTGATGGGGGTGGGAGTGGGGGTGGGAGGGGAGGCGGGCAAAGGGGGCAATCGCCCGGGTGGGCTGCAGGGCTCCTAGGGGCACACGGAGTGGTATCAGCGGCAGCGAAGGCAGTCAGGCGGGCATGTGGAAGCCCTGGCCGTGCCGGAAGAGCATGCCCAGCAGTGCAGCTGGCAGCAGCTCGCTGGGCAGCAGCCAGCGTGGGCACAGCACCATCCAAATGTCAGGTGGACCGTGTCCTGGCAGGCGCAGCTTGTGCGTGCATGAACTAGCCACCACACGTGGTCCAGCTCCGCGCCCATGTGCCGACACCATGCTCGGCCAGCAGCAGCATGGGGCCCGGCTCCCACCCGCCCTGCACAAATCAAACCTCAGGCATCCCTTTCTAGGAGGCCCTGTTCTGCCCTGGGGGATGAAATTGCTGTTGGCTGGCCTGCTAGGCAGTGTCAGGGAGTTGACAGGCAGCTCCCACACCAAAGACTCCCTCTCACTGGAGGTAGGAGGATAGCCCGGTGACCCACAGTTCTGGACACCCAGAGAAAGTGTCACAACACCTGATTGCAATCTACTTATAATATTGGTTGAAGATGATGCGGGAGAAAGAACAATTATTTAGCCTACAGTAACTGTGGTTCTTTGAGATGTCATCATTAGTACAGAGCCCAGCGTAGGAGTGCATATGCCTCATAAGCATAAGTTCAGATTTCCTTTGGATATCCATGTCTGTCCAGGCTGTGAATGTGCCCTGTGCCTCCTTGTGCTCCTATGCAAGGGCACAAAGTAGGGAGCGGCTCCAACCCTCCCTCCATTCCCTCACAATTAGAGGTCTCAGCACTACCTTGTCTCTTTGGAATGTTGTACAGGGAGGTTCAGCCAGGAGCACCTGAAGCTCAGTCACTCTTCCGGCTGAACAACAGCCACTAAGATGACTTGTTTTTCATAGTGAGGGGGTGTAGGGAGCATTCTGAAAGAGACTCAAAAGGAGGCTCCCTGAGTCTCTCTAGGACTATATTGAGGTCCAAGTATGAGTGGTTTTTCTGACTAGTGGGAAAGTATATAGTAGCCCGAATTGGGTGACACTCACCTCTTGTGAGTTCCTTCGGTTGGCTGGGTGTGATGCTACAGGAACTTTCCTGCTCCTGGCACCCCCTGGAGTTTGTTGACCTTGCTAGGCAGGTCTTCAGTGGCACCGTTCTCCAGTCAAGTCACACAGTCAATATGAATGAACCTCTTCTGGGATACCAGAGTTTAACAAACCGTCATCCCTCACCAAGGTCTTCAGCCTTGTCCCTTGTCCCTTTAAATCCCACCCTTCATTCAGGCCTCTAAACAAGGCATGTCCCCTTCTCGGGGCTTAGGCCACTTTGCCAGTGGGGGAACCCAGGGACTTTATCAACATCAGCCAAGTACCATTGTACCAGTTCACTGCTCCTGTTCCCTGGGCCCTTTTTCCCATCTGGTCTCTTTCTCTTCACCTTTACATCAGGGCTGGAGTTCTCAGATCCTCTTTCTCCTTGCTGAATGCAAATGCCATGAGCACCCATCTTCTGGTTCTCTCTTGAGCTCCTGTGACCTTACGGGTCCTTCCTTGTTCCTCTGATCCCAGCCAGGAATTGACCTGCTCAGGACCAGCAGCTACTTTTATCTGAGCCTGCTGGGCTCTGATTGGATGATTCTGTGCAGCCTTTCTAGGCAGCCACCTTTGTCACTCCTTCCTGAGGCAGGTTCTAGTAGGATCTCAGGGCCTCCAGAAGGGGCCTCGAAGAGCCCTACCACATAACCCTTTAAGAAACGTAGATACAGTGGGGTGAGAGAAAACAGAACATGGAGTCCACAGGTGGGTGGAGGAAGGTATCTGCTGGTGACCCTGGACTCAGGCACCTTCTTCAGAATATGGTCAATGACTGTCTGCTCAGAAGTTCTGCTACATTGTTGTTGACTCCTGGGAGATGAAAGGCAATTGGTATCACTCCATTCTGGTGGCACTCTTTCCAGAAGTCAATGGCCTTTCGGCAGAGGCAAGAGCACTTGTAGGTAGTGCATGGTTGTCATATTGTCTGTGAAAATTAGCAAACTTCAAAATTCACATCTCTTTTATTGCTCAAAATGTAGAATATCGTTTCACCTGTTTTTAGGGGGTTCCGCTGGCAATTCTTTAAATAGTTATAATATTCTAAGATTTTGGCCTGGAAACAAAGCAATGTTTAAATGTTCACACTGGATGAAAGTGCAGTAGACTGGACTATTGAGATATGAGGACTGAGAATTGAAAGATGGTAAGGGAATCTGAGATTTCTAGAGAAACTGATTATTTCAGCTATCAAAAGGATGGGGATGTAGGATATCAGGTAAATTTCATTTCAAGACCAGAATTCCACAGGGAGAGATACTTAGGCTTACATTTAATTAAATGATTAACAACTTGCTGGAAATTATTGATCAGAAGTTGAAGTCTCATACACCAATAAGACAAAGATGCTGAGAGATGGGCATGTTATTTCATTTTTTAAATTATACGTTAATTTTGATAAACTGGTTAATACATAGGGTTTTAAAACAGAAGCCAGTAATTTCCCCCCTTACTGAAAGTAATGTAAAATCATGTGAAAAAGGAAGGTTTACAAATCATTTCACGTTCTGGGTATGTGGGTGTATGACAGATTGACATATAGTGCAATAGCTATACCAGTGCATTGCAAGAGCAGATAAAACAAGTTAAAGGGATACTGTCAAATTGCATTTGTTAAAATTGATTAATTTCTGATAGCTATAAATGGTAAATCCTTTACAAAAAATCCTTTAAAAATTAAGTTTTTTTCTCCTTCCTCTGTTGATATTTATAAACCCCTATTCACCAAGAAAAAAGTTACTAACCACACAAGGGGACATCGAACATGACTACATCCATGATTTTCACATTATCATTGTTCCTTTAAAATTTTTGAGCAGTACAGTTCATTTCATTTGGATTGGAGAAGAAAAGGCACTGATATATATATATGTCAAGTAATAACTAGCATAATATTTTGAAGGATTTGTAATGAAATTAATCACAAAATAATGGAAGTGGATTGATTTACAGCAGTCAGTGGAGTAAAGTGAGTATATTTTTAGAAGTAACTCAGGCTGAAGTGTGAGCATGAAGTCACTTCTAACAATACGTAGAGTGCTAGCACTGATTATCTTAAATTACTTTCAACCATATACTAAATTGTTCAAAAGTAGCATGCATCTACTGCTTCATTAATAATTAAACCAGAAAGGTGTAATTAAAATTTTGATACTATTTAGGACATAAGCACTTTTTCAAAGCACTTTTCATCTTCCACAAACACATGTCCTTCAAAGGAGGAGAAAAATATGATCCATTAAGGTAACCAAACAACCTAACTTTACCCTGTACTGATGCCATGAGGGAGAAAATGATGAAAAACTATTTTAATAAAAGCTATTTAATCTGGTACTATAAAATACATTAATTATAATTTTATTCCAAAATGTCACTAATGGACAGAGTTATGGTTATATGAGTGCCTTACCCATGCATTTCCTTAACATGTTTGCATTTTTATTTCAGTTTAACTAACTAGCTCTTAATTTCCTGGGTTTATGATGCTTGTTTTGAGGACAATTCCAGTAATCTTATGTTTTGTTTTGAACTTGGCTTGATGTATTGCTCTGAATAGTAATATGCTTATTTTTCACAATGGAAAATGCAAAAGATCTTGTTCCCATGGGATAATGTTAATGAGCTGAAGATATGAGGTACCAACCTATTTTATTTCTAAATTTAGGGACAGATTCACTGGTACAGTCTGGTTGGTTCCAACCATTTTGGAGCAGTACAAAACAGCCAGAGCAAATGGACCAGTTAAGACAGATTTACAGCTCCTTTACACCACCGGAACAGCACAAACATCAATGGCATGCTAATGAATTTGGCTGCCAATATGCTAGCATGCAGCCATGGAATTTTTAAGAGGAGTGACAGTTAGCAGCCAAGTAATCTACCAATGAGAAGTCGGGACATATATATCTAGTCACTTTTACACCACTTACTGGTCTTGTCTATTAGTATATTATTATACAAAGACACTATATTCCATGTAGAGCTGGTTGGAAAATGATATTTTCCCCTGCAGAATTTTTTGCCAAAATGTGGATAATTTTTTTTTTATTGAAATTCCTATAAAATGTTTTGATCCCCTCCCCCCCCCAATCACAAAAACTTTCAGCCCCAAACCCAATGTTTCCTACGGGTACATAAAGTGAAATATTTAGTTTTGTGTAAAATCAATCTAAATCAAAATATTTCCATTTGTACAGCCAAATCAAAACATTTTGTTTCAGATAAAATTGAGATTAAACTATGTCTACCTATGCTGCCATGGTGTACATCATGGGAGTTGTCATTCAAGTGCCCCCTGTCCTCTTTCTCCTGTGTGGGCCAGGCTGTCTGGATGGATGCACCATGGATTCACCTCATGCTGATCAATTCAAATGCATCATAGGAGTCATATAGCTGGGTACATCATGGGAGATGAAGTCCAGTCAGGGATCCCAGCCCATAGACGTGAAGAGGCATGAGGCACTCAAACCACAATTCCTATGAGTCATCACTGAGGCTCAGGAGAATGCAGTTTAATGTAAGAATGAGCTGATCGAAATCATTTTAATTTGGGAATGTCAAAACGAAATGTTTCAATATTTCAGAAAACAGAAAACTTGATTTTTCAACAATAAACTAAAGATTTCCAAGGAAAATAGATATTTCTCTCACACAGATAATTTAGTAAAAAACTCAATTTTCCATTGACAGTTTCAAAAAAAATTTCAAACAGCTTTAGTGATGTGAGTGCTAAACTTGCATACGTAATACAGCTAACTGTTAATTTCCTTGCTTTTATGTCAAGACATCTAACAGCACATAACTCTTACTCCTCCGCCCGGACACATACACCTCAACACTAGAACAACCATTACCCAACACACAGAAGACATCACAACCTGACCTCTGCCCCAGTGGGGATACCAGCCTTCCAATATCTCCTTCCACAAACTCTTCACCATCATGAACAGATCAAACTTCCCCCTACTATCCATTCTGCACTCGTCGAGAAAAAAAATCACACTCACTCATGCTTGGGGAAGACCAGGTGCTCCTGAGCTGGCTGAACAGTTTCCTGAAGAACAGCATCCTCAACACAGTAGCTGTTGCTTTGTTGAAGATGCTGGGTTGACAAAGGCTGAATAAGCTCAACAGTTTCAAATAGGTGCTGGCTTTCAACCTACCAGCAACTACACCTTCATAGAGGACCCTGGTCATCATAAAATCTCATTCTGTCAGTTAACTGTGATGCATAAGGATTAAGTTATGATAAACACCACTATTTTTTTCTTTTTGCTAATAAACAAAATAATTACATAACTCCAGAGAGTTCAAACTGCCATTAATCTACAAATTTGTGATGTACTACAATTTGCAGTTTTTAAGCTAGAGAAAAATCGTGAATGAGAACTGTTTGGGGGCCAATTTTTAATGTTAGAATGTGAACTAATTAAACTATTTTCTTGAAAGTCCACAGAAAAGTTAAACTTTTCTTATCAATTATGTGCTGAATATGTGGGTAGATATATTGTGTTTTGCATATAAAACAAAAGCTTCCTCTTCAAATGCAAAATAGAACACTGCCTTAACTATCATATCACAGCAGTTCACCATAACTGTAATAATAATAATAATTAATAATATAGCTTAATTGCAACTGAATTTTAAGTGTAGTTTACATACAAGATTGTAATGAGTTTAAGTATATGGAAAGCTTGAAGAGTTATGTTAATCCATTTTGAAAATCATTCAGGACAAAAGAGATCCACTTTTAAATTATTAACTCTATCTGATTAACAGATTTACTGGTAACTTCTCAGAAAATTCATTCACAAAGAGTATGTGTAGTAGTTTTGTCAACAATACTGCTTATTCTTCATACATAAAAAGATTGCATTTTTGGTTTAAGTGGAAGTCTTAACTTTAACTAGGGTGTTGTGACCAATACCTCCATAATGCATTATATTTCCCCAGGCCTTAAAAAAATATATATATATATGCAGAATTTTCAAGTTTAGATGCATATTTTCCCATTTAAGTTTGGAATAGGCCTAGCTCATCCATATTTTCTTTATTGTTTGGCATACGACTCTCAAGCTTTGAGAGGAATCTTCCCTGGAAGTTGAGCCTCATTTCCAATAAAATACATTTTCATTCTTACTAGGTTTTTGAATTGCACAGGAATCTTAAGCGACTGTTAAAATGATTCAGGATTGCATTTAATGTTTACTCCAGAAGCTCTTTGACAAACATTTTAATTTTATTTCTCTCCTGTAAACCCATAAAACAGCATGATCTAAAAATTCCTTACAAATATATTAATAAAAATTTAAATATGCATGTGTTATTTATACAGTTTTCAGTTAATTACATAGCAATATTGTCTTTTATACACCTTAATTAGATTAATTATTGATTAGTACACTTTCCATTGATATTTCATTAACACGCAATAACTGTCTCATTATATCTGGATGAAATTTTAAATTAATTAAAGTGTGTCTGCAAGTGAAAAGTTATGGAAACAAATGCAGCAGAACATCACACTAAATACAAACTTTGCAACAGTAAGCATGTTAATTACAGCAGAGAAGAAAAATTAGACTACCTATTTTGAGAGTTTAATGTAATTAAATATAATAAAGACACTGTACAATCTTTTCCATAGGATTACAATTTTAATATTAATAGCAGTACGTTCATCTATCATGGTATGCTCAGAGAGATTATGGAATATTATAGCTCTTCATGAAGATTATGTTCTTTGTTTATTTCACACAGTATCTTTTATATTTTAAACAGCATCATAGATTTCTAAGTATGTGATTACAACTGTTTATTTTCATGCTGATGAGCTACGAGCTGTTTCAATAGGATGATGCTGTAATTTTCACATGATCTGGCAAATAATTCACAGTACTTTTTATGTTGTCATTAACTGTCACATTTCTTGAGTTAAATATGAGTGCTGTCACTTGAAAGTCAGAAAGCTTCTCCTAAATTTCTCAATTTCATTAGCAATTGATTCAAATCATTTCCAGAAAATAGTCTGAATTGACACATGAATTGTAGTGGTTCCACAGCTTGGTGTTTAGTTAATCAAGCTATCAGGCTCACAATAAACTATTTATCAATCTTATAATGAAGCAGGAAATTTTAGGAAGTCCTCTTTTTCTCTTCTTTTTTTAAACTAAGTTGATGAAAAAGTTAAAAAGTAGATAGGATGGGGTGGTGGTGAGGGGGGCAACCAAATTGCTCCCAATCAGCAAAATTGCAGCATCAGTAGCAATAATCTTTATGCAGACTTGAAGCAATGATAGAACCCTTTGACAAAATGGACTGTGCAATGTACTGTCAGCCTAAAATACAAGTACAAATTTATTTAAATGACAGAAAATCATGTCAGTTTGTAGTGTGGAAGGTACATACAGTACAATGGGTACAGCTTATTCACTAAAATGTGTGCTGGCTATATATCCTTCATATTGTCACGTTCGATTCAAGAGTTAAAAAAACCCACAAATATCGTTCTGTTTTCCTTGCTGGAAAAGATATTTGGGAAAATGTAGTTATGTTTAAGCACATGAATATCATAAACACAAGGTAAAATACATTCAGAGTAGTTTAGTTCTTTTTTTGTTTGCTTTAATGAAGAAATCACTACAGAATTTCCCCATTTGTATTCTATCAGCTTCTCTTTTCTTGGAAGAATAAGAGAATGACATACTAGACCATCAATCTTCCTTGTTTCTTAGATACTGTATTTTTAAATGGATGGAGATTCCTCCCTTCAAAAGCTGAACTTTAAAATAATGTCTTAAAGAGATTGCTCCTGACAAGGTGTTTTAAGAGCCTGTCTGATTGATTTGGCCCTTTTTCTATCTCCCCCAAATTAGGCAAGAATATATGGCTATAATTTCAGGGCCATGGGGCCGGATTTTGATCCCAATTACATTGGTTTTAGATTGATACAACTGTCTCCATGAGAGTTTTTCTGATTTACACAGGGGTAAGTGAAAGCAAAATCATGCCTCAGAAGTGTTATCTGATATCGACATGTCAACTGCTACTAAATAGAAAATAAGCTCTAGTTAAAAGCCCCGAATGTGTCTACTTCTCCATTTTCTGAGTCAAATCATTGCTGTAGAATATCACTTATCCTGCAGTCCCATTTAGTGTTGCCTGGTTCAGGATTTCCAGATCAAGTTTCTAAAGTCATCTACAAGATTAACCTTGACTAATCACAAAAGCCAGCAAGCAAGTGATAAGATGGTGTAAGTATTTTGTAAGAATAAGCATATGATATTAATGAATTGTGTGTCTTGAAATGCCATTTTAAACACTAAGATTTATTCTGAGTGTTAGCCTTATGACTTAATATAAAAAACAGTGTTCAAATATATTAGACTACCATATCCACCCAACGCATGTTTAAACCATATTAATTTTAGGCTCAACAATCAGTTACTTTTTTTTCTTAATGCTGAAAGTTGCCTGCCAACTATAAATTTAACCTCCCATTAGTGACAAAAGAAAAAAGAATATATAAGTCCCAACCGATTAGATTTCCACTTGTGCAATTTATAATTATATTACACTCGGAAGCAAGTCACAGCTCTAACCTAGGAGCTACTATTTCTATGGATTGAAACAAGGGCAACTGTGTATTGCTGTGTATCACAGGGAAGTAGCTATACAGCCCTTGTTTTCATAACGGAACAGTAAAGCTGGAAACAACAGATGGCAGAGACTCAATCCCGCAAACGCTTACACTTGGGAGTAGATTTATTCACAAATTATAAAGACTACTCACATACTTAAAGTTAAGCACGTGTCAGCCAACATGAGTGTGCTATATTGTATGTAGAGATCACCAACCCAACAAGTTCATGAGTTCTCTCATTTTTAAATTTCCCAGCAAATACTAGAAAGTTATATTCAGTTGCAATTAATTATTCTGGCAAGCAATTCTCAGCAAGTACTAGGTCCCCTATTCAAAAAGTCTAATAGAATTTATAACCATAGGTCCCTGGCTAATATTTTTTTTATATAATTAATATGGTCAGTGGTCTGCATCAGACAGATATTTATCATCTTCAGAATCCAACAGCCACAATCTTACCTCAACATTACTGATATGTCAGATCATGCACCAAACTATTAATTTACTGGGATGAACATACAAAATACATATCTGGGTTGGAAGTTTATTAACAGTAGTATAAATATTTACATTACAATAGCACCCAAAGGCCTAGGGCCCCCTTTCAGCTGGGTGTCGTGGAAACAGAAAAGATAATCCCTGCCCTAAAGGGCTCACAATCTATAAAAGGCATGAACAGATGAAGTGTAGGAGATGTGGATACAACAAATACGCAAATAAGTATTTTAGTACATTGCTAACTCAGCATAAAATACCTTTTAGAAGCAGCATGGGAAACAATTTTTTTTTTGCAATATGAATATCTGGACTGAAACCACCAGTTTTCACACAGGCCACCAAAGGGCTGTCAGATAGTAATTATTTTCTGTCAATAATCCCCGAGCCAAATTCAAGCTGGTGACCTACAGGGGAAATACTCTATATCCCATTACATATACTCTGATCCATTAACGCCCAATCAAAATTTGTTTCTGTATATGACTATGAATCCACAAGGGCATTCCTGGTATGCCAACAGGATTGGATGCACCAGAACCAAAATTAGAAACATAAGAATATATATATTTTCTATCCACAATAAAAATAGATGTGTGTAAAACAAAACAAGAACTTCAAACTCTCAGAGCAATTAAAGTATCATAATTTTAAAAAGAAAGATAATATTAATTATTTGTATTGCAATAGTGTCTATAGGCACAATTGTGTTAGACCCTGAATGAAAACATAGCAAGAGATAGTCCTTATCTCAAAGAGCTGGTAGTCTATGGCTCGGCTGTTCAAAAGGAGGATCTTAAGGAATTTAGGCACACAAATACCATTGACTTTCAATGGGAACTGGGTGCCTAACTCCTTAGGCTCCATTGAAAATGCTCACCTAAGTAGACAGACAAAGGGTTGGAGGGGATATAGATACAGAAAGGTCAGTGGCACTGCCAATAATAGAACTCGGGTCTTTTGAGTCCCAGTTCATTCTTCGATCTGCTGCGATGGGGTTTTTAAATGGATTTAGGATCACAAATCCCTTTAATACTTGTGCTCCTAACTTCCTTAGGCACTTTTGAAAACCAGAGTCAAGATAGCACTGCCTGTTTGCTCTTGCAAAGAGTGCCACAGGGTTTTTAATGAGCACAAGCAGGTGAAACCTTGGTTTTTCCATCTTAAAATAGACTAACAGAGGTTTTGGGGCATAAGCTTTCGTGGGTGAATACTCACTTCATCAGATGCATGTAATGGAAATTTTCAGAGGCAGGTATAAATATGCAGGCAAGAATCAGTCTAGAGATAACGAGGTTAGTTCAATCAGGGAGGATGAGGCCCTCTTCTAGCAGTTGAGGTGTGAACACCAAGGGAGGAGAAACTGCTTTTGTAGTTGGCTAGCCATTCACAGTCTTTGTTTAATCCTGAGCTGATGGTGTCAAATTTGCAAATGAACTGAAGCTCAGCAGTTTCTCTTTGAAGTCTTCTTTGCTGCAGGATGGCTACCTTTAAATCTGCTATAGTGTGTCCAGGGAGATTGAAGTGTTCTCCTACAGGTTTTTGTATATTGCCATTCCTAATATCTGACTTGTGTCCATTTATCCTTTTACATAGGGACTGTCCAGTTTGGCCGATGTACATAGCAGAGGGGCATTGCTGGCACATGATGGCGTATATTACATTCGTGGACATGCAGGTAAATGAACCGGTGATGTTGTGGCTGATCTGGTTAGGTCCTGTGATGGTGTCGCTGGTGTAGATATGTGGGGAGAGTTGGCATCGAGGTTTCTTGCATGGATTGGTTCCTGAGTTAGAGTTACTATGGTGCGGTGTGTGGTTGCTGGTGAGAATATGCTTAAGGTTGGCGGGTTGTCTGTGGTCGAGGACTGGCCTGCCTCCCAAGGCCTGTGAAAGTGAGGGATTGTTGTCCACGATGGGTTGTAGATCACTGATGATGCATTGGAGAGGTTTTAGCTGAGGCCTGTAGGTGATGGCCAGTGGAGTTCTGTTGGTGTCTTTCTTGTGCTTGTCTTGCAGCAGGAGGCTTCTGGGTACACTTCTGGCTCTGTTGATTTGTTTCCTTATTTCCTCGTGCGGGTATCGTAGTTTTGAGAATGCTTAGTGAAGATCTTGTAGGTGTTGGTCTCTGTCTGAGGGGTTGGAGCAAATGCGGTTGTACCTCAGCGCTTGGCTGTAGACGATGGATCGTGTGGTGTGTCCGGGATGGAAGCTGGAGACATGAAGGTAGGCATAGCAGTCGGTGGGTTTTCGGTATAGGGTGGTGTTAACGTGACCATCACTTATTTGTACCGTGGTGTCTTGGAAGTGGACCTCCTGTGTAGATTGGTCCAGGCTTCCAAAATTTTTTAGAGTGTCTATTTTAGATCTTCTTCACCATAAGCGCCGACTTCCTCTCTACCCAGGGGGTGCTCACTCACCCCATCTGCCCCAGGCCCTGCCCCCACTCCACCCCGCCTCTCCGTCCCAAACCCCACCCCACCCCTTCCCCCAAGGCCCCACCCCCACTTCCCCTCTGCCGGTGGGTGCTATGTTCCTCACGTAGCTTTCATCCAAGTATTGAGCATGCCCAGTCATGCTTAGTTAATGCAAGATGCTCAGATCTCAGTCAGAGAAGCAACTCAACAATCTCCAAGAGTGTGAAGAAATAGATTCAGGAACGTACACCTATAAGTTACAGTAAATCATGTTTTAAGTCACGTATTAGATATGAAAAATTTTCAAACAAATAAAAGCAGTATTAATTCACAGAACTGAAAATGTTTCAAGTAGTTACAGATTGCGGGTTCAGCTATCAAAAATGAAGTGCCACTGCCTACAAGATAGTAGTTGGCAAAAAATACTCCTTGCAGAAAATAAAAAAGTAAATTAAAACACCATTTAATTGGACCACATGCATTATCCATTAGGCTTGGTTTTGTGATTATTTTGGCATTCATTAGGTGTGGAAAAGGGCAGTAGGTTTTGTTGGTTCAAAAAACAGTCAGATAATATACATCATGTCAGTAAAAAAAAATTAAAAAACAACCAAACCATTGTTCAAATTTTTGCACTAAATTTGGACTGTTCAAAATTCTCACAAGTGACCTGTGTACTTTTGATTTAAAAAACAAAGGAAACACCACCACCACGCACTGTATTACAGACATGCCCAGGCACACCCAGGTATATTACCCCGTATCAGAACATCGTCTCAATATTTCACCAAAGCAGGTCATGTGTGGTCTCTGCTGAAAGCTAAAAACTAACAGATTGTCATGGTTATTGGGAGATGTTTGTACAGGAAACAATTTTAGACTTATGTAACATGTAGGATATTATGTTCCAGATCTGTTGGGAGTGAAATCTAGCACCTAGAGGGTGAGTCTGAGATCAGTGAACATGAGAACAATGGCTTCCTGTGGACTGAGCCAGTTTGTGATTATAGTCTGGTGCAGGTGATGGCTTCAGCATTTACAAAGAGAAAAGAACCCCAATAAAAGTCTCTGAATAGTGAACCCCTGGGTCGAAAGACAATCTATTTGAGAAGACGACGACAAGGAGACATCCATTACAAAGGAGTGGACTCTGTCAGCAGAGGTTGTCTCAGGAATGTCGGATCCCAGTTTTCCAGACTGGAGAAGTGCTGTTTAGAATGGATTTGGGTGAAAATACCTTATTAGACAGGAAAGTAACTCAATAAGTATAGGCTATAGTTTGCATCTTACATTTTTCTTTTACTTTGTGTTTCCAAATCTTTTTACTTGCCTTTATTTTGAATCTCTATCTCAAGCTCTGTTAAATAAACCTTAATTTGGTTTTACTACCAATATGTCTGAGTGGCTTTTGCTAAGGAAAGTGTATTGTGACAGACCCAGACCAGAGGGGTACAGGAGTCTGGTAGAGGGCAAATATACTGGTCACTGGATGAGTAGTTTTCTGTTCCCTGAGTGACCAGAGCAGGGGCTGCACTAGAGTAATCAGGAACCTGCTAGAACCAGTTAAGGCAGGCAGGCTAATTAGGACACCTGGAGCCAATTAAGAAGAAGCTGCTAGAATCAATTAAGGCAGGCTAATCAGGGCACCTGGGTTTTATAAGGAGCTCACTTCAGTTTGTGGTGCGAGTGTGAGGAACTGGGAGCAAGAGGCGCAAGGAGCTGAGAGGGTGTGCTGAAGGAGGACTGAGGAGCATAAGCGTTATCAGACACCAGGAGGAAGGTCCTGTGGTGAGAATAAGGAAGGTGTTTGGAGGAGGCCATGGGGAAGTAGCCCAGGGAGTTGTAGCTGTCATGCAGCAGTTACAGGAGGCACTATAGACAGCTGCAGTCCACAGGGCCCTGGGCTGGAACCCGGAGTAGAGGGCGGGCCCGGGTTCCCCCCAAACCTCCCAATTGACCTGGACTGTGGGTTCTTCCAGAGGGGAAGGTCTCTGGGCTGTTCCCCAACCCACATGGTGAATCTCTGAGGCAAGAACATCTGCCAATAAGCGCAGGACCCACCAAGATAGAGGAGGAACTTTGTCACAGTATGAAATGAAGTGAAACTGGTGAATTAGGGTGCACTGTTTCCACAGAGGAACTTGAGTCCAGAACTATGCCATCCCAGCGTTAGTACAGATTAGACTCTTCAGGGCTGATCTACTATACATTGGATAGCCAGGCCCCACAAGAGGTATGATGGATCATAAATCCACCAATGGCAAGTAGCCAAGATGGTCAGGGATTTAATCCCATGCCCTGAACTTCCAACTGCTAGAAGGGCCTGGATGACAGCGGATGGATCACTCAACAAAATTGTCCTGTTCTGTTCACTCCCTCTGAAACATCTAGCACCGGCCATTTTAGAAGACAGGATACTAGGCTAGATGGACCATTCGTTTGACCCAGTACTGCCATTCTTCTGGGGCCAGGATCTGACCATCAGTACATTGGCACTTTCCTATACTGGAGGCTTCTAAGAGAGCAGCATAGCAGCCAACTCTGTCTGCTAGATGCCAGCTGGAGACTTCCCATTGCCAGCTGGGGAGGATCTGGAGGCTTTCCAACTTCCAGAGTAGTGCGAAGGGGCCAGAATACAGAAAAAGATAACATTTCAGGGCCAGTTTCTAACTCCATGTGTATTTGTTTAGAAAATGGCATCTTCTCCAGTTTCCTAGACTGTTCTTTAACATGGGCCCATAGCCCAGCAGGTACTCACCATTCAAAACTACAATAATTTATGAATTCCAGCTAAATTAGCGGGTGCACGTTTAAATCAACCAAGAATAAAGAGCTGGGCTGGCTGAAGGGTACATGAGTAGGGTGACCAGATAGCAACAGTGAAAAAATGGGACGGGGGGCATAATAGGCGCCTATATAAGAAAAAGTCCCCAAAAACGGGACTATCCCTTTAAAAACGGGACATCTGGTCACCCTATGCATGAGGCCCTAGAGATTTAGAAGTCCCTACATGCTATAACAAAACAGTCTGCTGTTTGACTGGATATTTTATTAAATAATTGTCTGAGGCTGAGGCCTCCTACAGCTTGCAGATATCACACTCTCGGGCAAAGAGAATGATTTTTCTTCTTGATTAAAATATACTGTTTGACAGTCTTACACAAGTTGGCCTTGAATATGTTTATGGATGAAATTGCGTCTATAATGGATATGTGATCCATTTGGGAAAATGTAAGATTTATACACATTGGTGTGGTTTATGCACAGAGGTTTAGACAAACCCACAACTGCATGCAATGATCAAACATAAGCAAGAACACACCCCAAATTGTGATAGAGTGAACAGATCACGGTCTAGATGACAGCTTGGATTTACAGAGAAGTATTACACACACACACACACACACACACACACAATTTAGATCAGGGATGGTAATCGTCCTAACTATTTTAAAGTCTATTGGTTAAATAATGAGCTCTGCAAAAGGGTGTACATCAGATCTGGCATTTGTAGTTGCCTGTTTTTGCCAAGGAGTCCAAGAAGACCTCTGCACTCAAAAGAAATGTAATAAAAATGACTGCTCATATTTCTTGTCTGTCTGCATTAATTCTTGCTTGTATAATGAAATACAGAAACACGTGTTTAAAGGAGGGGGGGATAAGGAGGCATGATTTGGAGTCAGATTGTGCACAAAGAGTTATGAGATACACATTCTCATCAGCGATGTAAACCAGTGCTAGCTCTATTTACTGCTGGTGTCAGCACTATCAATAAATAACATTTTCAGTGACAAGAAGAGGGGAAGCGTGAGCACAATGCGATGAACAGCAAGCAGCAATATCAACAATGATTCTTTCCCTTTGCCTGCAGATGGACACACCACTCAGTGCGTGGTGCAGAGAAAGTGCAGAGAAAATCTGGAGGCTGCCAATGAGCTGTGTGCCCCATCAAGATATGTGCAATACCAATCACAAAGCACCTAATATGAGAGTACCAGTTCTCTGTCAGCACTTGTTGTGAGTATACATTACAAAAATCACCAAACACATTCTTTCAACATGAGAAAAATAAATGTTTCTTAGCCAAATCAGAATGGTACTTCTCATAAAATCTACACCTCAGAAAATTATTAACGGTGTAAGTGCAACCAGAGAGGGACTTGGACTTGATGGGATCCCAAGGAAAATGGCAGGGGGAGTTCTGCCCCTTTACTTTGTCCACAATTCTCTCTTGTTGTATCCATAAGAGCACAGGAGAGGTGAAACTTAATTTCCAGGAAGAGACAACAGATGATATGGAAAAGCTGTAGTATGAGACTGTCATAACTATAAAGGGAAGGGTAACAGCTCTCCTGTGTACAGTACTAAAATCCCTCCTGGCCAGAGACTCCAAAATCCTTTTACCTGTAAAGGGTTAAGAAGCTCGGGTAACCTGGCTGACACCTGACCCAAAGGACCAATAAGGGGACAAGATACTTTCAAATCTTGGGGGGGGGGGGGAAAGGCTTGTGTGTGTGCTCTTTGTTTTAAGGGGTTGTTCGCTCTTGGGACTGAGAGGGACCAGCCATCAATCCAGGTTCTCCCCATCTTTCTAAACAAGTCTCTCTTATTTCAAACTTGTAAGTAAAAAGCCAGGCAAGGCGTCTTAGTTTTACTTTATTTTCTCAACTTGTAAATGTACCTTTTACTAGAGTGTTTATCTTTGTTTGCTGTACTTTGAACCTAAGACAGAGGGGGGTCCTCTGAGCTCTTTAAGTTTGATTACCCTATAAAGTTATTTTCCATACTGATTTTACAGAGATGATTTTTACCTTTTTCTTTAATTAAAAGCCTTCTTTTTAAGAACCTGATTGATTTCTCCTTGTTTTAAGATCCAAGGGGGTTTGGATCTGTATTCACCAGGAGTTGGTGAAAGGAAGGAGGGGGGAAGGGTCAATTTCTCCTTGTTTTAAGATCCAAGGAGTTTGGATCTGTATTCACCAGGGAATTGGTGAGAGGTTTCTAAAAGCTTCCCAGGGTAGGGAATGGTGGCAGCGGACCAGAACTAAGCTGGTAGTTAAGCTTAGAAGTCCTCATGCAGGCCCCCACACTTGTACCCTAAAGTTCAAAGTGGGGATACAGCCTTGACAGAGACAAATTAATTTAATACCAATACATTTAAGTGAATAAAAACAGCCAATGGCATTATGCATCATACTATATAGTAAACACTCCATAACTAGAGTAGGGTTTAGTACACTTTGAAAGGGAGATTTGGGCAAGCATGGGTTCTTAAAACACCTATCAGTTAGGCTATTTATCACAGCTATGATAACCACTTGAAAATGCAAAATTGGACTGGAAGGACTGGATTCTGAAATCATTCACACCAATGTAAATCCAGAGCAGCTTCATTGACTTTGATGGAGTTACATGCATTGCTGTAAATCCAGAGTAAGAGGAAAATCAGGCTTGAAATCTGGCAAAACAATCAAGTTCACTCTGTGCTGGAACTAGTCACAGCAGAGGCTTGACAACCAGAAAGGCTGCTGTACCAAGGGCAAGACATTCAGGCCTCACTTTTAGACAGCTAAGGTTATGATTAGTGTCATTTAAATACATCAGCTTTCCAAGTCATTGGACATTGGAACGGACTGAGACTCCAGGATTCTTCCCAGTGAATAAAAGATACAGAAGTACTAAACAGAATAACAAATGGCAAACTACTAAGGGGAGTGAAGTACCTTGCCAAGCTCCGGGACTGGTACGCGGTCTGGTGCGTCAGCACAAGGTCTATGGACTATGTATGTTACCAAAGCCTTTGAAATAAGACCCAAAGGGACTTGTACTGGCCCTCTACATAAGGATATATTTCACTCATCAGTGGGACAAAATACAAAAAGGTACCTAGAGAGTTTAGAAACATGGTGAGAAAACAAAATGAGCCTCATCTTGAAACAATGAAAGCTACTATCTCGGGGGGGGGCAATGAAACATTAAATGGAAACCTTCTCTTTCTATTACTATGTAATTATGTTGATTCTCTTGCACCTTGCCAAGACAAAGGGAGACCTAGACACCTTGGTTATCGGATGGATAAAAAAGTTTCCCGCACCACTGTAAAGTATGGCAGGGTTGGTAGAGCCACAGAGAGCTATTTTTCCAGAAAATAACCCTAAAAAGTCTATGTAAATTCTCTTTAGCTAAACAAATGTTCTGAGTGTACCAGAAATGTTACATTTTCAGTGAAAAACACTCAGGAATAATTGCCTGCATACTCATTCTCTGGGAGCCTCAACTAACTGCTAACACGGCTGCTACTCTGAAACCCGTCATTATGCAAGGCACTGCATTTAGCCGTATGGAGTGGAAATCCATCAACTTCATGAAAAAACTCGTACAGATACAGACAGACATCATCTTCCTTTCCAAATGCAAACAGATGGACATCATACCAAAAGGACTAAAGGTAAAAAATCCATTACAATCTACATATCACACAGACTATGCTGAGAGACAGTGTCACACACTCTCAAAGAAACTGCGAAACCACCTGATCAGCATCCTATACAGCAAACAGGGAAAGATTAAGAATGAGCTCTCAAAACTGGATACTCTCATAAAAAACCAACCTTCCACACAAACTTCCTCATGGATAGACTTTACAAAAACTAGACAAGCCATTTACAACACAAACTTTGCCTCTCTACAAAGGAAAAAGGACATTAAACTATCTAAACTGCTACATGCCACAAGGAGCCACAACAGTAGTTCCCTTAACCCACCTAACAATATTGTTAATCTTTCCAGCTATACTCTTAGCCCAGCAGAAGAGTCTGTCCTATCTCGGGGCCTCTCCTTTTGTCCCTCCAGACCCACGAACATGATACAATTCTGCGGTGACCTAGAATCCTACTTTCGACGTCTCCGACTCAAAGAATATTTCCAACATACCTCTGAACAGCATACTAATCCACAGAATCCCCCCTAACAGCACTACAAAAAAAAAGGATTCTGCATGGACTCCTCTGGACGGTCGAAACAACAGACTGGACTTCTATATAGATTGCTTCCATCAACGTGCAAAGGCTGAAATTGTGGAAAAGCAACATCACTTGCCCCATAACCTCAGCCGTGCTGAACACAACGCCATCTACAGCCTCAGAAACAACTCTGACATCATAATCAAAAAGGCTGACAAAGGAGGTGCTGTCGTCATCATGAATAAATTGGAATATGACCAAGAGGCTGCTAGACAGCTCTCTAACACCACATTCTACAGGCCATTATCCTTTGATCCCACTGAGGATTACCTAAAGAAACTACACCATCTGCTAAAAAAACTCCCTGACAAAGCACAGGAACAAATCTGTACAGACACATGCCTAGAACCCCGACCAGGGGTATTCTATTTGCTACCCAAGATCCATAAATCTGGAAATCCTGGACGCCCCATCATCTCAGGCATTGGCACCCTAACATCAGGATTGTCTGGTTATGTGGACTCTCTCCTCAGGCCCTATGCTACCAGCACTCCCAGCTATCTTCGAGACACCACTGACTTCCTGAGGAAACTACAATCCATCGGTGATCTTCCAGAAAACACCATCCTGGCCACTATGGATGTAGAAGCCCTCTACACCAATATTCCACACAAAGATGGACTACAAGCTATCAAGAACAGTATCCCCGATAATGTCACAGCTAACCTGGTGGCTGAACTTTGTGACTTTGTCCTCACCCACAACTATTTCACATTTGGGAACAATATATACCTTCAAGTCAGCGGCACTGCTATGGGTACCCGCATGGCCCCACAGTATGCCAACATTTTTATGGATGACTTAGAACAACACTTCCTTAGCTCTTGTCCCCTAACGCCCCTACTCTACTTGCGCTACATTGATGACATCATCATCTGGACCCATGGAAAAGAAGCCCTTGAAGAATTCCACCATGATTTCAATAATTTCCATACCACCATCAATCTCAGCCTAGATCAATCCACACAAGCGGTCCATTTCCTGGACACTACTGTGCTAATAAGCGATGGTCACATAAATACCACCCTATACCGGAAACCTACTGACCGCTATACTTACCTACATGCCTCCAGCTTCCATCCAGGACACACCACACGATCCATTGTCTACAGCCAAGCTCTAAGATATAACCGCATTTGCTCCAATCCCTCAGACAGAGACAAGCACCTGCAAGATCTCTATCAAGCATTCTTAAAAATACAATACCCACCTGCTGAAGTGAAAAAACAGATTGACAGAGCCAGACGAGTACCCAGAAGTCACCTCCTACAAGACAGGCCCAACAAAGAAAATAACAGAACACCACTAGCTGTCACCTTCAGCCCCCAACTAAAACCTCTCCAGCGCATCATCAAAGATCTACAACCTATCCTGAAAGATGATCCCTCACTCTCACAGATCTTGGGAGACAGACCTGTCCTCGCTTACAGACAACCCCCCAACCTGAAGCAAATATGCACCAGCAACCAAACATCACTGAACAAAAACACTGACCCAGGAACCTATCCTTGCAACAAAGCCCGATGCCAACTCTGTCCACATATCTATTCAAGTGACATCATCATAGGACCTAATCACATCAGCCATACCATCAGGGGCACGTTCACCTGCACATCTACCAATGTGATATATGCCATCATGTGCCAGCAATGCCCCTCTGCCATGTACATTGGCCAAACCGGACAGTCTCTACGCAAAAGAATTAATGAACACAAATCTGACATCAGGAATCATAATACTCAAAAACCAGTGGGAGAACACTTTAACCTGTCTGGTCATTCAATGACAGACCTGCGGGTGGCTATTTTACAACAGAAAAGCTTCAAAAACAGACTCCAACGAGAGACTGCTGAGCTGGAATTGATATGCAAACTAGATACAATCAACTTAGGATTGAATAAGGACTGGGAATGGCTGAGCCATTACAAACATTGAATCTATCTCCCCTTGTAAGTATTCTCACACTTCTTAGCAAACTGTCTGTACTGGGCTATCTTGATTATCACTTCAAAAGTTTTTTTTCTCTTACTTAATTGGCCTCTCAGAGTTGGTAAGACAACTCCCACCTGTTCATGCTCTCTGTATGTGTGTATATATATCTCCTCAATATATGTTCCATTCTATATGCATCCGAAGAAGTGGGCTGTAGCCCACAAAAGCTTATGCTCTAATAAATTTGTTAGTCTCTAAGGTGCCACAAGTACTCCTGTTCTTTTAACAGATTTATGCTTTTCCAATTGCTTTTAACAGAAATGTTTCATGGAAATTCTTATGTACCCTGACTACTAAATGAATTCAAATTAATATAGAATTTAAAAAAAAAATTCTTGGAAGAACTGAGCCTTCCTGCACTGTGCAAAGGGATGCCCTCATCTGGAATACTGCATCCAATGTTGTGTCTTACCTTAAGTAAAACAGAATGGAAACTGAAAGGATGAACATAAGGGAAATGCAGATAGTTAAAGGCATGACAGGATTATTCATCCTGGAAAAGTTGTACAGTTAGAAGAGACTTGATTGAGGAATTCATAATTATGAAGGGCAAAATAAAAAATGGATCAATCCTTCGATTTGTTAATAGCCTGCCCCCTGATACGAGAACAAGGAAGCATTTCATCAAAGAAAAGGGAAGCGATTTCTGAACCAATTAAAGAAGATATTTTGTTGTGCAGAGATCATTACATCTCATATATTATAGAACACTGGTGGAAAGAACCCCCAGATTCTATCTAAACTTACAATGCTGCCTCCACTTGGAAATATCATTTCTCTGCACCGGTGGGGTAGAGGGTGCAGAGGTTCTAGACTCCACAAGACAAATAAGTGCTGTCTCAGGGTAGCTAGAACTCCACAGGCTGTTAGATGGGGGTTCAGCTTCTACTGAGCAGCACCCAAGATAATAAATAGCACCATCACAACCTAGCTGTCCTATAATGCTAGTGGTCTCAGATCCACTGTATCTGTGCTACACCCCAGTTTTTAAACAGTCTCTTGGAGGAACCCTTTAGTGTGCCAGAGCCCCAAGGGGATCCACTCTTCCTTCAGGATAGGCCATGCAGCCTCACTGCCTTCTCAACTGGGTTCCGGCACTTCCATTTCACACCATGAGCTCTGCCCAGTGAGTCCAACTGAGACAGACTCCCGGTAGAGACTTGTTCTCTCCTCAGGGACAAATGCTCCACAGCAAGTATTTGCAGTGACTCCCCACACAGCATTTGCAAAACAGCATGGGATTTATTAGTCAGCTGAACACAGCATTGGAAGTCCTTATGTTAGCACAGAGACAAAGGCTAGAGCAGAATCCTTTCTGGTCAGCCACAACTCACCAGCCAAGTGGTAGTGAACTCCATTTTCAGGCTGTCTCTCTCTTGCTCTAGGGTGACCAGATGTCTTGATTTTATAGGGACAGTCCCGATTTTGGGGTCTTTTTCTTATATAGGTTCCTATTATCCCCCACCCCATCCCGATTTTTCATATTTTCTGTCTCGTCACCCTATCTTGCTCAGACGTCCTTCCTTAGTCAGTTCCCAATGAGAGTACTCCAAGCTTCTTCCACAGCCCACACGTATTCCCTAGTGGAAACATCTGTCCTTTGTTCTTGAGCTGGGGGTCTCTGCTCAGCTTCCCTGCTGAGAGGCAGGGAAATCCTCCTCCCTCTGGGTCATTGGTTGTTAGGTGTTAATCTCCTGGTGACTAGGTTTTCCATTCACTTCTTGGATTTTCTATTGATATGGGCTGGCCTTGGTCAATCTTTTTAATGACCCATCCAGTACATTCAGCCACCTAGGATATACGCATACCTGTCTCTCTTAGTCTTCCCTGAGAGCAAAAAACCTCTCCCCCTCCACTGGGTAGCAATACAAAGCATAGTGGGAATCTGAGGCACACATAGGCTTCATAAAAATATTACAAAATTCCGACTTCATCACAAGTAGTAGATCCCCAAGAAGACGGTCAGTATCATTACCGCCATTTTATAGAAGGGGAAACTGAAGCACAGAGAGGTAAACGGACTTGCCCACAGTCAACCAGCAACCAAGCTGGGAACAGAATCCAGGTCTGCTCAGTCCCAGGTCCACTAGGCGACACTGCCTGCTAGTGGCAGATTTATTGGATAAAGGTGGGGAGGACAGAAGAAATTAGATTTGAGTTGAAATAATGCATGCAACAAATGAGACAGAAACGCAAACACATTAAACTACAATGAACTTGATGTATTTACTTTTCCCACAAGATTCTTTTTTTGTGTGTGGAGTCCTCTATATAGTCAACTAATGCACCTGTGTTACCTATATTTATTAAAGTCCTGGCAGCCCTGGTGGAGTAAAATGGCTGATGTTTAGAAGCAGAGCAACTGACCCTGTTCTCACTGATTAAAACTATTTGCTCACAAGCTATCAAGAATCCAAATAAACCCAGTGATGGTGGCCTTAAAATAGAATTTCTATGCAGAATCTCAACTTCAAATGTGCTTCCCCACTTCTGCAGACATCAAACCAACAACCTCTGAACACCTCACTCCTGGATTGTATCTAAAAGATGGCTGCAATGCCAACGGCTAGTGATCATCCTGCAGTCTGGGCTGCATAGAATCACATAGCCAATTGGAGCAGCCAAGGTCAGACATGGTTGGCTTCAGTGTTACTCCTGATTGGTCTATATGCTAACAAGAGGAACTTGACTGTGCTGGACCAAGCACACTGTGGCTTCTCTCTCTACTCCTTTAGGCAGAATTCCCTGAACCTAGTCTAGTAGCCCAGACATTCTAACACGATGGGGTATCATCCCTCCTCATTTTGACCATATTGGAAGGGGCCCTCTGCTAGTAGAGAGGCAGGACAAATTTAAGAAACACCCTAATCCATTTATTGTTGTTAGTCTTTATCCTGTAGAGATGCTCAGATGTCATCTAAAAACAGCAGAGGAATGAGATTATGAGGAAACCAGGTTATATATTTGTCTTAAAATGTGATCTAGGAAAATATGTTGCACACTGGTCAAATGTGTCTTCGTCCCCATTTAGTGACTGGACAGTGTAAGTGGCTGATGAATCTGCTACTGCTTTTAAGCTGCTGGACCTAGTCCTTTAGTTCAATCAGTAGAAACTTGTGCTTTTTAAATCCAGAAGTCTCAGGTTCAATCCTCTCAGACAGCTCAACCAGGGGCACCAGTATAAATAGTTCACTGTTGACCAAGATTAATATTGTGGCTGAAGTTTAAGGAGGAGTCTCAGTTAACAGAAAGAATAACAGTTCTTTTAATTTTGCAATATTCCCCTCTCCCACGCCCAGGTAAAAGGTCAAATTATGTGGAATGTCTCAGTGCCATACTGAGTTGGCATGGAGTGAAGGCATTATTCTTGTAAGAGGCACAGTAGAAAACGCATATTGTGGCAAGTGCTCCTTGATGTGCAACTATCCTGGGGCTAGCTACCGAGCTAGGGATGAAGCCATAGCTTCTGCCCTGCCCTGACACTCCCACATGGTGGAACACACACAGTGACATTTTGGGTTCACCCAGGCCAGTAAGGGGTTTGGTCACCATCTGCCTTGTAACCCTGGGTGTCTTGTGGCTATGTAGCTTTGGTTCAGAACTCTGACCCCAACAGTATGCCAGCAGCCCACAGGCCACACCCTGGCTTTGCCCAACCTGGTTACTCCTTGCAGGCTGTTTACTCCTTAGCACCCTTCCAGCCCCGAATTCATCCCAAAATCATCTCACTGCAGGGACCAGTCCTCCTCTCTGGACCTTCATAGAGAAACCATTGGGTTCGCTGCCTTTATAGAGAGAGTAAAACATTCCTTACTGAACTTATACAGACTGACTATTTATAATGAAAGCAAAACATGTTCATTAACAAAAAAGCAGGGATTAAGTGATACCGAATAAAAGGGATAAAGGCAGAGGTGGTTACAAGCAAATAAAAGTGAAAACACAGATCTAAAAGTCTAAAACTTAATCTAGCAAGTTACAGTCTTTACTCAAGATGGGTTTCAGAGTAGCAGCCGTGTTAGTCTGTATCCGCAAAAATAACAGGAGTACTTGTGGCACCTTAGAGACTAACAAATTTGTTAGTCTCTAAGGTGCCACAAGTACTCCTGTTATTTTTACTCAAGATGGTTTCTCTCACCCAATCTCCTTTGCAGCCTTTCACTGACCAAGACCCATCACACAGATAAAATCACTTGGTTTTTCTCCCCTAGATCAAGGATAAAGATGGAATCTCTCTCTCTGTTCCTTATATCCCCAAAGGGATGTCTTTGTCTGACAAGTCTGGAAGGCCTCCTGGGGATTCAGTCTCCTGTGTCTCTCTGGGAGGCAGGAGCCACATTAATGCTCTGTCTCTCGAGTTCAACATCAGGATAACCCCTGCTGGTTTAGCTATATGGCTTTGTTTATTGCTAATATGTAAATGAGATAAACCCACATTCCTTTGCCTAGGACAGTCCTGTTTATCGCCTTTACCTAGGCCAGGCTATCGGGTCTTAAACATGTTCTACTAATATCATACAGAGGGAATTCATAACTTCACATATAAGGTTAACACATGCATTTTACAATTATATTTCCGTAATAACTATTATATTAGCTTTCACATGATACCTAACAAGGCATATTTTGTATAAATATTATTGCAGTAGTGTGTAGGGTGTGAATACAGAGGTACCTAGGATATTCCTCTCTCTCTCACGCGGGTCCGAAATGCTTACCACTAAATTATGGCTGCCTACATTGTAGCAACACTGGGGGAGATGATACATCCTGCACATTCCTCTCTTCTCGCTTACCTGGGCAGAGGCATTTTAAATTTAGTCCATTACTGAAGTCAAAAGCAATTCAGATTATTTATTGTTACAACTTCTAGAAGGATCCAAGTGTATTAGCGGTCTTGGGGTAAACATCACCCTGGAAGGGAAATGCATTCTTTAAGTCAAACACACAGATACATGTGTTTTCTGCATGCTTATTATTTTTAAAAAATTCAATCAATTTCATTTTTAAAATAAACTTTTCCACATTAGCACGGATTTATCATCAGGTGATCAAAGAGTAATCATATTACCTTTTATACACACAAAAATCAACACTACACAATGTAGTTAAATAGGACGGAGTGTAATGGGAGGGTGCGAACGTTGTCTGATTGGGTTGATGGAGGATAATAAATTGTCACAGCTCCAGGACAGCATTCACAGCTGGCTTCTGATTTTTCAAGGCACATACCACCAGTTAATCCTTCACTCTGGGAGTCTCCTCACCTTTGAACCTCTTTCTAAAATGAAAAAAAATGCCAACAATTAAACCAACCAAGAAAGCAACCTGGGTTTTGTTCAGGTCCTAGATGCCATACACAGCATGTTAGAATACTCAGAACCCCAGGTACCCCTGACCTCACCTACAGCATGAGCCCTACCAACATATGACTTTGATCTCAACTTCCATGAATTTGTTTAGTCAGAAAAAGGATAAAAGATGGAAACACCTTTTCCAGTTCTAGGATAGAAGAGAGAAAATCTTGTTATGCAAGCCAGATGGCAGGATCTGAGTGTGAAGTCTTTGGAGGAGAATGGAAATATCCACACCTTCACTGGATAAAGGACAGTTTACTGTACACCTCACAGGATCCTGGAAAATAGGGTGACCAGACAGCAAATGTGAAAAATCAGGACGGGGGTGGAGAGTAATAGGAGCCTATATAAGAAAAAGACCCAAAAATCGGGACATCTGGTCACCCTATCCTGGAATGCAAAACTGAGATTGCAGAAAAGCAGAGAAGGATTAAGTGATGCAAGAGTATTGGGGTCCCAGTCAGTAAGGAGGGTGCCAAACTTCCCTCAATCTGCCAGCGATGCTCTTACTAATGCAGGAATCATGGTACACCCACATCTTGAATACTGCATACAGATGTGGTCTACTCATCTCAAAAAATATATACTGGCATTAGAAAAAGTTCAGAAAAGGGCAACTAAAATGATTAGGGATTTGGAACGGGTCCCATATGAGGAGAGATTAAAGAGGCTAGGACTTTTCAGCTCGGAAAAGAGTAGACTAAGGGGGGATATGACAGAGGTATATAAAATCATGAGTGGTGTGGAGAAAGTGAATAAGGAAAAGTTATGTACTTGTTCCCATAATACAAGAACTAGGGGCCACCAAATGAAATTAATGGGCAGCAGGTTTAAAACAAATAAAAGGAAGTTCTTCACACAGCACACAGTCAACCTGTGGAACTCCTTGCCTGAGGAGGTTGTGAAGGCTAGGACTATAACAGGGTTTAAAAGAGAACTGGATAAATTCATGGAGGTTAAGTCCATTAATGACTATTAGCCAGGACGGATAAGGAATGGTGTCCCTAGCCTCTGTCTGTTAGGTTCACTCCCTCTGGCCGCTGTCAGTAGACAGGATACTGGGCTGGTTGGACCTTTGGTCTGACCCGTATGGCCGTTCTTATGTTCTTAAATAATCAAATTCATGCGCAAATTAATGTCCACATTGCACAACTTGAATGAGCCTATATTTTAGTGAGTTATCAAAACCAGCAGGGGCACCCGAAAAAGGCAGATCACCAACTGCAGTGATGGCAGATATTAAAGGCATGCGGCAGAGCTCTAAAGGCAGAAAAGGGAGGAAAAGTTTGATTTTCACAGGGCATGCAGTCCCCATCTTTGCACCAAAGGTAAACCACCTAATTCCGAGTAGGTGGATTAAGGCAATAGCTCTGTTTAAATTGTCCTTCACAGATGAGAAAGTGAAAATACTTTGTGAGACAAGATGTGATTCTTTTTCTTTGGAGAACATAAACAACAACAGGGAACAAAGTGACATGGTCTAATCTGGACAAAGTAGAAGAGTATTTGGGCAGCACTGAACAGCAGTGCTAGAATTATGGCAAATGCAGACAAACCTTGAAGGGGAACCAGATCTAAAGAATGTGGACTGTCAGATTTATGGTTTCAAAGAATCAACAGATGCAAAGGACCTGTTAGAAGAGACCTATTCCACCTTCCTACAAATACGCGATTATTCTTCATTGTACAGTTATTGTTTAGTCAAGTCAAGTTTTAAACATCTCAAATTGGGTTTCTACCACTTCTTCTGCAGATTATACACTGCCTAATCAATTTCACCATCAATAGTATCCATGGGCTGGATTCTCCCCTCACGTCAGTTTTACAATGGTGCAAACTGTATTGAAGTCAATAGAGTTACTGATGGTTTATATGAGTGGCAGTGACAGAAGGATTGGGTCCCGTGTGTACATGGCATAAGTGCATGCTGCCAAGCAATGCGTTGAGTAGAAATCAGACTTTTACAATGGCTGAGAAATGCTGAGTTAAGAACACAATCAATACAAGATCCGACTCATGCCTCCAAAA
Source organism: Emys orbicularis (assembly GCF_028017835.1). NCBI lineage: Eukaryota > Metazoa > Chordata > Testudines > Emydidae > Emys > Emys orbicularis. The sequence continues at coordinate 64,512,561 of NC_088689.1, forward strand.
AAAAAAAAAAATTTTTTTTTTTAAACAAATTGACATTTTTTTTTAAAACCACACACACACACACTTGGGAAAAAAAGATATGCAATTCATGCTTGGTTGAGAGAAGTTCACAGCTTGATTATAGAAAGAATCATCTTTCTCATCTTCAAATTCATTCAGATGCAAGGCAGCAGCTGGTTTAGCTGCCGTTTGTCTTGCTTTGCATGCAGTATCAAGTTATCTTTTTGTCAGCCAAGCCTCAAAGTTCACACATTGCACCTAGCAGTATCAAATGTTTCACTGGCTTTTTTTGGTATAATTTTTAACTGTAATAGCAACAAGATTATTTGGGGAAGGGAAAATACCATAATAGGATAAGGAAGTTTAAAAGACAAGTTAGTCTGGCTGCTTTTGCAGACCTTGCCACTTCTCCAGCAGATCCACTCTGGACTCCAGGCTGTGAGCTCTTAAAGCTAATTTATCAAGTACCGAGTTCACCAAGGTTGTAGCTAGCTGTCACCATTCAGTGTTACAACCCAATGCTAGTTATTCATGGTCTTACAATTAGGGTAGAAGCCTAGCCCTTGTGGTTTGAAAATAAACTCCTGTATTTCTTATGATAGGACCCCAGGATACATGGAAGAGCCCTGACCGTTAAAGAAGTAGAAATACTGCTTCCTAGAGAACCAGTTTGGGTGATTAAGACACAAGCCTTTGATGGAGGGGGAGGATTCTAGAGATATTGTACATGGCCTACTCAGATATCCACAGCATTCCAGGGGAGCTCACCTGCTGTATCACCCCTTAAAAGGCTGAGACTGCACTACATTCTACAGCCAGTTTGCCAGCTCCATTGGATGATTCAAAGCATTACCTTCTCCTTACTCACTCTGAACCTTCATGATATCAGGGAGCACTATCTGTAATTTTGCCTAGTCCCAGTGCAGGTTGGGGCAAATCTAAGGCAGAAAGAGAAGACTTCTTCGTTGCATAACAAGGCCCATAATCAGACAAACCCTGTGACTGAAGCTCTTTACCAACATATCAAACAGTACAAGGCAGTGGCTCTTGCCATTCCTGCCAATGTGCCTCAACATGAACTTCACTGAATCTTTGGGCTGTATTTTGAGACTGCCAGTCAGGATACAAATTGGTGTCAGTTATGCCTGGAGAAGAGTAGTTTGTGATGGGAACATATAGTATGTACAGACTACATATGGTAAGGACTTGAATGCTACTGAGGTAAATCTCCCATTTGGAACATCAAATTGGCCTATTTACAGATCTCCTGAGCATGCAACCACCTGATTTCCTGCTTTTGGAAAATCACTCCCCTTCTTCTATAGCTTAAAACTGAGGCTTCTATTCTTAATCTCTTGTCTCAAAGAATTATGCTTTCCCCAGCAGTAAATGGTAGCATAATGGAAAATGTACAGGAAGAGACCATATTCTGTACCTCAGAATATGTAGAGATGGGTCTGAATCATGAAACAAGAATCCAGATTTCTAACCCCTCAAAGTATAGGGCCCAGGATCTCAGATTCAGGGTGGGAGGCTGTCCTGGCCATTAGAGATTGATTGAGGCTAGCTGTGAAATTTGGATCAGAGCTCAAATTTGGAACCCAAAGTTAACAATTTTAGATCCGATTTTTTTCATTTTAGTTAATCTCTAAATAGATTAATGACTTTTTTTAAGTCACCAACACTCTGTTCAGACCATCAGCTTTGCATACTGCATTTATAAATATTGTTCTCAGACAAAAAAAACACAAACGTCCTCACCCTGTTGAGATCCTCCAGCCTGGACCACATGGGATCCAACATATGTTTAACTGACAGAAATCCAAGTAATCCAAACAAAGGCATCACTCTGGATGTTGATAATATAAAATACCTAATAACCCTATTTGATCAGAGAAAAATCTCTTCAATGAATGACTACTTTGCATTTATATAGCATTTCTCACCAGAGACTTTCAAAAAGATTTACAGACATTAATTAAGCCTCACAATACCCATTTTACACCTTGGTAAAATGAATCACAGCAGTGGCTATACAGGGCTAGATCCAGGGATAGCCTACTAGGTCTTGACTGCTAGTCAAAAGACCATGGAGTCCCCCTAGTTCTAATATCTCCAAAATCCCCTTTCACTAAAAAGTATCACAAAAGAAGTGTGAGCATTAGAGGGATATCCCACAGTTCTTGAGCAGGACAAGGCAAACTTTCTTATAAAGGAAAAACAGACAGATAGGGACATTACAAGGGAAGTAAAGGAACGAGCCTACATATTCCATGCTAGCCTTAAGGGTCTTTTTCAAGAGCATCACTAGAAAAAAAGATGACCACATTTCTAATTTGGATGTCATTAGCAGTATTTGGCCGTGTGCAGTATTTCTCTTGGCTAAATATATTACAGCATCAACATGCGGATGCCATATAGGTATTCTTCAATTATGCTACAGTATCACTTTGAAATATGTTTCAATTTAAAGTGACACAATAATCCTACATTCACTCATTCTTTAATTTGAATCACTGGTAATGCAATATGGAAACAACAGACAACATACTGTCTATTAGCAATTTTACAGTGAATCACTGCTGGAGTCTGTCATCTTAATATTTATTTAACTGAGCCCCATATGATCTATTTGAACATAGCACATATTCCTGTCTTTTCCTTTCTGACATCATGTGTATAAAAACAAATTTTGTTCAGTGTATGAAATATGTATACATCTTATGCAAAAAGATGTATAAATGCATGAGGTTAACCCCTAAAGAATTAAACAAATACAGAATACCACTAATTATGTTTATTTATGCTTACTTATTTTGTGCACACAACCTCAGGGCTGTATTTTTATAAGCATATTAACAGCATGTGGCATAGGAAAAGGAGGGTTGTTTGGTTAGGATCATGGTACTGGGAGTCAGGATTCCTGGATTATGTTGTCCTGGTGGCCACTAATTCACATTCACAGTCGGCCATACCCTGGGCTGGACATAAGAAATGAAAGAACTAGCCCCCTATTCTGATCAGACCACTTCCTCTTGGTGGTGGAAAAAAAGAGCTCTTGCTCTTGCAATTCAAGAAGAAACCATCACCACTGTGCTTCGCTAACCAGACTGTCTTGAACCTTCCCAGATTCCAAAACTTGCTTATGGAAAAAACTCCTCAATTAGTGAAGTAACACAAGCACTTCCAAATTCCACAGTGCTCTCCTTCCACTCCACCACCCACAAAGATCAGGATGATTCTCCAACAAACAGTGAAAGGAGCAGCAAAGGGACCCTAGACTTCTCTTCCACAGAGGCAGCAAACCTATGCTCTGCAAACGTTTTCCAGACCACAAGTCACATCAGAAATATATATTGCCTCCTCTTGCCTTAAGAGCACCTCAGTGTCAGAGGGTAAGGGGCTCCCTGGTAGGTAGCAGTGAGTCTCAACTGACCTGACCAGTTCACTGCACCCCACACACTGTTGTCATGATATTTTTTTTAAAGGGGTCTTGTAAAATATCATTGGGAAACTAGTAACTCACTGGTCATTAATATTCTTGTGTGATATATGCATGGTTAACATACAAACAAGGTGTGACTTAAGCCAATGAAAAGTATGTTATATGCAAGGCAAACAAAGCCAGGTGAGTGAGTGGGGGGATGCCCACTTAACCTCGACTGGGCATGGAGACTACACCTTCAGGAAGCCTTCCTGCCTCCTGTGCAGGGTCAATAAACATCGGGAAGATATAAGCGAAGGGGGGGGGGGGAAATCCTTCACTTGAGGCGGCAAAGAATCCAAGCACTTTGGACTCTGTGTTGGAACCTGGCTAAAGACTGGCCAGCCATGCTGGAAGAATGACTGTGGTGAGAAAACTACTTGGAGCAGAAGACTGCAGTTTGTTAAGTTAGACTTAAGCTTTAGAATCTTATGTTTACCTCTGTTTATTTGTAACCATTTCTATCCCTATCCCTTCTACTTGGTTTCACTTAACTCTGTTCTGGTGTTAATAAACTTGTTTTACTTTTGCTATCAACCAGCTCAGTGCTGTGTATTGACGTGGAAGACGTGTTAACCCCAATTAAGCTAACAGGCTGCTCGTTCAAGGAGCAGCGAGTTCACTAAGGTTTTTTGAGTATTACAGTGAGAGGGATTGAACTTTGCAGAGAAACATTTTTTGGTGGATCTCAGGGCTGGAAGGGTTGTTGAAGTCCCCCTGCGAAGAGTAAATAGGCAGTGGCAGCCATGGTATGCTAACAATGTAAATGACAGTCTTGTTTGTATGCCAACAATATAAAGGGCATGAGCCACATCAACATAGATTTAAGGCACCCAGGGCTGCAAAGTACGTGTTGACTGAAACCCTTTTACTGGCATGGGTGAACCCCAAAGCGTCACACCTCCCCTCAACCACAGAGCCTAGCACTTCTCTTATTTCACAGAGAAGATCACCCACATGAGGAATGGCCTCATAGGCTACCAAGAAGTAGCTAAAAGTGTGAGATCAGGAACACAACACCATCCCTTCCAACACCTGAGCCCATTTACAAGCCTAATAGTCATTACACAGTAGCTCTGATTGCTGTCAGGGCTTCCATCTGTTATTCTGATCCCTGCCCTACCTGGGTGGGTGGGGAAAGAGAGGACACTAGTAGCAGAACTGAACACTAGTAACAGAAATTGTCTGCATTTCCTCTGCTAAGGAGAAGCTACCACCCATTGTAAAATATGCAATACTCCAACCACTGCTAAAGAAACCATCCCTTGATGCTAGAGACCTTTCAAACTGTGGCCAAGGGTCAAGCCTCCCTTTCTAAGCATGAGAGAGAGCCTCCAATCCTGCTTTTTCCAAGAACACAGATGTCATAAGTTAAAATTTCACATTATAGGGTCTCTTGTCAGGATTATTTGCTTCTTGCTACTGGCTCCTTTTGTCTTGGTCACTGGATGGGCAACTCTGTTCTTAGTCTGTGCCTAGAATGATAGTATTAGGAATCTCATTTTGGGAGGAGAGCTCCACCATAGGATCAGCTACTCAAATGCCAGGCTGGAAGAAAAAAAATCTGCTTGATTGATGTAGGCCAATTTACATAGGGCAAAGGGCTTTCCACTTTTTTGTCTTTCATCTACCATCATCTTAAAACTGCAAGGAAATAAGCCATTTGAGGGGAAATAACATGGTATTATTCCTTGACTGATAAGCTTCCAGTGTAATGCACAAAATGTTCCATATACCCATTCTGCCCTTGCAGATATAACATTCACATTTGAGCCCATTTTTCCCCTCCTCTCTTGTTCTCATTGGCGTTCTCCCCCATTTCTGACCATATGTTTCCTGAATTCCTGGCAAGCTTCCTGAGCTGCAGAACAAAATTTAGACTAGAAATGGAGAGTAGCACTTTTTCATTCAAATTAAGGGAAAAATCTGGGCTGCTTGAGATATCCAAATGGGCAGAACAGAACCTTAAGCAGGCCTTAGTTCTTTAATTCCTATTGGCCAAGGAGTGCAGAGCTAGCCACAGATTTTGTAAGCCTGATTAATGGGCAGAGATTAGTATTATTGAAGTGGACTGTGCTTCATTGAAATATTCAGTGTCTCATATCAATGTCACACGCCACAGCGTTAATGGGATCGAGATGCAACAATAATAGTTTCCATGACAATGCAGTACATTTAGTCAGCAGCACCTCCCTGGGTAAACAGTAATCCTTCGGAAAAACAAGAAGGTCATTACAGCAGCTTGTCAAATCAATGCAGAGAGTGTCTGAGCCGATTAAGGCATCTTCTCTCAGCTCTGACATGGTGTCAATAGTACTGGGCCACTAGTACTCAGTCAGATGATTGAAGTGAAATGCCCATCAGTCAGGGACTTGAGGTGGACTAATGATTCCCTGTGCTGCCTATTAGAACTACATGACAACTCAATCCTGTTTGCTAAAAAAAAAAAAAAAAAAAAATGACCTTGTTGCTTTGTTTGAAGCTGAATTAAATTGACAACAGCAGCTAATCTTTACCTAGGGCGATTAGCAGAATTAAAGTACAACAACAAAGGCACACAAGGTTTTATGTTTTATCTTCTTGGTTTGATAATTGCTCGCAGATCTACTAGGGTCTACTCTTCGTAACCAGGCACAATGTAAATATGTATTCCAAGCCAAGTGGCATTTGAAGGGATCTATGCTAATCTCTATGCATCAGGGAACTATTTAAGATAGATAGATAAATATATAAATAAATAAGTGTGCTTAGAGAAAGTCTATTCCAAAAATAAACAATCATCAGAATAGAGAATTTCAGGAATCTTCTAAATGTGCTGTTTAAGTCTGCACCCCCTGCATATTCTAATGTAGATTGTGCGCCCAATTCTGCACCCTGACTCTGCAACTATTTGCATCAGTAGATGCTACTCAGCTTGAGTAAGGAATGCAGATTTGGGTTTGCTCTCACTCTAAATATTGCTGTTAAAATCAATGCAATACACTGTTTAATAGGATGGTTTTTTTCCCTGTCATTTTGCAATATATTTTCAGCAATATCACAATATGTAGATTCTTGTTTTACACTGTTATATTTAACCAGGAAAAAGCCTAAACAAAACTCAGGATAAAACACACAAGTGCATGAGTACACATGCTTCCCCCCCCCCCCCCCACTTGAGGCCATTTTAAAGTGATGTGCTTGATCAAAGTCTTCATGTCCACATCATGTTTCTCTGCCGTTTATCAGTTTACATTACTGACCTACTCAATCAAAAGGAAGAGAGAAGTTATAAGGGGGGGGGGGGAGAAATCCCAAGCAGAATATTTCTCAGCAATATGTGTGTTAATGAGAAAAATCTGAGATGCTAGTAAAACTAAAAAGATACCCTTATTTATTCTACTCATTCATATATTACTTAAAAATGTACTTTCATCTGCAAAATTATCAGGAGAACTGAGCAGCATATACACATTTAGAGTTCAAAAGAAGTTATAGAATTGTACTACTGAAGTACAGATATGGACAAAACGGAGATTCAGGATGGAGAAATAAGTAGTGGCCCAAATTCTGCTCTTACTAAGGACCTGATCCAAAGCCCATTAGAATCAACAGGAGTCTTTCAACTGACTTCAGCAAGCTGTACAATCCTAGTGATTTCAATAGGTGCAAATGAGAACATTATATGATCCAATACGTAGAAAACCTGTGCTTATGAAAAGTTGAAATAGCTGGTTACAAGGTTCTTATGCAAAGGCTGTACTAAAAATGCCACTGAGTAGCAAGATGGATGAGGACCCAGGTCAAAGGCAATTTATGTATACCAAGAAATAATTTATTTTTGATGGGAAGACTAGATGGCTCACAGGATTGATATTGGTTTAGAAAGCCCCTCACCTCTTGGTAACCTACTCAAATCCAGCCCAAGGCATTAGCAGTTGAAAATCACACCATCTGATTTCTGTTCAATAATGTGGAGAGAGTTGGCCAGTTGGTCTAAGCCCAGTTCCCATCACCATATCAGAGGTTCACTGGAATCCACTGTGGTAGTTTCATGGTAGAGCTCAAGAAATGAACAGAGAGAGAAACTGAACTATCTCCTTTTTCAGGTGCAGAGGGCTGTCCCCCTAGAGTTTGGCAAAGCAGGATGGGGAAGCTTGCAGTGCTCTTACTATGCTAACCATGCTCTATATGTTCTGTGGATAGAAGATTCCATCTCCACATGACAGGTTAGAAGGAAATGGCCCAAATTAGATGTCACTGGTGCTGTTACAAACCTAATAGGAATTTTTCTTGCATCTGTTGCCTCTTGAGATCTGTATGACGTCACTGACTTCACTCCAACCCAGCACATTTTGCACTTTAAACGGCACTTCTAAAAATATATAATTGAGATATCCCAACATATCATACTGGCTTCCTTTAACATGTGATCTAAGGCTTTAGGCTACTGCATTATAAGCTTTAGCTTATAATCAACTGCTTACTCATTCACTCATTGAGGGAGAATAGCAACATACCGATCGCATCTGTAATGTGAGCAAACCTAAAAAAAAAGTATATAGAATGTTAACCTTCCCTGCCAAACAATCACTGTATGATCTAAACAGTTTAATAAGAGCCTATTGGATGTACTGACAAAGGCAGTGCTAGCCCATTGGGGGCCCTAAGCCCACACAACACATACTAATAATAAATAAGGGGTCCCCTTGAGCTGCTCAGGGCCTCAAGCAATAACTTGGTCTGCTTATGCCTAGCACTGGCTCTGTGTGGTGCTTACATTAATATCAGTCTTATCATTTGACAGATTTTGCAATAACTGTTTTCCAACAGCATTTGACAGGTGCACTGTTTCCTTGGTTAGTTTACATTGTACAGTAGGTTCATATCATAATGCTCATGATTTTATATAATAGTGTAGAACACACATGAGTAAACCTATGCACTTTGCTTTCAGCCAACCCAAACATTTCCTGCACACAGTCATCACTATAGCATGAAATTCACTTTAATATAAGTAATCATATTATTATTATTGATATATGCTGCTTAAATGCTTTCCATAAAGAATTGTGTAAACAGAATCACAGACTTCTATAGATATATTGTCAGTGCAGTCCCACCGGGCTCAGCTTTACTTTGTCAAACTCCAGCTAACACCATTCTTGGTGTCCCTGTTGGCAGCCTGTATAATAGGTATTGAGATCCATTCCATCCAATAGAAAGAATTAAAAAGTGTTAAGGTCTTTCGCTGGGGAATGGTTTAATTGGTGGTTGTTAATCAACCTGACCGGGTTTCACTAATCTTGATTAACTTTCCAATCTGACAATATGTGTGTGGATGTGAGAAAGGGGTGAGAAATGAGAGACAGGAGATTTTACATATTAATTCTGAGGGCTGACTAAGGGCTCTCTCATTTAAGACTATAATTATGAAATTATGTGAAGCTAGCCAAAAATACAATGGAGTAAAAATATTCATTTCTACTTGCAGGTCGACCCTGATATGATAGTAGATCATCTTGAAAGGAATATTATATATATATATATATATAAATGGAAAATCAAAAAGCATTCAGAATAGAGTCCCACTGAAAACCAAAACAGAACATTCAGAATGAATGCTTTCTCACTGGTTACTATCCCAGCCATTAACTGCTACAAAACTATCAGCACTGTAAACAAAAGCACACAACAGTGGTGTCACATACATCTTGAGAGGCAACACATACCAGAGAAATTTCTACTAGGTTTGTAGCAGCCCTGAGTTGGGCCATTTCCTGATGACCATATAAGAACTCTTCCAGTGAGTCTGTAATGCCCTTGCCATTAGCCATTGGTCAAGTGATACGAGACAATATTCTAGGTCACCTCTGAAATGTGGCTGTTCCGGAAGATACAATATTCCAGCTGGAAGGCTGATTAGTGATAAAAGAAACATGCATTTCCTGCAACCTGGTAAGCAAAGGTCACGATGGTTTCCAAGTCAGCACATCTGTGATCCAAAAGAGCATGGCAGACAAAAGCACCTTTAAAGAACGTCTGTCTCAGAGGAATCTATCTGGCAAAGAGGCTCCAGCACGGATCCTTGAGGTCAGCACAGAACAGCACACAAAATTCATTCTGGTTCTAGTAGCATTCCCTGTTTTAAGTGCAGAGAATCTCTCTGAAGATGGAATGAACTTTTTTTGATGTGCTACTGTTATCTGTGCCCACAAATAGAGATTTTACAACACATTGAGGCCAAAGTTTTCAAACTTTGTGGCCTAAATCTGGATTTAGATGCCTATTTTAAGGCCAAAATGTCTGAAAATTATGGGTTGTAGTTGTGGGTACCAACACATGCTACACATAAAAGGTGAAATTTGCTTCACAGGTTTAATACACCAAATTAAACATCACCTAGATTTTTCTTAAGAGATGCAAAAATTGCATCTGGATTTCAAACATGCCAGTTTGTAAGAGGGAGTCTCACAAAAACCACACATTAAACTAATTATTTGAAATGAGGTAACACTAATGGTTTCCCCCCATGAATACAATTAAATAGCTTGTTAAACCAAATACCAGATTTTTCTTTAAGTGAACTAATACCATCATATTTTGTTTAAATTGTAAAACAAAGCCAAAAATATTTTAAGAGACTTGTAAAAATAGAAGACTAACAAGATATCTAAGGAAATAACCTGAAGTTGTTAGCATAATAATAATCCACATGTCAAACTAAAGTTGGCTCAAGCATTTGCTGCCTGCAGCAAAACCCTTGCTGAGCCTGAAGCACTGCCATAGGTGCAACAGCCGGTGGGAATTGTAGTTAAAGAAGCTTGGGACCAGCAGTAGATAAACAGGTGTGTTGGGGAGCAAGTTGGTAAGCAGAGACAGTCAGGAGGATGCAGGGAAAAACACCAACCCAAAAGGGTTTCTGTGGAAAAACTAAAGAACAGTTACTTACCCAACAGTACCTGCATGTTGTCAGTGTGGATCCCAATAAGGGGGCCTATTTGCCTCAAGACTGGATTATTTTGAGCAGCAGTATCCGCATGCACCATGTGCCTCTTCTTGCTCTCATACAAGGGCATAAAAGATGAGGTGGTCGCAATCCTCCCTCAGGTCCTCCCAAATTGACAGCCTGTGCAGCTGAGGACTCTGAAAAGTGGCGACGGGGCAGGAGGGATGGAGAATCCACACCAACTACATCTCAAAGAACCAGTGTTTCTGTAGGATAAGTAACTGTTCTTTCTTCTTTGAGTATGTGTTAGTGCAGATCCCACTGTAGGTGAGCAGCAAGCAGTATCCTCCCAAGACAGTGGGAGTGAGGAGTTTCAGCTGCAGTCAGTCAGACTGAAGTACTGCTCTTCTGAATTTGGTATCTCACCTGGCTGCAATGTCAAGTTATGGTGTTGCTCCATGTCTAGGATATGACAAAGACCCCCGTTTTCTCTGGAATGAAGAAATATAATTTGTGAGTCCTCCCAGAGAAGGATAAACATACTAACTTGGGGAGGTCTGTACAGGGGGATCTCACCAGAAAGGTTCGGTTCAGACATTGGTGATCAATTAACGATGGTGGAAGTAGAAGATCAGAAGTGAAGACATTTAGCTGGAGCTAAGAACTGGTGGATCAGACAATCACCAGCGTCTGTCTTGCTGCCACAGGTGGCAAGAGGGAGCCAAGGAAGGGCCACAGCAGGAAGTGGCACAAGCTCCAATGATGCTGCTAGTAAAAAAAAAATCCAGTCTTACACATGAGACCTATAGTGGGATCCACATCGATACATACTTGAAATAGTGGTAAAAACTTCAGAGGTAGCAGGACAATAGTCCCAAGAAGGGTGAGAGACTCCCAGAAGGGTTTTGTTTAGGTCTAGTTCAACTAACCAGGGTAAGACTAAAATAATAATAAAATATAAAATAATAAAATAAAATAATTACGGATACGATTTAGTCACGGAGGTCATGGCTGTCATGGATTCTGTGACTTTACTACTTCTTCAGCTGTCAGCGGTTGAAGCCAGGGCTGTGCTCCCCCCAGTACACAGCTGCATCCGGGGCAGTGCACCCCCCACCCCATGGTCTCCATCTGTCATTCCTCCCCTGCCCCCTTCCCAATGTTGCCTCCCCCCCATTATTTTTAGTAAAGTCACAGACCGGTCACGGGCTCCTGTGAATTTTTGTTTATTGCCTGCAACCTGTCTATGACTTTTACTAAAAATAACGGTGACAAAAATGTTAACCTTAATTATAATGAAGCCAGATAATAGTTTGCACCTTTCATCAAAGGACTAAGGTTTCTACAAAGTTGAATCTCAGACCCATACCCTCAGGTAGGTAGGTATTACTTCCTCCATTTTACAGAGGGAGCAACTGAGGCACAGAGAGGGTATGAATTATCTAATCGCACACAGGGATTTCATTTCAGAGCCTGGAATGTGATTGAAGAGTAGAACTGGTTGAAATATTTCAATTTCTTTCTGAAAAAAATTAATCTTGTTTTACTGCCAGCTTTACTCAAGAGGCTTGACTACAAGTTCCCTACTGTAACCACACACACCCTTCCCGAAAATGGAGAGACAAGAGTAGAAAAAATGGGTAAGAGTCAAAGGTGAAGGACATCTTGAAGACTTCGAAGAAACTGAAGAAGTAAGCAATGGTATAATGTTGTGAGCAGAATGAGGGGTTGATGATAAGCTATACTTATAAATCAATATATATGATAGATAGCAACTGCAACAAAGGTTATTAGGAGAGAGGATCGTGAATGGTGATGATTCAAGGACTGACTGACACTCTTAAGTACTCATCCTGTAGTTGATATCAGAGACTGTGATAAGACTTCTTAAGCCAGATTTGAATCTCAATTATACGGAGGGGCATTCATGGACAGAGGACTGCTCTTGTGGGATGGAGAGAAAGACTTCTGGGGTGGAGGTTGGCACAACTGATTTAAAAGAGCTTTAAACTAGAAATTCAGGGGAGACAGTTGGGAGATGCTCACGATTTGAATATAGAGCAGGAGGAAAATCAAGTAAAAGAGGATACAGCAATGGAGAAAGGAACAACAAAGGGTAGGAGAATAGACAAGGGGAAAGATAGTGCCAATACCACTTGAAATTAGATGAACATTTCTAACCATCAGAGGAATGAAATTCTGGAAAAGCCATTCAAGGGGAGTTGGGGGAGAGGGGCAAAAAAAATTTATTTCAGGACTGAGCTTGATACATTTATGGAGAGGATGGTATGATGAAACTGCTACTAGCAAACATCTCCAGTGGCCAAAGATGGGACACTAGATGGGGAGGGCTCTGAATTACTACAGAAAATTCTTTCCCAGGTGTTCATATGGCCACATGCTCAGGGTCTAACTGAACACTATATTTGGGGTTAGGAAATAATTAACCCACAGGTCAGATTCACAGAGATCCTGGGGGATTTTTTTCACCTTCCTCTGCAATGTGGGGCACGGGTCACTTGCTAGTTTTGAACTAGAGAAAATGGTGGATTCTCTATAACAAAGTGTTTAAGTCAAGATTTGAGGACTTCATTAACTCAGCCCAAGACTATGGCCCTTCTACAGGAGTGGATGGATGAGATGGTCAGATTGGATGATCATGTTTGTTCCTTGTGGTTTCAGAGTCTTTGAGGTGTGAATCTGGAGCAATTTAGTTACAGTATGTGGAGTTATAAACAGATTTACATTGGTGAAAGAGCATAGTCTGGACTCCTTACATGTATGTGAGGTTTTTAATTTTTTTAAAAGTAAAAATAATGGAATTCATTAGGAAATATGAACATGGCAAATGCTCTATGGATTTTGTGAGCTTGAGAAGCTGTCCTACAAATTTTTTCAACAATGATAATAAATGCTCCGATACTCCCACAAGAAATGATGTAAAGGACAACGACAACAGCATTGATGAATATGAAGTATGTAGCCCAGTGGGAATTATAATAGAAAATTTGTTAGGCACCAGCAGGGTTTTGAAAGATCAAAATTAACTAAATTGCTTTTCTGTGTGTGGTCTGCCATGATAGCTGAAGTCAACTGGAACATTTGCATTAATGGACTAATTGTAAATACAGTGGCTATTGGCAGGGAATTCTGAATGAAGGGCCTTCAGCTCTGAAATTCACTTCTTCTATTGCGCTGACAGATCCTGAATCAGTTGACCTTCAGGATTGAGTGCAGTCCTATTTGTTTATATCATCTGATAGGGTGATGAGGATGCATTTTAGTATAATACTGGGCTTAGGTCACTTAGTTATGACTATCAACTAAATTCTGATATTCCCATCTTTTTAACACTTGTATACCTGTCCTGAGACATTATGGACAGTTTTTATACACTAAAAAAAGTATTCAGTATAGAAGCTGTATTTGAGGTGTTGAATTTAGATTGCTGGCTGAGGAAACGACAGACTCATTATGTATACATTTGTAAAGAGCAAAGCAAAGGAAACACAATAATGAGGGGCAATTTGGAATAAAATTAAAGTAATACTGTAACAACTACAACTAGCATATCGTGCCTGAAGGGAAATATCCTGAAGGGATATCTTGCCTAAAGGGATATGGTCTAGACCACCAGAGCTTGGAGCCATTGAAACCACTAGAGAAAGTCAATAATGGCAGTACATAAGGTATAATTTATTTACAATTTGAGAAAGCTTTCCATCATGTCCCTCATGACAGGCTACGGTTACATTAACAGCTGCAGTGGTTCTGATGAAGACAAAGTCAATATCAACAAACAAACAAAAAAGGGACCTATAAAATTAAAAAAAAAAAAAAAAAAAAAAAGCTGCTGCAGGCAGGAAGCAGTGGAGATCCAGGCAGCAACATGAACCTTTACTTCTTATATTTATTAAATGGACTCTCACTGGAGAGGCTACTGGCAGGACATGAAGCCTATGTAAATAAAGTCTCTTTAAATATTGTTTCTTTACACTTGATCCTACTACCACACTGAGAGACCGTGTTGACTATATATCAGAAATCATGATCTAAGCCCATTGTATATGGAGGCCACTGTGGTGAAGCCAGTCTAAAGATTTCTCCCAGTACTTCTACCCCACTCACTCTTTATTTGTATTTTTAACTAGAGACAAGGAATGGAAATTTAAGACACTTTTAGGAACAGTCACCTCCTTGATTATTTTCTCACTTCCTCTAAAAACATGAGGCCTGCAAAGAAATACAAATATAAGGAGACTAAAAGTGGAAGAACAAACAATGTTACTGGAAAGAAAGGGACTGGATACACTAGATGCAACAAACTACAAGTGACAGTGGAAAAAAGTTTATGTGAAACCTATTTTATGCAAGAAAATAGATTCTGGGCCTGATTATCCTCTCCATTACAATGGTGTAAATCAAGAGCTACTCCACTTAAGTCAGTCAAGTTATATTGGTGTATAAAACTGGTCAGAGATCAGAATCATGATAATAAAATCCAGGCTGTAAACTAGCTAATGTTCCAAAAAAGAGCCCGATTTCACTGGTAAGAAACAGGTATGAATCAAGTAGATTTTGTGCCACCTTCCTCAAACAACATTACTATTGCACCTCTATTCAGGCCTGCAAACCCCTATTACTCCTCTTACCTTGAACTTTTCCTGAGTAGAGTTTTCTATTCATCGGAACCATGTGCTCATTCTGCATGGTAGCAAAACAGCCACTTTGTTCTTGTAGTGATCTCCTAATTCCATGCCATTAAACTAAAACTAGATTTTTTACAGATAGATCACAAAAAACCTTAAAAGTTAACAGAATCCATCAAAACCAGCATAAAGCCAAAAATAATGCTAGAGACTGAAGCTTTTACAATCTCCTTTGGTCTCACTGTTTCCCTGTACTCTCCCCTCTGCTGTCTCCATCTTACCTCTTGTCTTATACATAAACGGTAAGCTCTTTGGGGCACCTAATATAATGGTGTCCTGGTCCATGAGTTGGGCTGCTGGGCACTACAGTAATTCAAATAATAGATAGTAATATTGAACTCAGACATTGCAGCTAGAGACTGATTGATTTGGCCTCGACATATTACAGAAGCCTTTGTGATTATTTGATTGGCGAGACATGTGATCCGGAAAGCACATCTATGCACTCTGAAAAAGGGGGACATGGATTTCTGCAATAAAAAAAATTACATAACATTTTATTTGATTAACTACATAGTTTTTAGAATTAGAAAAGTCCTGTTAAGTTGTCTAGCCATTTTATGTAATCCACTCATGTTACACATCACTTATACAATCTAACCTTGAAGACTGTCATAAAAATTAACTATTTCATGTACAATATCTACTCTCCTGTCCTTCACCATAATAAAAGAGAAAAAGATAATTATTTTGTATTTAATGGTAAAAAAAAAATGACATCACAGACAAATGAGCAAGTAGAACTTTCCAAGGCTGATCAAGGGATTAAGTTCTCAAGTATGTCTTCTGCTCTTACAGTTTCTGCATTCATACGAAGAGTCTGGTTGGTACATGATTCACATGATGCCATTTGGGACAGGCACATTCTCCATTCAATTTCTGCTGACAGTGATTGTCCTTTAAATGTCTTCAAACTATTTCCTTTTACTCCCAAACTGATTAACTAGGTTGTGGTCTTTGAAGAAATTCCTCCCAAATGATGTGTATCACTCAGTATACGTAGAACAGATACAGATGTATATTTACGTTTAGAATGATCACAGCATTCTGTATCCTCAAAAGGGATTTCAAACAAAGGGTTATGGCAGACAGAATTATTTTCACACCCCGAAGTGACAGAGAATGGTGCAAGCTATCTTCTGGAAAAAACCCACAGAGAAATAAACACAGAAATGGGTTGAGGAGGCTTTGGTTTTACAAAATCTATTTTGAATTTGCAAAACAAAATCACAGAGACAGGTCCAAATCCAATGTTCCATTCCGTCCAAATCACCAAAGGTTTGGGAATTCAGATTCTTCCCCCTCCGCCGCACCATTAGGGGGAAATAGGTTTTTGATGTAACAAAAAACAAACTCTCACCTAGGGCTCATTCAGACTTGGATTCCATTCCTCCCCTCTCCCTAGACTCCTCCAGTACGATCAAAATTCAGGGGCTTTGTATGAAAGGTTCCTGTACTGACCCATCTCTGGAAAATAATTATAACATACATCCCCTTTTAAAGGGATCAGACTTGAAGGCTTCTGAGCTCCTGGTTATACCAAAATATAACTTAAAGCAGAGCATTTCCAAAGACCCATAGTCATGTTCATAGCAGGAGGGAGCATATTTCATTCTTATCTCAAATTGCCTGTAACGTGATCTATGAATGAACAGATGACTAGTTCCTTGTGAAATGAAATGTGCCCACTGCATTGGCTGGCAGACGTGGTGTCACCACTCGGCAAAATCATATGAATTCTTGAAGGAAAAAAAAAGATTCTGGATATGAATATGTACAGAGAATGGTGTAAGCTAATGATGGATGTATTCATCCATCCATCTGACATATAACTCCCATCACAGTAGCGTCTGTGCACCTCACAATCTTTAATGGATTTATTCTCAGAATATCTCTTAGAGGTGTTGGGGTGCTATGTCCTCCATTATACAGATAGGGAACTGAGGCATAGTGAGAATAAGGGTCTTGCCCAAAGTCATTCAGGAATCTGCGGTGGAGCAGAAAATTGAACCCAAGACTCCTAAGTCTCCAAAGTTTGATGAACTTCTCCTTGAAGTAGTCAGTAAGATCCTGGGTAAATGAAAGTGACAGGACCTGAAGAAGAGCTCTGTATAGCTTGAAAGCTTGTTTCTTTCACCAACAGAAGTTGGTCCAATAAAAGATATTACCTCACCCATCTTGTTTCTCTAATATCCTGGGACCAATATGGCTACAACAACATTGCAAACAATAAGTACTGTAATCTTGTACATCCCTCAAAGCATAATTGTTGTTTTCCATTTAGTGGCAGAGTATGACTTTCCAAGGATGCTAGAAAGATCACAGCTCCGAAGGACAGCTCTGATTATGAGGGATGGTCCCAGTGACCTAGTAAGAAGCTTTAATATATTTTCCCCCACTGCTTTCCCCCTTCCCATGCTACGCTGTCAATTATAAAAGCTTACTGTAATCCACAGAGCCTATAGAGAAAGCACTTTAGACATAAGGAGGGTGAGGCAGACTTTGACTTCCTCAGTTCATGTGAATGAAAGGAGAGCAACAGCAAGTTCCCTTGAGAGGCAAAGAAAAAAAAATCTTTTCCTTTTCCCTCAGCCATGCAGATTGTACAAGGCCAGCAAAAGAGGAACAAATTCCTCTGTCAGGGTATGTGTCTTGTGTTTGTAAGGGAGAGGGTTCTCTTGATTTTATCGTGCTGCTTGTAGAGAGAATAAAATATTAGGTTACAATAATAAACAGGTGCCTCCTGAAGTCCACACTTATTCAGGTTTAACTCTACTTAGGCAAAGTCCACTGGACTGCAGTTTGTAGAAAAACAAACACTAAAGAAAGAAGAAAACAGGCA
Source organism: Emys orbicularis (assembly GCF_028017835.1). Taxonomy (NCBI): domain Eukaryota; kingdom Metazoa; phylum Chordata; order Testudines; family Emydidae; genus Emys; species Emys orbicularis. Next base: position 64,530,524 of record NC_088689.1, read on the forward strand.
ATTAATGTTTTCCAGATGCTGAAAATTATGGACAAATGAAAGAATGGAACTGCAATCCCATCAGGGCAGCAAAACAGGATGACAGGAATCTTTCCCAACCCACTGTTCCTTAGCACAGGGACTAACCACACAATCATGATGCTCATACTCCCAAAGTGCAAGGGTTACACAAGCCTACGGCAACCAGTGGTGCTAAATTCACCCAGAGGGAGCAGAAAGGGGTGGGAGGCAAAAGCAGTGCATGATGTACTCTGTTAATAACGGCTCTGGTATGCACATTGAGCCCTGAAGATAATCTGGTTTAAGTAGCCAGAATGCCTCTTTAAGATTCCTTGGGGTACACTCCCTCTTAAATACTCCCCACCCCTCCAAATGAGATTCTATCTTAAAGCCACAGCATAACTGACTCTTACAACATCCTCCTTATGAGCGCCTCTCTTTCTCTTAACAAACAAACATCATTGTTTCTTTTCTCCCTGCCTTTTCCATTCTATGTGGAGCCTAATAACTCCTACAAGTGAAATGTTGCTGAATTGGTTATAGCGTGATATCAAGTGATAATTTATTAATATTTCTACTTAGTTTATATTCTCCCAGCTGTAAATATCTATTTGACTCTCCAAGGCTAAATTCTACACCAAGATTAATTTAGCTGTGGTATATTTGATGATCTTCAATAAGTAATTATAAGTACTCAGACTAAAATTCCACAGTAAGCCATGGGAAATGCAAAAAGTCAAATGCTGGTGACGAGCAGGAATTCACACTAACCCTCACTTTGAAGATATTCATAAACTGTAAATACTGCCAATGTTGTTTTTTCCCTGTAAATTAAATGCTTCATTGAGCTGTGAGAAATGGCATGGCAGGCCATCTTTGAAAAGTTGATCATTAGAAATTACATTTGCATCATTCCAATTGCATCGGGAAAATTTCTTGTCTTCAGTTCTTAGTGGCTGCATTATCCCACAATATAGATATTCTGTTTTGGTAGATACCCAATTGCAGCATTCTAGAAGTATGATGTTCAGCTGTTCTGTACATAAAAGCACAATTTTTATTATCTATAATTTATATTGAATTAGTGCTAAGGGACAACAGACTAAGATCAGAGCCACATTGCATTAGGCACTGTTATATTAAATTGGATGGAATAAAGGGGCCCAAAGAGTCAAAGGAGTTAACATAACCCAGTAACTGTCCAATCTTAAGCAGTGTTAAACAAGGTCCAGGGTTTAGGATACAGAGACCTCAGCCTGCTTAGTACCATGGCAAACAACATTAAAAATCTGTTTAACCTTTTAACGATACAGAGAAGGAAAAACAGTTAAAGCATTTGAAATGTAAAGTATTAAGTAAGGTTTTCATTTTAACATTTTTTGTTCCATTTCTCTTTAGCTGGCAAGAGTTTCAGAAAGAAAATACCCTTGTTTGACCTTTTCTTAAATGGTATCAAAGATAGTAATAACTGTCCTTTTGGGTAAGAGAGAAGAAGTTAGTTAAGACGGGCTGGAGCTGTTGCTGCTGTTCAAATCCAATCCCATTTCATCTCAGGTGGTACCGGCGACGTTATCTGGACCCTCTCTCTGGCCCTGTCCAGTCAAATGATCTCTCAGGATTAGGATGACAGAAGCCCAGGGTCTCAGGAAACATGGGGCTGGCAGTCATGATAGTGAAGTTTGCTTCAATAGCCTGGGTCTGGTCTTCCCTCTGTCCTTCAAGGACCCAAAAAGGGAGTGATCCCATCCACTCATTATTTTCTCCACCAATTAAGCCTGATATCTGACACTATTTTATTTCATTAATTTCCGTTTCCACATCTTCTGTTTTTACCAAGCATGATTTCAACATAGTCCTTGAATCATATCACTGGGGCCTTTTTATGTTTAGACTAATTCAGCTTTTCTGTCTCCCTTTCCCATCAATATTTATTATAGGTTATTGTGGCATCTTATGAACTTTCACATACATTTTACAATTGAGCTTATAATTAGGATAAATTTGTAAGCCCAATTATCACATCATAATTATAAACACAAAGAATGGAAAGGCAGTCCTTGCGCCAAAGAATTTATAGTCCAAATAGGCTGTAGTCAGTTCTGTTCTAAAGCATGACTCAAAGAATGACATTGTGACATTCCATGTTTATTGACTCCCAGTTGCTCGAGAGAGAATTTTTGCTTGTGAACAGAGCACATTCAAATTGCCAGCCCTGCAAACTCTACTTAGGCTCAAAGGGGGAAAAGAAAAACCAGGCTGTTTTGCTAGAATTTCCCACCATTTGGTACTACTGGTCCAGTTACTGGTACAGCAATGATTGGAGCAGTAATGTAGACAGGAATTCAAGCAGCAATGCATTGTCTAATCCTGCTTAAACGAGGGTTTAAATAGTACTTAAAATGCTGATGGCCATTGGTAACCATACCTATTCTTACACTCCTACCACCAGTGGTATCAATGCAGGAAATCTTGGAGAGAGAAACCAATTATTTACAAGAATGTGAATCGAGCTGGGCTCTTTCCCCAGTGATGTGTATCATATCGCAAATGATATAGGTTCTATAGGCCAAATTAGGACCTCAGTGGTACCTTTTCCACCCCATTGCCATCTACTTCAGTCCTTTTTGCATTGATTCTGCTTGAGCAACCAGAACACAAGGCAATACAAATAGATTTCTATCACTCAAGCAAGCAACTCTGACTTTTATTGCATGAAGAGAGCAGAGCTGTTGAGGAAGATGGTACCATATATAGTTTTGGTATAGAACGTCATTTTAATAGTTTGCAACAGAAGTGACTTTTTATACCACATGTAAATCTCTGAAATTGTGTAACCAACTCCCTTCCCTGTGCTGTATGGCAAAGGCAAGTACCTTATGATATTTACCTATTAAAAGATAGCTCTATGATTATTATAGTAGCCCACATCCCAACCTGGTTTTGGAATTACTTATGTAGCAGTGCTTCTAATGGAAGTTGGCAGTTTCCCTGTCTTATACATGTTACATAAAATCTGTTCTACATTTCTTTATATTTTTAAATCGAATTAGTATAAACTAGAACCATTTGACACAGGAGATTTCCCCCCCTCCCCCCACCACTTAAATCATCATCTGGAAGGGGATACATTGTCTATTAGTCTACACTAGACTAGGACATAGATACATGCTCCCAGTTACAAAAGAGTGCTAAAAACGCAGAACCAGAGTGGCTAACAAATACTGCCTCATATAGTTGGAAACCACCCATGGCAAAATGATAGCTACTTCATAAATTTATACTGAAAGTATAGGGTTAATCACAGAGTTCTCTCTCCATTTGATAGTAATGCAAAGTACCACTTCACTTCATTAATAAAGCACTTACAGTTTGTTGCCACCACTTTTGCCTCTAAGTGCTCCTTGTTCCTATGGCCCCAGGAAGTTTAATGGGACCTTTTTACTGTAAGCTCATTTGCATTAATTTTATTTATCTTAAAATAGCAAAGAGCAGTATCACCAGTAAAATCTGAGATGGCCCAAGATTTCTCACTCAAGTTTTTCTACTCCTGCCTAAGGAAGGGCTTCAGCAACCTTAGAAAGGGTATCATGATAGGCCCATTACTAAAAACATTTCCACCTTCCACAGTGTTGATCCATAAGTCTGCAGTACAAACTATTATGAACTTTATTTTTGGACTATTACTGTGCAATAATCTGATATTTCAGATTTGCAAACAATTTTGTCATCGTGGCTGAAACTCCACAAAGACACCATATTCAAATAATGATAGGCAAACGGGAAAAGAGAGCTGAGATTGAAAACTTTTAAGCAATATGCACAGAGTCATAACAACTCATTGTATAAGATGGAGGACTGAGGAGCATGCAGCCACACAAAGAGTGAAACACTGCTTTGGATGGGAGAGAGAAAGAGATTTGCCATTTGGTTCACCTAAACAGCACAGGAGTGGACCTCTGCTCCTGTTAGATTTAGGCCTGGTCTACACTACGAGTTTAAGTCGAATTTAGCAGCATTAAATCAAATTAAGCCTGGACACGTCCACACGATGAAGCCCTTTTTTCCGACTTAAAGGGCCCTTTAAACCGATTTCTTTACTCCACCTCCGATGAGGGGATTAGCGCTGAAATTGGCCTTTCCGGGTCGGATTTGGGGTAGTGTGGACAGAATTCGATGGTATTGGCCTCCGGGAGCTATCCCAGAGTGCTTCATTGTGACCGCTCTGGACAGCACTCTCAACTCAGATGCACTGGCCAGGTAGACAGGAAAAGGCCCGCGAAATTTTGAATTTCATTTCCTGTTGCCCAGCGTGGAGAGCACAGGTGACCACGCAGAGCTCATCAGCACAGGTAACCATGATGGAGTCCCAGGATCGCAAAAGAGCTCCAGCATGGACCGAACGGGAGGTACGGGATCTGCTCGCCATATGGGGAGACGAATGAGTGCTATCTGAACTCCGTTGCAATAAACGAAATGCCAAAACATTAGAAAAAGTCTCAAAGGGCATGAAGGACAGAGGCCATAACAGGGATGCACAGCAGTGCCACATGAAAATTAAGGAGCTAAGGCAAGCCTACCACAAAACCAGAGAGGCAAACGGAAGGTCCAGGGCAGAGCCGCAGACATGCCGCTTCTACGCTGAGCTGCATGCCATGCTAGGGGGTGCAGCCACCACTACCCCAACCCTGTGCTTTGACTCCATCAATGGAGAATCACGCAACACGGAAGCGGTTTTGGGGGACGAGGAAGATGATGATGAAGACAATGAAGATAGCTCCCAGCAAGGAAGTGGAGAAACCGGTTTCCCCAACAGCCAGGATACTTTTTCACCCTGGACCTGGAGGCAGTAAACCCCGAACCCACCCAAGGCGTGCTCCCAGACCCTGAGGGCGCATAAGGCACCTCTGGTGAGTGTACCTTTGTAAATATTACACATGGTTTAAAAGCAAGTGTGTTTAATGATTAATTTGCCCTGGCATTCGCGGCCAGTATAGCTAATGGAAAAGTCTGTTAACGTGTATGGGGATGGAGCAGAAATCCTCAAGGGACATCTCCAGAAAGCTCTCCTTGATGTACTCCCAAAGCCTTTGCAAAAGGTTTCTGGGGAGGGCTGCCTTATCCCGTCTGCCATGGTAGGACACTTTACCACGGCAGGCCAGTAGCACATAGTCTGGAATCATTGCATAACAAAGCATGGCAGCGTATGGTCCCGGTGTTTGCTGGCATGCAGACAACATCCATTCCTTATCTCTCTTTGTTATCCTCAGGAGAGTGATATCATTCACGGTCACCTGGTTGAAATGGGGTGATTTTATTAAGGGGACATTCAGAGGTGCCCGTTCCTGCTCGGCTGAACAGAAATGTTCCCCGCTGTTAGCTACGCGGTGGGGGGGGGGAGGGGTGAAGTGATCATCCCAGAGAATTGGGTGGGGGATGGAGGGGGGTTAGTTGGGTTTGTGCTGCATGTTAACCTGGAAACCGCAGCCCCTCCTTTTACATTGCAAACCCATTTTAAATGGCCAACCCAACGGCCGCTTGGTATGGGAAATGAGGGCACTGCTGTTTGAAACCATTCCCACATGTTATGAAGGTTAAAAAAGCCAAAAGACTGTAGCTTACCATGGCTGCCTGCAAGCCGAATTCTGTTGCCTGGCACTGCCTGAGTGATCTCTCACACCAAACCGGCAGGCCCTCAATATAAGAGGAAAAATGCGACCTTGTAACCAAAGCACATGTGCTGTGTAATGTGAACAGCAAAATTTAACGTGAAAGAGTGTACCCATTGTTCTCTAAAATGTGTCTTTTTAACCACCTCTCCCTTTTCCTCCACCAGCTGCAAATGTTTCTCCTTCGCAGAGGCTAGTGAAGATTAGAAGGAGAAAAAGGCGGACTCGGGATGATATGTTCTCGGAGCTCCAGATGTCCTCCCATGCTGACAGAGCACAGTAGAATGCGTGGAGGCTGACAATGTCAGAGTGCAGAAAAGCACAATATGAATGAGAGGAGAGGTGGCGGGCTGAATCGCGGGCTGAAGAGAGCAAGTGGCGGGCTGAAGAGGATAGGTGGCGTCAGCTTGCTGACAGAAGGCAAGAGTCGATGCTCTGGCTGCTGGAGCATCAAACTGATATGCTCCAGCGTATGGTTGAGCTGCAGGAAAGGCAGCAGGAGCAGAGACCGCCGCTACAGCCCCTGTGTAACCACCAGCCCTACTCCCCAAGTTCCATAGCCTCCTCACCCAGATGCCCAAGAACGCGGTGGGGGGGCCTCCGGCCACCCAGCCACTCCACCCCAGAGGATTGCCCAAGCAACAGAAGGCTGGCCTTCAATAAGTGTTAAAGTTTTAAAGTGCACTGTGTCCTTGTCCTTTCCTCCTCCCCCACCCCATCCAGCGCTTCCCTCCTCCCCAACCCCTCCCGGGCTACCTTGGCAGTTATCCTCCTATTTGTGTGACGAATTAATAAAGAATGCATGAATGTGAAGTAACAATGACTTTATTGCCTCTGCAAGTGGTGATCGAAGGGGGGAGGGGAAGGTGGTTTGCTTACAGGGAACTAGAGTGAACTGTGCGGGGGGGGGTTTCATCAAGGAGAAACAAACAGAAGTTTCACGCTGTAGCCTGGCCAGTCACAAAACTGGTTTTCAAAGCTTCTCTGATGCGCACCCCGCCCTGCTGTACGCTTCTAACCGTCCTGTTGTCTGGCTGCGCGTAATCAGTGGCCAGGCGATTTGCCTCAGCCTCCCACCCCGCCATAAATGTCTTCCCCCTTACTCTCACAGATATTGTGGAGTGCACAGCAAGCAGTAATAATTATGGGAATATTGTTCCCAGACTACTGTCTACAGACTACTGTCTGTAGTGTGTGTTTGTTTGTGTTTGGGGGTTACTTGCTGTGTGCTGAGCTTGTGTTTGTCAGTCTGTTTGGTTGTTTGAAGGACCGTGTGCTGTGGCTGGCAGTTGGAAGCTGTGAGCTTCAAAGGAAGGTTTGAAAGCTAGAAGCCTCTGGTAAGTGGCTAAGCCTTAATCAGTGGGCGGGGCATTCATAAAGGCCAGGGCTTTATAAAGCAGCGCACAAGCGACCAGGGAGCTTTTGCAAACAGGGGCTGCTAACAGGGAGTTTCGCAAGGGAGTGGGAAGGGGGCGAGGGTCCCTTGCCGGTTCTATCTGTTTTCCCTTTATTCCCCTTAAAACCTATAAACCAACTACATTCAAAACTTCTTGCTTAAACAACCCTTTCAGCGGACAGGGGGCTGCAGACGGGAGTTTGACAGAGGGAGGCTTACGATGGTTAGGAAGACCCGCAACACCTGTGCCAGCACTGCTTCTGTCTCCTCCACCTGCGCCTGTAGCCAGACAGAGCGCCTGAGCATGGATGCTTCTACCCTGATCCTGGTGTGGTTTTGCAGAGACTGTAACTTGCAATTTCCACTTACTGATATCCAGGCTGGGGGGACCATCCAATGTGAAAGGTGCCTGCTGGTGGAATCTCTCAGGCAGCAGGTGGGAGAGCTACAGGAGGAGGTGGCTAGGTTGAGGAGCATCCGAATCCATGAGCAATTCCTGGACAGTGTCCATGTGGAGACAGCTGAGGTAGCTGTCAGTACACAGGACTGCTGATACACCACTGGTGGAGGAGGAGATGGCTCAGGGTGGACACTAGCAGCTGGTTACTTCTGGCAGCAGGCAGTGCTCCACCCCTGCTCTGAACCCTCCCGCCATGGTAATAGGTAACCGTTATGCTCTTCTCGATACAGGAAAGAAGGAATCACCCCCTACAGTAAAGGAGGAGAAGCCTCGTACCCCTAAGGCTGGAAGGTCTGCTGCCACCACTGCGAATAGGAAACGTAGGGTAGTGGTGGTCGGAGACTCTCTGCTGAGGGGGACGGAGGCGCCCATCTGTCGCCCTGACATTTCATCTCGGGAGGTATGCTGCCTGCCGGGAGCCTGTATCCGAAATGTTATGGAGGCATTGTCGAGGATTATCCAGCCCTCTGACTACTACCCCATGCTACTCATCCATGTGGGCACAAATGATACTGCGCGGTGTGACACTGAGCGGATCAAGAGTGACTACAGGGCTCTGGGAGTACGGGTGAAGGAGTTTGGAGCGCAGGTGGTATTCTCTTCAATTCTTCCTGTCAAAGGTAGGGGCCCGGGCAGAGACAGATGCATCATGGAGGTGAATGCCTGGCTGCGAAGATGGTGTCACCAGGAGGGCTTTGGCTTCCTAGACCACGGGATGCTATTCGAGGAAGGACTGCTAGGCAGAGATGGTGTTCACCTTTCTAGGAGGGGAAGGACCCTATTTGGACACAGACTGGCTAACCTAGTGAGGAGGGCTTTAAACTAGGTTCGACGGGGACAGGTGAGCAAAGCCACAGGTAAGTGGGGAACATGGAGACCTGGGAGATGGGTCGGAAATGAGAGGGAGTGTGGGCTATATTGGCAGAGAGAAAGGAGGGTCGGGACAAAACTGGGAGGAAAGATCAAACCAGTATCTTAGATGCCTATATACAAATGCGAGAAGTATGGGTAATAAGCAGGAAGAACTGGAAGTGCTAATAAATAAATACAACTATGACATTGTTGGCATCACTGAAACTTGGTGGGATAATATACATGATTGGAATGTTGGTGTGGATGGGTACAGCTTGCTCAGGAAGGATAGACAGGGGGAAAAGGGAGGAGGTGTTGCCTTATATATTAAAAATGTACACACTTGGACTGAGGTAGAGATGGACATAGGAGACGGAAGTGTTGAGAGTCTCTGGGTTAGGCTAAAAGGGGTAAAAAACAAGGGTGATATCATGCTAGGAGTCTACTACAGGCCACCTAACCAGGTGGAAGAGGTGGATGAGGCTTTTTTTAAACAACTAACAAAATCATCCAAAGCCCAAGATTTGGTGGTGATGGGGGACTTCAACTATCTAGATATATGTTGGGAAAATAACACAGCGGGGCACAGACTATCCAACAAATTCTTGGACTGCATTGCAGACAACTTTTTATTTCAGAAGGTTGAAAAAGCTACTGGGGGAAAGCTGTTCTAGACTTGATTTTAACTAATAGGGAGGAACTCGTTGAGAATTTGAAAGTAGAAGGCAGCTTGGGTGAAAGTGATCATGAAATCATAGAGTTTGCAATTCTAAGGAAGGGTAGAAGGGAGAACAGCAAAATAGAGACAATGGATTTCAGGAAGGCGGATTTTGGTAAGCTCAGAGAGCTGATAGGTAAGGTCCCATGGGAATCAAGACTGAGGGGAAAAACAACTGAGGAGAGTTGGCAGTTTTTCAAAGGGACACTATTAAGGGCCCAAAAGCAAGCTATTCCGCTGGTTAGGAAAGATAGAAAATGTGGCAAAAGACCACCTTGGCTTAACCACGAGATCTTGCATGATCTAAAAAATAAAAAGGAGTCATATAAAAAATGGAAACTAGGACAGATTACAAAGGATGAATATAGGCAAACAACACAGGAATGCAGGGGCAAGATTAGAAAGGCAAAGGCACAAAATGAGCTCAAACTAGCTACAGGAATAAAGGGAAACAAGAAGACTTTTTATCAATACATTAGAAGCAAGAGGAAGACCAAAGACAGGGTAGGCCCACTGCTTAGTGAAGAGGGAGAAACAGTAACAGGAAACTTGGAAATGGCAGAGATGCTTAATGACTTCTTTGTTTCGGTCTTCACCAAGAAGTCTGAAGGAATGCCTAACATAGTGAATGCTAATGGGAAGAGGGTAGGTTTAGCAGATAAAATAAAAAAAGAATAAGTTAAAAATCACTTAGAAAAGTTAGATGCCTGCAAGTCACCAGGGCCTGATGAAATGCATCCTAGAATACTTAAGGAGCTAATAGAGGAGGTATCTGAGCCTCTAGCTATTATCTTTGGAAAATCATGGGAGACGGGAGAGATTCCAGAAGACTGGAAAAGGGCAAATATAGTGCCCATCTATAAAAAGGGAAATAAAAACAACCCAGGAAACTACAGACCAGTTAGTTTAACTTCTGTGCCAGGGAAGATAATGGAGCAAGTAATTAAGGAAATCATCTGCAAACACTTGGAAGGTGGTAAGGTGATAGGGAACAGCCAGCATGGATTTGTAAAGAACAAATCATGTCAAACCAATCTGATAGCTTTCTTTGATAGGATAACGAGTCTTGTGGATAAGGGAGAAGCTGTGGATGTGGTATACCTAGACTTTAGTAAGGCATTTGATACGGTCTCGCATGATATTCTTATCGATAAACTAGGCAAATACAATTTAGATGGGGCTACTATAAGGTGGGTGCATAACTGGCTGGATAACCGTACTCAGAGAGTTGTTATTAATGGTTCCCAATCCTGCTGGAAAGGCATAACGAGTGGGGTTCCGCAGGGGTCTGTTTTGGGACCGGCTCTGTTCAATATCTTCATTAACGACTTAGATATTGGCATAGAAAGTACGCTTATTAAGTTTGCGGATGATACCAAACTGGGAGGGATTGCAACTGCTTTGGAGGACAGGGTCATAATTCAAAATGATCTGGACAAATTGGAGAAATGGTCTGAGTTAAACAGGATGAAGTTTAACAAAGACAAATGCAAAGTGCTCCACTTAGGAAGAAAAAATCAGTTTCACACATACAGAATGGGAAGAGACTGTCTAGGAAGGAGTACTGCAGAAAGGGATCTAGGGGTTATAGTGGACCACAAGCTAAATATGAGTCAACAGTGTGATGCTGTTGCAAAAAAAGCAAACATGATTCTGGGATGCATTAACAGGTGTGTTGTGAGCAAGACACGAGAAGTCATTCTTCCGCTCTACTCTGCTCTGGTTAGGCCTCAGCTGGAGTAGTGTGTCCAGTTCTGGGCACCGCATTTCAACAAAGATGTGGTGAAATTGGAAAGGGTCCAGAGAAGAGCAACAAGAATGATTAAAGGTCTTGAGAACATGACCTATGAAGGAAGACTGAAAGAATTGGGTTTGTTTAGTTTGGAAAAGAGAAGACTGAGAGGGGACATGATAGCAGTTTTCAGGTATCTAAAAGGGTGTCATAAGGAGGAGGGAGAAAACTTGTTCACCTTAGCCTCTAAGGATAGAACAAGAAGCAATGGGCTTAAACTGCAGCAAGGGAGGTCTAGGTTGGACATTAGGAAAAAGTTCCTAACTGTCAGGGTGGTTAAACACTGGAATAAATTGCCTAGGGAGGTTGTGGAATCTCCATCTCTGGAGATATTTAAGAGTAGGTTAGATAAATGTCTATCAGGGATGGTCTAGACAGTATTTGGTCCTGCATGCGGGCAGGGGACTGGACTCGATGACCTCTCGAGGTCCCTTCCAGTCCTAGAATCTATGAATCTATGAATTGGTTTAGCTGAGGTCTATCCGAGTCAGTAAACTGCACCAGCGCGCTTTTAAAAGTCCAAATGCACATTCTACCACCATTCTGCACTTGCTCAGCCTATAGTTGAACAGGTCCTGACTACTGTCCAGGCTGCCTGTGTACAGCTTCATGAGCCATGGCATTAAGGGGTAGGCTGGGTCCCCAAGGATAACTATAGGCATTTCAACATCCCCAATGGTTATTTTCTGGTCTGGGAAGAAAGTCCCTTCCTGCAGCTTTTGAAACAGACCAGAGTTCCTGAAGACGTGAGCATCATGTACCTTTCCCGGCCATCCCACGTTGATGTTAGTGAAACGTCCCTTGTGGTCCACCAGTGCTTGCAGCAGCATTGAAAAGTACCCTTTTCGGTTTATGTACTCGCTGGCTTGGTGCTCCGGTGCCAAGATAGGGCTATGGGTTCCGTCTATCGCCCCACCACAGTTAGGGAATCCCATTGCAGCAAAGCCATCCACTATGACCTGCATGTTTCCCAGAGTCACTACCCTTGATACCAGCAGGTCTTTGATTGCGTTGGCTACTTGGATCACAGCAGCCCCCACAGTAGATTTGCCCACTCCAAATTGATTCCTGACTGACCGGTAGCTGTCTGGCGTTGCAAGCTTCAACAGGGCTATCACCACTCGCTTCTCAACTGTGAGGGCTGCTCTCATCTTGGTATTCTGGCGCTTCAGGGCAGGGGAAACAACTCACAAAGTTCCATGAAACTGCCCTTACGCATGCGAAAGTTTCGCAGCCACTGGGAATCGTCCCACACCTGCAACACGATGTGGTCCCAGCAGTCTGTGCTTGTTTCCCGGGCACAGAATCGGTGTTCCACGGCATGAACCTGCCCCATTAACACCATGATTTGCACATTGCTGGGGCCCGTACTTTGTGAGAGATCTATGTCCATGTCTATTTCTTCATCACTCTCGTCGCCGCGCTGCAGTCGCCTCCTCGTCTGGTTTTGCCTTGGCAGGTTCTGGCTCTGCATACACTCCAGGATAATGCGCGTGGTGTTCATAGTGCTCATAATTGCCGTGGTGATCTGAGCGGGCTCCATGATCCCAGTGCTATGGCGTCTGGGCTGAAAAAAGGCGCGAAACTATTGTCTGATGGAGGGAGGGAGGGGCGACTGACAACATGGCTTACAGGGAATTAAAATCAACAAAGGTGGCTGTGCATCAGGGAGAAACACAAACAACTGTCACACAGAATGGCCCCCCTAAAGATTGAACTCAAAACCCTGGGTTTAGCAGGCCGTTGATTTCATGGAGGGAGGGGGAAGCAAATGAATACAGAACAGATCTGGTCCATTTATTGTTTTGATCCACTCCATCTATCTTTTACATCTTAGGCTGGCAGCAGACGGTGCAGCATGACTGATAGCCATCGGCATCTTCTGGGTGCTTGGCAGAAGATGCTGCATTACGATTGCTAGCCATCATCATCATCAAGACGGTGCAATAGGACTGCCGGCAGGACTGAGTCTCCAGGAGACAAAACATGTCTGCCCAGGCGCCTCTGACCGAACTCACTGAGGAGTACGACGACGATGGCTACCAATCGTAATGCACCGCTGCCAAAAGGCAAGGAGCTGCTGCTGTATAGCAATGCAGTCCCACGTCTGCCAGCACTGTAACACGAGCGGACTCACCCCTGCGGCGCCTCCTGCTGGTCTCTCAGGGAATTAGCTCGACCCAGCCTCCAGAGCGCCCTCTGCGGGCCGGTGATCTGCCTTGCTCTCTACTTCTGGGCCCCGTGTCCCTCCCAGGACCCAGGTGCCCCTTGCTCGGGGTGCTGCACCCTGGCAGTACCCACACGCTAGGTCTCCCCTCCCAGGGGAACCCCCACCCGCTAACCCTACCTCGCCTCAGCACTAGGCCACCGCCAGTCACCATCTAGCCCCCGCTCCCTGGGGCAGACTGCAGTACAGGCCACTCATCACTGGCAAGGAGGGTTTGGACCTGCTGCCTTGGTCTAGCCCTGGGCTGCCCTCTGCAACCCCCAGTACCTCCTGGCCTAACACTAGGCCGCAGCCGGGGGCTTTCCAGGCTGGAGCTCCCCAGCTCCTCAGCCTTTCCCCAGCCCTGCTCCACCCAGGTACTCTACTCTAGTTCCCTGCAGCCAGGCCCTTCTCTCTCTGCACTCAGAGAGAGACTACTGAGCTTCTGGCCGCCCTGGCCTTTATAGGGCCAGCTGGGCTCTGATTGGGGCGTGGCCCAGCTGCATCTACTTGCCCCAATCAGCCCAGGGTGTTCTGTCTCACCCCTCCATCCTTTCCAAGGGCTGTTTTTAAACCCCTCAGAGCAGGAGCGGGTGATCACCCCGCTACAGGCACCCAGATGACATATGGTGACAGTGAGCTGAGCTGAGCGGGCTCCATGCTTGCCGTGGTATGTCGTCTGCACAGGTAACCCAGGAAAAAAGGCACGAAACAATTGTCTGCCGTTGCTCTCACGGAGGGGGGGGGGGCTGACGACATGTACCCAGAATCCCCCGCAACACTTTTTTTGCCTCATCAGGCATTGGGATCTCAACCCAGAATTCCAATGGGCAGCAGAGACTGCGGGAACTGTGGGATAGCTACCCACAGTGCAACGCTCCAGAAGTCGACGCTAGCCTTGGTACTGTGGACGCAGTCCGCCGACTTAATGCATTTAGAGCATTTTGTGTGGGGACACACACACAATCGACTGTATAAAAACGATTTCTAAAAAACCGGCTTCTATAAATTTGACCTAATTTCGTAGTGTAGACATACCCTTAGGAGCTGTGCAGGAGGTAAAACGAATTGCTCATGTGCCCCGTAGGGGTAGACAGTGCTTCATTCATATGTTGTTCTGTATTCCAACCCAGAGAGATGAAGTACGTTGAGAAGAATCCAAGCTGGAGGGAAACGCTTTGAAGATGAAATATTTGAATGAAGAGTAGGCTCTCTGACACCTGTGCACTGCCAGCCACAACACACACAATTATTCATTCCCCAAGGAGAGAAACTGTAAACCAAAGGCAAAACAAAAGATGGATTAGTGACCTTCAACTCATCAGATAGAGACAGAAGAGTAACCAAGATGAGGAATGTCTTGGAGACTCAGAAAATGAAGCAACAAAGGACTTCCTGGCTATACCACAAGGGGAGAAAGAAAGTGGCCAACATTTATGAGAGACTGGTGATCAAGAAAAAAAGAAAAGACAGACATGAACAAGTAGCATTTGCAAGAACCAGGTGGTCCCATTTGCCTCAGGAGAGGGATGATTGGTGTCACCATGTGACATTCATCCTGAAGTGGCAGTAATGAAGGATGATGATGAATATAACCTGCACTTAGCCAACAGCATTAGTTACAAGGTAAATCACATTTAGTGTTCTCCATTCTTGAAGGATGTGTGTTAAATATTGATTTACAACATTATATTGCTCTTTTCTTATGATCCAATATTATTCAGAGACTAATTTTTAGTCTTTGTATTAAATTTATTCTTCTGGGTACTGCCAATGGCTTCACAAACTGAGTTCAACCTGCCATGTAACCCTGGATGTCTTAGAAGCTCTGCTGTTGTGACTCACAGCCAAAAAAACCAACAGCCAGCAGATGAGCATGCAGTTCCTTGAGTGTGTGTGTGCTGTGGAGCCCTGGTTCAGTGCTCAGACCTCAGCAGCCTGTCTACAACACAACAGCCCAACTCTGGTCTCCACCAGCCTGGAATACTACTTGCACAGTGAACCCAACACTTTCCCAGTCCCAGATTTCCCAAAAACCATCTGCTCTGAAGCATCCAGCCCTCTTCTGGAATACTCAGAGAAGTAATAAGGTGCATTGCTCGTTTAATGAGACAAAAGCACATCTAATTATGGTTTCCTATGACGAGGAATTCCCCCCATGTCATAATGCAGTTTACCTTCCTTTCATCAGATTTGGCCAGTGCCTCTATTTCCCCTCTTGGTTGGGTGGTTCAGCCCTCCAGCTGAACCAAAACCTCACCCTTCAAGGATAAACAAAAATAGTTAAAAAGGGGAGGGGGAATCAGAACGGTCTGGGCCACAGACTTTTTATCAGGATCTGACTGGACACATTTAAGAAGAAGTTAACCCTTCATGTAGTGCTCAAATAATACATTGCTCAGCTCCTCTATAAGCTTCCTCACAGGCTTCTCTTTCCCTTCTGAAAGATCAGCATTCTTGCTCTTTCCTTGTCTCCTTCTTGACAGAGAGAGACTCATGTTAAGTTCTACCATCTGCATGGTTTGTAAACAGCCTACAGTTCTCATAATTGGAGAACTGGTTTGAAATCAAAAAGATGATATTCAATAAAGACAATCACAAAAGACTACACTGAAGCAGCACAAATACAAAATGGGGGGTAACTAGCTAGGTGAAAGTACTGCTGAAAAGGATCTGGTGGCTAGAGTGGATCACAAAATGAATGAGAGCCAACAACGCGATGCAGTTGCAAAAGAGGCTAATATTCTGGAGTGTTGAATGTAAGACACGGGTGGTGAGTGTCCTACTGTACTTGGCACTGGTGAGGCCTCAGCTGAAGTACTGTGTCCATTTCTGGGTGCCACACTTTAAGAAAGATGTTGACAAATTGGAGAGAGTCCAGAGAAGAGCTACACAAATGCTAAAGGGTTTAGAAAACCTGACCTTTGAGGAAAAGTTAAAAAAACAACTGGGCATCTTTAGGCTTGAGAAAAGAAGACCGAGAAGGAACCTAATAGTCTTCCAGTATGTTAAGGGCTGTTATCAAGAAGACAGCGATCAATTGTTCTCCATGTCCATTGAAGGTAGGACCAGAAATAATGGGCTTAATATGCACCAACGGGGATTTAGGTTAGATATTAGGAAAAAACTTTCTAACTATAAAAGATAGTTAGGTATGGGAATAGGCTACCAAGGGAGGCTGTGCAATTCCTGTGATTGGCAGTTTTTAAGAACAGGTTAGATAAACCCCTGTCAGGGATGGCCTAGGTATATTTGATCCTGCCTCAGTGTAGTGGACTAGATGACCTCTCAAGGTGCTTTCCTGCCCCACATTTCTATGACTGCTGAATTGCAAACCCCAGAATCCCTATGTTTTTGAGTGCAGGCCATGCCATAGGAGTGAGCTGAACTCTGAGCCTCTCAAAGGCCCAAGCTCCCCTGTCACACACTACTACATTTCGTGTGTGTGTTAATTTTGTGGTGGACTGGCAGTGCTGGATGCCAGTCTTTATTTACCGAACAGGTGCAAAGGCCATAGTAAGGCATGCTTCTCCCCTCTCCCTGCTGACACACCTCAGACCTGACTTAGAGGGACCAGATTTAGAGGGTGAAGGGCAGTTCTTATACCCATTCAATGCACGGCTCCTTGTTCAGATTGCAAATAAGGGGTCCAAATAATGGCAAGTTTGGGATTATCTTTGTGATGTGGACATCTATCCACTGAGATTCCCCATTTCATGTAGGCCACTGAATGGACATCAGACAGTAACAACTAACCAAGGTTGGATCTGGAAGGTTGACTTAAAGTGAGCATTACTCTATATTCCATCAGCAGGCCTTTTGACAGGTTTTCAAAAGGGGAGAAGTCAGAAACAGACTCATAGATCCCAATGGCCCCTTCTGGCCTTAGAATCATCTTGTTTGACTTCCTGTGTAACATGGGCCATAGAATTTCTCCAGAAATAATTCTTAAAGCAGATGTAATCATGGACTACATGATGTGGCATATTAATATGGTTACACAGTGGTCACCATTAGTCATCCACAGTTAAGAGTTATCCCCTCTTACACAGTAAGTTTAAGTAGCATATACAAAGGAAGAACTATTGTGCAGTAACTATGAGTAAAAGCCACTCTTTCTTAGTGCCAAGTACCAAACATCAGTATCATGACAAAACAATTGTATATCTATGTAAGGAGACAACATAATATAACTCTTTAATCCCAGCACTGTGGTTCAGTGTAAGCTAGTGTATCAAATAGTGCGTCCTGCTCTTTTTGGATATTAATCCTGACAGAAAATCTTTAGCTTTAGTCAATGTAAATTCTTTAACTACTTGGCATGCTTGTAATACAACCTGTTCTGACCCTAAAGCCTATACTGTTAATCAAAATCAAATCAAATCTACGCAAGATTTTATGCACAAAAAAACAATCAGCTCTAGTTTAGACTGAAGAATTGTACTTTACTTTGACCAAATATGAATGCTGGAGCAAATTCTAGAAGAGAAGAGAGCCACAACCAATGAAACCAGTTTTATATATTATCAATGGACGTTATCGATATCAATGGACTTACTTCAGATCCACAGTATTGAAAAAGGAGAATCAGGGTCAACACTTTTATTATTATTATTATTATTCCTGTGTACAATACGTTGGATAATTATTTTTCTCTTCTTTTGAGAACTAAATCAAATCTCTACCTATTCCCAACAATATTTCATTAAGAAGTAAAATTTCATGCTTCAGAGTAAATGGAAATTTGGCAGACTTTGCAACTCTTTTAAATAAAAGATCAGAGATAATATATTTGGTGGCTAGTAAACATTTTTCCTAGACTGTGTAATTTCTTGTTATCCAGCCATTTTAGTCATGCCTTGCTTTCTACTTATAGAGCCAAGACTCAGGAATGATAACCACTACCACAGTCATATTTGTTAAGCGTAACAGCCTTCTATTCATTGTAAGTCTTAACCTTTAAGTTTCCAATTTGGGTTTAAACCTTTTATATCTGTGAAAAGCACTCCATATTTCTTACTAATTAGGATTTCCCAAGAGAAGCAAAATAAGGTTTGCGGAATGTAAAACTAGTTTCATTAGTACAATAATTCTGCTCAGTACAGTATTTCCCCCATCACAGTTTATAATGTCCTCGAATCAGAATGCATTACTATTATATAATGAACGTTTTATCAAACCCTAGAGTTTGGCAGTAAGTTTAAGATTATGTTACCAATCCAACCATTACTAGATATGAAAAGCTTTTCTTTGATTCTTTCCTCCACCTTTCTAGTTCACCATATAACCAACTGTTTGAAAATATACAGGTTTTAAAATGAAAATTGCATGTACACCTCTACCCTGACATAACGCGACCCGATAGAACACGAATTCGGATATAACGCGGTAAAGCAGTGCTCCGGGGGGTGGGGCTGTGCACTCCGGCGGATCAAAGCAAGTTCGATATAACACGGTTTCACCTATAACACGGTAAGATTTTTTGGCTCCCGAGGACAGCATTATATCGGGGTAGAGGTGTACTAAGGTTTCATATTTTAGAATCATTTCATTAATGAAAGAAGCACAAAGTCACTAGTCATAACACTGTCAAATTCCATGGTAGTTTAGTGCTAGAAGTTGTCCTTGCTGCTAGTGCAGAACTAACATTGCAGCTGGACCAAATCACAGTCTCTACCAGCTTGTTAGCTTAATAAAACACAGGACAAGACACCGGAAGATAATCTTGAGCCCCTTTTGACACAGCCATCAAAATAAGGAGTTGCCTGGATCTAGCCATCTTTCATGTTTGCAGTAAGCCTATCAATCTGATGGTATCTAACAAGTTATGAAGAAGCAAAGAAAGACCAATATAAATACCACTTCCTTAGCTGGAGGTGGAAGGAATAGACTAGCTCAGTGGTTCTCAAACTTTTGTATTGGTGACCGCTTTCACACAGCAAGCCTCTGAGTGTGACACCCCCCCCCCTTATAAATTAAAAACACCTCTTTACATTTAACACTATTATAAATGCTGGAGGTGAAGCGCAGTTTGGGGATGGAGGCTGACAGCTCGTGACCCCCCCCCCCCATGTAATAATCTTGCAACCCCCTGAGGGGTTACGACCCTCAGTTTGAGAACCTCTGGACTAGCTGGTTGGCTCGAAGCATCCATCTTCTTGCCTATTTAAGCTTGCCCTCTACATTCAAAAAGCATCTTGTGCCAGCCAGCTATCTGGCTGATAAGGATAGAAGGGAACCGCTCCCAAGTGTAAATGAGACCCAGGATTGTACAGGTGGCCCTTTTGCCTATGGGAAAAGAGGAGATACGAAATCCTTGCAAACTGAGGTCTTGTCTTGGGAACTGGTATTTCCCCTATGTAAGGGAGGCAGAGAGGATTCAAAAGGCAGTTGAATCCTAGGGGTTGGCCCCAGAAGGTCTACCCAACCATATAACCAAAATGTTGGAGTCCTGAACACTGCACTGAACCCATTTAAGTGCCTGGTATGAAAGAACAGGAAGGAGTATATGCATGACATCCCTCCCAGTATAAAACAAATAAAATTGGCGCCTGCCATTTAACATCCATCCTACATGTCTATTATTCATTCGCCTGAGTGTTCTGATCAATGCTTTTTCCTTCTGTTCTTTGCAGTTACAGGGATATGCCAATTTACTTGTTCCAGGAATTTTTTTAAAAAAGGACACCACTGCGATTTTACCCAAAACTTTCAGCTACCTCCAGATGTAAAATTTGGCACTCAAGACATTATGTGGATCTGAAAATCTTTGTGAAGGACTGAAAAGATAAATGGAGCATAAAAGCAATTAATGGAGTGATACGTAAACTATTGGTGACATGGCCAGGTATATATCCTGTGGGATGCATTGAATTAAAGGGCCATGGAAGAAGTACTTGATAACCTAGCTGTGGTTTCATTTTTCCACTGGTCATGTTAACTCACCATGTATTTTAGTGCTGAGTCATAACACAATACCAAAACCCAGGTATGGGTAGCAAAGCAAACATGCTGTAAAAGCCATATGAAGTATAAGAACTTGGCTTGTCCTAGTCCATGATGTCAATCAGTGTGAGATGGAAAACAGGGAGCAGAGGAACAAGAGTTAGGAGAACAAAGAGAGAAAGAGGAAGCAAAAGAAAAGAAAGGATTAATTTGGTGTCAAGATTTTCTCCCCCTGGTTGCTACTGTGCTGAGGTGTCACTTTGAAAGAAGATGATGGGAAATGAGTGCACAATCCACAACCAATGTTTCAGGGCTACCTTTTCAAGGTGTATCAGGCATACTAGAGAAACTACAGAATGTCATGAGAAAGTATCTGTAACGAAAGAATGTAATATGAAGTGCCACTACCAATTCAAGCATGCTGCAGATTATGACAAGTACAAGGGTCATGCATGCCAGTGTCGATGAAGCTAATGAATTGTCAATGGAGTTTTCATTGCACTGAAAACATTATTTCCAAGAACTGGTGAGATTAGGGAATGTCCAATATATAGTAGATTTGAAGTGCTGAAGCTGATTGCAAAGCATACTACTGGGGTTGGGGAGGGACGTTGGGGAGGGGGCTATTTACAGAATGGTGGATGGATCTCTCTGAAAAGAAGAAACTGTATTATATAGCAAGTTTCTCCTCTAACATCAACCAGGCTGAAGACTAAGGCTTGGTCTACACTTACCCCCCAATTCGAACTAAGGTACGGAACTTCAGCTACGTGAATAACGTAGCTGAAGTTCGAAGTACCTTAGTTCGAACTTACCTCGGTCCACACGCGGCAGGCAGGCTCCCCCGTCGACGCCGTGGTTCCCCCGTCGACGCCGCGGTACTCCTCTCGTCTAGCTGGAGTACCGCAGTCGACGGCGATCACTTCCTGGTTCGACTTATCGCGTCCAGACAAGACGCGATAAGTCGAACCCAGAACTTCGATTCCCAGCCGCCGAACTAGCGGCTGGGTGTAGACATACCCTAAGTGATAAATACTTGCCAACAATGGGAAAAGAAAATGAAATAGATTTTGTAACTTACCCCATGTTTTGCACTATAAGTGCAGATATAGTAGATTCTACCTCTAGCTACTATATTTTGGACCTAGAGTAAGTTAAGGAACTTGTTTTCACTGGAAGCGTTCACAAAACAAAAAGCACCAATTCATTCAAAGAATGCCAAGCTCTCCAACAGCAAGCTTCCTTGGGAACAGAGGTATGGTAGAAGAATGAACAAGTGTTCTCCAAGGAAAGAGTTGATTTCAAGTGCATATCGCAGATATTTGGGGGGGCTTTGTTTTGCAGAAAGTGAATTTCAGATTCATAATCACAGGTTTTCACATCAGAAATCAGATTCTAAGATTTATAATCCTCCAAGCAAGAAATGGGCTGCCCTTATGTACGGGAAGTATACTATGTGACCTATGTACACAACCAAAACTGCTCAAAGAATGGATATCAAATAGTAACAAATTCACAAATAAGCTACAGTCCAAGTATCATTTGTGGAAATGATCTGATGAAGTATTGTGAACAAAGGCATTTGAGAAAAATCACAACTGTTTGCGGACAATTAAGAAACGAAGTGAGAGGTGAATTTAGTTGAATAAATTATTGGTTTTCACTTATTAAACTAGTTCTAATTTTAGCAAATTGTTTTTAATTTGCCCCTTTAACAGCTCTTGGTCACATCTGGGACTTTTCTCCTCTTTGGATTCCATCTGTTTGTTCACTTTTCTTGTTTTTATCTTTTTATTGCCCTTCACAAAATCTTTAAGCAGATTCATGTTGTCTATGGGTCTGTTTATGGATTTATCTTCCTTGCTGAAGGCTGTGCTTCTAAAGTGATTTCATTAGCTTTTCACTTGTTTAGATTTTTTTTTCTTCTACGCTAACTCCTTAATCTTCTGTGCATTTTTTCCACAAATAGTCTGATGGGTTTATTGGCTATATCAAGACAGGCTTTTTTGATTGCAGTTCTTCTGGAGTTTTGCCTGGGAGGGTTTAAAAGTACAAATCTTGAAACTGTTTTCACCTTATTTTGTAGTTTCCTTTGCCTTCAAAAAGAAGCATGGTTAAGTCCATAAAAAGTTACTTCTTGGCTAGTCATTAGATTTGTATTTTGTTGCATGCGTATTCTATCAGCAGTTACATTTCATTTCTGACACCAATTCCTGTGTCATCAAAGTGGGAGCGACTATTTAGGTGTTGTCCCCAGCAACTGCACATTAATCCAGAAGTCAACTGTGCAATGTTTCTCCTCCTCAACGTTTAAGACATCTAATGTAATGAACCCCTAGATGGCAATAAAGGAAGTGTGACTGGTTGTCGAAGACATATCCCACCATTCACACATAGGTACGTCTTTTTGTTAAGAAATGGCCCGGCCGACACTTAAAACTTACATCAATCTAGCTATGTCGCTCAGGGCTGTGAAAGTTGTCATGTCCTCAGCACCATAATTATGTCAGCCTAACTCCCGGTGTAAATGTGGCTAAATTAATGGGAGAATTCACCTCGCAGAGAGCTGGATTAACTGGATGGATGGAAAAATCCCTTCTGTTAATGTAAGAAGCGTCTACACAACAGTGCTATAGGAGCACAGTTGCAGCACTGTAGCTGCTGTCGTGTAGACATACCCTCAGTGAAATGACTGTATGTAACCAAACCTATCACCAAAATACCAGCTTGAGGGGAGAGATATATATATACCCACATACACACACACCCCTGCAAGATACAGGATTAGAGGTAGGATTTTCAGAAGTGCTATAATGGCTTAGGGGCACAGATCGCATTGACTTTCAATGCAACTTGTGCATCTAAATCATGCACTTTTGAAAAAATCTCTTCCCAGATGATATAGGGAAGTGGGAAACATTCAGAGGGAATTTAATTGAGCTAATTACATTGTACTTATCTAAGTATGACTGAGGCTGGTAGACACTACTGGCCCAATTCCTATTCCTTGCAGCTTGAACAGTTTCCATACTTTCATCCACCTTTCTATATTGGGAATGTCTGTGAGGGGGGAATGTCGGGGGGAGAACAAGAGCAGTGGAAGCATGTGACCGTGAGAAGCAGGCCAAGGAAAAGGAGGGCTAGTGAGGGGGAAATAGAACTCAGGAACAGGTTTGGGTGTTTGGCTAACGAGGAGGGGACGCAGCAGGTGGTAACTGATGGTGGGAGGCAGAGGAAGAAAAGAAGGGCAGCTAGTCCAATAGACAGGGGGGAGGAGTTGATGGAGACAGCATCAATACTCGGCCCCGGGAGGATACAGGATGGCAATAGGGGGACTATAAGGGAAAATGGAGACAGACAGGAGTTACGGCCGCAGGGAACAGGGGATAGATTGGTAGATTGCGCTGCCCCTAGGCAAAGGCAGGTTTATGTGATTGGGGACTCCTTACTGAGGAGGTTAGACAGGCCTGTGACCAGGGCAGACCCAGAAAACAGAAGGGTGTGCTGTCTGCCGGGCGCTAAGATACGGGATGTGGACCTGCGGTTGAAAAGGATCCTAAAAGGAGCAGGTAAGAACCCCTTGATCGTCCTTCACGTAGGAACGAATGACACGGCTAGGTTCTCGCTAGAGAGAATCAAGGGAGATTATGCCAGGCTGGGGAAGACGCTTAAGGAAGTCGAGGCTCAGATTATCTTCAGTGGGATTCTGCCTGTTCCTAGAGAAGGACAGCAAAGGGCAGACAGAATTGTGAGGATAAATAGCTGGCTGAGGGAGTGGTGCTATAAGGAGGGCTTTGGGATGTATGGCCACTGGGAGGCTTTCGGGGACAGACAGCTGTTCTCACGGGATGGACTTCACCTGAGTAGGGAAGGAAATAGACTTCTGGGAGGGAGGCTGGCTCATCTCATCAAAAGGGCTTTAAACTAGGAACTTGGGGGAGACGGTTGGGAGATGTCCAGTTAATCTCCACGCCAGATTCCAACACTGAAAAAGAGGGCAAAGAGATAAGCACAGATATAGATAGGGGTAGGGAATTGGACATAAGAAGGAGGGGGCGGATGGACACTACGGGGTCCGTACCAAAGTGCATAACTAATGGGAGAAAGGATAGACAGCATACGGTAAGATGTTTATACACCAATGCGAGAAGCCTAGGTAACAAAATGGAGGAATTGGAGCTCCTGGTCCAAGAAATGAAACCTGATATCGCAGGAATAACCGAAACGTGGTGGAACTGTAGTCATGACTGGAGTACAGGTATGGAAGGGTATGTGCTGTTTAGGAATGACCGGAAAAAAGGTAAAGGTGGGGGTGTGGCACTGTATGTCAATAATGAGCTAAAATGTAAAGAAATAATAAGTGATGGAATGGATAAGACGGAGTCTGTCTGGGCAATGATTACACTGGGTAAAAGAACTACTAGAGCCTCCCCTGAGATACTGCTTGGGGTGTGCTATAGACCGCCGGGATCTAGCCTGGATGCGGACAGAGAACTATTTAATGTTTTTAAGGAAGTAAAAACTAATAAGAGCTGTGTAATCATGGGGGACTTTAACTTCCCGGACATAGATTGGGGAACAAATGCTAGTAACAATAATAGGGCTCAGATGTTCCTAGACGTGCTAGCAGATGAATTCCTTCATCAAGTAGTAGCTGAACCGACGAGGGGGGATGCCATTTTAGATTTGGTGCTGGTGAGTAGTGAGGACCTCGTTGAGGAAATGGTAGTAGGGGACAACCTTGGCTCGAGTGACCATGAGCTAATTCGGTTTAAACTAAATGGAAGGATTAACAGAAATAAAACTGTGACTAAAGTTTACGATTTCAAAAAGGCCAACTTTAATAAATTAAGGCAACTACTTAGGGAAGTGGATTGGGCTAACATACTTAGAGAGCTAAAGGCAGATGAGGCCTGGGATTATTTCAAGCTGAAGTTGCACGAGCTGTCCGAGGCCTGTATCCCGAGAAAGGGGAAACGGTTAGTAGGCAGGAGAATTAGACCTAGCTGGATGAGCGGGCGTCTCAAAGGGGCGATTAAGAAAAAACAGAAAGCGTACAAAGAATGGAAGAGGGGAGAGATCGGCAAGGAAACCTACCTTATTGAGGTCAGAGCATGTAGGGATGCGGTGAGAAAGGCCAAAAGCCAGGTAGAGTTGGACCTCGCGAGGGGAATTAAATCCAATAGTAAGAGGTTTTATAGCCATATAAATAGGAAGAAAACAAAGAAAGAGGAAGTGGGACCGCTGAAGCATGTAGATGGAGTGGAGATTAAGGATAATCTAGGCATGGCACAATATCTAAATGAATATTTTGCGTCGGTGTTTAATAAGGCTAATGAAGGGCTTAGGAATAGAGGGAGCAGGACAGAGGGGAATAAAGGAGGGGCGATTGACATTACAGTATCAGAGGTGGAAGCCAAACTTGACCAGCTAAATGGGACTAAATCGGGCGGACCGGATGATCTTCATCCTAGAATATTGAAGGAGCTGGCGCGAGAAATTGCAAGCCCCTTGGCGATAATTTTTAATAAATCTGTAAACTCGGGGGTGGTACCAATGGACTGGAAAATAGCTAATGTGGTTCCTATTTTTAAGAAGGGGAAAAAAAGTGACCCGGGTAACTACAGGCCTGTTAGTTTAACTTCTGTAGTATGCAAGGTCTTGGAAAAAATTTTGAAGGAAAAAGTAGTTAAGGACCTTGAGGTGAATGGCAATTGGGACAAATTACAACATGGGTTTACGAAAGGCAGATCGTGCCAAACCAACTTGATCTCCTTCTTTGAGAAAGTAACAGACCTTCTAGATAAAGGAAATGCGGTGGATCTAATTTACCTCGATTTAAGTAAAGCGTTTGATACTGTGCCGCACGAGGAATTATTGGTTAAATTAGAAAAGATGGGGATCGATATGAAATTCCAGAGGTGGATAAAGAACTGGTTAAAGGGGAGACTACAGCGGGTAGTACTGAAAGGTGAACTGTCGGGTTGGAGGGAGGTCACCAGTGGGGTTCCTCAAGGTTCGGTTTTGGGTCCGATTTTATTCAATCTATTCGTTACTGACCTCGGAACCGAATGTAGGAGTGGGCTGATAAAGTTTGCGGATGACACAAAGTTGGGAGGTATTGCCAATTCGGAGAAGGATCGGGATATTCTGCAGGGAGACTTGGATGACCTTGTAAATTGGAGTAACAATAATAGGATGAGATTTAATAGTGAGAAGTGTAAGGTGATGCATTTAGGGATGACTAACAAGAATTTTAGTTATAAGTTAGGGACGCATAGGTTGGAAGTGACGGAGGAGGAGAAGGACCTCGGAGTCCTGGTTGATCGCAGGATGACTATGAGTCGGCAATGTGACGTGGCTGTGAAAAAAGCTAATGCGATTTTGGGATGCGTTAGGCGAGGTATTTCTAGTAGGGACAGGGAGGTGCTGCTTCCGTTATACAAGGCGCTGGTGAGACCTCATTTGGAGTACTGTGTGCAGTTCTGGTCTCCTATGTTTAAAAAGGATGAACTCAAACTGGAACGGGTACAGAGAAGGGCCACTAGGATGATCCGAGGAATGGAAAACCTTTCCTATGAAAGGAGACTCGAGGAGCTCGGTTTGTTTAGCCTAACCAAAAGAAGGCTGAGGGGGGATAAGATTGCTCTCTTTAAATATATCAAAGGGATTAATACCAAGGAGGGAGAGGAATTATTTCAGCTCAGTAGTAATGTGGACACGAGAACGAATGGATATAAACTGGCCGTGGGGAAGTTTAGGCTTGAAATTAGACGAAGGTTTCTAACCGTCAGAGGGGTGAAATTTTGGAACAGCCTTCCGAGGGAAACGGTGGGGGCGAAAGACCTTTCTGGCTTCAAGATTAGGCTTGATAAGTTTATGGAGGGAATGGTTTGAAGGGATAACGTGATTTTAGTCAATTAGGCATTAACGTGCCATGGCGGGTAAAATGAGGGTCCGGCTGTAGAATCTTGCCTGTATGCTCGGGGTTCTGCTGATCGCCATATTTGGGGTCGGGAAGGAATTTTCCTCCAGGGTAGATTGGCAGAGGCCCTGGAGGTTTTTCGCCTTCCTCCGCAGCATAGGGCAGGGGTCGCAGGCTGGAAGATTCTGTTGTGGCCTGCATCATGCGGGAGGTCAGACTAGATGACCATATTGGTCCCTTCTGACCTTAAAGTCTATGAGTCTATGAGGATTCCCCTCCCAATTAGCCAGGAACCCACTCTCAGCCCCCTTTTAGCAATATGGGCAGGGCAGGGCGATCATGATTCCCTGACAGCTTTTCACCACTCCCAACTGAGAACCCGATTTACAGTTGTGTAAGGTGGGCGTAAAATACTACCATTCCAGTTCTGTACATTTCACTCTGACTTTGCATAGGACAGTGGAGAATGAAGCTGGTAGATTTGGGATAGAGTTTAGCATTCATGCATGCACACTCAGTAAATGAAATCTTAGTTTAAAAGTAAGGATAAAACAAAAGAATACACAGGACAAGGAAAAAATACTAATCCATTTAATGGCTGCCCTCTTATGAAAGGACTTCAGTCATGGTGAGCTGTGAATCCTAGAATTCTGTCCCTCAACTTGATGATGATGATGATGATGATGATTAAAAAAGTCTGCAACACTGATAGCGTTTTCTATTTCCTGAATTGTTTTGCTCCTCTCTTGAAAATAAACTATTTCCAATCTTCTTAACCTCCGCCCTTATCTTACACTGAGTCTGATTCTGATCTTACCCCTGTTTTTTACTGCTGTAACTCAATTGACTCACCCAACTTACTCCTGATTTATTTATTTAGACAAAAAATGGCTTTCATCAAAAAGGAAATTTCTGTGGGAATTATCCATTTTCAATATTGTGTTTTTGGAAAGAAGTGGTGAAAGGAAAGCTATTAAATTGAATACCCCAGCTTTTGTCAACAGAAAACTAAAATGTTTTAATTTTGTTTTTCAATTTCCAAAATATTTCAGTTATTATGAAAACCATTTTGTGGGGAAATGTCCGTGAAAATGAAGAGCTTTTTTTAAACAGAAAATAAAATATTTCCCAACCAGCTGTATTTTATATATAAATGCCTTTAAGTTATTACCTCAACTGCAGCCTGTCTTTTTGCATCTGTCTTTAGACTGTAAACTCTCTGTGGCAAGCACTTTTTTTTTTTTTTTCAAAGTGCTAAACATATTGTTGGCACTTAAGTTATAAAAAAATATTTGTAATAACTAAAACCCAAATCTATGCCCTTTACACTGACCTGTGCTGAGAAGCAAATCCCTGATTTCTGCCTCTACCTCTCAACTGTTCCGTTGAAACTCCTAACTTTCAAAAACATACTCAAAATCCCTCCTTGTACCCCTGGAAACATAGAATACACATGTGGTTCTAGAGCATCTCAGAATCTGCTCCATTAACCCTCTGTGTACTAGAACTCTGGGATACAACACAATAGGCATCTTTGCAAACATCAAGAGACACCCCAGATTGCTGAGGGTAGAGCAAGCCATTCTTCTTCATCACAAGGTAAAACCCAGCCGCTACTTCCCCACAGTTTATTTTCACAAAAGTTAAACTGTTTTCAGTAATGCTTTAGATGCTGTAGTGAGAACACCATCAATAAAGCACATTATGGACTGAGTCCATGGGTGGCATCTTTCACCTCATCTTCTGTCACTTCACAAAGAACAGCTGAGTGGAGGTTCATCTGGGAGCAGGAGTTGTTTCCTCATAATAAGCCAAATCCTGAAGTCCTTATTCATTTCTTAGTTCTCATTGAGGAAACACTTCCACTGAAGTCACTCCTAATGGGAATTTTGACTGAGAAAGGATTTTAAGATTTGACCCATTAATAATAAATGATGAGTAGTCAACAGCACCTGTTTTTCAAAGATCTCAAAGCACTTCATAAATGTTAAAATTTTGAGCCCAAAACACTGTTTAAGGCAGGTAATAAATGACAGCGGAAATACTTAAAACTAAATAAATGTGGCAAGTAATATTATCAATAGTCATATCTAGAGTTGAGTGAAAAATCAGAATATCCAACCACAGGAAATTCCAATATTGCAATATTTGGTTTTATCCCAAATTGGGATTTCCTTCCACTGTTGTTGAGAAGATTAAAAATATATAGGAGGATAAAACAAACTTTCTTCTAAAGGTCACTAAATCAAGTCCGGCACTAGACTAATTTAAAATCACGACCATCTGCTGGCTCTTCAATGGCCTATGTGAAATAAGCTGGTGGTCACGGTCCAGTTTCTGTTAAAAAAATGTATATATGACAGTCACCACCATGAATTCTATCTGCTATCTTTGTTGGCAGAATGACCCGATGAATAGTATAAATTCAATTAACTGACTTAGAGAACAGTCGACCTTATTGAAAGAAAACTGGAGTATTAAAACATCTGAAACAATTTTATCTGATTTTTACCCCTGAAATAAAAAAATAAATAAAATTGACTTAGCTGGTCAAAAATGAGGGGAAATTGGTGAATATATTTCAATTTTTTTTCATTTTGAAATTTCAAAATTTGAAAAATTTAAACCAACTTTAAGAAACTGGTTTTAATTTAGCCTGTTTGTACTGTTGGACTTTTCCTGGATCAGAAACATGAAAGAAACTAAATTTCGTTGGTATGAATCATACAAACAAATAATGTCTAAGCTCACAACTAAATTACCTTTTATTAAGAAAATATTTGTGTAGCAACTAAACAAAATTTATTTTTGAATGGCTCAAAGAGATTATTAAGGATGTGCAACCACTAAAGATGTACAAGAGGGTTTTAGGTTTTTTTTATTTAAACAGAACTCTGAGCTAAATTTAGCAACAAAAAAAATGAAATAGTTCAGAAATCTCTCGTGAACCAGGATCAATTGGGTGGAAACAAAAAAAATATCCATTTTACATGATTTTTTTTACCCCAAATCAGGCAAAACACGATGGATTTAGCAGAGTCTTTCTTCAGGTCCTTGAAGTTCAAAGAGAAACCTTGTTTACCCAACCACTGATTTTTGCACGTATATATACATGCTGTGGAGAAGGAACTATGTTAACATGGAATTGTTTTATGAACTGTTGCTATAGGATAAGTGAAAGTGTAGAATGAAGACCATAAAAAATACTTGCTGAGGGGTGCACAGAGACACAGAGGCTTGGACTTCTGGACTATGGACTTCTGGACTATAGGTTCTGCACGTTTGGAACTTTGGGTGCTTGAATTTGAAGGGTTGTCAGTTGGCTCCTGAGGGAAGAGGGAGCAGGAGCACAGAAGGCGTCAGGCGAGCAAGACTGTGACCAGGAAGGGAAGCCTTCTAAGAAGCAGAAGGGCTCCTGGATGCTTTTGTTATGTTTACTCTGGTTAACTAAAACTTTATTGGTGTTTCAAACCCAGATGTCAGAGGTGTAGTCAGTCGATGGGGTTTTGAAGAGATCTGCAAGGCCCTTGAAATGGAGTTAGGAAAAGCAGCCATGATCACCCAATATTTACGGACAGGTAAGCCAAGAGGAAGCTTAGAGAGCTAAAAGGCCGTACTAGTGACCAGAAATACTGGTTGAACAAGGTGTGTGCCCAGGAAGGGGGCAGGCCATAACACAAGCACACACTCAAGATGTTTGTATTATTATAGTTTTTGCCCTATTACCATGATGGCTGATAGCAATTGTAGCCTATGCATGCTCAGTGTGGCACTCTGTTCCCTTCTAATAGTGGCTAACCCAGCTAGAGATTGATGAGCCTGTTACAGCCTTAGTTAAGTGACACGTCTTCTAACTCAGGCAGCAGTGGCTTAAGTATTAAGCTCAAGAGGTTCCTGGTTTGATCCCCGCTGCCAACAACCCACCAAGGGTGCATTGGCGTCACACAATTACAATAATGGTTTTTGTAAAGTAAGCTTTATTTAAAAAAACATTCAACCTGCATAGAAGATTTTGACCCTGCATTGTGCTCTCCATACTTGTGCAAAATTCCTATTGATATTAATGGGAGGCTTGAGCATAGATCGGGGCAACATTTCTCACACCTTATTTTGCCCACGAGGAGAATTATTCAGTATTTGTCCTTTCCAAATAAATATATATATATATATATATATATATATATATATATATATATATATATATATATATATATATATATATATATATATATATATATATATATATAAACAAACTTTTTTGGGGTAAAAGGGTCATTGAGGGCAAGGGTCTTCATTAAAACATCTCCCCTTTAGAAATTCAACACTTTTCTTCCTTGGCAACTTTCTGGACCTAGTTACTTGTGGCTGAAATAGCTCCTCCTTAATAAAATACCCAACTGAAGCCCTGCAGACTGAAGTCTATCCACAGCACAGGTATGACACAAGCTATGGCTCTGAAAGCTTCCCAGCAGTGCTTGCCCAATGGGACAGTTTTTAATGAAGCGAAGGAGGTCAGTTAGTCTATATGGCCAATTCAAACATCGGCGTCTCGTCTAACAAAACTTCTAACAAAAGTGACAGTTGTGGAGGTAGTTTTACCTATGGGGATACCTGCTCCACAGGAATTAGACAGAGACCACAGACGCCGGAGGAGTCACTCATTAATGATTAGCTAGTGAGGTCTAGTTAAAAATTAACTGGGGAAGAGGCCTAGTTAATTATTAGAGACTAGATCAGGGGTAGGCAACCTATGGCACGCGTGCCGAAGGTGGCACGCGAGCTGATTTCACTGCTCTACAGCCAAAATGCTTCTGAAATAAATGTAGTCAAACTTTACTAATTCTGGGTCACTGAGAATGAAAATGATGCTTAAAATTGTTGATTGGCTCTAGTTTTCAAGATATGCTATTGGGTCAGTATATACGACCCTTGACTTGGGAATGGCGGAGGATAAGTGAGTTATAAAGGGAAGGGATCTCAATTTAAACCAGAAATGACTAAAATACATCTTTGACTGGATCTATGAATAAATCTATGACTGGGTTTGGACAGTACTTGCTTTTTAGGCAAAACAATGAATGATGCAATCTGAAGCTGGTATTGCGTCATACATGATATGAATTGCATCATGTTATTCCTAGAAGTCATGGATGATGCAATCATAACGAAGCTTACATCACTCTGCTGAACAAATTGCCCTATATCAGCTCTAGAAATCATACAGTGTCATGCTCTCTTATTTGTCAGTGTTTGATTTTGCAAAGGGACACATTTCTGTTTAGCCAAAGTGAGCAGAGATGCCTCGTACTTGTGTGAACAGTGCAGATAACTTCTGCTATGTTTGTGGTGAAGTGACTTTTGCATCACAAAAGCGCAGTCTAACCACTATGGTTAAGAAAGCCTATCACCTTTATTTTGGCTGCAAAATTGGAGATCAGGACAAGAGGTGGGCCCCACACATATGCTGCAACACTTGTGCAACAAATCTTCGCCAGTGGTTGAACAGGAAAAGGAAATCTATGCCTTTTGCAGTGCCAATGATTTGGAGAGAGCCAACAGATCATACCAGCAATTGTTACTTCTGCATGGTGCCTCCAGTTGGGAAAGGTGTGTCAAAGAAGAAAAAGTGAACTGTGCATTATCCAAACATTCCATCAGCTATACGCCAGTACCCCACGGAGAAGGACTGCCGGTTCCTGATGCACCAGAATCATTCTCACTTGAGTCAGACGAGGAAGAGGAAGAGGATGAAACTTCTGGTTCTGAACCATCAATGTCACAGGACCCACACTTTCTCCCATCCTCCTCCTCTGAACCACACCTCATAACACAAGGTGAACTGAATGACCTTGTCAGGAATTTGGAACTACCCAAGAGTAAGGCAGAGCCATTGGGCTCCAGACTACAGCAGTGGAATCTCCTGGCAGGTGATGTTAGGGTTTCCATGTTCCGTGACCGTCAAAAGGATCTTGTCCCATTCTTCTTCATGGAAGGTGATCTTGTAGCCTGCAACAACATCATCGATGGGGTGATGGCAGCCCTCAACATCGTTCACGATCCAGATGAGTGGAGACTGTTCATTGATTCATCGAAGACGAGTCTTAAAGCTGTTTTACTGCATAATGGCAATGTTTTGCCATCAATTCCAGTTGGTCATGCAGTCCATATGAAGGAAACCTATGACAACATGAAACAACTTTTGAGGTGCATAAACTATGACCAACATCAGTGGCAGCTTTGTGGCGATTTGAAGGTTGTTGCTCTCTTGCTTGGTCTGCAGACTGGATACACAAAGTACTACTGTTTTCTCTGCAAATGGGATAGTCGTGCAAGAGATTCCCACTACATCAAGAAAGATTGGCCACTCCGACAGTCATTGGAGCCTGGGAGGAAAAGTGTTCAGCATCCACCACTTGTTGAATCAAGGAAGATTTTGTTATCACCCTTACACATCAAGCTGAGTCTGATGAAGAACTTTGTCAAGGCCATTGACAAAACACAAGCAGCTTTCAAGTACCTCCGTGGAAAATTTCCAAGGTTAAGTGAAGCTAAGATAAAGGAAGGTGTCTTTGTTGGTCCTCAGATTCGTGAACTTCTTCGAGATGATGCATTTGACCATGCACTGCGTGGCAAGGAAAAGACAGCATGGAAAGCCTTCCAGTTAGTGGCAATACATTTTCTCGGAAACAACAAGGCAGACAACTACAGGTTGTTGGTGGAAAACCTCCTCAAGGCATACAAAAGCCTTGGTTGCAACAAGTCACTAAAGATACATTTTTTGCACTCTCATCTAGATTTTTTTCCGCCGAACTGCGGAGCAGTGAGCGATGAGCACGGCGAGCGATTTCACCAGGACATTGCAACAATGGAGAAACGCTATCAGGGCAAATGGAGCCCATCAATGCTTGCAGACTATTGCTGGACAGTGACAAGAGATGCTCCATTTAATGAATACAAGAGACAAGCCAAGAAGCGCCGAGTAGACACTGAATAGGACTAAACTATGTACAGAATAGTTTTTTGCCTTTTGTTTCATAATAAATTTTATTTATATAACCCTTTTGCTGATTTTTAAAGTGTTACATAAACAGGACATGTGAAATATTATCATGTAAAGCAACCATAAACACATGAAAAGACCTAGGTTTACAATTTATGATTAAAACTCTACTATCTACACAATATACATAGACATAAAATGTAAAAACTTAAATATCTTAGAAACAGTAGCCAATCAGTTGTTTTAATTGTCATATTTGAATTCAGCACATCAAAATACATAATAAATAGCACATTTTATCTCTGAAGCAGACAACTTCTCAAAAATTGTAGACCAGTGTTTTCAGTGGCACTCACACTGCCCGGGTCCTGGCCACCTGTCCAGGGGGCTCTGCATTTTAATTTAATTTTAAATGAAGCTTCTTAAACATTTTACAAACCTTATTTACTTTACATACAACAATAGTTTAGTTATATATTATAGACTTATAGAAAGAGATCTTCTAAAAATGTTAAAATGTATTACTGGCACGCGAAACCTTAAATTAGAGTGAATAAATGAAGACTCAGCACACCACTTTTGAAAGGTTGCCAACCCCTGGACTAGATCATAATTACACTAGGGGAGGATATCTAATCATGAACTAGGAACTAGTTAGTGAAGATTATCTAAAGGGATTAGTTAATGATTAAATTAGAAAAATAGTTATTAAGTAGAAAGCAGAGAAGTTAAAAAAACTATTGGGAGAATTATCTATGAATAATTCCTGGGGAAGACTAGCCCCATATTTAACCATTCAGAACTAATTAATGATTACTGGGCATGGTTAATTAATAAACAAATTAATGCATGATAAATGTCTGACTATTTACTGATTAACTCGGGGTGCTAATTATTCAGTTATTAACAGGTAGAACTAGTTAACATATTAACCTGCAAAAGAAATGCAGTCCTTTACTAAACAAGCAGAGTTTTCTTCAATGTTGCTGTAACAAATTATTTTCAGATTTACAATACTTCTACCTTTAGCTAAACTTTTTAAGTTTTGGAGGTGTGAGATGTGTAAAAGACTTCATTTTTTAAGATGTGTATTTGATAAACAAAAGCACACATATCTGGAAATGTGTGTTGCTTTTCCCCCTAACCACATTAGAAACTTCCTGTCCTTATGTTCAGTAAACACAATGATATGTTGAAGATATAAAGATTTCTCTTTGCAAATGTGCAATTTGTCAGCTAGTTTATGAATATTTACATATTCACAGGCCTGAAATCTGTCACAATTGCATATGAATGATTTTGTTTTTAATCAGATAATGGATAGATTTATTATTTTTTCCCTAACTAGTATGGCAACATTGTGGAGAGAAAATATATTAAATATGTATGTGCACACATGGCTACAAGAAAGGTATTCACTCTTCCCCTTATGCTCGTCTAGGGATGGTCTAAGAACATTCTGCAGCATATACATTTTGACTCAACATAGTGGTCTGTTAGGACCATCAACTGAAAGACTCCCATTGACTTCAATGGGCTTTGGTCAGGCTCTTAGTGTAACAAATGATTTCTGAATGACAAAATCCAAAGGGATATGACAATACCTGTTTATAAATTATACAGGAAGACAAAATTAGATTGAAGACGTGGGGGAATAGTACACTACCTAAAAGATGCCATAAAACCTAATATTATTTCTGAGTAGATATGGCCAAAAACCAAAATATATCTCAATGAAAATTTCAGTTGAAAATATTCAGGATTTTTTAATCCATAAAAAGAAATCAAATTTTCAATGAAAGATTTCACAAAACTTTGAAAAAAATCTGACTAGCTCTATTTCTGAGTAGAGGTTGGATTAACAGTAGAAACTGAATGGAGTCAAATTCTAAGTCAAACAGATATCCTACCAGCCTCCTAATAATTAAAAGGCTATTGAATGCGCAATGGTGAAGGAGATCAAAAAGATAACTAGGTCAAATAAATGAGTAATAAAAGGTGCCTTCTTCTACCCATGAATAAGCTAGCCAAATAACACTTCAGGACAAAGTTTAGGGAAGCAGTTGTCAACACCTTAAAATAATTGCTTCTTGGACTAGCTAGTTCTAGAGCACACAGGCAGAATACTTGACCCTTAGTAATACAATACACTGTGATTGGTTTAAGTGGCAGCTATATTTGAGCCACTAGATAATTGTGACCACAATATAATTAAGTTTGACATTCTTGTGGGAGAAATCATACCAAAATTGTTGCATCATTGTACTTTAAAGAAGAACATTTAAGTTTCAAAATAAGCATACATGATATATCAGATAATTTATTTTGTCCATGAAAGGAAGGCTCTCTATATTTTGCCTTTTTTTAATGCTTGGGCCAATTTTACCTACTGAGAAACAGCAGTTCTTTTGATTCAGTCAGTCATTTAACACTTCACATATAGCATATGTAGTACCATGGTTTTTATTTTGTTGTTAAAGCTCCATTTTTAAACTGAGTGTCCAGGTTCTTGCTTGGCTGCACCTCAAAGATTGAGGTCAAGCCAGTGAGGTTGTTCTGTCAGGACTGCATGGCAGTCACAGTTACACTACTATATATATCTCACTTCACATTTTATTTGTATACTCAGCTCCAGTATCTTGCATTACATTTTTGGGTTGGACAACCAAGACAGAGCCTGTGCTTGAATTTGGGTTGGCATCACTGGAAAGCTTGCCTGCGTCTGACAGTCATACCATTTTTAACTATCATAATTTTGCATTCACAGTTTAGACCTTGAGTAGAAAGAGGAATTGCAGGGCAGGCAGACAAAAATAGTGTTAATTGTTTATAAATTATGGGCACTAATATATTTCTGCAATTGGTAATTTCTACTTGCAAGGAATAATGCTTCTTTTTTAAAATAAACAAAATTAGGACAACATTTTTTTTCTTTTCTTTTGTTTTTGCACACTGTGCTATGCTAGATTGCAGTTGTCAAAGTTCAGGGCAACTGCATCTGTATTTCCTCTCTGTGATTGAATAAGGGCACCCACTCTCATACCATTGCCTTTCTTGGGTGCAGATCCACATATCACTCTCCAGGGTGTTTCCAGGCTGCAGTTTTCTGCCTTCAAGATGTTATACCCAGCAGAGATAGCTCACCTGCTTGCTTTCTCACCAGAGGCAGTTAACAGGTGCAATTTCTACAGTTATATATTACCCAGACATCACTTCTTATGCAAACCTATTTAATTCTTAAGGTAAAACCATTATAGAGAAAACATTGCAAACATTGCAAAAAAAGAACCTATATGCATATGTCATAAACAGATAGTTAAGGGTTAATGCCTCTTTTACCTGTAAAGGGTTAAGAAGTTCACCTAGCCTAGCTGACACCTGACCATAGGACCCAATGGGGGGGCAGGATGTTTCAAAAGGAAGGAGGGAAGTTCCCTTTGGGTATGTCTACACTACAAGAGTAGTTCGATTTTACTTAAATCGAATATGTGGAATCGATATTACAAAGTCGAACGTGTGTATCCACACTAAGGACAGTAATTCGACTTTGTGAGTCCACACTAACGGGGCAAGCATCGACATTGGAAGCGGTGCACTGTGGGCAGCTATCCCACAGTTCCCGCAGTCCCCGCTGCCCATTGGAATTCTGGGTCGAGCCCCCAATGCCTGCTGGGGAAAAAAATGTGTCGAGGGTGGTTTTGGGTAACTGTCGTCATCCAACTGTCACTCCCGCCCTCCCTCCCTGAAAGCGCCGGCGGGCAATCATTTCATTTTGCGCGCTTTTCTGGTGAGTGACAGCGCGGACGCCACAGCACTGCGAGCATGGAGCCCGCTGCGACCATCGCTGCAGTTATGGCCATTGTCAACACCTCGCACCTTATCATCCACCTTTTCCAGAGGCAGATGCTGAGAAATCGGGCGAGGAGGCTACGGCAGCGCGGTGAGGACCTGAAGTCTGAGAGTGGCACAGACCTGTCACAAAGCACGGGACCCCGCGCCGAGGACATCATGGTGGCAATGGGTCATGTTGATGCTGTGGAACGGCGATTCTGGGCCCGGGAAACAAGCACGGACTGGTGGGACCGCATAGTGCTGCAGGTCTGGGATGAATCACAGTGGCTGCGAAACTTTCGGATGTGGAAGGGGACTTTCCTGGAACTTTGTGAGTTGCTGTCCCCTGCCCTGAAGCGCAAGGA
Source organism: Emys orbicularis (assembly GCF_028017835.1). Classification (NCBI taxonomy): domain Eukaryota; kingdom Metazoa; phylum Chordata; order Testudines; family Emydidae; genus Emys; species Emys orbicularis. Next base: position 64,568,680 of record NC_088689.1, read on the forward strand.
CACCCGGATGCGAGCAGCCCTGAGTGTCCAGAAGCGAGTGGCCATAGCCCTCTGGAAGCTTGCAACGCCAGACAGCTACCGGTCAGTCGCGAACCACTTTGGCGTGGGCAAATCTACCGTGGGGGTTGTTGTGATGCAAGTAGCCAACGCAATCGTTGAGGTACTGCTGTCAAAGGTAGTGACCCTGGGAAACATGGAGGTCATCATAGATGGCTTCGCCACGATGGGATTCCCAAACTGCGGTGGGGCTATAGATGGAACTCACATCCCTATCCTGGGACCGGACCACCAGGCCAGCCAGTACATTAACCAAAAGGGCTACTTTTCAATGGTGCTGCAAGCACTGGTGGACCACAGGGGACGTTTTACAAACATCAACGTCGGATGGCCGGGCAAGGTTCATGACGCTCATGTTTTCAGGAACTCTGGTCTGTTTAGACGGCTGCAGGAAGGTATTTACTTCCCGGACCACAAAATAACTGTTGGGGATGTGGAGATGCCTATAGTGATCCTCGGGGACCCAGCCTACCCGCTACTGCCCTGGCTCATGAAGCCCTATACTGGCGCCCTGGACACTGAAAAAGAACTCTTCAACTACCGGCTGAGCAAGTGCAGAATGGTGGTGGAGTGTGCTTTTGGACGTCTCAAAGGGAGATGGGGAAGCTTACTGACTCGCTCTGATCTCAGCAAAACCAATATCCCCATTGTTATTGCAGCTTGCTGTGTGCTCCACAATCTCTGTGAGAGCAAGGGGGAGACCTTTATGGCGGGGTGGGAGGTTGAGGCAAATAGCCTGGCTGCTGATTACGCCCAGCCAGACAGCCGGGACGCGCTGTGCATCCGGGAGGCTTTGAAAGCTAGGTTCCTGAGTGAGCAGGGTAACCTGTGACTATGAAGTTTGTTTACAGAGAAGCTGAACCTGCCCCCGTTTCTTTACCCAGTGAATGTTCACTATCCTCTCCAGTCACATACCCCGTTCACCCCGTTCCCCCCCTTCCAACACACGTTTAAAAATAAAATCACTGGAAATTTGTTAATGAACACCGTTTTCTTTATTACTGTTTTCGCAGTAAAGTGTTGAAACTGGGACGCAGACTGTGGTGGGGAGCGGGTGTAGTGTAGTGATGCAAAGGACGCTTCTAAACTCGAGGAATGACAGGCTCCTGCTCCTAGAGCAGTCCGCACTGGTGGACTGGTTGTTTCAACGGAGCCTGCCACCCCGCCTGTTCGGGACTCTGTGTGTGGGGGCTATGTGACTTTGTGGCAGGGGGAGGACGGTTACAGATCCCCTGCTTCGTGGCTCTGTGATCCAGGATAAGGACCACTGCATAAGATCTCTAACCGCCCTCCCCCGCCACAAAGTCACATAGCCCCCCCCCCCCACAGAGAACATGAAAACCACCTCCAAGACTGACCAGGGTAACTAGTGACTGCAATGTGTGTGTGCCCTGCTGCTGAACCTGCCCTCGCGTCTGTACCCTGGTAAAGGTGACTGTCCTGTCCAATTACCAACCCCCTTCCCCCCCTTCAAACAGACTCTCCTCTAAAAGAACATGATGGAAACAGTAATTAACAGAAACGTATTTTTTATAAGCAACTACACATGAAACTGGGGATGAAACTGGGACGGGGGCTTGGGTGAGGCGGGAAGGAAAGGACTTATCAAATTTTGGGGAATGAGAGCCTTCTGCTACTTGAGCAGTCTGCAGGGGTGGAGTGAGAGTTTTCACGGACTCTGCCGCCCCTCCTTCTTGGGACTTTGGGTGAGGGGGGTATGGGACTTTGTGGCGGGGGAGGGCGGTTACAGATAGACTGCAGCGGGGCTCTGTCCTCCTGACTCCGGTCCTGCAGAACATCCACAAGGCGCCGGAGTCCGTTTGCTCCCTCATTAGTCCAAGCAGCGTTTGAGTCGCCTGCTGGTCTTCCTGCCGCCACCTCTCCTCCCGTTCAATGTGTGATCGATGGATTTGGGACAAGTTCTCCCTCCACTGGGTCTGCTGGGCTGCCTGGGCTCGGGAGCAGCCCATAAGTTCCGAGAACATGTCGTCCCGTGTCCTCTTCTTTCTACGCCTAATCTGCGCTAGCCGCTGGGAGTGTGATGCCAGGGTAGGTCAGGAGACAGTCGCAGCTGTGGGATGGGAAAAAGGGAGTGAATTCCTCAGAAAGATAAATTTTGTTGGGAACAAAGAACATAGTCTTTCTCTGTGAACAAGACCATGCACAGCACCTATCACATGCGCACTCAGGACAAGGTCGAATTTTCGGCCTTCGCTTTCAGTGCCTGGGGTCTTGCAGTGCAGATCACACAAGCGGGGCAGGACAGTGGAATTTTGGTAGCAGGCTGACATGGTAAGCCGTAGACTTGTGGCTGCTTAAAACTTTAATAATAGCACTGGCCTCCTTTCACGTTCAAAGCAATGCTCCTAGCGTTGGCCAGTTCCTGCTGCCAGCAATCCGGCAAGCATGAACTCTGCCCCTGTCCCACCCCCTCGCGGCTGTCCCAGGGAAAGATCCCTGTATGCTGCCCCTCTCCCGCCTCCACCGCGTGGCTGTAAACCGCCGGTTACAGTTCTGTAAAGGAACAGGCAAGCAGTCCCAATACTAACATTCCCCTACCAAATTCAAAGCAGGTCACCATGAGCGACATCACTCTGATGAGGATTTCAGAGACCGAGAAAGAAAGGATGCTTCGGGAAAGCCTGCAAAGACCAGGGCCATATGCCGCCATGCTCTGCAAGGCAATGATCCCCGAGTACTTGCTTATCTCCTGGCACGGAAACGTTTCGTACTACGGAGGACACAATAAGGCCGCTCTCCCAAGGAACCTCATGCAAAGGCTTTCCAATTACCTCCAGGAGAGCTTCATGGAGATGTCCCATGAGGATTTCAGCTCTATCCCCGGACATATAGACCGGATTTTACTGTAGCTGCACTGGCAAGGACTAAACAGTAGAGCGCCTAGGGCAAACCAATCATGAAAAACCCATTGTTAATATTGTTAATATTCCTATTCTGTTCAAAATAAATGTTTACATGTTTAAAACACTTACCGACTGATCCTTCCCCTGATTCTGGGTCCGGGTTAACGCCTGGGGACGGTTGGTAGGGGATCTCTGTAAGGGTGATGAAGAGATCCTGGCTGTCGGGGAAATCAGCGTTGTAAGCGCTGTTGACTGCCTCGTCCTCCTCATCTCCTTTCTCATCTTCCCCGTCCGCTAACATCTCCGAGGAACTGGCCGTCGACAATATCCCATCCTCAGAGTCCACGGTCAGTGGTGGGGTAGTGGTGGCGGCCGCACCTAGGATGGAATGCAGTGCCTCGTAGAAACGGGATGTCTGGGGCTGGGATGTCCGTTTGCCTCTTTGGTCTTCTGGTAGCCTTGTCTCAGCTCCTTGATTTTCACGCGGCACTGCGTTGCATCCCGGCTGTATCCTCTCTCTGCCATGGCTTTTGAGATCTTCTCGTAGATCTTTGCATTCCGTCTTTTCGATCGCAGCTCGGAAAGCACGGACTCATCGCCCCACACAGCGATCAGATCCAAGACTTCCCGATCAGTCCATGCTGGGGCCCTCTTTCTATTCTGAGATTGCATGGCCATCTCTGCTGGAGAGCTCTGCATCGTTGCCAGTGCTGCTGAGCTCGCCACAATGTCCAAACAGGAAATGAGATTCAAACTGCCCAGACAGGAAAAGGAATTCAAATTTTCCCAGGGCTTTTCCTGTGTGGCTGGTCAGAGCATCCGAGCTCGGACTGCTGTCCAGAGCGTCAACACAGTGGTGAACTGTGGGATAGCTCCCGGAGCTATTACCGTCGATTTCCATCCACACCTAGCCTAATTCGACATGGCCATGTCGAATTTAGCGCTACTCCCCTCGTTGGGGAGGAGTACAGAAGTCGAATTTAAGAGACCTCTATGTCGAACTAAATAGCTTCGTTGTGTGGACGGGTGCAGAGTTAATTCGATGTAACGCTGCTAAATTCGACATAAACTCCTAGTGTAGACCAGGCCTTTGTCTCAGTTTTAGTTTCAGCCGGAGTGGAAAAGATCAAGGAATCAGCCTCTTATCAGGATAGTGAGTATTAGTAAAGGAATTAGCTTATGTTTATTTTCTTTTGTAACTTGTCTTGTGCATAAAAGGGATAATCAAATTGGGTATTCTTTTGTGTAACTAAGGTTTTGCCCAGGGGAACATCCTCTGTGTTTTTAAATCTGTTGTCTGTGAGATCAGCTTGTATGCTATCTCCCAGAGGTTTTTCTTTTACCTTTCTTTTCTTTAATTAAAAGCCTTCTTTTTAAGAACCTGATTAATTTTTCCTTGTTTTAAGATCCAAGGGGATTGGATCTGGACTCACCAGGGATTGGTGGGGGGGAAAGGGGGAATGATTAATTCCTCCTTGTTTTAAGATCCAAGGGTTTGGATCGGTGTTCACCAGGAAATTGGTGGAGGAGTCTCTCAAGGCTACCCAGGGAAGAGTTATAGTACTTGGGAGGAAGATATTCTGGGGGGGAGGTAAACAGAGTTTCCCAAATAACTCATAAATAATTTGGTGGCAGCAAAACCAAATCTAAGCTGGTAATTAAGCTTAGGGGTTCTCATGCAGGTCCCCACATTGGTACCCTAACGTTCAAAGTGGGGATGAAACCTATGACAGCGGGAACCCCTTACCAAAGGGAACCCCTCCCCAATCCTAACTTAGGCTCTGGCAGGAGCAGTCCTTCAAGACCACATCCACAGTTTCCTTTGTGGTAAGAAATTCATCACAGCTTCAGCTCATAACAAGCACAAAGTCTTGTGGGCCCAGTCCTTCCAACCCTACCCTAAGGATCGGGGCCATTCATGGACCAGGAGTCCTGTCCATTTGCTGGATCAGGAAGAAGGCCCTGAGCCAGTTTAAAACCAAGCTATTTATCCAAAAATCATTTCTTTGTCTGTTAATCCCTGGAGAATCCAGTTTGACCTAGTATATGCACACCTCTCAGGGGCAGGGTAGGGTGAGGCTTCAAAGGGCTGACAACAGAGGAAATAGGTTAGTTTCCCCCTCCTACTAGAGAAGGTACATACAATGCCATAACACCACATACAATGGTATTAATCCCAAAGGTATTAATCCTAATTCAATAAAGGTTGACACTTTACTGAATTAAGTTATTTTAATTCCATAAGGTTTGTCCACATTACAAGATATTGTCAGTCTGTCACACCCACAAATCACACAAACAACAGTGACAGGAGCACACTTAGGTGTGCCTGCACAGGGCTCACTCACCACTAGGGCACCTCCTCCTGGGTGTTTAGGGGATTATCTCCTTTCAGGTCCAGCACCCATTTCCTCACACGATGGCCCCTTCTCTCTCTCTCTCTCTTTAAGACTTGGGGTACTCCTTCCTCACTCAACCCTCCAGCCAAGTCACTATAGCTCTCCCCATCTGTGGTATCAAAGTCCCATTGGACGACTGTCCCAGGCAGTCTTCGGCTCCACTGCCCAGTCTAAGCCACTTCCCCATAGCTGGTAGGGGAACCAGAGCCCACCCACTACTGTGGGATCCGGTCCAAGGACCCTATGTCCAGCAACTAAGGTCTGCTTGCATCCAGACCCTGTTGCTGTTTTCCCTGGACTCCTTGGTACTTTTCTGCTCTTATCTTCTAGCCTCCCCGATCTCTGGGTTTATCAGCCCAAACTCCCTCCTGCCAGAGAGGGAGTGTAGACTACCTAAATCTGTAGCCCCAAACACACATCCCCTCTCCCAGGGAATGACTGTAGACTAGCTCCCTTGCAGCCCCTTTACATTGCCAACTTCCTGGCATTCCAGCCCTGCCTGTTCCTCCTCAGCTGGGCTCCATCTTCAATCAGCCTTTCAATCCCTGGCTCTTCCCCAGAGTTAATTGACTTCATTTAACATGCTCTGCCTTGTGTGGGGGTGGACAGCCCATTCACTGTGCCTTGTACAGGCTCAAGAGGCATGTACTCTTTTTATACTATTGTAAATCAGAACCCAGGTATCTCAATAAGACTACCCCCGGGCAAGTGAGAACAGAATCAGAACTATGTGTTGTTTTTTTTAAGGTCCATATATATGGTTTGGGAAATAGTGCTTCTAACACTATTACCTACAATGGCTGCCACTGAAACCTTTACTGTTTTCCTTTACGAATATTACCTTAGTTTTTGCAATATTCCCTAGACTTCAGTATACACTTAGCAAATGGAATATCGCAAATAATGTAGTAATGATAATTACTTACAAATGTCAATTTAATTTTTTAATGATGACCCTATTCTTGCACTGAACACCATTGTATTTATTTTGTCTCCTGAGAGTAGCATTTTGAGGAATAGCCTGGCAATGATCATTACACCAGTTTTCTGGTATTATCTTTTCATTTGTTAAAGTACAACTTTATGTTGCAATTTCTCCTGGGGAGATATGTCAGAGGGTCTGCAGGGGCACAACTGTTTTGGAGATCCCTACAGTAGTGGCAAAAATAATAGGTAGTTCAGGATTATTCATTTCTAAATATAAGCTTGAAACAATTATTCTAACCCCCAGGCAGTGGAGGCTGGTGATATCTGAAAGTGTGAGAAAACAGTTGACTTGCCCCTATATAGGCATCTTGGGGATGTTCCCCCAGAACATTTTGGTTGTATTTCATTTTAAAAACTAATGCCATGTGTTTTATTTTAAGCCCAATTTATATCTACGTTTATTTTACCACATTATGCAAGTTTATATGATAACCACCTATAGAGAAAGAAACAGAAGAAAGAATTAAAGAAGGAAATGAGATGGAAAGAACAAACAGGGGACGGGGAAGACTGGAAGAGAAAAATGAATGACATAAGTCTCTTCACCCACCTTAGTCTACCTTGTTTTAGGTGCTGAGAGCCAGGTTCTATATCTAGAAAGGTAGATATAGGGGGCAGAAATGGAAGACGTGAGGATCGGGATTTAGAAGCAGAGGTAGCTGCTTGTGAAACAGTTTAGAGCATGCGGTCTTGCTCTAATGTGGAGTTACATGAAGCTGCAAAGAGACATGGAGAAGAGCTATCTGTAGCTTGAAAGTTTGTCTCTTTCACCAACAGAAGCTGGTCCAATAAAAGATATTACCTCACCCTCCTTGTTGCTCAGTGTATCACCTGTCAGGTGAAGGATCCATGAAGAGGCAGCTACCCCAGTGCCTGGAGCCACATTATGCATATTCTAATAGCATACCTAGCAGCACTAGCAGGACTTCTAGACTTTCAGAGATAGTGACCACACATCTCTGAAAGGCCAGACAACCACAGCATTCAGAGGAAAAGGGGATGGGGGTGCAGTGCTCTGTAATTTTTTTAGAAAAGCAATGATCAGGACTAACATTAATAGCCCAACATGATTTTTTTTTAAATGTTATTAGATCCATATAACTATGACTACTTTAGAAAGTGAAGATCATTAACACAGCAACAATTTAGGCCTAGATTTTCAAAGTTAGACACACACTGAAAATGTCACACATCTAACATTTGCATACTAAGTCTCAATGTGCATGCACAATTCAGCAATTTGAATGCACACTAGCCATGATCTAGCAAATAGCTAAAGACAAGTGACAGTACCCTGCCTCATATTCTGACCTAGCACTACCAACACAAGAAGAAAAGAAAAAAACAGCAGTCTGTGCTGGTGCCTCTGACTGTTTTAAAAATTGCTGAGAGTGGTTTGTAAATGACAAGCACCTTAATGCATACAGCATATTCATAGTTCTTATATTTCATTCTTCCTTTGTATTTCATTCAACTGAGGTAGTTTCTGTAGCATATGTATACTTTACTTCTAGTTCAGCCCCATTTGATTCATTCAGCCTCTCAGGAGCCAGTAAATATAACTATACATGTAACCTTTAACTTTTTAGTGATATGTATAGTTACACCTTTCCTCTCTTCAGTAAAATCCTTTAAACTGTTTGTTCTGAATTCATCCCTCTTCTGGGGATAATGTATGTTTCAATGTTGCTGTAAGGCTGCAGATCAGAGGCTATCGTGCTAATTTAGCAGCAGCACTGCTACCAAGGAAACAGTTATACTCCATATTGACTGATTTTTCTCCTGTGCCTATATTGAACTTGCTTATCAACCTTTCCTTCATGGAATGTCATCACCATTTAAGTAATACATCATCAGTGCAGTTCACTCTGATGATGTATTACACTAACATATCATTAGTGCAACAGCAGAGCAAGGCACTTTGATGATGTATTAATATAATACATCACCAGAATGAGTCACTCTGATGATGTATAACTCAAAAGATGGTACTATCCAGGGAAATGTGGATATTCAATAAATCAAGGACTACATTAAAGAATAAAATCTGGGCCATCTTCTAAGGGAAAACAAAGGTTCAGATAGCTTTGAATGAATGGAGAATTGATTTAAAAATATATGCAAATTGTAATTTTAAAATCAGTTATTAAAAAGAGAAAATTTCTGAGGACTATTCCAGAGAAGAAGTGCAATATGATTCCTTATAATATTCAGACTTCAGCCCCAGTCCTCTCTGCAATCATAGCAGATGCACATATACTTTATTATAATCTAAGATGGTGTAATAGAATTCATAACATGTTCTATGTAGCTACCACCAGTCCTATCTGGAATCAGGAAGTGCAGAGTCACAGAAAAATTAAAAAGGTTGAATTGAGACTTTTGTAAACTGCAGAAGAGGTTCAGTTCAGGCTTAGTGTGAAGATATGTATCATACTTTGCATAAATATTCTACCAAATGAGTTTACTGGCAAGCATGGTAGCAGCAATGGCAAGTTTTAAGTAAATACTGCACTGAGAATTTAAGATTTGCAGTCATGAGTATTGATATCGACAAACTGATTCTAACAGTAACACTTAACCAATCAGGAAATAGTAATACCCCATTTGGACTTGCATGTACAATTGAAACCAAAACAGCCCAAACTTAAAATACACTAACTTCTTGTAATAATCCAACTAGCAGTAAATTTTGAGAATCATTTTGACTAATAAGTTGAGGAAATCACAATTTCCTCACCATCAGGCCAAAACCAGTAAAAAGCATCAGATAAGTTACTTCTTCTAAACCATATGCCCATCTCCATAAAGAACTCTTTAATAGAAATATGTTAAGTGGATTTAAGTGACAGAGTAACAGGATCACCAGTCATCCCTCAGGGAAATGGGATTGTGACCTCTTTAAAACAGGTCCAAAAAGCAAATCAAGAAAAGAAAAAGAAAAAACCACGCAGTTTGGGCCCAGTCTGGGAAAAACAACCCAGTCAAAGGAGGGCTGCTTTGGCCACAGGTCCCCAAACAAAATTAAACAAACCCAAGACTGTTTTCCAAGTCCCAAATGTCCATAACAAAACATTAGAAGAGAAACAGTCTATCCCTCCTTAATTCAGGGCAAACGGTAAATTCCCCTAAACCCCCCTTACCCCTAAGCCTGAGTCTCAGTCATGAGCCTCCCAGGCCAGAAGAAAATTAGAGAGCATCTCTCTCCATTCCCCTAGAACTCTCTGCTTCCATTTTGTGGCTTTCCCTTCCCTCATCCCCCAAAAAGGCAGAGCAGTGAGTTCCATCTTCCAGCAGCTTAAGGAGCCACAGCTGCCAGCTATCAGCTAGTGTTCAAGGACCAGCTCCTGTGTGCCCAGGAAAAGGTTTAATCCCTTTCTGTGTCTTAGACAGAAATGGTGTCACATCTATCATTTTGGCCTAACCAAGGAATTGAACCGACCATGTCCACAGCTAAAACCATGAGGTTCTACAGCTTGAAAGAAAGAGCCAGCTGAGAGTGATAAGAGACCCATATACTCTGTGGACTGGGCACAGAGGGGGACACATAAGGCACACTAACTAGTGGGATATAATGGCACATAAAATCGATTACAGGCAGAAAGAACAAGAATTATCCAAAATACTTCCCACCTAATACAGTTCTTAAATCAAACACAGAGACTTTAGAATAAGATGCACACTTACCACATTATAGCTGGGTTTTTTGTCCTTGTATAATTTTGCTCTGTCCTCTTCCCATTCTTCCTGTTCCCTCCTTTGCTGTGTTTCTCCATATACAATGAGCAACCATATAGTTCAATGTAAAAAATTACTTTTCTTTTAGATTAGAAGTAAAGAAGCCACAGTATGGGACTCTGTGCACCACTTTGGAGAACAAAATGGCTGCTGTTTCTGCAGTCAGGCAAAGTCCTTAGAAATGTAAAAGAGCAGGCAGCAGAAGACAGAGGCATTGCCAATTTCAAACCACACACAAGCTATTCCCCGTCTCTTGCTCATTTCTTTCTGCATTCTTCTGTTTTTCTTCTCCTTCTACAACAATGCCCTCTCTCTTCTTTTACCTTTTTTTGCTTACATAGAGATTATAGGACCAATTTCACCAGGTTCCAAACGTTTCTCCTTTAGGACTGACACTCTCCGCTTGTGCTTTATCAGGTCAAGTACATGTCTCACATGAGTGTTGTATTTTTCTGTATTTTTTTCCCCCCTAGCCTCTGTGGCAAGGTCAGGGTATGATTATCTGGAGAGAAAGTTCACAACAAGCCCAAGTTAAGCAATGAAAAACCTCTATGGGATTTGTTAATTTAAGGGTTCTTATTAAATCAACCCCACTCCATAGTAAAGTCACTAGGCAGTCACATTCCCTTAATGTCAATAGAATCCCTAGCTACATGATCAAGGCATCTTATACCACCTGCACTGCTTTTCCCAAAATCTGATCAGCACACCCCCATTTTAAGAATAGCTATCTCCTTTAAAAAAATAAATAAATAGACTCAGCTACACCTGATTGCTTCAGCTCATGGGGTTCCGAACTCCCTTTTGGAATTTAACATCCTCCTCCTCCCCCTTAAAAAGACCCCCAAACAAAAAGTACATGCTAGTGGAGAGAGACAGAGAGGGGGGAAATGCTGTGTTTAAACAACATTAAGATTATGACACAAAGCAATAAAATTCAGAACATTCAGAATGAATGCTGATCCTCCCTCACTCCTACTGTTACTCTGAGTTTATTTTCCCCCTTCATTAAGGCAGGAGTTAAGACTGGAGTCTCACCCATTGCTTATACTGTAATCCTCACTCTAGAGTTGAGCTCTGAAATTTTGGGTAATCCCAGCCACTTTGCATAAATGTATCACTGTGCTTGAAGCCTTTTAATTAATTGCAACCTGTACTGAGAAAGTACAGTTAAAAGTACACTTAAAGATTGAATAGAGGCTTGTAAAAGGAAGGCTACTGGGAGGAGGAATACAAAACAGAACTGCCTCTCTCTCTCACACACACACAATCTTTTTTTAAACTGCACATCAATGTGATTACTTAATTCAGTACACAACTGTCAATTCAAGAGCAGAGACCCAAGCACACTGACCCTACACACACACACACACAAAAGCCAAGCTGTAGATGAGAATATCACAGAGCAGCCCTAGTCAGATGGGATCCATTATAGAAGCAATGGATGCCTCCAGGGAGCACATAGTCTCCCCTTCCCCACCATCCCCTGAAATAAAAAGAAAGAGCAGTTTCTCCCTCTGTGACCCTCTCTGCCTGGTGATAATGTGAGTAAATGTCATTGTTTGCAACAAGCTTTAGTTTTGCTGTTTGTGTTTAAAGTCAAGCATACTGATTCAGCGCTCCAGGCCACTCTAATGTTAAACATAGCACAGTATGTGCTGGGGTTAGAGAAGAGTCCACTCCATCAATAAAACACAATCACCTGGGGGGGGGGGGGGCACGAGGAGGCTGTTTATAAAAAAGCATACAGGGTTCTTAACTGCCTCAGCAGTAGTTAAGAGAACAAGAACCTTTTATTGTCCTTAAATACCTGTGCCTTCAGATAGTGTTTTAGCTTGAACTAAAATATATCCCGAACATGCTTTTAGGAGGAGGATATAAAAAAAAAAAAAAAAGTAACCCCACCCACCACAATTCACCATAACAGCTGTTTAAAACTGAATAAGCATATAAAAGATTTCTAAAAACACATCAAGTTTTTGTTGCTGCTTTCACTGGCTGACAGCCACCAGTTTGATCTTTCCTTTCAGCTACCTTTGACTTAATCCCATCCCAGGTGCCAGAATGCTTTTAACAAGCAGCAATCAGGCAGATTTTAACCCCTTGATGCCAAGTCACAGATTTCTATGTGGTGAGCCCACATGAAGTCCACTGAAACAATAAGGTCAAAAAGAAAAATATGTGCAGCATTGGAGGCCTGTCCTACAAGTCTGGCTACATTTATAGTCATCTGCCTATTCAAGAAATACTAATTAAGCAACTGTAGGCAGGACTAGGGTAACGTATGCAGTGTGTGACCTGTATCTGACAAAGCTTAGCCCAGATTCTATTGGCTAAATGCTGAGCACCCTCAAATCCCACTGACCTTCCTGGTAATGCTCATCACATTTCAGCATCAGGCCCTAACATAAATGGTGATGGGTGAAGAGACTCCTTTTACAGGATTGCTGCTGAATCCGGACCATGTTTAAGTCCCATGTGCAGATAAGGAAACACACACAAAGACCTCAGTCCCGTAGTCGTTACACATACTAAACTTCCATTGAAGTAACTGGGTATTTTGCCAACGTCAGACTGCAGGATCAGACACAATGATTCTAGCCACTGATAGGACTCTGCTAACTGAACAATTATGCTGTATCAAGTGTCTAGCCCCGGGTTAGCAAACAACTGTTGCTTCAAACTACATGAAGATAACAAAAGAAAAATATACCCCCAAAAGCTGAGTTGAAAGCATTCAGAAAAATTCAGCCCTGCTATAAGCAAATGCATTCCACTGACCATTTGCACCTGCTCACACAGTCTAAATTTGACCCATAGCCTTCTTACTGGAAAGAGAATAGGATAATGAGCATTAAAAATGTATCTTGCGTATTAAAAAAGCTTACCTGTAAGCAAATGAAATGATGGTGCCAAAGTAAAAGTTAATATGAAAGTGAATAGTGCATAGTTTATCCAAGTTATAGAATTTCTACACCGAAGTAATTGGCTCCTGGAAAATCTATATTGCTTCCCCCTCACACACATTTTGTTTGTATCAGTGGGATGTTTAATTTTTCATGTTTACTCCATTTCTTCTCTTTCCTATACCCCAGTACCAAAAGTTGCCCTGCCAGGGCCGGCGCTTCCACTAGGCGACCCTAGGCAGTTGCCTAGGGTGGCAGGATTTGGCAGGCGGCATTTTGCCGCCCTTGGCGGAAATTCAACGGCGGGGGGTCCTTCCGCTCCGGATCTTCGGTGGAAATTCGGCGGCGGGTCCTTCAGTCGCTCCGGGACCCGCCGCTGAAGTGCCCCGAAGACGCAGAGCGGAAGGATCCCCGCCGCCGAATGCTCCGAGGAGGAGCGCTGCCGCCTAGGGCAGCAAAAACCCTGGCGCCGCTCCTGTGCCCTGCTACTGAGACATTTTACCATTTCCCTATATTACTTCCACTGTTTCTATACTTTGTGATAACATTTTATCTAGGAATTTCTATCTTAACTGGTGTAATCCCTCTCTTTCATTATATTTAGCAACAATGTATTTCCAGGTGAGCCCAATATAAAACATTTGACTCAGGAGGTAGATCCAAGGTTATTTAAAGTTCAGGGGCAGTCTGACTGAAGGGTTTGGCTTAGCCCAGTTTATAGAGCTGTACCAGCTGTGAAGTTTGGACTTGGATTCCCAAGTTTGGGGATGTTTAACCCAAGGAATAGCTGAAGAAGTGGGTTTTTTACCCATGAAAGCTTATGCACAAATAAATCTGTTAATCTTTAAAGATCCACCGGACTCCTTGTTGTTTTTGTGTATACAGACTAACACGGCTACCCCCTGATACTTGATACCAAGGAATATGGTTAGCCTATAATACACATAGAGTCATGAAGTGCAGATTGTAAATACAAATGTCTACAAAGTTCAGCATGCTTGAATCTGGGAGTTTAGCTCATGACCATCTCTACTAGTATTATGTTTGTCAGGTAGACTCCGATGACATCAAACCTCAAAAGCATTGGTTTGGGTTTGCACCAAAAAGTTTGGGAGTGTCAGTGATTGGGCCATGGAGCCTAGTGGTTAGAGCAGACATTGGTAGCCAGGAATCAGCGCCCAGGGTCAGAACTAAAGTCAGAGACTAGATACCACAACTGAAGTCAAGAATCAGAGCTGAGGGTCGGAACAGGATTACCTGGAGCAAGTCAAAGCAGGAGCAGGGCTGGAGAAGACAGGAACAGGTAAGAACAAGGCTGGGAACAAGCAGGCACACGAGTTATCACAGCCATGGGGGAATGCTTCAAACAGCTGCTGAACTACAGCTGCTGGGCTTAGGAGCCAGTCTTCAAAGTCTTCCAATTAATCAGGCATTGTAGCCAATTAGGCAGTCTACTACAGGCCAGCTGTAGTTGTTAGGTTGCCCAGAGACTGGCTCTGCTGCAGGCCCTGCTTCTTGTCAGGATGGTTTTCTGAAACTCTTGAGTGTGTACATTTGGGCTGGGACCACCAGGGATATGATCCAAAATCCTTTTAAGCCAATGGAAAGATTCCTATTGACTTGACTAGGCTTTGAATCAGCTCTCACAAGAATAGCCTACGCTACACAGTGGCACCATGTTATAGTTATTATATATATTATGGCAACACCAAGGGCGTTAGAGCCTTTCCAAAAGTGAGGGGGCAGAGGACCCAGCCCCCCAGAGGCCCCGCCCTCCTCTTCTCCCCAAGGCCCTGCCCTGCAAGGCCCCTCCCCTTCACCCCAAGGGTGTGCCCCACCCCTCCTCTTCTCCCGGGGGTGAAAGCAGCCCCCTGCCTGTGTCCCCATCACCCAGGCCCACTGCCCAGGGCAGGTGGAGAGACTCAGGCTCCCCACAGCTGCCCATACAGCTCTCTCTGACCTGGATCTGTCCAGGGCCTCAGAGCTGAACAGGCAACTGTGGGGAGCCACGGCAGACCCTCCACCTGCCCACTGTGCAGGGAGTCTGCTGAAAGCAGCTCCCTGCCCCTCTGGCCCCCCTCCAAGGCCCCCTCTCTCACGCCTGGAGCCGAGGTGGGGAGAACCACGCAGGCAGCTGTGGTGAGCCACCTCCCTCAGCCCTGGGACCGGTGGGGACATGGGCAGGGGACTGCTCTCAGACTCCCTCTCCACACCACAGGCAAGTGGAGGGTCCCACAACTGCCTGGACTCCCCAGCCAAGCTCCACACTGGCCTAGCCAGGGGGCTGAGGCCTCAGGGGGAAGAGATGGGGAAGGGGGCGGGCTCCCCCTAGCAAAAAGTGGATGGGCCAGGCCTATCCACTTTCAAAAAGTGGGAGGGCTATGGCCCCTCTGTCTTCCCCAGTTCCAGCACCACTGGGCAGCACTTAGGGGCCTCAACCAGGGCCCCACTGTGCTAGACACTGTACAAACACGTGACAAAAAGCCACCTGCCCCGAAGAGCTTAGAATCTAACATAATACAGGAAACAACAGGTGGATACAACAGAGAGAAGAGGACACTCAAGGTAACAATGAGAAGATTATGAATAACATGAGCACAGTGGTTAAAGCACACCAGCTGCCTGTATGTAAGTTCTGAGTGAAGTGGGTAGAATTTGGTTCTAATGAAACTCCTGGAATAGTTACTTTAGATCCCATTTATAGTGAATTTGTTTATGAAAATCTCACTATAATTAGAATTAAGTCCCCAAAAAGTCTAAGGTTGTTTCAATGGATGGCAACCTAGTTATAGTAAATTTCAACTTAGAATAAAGTTGTTCTGTGGGGAAAATGAGTTCTTTTATAAGAACATTCCAGTGCATATAAGCTCACTGACTTTCCCCCTTACTGCACTGTATCAAAAGATTCTTCATGGTTTGAAATTCACAAGCAAGCCACCATGCAGCAGCTCTGTGCACATCCAACCCGGTTAAAAACTTTCCTAGTACCATCTTACACTCAACTATAATAAATAAAAACCTCTTTGAATTATTTTTCCAACTGTAGTGTATAGTTTTACAAGATTGAAATGCAAGAACTAATAAAATATATGCTTTAATTAACTAAACTTATGCTGTAGTGTACACCTGAAGTAGATGATTTACAGAGTGTTATCCTCTTCAGGACAGAATAATGCAAACAACATAATTAAAAGTTGATGAGAAGTATATTTATTGAGTGCACAGGAAGAATAGACACTTAGATTTATGATACACAAAGTGTATCTTTAGTTTACAATATTAACATTTTAAAGTCCAAAGCATGAGCTTAATGCATCCAAACTGCTCTTTGGAGCATACAGATAATTCCAGTGGGGTTAAAATCCTAGCACTGTCACCAGTAAATTGTATCCCCTGAACATTTACTAATGTAACATGATCTATAATGATCTAGTGATTATGTTCACTGAGATGCCTGTGTCTGCCATAGATCATGATTGCATGTCTATAAAGACACATGAAATAGCTGAAGGGCCAATTATTTATCTGTGACGTGGATTTCAAGGGCATTAGTCATAGATCCATTGACGCAAAACAAGGATCTGCTGTTTCATTGTAATTAATCTGATTCAAGATTAATTACACTGGTGTCACTGAAATATCAGGGCCTACTTAGATTTGTGTGTATATAGCTAACTTGTTCTTTTGAAGCCCACAAGATACCTACCCCTCAAGCAAGAAGAGTAAGCTACTATAAGTGGCATTTTTCAAAAGTGGAATCCATACACTCCCAACAAACACAAGCCATTCTTATTTTATCAGAGTAAGGGATACTCCTCCACACCATTCCTCTCTGCCTCAGATCCATCACTGCCACCTGTCCATCTTTCTGGCTACATAGGCCTGATGCTGCACCTAGGTCTGCTAAAGGGAGTCACGACACGAGACAGAAACATATGTTTTTTCTTCTCTGCTACCTTTGCATAAGCCCAGAGAGGTAGAGACCAAGCCTGGATTGTCCAGCTATTCTAAGGTCAGGTCAACATTAATAGAATAAAAAACAAAACACTGGTGTAACATTAAGGTTTTGAACTTAAAATGCACCACATTCAGGGAATGTGAAACTTAAGTTGGAAAACACAACCTTAACTCTGTCCCCTTACCCATCACTCAAAAATGGTGGAAAAGGTTTTCTTCAAACTAGCCAATACAAATCACCCATCAGCTGAGATGAAGCATGCAAAATTTGGTCCCAAATGATGGAAAGTTATGAGTAACCCAAAATGGGGGGTTATAAATAATTTGTCCAGATTTAATCTGAACTAAAGCGGGAGCTGCCACAATCAACATAATATTCTCAGGGTTAGCTACAGTAAATTATTTTTGTCTCCCCTTTGTCTTCCTTTTCTATGAAAATAATTTGCAAATTCCATGAGAACTTGTCATTCT
The DNA here is from genome assembly GCF_028017835.1 of Emys orbicularis. Classification (NCBI taxonomy): domain Eukaryota; kingdom Metazoa; phylum Chordata; order Testudines; family Emydidae; genus Emys; species Emys orbicularis. Next base: position 64,586,059 of record NC_088689.1, read on the forward strand.
AGCAGGGCAGAACCAACGTAGAAATTCTCCTGTAGCTACTGCTTAATTACAACACTAATACCAGGCACCACAATTACCAACTGAATTTCAACGTCTAGAGAAATATGTACAGAAATCATACGTAAAAGAAATTTCACTCACTCAGTGTCATGTTAGAGCAGTGGTTCCCAAACTTTAACAGCCCGCGAACCCCTTTCACTAAATTGTGAAATCTCGTGAACCCCCTCCTAAAAATGAATATTTCCAGGGATTTAAGTTTAAATTTCCTCAGTGTGATGGATGCGCTTGCTTTGTGCTGCATAGCTCTTGGAAGTCCGTAACCACTGGAGAAAGATAAAGTCTCAGGTCTGGTTCAGCATCCGACCCCACCCTCCCTGGGTCTTGGGCTGCCAGCCCAGTGCGGAGCGCTGGGGTTCGGGCTGATGGGGACAGGGATCGGGCTGCCAGCCCCAACTGCCCAGCCCCGCTCTCCCTGGAGTTCGGGCTGGCGGCTCCCCTGCTGACAGGGGCAGGGCTCGGGCTGCCAGCCCCAACTGCCCAGCCCCGCTCTTCCTGGGGCTCGGGCTGCCAGCCCCGCGAGGAGTGCTGGAGTTCGGGCTGCCGGCTCCCCCACTGACAGGCAGGGATCGGGCTGCCAGCCCAAACTGCCCGGCCCCGCTCTCCCTGGGGCTTGGGCTGCCAGCCCTGCAACCAGGTCCCACCTGCTGCCTCCAATGCCCGGGGTCCTTTGGCCGCCATTAGTGAAATTTTTCTGGCTGTAATGTTCTGTGAACCCCACTTTGGGAACCACTGTGTTAGAGGATCACACACAGGAAGAATGGTCAAGTGGCTAGGATGCTAGTCTGGCAATTGGAAAACCAGGGTTTAATTCAATGCTGCTATAGTCTTCTTGTATGGCCTTGGGCTTGTCACTTAGTCATTCTTTGCCTCTGCTTCCCTTCTCTAAATTTGGGAAAACAGTATTTCCCTACCTTGCATGGGTATTATGCATTAAATATATTAAAGACTGTGAAATACTCAGATACCATTGAAAGGGAGGCCATATACCCTTATGTCAAACTCATTGAAAAAAGACTTCTCTTATGAATTACTTTGCTCGAGTGTGTGTTCTTCCCAGAGGATACATTTTTTTTGGAAGGTGTGAGGCTAATTGGACAATCCATTTTGAGTTATTAGTCTTTGAAAAGGGGGTAGTTTATTACATTTTAAAAATTATTCTTTTTTCTCTATTCATAACTCAAAAATAACTGCAAAAACGTCAGACTTGTTTTATACACTAATCTTCAATAAGAACTAGTGCATAGGGCTGTTCTTATCAAAGAGGAGTGCAAATGTTTTTGGTTATTAGAAGAGATTTCTGCATGCGATACAACTTTCATTAGAGGGCTTGCAACTATTGTGCCTTATTCCACCTAATCCAACCTTCTTTTTTAAAAATATTATATCTATATAGTAACTTTCCAGATTTTGCATTGCAAACAGAGCATTGAAAATGTAAATTAAATACCAAAAACCTGAGGTGAGATTTTGAAAGGCACTTAAATTAGGTGCCTAATTGCCATTTGTGCCTTTGAAAATCTCCCCCCCCACACACACACTTGCCCCTCTCCCTTATCTTCCTCCCACCTAAGTGAAATGGAGTCTTGCTATTGTAACTATTTGGTAGTGTGGTGTGTGTACCACAAGTGGTAGGCAAGCACTGTAAGCACTGGACTGTACAGGCTCTAGTCCTTAGTCAGGTGTCAAAATGGGAGGGGGAGCACTCCCAAGCTGTGCCCACCACGTATGCTCCACCTATGTGAATCACAAAAATGAGTCACTGTTCACAGCAAATTGGACAGATGTTCAAAATATGATTGTGGTAGCTCTCTGGCCTCTGCTTGGCTCCTTTTTGACTGGGGGAAAATAAAAGTGGTGGTATCTCCCATAGGTCATCCACTTGTGGAAAGGTGCTGAAGTCTCCCTCAGTGAATTGTGCAGATCTATGATCCTCCTTCTTTCTTGCAGGAGGAATGAAATAGCTAGCAATGTTGACATTTAAATTATCCTTGGGCATCTGAGTTAACCCCTCACAGAGATGAATGGGCAGTTCATACCTCCTGTAGACATCTCTACACCAGTTACACCTTGAGTCACAATTTTACACTTGGTTCACTAACGTAACAGTTTGAGATTTTCTTCACTAACGTAACAGTTTGAGATTTTCATTTTGCTGCAGAACAAGATAGCAGCTGGAGATAAGTGCTAGTATGCTGTACTGCTGAATACTCACTGAATCTGAGCCTCGTCATGTGCAATGCTCATGTGCGTCTAGTAAGTAAAATAAAATTCTTTTCTAGAGCTGTCTGAAATAATCCCACGTAAATTGAGGGGGAGGGTGGCTTCCCCATTAAATTATAAAAAAAAAATTAGGATTTAAGCAAATATGATTATTTGGGGTCAGACTCTTATTTTGTTTTAAAACTTGGGGTTGGCAATCCTGTAATATGTCAGCCTATGGTTGGATGGCCTGGCATGATTTGCTTTTCTAAGTATACAATGCATTCCCTGGCTGAGCAACCCGATAGCCTTATGGTAATCTCCTATTATACAGTACTCTTTAGCCTTTATATGCCAGAGAAAGTATTCTGCCTCTTTTTTAACAGTTGGCCACAAATCAATATTTGCACTAACACCAAGGAGATTCAGATAAACTCTAAATTAGCAACAAGACACCATAGATAGTGACGTGGGACTAGGAGTCAGGACAAATAAGTTCTAGTCTGGCTCTGCTACCGTTTTGCTGTGCGACCATGTGCAATTCTCTCAGTCTCTCTGTGGTTTAATTTGCCAATCTGCAGGAAATAGTATTTATCTACTTCTTTAAACTGCCTTGAGATTAACAGAGGAGTAAAGGTACTACATATATTGGATTATTTATTATCGCTGTTATTATTTCCTGGTAAACAATAGTTTATTCCAATCATTATTTTTTAATCATGTTTCATTTTGGGGAGGGGAAAAAATACAAAAACAGAAATCTCCTGAAATCCTAAATAGTGCAGGAAACACTCTCAGAAAAGAATGAAGCAGCTAAAGAAAATAATATGAGCTCCTATTCATTATCTGGTTCACTACACTTTTTAGTGCTTATTAAATTGTTAAGTGATTTAATTTGTGTTTCAAAAAATTAAGAGTACAGATTAAGAGAATAAAATGCTGAGCCTTCCATTTCAGAACTGACTACAGCGCAAACGTTAAGCCTTGAAAATTAATTTGTCAGTCTCTCATGGGGTGTAATCAACATCAGATACCACAACACACACAATTTGGCTTACTTTTGCTTAATTGGCAGGATCTTCTCTAGGGAAACTCAGGAGTGAGCAATGGAGAGAATAAATCAGCATTAGCGATGATCCCTTCAGGTCAAGGCTAATTTTTCCAACTGAGAAGTGGTAGAGTATATGGATGTTAATGCATCAACTAGCCATATTGCACCTATACTTTGTGGAGGGTAATTTTCTCTCTGATAAAAAGCTATGGGCCATGCTTTCAGCAGGCTTTCTGAACAGTGCCCACACATCCATTTTACTAGCCCTGGGCAAAATATTTAACAACATTGATTTTTGAGTTTGGATTTGTTTTTAAATGTAAATGCCTATTTTTGTGGTATAAGTAAATATAATTATATTTTGTGGTATGTATAAAGATGTACATAAAGAGCTTCCCTTTTATTAAAAATTTCCCAATCACAACTATAGTTGCCAAACAATTAGAGCAAAAATATTGGTTGTTAGTCTGGTTGCAGAGGAAAAATATTCGGAACAAGTTTTTGCATTCATTTTGCCCAGAGCAGTTTGCTTTCAGTCTGTGTACTTATACAACTCCCATTACTATAGAATCTGGGTGCCTCACAACATTTAATGAATTTATCCTCAAAGCAGTGAGCTAAGGAGGTAGCATTAGTTCCATTCAGGGGAACAATGGCAGAGGCAGTCAAGGGGGCAAATCAGAGGCGCTGACTTTCTAATATGCTGGGGGGTGCTCAACCTCTGCTCTGCCCCAGGCCCCCTCCACTCCACCCCTTCCCCCAAGGCCCTACCCCCAACCTGCCTCTTCCTGCCCCCGCTAGTCTCTGCCCTCTCCCCCCAAGTGCACCCCACCCTTGCTCCTCCCCCTTCCCTCCCTGCACCTCCTGCACACCACTGAACAGCTGATCACTGGCAGGTGGGAGGCACTGGGAGGGAGTGGGAGGTGCTGATCAAGAGGTCCCGTCGGCGGGCGAGAGGCACTGGGGGGGGAGGGAGAGGAGCTGATCGGCAGGGCTGCTGGTGGTGGTGAGCATCCACCATTTTTTTCCCCATGGTATTAAATGAGGCTATTGATATAATAGGCATCATGGAAACTACATGCAGTGATGACAGTCAATAGGACAAGGTAATATCTGGGTACAAAATACATAGGAATGACAGAGTAGGTGGGAGTGGCACTAGATGTGACAAAGTCTGTTCAAATTTAATAAAAATCTCAAATGAATCCACAGAATCTCTATGGATAGAATTCCATGCTTGAATAATAAGAGTATAGTAGTAGGAAAATACCACCGACCACATGACCAAGATGGTGATGATGACTGTTAAATGCCCATGGAGATCAGAGAAGGTGCAAACCCCAGAAAAATGCAATAATAATGGGGGATTTCAACTATCCCCATATTAATGGGGTACATGTCACCTTAGGATGGGACATAGAGATAAAGTTTCTAGATACCATTAATGATTCCTTTTGTAGCAGTTAGTTCTGGAACCCACAAAGGGAGAGACAATTTTTGATTTAGTCCTAAATGGAGGACAGGATTGGGCCCAAGAAGTAAATATAGCTGAACTGCTTGGTAATAACGACCATGTCATCAATAAATTTCACATCCTTGTAGTGGGAAAATACCAAAGAAGCCTCCACCACAGTAACATTTAACTTCAGAAAGGGGAACTACACAAAAAAGAGGAAACTAGTTAAACAGAAATTAAAAGGAACATTCACAAGAGTGAAATGCCTGCAAGCACCATGGAAACTTTTTAAAAACCATAATAGAGGCTCAAATTAAAATATATACCTTAAAATAAAAAATAGTAAGAGGATCAAGCAAATGCCACCAGGGCTAAATAACAGGGTAAAAGAGGCAGTTACAGGCAAATAGGCATCCTTTAAAAATTGGAAGTCAAATCATACTGAGGAAAATAGAAAGGAGCATAAACTCTGGCAAACAATCAGTGAGGACTGGATAACCGAGATGCTAAAGGAGCACTCAAGGAAGACAAGGCCATTGTGGAGAAGCCAAATGAATTCTTTGCATTGGTCATCACTGCTGAAGCTGTGAGGGAGATTCCCATACGTGAGCCATTCTTTTTAGGTGACAAATCTGGGGAATTGTCCACACTGAGCTATCAGTAGAGGTGGTTTTGGAACAAATTGATAAATTAAACAGTAATAAGGCACAATGACCAGATGGTATTCACCCAGGAGTTCTGAAGGACTCAAATATGAAATTGCAGAACTACTAACTGAGGTACGTATCATATCACTTAAATCAGCTTCTGTACCAGATGACTGGAGGAGAGCTAATGTGACGCCAATTTTTTAAAAAGGCTCCAGAGGCAATTCTGGAAATTACAGGCAAACTGGTTAAAACTGTGGTAAAGAACAGAATTATCAGACACATAGATGAACACGATTTGTTGGAAAAGAGTCAACAAAGCTTTTGAAAAAGGAAATTGTGTCTCACCAATCTGTTAGAATTCTTTGAGGGGGTCAACAAACATGTGGACAAGAGTGATTCATAGATTCATAGACTCTAAGACTGGAAGGGACCTCAAGGGGTCATCGAGTCCAGTCCCCTGTCCTAATGGCAGGACCAAATACTCTCTAGACCATCCCTGATAGACATTTATCTAACCTACTCTTAAATATCTCCAGAGATGGAGATTCCACAACCTCCCTAGGCAGTTTATTCCAATGTTTAATCACCCTTACAGTTAGGAACTTTTTCCTAATGTCCAACCTAAACCTCCCTTGCTGCAGTTTAAGCCCATTGCTTCTTGTTCTATCCTTAGAGGCTAAGATGAACAAGTTTTCTCCCATCTCCTTATGACACCCTTTTAGATACTTGAAAACTGCTATCATGTCCCCTCTCAGTCTTCTCTTTTCCAAACTAAACAAACCCAATTCTTTCAGCCTTCCTTCATAGGTCATGTTCTCTAGACCTTTAATCATTCTTGTTGCTCTTCTCTGGACCCTCTCCAATTTCTCCACATCTTTCTTGAAATGCGGTGCCCAGAACTGGACACAATACTCCAGCTGAGGCCTAACCAGCACAGAGTAGAGCGGAAGAATGACTTCTCGTGTCTTGCTCACAACACACCTGTTAATGCATCCCAGAATCACGTTTGCTTTTTTTGCAACAGCATCACACTGTTGACTCATATTTAGCTTGTGGTCCACTATAACCCCTAGATTCCTTTCTGCCATACTCCTTCTTAGACAGTCTTTTCCCATTCTGTAAGTGTGAAACTGATTGTTCCTTCCTAAGTGGAGCACTTTGCATTTGTCTTTATTAAACTTCATCCTGTTTACCTCAGACCATTTCTCCAATTTGTCCAAACCATTTTGAATTTTGACCCTATCCTCCAAAGCAGTTGCAATCCCTCCCAGTTTGGTATCATCTGCAAACTTAATAAGCGTACTTTCTATGCCAATATCTAAGTCGTTAATGAAGATATTGAACAGAGCCGGTCCCAAAACAGACCCCTGCGGAACCCCACTCATTATACCTTTCCAGCAGGATTGGGAACCATTAATAACTACTCTCTGAGTACGGTTATCCAGCCAGTTATGCACCCACCTTATAGTAGCCCCATCTAAGTTGTATTTGCCTAGTTTATCGATAAGAATATCATGTGAGACCGTATCAAATGCCTTACTAAAGTCTAGGTATACCACATCCACCGCTTCTCCCTTATCCACAAGACTCGTGATCTAGTGGATATAGTGTACCTGGACTGTCAGAAAGTCTTTGACAAGGTCTCTCACCAAAGACTCTTAAGCAAAGTAAGCAGTCATGGGATAAGAGGAAAAATCCTCTCATGGATCAGTAACTGGGTAAAAGACACGAAACAAAGGGTCGGAATAAATGGTCAGTTTTCAGAATGGAGTGAGGCAAGTAGTGGTGTCCCCCAAGGATCTGTATATAAATGATTTGGAAAAAGGAGCAAACAGTGAGGTGGCAAAGTTTGTAAATGATACAAAATTACTCAAGATAGTTAAGTCCAAAGCAGACTGTGAAGAGTTACAAAGAGATCTCACAAAACTGGGTGACTAGGCAACAAAATGGCAGATGAAAATCAATGTTGATAATTGCAAAGTAATGCACACTGAAAAACATAATCCGAACTCCACATACAAAATGATGGGGACTAAATTAGCTATTACCCCTTAAGAAACTGATCTTGGAATCATTATGGATAGTTCTCTGGAAACATCTGCTCAATGTGCAGCAGCAGTAAAAAAAAATTAACAAATGTTAGGAGACATTAGGAAAGAAATACATCATAAGACAGTAAATATCCTAATGCCACTATATAAATCCATGGTACACCCACACCTTGAATACTGCATGCAGTTCCGGTTGCCACATCTCAAAATAGATACATTAGAAATGGACAAGGTACTGACAAGGGCAACAAAAATTATTAAGGGCTTTCATATAAGGAGAAATTAAAAAGACTGGGATCGTTAAGCTTGGTAAAGAGATGAATAAGGGGGGATATGACAGAGGTCTATAAAATCAGGAATGGTGTGGAGAAAGTGAATAAGGAAGTTTTATTTACCCCTTCACATTACACAAGAATCAGGGGTCATGCAATGAAATTAATAGGCAGCAGGTTTAAAACAAACAAAAGGAAGTACTTCTTCACACAACGCACAGTCAACCTGTGGAACTCATTGCCAGGGGATGTTGTGAAGGCCAGAAGTATAACTGGGTTAAAAAAAGAACTAGATAAGTTCATGGAGGATAGGTCCATCCAGGGCTATTAGCCAACATGGTCAGGGATGCAATCCCACATTTGGTTATCCCTAAGCCTCTGATTGCCAGATGCTGGGAATGGACGGCAGGGAATGGATCAATTGATAACTGCACTTGTTCATTCTCTTTGAAGCATGTGGCATTGGCTACTGTTGGAAGACAGGATACTGGACTAGCTGGACCATTGGCCTGATCCAGTATGACCATTCATATGTTCTTAGGTTCCCCCATCACTAGATTTATATGGAGTATGACCACATGGAGGCTCGTTTTCAGAATGCTTTTGCATGTAGTTTGCCTATACTGAGGCCACTTTCCCATGTGCTTTAAATGTGCAGTAGTTTGGCAGTGATAATGCTGGGCTTTCCATACTTTCCCTGGTATACACAGTGTACGGGTCATAAGAATCGGTAATGTTTTTGGCATGCTGATGGGAAACAAGCTGTCTAATCTGCAGCTACACTTTAAATAGCCAACCATAACCATAAATCATCCAATTTTAAACTCACTTTCCTCACTTCAGCTGCCCAAAATTTGGGTTTAAAGTTGCATCTTTTCTTGACTGGCAGGAGCAGGGTCTCGTGCGGATTTCCTGTTCCATTTGTGGAGATTAATAGAAACAGTATGCATTCCAAACTGTAATTTTTACTGCCCCCATCACTGTAGGATTTGAGTCACTAGCCACTGCTGTGCCTTACCAAATGGTTTACCCAATATGTGTGTATATATTATAACTGTGTGTGTGACTTTGTGTATTTCTCCATTCTTTCTTGCCTTCTTTCCACAAGACAAATCTACCAAAGATAGCTGCCAGGATAAATGCATGTGAAAATGTGGAGTCTCATACTCAATATAAACTTCAGAAGATGATCTATGAAAAATGTTGGGTTACAAAATTTTGTGGAAAACAGAACCTGATGTTAATTGATGAAAATCTTGGTGCAAAAGTTCATGCAAAAAAATTCACCATTTTCAAAAATCCATACCATTTACACAGGTGAAATTCCAAACTGCACATCAAAAAGAAATCTTTCAGAAAACAAATCAGGTAATGACAGGGTTAATTGCTCATTTTATTTGGACATGCAAATACAGCTTCTCTCATGCACAAATAGATGCTCCCACAAATAGTAAAAGTAACGTTAAAGGGCTGGAAATAAAATTGGACCTACATCGTGTAACTTTCATTTAGCATTAGGACTGGTGGTGGGTTACAAAATAGAAGCAGTAAATTAAAAACATTGTAAATGCTGATAGCAAGAGCTATCTTTGGCAAGTAATGTCCATATGTTTATTAGCATGGGACAGGAAGATAACCTTCCAGAAAGAAATATTGAGCAGAGATGGTTAATACATTTTCTGCAGAGCAGATTTACTCAAATCCAGAGTAGCATCATTTCATATTCTGCTGAGATTATTAGGATGTGGCAATGCACACTAGGTAATGTGAGCAACAAAGTACAGGGGAAAAGCTAATAATAAAAGAGAAACATACTTTAGGGTTGGTGAAGAGGGGCAGATGATGGGACCAAATACCTATTTGGGTAGCCAATCAGAAATGAAAGCAGATTAACAGAATTGGACTAAACCAGGGGTCTCAAACTCCCGGCCCGTGGGCCATTTGTGGCTCGTGAGCCTCCCCAATGTGGCCCGTGGTGCTCCAGCAGGTTTGGGGCCGGGTCTCTCCCTTGGCCTTAGCTGCCGCACCTGGTTGCTCACCCCTCAGGGGACCCGGCAGCGTAGTAGAGCTGAGCGGTGTCTGCCTGCTCGCTCCAGTGGCTGCCAGCCCCTCCCTGCGGCCCAGGGGCAGGGCAGGGCTGTGCCTCCGCGTGCTGCCCCCGCCCTGAGTGCCCCTGCGGCCAATGGGATGCTGCGGGGGCAGTTCCTGGGGGAAGAAGCGCGCGGAGGCCCCCTGGACCTCCCCCAACCAAGTAAGCATCGCACCCCCGACCCCCTCCCAGAGCCTGCACCCCCACCCCTCCTGCCCCCAAGCTCCCTCCCAGAGCCTGCACCCCATCCCCACACCCTCCCAGCACCCAAACTCCCTCCCAGAGCCTGCACCCGGTCCCCACACCCCCTCCTACACCCAAACTCCCTCCCAGAGCCTGCACCCCCTTCCCACACACCCCCTCCTGCCCTCAAACTCCCTCCCAGAGCCTGCACCCCCTTCCCACACACCCCCTCCTGCCCTCAAACTTCCTCCCAGAGCCTGCACCCCCTTCCCACACACCCCCTCCTACACCCAAACTCCCTCCCAGAGCCTGCACCCCCTTCCCACACACCCCCTCCTGCCCCCAAACTCCCTCCCAGAGCCTGCACCCCCTTCCCACACACCCTCTCCCACCCCCAAACTCCCTCCCAGAGCCTGCACCCGGTCCCCACACCCCCTCCTGCCCCCAAACTCCCTCCCAGAGCCTGCACCCCCTTCCCACACACCCGCTCCTGCCCCCAAACTCCCTCCCAGAGCCTGCATCCCCTCCCCCTAGCCCCCAAACTCCAACCCAGAGCCTGCACTCCAGACCCCCTCCCCCACCCAAACTCCCTCCCAGAGCCCAACCTCTCAACCCTTCTGAACCCAAACTCCCTCCCAGAGCCCAACCTCTCAACCCTTCTGAACCCAAACTCCCTCTCAGAGCCTGCACCCCAATCCCCTACCCCAGACCTCCTCCCCCACCCAAACTCCGTCCCAGAGTCTTAGGCAGGTGGGGGGGGCAGAGGTTTTTGGGGGGTGGAGTTTTGGGGGGGCAGATTCTGGGCGGCATGAGTGACATTGGCCGGCTGGGAGGATTTGAGGACTGGCACTGGCCCTAAGGTAAATTGAGTTTGAGACCCCTGGACTAGACAGTAAACAATATACATTATACCCAAACCGGGAGATACAATGGTTCACCGCTTACCCAGATTAGATTCAGGTAGTTTGGCATTTCCTCAGATATAGATATAATGTTTAGCAGTTCAAATATTTTCTGCTTTCCCGATACTCAGTTCACCACTCGACATGATCATCTTATTAGCAAGAAGGCAACCCCAGAATTGAACCATACCTAACGAGAGCAGCAAAGACAGAAGAGCAGGGCCTTTGACTCAGGGTACGTCTATACCCAGCCGCTAGTTCGGCGGCTGGCAATCGAACTTCTGGGTTCAACTTATCGCTGTGACGGGTTGGATCACAGAAACCCCCTTGGGAGCTGCCACCCGATGTGCAAAGACTACCCCTGCTTCTGTTTTCCCTGCCAGCTCAGGACTCCAGCACCCTGTCTTGCTGAGCCAGACACTCCAGTCTGCTCTAACAAAGACTCAGGGTCTGAATCACTTGCCCCAAAGCTGCAAGTTTACCTGAAAACAGCGTACAGTAGTGTGCTTGTCTTTAGCACTCAGATGCCCAACTCCCAATGGGGTCTAAACCCAAATAAATCCGTTTTACCCTGCATAAAGCTTATGCAGAGTAAACTCATAAATTGTTCGCCCTCTATAACACTGATAGAGAGATATGCACAGTTGTTTGCTCCCCCAGGTATTAATACATACTCTGAGTAAATTACTAAATAAAAAGTGATTTTATTAAATACAGACATTAGGATTTAAGTGGTTCCAAGTAGTAACAGACAGAACAAAGTAAGTCACAAGCAAAATAAAATAAAATGCGCAAATCTATGCCTAATCAAACTGAATACAGATAATCTCACCCTCAGAGATGCTTCAGTAAGTTTTTCTCAGACTGGACACCTTCCAGGCCTGGGCACAATTCTTTCCCCTGGTACAGCTCTTGTTGCAGCTCACGTGATAGCTAGGGGATTCTTCATGATGGCTCCTCTCCCTCTCTGTTCTCTTCCACCCCTTTATATATCTTTTGCATAAGGCGGGAACCCTTTGTCCCTCTGAGTTTCCACCCCCCCTCCCTCACTGGAAAAGCACCAGGTTAAAGATGGATTCCAGTTCAGGTGACATGATCACATGTCACTGCAAGACTTCATTACTCACTTGCCAGCACACACATATACAGGAAGACTCACAGGTAAATACAGCCATCTGCAGACAATGGGAGTCATCAAGATTCCAAACCATCATTAATGGCCCACACTTTACATAATTACAATAGGCCCTCAGAGTTACATTTTATATTTCTAGTTTTAGATACAAGAGTGGTACATTTCTACAAATAGGATGATCACACTCAGTAGATTATGAGCTTTGTAATGATACCTTACAAGAGACCTTTTGCACAAAGCATATCCCATTTGCATTATAGTCACTTATCAAATTTTTTATAAAACTATCCCAGTTACATTATATTCACTTATTATCATGTTTTTATAAAGCCATGTAGACTGCACAACGTCACAATCGCATCTTGTCTGGACGCGATAAGTCGAACCCGGAAGTGCTCGCCGTCGACTGCGGTACTCCTGCTCGGCGAGAGGAGTACTGCGGAGTCGACGGGGGAGCCTGCCTGCCGCGTCTGGACCGAGGTAAGTTCGAACTAAGGTACTTCGAACTTCATCAGCTACATTATTCACGTAGCTGAAGTTGCGTACCTTAGTTCGATTTGGGGGGTTAGTGTAGACCAAGCCTCAGTTAAAAAGACTTATATTTCTGATAATATAAGATATTGTAAATACACAATTCACCCTGAAATTCTTCTAGCTCAAGACCCTTCAGTCATTCTAACTAAATCCTTAAAATATCTTGTACCTCTTTTATAGATTTTGGTTTAGATGATGTTTAGCCCTAGATACTTCTACAGTAATTCACCCATCCCACTCATACACACTTGCTAAAAATTGTCATTACACTAGGTCCAATTTTCCAACTTTTCATGATCATGTAGGCAATAAAATGCCCCCTTGGGCCCTAAAATGTAAAGGAAACACCCAAATGCCCAGGCCACATTTGAAAACTGGCTCTCTAACTCTAAACCCTTCAAGTGTGTGTGTGTGTGTGTGTGTGTGTGTGTGTGTGTGTGTGTGTGTGTGTGTGTGTACACACTTTACACACACAGGTCCTATTCAGGAAGGCATCTCTATTCAGGAAAGGTGATGAAGTAACTGCAAGTTTAAGTATGTGCTTAAGTCCCATTGAAGTCAGTGGGACATAAGCACATACACCTCTACCCTGATATAACGTGACCCGATATAACATGAATTCGGATATAACGCGGTAAAGTAGCGCTCGGGGGGGCGGGGCTGCGCACTCTGGCCGATCAAAGCAAGTTCGATATAACGCGGTTTCACCTATAACGCAGTACGATTTTTTGGCTCCCAAGGACAGCGTTATATCGGGGTAGAGGTGTATTTAAGAGCTTTTCTGAATTGGGGCCACAGTAAAGCACTATTTCACTTATTCATTTATTTTAAATACAGTCCTGTGAGTAGTCAACTCTCTTAGGACCAAATTCAGCTCTAGATTCACACATGCAATTGCAGCTGGATTAAATGGCTCTCCAGTTAATGTGAGTTAAATGCAAGCATCCACAGATAGAATTTGGTCCTTCAGGTACATGAGAAGAGAACAGTTTTCTAGACTAGCAGAGTTCATTAGTAGCTTCAGCTAATAATTGACTTTTAATGGAAGTTGTCAATGATATTAAAAGCAATGTTATAATTTGAATAGATTCTAATCAGGAATATTCTTTACCATTTATTTGTCCAGTTGGTGTCTGATATATTTATTTTGCATGTTAGTAAAAAGAGAAACAAGCTCAAACCAAAAACCTGGATTCAAACACTCTGGGAACTTTCTGGCTGGGGATGAATTGAATCTGAACTCAGATCTAGATGCAAACTCTATGTTTGTATAATGGACTGAACCCAAATGCAGGATCAGAACACCCCGAAGCTTGGTCTAGTCCAAAATCTAGCAGTTTGGGCCCAATTGCTAGTGAAAAATGAATGTCAGCCACAAATGGAACCACTTACTCTGTATGATCTTTCTGCTCCTATTTTCCCTCTTGAGCTCACATTCTTCTCTTGTATATTTGAGGGGGTGATTTGTAATATCTCCTCGCACCCAGAACACTGACTCAGTCACATGTCAAACTGCTGGCACACAAGAATGCCTAACTGTCACACTGTGTTCTTCTTCCCTGGCTAATCCTTAACAGGTCACGTGTGCCTCTCCTGCTGTGCTCCTGTGACACTACCCAGGGTATCATCTGGGCCAATGAACAGTTGTGTCCTCTCAGTTATCCAACGTAGGGTGCCTTTTACACTGCTTGCTGTGAGAGCAACCACTCCTGGTCAGCTCACACACAGCCTACAGCATGTAAATTACTCCCAGTTATATTGTATGAATGCTATAACTAGCCACCCTTGAATTACACTGCAGAGCAACACCAGCAAATCCCCAGCTCCTGACTTTCCCCCAGAAATGTGTGTCTTGTAGTGCCCAGCCCTCTCCTGGACAATACAAGCTCATATAAAGTCCATCATTTTACTAATAGAAAATGATATGTACAAATCCTGTTTTCCCAAGTGACGTTTCCCAAACACTTCTATCCAAACACACTGGTTTAGATAAAACAATAAAACAAGCTTATTAACTATAGAAGGATAGATTTTAAGTGACTATAAGTAATGAGGCATAAGAGATAAGTAATTTGCTTACAAGAAAATAAAAGTAAAACACAACTAATGCCTAACTTAAGCTAAGTGAATTCAAAGCAAAGGTGTCTCTCACCACATGTTTCAGCAGTCTTACTGAGTGAATTTTTTCAGTCAGGATCCCTCCCCCAGTCCAATGCTGCTTCCTTTGTTCTTCAAGTATTGTCAATACCATGAGTAGAGAGAAAGGGAGAGAGAATTTGGGGCATCTGATCTCCCTTCCTGAAGAAGAGAAAGAACTATGAGAATCATCTCCAGCTGAGGTTCAGGAGACTGAATGTCTGTGTGGACGGGAACCCTAAAATGTTTCTTAGTAATATAATACAGTAGAATTTTATAACGTTACGTAAAATGTTGCCACACACATTTTACCAGGACTTTGCACAACATTTATCAGAATCCTGTAAAAGGGCTGAACATAAGGGTACAAATTGTCACAGCTCTCATTTGTGATTCCAGCACAGCAGCCAGCAGCAACCAGGTGGGAGGCACCCCCCCACACCACCTCTCGTCCTATCCCCAGTTCCCTTAGCTGGTTCACAATACAACCTGACATGGAAGGTCAATATTGCCAGAGAAGGGCTGTCACTTGCCCCCACCCCCCATCTTCTTCCTAAATCATAATTCCTTTCAGGTTGTTTAACAGCAGCGAGCTGCAATCAGCTATGAGACATGCTGCTTTCTGTTTCACTGGCTGGGGCAAGGCAAACTCTGTCTCTATCCTAACAATCCATTGTTGATCCACCCCTAACTGGGAGGCTAACTCCTTACCCTGCAGGGCTATGGACTCACTGATTCGCCAGGCTTTTTCCATCTCCTAGGAGAGATGGGTCTAAGGTGACCAGATGTCCTGATTTTATAGGGACAGTCCCGATATTCAGGGCTTTTTATCATATAGGTGCCTATTACTCCCCACCCTGTCCCGATTTTTCACATTTGCTATTTGTTCACCCTAGATGGGTCTGAACCAGAACATTGGATCTGAACACTCCAAAATTTGGGAAAGTTCAAATCACTAGTCAAACCTCATGGCTTGAGCCTCTGTCTGTAACAGACTGCACTGCAAACTCAAACTCACTCCCATACTTCTATTTAATTAGAATGACTCCATGAAACTGGTTAAACAGTGTCCCAGACCTTGTGACACTGAGGGAAGCTCAAATATTTGCCAGTGGGTGCCAAGCCAGCTGCAGCTGGTTAAACTGATGACAGAATTACTCTCTAGGATTTTTCTAGTATATGGGGATTTTCTTTTTTGTTAATACTGTTATGCGTGGGGTGACCCTGGCCAACAGCTACTTTATCAGAAAGTTTAAAAGAAGGAATTAAGGGAGGATGGGGATAAAACATAGGGGTCAGATCCTCTGCGTGTGTTAACTGTTGTAACTCAATTGAAGTCAATGGAGTGAAGACAATTTACACCAACTGAGAATCAGGCCCAGGGAGAAGAGACAAAACAATGGTTGAGCTTCTGAAGCAAAAAAAAAAAAAAAAAAAAATCCCACCACCTTGCATAACTGAACATGTCACAATCTGACTTGCTGTGTTATGGATACCCAACGTCTCATTTTCTTTCACTCTTCTCTTTAAGTGCAGCGTTGGCTTCCAAGCTAGGAGAAATCTTGTGGGAGAGAGGGAGCTTGCCTTTTTTCTCGGTTTCTCCCCACAAGCTCATCCAGCTCCACTCTTAACAAATGGTAGTATACCAAAACATTTTTTTTGCCTTTGATGCTAAGCATGATTTACAGGCCTGAGTTATTATTTATCATTATTCATTTTCTGTC